>NW_027437183.1:11527500-12870000 GCF_033239565.1 Halichoeres trimaculatus
AAAGTTCAAAAAAATTGGACGAAAGTCTATTAATTTAATTCTTCACACACTATGTTTTATACAAAGAGTTTTTCCATGCTTTAAAAGCAGTAACTATTTTGAGTGCTGGGAGGGGTACTCACGCTGCCACCCCCTCGTTTCTCAGGATCTTCACAGCACAGTCCAATGTGCTCTTATATTTATGAGCTTCCAGGCCCTAAAGAAAGAAAGCAAAATGCATCACCATTTCTAAACAATGCCAGTGTGTAAAAACAGAGAAAGAGAACCCAGAACACAGAGCTTTACAATGTCAGCTTTGTTCTTTACCTGCATCCGTGTCTTGATGACGTCTAAAGGAGTATTTCCAAAGACACTGGCTGCTCCAGCTATGGCTCCAAAGGTTCCAGTCACCAAGGGGTTGATAGCTTTATTGGGGTCATCACCTGGTGGAAGGATACAAAAATAAATCATTTAATGAGGATGCTCACATGGAGTTCTGCTAGTGAAACCCTGCGCCTGTTTGGCAGAATTTGGATGAAAGATGCCATGTTAGGACTGAAAATTACAACCAGAATTTGTCTCTTTTTTAAATATGTCTAATCGACAAGAAGGATGTATACATACTGACCTTTGTACCAGTTCTTCAGAGAGGTCATCACATAGAATCGAATAGCCTGGTTGGATCCTTGTTTGAGCACAGTGGCAGTGAGACCCTGATACGTTCCTCTTAATCCTTCAGGGAAAAAAATAAGGTCAATGTATCATGCGCTTTCTGTATAAGAAAAGAAAATTATCAATGCTGAATCCTCACACTTTGAAATAAGAGTTATTTTAAGCTGCACTACCAAAAAATGACCACTAGATGTCAGACAAGTTAAATGCACTGAAGCCTCTGTTTTACCCTGTTGCCTGATGATCTCTCTTACTCCGTGGTAGAAGCCTCTGTATTTGGGGTTGGCTGAAGTTTGGTCGTGAATGAATTTGACCTTCAGAGATAAAACAAAAAAAACAAAAGGATCAGCCAAAAACAGCATTTCGTTTTACTGTGACAGAGATGTCAGACATGTTTAGACTGACTGTTTTGAAGAGACTCCAGATAAAACTGGATACAGTGTATTTGTACAGATACATGACATAGTACATCCAGCTGCGACACATTATTCAATGCAATGAATCATGAATCCTCTGAGACAATCCGCTGCTTTTTATACATCTGATTACTTTGGGCAAGTGTGTTATGTGTGTGATGTGCAGCATTTATGAGACGGACAAGTAAAAGTGATCACACATGAAATCTGACCACAGATCAGTTGGTAACATACCTTCACAGTTTCCATTGGACAAACCACCACAACAGCCTCCATCACCCCGGCTCCCAGCCCACACAGCAGACCTCTGGTGCTGTCCAGCCGACCGGACTCATCCTTGGCATGGTTACTGAGGAACTCAAACACCCCGAACCTGAAGGCCAAAACAGAGCACACAGGGGATTATGGGAGAGTTAACACAGCGCTCCAAGATAGAGATGACTAATTTTTATATTCCTAAGAAACAAATTATGTATTCATTGTTCTTCATCGTGCAACACCATATGGAAAGATGGCTTTACTTCCAAACCAGGAAAAACAGATCTACACAGTGTGTTTACTCAACTGTCTTATCATGTTTTAATACTTGGAAGCTAAAAAAATCACATCTTCTATGATTGCATTTTTACTCATGTACTCGTGAGTTTGAAAACAAAGATGTTTCCAGATCATTACAGCTAATGGGAAGCAAAGAAAATCACATGCACGTTGGGGCAAATTAAAAACCCTTGAATGTCACATTGCGAGTGAAGACAAGTGCAAGAAACATTCTGGGTTTTACTTTGTGGTCCAGCCTGTATCCTCATTAAAGATGAACCAACACAGGATGTTTTCCCTGTTACTAACAAATGACCAGCAACAGCTGCCATAGATGCAGGCAGAGAGGGAGAGGAAGGTGTGGTTTATGTATCTCCTCAATCAGAAAATGTTGTGCCAGCGAGTCGTTTACAAGAAAGGTTATTTATAGATGGAATTGAATTGTGGTGAAGGTAGGACGCTGCCCGGTACATTTAGCAGATGGGCGGGGGGGAGGACAGACTCTTGGTCCGGATTAATGCTCTGTTTCTCCTCTACGTCTTCTCTCTGCCTGTTTGAGCTGTTTACCTGCCAACGTCACCAATATCGCAAAAGAAATTCAACACACGTGTGACTCTAGTTGTTGTTTCCATCTGCATTTCTATCTCAGAATTTTCTTCAGCTCATTACCTTTCCTCATCTGTCTAACTCTAAGCCCTGAGTCTGTTTGCTTTGAGACAAAGGCTCCACACAATTAACCGGCTCCCTTCATTAAACAGGAACAAACAAAACATAAAATAAATCCATCCTTTCTTTTCTTCTGCACACTGCTTCAAACAGCGTCCAAAGGAAGGGATAAAAAATGAACAAAACCCCACAGCTTTGTAAATCCGAGCACTTAATAACTAACCTTGTGAAACAAATGCAATTCATTAAAAGCCGCTGGAAAGAAATACGCTGCCGTCATTTCTGTTCCTGAGCCAATTTACTCTAAAGTCTCCCCTCCTCACATAACAAGTGGCCCAAACTCCACACTCAGAAAATGACACATCATGTTTTGTCTGACATCCACAGCCAGAGATGAGTCACTGTGGACAGTGGAGAGCTCCCCAATCTTCATTAGAGGCTCTTTCTACAAGGTCAGGTGGGCTGATGAGGAGAAGAGCAGGAAAGGGAGGTAGAAAAAAAGAAGGATGTAAATATGGAGGAAGGGTTGAGGGGAGAAAAAGGTCAACTGCTCTCTTCTCTGTCCTTCTTCTACCTCTTTGACAAGCGTCCAGCAGATTGTGCGGTGCATGATGGTGCGCAGGCAATCAGCTAATGGGATGGGGGAGGAAGAGGGTTAGGGAGGAAGAAGATGCGAAAGGATGGGGGTGAAAGAAAGATCGAACAAACGACTCAGAGGAAGTGATGCTCAGTGGAAGGGTGCCAAGGTAGTTGCAATGAATCAGATCTGATTGTTCCCTACTGAGTGGTCTTAATGTCTGTGACATTTTCTTTTATTTTATCCATCTGTTCACTTCTGCTTCAATAAAAAAAACTGTTTTAAAGACATAACCTGTCACTACAGGAGGCTTTTTCTTTCTAAAAGTTCAAGTTTTTACACTGCTGTGAACTGCGTTGTGTTTTCAGCTCCTCTCATAGACACCTGTAGTTTTAACTTACTTTAAGAAGTTTGCATTATGCTACTTTCTGTCAGGCTCATTTTATTACAATAAACAAAAGTAAATGGCTGAAGTTGTTCTGACTTATTCATTCTTGTATTTTCTTGTCTTTTCATATTTGTTTTCCAAATTGTATCAATTATAAGGTGAAATTTCTTATTTTCTCTGAATTACCAAAAAAGGCAAATAATTGCATTAAGTAAATATATTTTGATACAGTAGTCATATTGTAAATTGTAAAGAAGTTTATTAGCCAGAATATGACTAGCAAATATTAACATTTCATCTAAAGCACTATGGTATATTTAATTAACAATAACTTACTATATTTCTTCAGTAAAACAAAGATACTGTATATCTACAATAGACTACTGGTAAAATTACGGCCATTAAAATACTATATTTTTGAACTTTTTTTTAAGTCTGTATCCAGATTTTTTCAACTGTGCTTCTTTAATTAAATTTAATCTTAAATAAGGATGGGTACCCAATTAGGTACTATTATAGGTACCGACCGAATTCTGTCAAAAGTACTGAGTATCAATTTATGTCAAATCAAAAGGTACCATGTTTAGGTTCCTAAACGCATCCTTGTGACTGGCAGAGTTGGCGACTTTTCATACTGGACATGAACACAGCACTACAATGTTATATATTGAAGAATAAATATGTTAAATTGAAAAAAATGTATACAAATTGATATTTTTTACCACATAATCACAAAAAAGTACCTGAAATTGGTACCGTTAAGTACCGGTACCGATTGCCAGGTACCGTTTAGTTTCAAATGTAAAAGGTTCCCATCCCTAATTTCAAAGCATATTTTGATGTGGTTTCAAGGCATTCTTCTCTAGGTTTACATTTATGATGAGCACTGAAGGAAGCCACTTGTGAAATGTGGTATTTTCTTCTTATTATTATTTTCTTATAATAAAGTCTGAGTAAAGTCATTTGCTGAGGTCAATTCATTGTTTTCTGTTTGGTAAGACAAATTAGAATCTTGAAGAGGTGAACAAGACACCGACACTAAGCTGTTCTCTACATTATCCCTTGCTTAGTTATTCATGATTTCTGATATTGCTCCGACTGAGGTCAAATGTGGTGATTGACAGCCTGCTGCTAAATCAGCCTGTTTTCAGTTTTTATAGATCCATGTTTGATGATGTCAAACAAAAGTACCATGTAATTTTTAGAGTAACAGAAATTACAAAAAAAAAAGGAGAAACCACTATAAACAGGAGTTGCCAAAAAGTCATAAAGGCCAAAGGTTCAGACAAGAAAGTGCTAAAAAATAAAGAACCAGGACCATGATCAGTGAACCTCAGTACCGGTTCATACATGTGCCTCTGTGTCAACCTCTGAACCTCTCTTTGCCATATTACCAAAGGGAAACACTCCTCAAAGCAGAAACAACCCATTCATACTCTCTGTAAGAGTGCTGAAGGCTGACTGACACACTCATATGTGCACACACAAACGCACACACACAATAACACACACTGTACATAAACATACACACATCTATTGACAGGGTATCAACACAAGTCTCCCTCTGTTCCTCTACTGAGACCCTGCCTGAGTTTGAGTGGCATCTTTGCTCCGCCTGGCTGCGCCTGTCTCTCCATCGTACAGACAGCCTCTCCCTCCAGCATTGTATACACACACACACACACACACACACACACACACACACACACACACAAGGAAGGAGTGAGTGCTGTGAAAGGAGTGAAATACTAAAGAGGATAACAGAGAAATGGTAACAAAGAAGGTGTCCAGCTTAGTTTTGTGCAACATGTGTGAGTATGTGAGTGTGTGCACACACACACGCGCTGTTATGTGTGTGAGTAAATGTCATTGCTGAAAAAGAATAACGTAATTATACTGAAGGCTAGTGTGGCATTTATGCCTTGCCTTGTGGGTAATGGGCTAGAATAATTGGAGAATGAGAGCTGGTGGTTCCAGGTCTCTCTGCTCATTTAACTACGGCCTTGAAGTCACATTTTTCAGATTTCTACACAGATGCTCATTTAAAGACCTACTGTTAAACCATGATAAAAATCTAATATTAATATTGTGCATGAAATTTGGAAAATGCGTCTTCAGTGAAGCCACACTTCTTGTTTTAAAGGCCAGATTTGTTTGATGTTTTCACTGACTTTATCAAAGCTTGCCTAAGTTACAAGAAAATCCTGTGAAGGGAAGTTTTTGTATTTAATTCGAGTACTTCTGATTTACTAATTAAAGGAATTTAGAGTTGAGAAATTCTTGTCCTATTTTAATAGCACTGATATCACATGAAACAGTGGAAGGTTTGTAAAATGTCACGTGAAAATACATTTGTTTGTGATACACTTACAAATTAGTTGCACTTGGATAGATATATTTTGAATATTTTAAAACTGTTGTATCACTCACCTGACTGCAGATTTGGGTATGGATCCATACAGCAGCGAGCTGAGTCCTCTGTACAGTCCTTTGATCCCATGACCCTGTACCGTCTGTTTCACACAGTCACCTGGAGGAAGAGACACAAACTCAGTGTTTTAAAGACAGACAATCCATATAGATAATCCTGAATATTGTTACTGCATCTGCTGTACTATAATCTCAGCTTCCACAGGCAGATATTCGATACAAACAGTTTAAGTGAGGCTAACATTACACTCTTTTGTTGTCTCTCTATTCCACCTTCATTTTCACTTCCTGAGCTGTTTGTCGGACTGTAACCAAAAGCCACCATCCGCCAACCCTCTGCCAGCTGCGCTGAGAGATCTGAGAACTGTGCTGTCACTCCCAGAGGCCGTGTCATTTATAGACAATAAGTGAGAGGTCCAGAGATGATGGGATGCTACTGTTGACATTTTATAATTATAGTGTTTCAAAGGCACCAATTATTTTAAATATATCTCAACCACATGTGAGGCATATGGGTTGTCTTTCCAAAGGCATAATGGATGAGATAAAAGTGACTTTTTCATTGTTTTTGGTGCCCTGTATAATTACAATTAATCTCGTTAAGCTAACACCTGGATTCAAAATAAACATCACAGAATTACTAGCAGGTATATCTCAACTTCAAGCCAATTTCCCCAAAATTTGTCATTTCCCTTTGAACTTCTCAAGGCTTCTTGCTCTCGTACACATCAGTCCTGTTATCCGTGCTCTGCCGTCTCCTCAAATACACAGCTGAGCTGAAGAGCAACAGCTGTCTGCAGCGCTCATTAGCATGGTCTGCCATCCTCAGAGCTGCAGCCCACACTAACACAACTGGCATGTGTGTGCGTGGGAGTGTGAGTGTATGTTACACTGGTTAGCATGGATAGTGAGTGTGCGTGTGTGCATTGGTCTGTTGTAAGTCATATAAACAAGCCCGGTGACAGCCTGCCAGAATCCCTAATGTACCTGGGGATGATGGGTAATTAGATAATGAGCCCCTGAGAGAGGGAGACAGGATAAATGAGAGAAAATACTGAAGACAGACAAACAGAAAGACAGACGGATGGGTGGCTGAATAGTTTTGCTCTCTTCCTCTGTTTACCTTTTTTGGGCTAAGTTAAGCTCGGCCAGCAGCTGCTATATGGAGCAACATAAAGATTTAAAAAGTACCATTTTTGTCCTTGATGTAAAAGCATGTGTCTGTTCTTAAGTTATTTTAGCTTTGATTTGATTTTATGTGTTTCTGTTTTGTTTTGAGGTTTCTATCTTGTCCTTCTGTGAGAAAAAGGAGATTTGTCTAGCATTATGACATTTTTGTAGCTTAACCAAACTGATCAACTGATCTGTTTGTTTAAGTAACACTTTGTCTTGGTGTTCGATTTTTCAAAAGTCACCTTTTGATTGGGCTAAATGTCTTATGATAACAATGATTCCACCTTAAATTTATGGGCAGCTATTAAAAAACTGTCAAACACTCAAACACACTCCAAGCTTACCAGTGGCAATTGCTCCAAGAATGCAAGGGAAGCTCAGCTTCCCTTCAAATGTCCCCCAAAACAAAGTAGTGATATGTACTGCTGTGTGTACATTTCATTGACAAAGTATGTGCAAGAATTCCTTCATCTTTTGTTCAGAATCAGCTACCTATCACAGGCAACTGGCTCGACCTCCTTCTCATTCATCCCCGCAGCGTCTCAGCTCTTTAACACAGTCGGACACTTAGCATCTTCTGACTTCAGCGGGGAAGTGTAGAGTGGGTTGTTCCACTGCGGAAACTGGACAGTCATTGGATAAACGCTGGGCTTTGTCCCGCCCATCGGACGCTGAGCGTCTCTGGGGGTCTATGAGGCAGTGGGCTGGCCTGGGCGCTGGGCTTCTGCATGATGATTGGATGATCGGTCTGAGGCCGAATCCCTTTTTGATTGACAGTAAAATGAGCCAGTCAGCGATCTCGAAGTATAACTCTTCACTGGGGCATCTTCTGAGTTCTACATTTACTTGTTCTGGACTGATCCGGAAGCTTTATCGATCCCCAGCGAGTTTACCTTTCCCAAAAACGACGAGCGTTGTGTTTAAAGATTCTCTCTCTTTTCACCAATAAGCAGCTACAGCTGCAGCTGTGGAGCTTCTCCCCCTGTCACTCAGAGAGGAACTCAATGGGCCAAGGCCATTTAAGCAGTCTAGCTCTGATGGCCAGTGAGAGAACACCGGTAAAATCCCTGGAAAAAACACCTGGTTGGTACGACAGGGTCACAGATAATTTTCTCGAAAAGGAACAGAGGGTAGAATTTACATTAACAATAATAATAATAATAATAATAATAATTATTATTATTATTATTATTATTCACACATTTATGATGTAGGTCGGGAAAAAATGAGCTTGCCCTCCTTGACTGACCAGCAGCCGCCACTGATGATTACCTATTCCTCTGTATTTGGGTGGATTGGCTTTCTCATCCAGCTGCAGCTGAGTCTTGACGTACTCTGTGGGGAAGGTGATGCAGATCTCTATGCCACCTGCGATTCCACCTGAGAAACAGAGAACAAGACCAGATGTTATAAACATGAAATTTAGATATTATTTTACCTGTCGCTTGACTAAATATGAGTGCAGAGGAAGGAAAAGTGATCACGCAGCTCTGTTCGCATTTTACATCAACTTAGTATACCAGGTGTGCTTAACAGAGCCTGGTCCAGTCCCCAGTCAGTCTTGTGTCTTGCAAAGAGGGGCCATTACATCATGGATCATTACAGCGACTCAACTGGCTTTCCCTCCATAAACATTAAAAGCAACGTTTGGCAAGGGAGGGAGAGGAACGAGCAGAGAGAAGATAAATCAACTGGTGCAGCTTCGGCTTCACTGCACAGAGACTGCGCTGTGTGTGAACGACTGAACAGAGAGTCACACAAGTGTGAAAAAACACAGCTGCATCTTCGTTATCAAGAGAGACTGAGGAGGAAAATATGGAACAAAGAAAAAGAACAATTGGATCCATGAACGTGTGAGTGACCAGAGTGGGTCCAGCCACAGAGGATGGGTGGAGTGAGGACGAGTGTTCAAAAGGCTGATACGAGCTACAGATGAGTCATGAGAGAGAGGAGAGAGGGATGACATTAATTAAATTATCCAGCCAGCCTGCAGGGAGGGGCTCCATTACCCAGGCCAAGACCCTCCATTAACTCAATGACACAGACACACAAGAGCTCGCTGAGCAAGTAAGGCACACACCTCGTGTTTACACAAAAGCATGAACACACACAAATACACCCATCGACCTAACAAAAGAAATTCCAGATATATTTTAACTCCTCCGATTCTTTTTCATGAACATTTCTCTGTTTGTTAAGCATGTTTCTGCCAAATGAGAAGACTTGAAGCAGTTTATAACCACAGATATCAAAATAATAATAAGGCTGGGATGTTGGTCATGGACACCAAACTTTTTGTGTCTTCAGTGATATTTTTACTACTTTTTCTCCTGTGTTTGTCTGGAGATCCTACATGTAACCATGGCTGCATTGTTTACATGTGAACTCAGCGGTTAGCAGCCTGTAGCATGTCAGTGCTAACTGGTGTAAGGCCTGATGTCTTCCCACAAAGTGAGGAGAAGGAGGTGAGGATGACGTACTGGTTCTCAGGTGTGAGCTAAGAAGTGACAACTTGGAACTGTGCTTCCATCCATCGTTACTAGGAACGCAAGATCTATCTCCAATAAGATGGACGAGCTAGCCATGCTAACCTAGCAACAGAGGACAGAGTAGCATCATGCTATTCACAGACATGGCTAACGGAGCTATCATCAGACACCAACGCCACACTGGGAGAGCTTCACCTGATGTGAGCAGACAGGATCTAGGAGACAGAGATGGAGCATGATTGAAGAAGCTCAGTCCTGGACCCTGTGGAGGTGGAGGCTGGCTGAACTAGAGAATGATGGACAAGCTGTCATCACCTTTTTTCTTATGGACCTTTTTGCCCTTTCTATACACTTTTTAACTTTTGTTTTTTTTGATTGCTGCTGTGACTTCCATTTTGTCGTACTTGTTACAATGACAATAAAGTTCTATCCTGTCCTATCTTATGCGCTTTTTTCCGGATTTGATTCTTTTACCATTTTTGGGACGCCAATTCAATTTGAACTGTGATTCTTTGATATTTCCAATTTTTGTGAGTTTAAGTTTGCTTTTTTTTAAGACCAGTCCATGGGAAAAAGATATGTGATGATAACCATGTCTAAAAACAATATTAAAAATCATATTTTCCAAAATAATTGCACATCACATGTGAATCGGTGTTTATGATTTAATCAGGGGATCTGACATTACGGTACTAGATAGCCAAAGAAAATTATCTCGCCCTCTGCTGGAGAAAAGTGGTAACTTTTTTTCCAACCCAGCTATAAACAAAGACTAAAACGAGAGATTAAAATTTGAAAAAAAAAAAAAAAAAAAGAGTTTTTTGAACAAAAGAAAACTGCAAAACAAAAAATCGCTATACTGACGATGAATTAATCATTTCTTTTTCTCCCACCCGTTAAAGATTGAAATAATGGCCCAGCACACAGAATCTAAGTCTTTCTCAAAGAGAAGTGCTTCCAACAGGCAGGGGTCTTGCTTTTCTCTGTTTCTGTGAAAATCAGATGTGAGCAGATGGTGTTATCTATTTATAGATTCCAATTATTATCTAAAGACCAACTTTGCCCTCAGATTCTTAAAAGTGTTTCTTTACACAAATGACAACTTTATAGTTCCTACATAAATTCTTCAAGATATTCTACAGCTGAAAATTGAGGTGACTTCAGAGAAGTTTGAGGATTGTCCTGAAATATATCTTTATTGCACAGACAGGGATCTAACAGACCGTGTTTCCTCTTGGTAGGAGACTAACTATTTTATATTTCTCTATGTACTTTTGCTAAAAACCAGCGCTGAGTGTTTCTTTATGTTCCCTCCACGTGTTATTTGGCGGTACAGTTTGGCACCTCTCACATGTCAGTGTGGTCACACCACCTTTATCACTGCAGCACCTCGAAGCAGAGCCTCCACTTGAGATAACTCTAACAGAGTCAGGACAGGGAATTTAGGACAGCATTGTTAGCAAACTAAATACCCTTAAAAGCCTCAGACTTATGCGTCTCTCTCTTATCAAGGTTTCCTCCTCTGTGAGTGAGCCTGATTTAATAAAGGAAATCAATACAGGAAAAGTGGCTTTTACTTTAAGCCTCTGTGAAGAGTGCCTGGCTATGAAATGGGCTGAAATGGATGCTGGTGCCTTTTTATGACTGATGGGTAGTCTTTTTGACCATTTCCCAAAGGAAATATTTGCTACAGCAGGAAAACTCTGCTGTTAAAATGAAAAGTAGGATGAGGTTTTTAGAAAACACGACTCAGCAAAAAGATAGAGTCTGGCTTTTTAGCGCAGGAGGTGCCAAAACCAACACATACTACTAGGTTATTAGCTTATTAATTTACAATTTAAAAAGTCAAAGAACTTATATTGAGGGTGATGGTTTGTTTTTTAGCTTCTAAATTAAGTGGAAACTATTGAATTCACTTAATAACTGTATTAATGACTCAACACATATCAGCTTTTGATGAAACCTTTATTTAACTTAAGAGTAAAATCCACAGACCCTCTAATCTGAGTCACGCTTCAGGCCAGTGATCTGTAATTCTTCTAATCTTTGTCGAGTGGTGAGTAAATGTAATCCAGCTGAGACATAACAGAAATCACATGACACTTCATTACAGCTGTCCTGATCCTGGATCAGTGGGTCAGAATGTAACTCAGGAAAGAGGTGACAACAAACACCAGTCATTGTTTTTCATTTCAGACAGCGAAACCAGTGAAAACAAACCAGCAGCAACTCAGCAGCAGATACACTGCAAACACCATCAATCCTCATCACACAGGTATACACACACTTACACACACACACACACACACACACACACACACACACACACACACACAGCGCCTGTGGAGCAGAAGCAGTTTGTTTGCCTTCCATTTCATTTTACAGTCTACATCCAACACACACATTTACAGATGATGCTCTAAACGACTGCAGCGTCGCCGCCAAACGTGGGTTACATGAACCGAGTGGTCGTTAATCTTTATCCTCACATGCTCGCCCTCTTCTCCTGTTGTTCATTTTTCTCTCAGCAGCACCTTCCTCCTCCTCTCCTCATCACCCAACTCTCCAATACGCTGTGTCATAAAATCAATGTGCCCTCATAGATCCTTGGCACTTACTATTACACCAAAAACAAATGGAAATGGCACTGGGTTGATATTGAAAATCTGCACAGGTGATAAAAATCTGACGCTACAGACTCGAAGATATGAAACGTCCACTAACTGAGCAGCAGTTTGATTCATGAAAGATAGGAAACATGGGTTTATGATGCACTGTTTATACTGAGGTTTTCTAGCGGCCTGGCCTGAGTTTTTTTTTTTATTTGGCATATGGAGCCTTGTAAAAAACAAACTGCAAAGAAACTCAGGTATAAAATGTATATAACTGAACAAGCTTATTGGTATTTCAGCTACAATGTGACGAACAAATTCTCAGCTGAGCCCTAGCCGAATCCTGATCCAAGATACAGCATCAGCTTAGCTCTTTGACAAAGGCCCTCGGCCAAATCAAGCCTGACTTTGTTCTCATTTGACCCCGGGAGACATAGTGAAGTTTTCTATTAAGGTCTGGTGATAAGGCTTGGATCACATTTATCCTCAGTCTGTTTCACAGTGTTAGAGTCGGGGCTCTAATGGACGTCTCCCATATCACCTGGGTTGAGTATTTTGTGTTTTATTACCACAGAAATTAAGATGATAAATAGTTCCTTTTTGTTCTGTCTCTCTTTATCACTTGCAGCAGCTCCTGCTTGAAATTATGACTGTATATCTGTCTTCCTCCTAAGCTTTGGTACCTTTTAATACTATCAAAAAAAGATTGTATTTATTTGGGAACAAATCTGACTTTTGCTGTTTCCTATACAGGAAGAACAAACAATCTGTTTGTAGCCCAATTCCTTGGTCAATACAATGAAAGACAAACTTGAATCTTCACTCTTCCTGATCTTTAAATAGAGATTTTTTTTTTTTTAGCATTTTCTCCTTGTGGCTAGGCGCCCCCCTGTTGGTTATGGCTGCCTTTCGCAGCAGCTCACTCTTTTTTGTCAGTTTCTTGCATCTTTTTTCATCTCTTTTTCGTAATCTTTGTATTTGGAGTGGATCATTACTTTGTATGGCTCATTTGTTGGTCATGGACACCAAACTTTTTGTGGCTTCAGTGATATTTTTACTACTTTTTTTCCTGTGTTTGTCTGGAGATCCTACATGTAACCATGGCTGCATTGTTTACATGTGAACTCAGCTGTTAGCAGCCTGTAGCATGTCAATGCTAACTGGTGTAAGGCCTGATGTCTTCCCACAAGGTGAGGAGGAGGAGGTGAGGACAACGTGCTGGTTCTCAGGTGTGAGCTAAGAAGTGACGACATGGACCTGTCCTTCCATCCATCTTTATTGGGAACCTAAGATCTATCTCCAATAAGATGGACGAGCTAGCTGTGCTAACCCAGCAACAGAGGGAATACTAGAGGGCAGAGTAGCATCATGCTATTCACAGACATGGCTAACGGAGCTAACATCAGACACCAATGCCACATTGAAAGAGCTTCACCTGCTGTGAGTAAACAGGATCTAGGAGACAGAGATGGAGCATGACTGAAGAGGCTCAGTCCTGGACCCTGTGGAGGTGGAGGCTGGCTGAACTGGAGAATAATGGACAAGCTGTCGTCATCTATTTTCTTATGGACCTTTTTGCACTTTCTGTACACTTTCTTACTTTTGTTTTCTTGATTGCTGCTGTGACTTCAATTTCGTTGTACTTGTTACAATGACAGTACAGTTCTATTCTATTCTATTCCATTATAAAGTTCTTTTCATTGAACTGTTGTAGTATATAAAAACAGCCTTATTCTTTCATACTAGTATCAAGGTCAGAACAGCTCCAGTCAAGATGGTTGAACTGTATCTTTAGGTTTATGGATTCTTGAACACAGCCTGTGTATGTAAACATGTTTTTGCACACAATTCCAAAATAAGCTGTACATAAAAACAAAATCCCAGTCACCACAGTAGCAGCGCTGAGAGGCTTCGAGGAGTCCAGGTGATCAGGCAGACAGCCAGATGACAGGGAGGAACAGTCTCTCCTGAAATCCTGTCCTGCCTGCTTCAGTGACTCTAATGAGCCACCAACACATCTGGTCCACTAAGAAGCTTCCCTTTCTCTGAGGAAGAAGATGAGATGGTCTGTGAACATGACAGCTCCATCTCCTTCAAAACAACATTTTCTGAACAGCAACATAGAGAGCCAGAGCCAGTCTGCAACTTTTTGGAGCAACTGTGAGCTTTTAAAGCAAAGTGCACCCTGAGAAAAAGTCATCCAAAGCCTTCAGTAATGTTTTGATGTGTATATTAGCATGTGCCAGCAGATTAATAAGCAGTTTCCTCACAGAATCTATCTATTATTCATCCTGATGTTCCTTATTTAGATAAGAATCCTGTATTTTCAATTCTCTGGAGTCTCAGGGTAAGATGTTATTTGGTCCATGCATCTCAAGTCCAAATGAAGAACGCAGCCAGAGGACTGATCACTTCAAACATTTGTTGTCTTATTAATAGCGACGTAATATTCCTGTTTCCAAGCGCAAAACATGAAAAGAATTATTCATCTGACGTCTGGCCTTTCCGGCTTCCTCTGTCCTGGGCAACACTTCCTTATGCTACACTGAGGCTTAATTACAGGAGGGATGTTTATTAATATTACATGGAAACTAGATTAACTGATGAGAGCCCTGCAGCTAGCATATTGTACAGTGTTTTACACCAAGAGGACTATTACACACAGAGTGATTAGACAGTAGGGACAGCGGGCTGTTAGGCTCTTAGCTGTTACTGGATAACGACAGCAGTGTGTTTAATTTCCACAACATGCATCATTAGTGTTTGTTTGTCTGCACTGATTGATCAGCAGGGAGCTACTGCTTCAGATTTTCACTGGAGCATCAAAATAAAAATTTGTGTTGGGAAATAGATAACACAATCAATTAATGAATCTATTAAAACACTGCACTCAAAAACAGCTATGAAAATGTAACGGTATGGTTCGGAGCTTTCAACTAAAATTAGAACTGTGTTTCTCCTACACTGATGCAAAAATTAAATCATTTTAGATTGGAGTGCCTTTGTTTGGGTCAGACATCCTGTAACAGTAATAAAGTTGATATTTGCTACATTACAAAACATTAAAGGATCTGATCACTCTGCATGCTGCAAAAAGTTGCCTTGAACAAAGAAAGTAGTGTTATAAAAGGTCAAGTAATCATTTCATGCTTCCCGAACAAATGCATGATTTGGTGAGAGCCACATCTTTACCGCCGTGGATGATGGTGCTCATGGGAGATGCCGTCTCCACCTTTTAAATCCCAGCTGATTGTGTTCGAAGAGACTTCATGAATAAGCACAGCTCTATGGAGCAATCTTTCATCTTTATGTGCTGACTTCATGGTCTACGGCTTTATTTGTCTGCTTCAGCATCACGTCTTACCTCTGTTTCCAGATGTAGAAGGCAGCTGCTTTTAGTGAGACTACACAACAAGATAGAAAAGTTAGCTTCTACCAGGTTAAGGCTGTGAACCAGTTAGAAACAACTGAGGCAAACATGTTCTCAAGGCTGCACAACCCCATGAAGCTAACTGAGAAAAAGCTTGTCAAGGCCTCTGACAGATTGTTAGTGGAAATCCATCCTTCAAGTCTAACGTGTCAGGGTTCTCTAAAACTCAAAGATAATTACTTGAAAATCAATTACCCTGCTACGGTTATATAACTCTGACAAATATCTGTAGCAAATTCAAGTTTCAAGTCTCTGTAAATTCATTTGTACTCAATGAAGAATAAATTAAACCATGAGGGTTGATCTTAACACAGTGGATCTTCCCCAGTTAAATCCAGGGAACAGTTCAGTATAATTTTTGAGATATGAGAAATAAAGGCTAAAATATACCGTATTTAAATAAATATACTATTCTAAATAACTGTATTCATTTCTGTCTGTCTCTTCATTTCTGTGTTTTACTGACAAGCTGCTACAGAGAGGGATGCTGGGAGTGCATTGTGATTTATTATCTCACTTTGCAGGACCCGAGGTCTGTGAGCGGCAGAGCAGTGGAGGGGAGGCGACAGTTGAGTGCGTCACCTGTGACGTGAGAAAACAGGGAGTAAGCGTACAGTTTGATGAGCCCTCTGAGCCTTAGAGGAGACAAGCACTCAGAGAAGCCAAGCGGCTGCCCTCAGGCCCAACAGGGAGAGGGAAAGAGAGAAGGGAAGAAAAGAGAGCAGCAAAGTGACAGAAAAACACGCCTGTTTTAATAGAAAATCAAATTTCTCATAGAAAAAAAGAGACTTTCTCTCTTCACCCATCTCTCCACTTCTCCTGCTCAGTTTGAAGAGGTTAAACATGAAAGTAAAAACTGGGCATGAATGAACTACAGTGTGGACAAATCAAGACCAGAGACCCATTTAGGCCACTCTCTCCCCCTCAGGCCTAACACAGATAAAATGCTCCTTCCTTCTGTATCTCAACTTCAGTCATCACAGAGGCTGTTTTGAGATGACTTAAACTAACCAATGGGAGCAGAAAGAGCTCACAGACCTCTAAAAAGCTTTGCAAACCCCTCCTCTGAAACAACCGCGGTCTATGTGGGCTCTTAATCCATTAAGATCTGACCTTCTACTTCTTGCTTTGTCTACTTAGAGCCTTCAGGCAAGTACGTGTGGCACAATTTTCCACAACAGCTGAATCAAAAGAAGCTTTAGCATGTCAAGCTGCAGTGGGAAAGTTTGAGTCCTGTCTAAGTTAAATATCAGAAATAGTTTTGGATGGGTGATTTCTCTGATCCAAGTGGCAGTTAATCAATTGCTGAGTCATCCCAGTGATCTACTTTCATCGAGCCGCACATGCTGACACACACTGTCATTCTGATACCTTTCAAACAGTGACTGATCAGAGGTTTCTTCACAGCCAAAGCCGGAGGAGTCAGAGGTTGAGACAGAGAGAATGCAATCGTGCTGTTGTTGCAAAACTGGACAGACAGGCTTGAGACGAGCTGAACGACACAGCAAGGAGGAAGAGGAGCAACACTGGGCCATATCCAGTCAATCAGGCTGCACGGGACTGAGGGGGGAGGGGGAAGGTCTCTCCACAGAGCCACTTCTCTGTTTCTCAGAGGCTGACAGGGTGACAGGAGTCAGGAGAGGAGCCAGGAGAGGAGATTTGTTATTTAGCATTCATGCTGCTCCTATCACAAAATAACTCAACACTGGCAATAAAGTGTTAAAGTCATATTTGAACCTTTTTTGACGGACTATGTTTTCAGACAAGGCAGTGAAACGCGTGTGAAGGATTGTAGACAGTTTAAGGGGAAGAATTATCAGAATATCTAAAGGGGTGTTCATATAAATACTTGAATATGAAATTCATTGTCAAAAGTTTGAAGTGCATGCATAAGAAAAGGGGAAAGAAAAGCAAGATTAAGTGTACTGCAAATCTTTTGTGAACCAGGTGCTTTTTTGGAATTTATTACAAATGATGCAAATGCTTCTACAGTCATGTTAGGTCTGTATTACTTGTATATTTTAGGCCACCCACAGCTGAAAAAGAGAGAGAGAGAGAAGGAGAGAGAGTACTTATTCTGAAAGAATCTTAAATTTACCTATATTTCTATAGTATTTTGGTTAATTAAAAAAAATCTGGTTCAGTCTTCTTGAATCTGAAAGTTATATGCTTTTTATTTTCACTGATATAACAAACTAGTTCTTCAGTTTTAAACAGCTGATTGGGTAACAAGCTTACTTTGGGGTAGTCACATGCCTTTGGTACTTATAACGTGCAGTTTCACCTTTTTTTTTTTACATTTTAAGCCTAAATATCTTTTTTTAATAAAATATCAGCAAAATATTCAACGGTCATTAGCTGCAGCAGTAAAGTGCTTAATCCTCAATGATAATAAAGAAAATTAAAAAAAAACTAGATTGATGAAATATTCAGAATGTAAAAGCTGCCAGAAAGCAAGGCTGAAATCAGCAGAGAGCTGCCAAACAGCAGCCGCTTTGAGAGGCTCTTCATCATCAGGAGCTGCTGAACCCTCATCATCGTCACAAGAGGGGGTCCAGGGGGTTTGGAAGGGATAGAGCAGCAGGAGAGGACGACTGGAGGTTCTGAACCTCAGCGGGGGTAAACGACTAAAACAAGCAGGGTTGAAGTAGTGATGAAATGTCAATCATCTAAGCTGGTAAAAAAAGTAGATGATTGATTAATAGATTTATAAATCTGTCAAGCAAAAATACTGAATCTTTATCAGCAGTATTAAAACAAATTAATCACAAGCTGATGGCACAGAATTCAAATGTGAGACAAGAAGTTCATTACTAGAATTTTACAGACCATATCTCATGGTTTTCATCAGCAGATTTTGATTATTTAAGGATGAGAGACAGTGTACATTTAAACATCTATATATGAAAGAGAGCTGGAAAAATATAAAATACGATAATGTTTACTTTTTTTTATTAACACTCAATTATGTTCCCGAGACAATATGCAAAACAGCTGCATCAATCCACTTAAACAGCATTAAGTAAAGTGAAGAGGAGATCCTTAGATTAAAGGATAGAATCATTTCAGTGCAGCAGGTCAGATATGAGGAAGAAGATTTGTGTCTTCTTCTTAGGCCATAAATTTTCTCTTTTACAGCTGAAAGGGGTCAAGGGGTCAGCATGGTTGGAGGGTAAAATCTGAGGATTGGCTGGAATAACTAGTCTACCCAGTTAAACCTAAATGTATAGAAGCCAGTGATGTTGCCTTCACACAGTCTGTCATTGTGCGGCTCCACTGATTTAATGCTACCATTGCATTCAAGTGAAACGTGTCATTTGAGAGGAGTGCCCTGTTTGTAATCCATGCAACGATAAAAATAAAAATGGACATTGGGCTGGTTTTGCATAGTGACGTGGTTATAACGTTGCAGTAGATGCCCTACTCTTTTAAAACCTGTTTTTCTTAGCACTTAAGACTGTTTCATTTTCCCTTTAATATTTATCCTGCAAAGTTCGTCGTTTTGTTTGCGGGATACTTTTTAAACCACTGTTATAATCCTCCTCTCTGCTTTAGAAACACGAGCATCAAAGTGTGGAGCAGGATATATTTTAACTTCCGCGTAACTCATATAAGTGAAATCTATTCCCCACCTCTTGACTTTTCCGCTTCGTAAAAAAAGTGCTGAACTTACCTGCCAGAATTGCCTTCCCCGGGTGAGTTAGTTTGGCTTTCCCCGCCGGCGCCGCTGCAGACAGACACCTCGGTCTGAGAAAAGGGCTGGTGAATGTGCCTCTATCTTGCATGACTACCCGGAAAACAGACAGTAAAACAACAAGAAAAAAAAGCTTCAACTCTCAGTTGTTCTCTTCAAGTAGGTTGCTCTCTGTTTTCACGCGCAACACATGGACGGCTGCTGTCTCGTGCGCTTTCCAGGATGCAGGTGAGCTCAGACGCGTCCACGGACTCAGGCGGGTCTCTGTGATGACAGTGGGGCGGACACTGGGACTGTCAAGGAAGTTGGGATGTGCTACATCGAATAGCTGTTATTTGTAACCATGGTAACACTGTATCACGACGATAGTAAAGCTACGTATGTAAGCAAAAGCAACCCGGAAGCGGAGAAAGGGCGGATAACAGCTGTCTGTGTATCCTGCTGCCGCGTGGAACCTAGAGATTTCCCCGTAAAGCCAATCAACTTTGACCACCACTGAGTCGGTTCTCCTCTCGGGACACTGGGTGCTGTCTGGGTGTGTTTTTGAAGCCGAGCGAGTAGAGAAGACTGGTGTTTCAGAGTAGAAACTGGGCGGGGCGGAGCCATTCGTTGTTTTTTCCATAAGAATGTGTCTCCTCGAGAAGAATTAAAACCAGACTCCCCTGTTATTAAATGTCTCACAATCAAAAAAAAACCTTAAAACCAGGCGCAAACATATTCTCTATTGCTCAGCCACACCCTCTCCAAACAAAGGCTGCGAACTGAAACCATCAATCAGGGCTTGGCAGCTTGGTCGCCAAAATGTCAGTCTGGGTCCAGCAAGGGATGGAAATCAGGGAGTAATGAAAAAGCTCTGTAATGAAACGTGTTCACAGCATGAAAACACAACAAATAGAGACTGAACCCCAAAGGAATATCCAGACTTTTAGGTCAGAGGTTGCCTAAATGAAACACTGACTGTAAAAGGCTAGGATAGATGCATTTGAGGCACATAATGAATAACAATTATCCTCTCTCTGCAGCCTATCATATCTTTTGAAATACAGTCATTGTAACATAACACAGCAGGAATATTTCTGTGTTTGTGTTGTGGTTTTTAACTGCAAAAACTGTAAAAGGAAAAAAAAAAAGAGAAAGAAAGAAATTTGAAGCTTCACCTGTAGCACCACAGCTCAAACCATCAATTTAACACATCATACATCTGAAAAGGTAAATACTAGTCATGATGTAGGATTCTGGGGTACCCAACAAGATTTGCAAAAACCAACCCTGGCCCCTGCTGAACCCTCCGGAGGACTCTCACGCCTTCCTCCTGAAGTGGTTAAAAATAAAGCACCAACAACACTGTGTGTAAACTTTATTCCTCTTTCTGTAAGCATGACTTGTGCAGATAAAGGGAGTGCTTCGTGTGCAGCTCAGGCTTTTGCTTTCTGCCTCCAGAATTGGGACTGTACCCAGAGTATCCTAAAAAGACTGTCGCACAGCTCAGAACAGGAAGTAACTAAACCATCAGCACTTTCAGCAACTTTGCCTCAAGACTTTGCCGTTTATTCACCTGCTGTTTTTGCATTTTGTCCGTTTTTTTTACAAAAATCATTATGCTTTTTTAGACTACAACAACACACTATAGACAATACATACGGTATTCCATAATATTTGACTTCTTTGATTAGTTAGGTATTTCAATATATTTTAAATTATACAGGTTTCGGTACAATAATGATTTTTTTAACCACCAGGATGAGAGCTAATGTTCCCCTGCCTTTTCATTTCCCCCAAGTCTGTTGGAGTTTTTTGTTAGTCAGGTGAGAGTTTCATCAAACATCACTTTGTTTTTGACACAACATTAGTAATACTTGATATACTTGAGTGTAACATGGAAATTGTGCTCCTGGTTGCAGCTTTATAGTTTGGCAGCACATGCACAGACTACAGCATATAGCATTTTTTAATTATTCCACCTCCTTTCTTCCTTTTGTCTTTTTGTCCCAAACATCCTGGAGTCCTGTATCAGAGTCTGATAAGTTTTGCAGCTGCAATGGAGTGGACATTTCATTGAGTGTCTTTTTGTTTGGTGACAAATCCTTCGAAGGCTTTAGAGGCTGCAAACACACACACTCACTCACACACATACAAAGACAGTACTGTAACCTCATAAACAAGTGTTCGTAGTCCGTGTTCAGCAAACACTTTGTACCTGTAGTGAGAGGACAAACAGAACTATTGCACTCTACCTGTCTCTCTAATCAGTGTGAGACAGATGTCAAAGTAACATGAACAATGAGCCTGTTTTTGCCTCCTCCTGTAGAGTGTGTAAGGCTGTAGCAGTGCTTTAGGAGTCAGACAGACTCCTCAGTATCAAAGTCTCTTTCTCATCAGTGCTGAATTCCCATGGAAAAAAAGAAAAGAAAAAAGCTGCTCTATGGTTTTTAAAGTCTACATGGAACAGCTAGAACAGGACAGAGTGGTTTGGTGTCACTAACGTTATATTCGTTTTTTAAATTCCTCTAGGAGCTGAGAGGCAACTTCATGCTGTGTAGATTGGTGATGATACGTCCAAGAGGAAAAGAGAGGAGAGGAGGGAGGGTCCAACAGCCTGGATGCCGTCCCAAAATTGGTGTGTGTGTGTGTGTGAAAAAGTCGAGATGGATGGATTCTATTGCAGTGTTGGTGAATTCTGTTGAGTCTTGAGGAGAACAAAGCCTCAGTCACCATCGGTTGGTTAACTGAGACCAGGAGCAGCAGAGTTCAGTGTGGTTCAGGTTAGAGGTGTGTGAGTGTGTAGGAGAAACGGGAGGGGAGGGTGGGATGAGGAGAGGGGTCAGGTCTCTACATGTTGAAGCCGTACGCAGCGGGCTGACCAGGGAAGCCGGCAGCAGCAACAGGCTGCGTTGGGTAGCCGACAGGGGCTGCTGCAGGTTGGGCGGGGTAACCTGCAGCTGCGGCTGGGGCTGCTGGGTATCCATAACCCGGGTACGCTGGCTGTGGAGCCACTGGAGAGGCAGAGGCTGTCAACATCAGCTGCTGGCCTATTAACACACAGACACATGAGGTTACATGGCATCACACATCTTGGAAAGAAAGTGCTCTGTTTATATTTACTGAACTTCAGCATTTATCGTTCAACACATAATGACACCAAAACATTTTGGGTTTTTTGACGTTGTGTTTGTGGTTAATGCATGTTTGTTTTTGTCCCTTTGCTTAGGGTTTTGTATTCTGCCTGAAGGAAAAACAGGAGATGACTGATATGTCCTTAACATGTTTACAGAAGCAGCAAAAAAAGGAAACTGCTAAATGGTTTCAGGCTTGAAAAACTCTAAGTAGATTAGTGGATTAAAATTATGACAGACTTTTTCAAGACTGACTTCAGCATTTAGAATAAAAAATTATTAATAGCATATACCACGGTGGACTAATTGCTCAACTCACCCACACTGTATACAGCAGGGGTGGCCAACGAGTCAGAGACCAAGAGCCACAAAAAAACGTGGTCTTACAAACGCATTTCCTCTCACACAGAAACAAAATGACTTAGAATAAAAATCAATACATTTGCAATTTTCAAAGCAAGATTTATTGTTTGTAAGTGTGTTCAAAATTGTACTTGGAGCCCTGTCAAAGAAAAATTTGTTTTTACTGCAGAAGAGACAACGTTCCCTTCTATCTATCTATCTATCTATCTATCTATCTATCTATCTATCTATCTATCTATCTATCTATCTATCTATCTATCTATCTGTCTATCTATCTATCTATCTATCTATAAGCACATAAGCGATTGAAAGGAACACATGTAGAGAAAAGAAACTGAAACTTAAGTATCAATCTCATCACCCAAGTAGCCTATTGATCAATACTGGGCCCAACATTTGCAACAATACATCAGTTTTATGAGTGGATCGAAGAGCCGCACACCGAAAGGCAAAGAGCCACATGTGGCTCGGGAGCCACATGTTGGCCACCCCTGGTATAAAGCATCATTTACCTCCTCTTTGTCCGCTCTGACAACCATGCAAATTAGCAATAACAGCTCTACATAACCCCCCTGACAACAACACATGACTGCGTATGTGATCTAAAACTGTCTAGCAATGATGTTTCTACTGTAATAAAATTTAAATGGTGAAAGAGCTCCAGGTTATGTGAAACACATCAGGGATCAGAACATTTTGGCAATAGGATGAAAAAAGCAGGTGCATTCATCCATTCTTGGTAAAATATGCAATAGGGCTACTTTCACTTTTTACTGCTATAAATTTTAAAAATGAGTAGTTATGCAAATAAAACAATGATGTCTTATTTAATTTACAGGCAATAAATGAAGACAAAGACACCTGATAAAATCAAATCTAACATACTGCTAATGTTTTAAATGAATGGACTACACTGTGAAATCTGAAATCCAAGCAAGTGTTTTATGTCTTATTCTAAAGTAATAACTGCATTGTTAGTCTTAATATAAGCCAAATTACATTACAAGTCAGAAGAAAATTAAAAGACAAAAAATGACTGAAAAGAGTTAAAGCATCTGCCAGTGCGGTCAGAAAAATGTACTTCTTTAGTTTCTCGAAATAAGAAAAATGTCTTAATGCAAGAAACTAAACAAATAGATGTTTCTTAACCCACTGGCAGATGTTTTATAAACAATCCAGCTGTCAGTTTTGTATTTTAATACCTTAAAAAAGACATTTTTCTGGACCAGCAGGTGAATGCGGATCATAGTACACCAAATAAGAGATTTTTTTTCATCATATTTGATTATACCAGGGAGACAGATTATACTGTGTGTCTAAATTCCCCGCATACCTTGTAACCAATTGGAATGTGTTATCTTAAATGTGCCGTTTTAACACCAGCTGCCATTTTTCAGCCTGCTCCATCAGGCGGCCGTGGTCACTGACAGATAAACATATTGCAGCCCTCATCTCGCTGTTTTCACAGCAGGAGGCAATTTTCTCTTATTTAGGAGCAGCAGTCATCAGGCCCTCAGGGTGACGTTCTGCCTGCAAACCTACCAAACACCATGGGCTGAGGCTCCGTCACCTCCTCTTCAGTTTTCCTTTGGCTTTCTGCCTCCTCCAGTTTGTCCACCTGAGGGCAATACAGAAAGAGGCAATCAAACATCAATCAGCAAAGAAAAGACAGATTTATACTCTTTTGTTGACATGCAGGATCTGTGTATCTTCATGTACTGTTAACAACTACTTCAAGAGACAACACTGTTATGGAAATAAGTCTGTAAGATTCTTGATCGCAGTTGTGTACCATTTTACCTCAATGGCTCAGCTGCGACACTTAAATTGTGCTTTTAATTCATATTTCAATAAACTGTGACAAGTTAACACAGCTGCTTTATTAAACCCACCTCTAAAGACAGAACTGCAAACAATATTTCAGTGCAGCTAAGGTTACCTCAGAGAAGGTGCCATGCAGGTTGGGTGAGGATTTCTAAGACAGCCTCAGGAACACATGTTAAGCCAACAATTAAAGGGTCCATTCATCCAAATCACAAATAGAACAAAAGTTCAACCCTGAGTGGCGTCTTACTGACTGCTGAGACTCCTGCTCTAAAACTAGTCAAAGGGAGGGGAATTAAACTGTGTTCATGTGTTTCGGAGCACAGAAAATTCATGTATTTTTTGACTAAATCATCACAATTATTTTTTCATTTTTCAAAGCAATAACTATTTCTTACAATCAGCAGGAAAACAGGCCAATAAAGACTATTGTCTTGGTATACAAAAAGGTATTATGTTTGAAAAGGCACTGCTTTTGTTCTTCTTAAAAGTTAGTTTTAAACACTTGATTCACACCATTGGACTAAAGACTCAGCAAAACCATTCATAGCTACATAATGGCTGGTAAATAATGAGGTAATGTGTTCTTATTATTGCAATTTGTGCGAACTGACCCTTTAAAAGTAGAGCTACGGTAGGGTAAAAGGTTAAAGGAATATTACACTGTGTTTTAAGTAAAAGGAAAAGCTACACATGCCTGGACGCTAATGCTACATCTTCAGACATTCCCAGTCATCAGTTAAATCAACAACTGACAATCAGAGCTTCCACATGCATCCCATTCATGGCTGTAAGCAGGTCCCTGTTATTTTTCATGCCAATGGCTGTGTTTCATTCCTCTGGATCTGGTCTGGATTTGTAATAAAAGCTCAAAGATGAACCATACAAGCACTATTTTGGCAGTGAGGCGGTCATAAAGACTTTTTTGCCCCGATATCTAAAAGTACTGAGGCGTTATGCTTCAGCTGTACAGAGAACAGAGTGCAGCAGACAGAAGTGCAGATGATTTCTAACAATGGTTCAGCTCAAATTCAGAAGAACAGAAAGATATAGTTTTCTTGATTCCTCAGTGCAAAATAATAAAAAAAATTCTAATAAAGTGAAAAGTTTAAAAAGCAAAATTGAGCAATTAACTGTCTATAAAATAAAAACAAACTGTGTGGACAATAAGTCAGAAAATGCACTTTGTGTATCTCGTTGAAACTGATGTTACTTTCTGCATATAAAATAGGGATTCACTGATACCGATCTTGGTAATGGGTATTGGTGTATCTGAGCCCCTCAAAGCTGGATCAGTATCAAGAAGGGGCTGATCCAGAGAACCAGCTCTATGCCTTTTTTTAACCGTCCCTCTTGACCACTTGATTTGAAATGTTACCTCTGATGCACTGTCTTTGTTTTAAGCTGCATTACCAGTCTACAGGGTATGAAAGTTCACAATTGAACAGAATTTCTGTACATTCTGAAGCTTTTTTTTGCTGGTAAACATTAAAACATTTTATAGTCAAATAAGTTTTAACCTCAGTAATTCCATCTACTCATTTTTTGCCTTTTACCCAAAACATTACCAGTCTTATCCCACAGTAGGGTATGCAGGTTATTATTTAACACTGGTATAGGCATCTGTATTGGTTGATACCCAAAGCCCAGGTATCGGTATGGGAACCAGAAAAGTTGGATCGGTGCATCCATAATATAAAACAAGACATGCCTCTTGTTGTCTACATTAAATGTAAATAGTGTTGTTCTGACAACTGTTGGTCAATAACTTTCTGTCTGAGCAGTAATGAGAAGTGAGACACTCCAAACCCATTAAGTCTAAGTTTTTATTTCCCTACATATGGGACTATAAAAAACTTTTTAGGTTACAAGTTAACCTGGAGTTAGAAACATGGGAATGCATCTAACAGGTCTAGAGCAGCTCATCCTCCTCACATGAATTCATTTCTGGGTTTCAGAGAGCTTTGGCCAGGTAAAAATGTGACTGTTTTTCTTAGAACATTGTACGAAAACATCACAACTAGATGCAGCCCCACTGGAGAGGAGTTAGAGGGTGAGAGGTATCAGTTAGGCCAGAGAAGGCTGGTCCTGGTCCTGAAGAATAAAACCGTGTGCAGGCTTTGGCTTCACTGCTCAACACAGCAGTACTGTGTGGTAGTAATGCAGCTGTTTTAGACCATATAACAGCTCCTGGAGCTACAAGACAGACTATTCAACCGGTGCTCATTAATTCCAGTGTATGGATATTACATGATAAAATATTTGAGTAGTGCATCACTGCTTCCATAACTAAAAGGAAATGGATATACTTGCAACAATTTCAAGAAGTTTATGTGTATTGCCAGTGTTACGCAAAAAAAAAGGGGATTAAAAAACTGTTTACATGTTTGTGCTGAGAAATGACTTAATGACTACAGTTTTTTATGTTTTCACTAATTTCTAACTAACCCAGCACAGAGACAATAACATTACCCACGAGGATCACTTAAAATTGCTTCCTCAACCTTATACAATGTAGTGAAATCTTAAAGCGGAGCAAAAGCCTGCACACACACATATAGACACACTACAGCTCTCCAGGACCAGAGCTAGTTAGGCCATACTCAGTCTACAGTCCATGCTAGGTTCCTACATCAGAAACCTAAGAGATAAGTAACAACAAAAACAGACAGAACACAAAGGAGGAATAAAAAAGAGGGCCAGAGACCGTCACCTTCGCCGCAAACTCATCAACCTGGAAAAGAACCCAAAGACATGACCCCGAGTGACCTCACATGTCCACAGGTCGATATTCAAGGACATCAGGATGACCAGAGAGAGTTCACACTTTGCTAACATTACTGTAGGAAGCCTGCTTCTCAACATTCACGTCTTACTAAGTCCATATGTCCTGTTTGTCAATAACTCCAGAGATACCAGACGCTATTGTCTGTCGTTCATCTGTCAGGAAGAGTGTCTACAGGAAAGTCATCTCAGAAAAATGAATCAAGTTTGGTACTGTTAAACACAGAACTTCAAAAAACATGCCCTCTGATTTTTTATAAATCACATACATACTAATACAGTAAAGCCATTGGTAGTGGAGAATACTGACCTTGGAGAGGTACTCCCTCATGACCTGGATGAAGTACGGCATGGCGAAGTCCATGATGTTGTGCCTCCAAGCCAGCTCCAGCACTACATCAGGGTGCAGCAGGTCATATGAGGCAAACAAACAGGCAGCAAAGCACTCCTTCCTGCCCTCCTCCAGGAACCACTGCAGCAGAGTCTCTGCCAGCTCTGCTTCCTTTGACTCTGCTGCATACAGCATGGCATCCTGGGAAAAACAGACATCCAGGTATTCAACATACAAATCATAAGAAACATGGAGGAAGTTTTCTCACCAAATAAACAAACAGCGCCCTCTTAAGGAAGAGAGAGGTACATCTATGACCTGTTTTTAAAATGTGGTCCTCTGGTCTCTATCCTCACCTTGTACAGTTTGTCTTTCTTACAGAGCTCCACGCTCTGTCTCCAGCGGTTGTTACCTTTGTACAGGTAAGCAGCGATACGTCTGAACTCGATCAGTTCATGTTTCTCCAACCTCTGAGCCAGGCCAATCGTGTCAAAGTTATCATAGGCATCGATGGACGCTCTCAGGCCCTGTGGAGGAAAAATAAAAGTCCTACATTTTTTTCTCTGACTGAATTTTAAGAAAAACACTCCCTGAATCAGCTGGAATCCTCTAACTTGTTTTCGACAGTGCCCCCTTGTGGATAAGCGTACTAACTACCAAACCAGTTCATGGAAAGATGCAAGTATCTGGAATATTTCAGTGAGTTTGAATTAGAAATATCAGCAGTAAAATGTCACACAGACCTGGTAGTCTTCCTCCTCTGTCAGCAGGTTGTTGAGGGCTTCGTTGACTGACTTGTTGTTGTGACTCTGGACAGATCTCAGATAAGGCTTGACTAACTTCAGCTGGTTCACCTGGTGGAGGAAATGAAAATCAGTCATCATGTTGAAAACTTAAGCCCAGACAGCAGATCATCAGAGGTAAACCTCGCCTCTGGTTACCTTGCTGAAGAAGTTGACAGCTCGGCTGTGGTCCAGACGAGGAGACAGGATGGTCAGCAGGTCATTCAGTAACAGAGGTTTGTATTCAAGGTAAAAGGAAAGAGATTTATAGTACAGCTCCACGTTCGCAACCTGAGGAAGGACAGAGAGAATGAGATCACAACAAGTAAAGATGTTTAGAGGAAAAAACTGTTTACAGGATACTTTTGTTTACCTTAGCGATGATGTCTTTGAACAGCCCTTCTTTCCACGCGTCTGTAGCATGAGTCATCATTGTGAGGACGGCGTTGTCATATTCTTCATATTTATCGTAAAGGAAAACCAGCTCAGCCCATAAATGAGACTGCTCTGCTGCACGGAGGACCTGGAGAACGGAGACGTATGCTGAAGTTTGACTGTTTTCAAGTTTCAGAAATATTTAACAGAAAATAAAGCTATGTTGAGTCAAAACATGGCACTTTCATTTCTGTACACAAACATCCCTGAACTCTCATAGTGGTATTAAGAAGTATGACAACACCCTACTTTATCCTCTTAACAGTCGATGAAATAAGAAAACAAACAGCTAAAGCCTGCTGAACAGACATAACAGTGTAGTAAGCCTTTCCATTTTTCTCTCACAGATTTGTCAGTTCAAGGAGTCGTACGAGTACTTTCTGAAATATTATATTCAAGGCAACGACTATTTGAGTCCTCTCTGCAAGGCCTTAAGGACTACAGAAGCTCACACAGAGGATAAAACAACAAATTGGTCTTTCTGCATTAATATATCATTTCTTACAAGCTTAAAACTAGTTTAAGAACATCTAATAATGATAAAAAAGAAACAGACCGATAGAGAAACACCTTGACTTAAGAGATCCACAATACCGAGCAGTACTTTAGCCGTCTCACATCATGATCTTTTTCACTGAATGCAAAAGAAAAAAATCTACTTTGAATCACAGTTAGAGGAAGAGATGCTCCACCTTTGGGATGTTGACTCTGGACCAGAAGAGCTCCAGGTGCTCCCTCATCTTCTGAGGTTTGAATTTAGAGTAAAGGATGGCGAGCTCAGTGAACATCCCCATGTGAGCGCGCTCCAGACCCAGAGCAGCCTCCAAAAGAGCGATGAGCTCCTCAAAGTACCCGCGGTCCTGATAGTAGCTGATCAAGTCCTCCAGCTCGTCTGCGTGGATCACAATGTGAAGGCCACAGATCTGAGCCAGCCGAAACTCTTCTCCATCCACACAAGCAAAACACACCTGATGGTGAAGAGAGAGAAAGAAGAGTAAACATTACACCAGGATACAGTCATATAAACAAAAAGCTCCAGTGAGCAATATCAGTATGCACACCACTCTTTTCAGCTCTTCAAACTTGTTTGTGTGTGTGCTACCAACCTCCTTCCATGTCCGTGTGCTGTTTGCTTTCCTGGCACTGTCCACAGCTGCCTGGTACTCTCCCAGGTGCACAAGTGTTGATGCAAGACGCGCAAAGTTGGACACATTGTTGTACAAGAGCTTTGCGGCATCATACATTCCCTCCTCATAACATCTGTCTCCCACCTAGAGAGTGAGATATGTGCAGACACAAAGGGTCAAACATTCTGGTGACTAACACCTTCTGCATGAGCATCAGCTGATCTGAACTCTTACCTGCTGTATGTGAGCGTTGTTGGGTCCACTGACAAACTCTTCCAGCTCAGCCAGACGGTTGGTTTTGGCTAAAGCAAAGATCAGCTCTGTCTCTACGTACGACTCTCGAGCTTTCTTTCGAGCCATCTGAAGGAACTTCACCAAGTCTTCCCAGTTATCTATAAAACACATCAACACCTTAATAATCCACTCAATCCATTACATGATGAGACATGAAAACAGCGTTATAACGAATGAAGTGCTTACTGTTCTTGCTGGCTGCGTTGACCACCTCCATGTAGGCTGAGGGGTCGACGGCTTTAATGTAGGAGTCGATGGCCTCCTTCACCAGGTCTCTCTGCAGCTGAGCTCTGGCTAACTGACTCCACACTGCAGGCTCATTACATCGCTCTGCAAACTCATACGCACGGTCCAGGTTCCCTATGTGCTCAATCAAAACCTGGAAAAATCAAGAGGAGGAGGCTAACAGTATTTTATCAGACCTACTACAGATGTTTGTTTTGATTGTTTTAGATCCAGCACCCACAAAGGAAAGTGTGTGCAGATCTTAAGTGATTTTTCAGCTGGACGGTATTTTACTCTTTTACCTGAATGGCTGAGGTGTTGACATCAAACTTTTTGAAAATTGCAAAAGCTTCTTCAAAAAGCTCATTGCTGATGGCGATATTAGCGATGTCTGGGGCGTCGTAGTTATCTAGTCTGTTGATGTACTCCATCACACGCGTGCGGTCTGCCTTGATGGCCGTCAAAATGAGGAGGTTCTGGAGGTTTCTGGAGAAAACACAGAGAACGGGGGTTTAATAAAAGAATACAAAAGATTCCTATTATCTTTTCCATAATCATGAAGCTGAACAAAAAATTCTGCTGTACCGATGCTCGCTGAAGACAGAGTTATCAAGCACAATCTTCTCCAGCAGTTCAATCAGCTCGTTGGGCAGATCTGCAGTCATGAAGGCTTTGACTGAGACGGACACTTCCTCTGGATCCTGAGTCTCTGGCAGAGCGGTCTGCACCACCTGAGACAAAATAACAGACAATAGGAATAAAACATCCACACCTTTAAAGTCTTTCTTGGGGATTAAAACTTCTAAACTCGTTAGCCATCATTTGACATCAACATCTTTGTCAACAGTGAAGACCAACTTTTTGGGGCTTCCAGTACGACTTGAAAACCAGGAAACTTGTGATTCTAAAATTCATGAACCGAAATAAGATTAAACCTGACCTGGTCGATGAGTTGTCTTTTGAAGGGGTTGCTTTCTTCCAACACATTTGCCCAAAGCTCCGGATCTTTCCGTCGTACCAGATACCGAGCCTCACTCTTGAATAATGAGTTCTCATTGCAAACCTGAGAAGAAGAGATAAAAAACTCTTTGTAGATGTATGCATATGAGAAAGCTTTTTATTCATACGCTTCGTAATGTGGTGTACACACTTTGATGAGCTCCAGGTCACACTGTCCCCTCTCATAAGCCACGCAGGCCAGGTGCGGGTCTCTCTTCTCGCAGTATTTCCCCACCACAGCGCTGTCGTAGAACGGGTTCTCCTTCAGGAAGCGCTCAGGGGTGTTGTTGCTGTCGATGTAGATCTTTGCCAGGGCATTATGGGTAGCAGGCTCCTCACATCCTTCATGGATACGAGACTCAAGCCACGGCAAGAGAAGTTTTAACCTGAGAGGAAGACAGTGTTATGAAATATCTGGATTAAATCAACAACAGCACAAAACATGATCACCTATCATTGCTGTTAGAGGAGACTTCAGGTGACCAAGGCCCTGTGCTTTTTTACAAACAATGCTTGAAAGAAAGTTCCCATCACTTGTGATCACTGCAGACGCTTGTATTCTTTTAAAGTGTAATGCACAGTCAAAGTGCTAGATGGCAGCGTCGTTCATTCAAACTGCCTGTAACAGCTTTATACTTTTTCTTAGTGAAAACACACAGAAAAGAGACTCTAGCACAATATTGAGTTCTTCCTCTTTACAGCTTTCATTTACTTTCTACACACATACTTCTGTCACTTTTTCTTGTGGGTTTGAGGTTATTAAGGCAAAAGAAATCATACAAAAAAACATACAAATCAGAAAGCAAATACACAGACACGTTTCACATCATCTGATTTGATTCATTTTGGCATTGATTTGTTGAGCTTCTTACAGAGGATTTCTTTTGTGGTTAAACCAGAACAAAAGTCCTACAGTAAAAACTTAGCCATTTTAAAGAGGACCACAAACCTCAAAGAAGGTTCAATACTCGTCTGTGCATCAGATGTTTCATCCAGTGAGACATTCAGGAAAAGCCACACAGGCTGGAAATACACTCATCAATCTGTCTTACCTGTTTCTCTTCTCTACCTCCTCCACCAGCTCATCAGTAGAAAACTGCCCTCTGACCACCATGATGAGGTTCTTGATGACGTCCTCAGAGCAGTCGACATCCAACAGCCCGCCAATCACCACAGGTAAACGACTAGGGTTCACCTGTTCAACAGAATCCAGAGAAGAAGAAAGTCAACATGGAGCTCAAGTTAAAAAAAATCCTGATCAGGGAGTGTCAGGTTTAATTCTAGCTCTTACTTTCTGGACGTAGATTTCGATGTACTTCTGTAAATTGTTGCGGTAGAGGTAGAGGACCAGGTCGTGGACAAAATCAAAGCGATCACATACAATGATGAGAGGAAGCTGGTCTGTTAGCTTAGCCTCCTACAAAAGAAACACATAAAGGTTCATTTTATTATTCTTTACTTAACGGGTGATAAAGTGAGTCTCTTAATGAAGATTGGGACATTTGTTGTGTTTTTACCTTGAGGAAGTTTTTAACCCTCTCCGGGTCGTAACAGTTGCTTTCTCGACAGATCCTCTCCACCTCTTTGATTTGACCCGTTTTACAGGCCGCCTGGATGTACTTAAAGTGAACGTCTGGCTCTTGGCTGAAATTCACAATTGACCCAAGGAAGTAGAACAAACCTTGGAAAGAGAAACAGCACAAAGATCAGCCGCGTTTAAGCTGCACAAACACTGAAATACTTCCCGCTGAACACATTCTCATGTTTTTTGTTGTGTGACTCCTACCTTCATAACTCTTAAAGGACTCAAAGAGCTCCACTAACGACTGAGTCCCCAGCTGCTCGTGATACTTTGACGCTACCTGGACACACAGCTGCAGGTTTTGCCTGATGTTAGCTGACAACATGGCTCTTAAACACTCCAGGGAGTCTTCTACTGACAAAGAGCCGAAGAAGTTCACCAACCACTGAAATGGAACACATAGGAAAGAGAGAATGAGAGGAGGATGGTTAAAGAGACAGAATGCTCCCATAACATTTACAGGCATGACCGATCATCCGCAGACGTACCTCTGGGTTGAGCAGATGTGTGTGCACCACGGCTCGTTTGATGTCGTACAGGTCAGTGTAGTGTTCAAGAGCTCTCTGCAGCAGCCCTGCTTTCTCGCACAGCTGAGCAACGTGGGCACGATCATAGTGCGTGAACATCTGGTTCCCCAGGATGGCATCTGCTACCTAAAAAAGTTCAAACACCCATAAACATACAACCTGTGAAAAAAAGTCAACAGAAATGACGATGCTTTCTGGTAACAGGAGACTGCTGGATGTTCACCTGAGGGGCGTGAATGAGGTTCATCTCCAGCAAACGAGTCTGTAGATGCCCCTCAGCTGGACGGTTGTTCTTTAAAGCATCCAACAGGAAGGATGTGCACTGCTGGATGAGGCTGCCCTCCATGAAAACATCTACAATCTACCAGAGGTGAAGAAGAAAAGATCAGACGAATCAAAGACAGAACAAAGTGAGGAGAAATGTTTTGGGATTTCTGAATTTCTTCCATCTCAAAATGATCTGAGTTAGCATGCGAGGTGGGATTAGAGTCCCACACTATACTGAGCCGGCAGCCAGATGTTCCTGCTTTTCATTTGTGTGCAGAGTAAAACTAAAAACGAGAGTGATGATGTGGCTCTCAAAGGAGGAGGAGGTCACTGACTCAGTGAATTCCTGACATAACTGGCACATCTGGAACAACACAGATGGAAGCTTCCACACTGGGCACTTTGTGTGTTTGCGTGCATGTCTGATGTTTTCAACAGGGAGGCATGTGCAGGGGAAATAATGTGAGTCTCTAGAGGGTAAGGTGGTGGTAGTGGTGTGTCTTACCTGGTTAATGTTGGCCAACGGCTCTTCGTCCTGAACCAGCATCTGGGCAAACTGAAGTCCCTGGTCTGGATTGACCCGCATTACATTTCTCAGTAAAAACACCCAGTCTGGGGTGTAGCCCACCTGCATAGGAACAGCTCAATGAAAATCCATTTCTCAAGATGTAAAAAGTATTTCACAGCTGGTTTTATCTCCTGTATTAGGCAAATTTTATTCTCCCACTTTAAAGCTTGGTATCACTATAATTCAACTTCTTTTATGCTAAATAGCTCTGTTGGTTCTCTGTTGAGTGTTTTTTGAAGAGGTTCAAAGTTCAGAGAAAGTTACTTGCAGCTGCAGAAGGAGCTAAATTGATGTGATGAACAATTCCTCACAGTGGTTTAGTTTTCAGGATTGTTCCAAAAGCTAAAAGTCTTTATAGTTTAGTTTGATCAAAAATGATTTAAGTGAGATTGAACATAATGAGAACTGAATCTTACTGAAAAAAAATATGTCAAGGAAGTTTTCTTTACATACTTGTCAGTTTGATATGAGTGTGTTTGCCATGTTTCTTATATTAAAATGTTTAACAATACATCAATCTCAACTCCCCACATTTCCTGCTTCTCTTTAGGTGTCCTCTTCAATAAAGGATCAAAAAATTCTTCAAAAACGAACTTTAAATTATTACATTGAAGATTATATGAGAAGGATTTGTTTTAATTTGACTGCATCGCCACCTTCTGGCCTGGAGTGTCACACACACTATCGTAAAGATTTGACTTTTAACCAGGCGTGTATTCGGTTAGGAAAAAAAAATTCTTTGTTCAAGACAACTTTTTACCAACACGAAAAGGTAAGGTATTTATCAATACAGTTACATACGTGACAACAAGCAAATGTTGTGAGTTTTTACCGTACGTCAATAGCTAGCTAAACGTCGTGCTGCTAGTAGCCCGGTGCTACGACTTATCCGTAGGCTAACGTGACAACAAGCAAACCGTTGGCTCGTGCAGTGGTTAAGTAGCCGTCCATATGTAGCGCTACTGACAGCCCAGTGTTGTGACACCTGTTGATAGGTGTAACTAAGTGAATCATGGTTAGCTTTGTCCTGCCAGTCATCTACCAAGCAGAGCTAATGTAACCTCCCTCTTCATTTTATTGATAGACTCTAAAGTTAAAGCAAAATAACTGCTGCATGTGGGTTGGAATGGACGTTATCATAAACAGTTCAGCCCTTTTAGCCTTTAGCTCGGGCTGCATCTCTCTCCCGTTTAGCTTTCTTATGCTCTTCTGTCCCTTTTCTGTTTGACAGTTAGGCTCCAGTGTCCACAGAATAACGTGCCATAAATCAATCCAGTGTAGCTTGACCCTATTGGGCAGCCACCAAGAAGCTATGAAGTAGCATGTCAAGATAACCTACATTGGCGCTGATAATCTCATTTTAAAGTGTGGATTACAATCAGGCATATACCTAGAAGAGAGACTTTTTCAACCTCACTTTCGATCTCCTCACACCCCTCTTTAATACTTAAGTGGCATTACTGTATATGATTGTCAGGTCTCTGGTTATTCTCATCCCTTGCTCATTGGAGAGTGAAGCTGACTAAACATGCGTCTGATTTCAGTGTCACTAATAAGAGAGCACTATAATGTGGTTACCTTTTTAGCATACAGCACAATCTTCTGAAACTGTCCAGTCTCTGCAAAGCACTGGATGACTTTGTTGGGGACGTTGGCTCTGAGGTACACGCTAAGAGCGAGGGTCGGGTCTGAGGACTTCACCAGATCTCCCAGCTCCTCTGAGCACTCCAGCTTCATCAAATACAGACACAGTCATTAGTTTCTAATCACTGTGGAGATGATGATACAGTCGAACAAGCAGCACTTTAAGTAGAGGAAATTAACTGTATTACCACCCAAACTCTACCAACCTTGTCCTCCTTCAGCCACTTCTCCAGCAGCTGCTTTCGGCCCTGCTGTAGGACCGGCCTGCACAGCTCCAGAGACTCAAACTTGTTGAGCTGGCCCTGGTCCAGAAGGATACCAAAGTACTGCAACAGAGGAGAGGCCTGGCCTGGCTGAGCCGGGACACTCTGGAACTTACGGATGGTCTCTGCTGTCCGTAGGATGCCCTGAGGGGAGCGAAGACAGGAAAGATTTGAGGAATGATGGGTATGAAGGAAAAATAGGCAGAGCAGGATCCATTTATAAACATGAGGATACTCTCCTAGTTTCATTTCATTCTCCATCATACACCACTAGCAGAGAAACTTCTCCCCACTCAAATGATGTTTGGACTTTTTAGTGGAACATCAGGTGTCTTTTAGGATGAACAAAGACTGCAACATGTTAGTAAACACAGACGTACCTTTGGTGCTGATGCAGCAACTTTTGCAGCCTCTGAATAACTTCCCTGGGAAAAGAGTGTGTTGAACTTTCTGGCAAAAATCTCCTCAGCCCCCGCCAGGTTTGACCTCACAGCCATCCTCAAGGCTAGATCAGGGTTCTGCAGGACGTTGGTGGCATAGTTGACAATGTTTTCCTCTTCAACACACACTGACAAGACCTGGAAAGAAAAGCACAAGATAAGTGAGACAGAGCAGGTAAGACACACAGATATGAGCCTGTAAAAAATTTTCTCTTGTTCCTCACCTGCCCCTTCTTGTTTACCCCGATAATTCCTGAGGTAGCTTCATGAGGAGCTGTCACAAAGATGGTCTCAGCACTGATTCGGTTCATGTAGATGCACACCCCAGACTCCAGATCATACAGGTGGATGTAGCCGTACTTTGTGATCAGATATATGACGCCATGCTTGTTACCAATCTGAGGAGATGATCAGAGCCAGAAAGTAAACTCTCTGAATCACTTTTTATTTAATCAAAGCTCATTAATGATCAGCAGAAATCCTTCCTCACCTGCATGGCAACAGGAAAGTCTGTCTGTGCCTCCGGAGGGAAGAACACATCCACTGCTTTCTTTGCAAATGGCTGGTTTCCTGCAGCTGGCTGGCCAACTTCAATGATGTGCAACTGGGAGAAGAAAGCCCGCATGAGCACGATGGGCAGAGAACCAACGTAAACAAATGTGAGACATGAATTCACTGAAGCGCTTTAATAAACTCTGACTTTCTTGACGTCAATGTTTTGGTGTCCAAAAAAAAAAAAGGACACAGAGTTTCTTTCTTGACTAAAACATCATATTTAAGAAGAATCAGAGTCTGTATTTAGAAACTAATGTCAGAACATCATGGGAGGACTCCTCTTGTCCAGTCCCTCACCTTCCCCCCTGCCTGCGAGCGCACAGCAAAGCAGAAGAGAGTCGAGGGTTTGGCATTTCCCTCCACTTTGAACTCCCCGAAGGCGGCGGCGTGGCCCTCGATGGGCTGGGATACTTTCCTGTCAACAGAGTACAGCTGCATTGCCCCAACCACACGGTTTTGCTGCAGAACAAAGAGACGACAAAAAGAGGGGAGGAAATAATTTGTGCATTTGAATCTTTTGCACTGACACATTAATCAAAGGATTCAGGATCAAAGAAAGCTCAACGAAAAACCCTCAGGATAGAAATTTATCACTTGGTTCAACACGGTAATTCTCGGAAATGAACAGTTTTGTACACTCAAGTTTTTAAGGTAGGAAATGATTTAAAAATGGTTCAATTTGTGTGTTTTGTAAAGAGTGGCTCCAGCACCTAAAAACCTGCTTTCAGTGATGCTTGGTTCAAACAAAGCCTGTGAAATCAGTCAGTTTGCTCCTCACATTCATGTCCTTTATTGATCTCTACCATCAAAAGCATTAGCTGAACCTCTTTAGTCATGAGCTAATGACATTCTGTTCAGTTTTCCTCGTATGCTTCCACACCTGTGCAGAGATCCCGATCAGCAGCAGCCACTTCTGTTGTTCGTCAGTTCTGTAGTTGATGATCTGACATCCGGCCAAACTGGCATGCCGATCAAATACTTTGGTTGGCTGGGAGTCCCCCTCCATGCTCCAGTGAAAGACGGCCGTGTCTGTCACCAAGGCGACGGTGTTTACCGATATCCACTTCCAGAACATGACCTCCTCTGTCATCGTGTGAGCCTTCATCTTACTCTTCATCTCAATGTTGAAGATCTGCAGCGTCTTTGCAGCTGAGGGGAGGAGAGAAGGAGAGTGAGAGTTAAAACTTGGTGCTTGAGCTCAGGGGGTCAGAAAGATAACAACAGCTATCATTAGATGTGAAGGGGAGATTAATAATACCACTCATCATCACACTTAAACTCATTAATACATGTGTGGTTTAATCATCTTTCATATGTTCTAAACTGTTTGACATTTAATTAAATCCAAACTGCATTTAACCCATCTTGTCTTAATCTGCCTATAGAAACAGAGAATAATGAGTGGAAGATAAAAAATGTTTTAACAATGAGTGAAATCATGGATGTTTAGAATAAATGATGTTTAGGTTTGAAGAAATCCCAAAGACCACCCAAAAACCAAGACTGAGGAGGATGGCACAAGGTAAGAAAATGTCTCTCAAACATAAAGTGTGAAATAAGCTGAAATCTGTACCTGACCAGTACTTAGAATTTGGTCCTTTCTGTGGAGATTGACAAATCAAATAACCCACCAAAAGATTTGATTTTTATTTGAAAATACGTCCTTAACACTTTCAGCACTAAGAGAGAGAAACAGCGTCCAAAAACCTTGAAACAAACACTTAAAGAGTAAACTTACGGCTACACAAAGTAATTCACACACCACCCATGAGCTGAGCTACACTGAAACCAAACAGGACACGTTTCTATTTCCAACATAAGAATAAAAACATGAGGACAAAGCTGCAGAGCTGTAAGAGCACCACCAAAATATTACAACCACCTCCAACGTCAACCTATATCTCAAACTTAATACCTCAAAACCTGTGCAAATAAAAACCTGCATACCGACGGAGGACAGAGAAAGCCTCAGTGTGTACACAGTAACCTACCAACACTTCCTGTGTGCAGCTGACCTCTGGGTGCAGAGAGGAGACTGCAGCTATGAAACTGATGTATACAGAAAAACTGTCTGTTTTTAGAGTCATTTCTTTGCTTAAAACATTAATAGTCCTACATCTGACCTGTAACAACCTTCATTTATCAACAAAGCAACAGCAAACAAACAGTTGTGGGAAATGAATGATTCAGGTGAACACTAGAGCTACCATCAGATAACTAAAGTGATAATGGCTTCCCTTATGCAGTAAAAGATGTGATGTGGCTGTCTGCACACGCTCAGAGCAGAGCGCACCTCTGAGTGTGAGATATCAGATGCTACATACCACAAAACAAGTCATGCTAACACATGTATAGTTCCCATAAACGAAGGTTATGTGCAAGCAGGTTAGAGGAGTAGGAGTGTATGGATATATAATGTCAGCAGAAGTCATTTCAGATCAGTTAAAACTCTTTAGATTCATCAGAGGTCAAAATAGCTTCGCCTTCTTGAGATGGAAATGTGGGGGACTTTAATGAGAGACATGGTGACTGTGTCATCACAACAAGTTGTCAAACAGGTAGACAGAGAGAAAGTAACTCACCGTCTGAGAAAAGGCAGAAAGCAAAAAGGGAGAGAAAGCAAAGTGTCAATCAGGTAAGAGTGAGAAGACAAAGATAGAACACAGGGAAAGGGGCAAACGGGGGCAGAAAACTCTCCAAGGGGGAGAGAAGAGGGGGAGAGGGAAGCATTATAAGCAAATCATCCTGGCCAGCGCTTGTGTTTGTGCTCTAAGGGCTAGATTCAGTGGCATAAAATCAATCTGCACAACCAATTAGGTACATTCAGGCAATAGGGCTGAGTGCACTCTGCATATTTACAGCATTGACTCAAGCATTAGTCATTGCAAGACTGTGGCATTCCCACAGCAAATTTAGAGATAGCTAAATCTGTTCAAACTAAAGACAAATAAACAGTTTGTGCCATGTAGAGTTCGTTCTGGGAATTTAACCAACAATAATAACCTCAGCATTTGGTATAAAGCCACTAATAATAGCAGCACACTGCCTTTTTCTCACAGTAACACAGTATTTCTCATCTATCAGATAATGCTGTGGTGCGGCTGCCTGGATGTGTTTTTGTGTGCCTAAATATGCGCGCTCTTACCTTTCAGGGCGATGACTTTACTGGCGGGGTTCATGATGGCGCTGTCTGCAGAGATCGGCCTCCTGATCGGGTTGGTGGGATCGGACATGTCCACGATCACTACCTGGTTCTGCTCGCCCACCTTCTCACGGATGCAGATGAACTTATCCGACTCCATGGTCAGGTAGCTGAACCCGATGTTGGCCGGGTTCACGCCCATGTTCTGCAACTGGAAAAAGAAACGCAACTTTAATGTGAGTTTGAACTAAATTCATTTAGGATTACGTGTTTAAAAAAGTACAGAAGCATGATTAACAAACCTAAAGGAGCTTCATTTTGTTCTAAAACAGGTGAGAGCTGCCCATTTGGTGTAGCAGTGACACTTTTGGCCATTATTGGTAGTTTTCCCAAGATAAGGACTACATTTCCCATGAGCACTATCACTGCTGCCCTGAACACATGACTCTTGCCAAATATGCATTTGTTTTGGCAAATGAACAGAGAGAGGAAATTGTTTTTTCTTTGTTCAAGACATTTTTTTCCAGGACGCAAAGCAACGAAGTAATGAGTTTATTTTTAGTAATGTAGCGCTACTGTTTGAAATGTGACAGCAAACAAATTACATAATACAGAAAATGAATTCACTAAATCATTGTCTTTAAAGAAAAAAAGCAGATCTTGCTTCTCCTTCAGTCATTTCATTACTCACTGCTAAACTTAGCCAGTCAGCGTAATATCATCAAAGGGACTGGAGATCTTCATGTTCTGAATGGATTAATATCAGTAACCAATTTTGAATATTGGATTATGAACAGTCAAATCTATAAAAGTAAGATTGCTTACAAAGTCCAAATGGTGCCTTTAAAGTAACTATGTTGTAGATCAAATAATGTCATCAGTATTCATTTGGTTCTTTTCATAGCATAATAAAAACTCTTCACAGATGCTCTGAAACAGGATATTCAGCACAATTGTTGAAAGACCCTTTTTTTTGTGGTCCTTTCCTTACAGAAAAAAATGTCTGATTGTTTAAACAGCGTGCTAACATTTATTTGAAAAGTCTCAGGTTTAACTAACTGTTAAAAGATGGATTGTGAATAAAAAGAACATGGAAAACACAAGCTTCAGACCACTAAGAGTTTCCTACATTTCAACGTGTTCGACTAAACTAGAGGTGGAATATTCCAATGTAAGGGACCATTCAGGGAGTCATACTTCCATCACTACAACAACAAAAAAAAAACATTCAGGGAAAGTATACCAGGCAGCAGCAGCTCACATTTGCCTTGCCTGGGGAAAAACAGCAAGTAGAGAACCAAAAATGTGTATTAATTTAAACAGCAGTGGGTCTGCTCCAGGTTTCCAGGGATATTCTTTAAGGTCTGTTTCTAAAAAGAAGGTCAGAGAGCGCAGGATGGTAACACCACAGAGCTTTATTTCACTCTCTACACTTTTTTCTCCAGCATTAACTCGTTAGTGAAAACCAAATACAAGCCCCCAAAAGAGATCCACTTCTACAAACTAGGAATAAATTTGAATGTTTAAAAAAGCACCATCAGCCAATTTAATTCATTATTCAGCATGTTTACTTTTCTAACGAGACGAAGTCCCAGGACACAACAACACCATAAAGATCAAGCTGATGTCAATTTCTGCTGCGTCAAATCGAAGCAGAACTAACAAACATGAAACTCTACAGCAAGGTTAGCGGCAGCTGAACAGAGGAATTATTGTGCACATTGTCAAAGTGACAGTGAAGTGAGCAGACAGACCAGAACACGCACTCTCCCCCTGATGACTGAACTGACTGCATTATGCAGTCTGAGGCAAGCGGAAAGGAATCCTTACGCTCATCACAAGGACTGCACTATCTCGCTGTTGGCTGGAGGAGCAGGACAACAAATCCCAACCGCTGAGACATTTAAATCATGTCGTCTACAAAACAGGAAGGATGTCACAGCAGTCGCTGGTGAACAGAGAGGGGGTTCAAAGAGAGGGGCTGTTTTTCAAGCAAGTGGACTTCTATAACCGACTTCACTCATGAACACTGAAGACATAAATCTTTGACTGGAGTTCATCTAAGTGGTGCTGTAGTAAAATTTAAAGACATTCTGATGATTCTTCCAAAAAAGTTCCTAATATAAAAGATATTTAAAGTAGAAAAAAAGAAACTTTCAGGGACAAAGCACTGCTACTCCTTTAAGATTTATAGAGCTTTTTATCCTCATTTAGCTCATTGTTTTGGTTTTATGGTCCACAAACCCCACCCTTTTCTTTGCTCTGTCTTCAGCAGCAATATCTGAGGCTTTGATAATACTTTTTTTTTTTACTTTCAAATCATGGTTTTTAGGGAAGGGGAACAAATTATCATTATACTTCAATAGGTACCTACCGACTAGCCTAATTCTGTCTATAGTAGTACCAATTCACGTGCAATTAAACAGTACCATATTTTGGTACCTAAATGCATCCTTGTGACTGTGAGGAAGTCAAGGAGTAGGCAACTTTCCATACAAGACATGAACACAGATTTGCAAGTTTATATACTGAGAAATAAATATGTTAAACTGAAATACTTTGAGATTTTATGATTAAACAAATTAACATTTATTACCAGGTACAAGGCATCAATACTGTATGGTCTCATATGTGAAAGGTACTCATCCCTTACGGTATTGTGATCGTCCAATTCAAAAACAACAAAAATGAGCTGATTTTCATTTGTGTCAGAGTGCTTTTGTAAGGCACAATCTGTGTTTTGAAAAACAGCCAATGCTTAAATGGCTAAGAAAAAAAATTGCAATTATTCATATGGCTGACTTGGTGTTTATTAATCAAATATACACAAAAACTTTCTGTTTCAATATCCTAAAACTGATTAATTTCTAATTCATTTTTGTTTGTTTTATTTTAGGATGAAACTGAATAGTCAAAATTTGTCAGTTTCACCCTAGTGCAGTTCAGATCAATTAATATTTTGTACAAGATTAGCAAAATTTGAAGGTGCAAAATGGCCACATTAACCCCGGGGCTAAATTAAGTATTTCAGATTCTGATTGCTTACTGTCAGCAAGCAAATTTGTATTGATCAAAAAACGTGCAACTGGTTTCTTTTGTTATGCAGGCGTAAAAGTGAGAGGCGTCTTTTTGAAAAGGCCTAACATGACCTGGGGGGAGGATTGAAGCCATATGCTGCACCTCCTCAAGACAGCCGAACTATGTCTGGGAGAAGACGGGAGGGAACGCTTGACAAAGATAACAGAGGTAGGGGTGAAAGAAGGAGCTGAAGACACAGACCAGCATCCTCCTGAAAGCAAAGGAAGGAAGGGAGGATATTAGAGGAGAGAAGCAGTGTGAAGACGAGGCCACAGTGATAAATGCACCTTTTATTAGAGAGGAGGAAGAGGAGCCGGGTCTGTGCTGTGCAGTTTCCAGGAACACAGGCCTTTGGCGATTTACGGTTCAGGGAGGGGCAACTGAGTCACCGGAAGAAACACCACCCCACACTCCGTCTTAGTGGAACATTCCAGACTAAAATCACACCTCAGCTACAACCTCAAGTAATACATCTCCATGCCCAGAACAGACTCCTGGAAGTCCTCTTCCCTAACAGCTGAGATGAACAGTCCCAAAAACAGCATTGATACAACAATAACAAAAGCTTCACTGGTGATACAGCGCTGACGGTATTTGGTGAGTCATAGACTGGGTGGATGCTCCTCTGAGACACTGACACGTCGCATCAGCAGCTGAGGGCTTAAGGTTTATGAGAAGATTTACACAAACACAATTACAACTGAAGAATGCAGGAAAACACATGCAATAGTGGTGCTAATTCAAACTTTCTTCCATGCAGACATAAATACTCTTTCAAAAATGTAGGATATACTTTCCACTTTCTATACTGATTTTCATCCATCCTTCAACTTCTTCACATACCGTTGAAAACACTTGTGTTTGTTTGCATGTTTCTGTGTAAGCACATAGACAGAAATAAGGAAAGCAAGGTAAAATTCCTCTTGTGCAAGATCAAAATTGTCCAATATGAATGATCTGAAAAGGGGGATTTAGGTTTGGCACTCAGTCTACAGGTTTGGAGGTAAAGCTGATTATGAAAATGAGATTCATGTCAGAATTTGAGAGGTCGCTTACAGTGAAAAAACACTAACAATCATCACCAAACCTTGCACCTTCCCTCCACTTTACAAAGGTTTTACGTTCTTCAGTACTCTGTAAAATGACTGCTATGGTTTGACCAAAACAAAGGTGAGATTATTTTTGTGCTTTCACTGTGCAGAAATGGCCAAGTTACTGAGTGGTTGATCATCACATACAAACACACATTTCTACAGGATATATTCAAAGAAATTAATGAATCTTTCTGTTTGTTAAGACAAAATTAAAACTATTATTTGTTTATTTTTTTCACATTTTATGTTTTCTATTGTATGATCACTGTCTTCCTTGGAATCTACAAAGCTGAGCAGTTAAGAAGACTTTTTTTGATAACATGACCTTGGGCTTTGAGAAACTAAATGATAATTTGATGTTATTTTATGTTAAGGTATTGAATTCAAATAAAAGAAGAAAATGTGTTTCATCCAGAAAATAGTGTGTAAATCATTTCGTTCAATAAACTAACCGCCAGTTTCAGCCCCGAGCCAGTTGTCCTAAATTTTGTAACGGTTATCAGTATGTGAGTCATTGAACATGACAGAGAAACACAATGTGCGTATTGTATGTGTGAATGACCGCTCTTTCAGTGCATTCATGATGAAGTTTTGGTGACTGAACGCAGACACTCATCCTCATCGCTACCAGCCTCTGCTGCAGTCACAGATGTGTGCTGTTGGACTGAGTTACACTGTTCTGTCAGCCTGCTTCCTCTTCCTGATGCAATTTGCCGGACTTAAATAGGGCCTGCTTACCTCGTCTGTCTATCACTTCCAATTGTTGAGCATCATTTCATCAGCACAGATACAGCAGCACATCAGGATGCCGTAAACAGCCGCAGAGCTGCAGGTTGGGCTCTTCTAACTCAGCTCAGCAGTACAATGACCAGACGCTTTGAGCTGCAGGACATTTTTGCACTTACACAAGCTGCTACAATACGTAGGCTGCTGCACTGACAGCCTACAGCAGAGCCACACGAGCTGCAAATGACTCTCACTTCAGCACTTTCACCATTCAACGCAGCATCCTCTGTCCTTGTTTTCCTTCATCCTGTAACCAACACGAGCCACACAACTTTAAACTCTTGTGGCGTTGCCTTGATTTATCGTTACACACTGGACTTTAGTTTATAAATCATACAATCAGACAAGCAAGGGAGGTGAAGCATAATAAGGAACAGGGACTTCATCCCACACAGATGATAATGATGATGATGATGATGATGATGATGATGATGATGATGATGATGATGATGAAGATGACAATAGTTATCCTGGTAAAATCCAGTTCAGGACACTACCCTTTTAGAGTTGCAAAGAAAACAATGCTGGCTGAAAATGTAGCTCCCATTTCGCTTGCTACATCAGTCAAAGCTCACAAAATCTAATCCCTTTTCTTAAAACAGATATTATGGCTGCATTTTCTAATCATAAGTATAAGATGAGAAAGTAAAAAGTAGTTTAAAACAAGAAATTAAACCCTTTCATGTAAAATAAATAAATAGCTTCAGGGGAGGCTGCTAGCAAAGCTGAAGCTAATATTGGCTTAGCTTGTTATTGGTTCTCAACTTGTTTTTAGGTCAGGTTTCTTCCGGGTATTATTTCAGGTCATGCAAGAAAAATAGCACATATCACATCACATCAAAGCAAGGTTATTTGCAATATTTGTTATCATACTTGTATCTAAAGGGTATAATCTTTTATTACAAAGGAAAAGCTGGATCAGGATTTTCAAGATTGTCTTAGGTAACTCTTAGCTTTCTTGTGTTTTTGAGCAGAACATCTCTACGCTTTCTTTCCTGCAACCTAAAGTTCAACAGGCTGGTATCTCATCATAAATCTGGGTCCAAGTTTCACTCCTGAACCCCTAACCCAGACTGCAGACACTGAGCTGTAAATACCAGGCCAAGAAGAAAAAAAAAAGCTAAACAACTTGAGGCCCAAAGTCCTGGGTTTGCAAATTCCAAGCATTTTTCACTCTGCTGGAGCCACCTAGATTCACTGAGGGATATGAGTGGGGCAGAACTGAGATTTCACGGTAGAGGTGGAACGTAAAGCCGTCTGCTGCTTATCACTGTCTCAAGGCGAAGATTTACTTAGAATATGTATAAGGGAAAGGTATGCACTGCTGAGAGCCATTTGAACTTATTACCCAGACGTTGCCAGGTACTGACTGCCCTCCATCATTGAGCAACCATGTATCAGTGCTACCAGGGAAGAGAAGAGCCTGCTGGCCTGCAAGCTCCCTGGCTAGCAGAGTTTTTTGGTGAATAAAAGATCTTTGGCTGACGAAAGTGGGGCTACTGGCCAGAGGAAGAGAGGGGGTGGGGGCCCTGTGCTTTAGTGAAAGGCCATTTCACTGCCTGCTGTTACCATAACAACAAGCTACAGAGGAGGGGAGGTGGAGGGGTGCGTCACAGAAGTTTCTCTTTTGGCTGCAAGACACCCAGAACTGGGGCTGCAATGGGACAACCATTATCAAAGCCCAAAGCAGAAGGGAAAAAGAGGGGTCAGAGTGAAAATAGCCCCTCTACAGACGCCCAAATAACTTTCTGTTTGTTTTCTTTTTGTCTCAGATTATAAAAGGGCATTTTGTGTTGTTTTTTTCCTCCAAAGAGGCTGGCAACCAGAGACTGCATGGCCTTTGCTCCCCTGTCATGTTGATCATTTTGAAACTGCACAGATGCTCCTCTGATACGAGAGCAGTAAAGGCAGAGGAGGGAGACACATCAAATCAATAAAATAATTGAGCTGTAATATAAAACTGAACTTCTGTGGGATTTTGGATGTTGCAGTACTTTTATGGCACTTTTGTTTTCCTCCAGTGTCGAACATAAAGGTGCAGTTTTCTGCATTTTTCAAACACTTGACATAGGAACATTACATTTATACCACTGCATACGCACTCGTCCTAAAAGCATACTGTCTAATCACCTGAAAAATAACACTTATCATTTCATTATGGTGATCCAGCTCCTCTCAGGAACTGGGCACTTGAGTACACTGTGCTGTGTTGTTGCTGTTGTTGAAGGTTACATAGTGGGAATATGCTGCAGGACATGACAACAACATGGTAGCCACAAAAGCCTAAGTGCAAGTGCCAGTCAGGTCTCAGTTACAATGTAAGCACCAACAGCTGAGCTCAGTCGCCTGCAACAAAAAAGTGTCCAAACAGCGCAGTTGGAATAAGCGCGGATTGAATATGACAGCAGCGTTTTTACACATGAGGGGAGAAAACTGCGGTGTGTCCACACACACATACCTAACACACACGCCGGTCCGCATTGGAGCGGCTGTGTACGATCTGACTGGTCAATTTTTACAAGTCATCATCTGCCCGGCAGGAGAAAACTAGGCCTGTGGCTATATTGAGCACCACCCTGCAGCCCTATTTCAGATTCCCTTTAAATGCGACATGTGCCGAGTATGTGCGGATCTCCACGGGTGAGGGTCTAAACAAAAACAAATGAGGTGGGTTTTATTTTAGGGCTTTTCTGTGTCTGCTTACCTGCAGATGTTCCTGAAATCGTATCGGCAGTATCTGAGCCATTTCTGCAGGATTTCTCTCTCTGAAGAATCCGCGAGGAAGGAGAGGGGAAGGGGACAGCAGGAGGAATAGAGGTGGTCTTGCTCTGTTTGTGCCCTAAACGTCCCCAAAAGTCAAATATGATGGGCAGTAGAGGGTAATCTGGGTGGCTTGCGTTGGTATCACACGAATCCAGTGACTGCTCCCATTCAGTAGCCCCCCTACGCCAGCCCTGAATCAAAAACTCCGCACCTCCGCCGAGAAAACTAGTCCACTTCAACTACTACTCAGCCCTGTGAGGAAACGGTCCCTTCTCGCTCCGTGTAAGGATACTGGGCTGTCCTTAAAAACCGCACTGAGATCTTGGAAGTGATGACTACGCATGAATTTCACGATTTGGGGGGTTTTCTCAGCGCTGTCTTGGATGTGCGGTTTGTACCCCTCCGCCACAGCCCCTTCCCCCTTCGTTTCCACCAACTTCGAAATCAGGGCTTGTGACAAGCGCCCCACCTTTACATCATCTCAACTATATCACACACTCAGCTTCTCTGTGGTGAGCTTTACTAAAGTGTGAAATTAAAAAATTAGATGCTTCACCAATATGCATCGTTTGATTACTTCAATTCAGTGAATATTGATGCCCCCGTGTTTGAAAAAAGTAAATCCACTTTTCAGTGTCCCTGGATTAAAATCCTTTGGATCTCTGTGTATGTGGGGAAAAACAAGATGAAGCATCCTCCACCTTTCCTAGAATAAAACTTGCCCTGAATAATACCTCACATTTGCTGTAGGTATCTCCTGTACCAAAGACCAGTTGACAGAGAAACCTTAAAAAAAAACTTGACGTCAGTACAAAGAATACATCAGACTGTGAATTATTTTGATTAAGTAGCCACCAAGTAGCAATTTGTTCTTAAACTTCTGAACATATAACTTGTGAACCAGGACTAGTGACTGTACGGTCTGTTGTCCTACAAAACAGATGAAGTAATAATCATGAGGCTGTGTTAGGTTTAAGCAGTAGTTCTGCACTAGAGCTACAACATGCCTAACACCTTCCTGCTAAATGACACTGGCTCCAGGAATTATTCAGCCCTCACTTACACTACCAGTCCATACAAATACAACAGTCACAGCTGACCGTGCATCTCCATGTCATTCTCTGATGAAATCTACAGGATAAACTCATAGGAAACATAAAATGTTGTTCTGAGTGACAAAAATCTAAGATATATTTTAGAACTTTAGAAAATAATGTGTGCTGAACAGAAAAGCAGAATGCTTCAAGATTTACTGCAAATAGTTCAGTATCAAACTCCAAAGACAAAAACAGTGTAATTGGGTTTACACTGTGAGAGGTACAAATAGAAATGCTGTGTAATTGTTGACAGGGGAGGATTTATAGTGTGGCCACAGAGTCGGTGGTTTCACTCTGACAGGAAGCAGGTGTAACCAACAGCATCTGGTCAGTGGCCAGAGTAAAGCTGTTCTTTCACTTAGACACACACACACACACACACACACACACACACACACACACACACACACACACACACACACACACACACACACACACACACACACACACACACACACACACACACACACACACACACACACCGGAGCTCCTGGTGTCCCACTTAAAACCCAGAGCTCACCATACTGACCCTCACAGACAAGGATCCATCACGAGCAGATGTAAGAGTTTACTTAAATTATATAAATAGACAGCTTTTAACAATGTTCTACCTCCTTAAAACAAACATACTCACACACTGCTGATGATCTATAAAATATGAGAATTCAGAGCAAACATGAATTAAATACAAGAAAGCAGATGGAGTTTGACTTTTGGTCTGTATTGTAAAGTATCTACAACATCAAACAAAAATTACAGTGTAGCAAACAGTGTTTTCTAATTGAGAATCAACACAAAAAGCTACACTAGACCCCTGCATTGACACACACACACACACACACACACACACACACACACACACACACACACACACACACACACATACACACACACACACACACACACACACACACACAAAATATGTACAGTGGCCTAGTGATAATTGCTGAGTGAAAGAGACTGTGATTTTGAGCATTTGTTGGACTTGACTAAGAAGAGAACTGAGCAGGAGAAACAGTAGAAATGAATTTAGCTGCAATACACAGTCAATGAAGAAAGTTGTATTTTTCAGATTACAAGACAGCATAAAAACATGGATGGCACAACAGCTTCTCCAAAATGAAGTCTCATCTTTATGGGCCGCACTGTGACTGAATGCAATATAGGCCTCAAAGCATGTTGAGGTAAATCCAGAAAATTGAAACACACATTCCAGGGACACACACTTTTCTTAAACATGCTTTACAGTGCCATAGTTAATGCTTATTGTGTGGGTTTATGTGCACATGTCAGAGACATATAGACTGATTTGAGGTTCATAAAGAGGACATGTGGCTCCGTGATTGACAGCTCTGTTGACAAACATAACTACTGTGGGCTGTACTGACCTCAGGGATCTTTGCTGTTTCATAGATAGATGTGTGTTGGTTAGCAGAAGGGTCAAAGGTCACAGCAGAAAAACAGCACTTCCATGTGGATAACTCTCAAGCCCTGCATCTATCTCTCATAGGAATATTACGAGAGAGAACATGCAGTAGCATAGCTCACAAGCGTGCAGGGTGGGTTAAATATGCTGTGTGCTTGGCCTGGCTCTTGCTGTCTATCAGTAGCAGCTGGTTATTCTTGTGGTGGGAAATCATCTCCTCGAGGTTGATGAAAATCTGAGAGGGAGAAGGAAAGATTTAAAAAAGCCTAAAGCCTTCTTACGAAGTTACAATTCTACCACAATCCTGCTCTCTTTTTCTCTCTGCTCCCTTCACTGAAACCTTTCTTGAATTCCCTCACCTCTTCGTTCTTCTTGCCCTCTTTTCCGAGGGCGTAACCTCGTGTCTCCCCCAGGAAGCGAATGGGTATATTGTATACTTTCTGCTGGTAGAGCACAGCAAGGGTGTAAGGCTGTCTGGTGCTCTGGGTCGAGCTGTGTCGGATCAGAAAGGCACCATCCTGCAAAGAAACAAGAGAAACTGACCCAAACAATAAGATGTAGATTCAGGGCTGCGCATAAATATAAAATTAAAGAATGAATTACACTTTGTGAGAGCATTTTATAAGACTGCAAATATCCAGTGTGAGTGGTGGACAAAGAAGCCCTGAAGGTGCCTGACTCAAGTTTGGTGCAATCAAGAATGACTGCCAACAGAAACATGCACATAAACACTCGAGTCCAACACCCTCACCTTAGGCCCTTGTGTTTTCTTTTTTAAAAACATAAAATAAATAAAAAAAATTAAACCAACAATCAAGTGATTATTTTCATACTGTAAAATAAATCATTAACCCATTTGTTTTACCTTGTTGACTTTTTTTAATAGGTCCTCAGCCTGCTTCCGGTTGCAGTCTCCCACAAACCATCCTTTGGCCTTTAAGATGAGACACATATCAACAATAAGCAGGTTCTCAAAACTTCTGTAAAATGTCTGTGAAAAAAGTTATTGTACCTCTGTTCCAGATTGTTTTGCTCCTCTCGTTACACCAGAGGAGACTTAAACAGGGAGAAACCATTATTTGTTGGGTTCATATTTAGTAAATTTTCAAAGGCCTTATCAACTTTGTGTTTCAATATTATTGAATGTATCATTAAAAAAAATCTGTTTTGCTTACCCAGAGGCTTAGTATCTGACGAGGGAGGCATTGGAGGGCTAAAATAAAAACAAGAATGTGTGTCATTGCCGTGTCTGCCTGTATGTAATGTTTTGGTTGTTTGTGGACGTTTCTGGGCGGAGACTAAGTGTAGTTGCATCAGCCAATCACAGCTCGCCCAATGCGCATGTGACTTTGCGTGTTGATTAGCGAGTGGAAGAAGAAGCTATTCCGAGCGGCTATGCTAGTGGACGTTGCACAGGGGAAGAACGGCACAACGCAGGTGAAACGAAACGTCAGACAGACAAAGCTTTTTCCCAAACGAGGGTGAAGCTTGGCTCGACTTTCATACACTTTTGGGAACTTGGAGAGCAGCTCGGGAGAAAGAGCGATGCTAGTTGGCTTTCTGCTAACCAGGTATGTGTCAGATAGCCCAGTGATTAGCTTGTGCTAAGTGTGATGAGGCAGTGGGTGTCGTTGCTGCTGGCACTGGGAGGATCCCAACTTGAATTTGTGTTTACCAACATGTAACAAAAATTTCTGCAGAGCCTACCCTTAACGTGATCCTGATGTATGCATGTGCTTTTAGACAGGGTCAACGGCAAAAACATCCCCCAAATTACTTAATTAAAAAGCTGTTTGATCAGTCGAGCTCACCTGGGGGCGTTATTGCCGGGGGCAGGAGGGGGCAGTTTCGTGGGGAAAGTGGCTCTCCTTGCTTCAATTGAAGGAGCTGCACAGACAAGATTCGTTTTTTTTCCATGCTTAAATCAGAAACTCTGTATGTAGATTGTACTGACAGTTGATGTCTTTTTAATAAGAAAGAAAGAGATGATCGTTACCTGTGTTTACCTCATTTAAGGAAGGGAATAATGCACTCTGAAACAGAAGGAGTCTGAGTCACTGCTGTGTCATTCTGATAAAGCAGGCTTAATTTTCTGAGCAGGAAATAGAAAAACTGAGAAAGAATGAATACTTTGATTTCTAATCCAGCCTAAATCTTCCCTTAAAATGAGGACAGAGATTAGCATAAGAAACTGATAAGCGCTGAGATGAATTGGCACTCACAGACTTGGCTCGAGGAACTGGAGGCTTCGCCCTGCAGACAGAAAGAAGGTTCAGTCTTTTAGACTTTTAGACTTTACTGTTTAATGCCACAGCTGTACTGTGCACATTTGCATTTTGCTGCAGAACCACAAAGCATTACTGTCACATGAGGCATGATTAATGTGGAGTACGAGGACCCGGAAAGATTATAATATAATACAGGTTACTTCAGGTTAGTGCAAATCACTGTGTTTAGGCTGCAGGTAGATGTGTGTGTGTGTGTGTGTGTGTGTGTGTGTGTGTGTGTGTGGAAGATGAGGTGACTTACTTACACAGGTATAGGAGCAGGTACAGGTGTCTTTGGAGGCAGGGGCATCCTGATTGGTGTACGAGGGGGAGGAGAACAAGCTGCGGAGTTAAGACAGAGTTGCAGAAAAGGAAATCAATATTTCAGAATTACTCTTAAACCACCTGTAAATTTAACCTAGGTACCACCTTGAAGCTATTTAGGCTAGCTAAAAGTACCATAACATTTTAGGGCTCATTCTTGCACAGAGTGATGAACATACCAGGTGTAGGCTCTAAATAAACCTCATCTGTTTCCTCCTGAAACAAAAAAGGCAAGTATTGTCGTATCATAAAAAAAGCATAACAGCTTATTTGTCTTTTAAAATACATAAAGTGAGAATGAAATCAATGTTCAACCAAATAAAAGCCTAAATGCATCCTTGTGACTGTGAGGAAGTGGAAGAGTAGGTGATTTTCCATGCTGGACATGAACACAGCATTGCAAGGTTGTATACTGAAGAATAAATTTGTTAAATTGAATTTTTTTATATTTCATTATTAAACAAATTGATATTTTTAACCACATTAACACAAAAAAGTAGCAAAACTTGGTACCGTTGAGTACCGGTACCGAGTGCCAGGTACCGGGCATTGGTACCGTATCGTTTCAAATGTGAAAGGTACCCATCCCAACAGATATCCAATATATCGGCTGATATATATAATAAATTCATTGGTATACACAGGATATATACTGTATATAATCACAAATCATTATAATACCCATATGATTCAAGACAGAGACAGAACACTATTAAATTAAAACAAGGAACTTAAATTATAAATCTGTCAACATATGAACTGTAGTGTAAACCAATGATAAATAAGAACAAGCTGTAAACACTATAATAAATAAAGAAGTCAAACTTAAAACACAGTAATTAGAAAAAAGAAGTCAAACTGTAAACACACAATTAGCAACTTACACGACGTTAAAACGCCGTATTATAGTCTTACATTAGATAATGGTGGATGTGTGAATTAACAGTAGCATTTATCTCTGTTTATCTCACAAAAAAGCAACAAACATGACATTTAAACGCCGTACTATAGTCTTACATTAGATAATGTTGGACAGAGGGGGCGGGTACTCGGGCAGTGTGCAGCCTAACACACAGACACACAGAAACAGGAGTGACAGAATCTCAGTGGAGCAAAAATTTTTATAATTAGCTACATTTTGGCCGATGTTGATTAAACGGTGACAGGCATAATTGGCCCGATTAATCTGCGCTCTAGTTTTAACATGTTTTGAGTCAATAGGGGGTTTATGTTTATTATTTGATGTAAAAGGTGGGATTTGGGTCTCTGCTGCTGATCTGACAGAACTTCTCAGCTAATTTAACCTTGCTATCTGTAGTTAACAGTGAATCCCTAAGATGTTGAGAAGAGAAAAAAAAACATAATGAGGACACAACCTTTCCACAAAATTAGTCATGATAATGTTAGTAGTCACTTAACTGATATTTTCACCTATGCCCAGGAGGCCCAATATCATGAGTCATTACATTAGCAGTAACAGCTTAAAAGATGGTATCACTGTGGGTTCATGGCCCATTCAGTGATTTAATCACCATCACTTTTACCTGCTTCTACCTGTCTTAAACAATAGTACTTCACTGATCAGCTCTATGGTATCAGTAACCCTTTGAAACAGGATTCATATTCAGTGACCTGTCTTACAAAAAGGGAGAAAATGAAGTTAATTTGCACAAGTGACACTTGCCTGTCCTTCATTAGGAACCAGATACAAATCTGAAAACAGAAAGAAAAAATATCTGAGCCTCATGCAGTTACAAATTGCCAGAATGATAGGCATGACATAAACAAACATCAAACATCAGCCAAACAGCATAACCACTGACCTCTTGCTTTTTGCCAAGCCAAACTGTCCATGCAAATACTCCTTTATTATGGAGAAGATATCTACTCAGTATTTTCAATCACTTTCCAGTGAGTGTGCAGCTCAGAGGTTCAACACCAGGTGGCACTCATGGTTTTAGTCACACCTACAGTCCCTGTTTAACTTTCCCATACTGCTCAGCTGTCCTTGTATTCATTAGAACAAAACAAAATCTTTGGGTTTTTTGTTTTTGACAGTGTACTAGAAAGATCTTTACCAAACAAAACACATTTTTAATTAAATGACTGTATTTCAGTAAGTTACACAGAGGGTGCCATATCTTTCTCTCCTCTTTTCAGTCAAGTCATTTACAGGCTGATGAGTTATTTCTAAGAAAGGCTTGTTTGTGTATAGCAACGATTATTGCACCTTCCTCAGTGTTGGGATCAGGAGCTGGAGCAGGTGATGGACGTACAGAGGGAGGAGGCATCATCTTCTTCCTCCCAGGCTTCTCAGTTCGGTCTATCTCAGGGGCTGGGAGTAGGAGTTAAATTTAATGTATGTAATAAGATGTAATGTAATAAGACAATCCAGTTAGAGTGTAAATCAATAACAGTCTGTATACAAGCTAATAAATGAATATGAACGACTCACGTTTCTTGTTTTTTGGATCAAAGTTGAATTGCTCACGTTGTGGCAGTTTCTGTATGACAGAGATGTAGTAATTTAATTTAATTTATCTCAAACTGTTTATAAGTATATAAACATATTATGTAGAAGCAGACTGAATTAGCACATTACCAAGGGTTTGACTGGCCTAGGTGGAGGAGCAACCTGCCTCTGTGGGACAGCAGGGCTGGATGTGTCTGCAGAAATTTTAGGGAGTAGTTGTGAATTTAATTGTTAGTTATTCATGCTGCCTAAAGCGGGATCAATCTGCAGAGGTGAGAGCAGACAGTTACCAAGATAAACGTCTTCCTCAACTGGTTTCTGTGGGACTTTCACCTGGGGACGCTCACAGGGAGGTGCTTCATACATGTCACCCTCCTCCTCATCATCCTGTCATTACAAACATACAGTCTGAAAACTGCATCCATTAAACAGTTTGTTTTAAAAGCACAGCCAGTAGTATGAATGGGTTTGTCAAAGTCATCCATAAGTTATTTCAAACAAAGAATCACAAGTTGAAAAAGAAAAATCGAGTGAAAACAAGATGCCAAAATGTGCTAACAATCTCTCATTAATGATTCAGATATAAAGAATTAACATGATAGCATCTTTTGATCAAATTTGTAGATGTAAAAACAAATAAACTTATGACTTACAAACTCATCCTGAGGCCATCCAGCGTTGTCATCTGAAACAGATAGCATGATGATAGTGATCAACTACAATTTGAAATGGAAACAACGGTGCTAAGTAGTTGTGTTTTTTTCCACAGTGTGGTCAGATCTCACCTGTCCTTCTGGGAGGAGCTGGAGGTCCACTGTGATTAACCATAAGAGCAGTCACTTTACACAAACCACATACAGAAGCAGAACTGATAATGTTTTTCAAAGGGCCTTGATACTTACAGGTTTTTAAGTTTTCCAAAGAAGCTCTGAAAAAGACACAAATATTTGTAGATTTAACATCCACGGAATGAACCTGACTGCTTACAGACTAAGTAATCATTTACTTTTGGTTATCTCTAAGCTTCACCATCACAGCTGAGTAAGTGTCTGTTTTGAGGATGAGGTTAACAGATGCACAAAAGGGCTTTATTCAATGCCTAAGTCATTCAGTACAGTGAAAACATTACATGGTGTACATCTGCTACCACAACACAAATGTGTAGCTTCTTAAAGCACACAGTTTCCATGGTTTGTAATAAACTACAATGCTACCTAAATGTATCAGTATTATGTACTAATTGAATAATAATTCAAACAAAAAACCATATGTTTATTTATTTATTCATGGGAAATAATCAATTTTTACTTCACTCCATTTTCAGCAGCTTTTTCTTTCTGACAACTGTCTCTTCATTTTTTTTTTTATCTGCGACAAGACGTGGCTACTTTGAAGTAGAAATTTATTTGCAGGTACTTAGAAAGGTTAATCTGCAGGTGTGAGACTGAGGTTAACAGAGGGAGAGGGACACAAACTCATCAGGTGAAATCAGGAAGTTAAACAACAGTATCTGTTTTTTTCCCACAGTGCTCCTGTGACGATAGAGGAAGTACAGATATAATGTGAATCATTGTGGGTCGGCAGTAAAGGATGACTGAGGCGCTAACTGAGGAGTTTCTGTCACACACTTTCACACGATTGAACAGAAAACAGGGACTCTTCTGTTGGTACATGAAGAGCAGGTGATAAAAAGTACAGAGATAGCCACTGCACTGCTCTGCTGCTATTCACAAGCAACTTTAAAAATGTTTCAGCATTTACAGTGACTTTACAGTGACAGTGTTCTGCTTTGTGTGAACCACAGTGCTGAGCCTATACCTGCTGTAGTTTCTCTAACAGGACACTTTATGAACACCTGTACAGTTGTACTCTGCACATGTCTGAGTGGAGAAGGGCTGTCAGTGTTCAACAAGAGGAAAAAGGAAAAAGAAGTCTGAACATGAAGTGAAATCTGATGCAAACAAGGACGAACTGTACTGTACTGAACTGAACATCATTCAAATGATAGGCATTAAGTTACAACAGATAGTATTACTGCTAGTGAGAAACAGTTATGTTAAGCTATGCATCATAACCAGCTATTGTTAGAAGATTTAAGATTAGTAAGATTTAGAGCTGAATTTCTGGTGATGAGATGAGTGCCTTTGTCCAACAATAAAACAGTGTCCCTGTATCTGCCTACTTTTAGTGATAAAACAAAGATAGACATCTGTCAGATAAAAGCAATATTTAAAACAGGTAATCAGAGACCAACACTCTCTACAAGACTGCTTCTTGGCTATCAGTCATAAAGAGGAGATGGTCTGTGGTGTAGACCAGAGAGGTAGGGGATGTTGTGTTTAGAGTTTTTCTCACATTGAAATGAACTCAAATTATCTGCATAGACCAGTGAGAAACTTGGGAACTTAGGCTAGACCACATAATTGAATGGAGAAATAATTAACATTAACCCATAAGTTTTTTTTTTTCCCTGCCTTGAACCTTACACACAATACCCAGCACCATTTCTGAATGAATCACACCATCTCCCAAACTGGAGAGTGACCATCTGTGCGAAAACATGTTGAGATCAAGACTGTAGTTTTAACAAAACTTTAAGTAGCTTTTACATGCTTTGTAAAATTATACTCTCCTAAAGTCCTCCTAAAACAATAGAGAGGGTGTATTTTTACTTGCCAAACATAAAAGGATAGCTTAAACAAGTGTTTTAAGTGTAGCACTTCAGATAAAAAAATAATGATGCCCATCTTTACTTCACAAAATAACTTTAGGAAACAAAAAATGTGCAACGACTTAGTGGCTCAACAACGTATAACAGCTGTATAGACTGCAACTTAAACTCTAGTATGTTTGACTTAAGTCAAATGGACAGGTTTAACAGAGAATAGCTGAGAAATAAACAAATATAGAGGGGTGAGTCTGACCTTACAGGAAACTTGATTTCATAGTAAAGAGCGTTACTGATGCCTCGATGTATGTGTACTTTGAGATCATCTTTAAACTCTTGTCATCCAGATACACTCTTATACCATCACACAAACAGAATAAAGCTATCATTCTATCTTTACTCAAAAGAAAACAACACAATCAAAAACACAGAGGATCAAACTGCTACAGTATTTAAAACTCTTCATTCAGCAACATCTCCTCACTTCCTTTTAACTCCACCCAAAGCTTTCAGAAAGAAAACTACAAAGAATCAAAAATTTTAAAAAGTACTTTACCATCGTCATGGTTTGAAGTTGAGTCTTACAGCTCCAGTCATGAGGAAATGTATTTGTTTCCCTTCTTGGATGCAAATGGCTTTGAAGACTGAAAGAGAGTGATACAAAGAGAAGGTGGAGAGCAGCTCTAACTGATCTCATTTGCATTTCCTACCTGTGTGAGTCAGACAGTCTCACCTGCTGCTGGACTGGCTGCCTTTAAATGAGCAGTTGTACAGACTACCCATGTCAAACATGGCTCCATATTTCCCTACTGCCAGCTGCTCATTGCTATATGACCGGCTTAGTTCGATATATTTGTTGTAAAAGGTCAGTAAAACCTTCTTTGTATTTTCTCTGCAATCGAAAGGGGAAATTAATCATCAACGTGTGGATAGTCCTGATGGAGAGAGCTTTGTTATTGTTTTCTTCACTGGGAGGGCAATATATAGAAAGGATCATCAAAGTTAGTAAACTGTAAGGATCTTAAAGTTTTTTTTTTCCAAGAGCCAAAACCAAGGCTTTTTTTTCCCCACTGAAAGACTATTGTCCTCTGGAAGGCTTCAATAGAGCCTTATATGGTTTTTTTCTCCACTTGAAGAGGCCTCTAAAGAAAACTCCTATTTTCTCCAAGAGACCTCTGTCACTTTTTCATATTTCCTCCAATGGGGGTGAACTAATGGAGGCACATTTTCATGTTTCATTCAATACAGTTGGCTTCAGAGGGGTATCCATCTTATCTTCTGCTCAGACAACCTGGAAAACATATATTTTTTAAATGCATTCTGCACCGTGTGTGAAGTGCTCAAATTTCAGCATTTACTGTAAGCTACCTTCAAAAAACCCCTTATTTCAGTTTCATCACTGTTACCTAAACGACAGCCACGAGTAATTAAGACAACACAGAAGTGCTAAAAATGGTAGTTTCTTCAGTGTCCGTTTGAGGCTGGCTTCGGAAGTACCAGACACCATATTGAGCTTTGCACCCGGCATGCGGCCATATTGGAGGTACACAAATGTAAACATTAAATGGACGGAGATGGAGTGCATGGGAAATTGATGATAAAGGATTTTAAGATGTGTTATCCACCAACAAATGTAGAAAAATGCAGAGATCATACTAAAACCTACAGTGAAGGACCCAGTCTGCGTAAAAAGGTTGAGCTTCTGAAAAATTACACCTAATAAGTGGGAGAGACCCATACGATGAGTTAGCATCATTAGCGCTAAGTTACACTCCATCATAATATATTTACTTTTACTAAAGTGTGATTTTGAGATGCTATGGGCGGAGAACATTACTTACTTGACAGGAAATGCTGTGAACAGACTCCAATGTTGATTATTGCCTTGGAAATCCTGATAGCATTTAGAGAACCACAATGTTCTCAGTTCTTCAGACAATTTTTTGCACTCCTCGCCCCGATCTGCAATCATTTGTGGTAGTCAAAAACATTAGTGCAGCAAAAAATGGGTGAGTAATTCACCATTTTGTGCGACAATAATCCTATATACCTGCCAGCTCAATTCTGTTCTGTTCTGAGAGTGCCTCCAACATGGTTGAGCTCCAGTTAATTATGTAACCTGAAAACACTCTTCACACACCAAGCCAATTTTTTTGTTTTCAAAAATGACTTAAGTGAGGAGTTTAAATTGTGTTGAACTCATAAACAGTGTAAAACATGGACGTTGTCTCGCCAACATCACCTGTCTGTTTCTGTATCGAAAAATGAAGCACATCAGCTATTGTGGCCATGTTGGTAGTGGCAAGGGCTTTGCGTACAGCCATAGGGCGCCTGTCGGTCACGTGACCCTCAGCTGTGCCTCTTATTTGAGGAGCTTGCAATCGTGATAGCCTCTGAATGGCCGAGTTAGAAAAAAAAATTCACCCCCCGTACAGTGGGTGCCGATGGTAAAATTGGGAACTCAGACAGAAGAAGTTTTTTGAACCAGGCTGTAAATACATTAATTTCTGCTTTAAAAATGGCTTTTTTTTGGCTTGGTGTGTATATGACTTCCGGTACTTCCAGAGCCAGCCTCAAGCGAACACTAGAGAAATATTTGATTTTAGCACTTCCACATTGTCTCATATTATTAGACCGGAGTTTGCCGCTTGGTTGAACTCAGTAGTTTAGAAGACACTATGATCCTGAGTTTTCCCAATCAGAGGCACAGAAACAGATGGGTGATGTCACGAAATACTACACCCAGTTCATGCTTTTACCATACTGTGGCATGGATAGTTATCAAAGCATCCAAGCCATTGTTAAATGGTCACTGCTGCAATAATTTGAATACAGCAAAGAGTCATACTCTATGAAACAAAATGGTGTTATGGGCTAAAGAAGAAAAAAAAACAGAAATAGACAAATTTTTCTAGCATTATTTATTGACCAAGGAGTATGTTAGAAGATGTGGTTACAATGACAGTGACAATAAATTATTTAGCTCCAGTACACACAGTACAAAAGTATTTCATACAAAATGGTCTTAAAACACATAAATAAAAAAATGTAGTACAAAAAAAATCTTAAATCCATTCATAGAACAATTAGTTGTTGTTGAATTTAAGCTTTGCAGTCAAAAAGCAGTTAAATGTCAAATACAAAAGACAAAACCCCAACTCGGGTTCAATACAAAATTGATTTACATGTTATATACACATTGGGCTCAACCCAGGAGTCTGGTATGGAAGTGCTCTTGAGGTCTGGTTAAAAACAAAGACCAAATGAGAGCTTGTTCTTCTGGAAAAAAAAAACTTTGAAGAATAGGTCATAGATTTGTTCAACAGAGTTAGAACCTCAAGTTTCTGTCTTTCACCTGTTAAAATATCATCCTGTCTTCAGAGAAATAAGAAAGTTTCAGGAATTCAAACGGCACCATTAAGCAGAATCTGAACCAGCAGATTATTTTTTCTTCAGAATTCAGGTTCGATCGTCTCAAAACCTCAAAGTAAGCAAATGTTTTGTGTTGAAACTGGTTACATAAAACTGCACAAGACTTTAAAAAGCCTACATTCCTATGCGACATACTCTACTGTGCAAACTAAATGCTTTCGTTAAGTGGAGTGCTTTTATGGATTAGAAGTGCTACTGACCTGAAGTCTGCCACTTTGATTTCTCTGCATAAACCAGCACAAAGCCAGCCATGAGGTCAGAAAAAAAGCTATTTGCTCTTCCTGCCTTAACCTCCTATGTTGTGTCATAAATCTGAGGAAACACATGAAAAGATTTTACACATGATTACATAATGATGCTTGTCCTGTGACTGTTTTTACAAACTGCCACAGTTTAGCAGAGTAAAGAGCAAAGAACGGGAGCTTCACTGACTGGGAAAGCTCACGGTTGAGGTTTTTGTGCGTTTCTGTTGGAGTGATGAGGTGTTTAAAACTTCAGATTAGTTTTATACCAACAGACAAACTTTGAATCCAGTGGATCTCTGTCTATTGCCTTGATGATAAACACCAACATCTCATGTTTAACCCACTGTGTTTGCGGGTGTGGTCATTCAAAGACATCTTCTTTGCCATATCTGAGTTTAGACAGGACTGGACTTGATTTTCTTGTTGATCCATTCGATGTAATTGGTGACACGTGTGTAGACCCCAGGTTTGTCCCTCTGCCCGCATCCATCACCCCAGCTGATCACACCCATCAGAGTCATCTTGTCATTGTTACGGCAGACCAGAGGGCCACCAGAGTCTCCCTGGAAGGGAAAATGGGATATAAAAATTAGAGGAAGTAAAGTCATCAGTAAAGCTGGAGAGAGGAGGTTTAGTAAATATCCTCACCTTGCAGGCATCGTCTCTGTTTCGGGTGTCTCCTGCACACAGCATGTTGGAGGTAACTGTGCGTCCAGACAGAACATCAGGGATGCAGCGTTCATTAGGCCACAGTCGAACAAATCCTCTCTTTACTCGCTCAGAATACTCTGCAGAAACTGTGGGAAGAGTTTAGATTCATTAACTTATTTCCAAGCAAGAATCTGGATAGTTTGTGAAAAGCCCATACAGCCCCCTGCTGGTCAGTCGAGTTAGTGCCACCGTTATTTCGACATGCATTTCCCACAATGAGAGACTACTACGGTTGGGCGGCACGTTTGCTTACATTCAGAGTCTTTTCCGTATCCTGAGATCTCACACTCAGTCCAGTCGGGCAGCACCAGCCCACGGTCGGGCAGACATGCAGGAAGAACCTCTGGAGAGTTTACAGCACAGATGCCAATGTCCGTCTGAAGCTTCAAAAGAGCTGCAAGTGGAAAGTGACCAATGGAAAGTCAGCGTAATAATGCACTGGGAAAACGTCTGTGAAGAGTTCAAAGTTTTAACAAGCCTCTGCTGCCCACTTAATGTTCCATATCATCACCCCCCAGGGGAAACTGGGCAGCTACAAGGTCTCATTTAACTTTTCTTAGTGGTTTTACAGGGAGCCCAAACCCTGTTTTAAAGGCAGTTCTCTTAACTTTCACATTTTTATGATACAAGATGAGAAAAACTTAAAACAACGTGATTGAGATGTTCACTCACCGATGTCATTATCAAATGTCTCTTGATCGAATTTCTCATGGATCCAGTACTTCTCAACCTTGAAAATCTGCTCGCCGCTGGAATTCTGTTTCCTGAAAGTTCTCCCCAAAACCACTTCCAATTTTTCTGCTTTGACACTGAAAGAAAAGGAAAACATTAGCGAGTTCCCCGGCAAAAAGGTTGAACTTCATCATTTGTGTGCTCATGTAAAGGATCCGTACCTGTCCTCGAAGCAGTGTGCAGCAGACAGCACCCAGCAGGAGTCAATAAGGACTCCTCCACACCGGAAAAAGTGCTGTTTGAGACGGGCCTGGTAGGCATTGATGGCTGCCTGCCACGGCTGCTCTGTGATGTCACTTGTTCTGCCGCCAAACATGCGGAAAACGGGATGATTCAGGCTGTTGTCCATACGCTGGCCACATGTAGCTGTGGAGAGGATGATTAAATATCAGTACAACTGCAACAAAGCAAGGGATAAAAGTGAAATTGCTGATTGAAATTTAAAGTAAAAATGTTCTACCTCCGTGATTGTTGTTGGTGGTCGGGGCACGAGGGCCAAGAGTTGTGATGGTAGGTGGACGAGCAGCTAAAAAAAACCAAAAGATTAAAGATTTAATTCCTGATCTTGGTGAACTTCAAGACCTTGATGTAATTAAATCACCAAAATAAGGAAACTCACAGCATCTAGGTATGTCACACAACTCCCAGGTCAGCTGCATGTTCTTGTAAGTGTGACACCACGGGCCTACATCGTTGTCTGGATTCCTTTTGGATGGAAGAGGAAAAATAAACCCATTAGTTTTTCTGTCTCTCTACATGAGAGTGTGTTAAAGTTATCAGGTAGTGTCTGCTGGATTCTCTACCTGCAGAAGCTGTGGCTGCCCAGCCCCTGCTCCAGTGCCTCAAATTTCCAGGCGTTGTTAATTTTGCGGTTTAAAGCAGGAGAGTCCCACGGGAGACAGCGAGAGCCGCTCTTGGTGACAGATTTTGTTCCTCTGTACGTCTGACCGGAGCCCTGCACACATTCTTGGTTCTGATCTGCTCAGAAACACACAGAGGATGACACTCTATGATAAAATAAATTCTGAAAATAATGTGGCTTTTAGTTTAAACTATGGCTGTACCTTTAGGACATTTGGGCACAGGACAGGCCTCCCAGGCAATCTGATTGCCTTTGTAGATGTAACACCATGGAGTTTCATCACTGTCAGGGTTCCTGAGGAGGGAAAGGACATGCTTATATTTAACTGAATGATACAACAAAGTCTTACCCAAATTTGTAGAAGCAAGATTTTTAGAAAACAAGACAAATTTTCATGTTAAATTCTGCTTGTTTTTCTTTTTTTAGTCACTAAATCACCTGAAGCTTTACTTCCTACTTCCTCATTCCTGTCTGTTCACACAATATTGGCTGCCTCTTTTAGTTCCCCACTTGTTGCTGACTAACTGCCTCTCTGATGCAGTTGTCTTTGCTTTTATACTAGCAGCTTATCTAAGAATCATGCTTTCGATAGGCTAAGCCTTGTACCTGCAGAAGTTGTGGTTGCCCAGTCCCAAACTTGCAGCATCGTTCTTTCTGGCGGTGAACCTCCTTCCTCTCAGAGATGTGGAGTTCCAGTTGATGCACTCTGATCGCGAGTTGCTTGTACTCCATGTGCCACGATACCCTTCACCCTTTCCCACAATGCACTTCTCTTTGGTGTCTGCAAGAGAAAACAGCAAGTATGGTGTCACTCATTTATATTAGACTGACATCAGTCCAATAACTGACAGATGTTATTTATTCAGACACAGTTAAATGTATTTATTGGTTGTGGAAAATATTAGGCCACTCATGTTGGCAAACATTTATTAGTTAATTCTTACATAAGGCATTTAACTCTTAACTCGCTGCTTAATGTCATTTTTATTGTAGTTTTCCATTTATTGGTGTGAAACAATGACCAAACATAAACTATAATGATCGTAAAAGTAATCAGATTTATTGAGTCTTGCCTCCTAACTCATTACTCTGTCATTGAAATTGCTCCAATGTGACCACCAGTGTTTGCATAATTGTCCCAGTGAGAGGGCGGAGTGTCCCTAAAAGTCTCAAAAAGTCGCCCGCAGAAACAAAAATATTTGTGTCCCAGAATGTCCCTCCATGGTTTATGACCTTCTGCTTCTTCTCTCCAGACCACAGGCCCATGACACCTTCTGTTTGAGTCACACAGGCAGACTATGACTTTATCTGGAGTCATTAACAAGTTCCTCGAACGCTTTAATCAGGATTGTGTCACCGGCTGAAGTAAAATATTTTGTTTGTTTCATTTAAGTTAGAGAAATGAGAGAAAGAGAGTGAAAGCCAAAGTCACTATGCAGAAAAACAGATTGTGAGTTGTTCTGAGCTGAAGTTGATTAATCTATCAGTCGAAAAACAAAAACAAAAAATTTACTTGAACCAGCACCTACCTTCAGTCATTTCATTAACATACTGCTTTATCACTACAATAGTTACGTCACTTAGGAGGCTAAGTCCTCTCTGAGACTTAACATTCAGGGTCTGGTTGTTCAGAGGGTTTAACCTCTAAAGACTCAGCATCCACATATGTGGACATTACATTTCTGCCTCTCAGACCCATGATACTTCATTAGTTTTTAGCTTTGACTTAGGAGCCACACTTAAAACACTTCCTACATCATCTTTTGGTGATATCACAACATTACACCCCTTTTAGTGAGAAAAAATAACACTAATAACAAACAACTAATAAAGAACTCATAACAAAATGATCAAACTTTCTATTCAATGAACACGTTAAGTTATTATACTTATTAGGTCTTATCACAAATAGCAAGCTGAAATACAAATGCACACCATACAAAAAGCTCAGGTCTTAGAAGATTAATCTGACTGGATCAATATTATTTAGAATTGGACTTTAAGATCAACAAATCTAAATGTCCTGCACCCCAAAGGGACTTAATATATATCTTGTCCACAAGGACACCGAAATCAGCAAAAACTGAAAATCCCAACTGCTTCTTTAAATAAATATGTAATGTCTGATATTCACAGGTGTTGGGAGAAATACTTCATGTGGATAAGATTTTTCTTTTCTTTTTTTCAAAGACCAGATTTCTTACTTTTTCTGATGTGTCCTTCCAAATCCTCACAAAAAACTCAAGCTTTAACTTCTTAAAATTAAGCTTAGATTAGATACTCAAGCCTTTTTTTACAATTTATATCAAGTCAGAAAACTTCAAGGCGCTCAGCCCTGGATTGCCATGCAACAAAGAAATTTTAGGCTAACTTTTGACAACATGTAAACCTTTAATCCTCCAAGAAGCTGTCAGGTTTTATAAAACATGATGCTCTTCACTACAAGGGAGACTTGTTCAGGCACTTACTGATCTCGCACTGAGCCCCGCTGAAGCCTGGAGGACACTGGCAGAGGTAGTCTGACGTGTACACGGCCTCCTTACAGGTTCCTCCGTTGTAGCAGTGAGACACGTAGCAGTCTGAAGGGGGCAGACAGAGAGCTGGTTAGTCAGTCGTCCGTCATACAATTTCTCGGCATTCAAACAATCTAAATAACGAGATGGAGCATGATTGATTGACCACTTGCGCACACAGCTGATTAAACTGTGGGTCTGGTCTTGTGTGTCATATTGAACATAGAAACATGAGAAGTACAGAAAGGTCAGTCTGCATGGCTCATCCTGACTCTCGTCCTACTTTCTTTCCAGACTAGACCTGGTTCTCTGCCATCTCTGGTCCGCTTTCTCATTTATTATTTCAACGTTTCCTAAAGGCTTGCGTTAAGAATAACAGCACCCCGCTCGCTCCCAGTGCCATGAGCCCACAGACCGTGCAGGCTGAAAATGTGGTTGTAATTTGTGCGAGGGAGGGGCAAGTCATGTCTCAGAGAACTCGTCAATGGGGGTGAAAGTGCGCATGAGGGCTCTCCTGGCAGGACTACTCCAAACAGACTCAGACTAAACTACGCCCACTTAAAGACACAGAAAAGCCAGCAGCTCTTCATTTGGATGCACTGAAATAACACAGGTTTGGAGACATGATTGAGGCAAGCCAACAAAAAATAATCATGTGAGGTTGAAGACGGTACTTAGAGGTAAAATGAAGACAGAGGTCAGAGAGGGCAGCCAAAGACTGACAGAGAAATTACCAAGCAAAATATTACAATCTTATGACTTAACACAAAATGTGACTGATTAAAAGAGACAAAATAGGAAGCCAATCAGTGTGTGTGTTTGTGTGTGTTTGTGTGTTTGTGTATGCATCCATGTCACACTCACTGATGACGGGCACAACATGACAACTCTCTCGTCCTCTCAACGCACAACGACAATACTCCACCCGCTGTCCCTTCCATCGCAGCCAGGTGTCCCCTGAACTACGAACAGCTGATGTCTCACTATCAACACATAATGCTGAAAAACACACACACACATACACACATAAATAGTAAGTACACAGCCAAGACACAAAGAGAATCTGATCAGTGTAACAATCAAAGCAGTGCAGACACGGAGGTGAAAAGAAAGAGGGAACAATGAATGAAAACAAACAGTGAGTTAACAGACTGTGATGGTGGTGATGGAGGTGAGGGCGGTGCTGTTAGGAAAGACAAACAGGCGTGTGATGGGGGCTCACAGGAGGTGTCAAAGGAAGATGAAGACTTCTGGACATGAATAATCAAAAGCGTCCGTCTAGCAGGCTGCCTGTCAGGCTCACCTCTGTAAAAGCGAGTCCCTCTTTTTGAGCGGAGCAGCTTCACCTGAAAAACAGAGTTTATGTAAAACAGGGCACTGCAGCATCCAGTCCACATAGACTGGGCTTTCATTTCATTTCACTGGAATACTCTGAAAATAAACTTTCAGGAAGTAACTATCAGATGCCTTCATGTATCAAAAAAAAGTATACAGGAGTTGACAAATAGTCTTTGTGAAAAGAAAGACAACATTGCTGCTCCCTCAAAGTTGAGCTAAAACAGTGGGAGCTGCAGCTGGATCATAAATCCTGCCTCTTTCATATAAGCAGATGGGACTTAGGTGGAACCCCCCCAAAAAAGGCACATCGAAAAGTTTTTTTTTCCACAGACACACATTCTGTCTTAGGACTTGGTTATTATCATGATGCTGTATTCCCAAGAGTTGGTTTCACTGAGAAATTAAGTTTAATGCCAAAAATTTGACACAGCATCACTTCTAATTAATACTGCTAGAAATGCAGTACTTGCTGCACTGTGTGCAACAGGTTATCAAAATATTATCTCTTATTGCATTTCAATTTTTTTTTTTAAGAGGAAGAAGAAGAAGGATGAATGTTTATATTTTATGTTATATTTGTGTTGGGACAAAAAGTTGCTCTTTTTTTAACATTTTATCACTAGTTTTTACTAGGGCTGAACAATTAATCGATTTTAAACCGACATTGCAATGTAATAGAATGCAATTTTCAAATCGCAAAGGCTGCAATTGTAGAAAAAAAAAGTTTTATGCACACAAACCTAGAGGGAATAAAGTAACTTGTTCTTGTTTTCCCTTAAAACCAACCAGCAAAAGACAAAATGCTGTTTTTTTCCGGAAAAAAAACCCTGTGGGCTACAAAGATCCATCCAGTAGATCGTAGAGCCATCCTCCTTTATCACTTTATTCTGTATGGTTTGTAACTCTTACTGACAACTGGAGGTCAGTAAAATTTCACAGTATTCCTTTTTCTTTTTCAATTAAGAAATGCAAAAAAGACTTGTTTAAATGCTATCAGTATCTTTTGTTGGTTAGTCCTACAATAAAATGACTTAAAACTTGTGAAGTGAACAATGCAGAAGATAAAGGTCCCCCCCGAAAAATTGCATGCTAAATCGCAATATTGGTCTAAAAAAAAACGCAATTAGATTATTTTCCAAAATTGTTCAGCCCTAGTTTTTACAGATTTTGTTTTCAATTCTTGCCTCACACCACTTAATTTATGAATTTGGTGCCTACTCTACATCTTTTTCTGTTCAACTATTTCTAACTGCTAGATTTTATCTGTATCTTCTCTGAAGACAAATAAATGTGTTTGTCTTGAGGACTATAAGGCACTCATAGAATTTGAAGATTTTGAGATAAGCTTCTTGAAAGTATTTTAACGATAAGGATTTGCAGTGAAAACATCCTTGTAGTACTTACGTTGTCCGCTTGGCTGCAGCAGAGAGCAGAAAGGAGCACGAAAAGTCCAAGTGTGATTGTCATGGTCACTGAAGTGGTTTTCAGTTCAGTGGTTATCAATTATCTGGAACATAAGAAGAATGTAAAACATATTAGGAACAATTAATAGAGCATTTTACAAGGCAACATGGAAAAATTGAAGCATTTCATCTGTGTAAGGGGAAACAGGCAGAGATTTCTTTGTAATATGTCTGTCAGAATTTTAAATGTTATGTCTTAAATCTGTCAGACACACAGAGACAACAATTGCAGGAAGCCTTCAACACCCTCCACCATCCTCTGTTTTACTGTTTCTCTTTGCAGCTTCCTTCTGTTTTCAAGAGTTTGCCTGTTGCTGAGGGAAGGGTGGGCAAGGTGGGATGCTGGTGGGAAACTGGGGGTCATTTGTAGTTCCTTGAAGTTGTGTTGACTTCTTGACTCATTCAGGAAGTTATAACAGCCTGTGCGGGACGGCCTGATAGGATGTGCTGTATACATCTTTGCTGCTGTGTTTATATTCATTTCCCTTTTATCATATTCAGTCTACAACTTCCTCACTGGGAACAAACAGGATGCAGATTATCTCCACTTTATGCTAAAAATGGGACTTTAACTACCATATCACACGACACAATCTGGACAACCCTGGGGTGATGAAAAGCAGCACGCACAGCAGAAAGTTTCTGCACAGCTCTGACGGCATTCCTGCTCCAACAGAGCAGAGCTGCTGCTGTGGGAGGATGGAGTGACTCAGGACTTGAAAGGGAAGGAAGAGACAACAGCAGGGAAAGCCCATAAAGAGGCAGAGATACTACAGTCACATTTTTGCTTTTTATTTCTGGAAAAATATGTTTGATATCACACTTTCTCCTCCTCTTTGTTTTAAAGAACTTGCATGAAGCGGAAAAAAAGATGCTGCTCCTTGGTTAAGTGTGAGTAAACATGAGTCATGAAGGAGAGGGTGATTGAAGGATGGAGTGGTGAGGAAAACAGGGAAGAGATGAGAAAGAAAGAATGACACAAAAAAAAGTTGACCTACATGTGAGGAATAACGAAGTTGCCTTAAAAATAGCGATGAGGAACTTCTTCTACAGACCCAGACATACAACAAGAACCGTGTGAATACATGCCGGCACGTTTTTACATCCACTGACTCAACTTCTGTGGTTGGCTGGGCTAACAGAAAACAGCAGCGTGTGTTTTCATACATGAGTGGGGCAATCAAACACACACACAGGCACATCCATACTCGCTCACACACACAAAGTGCTCAGGAACGTGGAGCTAATAAACACCCCGACACACAAAGATTTACTGTTCCCTCTGCTCATTGTTCACCGGGACAAAGACTCCCCCTCAGGATCTGACTTTTTAAACACACTTTTTCATTCTCACACTCACCATCAAGAGAATCGATCTCGTGAAAGCTATCCTTGTGCCTGGAACAAATAAAATACCCCGTTGACCTCCGCTTTTACCCCCTCGGTAGAGCCTCTCTCGCAGGGCGACAACAACACCAGTTTCCTTTTTGTTTCCTTTGTGCAGCTGTTGAGCTCCGTTCAGTCACCCCACTCTCCACCCTGTCAGCTCAAAACATGTGTTTCCTCCTACAATACAGCCAGCACAGGCCCCATGCATTTCGGAAACATGAGCTCATATCAACACACGCATGCACAAAAACTCAGGCCAACGAGTACACACCAGATATGAAAATATGCGTATCCCACCCTTTTTTAAAGACTGCAGTATCTGATGAGGTGAGGCCCTGCCTGGGTGTCTTCTGGGCTGCATTTAAGCTCTTTTAGTGGTCTAACGTTGAATGTTTTACGCATTTTAACAAACATACAAACAGAACAAATCAGTGAGAAAGTGTTATTTGGGGTAAACAAAGTCACACCAGCTCTTTTAAGTCATACAGCAGGGGTGAATGTCTGAAGATGATCAACTATTGAAACTGTAAGCGGTGACAACATCCGACAATACAAGGGTCAGATGTTTCATGTTCCTTTTCCCAAGATAACTGGAGTGAATTAAACTATCACTTGTATGTCTGGATGTTTTTTTTTTAATTTCCAATAGAAAATGAATGTTTTTGATTGTTTGGAGGTGTCAAATGTAACAGCTACTTGAAGAACATACAGCGAATGAGTTACGTTGTATCTGTGGGTGTATAACGAACTTATTACTATCCAGTCAAACAGGCCCAAAACAATTCTATGACTTTATTCTAAGAATGTAACAACTTCATTGATATTGAAAACCAATAATAACTTTTGTAGCACAGAAGGACCAAAGCTACTTGTATGCTGACTAAAAGCCACAACAATGCCTCGTGTTTAGTGCTTTTTAAAAAAAAAGAAAAAGCCAGCACACCACTGGCATCCCACCGGCTCTGACTGTTAAAAAGCATCACAACCAATCACTCAGTACATGAAACGTGTGCTACCATGTTCACAGCCTGAGGAGAGTGTGGCTCCTCTAGTAGGTCAAATATGAATGGAATAAATGAAAATGTCTCAGAGCAGCAGCAGCCAGACTGTGAGTCAGCAGCAGCTTCAGATGCACCACTTTGGTCAAACGAACACATGCATCAGACGATAAGACAAGAAACAAAAATACACACTCCAATTTCACTTCCTATTTGGGTTCTTTTGCACTTTATTTAAAGGAACTGCTGGTCTGAAGAGTTTACCACAAGCTGTGTCACAGGACCATTAGCAGAGATGTGTGATGATGACGGTGTGCTGAGGTAGTGATGGTCGGAGGTGAGACATTTTTGTCAAACCATTCAAAGACTACAACTGTGAGAATGGTTAGAGGTCTTGCAAGAAGCATAGTCCCACCTATGTGTAAATTTCAAGATTTAAACTTGAAGGAATCTTTAATTAACTCTTTTCTATTCAAAGTCAAGAATGGAAAATAAAAAATATATTTAATTTGTCTAATCTGCTCACTCTGGCAGCCAAAAGAGGAAGTGTCAAAGGAAACATCTGCAGTTGGCACAGTCGTACTTAAAGTCTAATTTTACTGGCACTGATCGCAGTTCCCTTGCTGTATTTCTTAGAGAGCTCGAGATTTATGAGCTTGTATTGTAAAAGCTGTTCCAGGCAGATTTGCGTTTCCAGTAAATCAGAGTTTTTTAACTGTTTTGACCTGCTGGGGTCCATAAACCTGCACTAAACCTTAGATTAGGCGTTTCTCTTTCATTTAAGAGCTTTGCACGTGTGTAATATGTTTGCCAATGATGCTTTCTGGCATGCAATGTCATGTCAGACTCTGCTAAGCTCCTTAGCAGGTATTATTCATTCAGGGAGTTTTCAGTCAAGCTTCAGTAAACCAGCTGTGATCCATCTCTGTGAAGTCCCCAAAGAACACAGAGCTGCATTGTTTCTTTATTACAGCCTCCCCCTGTGCACAATGTGAAGCCTTGAACTTCTTATCAGAAAGAAACACAAACTCAGAGATTGCAGAAAGGGCAGGTGCTGACATTAGAAATGAGTAAAAACTGGAACATGAGACAGCTATGTGAAAGGAGATGAAAGGATGGAGGGAACAGAGAAAGAAGGAGGTGAAATCAAATCCCAGCGGTCAGCAGGAAGAGAGTGAGTAGTCCTGAGTCATCCCAGCTTCCAGCAGGACTGCACGGGACAGAAAGAGGCTTTCATTGGACCTCTAACCACTATCACTGCCTTTTGATGAAGATATCACTCCAGCATGCAGTCACAGAGGAAGAAAGGAGGTTCACTTCTCCAATTCAAGTATTAAATTATTGTCTTTTGATGGTTTTTGCGTCATCTTCAGGCCATGTTTCCCACAAACCGATTCCAACCCTATCCTCTGTCTGACCTACCCTTAACTTACAGCTTTGAGGTCCCATGAGTCACAACCCTAAGTCTGAGGCACTAACACAGCTGACCACACTGCCGGGAATGCAGATAATGGACATAAACTACTTTTCTCCCATCATGCAACAGCACAGAGTATCAGTGTGGTGGAGAATATCAACGCTGCAAATGCCAGGAAGGGCATTCAAGAGACGCAAAATCCCAGTCATTAGCCTGATAAGAGTCTGCATGATGGTGATCCTGTGCAAGTTTTGGCTCAGTGGTACACAGAGTAACTCAGCGGGGATGTTCAGAGATAAGAAACCTGCACTGAGTCCAGCAGCAGGGCACAATATCAGCAAGTTCTTGTCACATTAGCAGTTGTACACATTAGTTGTTCATTGTCTAAGAGTTGCTGTGGGGTAAGTTTTTCAGAATAAAACTGTTGATGTGGGGAGAAAAAAAGTAAAAGCTGATGTCAGGGTGGGAAAGTAGTTCAGATGCCAAGTTAATGAGCAAGCGGGAGGTAATCTAAAGTTTCACCCTCCCACACATTTTCTTTAAAAAATAAAAAAAACAAGGGCATGAACCTGACTACTTATCCATGTAAAAATATGTGTCATGTTGAATCACTGGTTAATTACAATGTTGCAGGTTACAGTTGCTTCATATTTATTTGATCCTTAGTGTTTTTACTTCAATAATTTGATTAAAATTGTTTTGCAAATTAGGGTGGGGGTGTAAAAAGTGTGTTGAAACAATTGATAGGATATTGTACTGTCAGACTCGCTGTCATACTACAATGTTGTCAAAATACTTGAAGAAAGGTGCTAAGTATTACATTTGTAATGTCAAATACAAACGAAAGAATCAGATTTTGTCTATATTTCGAACAAAAACCCATGCACAGTGTTAAAAACTTGATTGAAGCTCACTTCACATCTCCCCCTCTGAATTAAAAGTCCAAAGTAAGTTAACTCACGAAGAATCACAGAAAACAACCTGATGCACAGCACAGTATGAAGACATCGCTAGAGCACCGAAGTAAAGAAAACACTCACCGCGGTTCCAGTTAAACCTCTTCTGGATCTGATTTCTCTGGGTCTTCGCAGGAGACGTTTGAGTGTCCCTGTGGTGTCTTCTCACGGACTGCGTTAGTAACCTTTCTGCTTCCACTTTTTATCGCAGCGCTCCGGTCCTACCGGTGAGTGAGGAGGAGAGGGGAGGGCCGCTGCCGCTGTGACCTCAGCGGGAGCGCGAGGCTGTCCCGCCGGATGATGATGCAGCCTCGCGGCGGGGCGGGGCCGATACTCACGTCCTCAACAGCGAGCCAGTTGAAGAGTTATCCAGGAAAATCCCGCCCTCTCTTCCAGAGAAAAGATGTGCTTTAGTGGATTTTTACGTAATTAATTTGCCCTTTTGTGGCCCCTTGGTCGACACATATCCTGATTGGAAAAAATGGAAGAAAAAATAAAGTTAGAATTGAAGGAAAGAACAACCGTCAATGTCATTATCTGACTGAAACCGTTGAAAATGCATGTGCACTTCTTTTATAATGATATTGGGATTAAAATAAGTGTTTAGCCTGAAGTCACAAGTTTTGCCATATTGAAACGTCTATTGATTAATCCACTAGTCAAAGTGTGCAAAATCAGGTGTAATATGCTAAGGAAGCCCAGCTATAGATGTTTGATACTTGGGATTTTAGTTGGTTTAGACCAGTCATTCCCAAAGTCTGGGTCCTGACCCAAAGGTGGGTCGTCAGAGATTTTTTGTGGGTCACCAAATTAGCTTTCAAAATGTTTACACAAAATTCATGCTACCCGTAACCAGAAGAAGTCTCCCCTCGCTGATTTGTTTACTGATGATTGGCTCCTCACACTGTCATATCTGGTTATGTTTTCATTGTGATGGGTCATTGCCACAATGTTAACTGTAACTGGAAACATGTAACTGTTTTCCCATAAGTCTGAAGCCATGAGCTGGCACTACTCAAACAACCAAAGCCAAACCGTATGTTTCCCACTGTTTTTACAGCACTCAGAGGAAACTGCTGTCACCGTGTCACCATCACACATATGAAAGAGCTGACCCATTGATTACTTTGATTGTTAGTTTCCAATAGAAAGATTTGAAGTCAGATTCAAAACCCCTTTGATTTTGAAAGTCCAAAGTAGCCGCCGGATATTGGACAGGCACCAGATGCAGAAATGGGGCTATTACAGCTTGTTACAGCTGTGCAGTGACGTCATGCTAAAAAAGAGGCGTGGACGTGATGCTGTTACCTTTAAACTGGATGAACATCGCATCTTAATATCTTGTCCTGAATATCACATGACTGAGATACAATTCTGAAAAGCAAGCAGGCTAACCCATCACTGTAAAAATGCAAGTACTTTCAGAGCGTAAGCCTAAAAAAGCTGAAATGCATTTGTCAAATATGTTAGGCCTGTTAGCTGGTACAAAAGATGCACGATGATGAAGAAACATGATTAAAGAACCCTTTTTTGTCTTTGCAGTTATCCTGTCAGTTGGTTTAAAGATTGGACATATTTTGGATTGGGTCACCATGGCTTGTTTCCCCCAAAAAGTGGGTCACCTCAAAAAAAGTTTGGGAAACACTGGTTTAGACAGCATGGATTTTAATGTCTCTTCTTTATTATGTTGGTATGTAAGTCTGCTCATTGGTTTTTAGTGACTTTGTGAACTATGTGGTGGCTTATCTTGGCCGGGGCACTCTTGAAAATAATATCTGACTTTATGAGTTCAATTTAGGTCGAATACATATCCTCTGTGTTAGCATAGAATAAATTGTGTTGACACTGGCATTTAATTGGTTTCAGTCTAGCCATTCTAATACTTGTGGTAAATGTGACATAAAAACTGGCATCCTATTGATTTTTCACAGTGTCAAGGACCTCTGTCAGTCTGTGATGGGCTGCGGGTGACATTTTATCTGTGTGGTTAACCAGCTGGCACCAGGAGCCATTTCTTAAAACCACCATTCCCTGTATCCAACCCATCCCTTTCCCCAGGAAATCCCAGTCGCTTAGACTCAAGAATAGTTCTGTCTTTTCTTAGCATCAGCAGTGGTTTTATTTACACTGGATAATTCATGTTCATTGTTTTTATTGTCTGTTAACGCAATATAAAACAGCTCAGAACATGGCACTCGAGGTTGTGAGGGGCGGGGATGGTTAGTTTGACGTTGGTTCTTTTTTGTTTCCATCTGTGTTAGATTAGAGTACACTCCTACATCTTGTTTAAAAAAAAATTACACACTCACACAGACATTTATGTTGGGTTGTGATAGGGTTACTTTAAGAATGTCATCTATTAGAGATGGCTCTAGTCCAAACCATTAAACTCAGTTACTCAAACACAGCAAAGAATCTCTTCACGTCTGTTATTCTGTGTTCCTTTGCCAAAGAGTTTATCAAAGTATGTTCAAACTGATGTTCATCGTCTGTACACCACCTCCCCAGTGTTGAGTGATTATAAAAGCATTTTATCTCATAACTGCCCTTTTTACATTGTGCAATGCAGGTAATACGTATTTGTATCTGTCTAGGGACTACAGAAACTCACCGCCTCATTAAACATTTTGTCTTACTGTTGATTCCTTGAGCTTCGAGCCCCAAAACTCAATGTGTCTAAAAGTTATAAAGTCTCAGTAAGTGGCACATGAAGAATGTATATTATTAAGAGTTTTGATATCTCTAAAAAACATACTTTGCTTCAGCCAAGTGAAAAACAAACAGATTGCACTTTACCAAGCGGCAAAATAAAGCCTTTGTTGAAACTGATGATAGACTGGCAAAAAAAAAAAAAACTTAAGTTAACATAGAGCTACTTCCAGTGAAGTAAAGTAAATGTGGCTTGATTTAGCATGAACACAAGCTAATATTATTTGGTCCTACCTGCAGCTTAGCTCTCCAGGTAAAATAGGTTTAATAAGTCTGCAAGACCCCGATTTTAGCCACAAGTTAACTACAGTGCAAAACTACCAATGAATGTCAAATGGTTCATCTTACGACCACTGAAATGTTCTTTCATATTAAACAAATAAAAAAGACCCAAACAGTCGAAATTAGTGAGCATTTCATGTGCTAAAGGGAATTTCCATGACCTTGAGTTCTAGCTCCTGATCCAGGTCACAGGCTAGGCTAACATAAGAAACCGTTGGCTACAGGCTTTCATTTAAAAGAAAGTCATCAATGTTGAATCATTTTAATCATCCAATTCTAACACCTAAGGAATGGGTAGTATATATATATTCAGCCGAATGGGAATTATGGTGTACTGTTTATACTGTTTTAAAGTCCTAACTGGCTTTAGAAAACAAGCTTGGAAGCTAGCCTGGTTAGCCATTTTACAGGAAGATTGAACTTACCAGTCATAAATTGAGATCTACTGTGTCAAAGGACACAGTTTAACTCATTGGGCTTTTGACTACTGGCAAAAGAGCTGAACTGACTTTCAGTACTAGTGACAGATTTAAAAGCTTATGATGAAAAAGATGAATCAACTCAAGAGGAAAACAAACCCTTGTTTCATAATGTAAGTTCTTTCCACAGACAGGGTTTACATGACTAAACAAAGCTAAACATAACACTGGTCTTTTACACTCAGAGCTCCTTGAGGTACTCTCAGTTGAGTCCTATTCCAGTTTGTATATAAGGGAGAGTATCAAACTTTGATTCAATAAACAGGAAAGAAAGCCTTTTTTAGAAAACTGTTTCATCAGATGACCATCAGAGTGTCATGTATAACGTCACAGTACTTGTGGAGCCCCCCCCCGGCTCGCACACGTCAGTTCATTTGTTTGCTGGAGTGAGTTGCCAGTTTCAAATCCAAGAAAAGCAGCTGCTCTAATGAAACTCAACTCTGCTGTTGTCCTGAAAATCAGGAGAACATTTTCCCAGTCAAAAGTTTTCGGATCAACAATGACTTTGCAGAAAATGTTACCAAAATGGTTATTTTGATTAAAGGCACATTAAGTGACTCAACATTACAATGAAGACATCTTTTTTGGGTGTCAGCGCAAAATTGATTGTGACCTTAAATTTTCTAATATGTTTCCAATTAAGTAGAGAAAAAATAAAAACCAATTTCTGGTGATGGGGTATGAATTATGAGGAAGACATTGATGTTGGGAATTGATATGGGGTGAGTCTGACCCCCTGGATGTTTTGGGAACTTGATCCTGCTTTTCGCGAGAAGTTTTAAAAGAAGCTATGATTATCTATTCTCAAAATAGCCGCAGTCATAGGCTCCAAATTACATCACTAAACACATTCACTCCCACAATGTTGTTTTCTCTCAATAAACTAACTGGATGTCCCCATATGTGTTTAACTGAAATAAGTATACTTAGTAGTTACTGCTCATATGTTGTCAGCATTTGAGGCGATGCCTTAAAACGAGGTATGTCCCAACCAGGATTTTGTTGCCCCCGAGTCCAGGTCATTTGATTTTGAATATCTGCGGATACTGAGTCCCGATCTGATACTTCTACTCCGATATATTGCACTCCCAGCTATAAGCTCCTGCCATGTTCTTCTCTGCTTTGTGGCATTCAACCAATAGTGTCACTGCAGCAAAGTGCGCTATTTTTGATGGTCTGACTCTGTACCACTATATAACAGTAGCAAATACTAAGCTGTTATTTATCCCATTTGTTTTGAAATATTATAGATAAAATGAAATGATAATAATGAGAATGAATATATATGTCTATCCCAACCCCCTGATTGAGATGTTAGGTCCGATTCGGATCAAGTCTGTAACCACATGATCAACCTCCATTTCAGATCACGTGATCAGGGCGGGACATCCCTACCTTTATTGAAGCTCCTGTTAGGAGTTTTAATCTGGTAACAAAAAGACTTAAAAGCAACTGTGATATCTCTGTATGACCTGGAAGAGAAACAAAATCCTCAACTAAACCATTGATAAATTAGGTTCGGCAGGCATTGACATCCTAAGCTATTGACTTTGGATAGGTATCAGACAAGATTTGGTTTAACAGCAAACTTTTACATGAGAGGACACCTGAAGAAACAGAAGGAAACACCTAAAGAAATATGAGGTAATGATCTGACCATAGGTGGCACCATGTTAAGCTTATAACAAAAGTCTCTCACCAGAGTTTTATTAAAAAATCAAAAGAAACTGAAGGACTTAGAGGCCCTACCACCATCCTTCTTCCAAAATCTCATTTTGGGGTCAAGTGGGCTACAACAAACTGCAATTCTTTAAGTGTCCTCTTAATGCTGTCTCTGAAAGTATAAAACTAATAAACTACATAAACACTAACATTTTTATAATAAAAATAAACATGTTCAGTGCCTCGTATAAAATAATGACTTTAGTCTGAATGGCTCATTTCTATGTCCAGCTGTTAGTGAGGAGACTCAAAGCCTGCCTCATTGTCAGATCTGAGGCCATCAACAGGCTTCAAAACGCCCAACAGATAGACAGGTGATGTCATGGATGCTATGTCCATGGCTACAACACACAAAAGTGAACGTCATTTGCCCATTTCTTATATTATATTATTAGTGACAAGTTTTAAAACAAAATTATGTGTTCAATGTGTCACATCCCGTACTTACTTTTTACCCAAAAGGAGTATCTCCAAGCCAATTAAAACCCAGAGTTTTAGCCAACATTCTTTCATATACTAAAAAAAATAAGCAGAATCAAGCTTTTTTCAGACCTGAAAAACAGAATTGATATAGCGAAGTGCAAGCCTGAAATGACTGGCAGTGGTTGTGAAAAAAGCCATCATCACCGCAACAGAGAGGGGAAAGCAGTTCAGATGAGTCTGCCTCCTTGTGGGCGGGTCTGAACGGGCTTACAGGAAATGTGAGTATCAGGAAGTAGAAAGTTTAGGAGTTTTGTTGTGTCGCCGGAATACCTATTTCTGTGTTAATATTTAACTCACTAACAGACAGTCTTCTACCATAGTTACAGAAAACAAGACATTAAAGCGTGTGAGTACTACCTACGGAGTGAGAGGTAGGTTACAGTTGTGATAATCGTGTGTGATCGTGGTTGAATCGCTCTGCAGGTTAAAAAAACACGCGTAACTACACTTGTATAGATACAACGTCAGCTAACAGAGAGGAGAATGGAAGTCATGATTATGTTGTAATGGTGTTTTAATGCTTGTTTTGTTTTCAATATGAACTGTGCAGCATGAAGTCAGACACAGAAGCAGTATGACTGATGGCTACATAACTTTACCTGCAGTGTTGGCAGATAGGCAACACTGAAGGGCCCACAGTGGGATGTTTACAGGCAAACAGAAAGTGTTCTATTATTTTAGAGGTTTTTAATAACAAGTTATAATTTTTAGTTTTATTATTATCAAATAAATAATGGAGTTATCTAACCAGTATTGACACTGATGTTTATAGAAGATTGTCTTCATTGTCTTTGTACACAAGTAAAATCTGTGTCTAACCAGTGTGACATGTTTTGACTATACTAACTTATCAGTGGTATTTAATGCAACACAAAATACAAGGGCTACAGTGGAAGCCACCATTTAAAGAAACTCCTGTGCTTTCATACCCACTTTAAAATAAGTTATACTGAAATTAGTGATGGGAACCTTTTACATTTGAAGCGATGCGGTACTGATGCCCAGTACCTGGCAATTGGTACCGGTACTCAATGGTACCAATTTACAGTACTTTTTTGCGTTCATGTCGTAAAAATATCAATTTCTTTAAAAATAAAACATATATCTTTTTTCATTTTGACACATTTATTCTTCAATATATAACCTTGCAATGCTGTGTTCATGTCCAGCATGGAAAATCTCCTACTCTTCCACTCCCTCATAGTCACAAGGATGCATTTAGGTACCTAAACATGGTACCTTTTGATTTTACGTGAATCGGTACCTGGTACTTTTGACAGAATTCAGTCTGTACCTATAAAAGTACCTAATTCGGTACCCACCCCTAAATGAAATACGGTGCAGCTTTGATTCACACATCACTCTGATATTCAGTTCATCAGCCCTGCTCGGCCCTGTACAACATTAAGTTTCAACAATAGTCCCATAAGCATCAAATAGAGGCATGAGCGCAAGTACAAACATATCTATTTAAATAGATTAGATGATTAAAACGCAGCGATGTGATTGGACAAGAGGCCCTCTATGAGCACTGATAGAGGGTACAGCAGCACTGGGACTGTATGCATCACCCCACGTCAGGTAATTTAAATACAGTCATTATCATATCTTGGCTAAATATTTGTCTTTGTTTCTGGTTGCAGGTGAGGAGGACCAGCTGAGGCCATGAACCGAGTCCCTTTGCAGCAGCCGCAGAGCTGTGGGTCCTGGGAGCTGAAAGAGCGGCTGGGTACTGGAGGCTTTGGGAATGTTACAAGATGGCAAAATAAGGTACACAGTTCAAACACTTTAAAAGAGGATGTTGGAACTTTAGACTGTCTTTTTAAAGTACTGCAGAATTTGCATTGTTTTTACCATTACACAGAGAATGTTCCCTCTCTTCTGTGTTTACCTTGCCAAACCTAACTTCTTCATTTGCGCTTTATGTCTCTGTGCCATGTTTTATAACAAGTATGACATTATAACATGTCCGGGACGCTGCGTACATTACTCACCTTAGTTTGTCTATTGTAATGATATCACTGTAAGTCAGAGGATGAGAGCATTGTAGGGTTTCATCATGTATAACAGAACGCTACGGGAATATGAACACGCCCGCTTAGTAGACCTTCCTCTTCCTCCCTTCAGTGCTCTACTTTAGATCTGTTACTCACATTCACTTTTGAGGCAGACTTAGTGCTGGCGTGGAGCCAGACGGCATCATCATGTGAACAAAGATATTTATAAGATGGGTAATCAGAAACTTCAATGCAGCTCTTGAGGAAGTAATTGCCTGAAAGAAAAAGCAAAATTGAGATTAATAGCATCATGTAATTTGATTGTGCCTCATTTTCAAAGAATCAGAGTTCAGAAGGGAAGAAGGAGGCAATTATTTATTGTCTAAAAGTTAAATCATCATTACTGCCACTGGTTTAAAAGGCAATGGGAAAAGCAAGCGGAAATGAATGGACCAAAGAGGGCTCTGCTGGCTCTGCTGCTGGTCTTATGACTAAACTTCCTCGATGGGAAATTTCCTCTTATAATCACAATACTGTGAGCTATTTTTGGATCATTGATCAGGCAATGGGAAGCAGGGTGGGTACCATTTCCTCAGTGATGCCATGAGAAACAGGAAATGAGATGTACTGTGGCACAGCTGGTCAAACGTACTAAATGTATTCGTGTCACTATAAATGTTAAGTATATGTTTCATGATTCGTCCCTCATCCACACACACACACTTTGTATCATCTGTATGTCTCTAAGTTCCATGTTTTTGGGTTTTTTTTACACTTTATTTTATTCAATTTTTATTTGCCTTTATATATTGAGCAAAGGACTTGTGATGGGGTTGGGAAATGGATGGAATTGGAGATGACATGCAGCAAAGGGCCACAGGCCTGCCTGTGGGGGGATGAAAGCCTCTGTACATGGGGTGCACATTTTTGCTGCTGAGCTAAGCTGTCAACACAACAAGCATTTTATTTAATACGTCAAGCAAGGCTGGTATTTGTTAAATATTTCCAAGGTCTAAGATGCCAACATTTCTGTTGTTCTCTAAAGTGTTGTTTACCAAAAGATTCAAACATCAACCAATGAATGGAAAGATGTGTAGATGCAGAATTGTTGCATAAAGCTCAACAAATGAGGTAAACTTTTAAATGTTGAATTGTCTAATTTTAAATCTTTATTTAGATTCTACTGTTATTTTTCTGTCTTCTTTTAGGACACAGATGAGCAGATCGCTATAAAGCAGTGCCGCCAAGAGCTGAGTGAGAGGAACAAAGAAAGATGGTGTTTGGAGATCCAGATCATGAAAAAGTCAGTGTCGCTCACTTAAACATTTATTATAACATATTACATATGATCAAGAACATGCTAATATATCTTTTACTTTATTTCAAGTGCATTTTTTATGTTTTGATTTGTTGATGTCATTCAACTCTAGCAACATGTCTGTATTCTTCCTAATGGAGGAGATATCAAGTTCACCTTGTAGAGCAAAATAGGGGTTACCTCTTCCAATCACAATCGTCCTCTTGAAGCTCTTAAAACCCATTTTTATTCTTTGGTTTTAACCCAGCTTAAGACTCTGCTCATGTTTTAGAGTTTTATAAATTGTTTGTTGTTTTTAAATTGTTTTAAGAACAATGTAACAATAATTTCACTACCTGCACCTTTGTTTTATTGATTTATCTGTTTTATTTACTTATTTATTCCTGCACTACCTTTTATGTACAGCAGTTTATTTCAGCTGTGGTTGTTTTAAAGTGCTTTATAAATAGAGATAATTTAAATTGAGTTGAGTTGAGTTGAGTTGAGTTGAGTTGAGTTGAGTTGAGTTGAGTTGAGTTGAGTTGAGTTGAGTTGAGTTGAGTTGAAAATCAACCAGCAAGCTCTGGAGGTGAAAATTAAGGGGCCAGTTTTAGGGTGAAACACAAAAGTTTTGTTGCGTTTCAGCCTCGTGTTTACACGGGAACAGCGTTTCAGCCGACCCAAAACGCAAACTTTTGAAAACAGCCTCCAGAGTGAGATTTTTCTGAAATGCTCCCTACACCGTTGCTGTGTAAACAGTAAGCCGGCGTTTTCAGTGGAAACACTGACATCACACTCCGCGTCAGGCGCGCATTCAACAGGACAACAGTACAGTTGTTACGATCGTCCCGAAATACCGTGTTGTGCTTCTCAATCTGCTGTATCTGCTGACTGTCTTTCAACAAAATGTGCATATGTTACTCCACTTTTTAACTTAGTATTCCCTAATACATCAGGTGATTGGCTCGACTCTACTTCAGTAAAGATCTCCCAAAATCGGCTTCTGGACAAGACAGTTATAGCACCACCTACAGGCCTGGCATGCTTACTACAGCGTTTTCAGTCCATCAGCGTTTCGTGTAAATGGAGATTTTTTTTCACTGCGTTTTCAGATGAAAAGTCATCGTGTAAACAGGGCCTAAGCCAACATTAAAGTGCAAAAAACTGCAGTTCCTTAAGTGTCCACATGAGGCTGGCTCCAAAAGTCAGGAAATCCTCATCAACACTCATGTTAAAAGGCTTAATTAAACAGCAGAATTAAACAGAATCAAGTACAAAAAAATGTATCTGGTGTGGATGAATTTTAAGAACCATTTTCAATCTTCATCTTGAAGAGATTAAGGCTCTGAGTTGATTGAAAGATGGATGCTTTGTGGTTTGTTTGCCAGGAGGATGAAGCTTCCTCTTTGTCTGTATCTAGGTTAACCAAAAGTTTGGTTTATTCAGAATTTCAGATGTACTGACTATCACTGACATATAAAAAGGACAGGCAACAGATAAACCCCAGATGCAAACCTGTTTCCTTACTTTGGAAGTTTATCTTTATTACAAGTATTGAATTAGAAATAAAGACAGGAAACAGAAGGGAGAGAAAGACTTGCAACAAAGGCTGTGTTTGTTTTAAGTTACGGCTCGATAACCAAGACACACTCTTACCTGCATATTTATGTTTTACGAGAAAGAGACAGAAAGAAAGAAGCAGGAAGTAAAAGACTGAAATAGTTGAAATAAGTTTTGATACAAAAAATTACCTCAAGGTAATGTAAATCGGACCTGTCCTAAGGTTGTGCTACAGTGATGTTAAAATGATAAAGGTGAATATTTCCAAAAATTAAAGATAAAATATAAAAAAGGTAAAATAAATTGTGCTTTATCTTGTCAGCTCCAGTTGTCCTCCCTCAGAGGTTTATAGTGACTTTGCTCTCAGAGGCCAGGATTCCCAATAGCAGCATCTTGCCTGAGCTTGTCGCTGTTTTTTTTTCAATTTTTTGTTTTGCCAAAACTCCAGGGGTCTTTTTCCACAGAGATATAGTTGACACGTAATTTTTGAACTCTTGTAAAACAAACTGTGATTCCCCTTGACTGTTTTTACCTCACCGTTTCTATCCTGCTCTGCCTTAAGGCTGTGTTTGGTATTGAAGACAAGATTTAGTTTGACGTGTTGTGACTCACCTCAGTACATTCCATGACCAGCTGTGTGCCTACGAATGTGACGTTTGACTTTTATTTACCCATCTGCTTCACAAGTATTCTTAAAATAAAGACTAATTCTGGATCCTTAAATAGTAAAAAAAATAACAGACGACATGAAAGAATCAGAGCAGTGTGGAAGTTTGAGTTATTTCGGTCTGTTGGTGGTTTGTCTAACAGGATGATGTGCCACCTCCTCATTTTGTTCTGCTTTTGAGTGTGTTTCATTTCCACACTCGTCTGTGTTGTCAATTAACAGTTTGTGTGTCAGGTCAGAGGAGCTGATGATGACTTATGCTTGTGTTTTTGCTTTGGGTTGTTAATGCTGTATTCTACACCTGCATACTGCTGCCAAGACACTCAGAAAGTGATTTTTAATCTCAAAGAAAGGTCACCCCTGGTTACTACGCGTGCATGTGTGTGTTATGCCATTAGCTGTGGCAAACATGAGCATAAAACCATTTTTTTCCTAATCCCACTTTAACAAGTGTGTTGTTTTCAGACAGACTTGGTCACAACCACAGCCTTCAGTGCACCCACGCTAACTTGTGGAGAAACCACAGCGCAGGCGACACATGCATGGCGACCTATAATTATACTATTACAGCTACTCAACACAGATGTATAAAAGCATATGTACTGAAAAATGCCTCAATTAGACCATGTCCTTGTGTTTGATGTGTGTGTGCAGAGCTTGTGCTGCAGTTTTTTCAAGGTAACATCAAAAAATACTTGTACCGTATGATCATTTTCATTGTTATAAGCATCCTCCTCCACTGTTTCATTGCACTTTCATTAACTTTTTCCCCGTCAATAATCATCAAGATAAAAATGTAATTTCCTGGTTTTTTGTTTTATGTTCTTTTGGGGGAAAAAGTATGTATGATAATCCTGGCGCATTCTACCACCCCTCTTCTATTATCGTAACCTTTACAACCCTCTGACTTCATGTTGAACTGTATTTTGGTTACAGTGTAAAATCACCTTCTCCCTTTCTCTGGTATCAGTCTGACTTTTTTATCTTATCTGCCTTTGCTTTTCCAAGATGTTCCTGATCCTGTGGTAATCAGAAACTTATTGTGTCAGTCTGAGATCATAGACCTCAAAGGATGAAAAACAGAAAGAGAGTGGACAGAGAACGTCAGAGTCCAGAGGAAGTACTGTGAGGAGAAAGAGTGCTAGAATCATTTATACAGACTTTTTATTTACTGCTGACTTTTAGACAAATGTGTTTTCAAAGCCTTGGAGGAGAGAGGCAAGATTTTCTGACTAATCCAATAGACGTTATTCTGTAAAAATGATGCATCTTGTTCTTTCATACAGTGCAGTACAGATCAGGTTGTATCTAGATCATCTACTTAGATACTGAAATGTGCACGATAAATTACGAAAAACGACCAGCAGATTATGGAAGAAGAAAATGTTTTCTGCTTTAAAATCCTGCCATACTCCACAGTTTATCTTACATCCCGGTTGTTTTCTATGTCAGGGACTTAAAACATTTCATTTTAACTTTAACTTTAACTTTAACTTTTAACTTCTAACAAGGGAAATTTGCTTTGCAGGTGGCAAGGACAAACACAAGAACATAGAACACAATCACATCCTGAAATGGACAAATCCACAGATACTCTAGAGAAGTGTTTCTGAAATGGGGAAACACGTACCCTTGGGAGTTCTAGGGATAGGTACCTTTCACATTTGAAACGATACGCTACCGAAGCCAAGAACCTTGCAAATGGAATCGGTACTCAACAGTACCAATTTTTGGTACTTTTGTGTTTGTTTATGTGGTAAGAAATGTTCATTTGTTCCATAATAAAATCTCAAGTTTTTCAATTCAGCATATTTATTCTTTCATATATAACTTTGCAATGCTGTGTTCATGTCCAGCATGGAAGATCACCTACTCTTCCACTCTCTCACAGTCAGAAGGGTACGTTTAGGTACCTAAACATGGTACCTTTCGATTTTACATGAATCGGTACTCGGTACTACCAATGGAATTTGGTCAGTTCCTATAAAAGTACCTATTTGGTACCCATCCCTAGGAGTACCGAGGACACACCAGGGGGTACGCAAGATTCAAAAATGTATACTCAAAAAAAAGCAACCATGCAAAAATCCTTTAAAATCATTTATTCAGTCAAATTTGAATCCAGTATAAGTTTAAGTTTATATACTGAATATAATATCCAATAGATATTAATAGTACATTGCTGTGCTTTACATATTTTTTTCCAACCAAAAACAGCTTTCAGCTTGTTGGAGGGTACTACAAGGGTAATACAGACTTTGTTGTATAATGGCTTGCGTTATGAATCAAACATACTGGAATAAGAAATATCCCTTAAGTATTTTTGACTTCACATGTAAGGTTACTTAATCTCAGCTAGATGACTTGTATCTTGATATTGCTCCATTGTAATAAGTCTGAAGTAAAAGGATTATCATGTTAGATTATATCTCAGTGATGTTGCTTCAATAATCAGTGTTATTTTTTAAAACTTCACTGACTGTTATCTGGTTGTTTTACTCACACAGGCTGGAACATGTAAACGTTGTTGCAGCCAGGGAAGTCCCAGAGGAAATGTGTAAACCCTTGGCCGCCCATCACCTGCCGCTGCTGGCAATGGAGTACTGCCAGGGTGGAGACCTGAGAAAGGTGAAGGGTGCACAAAGATTGTGGTTTGGAGTCTGAATTTGAGACCATAGACCTTTAGGTCAAAGTGCTGAATCACTGTAAATTACTGTCGATTAGGGAGAATGATTCATGATTCACTCTCGCAGAAACACATCTCTTTTTTTTTCTGTACTGGAGTCTGAAATTATTGGCGTCTGGCTTTAAACAGATCCCTCAAAAGAAGTTCCTGTGGTGCACAAAAAACTGCCACATTGAATTAGATTGCTTGGATTGAGGCATATTATTCACACTTGAACGTGGATCTCTGATTTGTTTGGTTGCTCTAATTCTGGTGGAGAAATCTGGATCAGCTTGTATCTGTGACAGAGAGACACCCTTAGGCGATAGATTGTGTTGGCACCAGTAGGAGGAGGAAAATCCAACCATCACAAACCAGCAAACCAAAGTGTCATAAAGATTTCAAAGCATCCCAGATGGTCAAAAACTGAGTGGTCCAGTTGGAGCGGTTAGTTTGGGACAGAGTGGAAAACTGCAGAGTCCATTTTTGACAGGCCTGCCACAGGTTTCCAACTGTTGACTTCTCTAAGTATACTGTTTAAAGTCAAAAGCGAATCAAAGCCTAAAAAGGAAAGTGGTGATTTGCTAAGATTTGGTCGTGAGATTAGTCTTTTCCTGATCCCTAATAAACACAATAAACTTAATAGGGGGAAAATGGGAGTTTTAAAGCAGATTAGTCCTTTCACATAAATAAAAGAGACAGATTAATGAACCTCTCAAAGACTGCGTCAGCCTTTGTTGCTTTCTTCCCATGGCTCTTGTTATGTAAGTATCGAGTGTCTGTGTTTGTGCTCTCCACAGTATCTGAACCTCATGGAGAACTGCTGTGGGATGAGGGAGGGCTACGTTCTGATTCTGCTCAGTGACATCTGTGAGTATCACACGCAGCTTCTACTGTAACATCTTTAATCATCGCAAGTGATAGATTGATTGTAACATGGAGTGAGCTGGCACTGTGATTAGTTTCCTGTCCTATGAAAGAGGCAGTTGTGGTGACCAGTATTATTATGTCATCAATGACCCTAAACCACTAACGTCTTAGTCACCACGGCGATCGTATACAGTCACACCGAGGCTTACGTCAACGATCGGACACTCAGGCTCTGTCACTAACTTTAAGTCTGAAAGCTCATATCAGGAGAATACTGTATACAACACATGGGGTAAACATGTTTGAGAAAGGACATATATGGTGTGGATCAAACACACACACACACACACACACACACACACACACACACACACACACACACACACACACACACACAGAAACTCCCTTTTCCTGTTCCCAACTGGTGGACATTTCCTGACAATGAGTGATGCCCTTTAAGCTGCTTCATGAGTGAGGGTAAAGACACAGGCATGCACACCCACACCCTTACACACACACACACACACACACACACACACACACAAACCACACACACTAAGGTGCCCAAAGGTTACGAGTTCCGCTTCGTCGAACACTCTCTGCCAGCACACTCACTAGTCACACTTTGACGCAGAGGTAAAGACACAGTATAGTTTTGGTTGTAAGTTCAGACAAAACTTATTCACTCACATCAAAGGTGTTAGAATGTAAACAGGGCTCTAAAACTCTGATGGATCTAATTAAAGAGTTACGTAACACCAGTTGATACTATCAGGCTTGTTAAACCCGTGTGCTCACCCGGCAGTGATATCACAGATCTGGATTGCACCTGTGCTTCACTGCTGTAACGTTAGATCGCACACATTCATCATCAAAAACAAAAGTGTGAGTCAGTTTTGGTTTTTCAAAAAGAGCAAGATGTCCAGGTAAAATTTTATCATGTGTACAGCCAAATTTAGAAAATTTGTTTAAGGTTTATAGCTCACTCGTGTGAGAAATTAGGCCAAAGAGTTTTGCATTTCTTTGCATTGTAAGGGGCTTAGTGAACTTGTTTGTTTGGAAGCTTAAAGCCCACCTTATCTTCAACCCTTTGAATGAAATGCATGTGACCATAGTGAAGAAAAGTTTACCTTTTCCCATAACCTTTTTCATTTTGACACAAAATCCTGTAATTTCTGCTTATTTTTTCCAAACAAGCCAGTTCCTTATCTTTAATGTATTATAGAGAAAGTATAACATATTTAAAATGTTTTTGTAACGGCAGGAGCACATTCTAGGGGTTTTAGTCTGTGTGGCCATTTCTGTAGTTTATCCCCCTACTTATTAGTCACCTACAGATGAAAAAAAAAAACTCCAGATGTTTGTTGCCCCAGAGGATTTGTGTCAAGTTTGATGTTTGAATCTTATAGAAAGGTGAGGTGGACACTAGAAGTTGTGTTTGGCTTCTTAAAGCTCTGAAGCTTGCCGCTGGATTTGTATAAGACTTGTATTTTGAGACTACATATGCTTCTACCACCATACTGTCAGCAGATATGTTGCATTGTGGGTACCCTATTTCTAAAACATTACTTTTGATTGTTCTATTTTTTTATGAGTCTGTCTTCACATCAACTGTTTTTGACACTAACTGTTCTTTTGTTGAATCAGTTCTCCAGAAATGATCCTCATGTAAATGATCTGCCTCTGACATAAATCTTAAAACCATAATTTAAACTCTGATCGAGCATACCTCTGACTTTTATTCCCTCTTACTGATCACTTACTTCCTCCTGTTTGTCCCATCAGCCTCGGCTCTGACCTACCTCCACAAGAAAAGGATCATCCACAGAGACTTGAAACCAGAAAACATTGTGCTGCAGCAGGGAGAGAAGCGAGTGAGTTAAAGTGACTGTGAAACATCTTTTTTATGACAGACACCCAAACCACAACAAAGACGGGATGTTTGTGCGTGGCTTTTGTGGGATGAGTTCAGGAGACGTGTCTCTCTTATGTCCTCTTGTTCAGCCTTACCAGCTGAACAGAACTGTGCCCCAGTGAATATTACATTTAATGTTTCTACTTTTTAACAGCTACAAAGAACCTTTGGGATAAGCTTGTTTTGAAATTGCCTTCAGGGGCCCCACTTATTTTATCATTTATGAAAAAATGTTGTTTCTCTGGAGCGAGCAGGACTTTTTGTTACAAATAAATGAGGCCAGACATATTAAAGAGGTTATATACTCATGTTTTTGCACACTTCACTGTTTATAGAAACAGAACTAACCACACTTTATCTGTTTATAGTTTTTGTATGAAGACTTGTTTTTGACATACTGCAGAAACAGAAAATCCAACGTACAGTCTCAGGGTAAAGAGGGAAGGACAAAACATACAGCAAAAGAGTTTTGTTTGCTCTAGTTTGTGCTTTAGCGTTTAAAGAAGTAATCTGATGAAACTTTGAGATTTAAAATCAATTTGTTATTACTTTCATATCCATTTCTTACACAATGTAAAGCCAGTGTAAAGCCAGTTTGCATAGAGGACACAGCTTACATGGCTCTGTCCGACAGCAACAAAATGTCATCTTCTTGTTTTTAAAGCCTTATTATAAACGTTGTTCTGTTGTTTTGTTTTCAATTTCTACAAAAGAAAAGTTTAAAAACAAAATCTGTTGCTTTGTTGGTTTTATGCTCTTTACAATTTCATGGCCCCTCTCTTTTTCCAGTCACAGAGATTTTATGTTTCAGGGTTTTTTGAAACCGTAAGGTACAATTGTTACTATTACTATCTATTACTATGACTCTATATTTTGTCTTCTAACCATAGTTGATTCATAAGATCATCGATCTGGGCTATGCCAAGGAGTTGGACCAGAGCAGTCTCTGCACCTCATTTGTGGGAACACTTCAGTACTTGGTAAGTGTGAAAAACAGAACTGGAGACATTTCCTACAAAGTCTTCTCAAACAGTTGTAAAAACCTCTCTTCTTCTTCTGTTTTCAGGCTCCAGAGCTCATAGAGAGACAGAGGTACACAGTCACTGTGGACTACTGGAGCTTCGGGACTCTGGTGTTTGAGTGCATCACAGGATTTCGCCCGTTCTTACCAACCTGGCAACCCGTTCCTTGGTAGTGCCAACTCTAAAAAATTCCTATAACTCAGTTGGTGATTTGTTCAGATGCCACATAAGTCATCATAAAGTGGAGTCATGTTTTCTGTCCTAGTTTGAGGATGATACATGGCAGAATTTCCACCATTTCAACTTACTCAAGCCTTGTTTTCCCCCATTTTTCATCTGCGCTCCTGTGACGCCAGTTTAACTTTTTTTTTTATCCAGTTGAAATAAATGAGCTTAGATCATGATAAGCTTCAAGAGAAAGAAACATTCGTGACTGGATGGAAACCAACTAGGAACAAATAAATAAACAGAAGTTACCAAAGAATTGTAGGAAAAGTGAGTTGTGCCAACATCAATCCCCCTTTGCTTGAATAATAAAAGTAATGAAAGATGTGAAAGTCCCAGAGGATCTGAGGGAAAATTATTCCTTCATCACCACAGAAACTCAGGTTCAGTTTTTCAGTTTGCAGAATTTATCACCAATAGATTAAACATCTCAGGACTCACAGAAAAAAAAATGAAATTCTAAATTAAAAACTCTAAAAGGTTTTTTTCTCTCATACCATCCATCGGTGTTGTTTTCAGGCACAACAAACTGAGGCTGAAGCAGGATGATGATATCGTCGTCTATGAGGACCTCTCAGGAGAGGTGCGCTACTCCAAACATCTGCCCCAGCCCAACAACCTCAACAGGTGACCAGCACACACACACACACACACACACACACACACACACACACACACACACGTACATGTGAACAAACTTACTTTATATCTTTATTATCTCTAACTGATGTGTCCCCCGTTGTTCAGTCTGTTATCAGAGAAACTTGAGAGGTGGCTGAAGCTCATGTTGAAGTGGTCTCCTCAGGAAAGAGGCAAAGACCCTCAGTCCACACCCAGCGACTGCTTCTCCCAGCTGGACATCATACTGAAGCTGAGGGTGCATTGTTTCCTCCATTTACTCTTTCTCTTTGTCTATTTTAAACAAACTCAGACATTTATCACCTTGTTTGTGGCGTGGTATCTTCTGCTCCGGCTTTAATTGAAACATTAAAGCCTGGGATTATGTTCATGCTGAGTTGTTCCTGTTTTTATTTCAGCTGGTTCATGTCCTGAACATGATGTCTGCTAAAATCCTGACGTACTCGGTTTCTGAGGACGAGACGGTGGCAAACCTGCAGCTGAGGATTGAAAAAGACACCAGCATCCCTGCAGCCAATCAGGAGCTGCTGCTGGAGGCCGGGTTAGCTCTGGAGCCACAAGGACTGGCCACACAATGCGCCATAGATTACACGGTAATATCATAACCTGAACACTGTGAATGAAATACCTTCTCAGAATGGTTGAAAGCATGCTGTAAGAATACAGTGATGCTTTAATATCATCGTCCTCTTCTCTAGGAGATAGACGGCAGACGGACGGATCTGCCTCTGGTCTTCCTGTTTGATCGTTCCTCCTGCAGTTATGAACCTCAGTTTGCTCCTCGAACCCTGCCAGAAAACATCCGCTTTGTTCGTGAGTGAACAGTGATAAAAAAAACTTCTTTACCTGTTTTCTTTATCAAAATTAATATTTCCATAAATTACAAACAGCACAACTGAAATCAAAGACAAAACTCAACTTCTCCAGGAAATATTTTTACGTTTTTATGAACCACAAACCTCATTGTTTGCAAACAGTGTGGTAAAAATAAAACTATTTTATGCCTGAATGAAAAAACAAAAACAGCTCTTGTTTTTCTGACATTCTTGCTCATAGAAAGCGACCCGAAGCATGTCCTGCCTTACAGCCCTCTGAGGAGGACCTGTGGCCAGGCGTGGCACACAATCCGCTCCCTGAAGGAGGACTGGCAGAGACTACAGCAAGGACAGAAAGCCGCCATGTAGGATACACAAAACACACAAATTCCTACACATAACACATAGAGTCGCTTTTTTAACATGTTTTTATCTTCTTCTTTAGCATGAGTCTTCTGAGACACAACTCCTCGCTGTCCAAACAGAAGAATGAGATGGTCTCCATGTATCAGAGACTCTTGGCAAAGCTGGACTTCTTCACCACCAGCCTTCACATAGACATGGACAAATACCAGGAGCAGACGTCCACCGGGATAGGTAGAGCGTAACATAAACATATTTGTAGAAAGCAGGAAGTTTACTCTGCAGCTGCCTTTCATCTGTACTTAAATTGCAATTATTTACGGCTTGGTTTGGTTGTGATGTTTACCCCAGATGAAAAACACACTTCAATGTTTGGAACAGTTTATCTTCCTACTGACTTATGTTAGTGTTTGAATTTGCCAGCTTCTGAGAAACTCCTGGGCGTGTGGAGGGAGATGGAGCAAACTGCTGTCAGCTGTGGTCAGGTAGAGTACAGTTTTTCTGCATGTTTGTATGTTTGTGGGCTGAAAATAGATTAAAAGCCTTTTTATCTCAAGGCCAAGGTGAGTGAACTGGAGGAGGAGATGATGCATCTGCAGCAGGACATTGTGGATGTGCAGAGACAGCCATGGAGGAGTGGAGAGGCCCTGGACACACTGTAAGTCCCAGCTAAATTTTACCACAGGAACACAAAAAAAAGAAAAACTTCAATGATGATCCGGGATTATAATTTCTTCTTCTCTTTGCCCCTCAGTGAAGGAAAGGCCATGGAGCTGTTCCGCAAACTCAGAGAGAAACCCAGAGGTTAGGACATCATGCATCTGTACTTTCCTGACCAAACCCTCATGACGGTGTTTTAATGTGAAAATAAACTTTTGTTTCTCGTTTCCTTCTCCTGCTCAGACCAGAGGTGTCCAGGGGACAGCCAGGAGGTGGTGCGTCTGGTTCTGCAGGCTGTGCAGTTTTATGAGAAGAGACTCAGAGACTTCTACACACACCTCAGGTACCCACACAAAAAGTTTTCTAATTAAATGTCATGTCAAAATCAATTGGATAAATGGAAGTAGGATAACACACAGCATACTCACATTTATGGTTTATTTATCTGTGCTTTAGGGTTGAATTTGGCCTTACAAACTTTGATTTCCACGATTTTCAAAATATGTTTTATAAGGTTAATAAATAACAGGGGACAAAAATGGAAAATTAACTATATCTGGCCTCTAAACTAACCTTAAAGGTCCCATATTATGCTCCCTTTCTGCAGATTAATATGGATCATTGATGTCTTCATGAAATGGTAGTAACAAGTTTTGGTCCAAAAAGCCAATAAATCAAGCACAGTAGCATTGTTTCCAGGCTCTCATAGCCCCTCTGTTCAGAACACTCTGATTTTTTTTTCATACGTAAATGAGCCACCGCTGATACCGCCCCGCTCTTCTGCGTCACTTACAGAGCCACAAGCTCCGAGTGCACAATGTTTAGAAAACAGCGAAGCTCGTTTACCGTAACATTACAGGCTAAAACAACTGGCTAACCGCAGCCAAAGTTAGCATCCTGAAGCTAACACAGAGACAGGGAGGACACTGAGGAAAAGCTCTTACATCTGCTCCACAGCACACAGCATTTAAAATACTCACATTTCCAGAGGTTTGTTGGCGGATGGTTGGTAATGCGCCTGGATTCAGGACCAGTCTATTTGCTAGCCCTCTGTTGTACTGTCCAAAGTTGGAAAAGCAGTCAGCCGTGAAGTGACTAGCACACACATTCACAGTTTTACTGAGTGTAGCTGGAACATTTCCCTGATAAATGAACTCTAGCCACTTAGACTTGTCTTCTTCTGAGATGGGAAGCTTGTGCATGGAACTTTGTGGCTGTTTACAGCCAAAAACAAAGCAAAGCAGCGGGGAGGGGTTTCGGGGGTATCTGCTCCGGTAGACCAATCAGGTCAGACTTGCTCCTGATTGGTCAAAAAAGGGAATTGCTGATGTCGGCAAATCCCCAAAATCCAAACAGCTTGCTTTCAGGATTTTACATTTAAAAGCACTACTAAGTACTGGTTTTGTTATTAAATATCCCATTTTGTGGGCTGAGAGGAAAGCCAAAGACCCACACATTTCACTAAAAGACTTAATGAAGTGATTTTTGCATAATATGGGACTTTTATACCATTCTGCACAGATTGCACACACATGCTGTTGATTTAAAGTTGCGTCTCACAGTCTGAGAGGAAATTTGATACGAAGAGTTGAATTGATGCACTTTATCATAAGTAAACAAAGATGTGGCTGACCATGACAACAGATGTAAATAGAAGTGAACAGCAGAACCACCTCTTCACGTTTATAAACAACATGTAACAGGAAAACAACATGAGTTAACATGAGTGATAAGGTTAAATGAACATTAATTTGAATGCAGAAGATAAAAACAGCAAAACACACTCAACATTTCCTTTAGTTGACTCATTTGGAGTGTTGGCTGTCATGGTGCTGCTGACTTTGAGAGCCGTCACTTTGTGGCTAAAGTTTTCACATCCTGAGACATCTTGAAGGCAGCATGAGTGGAGCTTTTCAAATCAAACTTTAAGACTCAGAAAGAAATGATACAAAGTAATGTTTTTGAAAAAATGAACCTTTAAATGTTTAAGCTGTTTTTTTAACTGCAAATATCAGCTTGTTACAGCAGATAAATCACAGATGTAAAAGAAACTGAAATAGCATTACTGTTCACACCTGCTCAAACCACTTCTTCATTTTCCTGCTCTGTTGCAGCTCACAAGGAAACTGAAATGGAAAGTAAAAATATGAAAGTCCTTCAACATAAAAAGCTGTGTCTATTCTTTGAATGTTAGTATATTACAGAAAATATCCACCTAGGAACAAACTGCAAATACAGTTTGTCATCCTTTGTGATGTAAAGTCACCCACTCAGGCTTATGACGTATCAAAATTTACAGCTGCATCGTACATCAATGGGTAAGTGCAAGGGAACAAATCTGTAAGTCTTTAATAGAAGCAAACATGAATTTATGAGCGTGTGTAAAAAGTCACATCCTTTCATTAATGAAGAATTTGTTTTTAGAATAAGCCTTCCAGTCTGTGGTCACCAATGTCTGTACTTGTGATCTTTGCATCATTAGTATTGTGTGTGTTATTTTCAGTAAGACCGCAGTGTGTCGTCAGCGTGTGATGGAGCTCCTGCCGAAGGTGGAGGGAGTCGTTCAGAGGATGGCGGAGAGTGAGCAGATCCTGATGAGCCTGCAGGAGAAGAGACAGAGGGAGCTGTGGAATCTCCTCAAAGTTGCATGTGTGAGGACTCGTGACGGCACACTGACAGTTTCACTTCTTCTCACATATACCCAATGATCACATGGAACCAGATTACCAGATTATATGGCATTTAAATACTGTCACTCGTGACCAGTCATCTTAAATACCATTTTTAAAAATGTTTATTATCATTGGATGGCAATTTATGTTACAAAGCATGGAGGCTAGAGGATACTTATACCACCCTGAATTCTGGAAAAAGAAGATCAGATCCCCGACTTGAGAGTCAGAATATATTGAAAAAGTCAGATCTCAAAACACGTTTTGTTTATATGACCTCCATCTTTCTAATATGGCCTCTAGTTTGCCACTGAGAGTTTCACATCCTTTACTCAACAGAAAAGAAGGGGTCTCCTAGAATGTGGCTTCAAATTCTGCAAATAATTTTAAAGATTAAGTTGTGGCAAAAAAACACAAAAAAAGTTTAATACTGAATGTTTTCATTTTCTTTTAGGTCTTAAAATACCACATTTATAAATCCAGTCTACTTCCTTCTTCATGAGCAACTTCTCCTAATCTCTAATATTTCAGTTCTCTATAGTTCAGAGAAGAGACTCGGTGACTCAGTTCCAGACAATTTTATGTCAAAACTAGGAAGGAAATAAAAACCACACATATTACTCATGTCACAGCTGGATGTGGTTTGTTTAAATTTACTTCTTTATTAAAATGCTAAGGTAGTGAAAATTTCTTCCTCCATCATCATGTGCTGAGAGCTGTGTTAAAGAAATGTGTAAACTTTTCTTGTGCAGAGTAAAGTTCGCAGCCCGGTGAGTGGAAGCCCTGATGGACTTAGAAACCCCTCCTCAGTGCCACCTCTCATGACGCCAAGACACAGCTTACAGCAGCTGTGAGTATTAACATGCACACTCAGGCTTTAACTAAGTGTTTCATTAAGAGTCCCAGACTCTTCTTTGGTAATTAAAACTCATAAAGTTTTCTCTCTTTTTGTCTTTCTGCTGAATTTGAAATCACTTTGCTTACACTCACTCCACACCACTGTCAATCAGTGGATCTGAAGTCCTGATAACATCACCATGAATCCCTGTTTGTGTCTTCAGTGACGAGTCTCTGGTGGAGGAGAGCAGAACGTTTGAGAGTCGACTCCAGAGTTTGCTGCACGACACCATCCAGGAGTCTGAGAGCAGTATGGAGGTACACAAACACACTCTTCTTCTTCTGACGTGAATCAGATGCCACATGCGGTTTGCTGTTTCTTCTGATATACAAAATAATTAGAAAACATTTTTTTCTTATCAGATGTTTAGTGAGTGGACATGGCTGCGTGGAGGACAGAACTTCTCCAGTGACCTCTCCTAAATTGGATATTTCTTTAACATATGGTACTCTACAGCCACCATGTGGAGAGGATGTCAAATTGCACAATGAGGAGGTGGTGGCTGGTTTGTTAAACAATGTGAATGAAGTAAGAGCTGGCACATACGTAATGCTGTCTAAAACATAAAGCCAACCTATGGTCCAGATGTCTCTCTGGTTAAATTTGACATCAGAGGAAATTTATAATTTGTTATTTCGACAAAAAAATGTATTTGTTTCTAGAAAGAGAAGCCCAGAAGAGTCACTCCCTTTGTGCAATTAAATGTAACATACAAGCCTGTTTGTAAAAAAAAAAATGTCATTACCAGAGTTTAGGGAGCTTTTTGTTTGTGTTTTTGGGCTTTTATCCAGAGAGGAGAGGACAGTGGAAGCAGCAGGGAACAAGGGATAGAGTAGGGCCTGAGATTTGGGAGAAGGACCACAAGTTGGACTCAAAGCTGGGCTGTCTGCTTGAGGATTGTTGTCTCTGCACATGTAGCTCAAAACGTAACCACAAGGACAAACCAGCTTTGCCGAAAAACTGTTTAAAAACTGTACCTCTCAAAAGTGACCTTAAAAACAGCTGACTCACCCAAGTGCACATTTTCTCCTGCCCTATGCCAAAGTGCACATAAATGATACTTATCAAAAATCTGATAAAACATTTCTCTTGTGTTTTAAAGCTGTGTATTTTAAGTTACATTTGTTTTATCATGAAATAAGAAATTATGTTTTAAGACTTTTAAGTTCTGCTCTAAAGAAATCCCTACCTTTAACTGTTTGTTATGAATCTGAATGAATTTCTATGTTTCTTACAGGACCTCTGTTTTTTTATTGAAAATTGTATTTTTGAAAGAAAATAATTGAAAGATGTTTATAACAAAAAAAAAGATGTTGTTTTAACTGTTTTTATTTGTTTGTGTAAATGTGATTTCATTTTTAATACCACGTGACAGTTTCACAGAGATTTGGACATCAGGGTAGAAGCAACTGATCGTCATAGAGGGTTAAAAGGAACCAAAACTTGTTTTTCTTGTAAAGGAATGGGTGCATAAGGGACAGAATGAACTCAAAACATGAAAAGTTTCACTGTCCTTTAGAAACACTGCACTGCCTTTATTTCACTTGTTGAGGCCCACTCAGGTCTTTATCGGGTTATCAGACAATGGCTCTGATTCTGAATCACTTCTACAGAGCAGCTTGAAGTGTTTTGAAGGACAGTCGCACTTTTTATTTCTTGATTGAGTTCAGTTTTCACCCACACAACCACGCTTCACAAGAAGAACTGAGCACAGCCAGCAGGTTTCCACAGATCTCCTGTATTCGACGTCTTATTTGACATCCCATTGTTTTACTCTTGTGACTTTGTGCAATATGAGGATGAAAGTAGATGTGTAATTGTGCAAACCTCTGTTTTAGATCATTTCTGTGTTTTTCTGAACCTATGCAAATAGAAGAATGTAGTCAAATTGATTTTTTACTTTTAAACTGTGAAAGAGACAACCAACAAATCAATTTGACATTTTAATAATAGGCTTCACATCTTCTTAGAAATAATCACAAAGCCACATCAACTTCTGGAGTTGGTCTTTATTTTGTTTAGATCTGACAATATCAAGTGTGTGTCCCATTATCTGATCCATTTGTTATTTTCTTAGCTGTATAAATGTCAAAGTAGAAAATGTGAGACATTTCTGTGGGAGATTACAAAACTGATGTTAAGTGCCATTATCTTCAATTTATCCCTCTTCTAGGGAACAGGTTCTTCTCTCATTTCACCTGTTTTATGCCAATCAAAGTAAAAAAAAGAGTCAACAAAAAGATGATTGTGTTAAGCATTCTTTATTCCTTTAACTTGATAAAATCTGTTTGAGGTCCTAAATGTTGACTAATTCTCCTAAACAAAGCACAGCACAGATAAAGTGAAATGTAGTGGTAAAGGTTGGACAGGTACAGGACACAAAACCAGACAAGACAAAGAGGCGATGCACAGCTCCAAAAGGACCTGAAAAAAGACATTTAGGCAACTGGAGGTCCACAGAGTGAAACTGTGTTTCTGAGGTCAAATAGTGAACCAAAGTCAGTCCACTTAGTCTGAGAGGGATCAGCTGCTCTTTGTCTTTCTGCGTTATCCCCTCCAGGTTTTATTGCATCTGTTTTACCGTCTCTGTACTCTGTAAAGTCAAAACTTCCCTCAAGTCTTAAAAGCATGCAACAAAACCACAACAAGCATCTTCTACTATGTTAATAATGTCCAAAACCCGGAGTATATCTGAACAAAAACAAGCTGATGACACATTCAAAGGAAAAAGGTGCTTTGAATCCTATTCAGGACAGATGTATCTGACACATAAAGGCTTTTTAAAAGTGCACTTTGTCCTATTAAAATGGTCAAGTAGCACATTATCTGGAGGTTTTGCATAAATTTCCTGCTGAGGACTGTATTTGGTGTTTTCTGGTAAAATACTCTCAAAGACAGATGAGTCACCTGTAAATAATGTATATTTTAAGGTTACAGTACTGGAGGTCTTGGAGGCTGCGTAGGGTTGGAGGGTTAAGGCAAAAGAATGTGTGCGTATGTGTGTAGGACTCAGAGGGAAGATGTGTTTATGTGTCGCTGAGTGGACCTTCGCCATGTTTTCACATTTGGGCTCTTAAATCTTCTTCCTGTGTTACTTCTTTCCTCCCCTCTTGTCAGTTCTCTGTCTGAATCATTACGCCTCCAGCTCGAAGCCCATGCCCACTTTGTGTCCACCGCCGTTCACGTTCTTCCCGTCGATCAGACCTGAGAGGGTGAGCTTCACTCCTGCAGGACGGAGGGTCCAGTTATGTATCAAGTGATAAAGCTTTAGATTGTCTACCTAAGTTACAGCTTACCTGGCCTGAGAGTTTGTGTGTATCCAATTCCAACAAGGCAGGCGTTGTCAACTTTGGCCTGTGAGGAAAAACAAAGGGATGAGGAGAGAGGTGAGAAACGTAACAGGCATAAGATGATTATATAAGTCTATAGACAATTCAGCCCTAAGAAGACAGGTAAAAATCTGGAAACCTGTTCTGATTCAGATTTACACCAGACTTTTGCTAGGACTCTCTTAACACAGGCTCTCTGCTTCAGGCTCAGTGCTGGCTCTCAGAAATGGGGACGTTCTGCTGCTATTTTTCGCATCATAAAATCCAGGATCACTGACTACCTGCTTCATTCAGACTGACAAATTTTTCAAGTTTTGTTGTTAATCTACGAGGCTCTTTGTGGACAGGCACCACTTTAATCAGCTGATCTTCTCCATACTCCAGCTCGAGCTCTGCGCTTAATCCTTCACTGCTCCTGGATGTGCTCTCCTGTTCTCTGGACTATGATGTTTGAATTTCACTGCAAACTGATTTTCACTTCTTACAGCCAGGGATGCATCCTTATCCAGCTGGTATTTGGCTCCAATTCCAAAGCGTGTGTTGTTGCTGCCGGCTGTCCAGGCCAGTTGGACCGCCGTCTCCAGGTGACAGTTCACCTTTTGGTAAATGGAGCCGCCAAACTCGGTGCCATCATTACTGAAACAATAGAGAAGAGAGTCACAGATACAAAAGATGAGCATTAACAGTAGAGAACATGAATCTAAACCTCATGTTGAGCCCAGGGGAAACATTTCCTCATGCTGTATCACTTCCTCTCCCTGCTTGTCTGTGTACTGCGGTGCAGCGACTCACACGCTGGTGTGAAGCTGGAAGTCTCCAGCCTTGTATCCAAGGGCGAAGTTGTTCTGGGTCAGTTTAGATTTGGCTGTGTCGAAAGCCAGCTGGTAGCCCGCCAGCCAGCCCTCGTAGCCCAGCACGGCGGCCCCGTGGACAGTCGGGCCTGCCATATCAAAGTCCAGATCACAGCCCACATTGACAAAGTCACGCTTGTAGCCGGTCTTCAGCTTGGCACTTTTCTTGCTACAGGAACCAGAAATAAAAGAGAAATACTCATCCACTCTTTTTGATCAGTTGATGAACAAATTTAGTCACTTTGATTTGAAATTTGGCACAAACAGGATGCTCTTACCCAGTGTTGGGTACAAAAGATGTGTCCAGGCTGAGCTTCAGGCCCTTAGCCAGCTACACACAGACAGAAAGAACGGACGGTGAGCAAATAATTCTCTCCGAAAGTAATTTCATTAATTTTTTGAACCTTTTAAAAGTCTGATTTGACCTCACCTGGTCCTCAATTGTGATTTCTGTGGTGAGGGTGTTGTCTGTGTTCCATTTCTGGCTAAAGTTAAGGCCCAGATCGCTCACTTTGTACTTGGTCTCCAGGTGGCCTCCTGACTTTCCTGTGTCGGTGTTGTTGGAGCCAGAGGTGGCAAACTCCTGCAGGACAAAAAGGTGTAATGATAAGTAGGGAGATGAAAATGTAAGAGCTGTTTGAGCAGGGAAGCAGAAGAAGCAGTGCCACATTTGGGGATAAGAAGAAAAACTAGAGACAAGAGGGGAAAAATAATTAAGAACAAAGAGGAGGGGAAGCTTTTCCTCTGCCACACAATCCCTGTAAGGTTTGTACGGCTCATGATTCAAAATGCAAACTACACATTGGAAAAATGAGGTGAGAAGGAAACTAAAAATATAGGCAGGACTGTGAGGGAGAGGTCGGTTGAGTGCAGTTGAGGTTCAGTGCTGTTAACAGCTGCAGCAGCTTGGGTAATGGTGTCACTTAAGATGAGGTACGGCTGCAAAATAACACCTGGCACTAAGCCTGCACACACATTGTCTGCACACAAACACATACCTGGTGTCACCAGCTTAACCAGCAGAGCATCTGTGTTTAATCATTACATATGCACACACACACACACACACACACACACACACACACACACACACACACACACACACACACACACACACACACACACACTCACTCTTACCATCTGACAGCAACGTCCAAAGAAGAAAGCAGAAAAAGAGGAGAGAAGGGAGAAAGTTAGGGAGAATCACTCAGAGTTCACATGCAGATTTGTATCAGCTCACTGGGAAAATGAAAAGCAGGGCTACAGAAAGCAGGAAACTGTGAGTGGAGATGCAGAGAGAAAACTTTACAGTGTTTTCTCTGATGTGGTTTAAGTTTTGTGGGAAACTCTGAAAACAAGAGCTCATGATGGTTTCAGCATGGCAACATAAAGACATGCAGCGTGTCTGCAGCAAACTTAACCCTGATCATGATGCAACATGTTGCTTGAGGGAGAAGACTGAGGTGTAAACTTGTCTGTCAGACGGTGTTTCTCTGCTGACTCTGCAGGTCAGACCAAGTACATGTCAGGCAGCAAACGCAGACTGACATGAGGTGCTGCGAGGCCATGAGTCAGCCATCAGATCTACTCTGCAGACGGCTGAGGGAGAGGCCTGAACATGCAACAGAAAAGAGATGCACAGAGGCAACATAAAGCTACTTACAACACCGCTCTGGGACTTGGTCTTAACGTCCAGCTTGAGGACTCCATATCCTGAAGATAGAGGAAGTCAGGGAACACAATGAACAGAGAGGGTGGGAATCATCACTCATATCCTTTCGTTTCACAGCATGGGTTTAAAACAGCATCAGATACAATAACAAGCCTGCATTTAAGTGTGCTCCTAAAGAAGGCATGGGCAAACTACGGCCAGGGGGCCACATGCGGCCCGTTAAACAGCTTAATCCGGCCCTCCGAACTTAAAAAAATCAAAAATTAATAAACCTTGTAAATGGTTTATTTTCCCTGCAATTCTAATGTTTTCTATATAGAGTTCACATTTAATATCAAAATATCACACAAACAATTTTGACTCAATCTTTTATTATTTTTTGTTTTTTCATTTTTAAAACCAGGACAGAAAAACCATGTTTTTCTTTTTTCTGTAATCCGTTTTTCCGTTTGGGTTTTAAAACAGAAAAACAAAAAAACAAGTCAGTTTTTTCGTTTTTTAGATTTTGTTTTGAAACAGAATAACAAAAGAACGAACCATACATGGATTAAAAATCCCATTATAATTACATTCTCTCGTATTCGTATTTTAATTTCAAAACAAAATCAAAACAGCGAAAAATAGACTGTTACATGTTTTCTGATTTTTGATTTGAAAACGAAAAATTGAATAACAAGTCATTATCTGTTTTCCGATTTTGGATTCTAAAAGGGATATGGAATGAACGAATGATACCCTGATAGTTACCAAAGCACTCTATCCATCTGCTCCTGGTACGGCCCCTTTGTCAAATGTAAGAACCCATTGTGGCCCACGAATCAAAAAGTTCGCCCACCCCTGTCCTATAGTAACTTTGTTTCATGTAAAACAGAAAGAAAGTATGACCTACCAAAGCCTTTGTTGAAGATGTCTTTGGCAGATTTCCCCAAGTCTGAGTATGCAGGAGGGACGGCCATCTTTCCTGAAGAAACAGAAGAGTTTTCTTATTTTTAACAAAAACAAAAATTGAAAAAAATCAGTCTTAATAACTAGTGGTTAGAATTGATGCAGAAAAGGCTGAAATATCCTGGTCTCTGGTCTCAAGTAGGGGTGACCATTGCTAATCCTACATTTCTTTTATTGCAGTTCTTCTGTGTCTTTCATTTTCTGCATCTTTACATTTGACCATTTTCTGCTCAAACCCAAGAAGAATTAACTTAGCTTCTGATGTAAAATTGTTAAAATGTCCCTTTAAATCAGAATGCTTAAACAAAGACAAGCTGAACACCCTTTTGCAAACACAGGAAGCTCCGCACTACTGCAGAAGCGAAAACACAAACTGTACGTCTGATCTACTGCTGTGCTGTACAGTCCCTCACACCAAGCATCACAGAAAGCATTCACTTGCAAAAAAAAAAAAAACATTCCCAATACATCAGTACACATTTAGTCTAAGATTGGAGACCCTTGCCATCTGGGGGCCTGTCTGGATGCAGGTGATATACAGCTTCTCTCCTCCCCCACCATTCACCATGTGAACCCTATTGATCGCCTGGCAGCAATCCATTTGCAGGCAGCAGAGGTTGTTTAACTAATGAAGGCGGGGACCAGGAATATGCAGCACATTTAATAAAGATCTCATGGCCATCTCAATAAAACATAGACTCTTTTACTTTTCACAATAAAAGCACCCTTGTGATGCTCTGCTTGGGCTGTAAAAGAGATCTAATATGTATGATGTGTGAAGAAATACTATCCAAGCTGTTGCAGTAAGAGCAAACCTAAGCAGAAGCAGGTTTTGTTAGTCAGCATCATCCTCTCCTGCACACCACTGCACTGCACCGGGCTGCACACAGTCATCAGGGTCTCCTGGGTGTGTGTGTGGACGCTCTTTATGCGTTAGAAGAAGACATTTTCTGACAAGGTGACTTTGCAGGAGCAGAGTGTCCTACATGTACTTCTAACCTAAAGCTGGTTTAATGATTGACTATTGACGCAGCTTTTTCTGTGCTGTTGTTCTGCTTCTTCTTCCAATATTAGCAGCTCAAATCACAGCTTTTCTGTGTCTGACTTCCTGAAATCACACATGGTAAATCAACAAAGGGCAGACATGGGGAGTGACCAGATTTCCAGAACTAATCCAGGGACCCTGATGATGCGTCATCTGTGTCTATCTGCACACACAGCCCCCTCGCTCACTCACCATGTCCCTTGGGTGCGTGTTGTTCACATGTCACACAGTGGCCTTTGTTCTCTCCCTGCTCTCCACTTCCTGCCATGTCTTTCTGCAACACCACTCCTTTCTCTGCCATGCCTCTTCACAGGAGAGAAGTGCAAGGAGGGACAATAGAAAACTTTGGCATGTAGTTGTGCTCTCAGTAACAGTGCACAGTCTGTGGGTTTGCCAGCAGCTTCTGTGAATGTTAGCATGTTTCTGTAAAATACAGTCAGAGCTGTCCTTTCTGGCTAAATATTGCATCACATTATACAGTACGTGCTGAAGGCAGCACATGATGAACATGTGTACTTTGTGCACAGCATTTGGACGTGATAAGGCCTGTGTACAGCCTCTGTGTGGTGCAGAGAAATGGGATTTCAATCAGATAAGCAGAAGAGATTAGCTGCGTGAAAGGCACAAAATGATGATGTTGCCTTATTGAGGAGTTCAGAAAACAAAGCACGAAATACAGGTGAACACCATCTGTTCACAGGTATTACATCAGCTGCTATGATGCAACCTAATCCCACAATGTCATTCACCCATTGTGGGAAGCTGTGGTGTATGGTGAATGAACGCTTTTCTGTGCACTCAAAATGCTTCTAACTGCTCATTCATAAACTGCTGATCAACAGCAGTTTTGATCAAGGACACTTCATCTGACTGCAGGAGCTGGGATCAAACCCTCAAACAATCAACTCTACCCCAGACAGTACTCCACAGCAAACTGCACTTTTCACATTCAGTGTGGGAATAGTACTTAACATCCGGAGCAGTGGTTGGTTTTTTAACTTGTTTGTAATGAATGCAGATATATCAAAGTGGCAGTTCATTACATGTGATCATTAAGTTGATACAGCTAACATGTTAGAAATTAGTGTGTCTGGATCTTTCATCAAACACTTACTGAGCATTATCACTCATTCACATTCTTTTTGTAAGCCAAATATGTGCATTTTTTTGCTCTATTTTGGGTCCCCACCACCAAAGGAAAATATCTTGCCTTTTAGCTAACCAACACTTCACAATGCTCACTGACTAGTCTCTAGTTGCTAGTGTCCTCTGCGCTGTCTGTGGCTCCAGGGGCTTTGTTCATTGGTTTGCAGGAGGAAGCAAAATGTTTCTTACTGCTATCAAAAACACTAGAGAATAATGAGAGTCAACTGAAATGTAATCACGGAGAGCTGCAGATTCTGATGATATTATCAGTAGGCTAAGCGCTATGCACCAAACAGCAAACTCAAGGGCTAAAGAAGGTAGCTAATGTGTAACTGCAGTTCTGCAAAAAAGAAAAAAAAAACATAAATTACCATTTAACAGCAGAAATAAACATTTGAAGGACTGACGTTAGGTTCTATAGCTTTTCTTTGTGTTTGCAACAACTGTACAGGGAGGGTATCATAAAACCTCCCCTCTGTCAATTATTACTCTGTTAATGTCAAGCATAACACAGATATAACACATTGACTGACAGGTAGGCGCTACCTCACTGCTGGGCATAATCTCAACTAATTCCAGCAAATAACTTCATTTCTCTGGACATCTCATGTCACCAAGACTGTCTATGGTTCGATCATAACTTATAGTACTGTTAAGCAAGCAGCTAAAAAACTGTTGTGAGTTTCTGGTTCATAATTTAAAAATCAAGAAAACACAACAAAATAAAAATTTCTCAATGAAAATAATCAAATGTTAATTAAAAACGTTGGTTTTTGGTTTTGATATTACATGGGAGAGAAGGTCTTCTTTTTTCTCGCACACAAAGACCTGACTGTAAACACAGTGAGTGTCAAAATGTCCCGTCCCTCTCTGTTTACAGCTGTCATTTCTCAAACAGTGGCAAACGTGTGCCCACTGACCTGCATTTTGCTGACCATGTGCAATCCCAGGACAGTACACATCATCTCAAAACACTTCTTCTCAACGCTGCCACCACAGAGTCCATTTTTGACCCTATCCCTCCTCCTCAGCTTCTTCCCCCAGTCTCAACTCAGCTCTAAATTTAGCTCAGGTGAACCCAACACTACAACACATGTGACCAGAGTTTCAACGGGTGTCCTCCTCCAAGATCAGCCCATTGAACCCCTATGAAATATGGCTTTATTTGTCTGTATTGTAAATCCACTCTATATTTGTACACAAACACAGTGATGCCACACATCCTAACACTGTCATTAGCTTCAGCTGGTTGACAGTCCATTCAAGGCTGAGCTCAAAGGTAATACAGAGACAGACGGCTGTAAACAGCAGAGGTATGTGAAAGGAAAACAACAACCACAACAGCAAGATGGGGGTCAGCAATCGAACATGATGTGATTTAGCACAAAGTCTCCCTTTCTCTACTCATTTGTTTAAACAGTTGGTCTAACATGGACTGACAGGATAACGTGGCCTGAGGACATGTATGAGTAGCAAAGGCAGTAAAATGTCCATAGGTCATGAGAGGTTGTTGTTTTGAGATAGTTTATGATCTTTGGACCTAAAATTTAGGTCCAGCTGTTGATATGCAACATACGCACACCAAAACCAGCCTATGTCATCTTTTTTTGTTTAATGTTTTTGTTGGACAAACTGTTCGCTAACCCTGACACTGACCTTTTCCTTGATTTTATGTGACTGTAAATATCACTTTTTTAGAAATATGTTGAGAATATCTGTTTTAATGGAACTCTTTCCTGTCTTCAATGTGTTTAAAATTAAAGCAAACTGATATTTCAATGAGGGAATCCAGATATAAAGTGTAACTGTAAAAAATAATATACAGTAAGTGTATAGGTTGTGTTAACTTTATCAATATTGAATCAATCATGAAAGCCTATCTATTGTCAAGTCTCTAAAATTGATTATTTAGTCAAGTAATTTAGCTTTTATTCAACAGCTCAATCTTTAAAAATGTTAGACTTTTTGTTTATCCTTAAAACTATAAAATTGTGTAAACAAGGAGTTACCCAACAGTGTCCAGACCCTCGGAGAAGCTGAAGCTAAAGCAAGTGTGTGCGACATATAATGGGAGGAATGTATGTGTGAGATAAGGTCAAGTGCAGTCAAGTTACACCCAGACAATTTATAGCTCAAAAAGTGCTTGAGGTGTTCATACACTTGTTTCTGGTTTGATCTGTTCAGTAGTCACATCAGGGTGGGTTATGAGGTAAACAGAGACAACAGAGCACCAGCTGGCTTTAGATCACATATCCACCTTGTTGCATCACCCCCTGATTTTATTAATTAGTTTTTAGCTCTTGGGCAGAAATATCTTACTATTGGGACATTTATAAGAATTCACATGATCAAATATTGAAAATTAAAGCTGCACATGATGTTTATTACTTTTCCCCAACTAAATGCTCAGTCTGGGTCACTACCATTCAGCGTCAATGGGCCATACTAGTGCCAAATGATAACGGTCTTTAAGATGTAGCTGATCGCGGACCTTGTGCCTTCAAGTAAACAGATAAGACGGGCTTTGTTCCATTAGCAGGATGAGTATTTGTCATATCCAGATGCGTCCACCTCTGCTTTCTTTGTTCCTGCGTCTATCAGACGTCTGGGTCTGCTTGGACAAATTATTGCACATTAATAAAAGCTAACTTGCAAAAGAAGATGTCAGCTTTTGTTTGTAATTTTGTACTACATGTTAATAATACTCGATTTAACATTTGCAGAAAATAGCACCTCCCTCTATGTCCCTCTGAAAAAAGCACTCTGAAAGCATGTTGTTATCAAAAACAAAAGACTTCCACCGTAAATATGCTCTTTTAGACGGTTTATATGTGAATTTATGAGAACTTGTGGGTTCTACAGGCCTGAACTGGCACTAAACCCCTGGCATACCCGCAGTTACACTCCCACCTCTTTATGTGTGACTCATATTTGCCTGAGAATCAAGCGACAGTTGACAACAACTAAATCGACATGCAGACAAAACACCTCAACTTTTTGGATGTGAGAAACGGCTAAAGTTCGCTGAGTCTTACCTTTATTTGCGGGCGGAGCGTGCAGTTTCTCAGCACTGTTCGGTGCAGCGGGGCACAGTGAAGGAGAAAGCAGAGACAAGCAGACTGGGCACGCGCGAGTCAGACCTCCGGTCGAGGGCGGGGCCGTTGTGTAATTGACATTGAACGAAAAACTTATTCCGTTAGGATTTTTTTTTTTTTTACATTTGTACATTGTGAACTTCAGAGTTTGTCGCAGATAGTCGGAAGGTGTTGAGAAAGAGGTTTGGTAAACGACATGCTTCTGAAAATCCGTCTTACAGACTAACAGTGGATACATTTTTTTGTAGTTCTGTTATAGTTGACCATCCATCTAAAACTTTATAATTAAATGGGATTGGACATTTCTCCTGATGCGTGTCTCTATATCAACTGCATTCTTAAACAAAATGTATCAAAGTCAACCACATGAATGCTGTTATTCGTTTATTTGGAGGTTTTAAAAAAGTTTACTTTATGTGCTGCAGCAACAGAGACTCATGAACAATATGGTTTAGAATCACTGCATTTTCAGAATTTCACCATATATTTACATCGGTACCACTTCTAAAAAAACAATAGGCTGGCAGGTAATGTGGAAACGCAGTATTTGTTTTGGTGTAATAAGGCTCTTAGACCACTCGGGGGCAATGACCTCCAGCCAATGTCCCAACACAACAAGGGTTTTATTGCCCAGTTTTTAAGCTTGAAGGTTGGCCGTACTATCACCGTGGATGCTACCGTATTTTTTTTCTCCAGCACGCTTTGATAGCTTAATTGTGTGTATCACGTAATTGATGGTGATAATATACTTGTGATGTTCTGATGTGTCGGTCACAATGAATGAATTTGGGGGTTGCTAAACCTGGAAGGCAAAGAACAGGAAAAACAAACTAAGAGGAACTCGCAGGATGACAATAGAACTACACTTACTAGAACTGGCTGCTGCCCCAAAGGCAGGTGAACGGCGGTAAATACATAAATAGATAATGAATTAAAAAAACAAAAAACAAACCTGTTTTTGAAAATGTGAAAAGGATCATAAATACCTGGGCAGGGATTGTTGTTACGATCATTTCTGTATTATTTCTATAGTAATTTCTGATAACGTTTTACTACGTTCCCCAGTCTCAATTTCAATAAACACTAACTTTATGTGATTGATAGCAAATTTGTTGCAGGTTTTAATCAACTATTAACTAACCAAAGACTCTACAATGAACCGCATTGTCGAGTAATGTAACTAATTCACTGATACATTCTGCAGTGTGGCTGACTTGTGTCTTCTCTCACATCTAGTTCTGTGTGTGGCTGCTACGTTGCCATGGTGAGGAATATTCAAACAAGTGTTGATACAAGCGTCATCAATCTGCGTGAGCTAAATCCTCAACTGATAAACAAGGCTGCATCCAAGGTGAACTACTTAAGTTATTTATGCAGCGTAATCGGCTGCAGTTGTCTGTCGGCAGGACGATATTTCGTTTAAAGCTGTTTGTTACTAGAAGGGCTTTGTCGGTAGAGCCTCTGTTGACATCAACACAGCTAGCTAGCTTACTGCCCTGCCACCTATTAAAGTAGCTTCAATTCAACATCGTTGGGTAAGTCTTCTTCGAAAAATAAGCAAAGAAAACTGTTTAAAATTTAAAAATTAAAAGAGACGAATGTGGATATATTTGTATGCAGATGTGTAGTTATTTTGTACATTTGCTAGTCTTATTATGGGATGATGTAATTTTGTTCCATGTAAGTGTGGGAGTTAATAATATAAGATTATAGATGTTCTACGCAATAATTTCATCAAAATATTAATAAGCTAGCTCCGTAGTCATGAAATATTTTATATAAAGTAAAACAGTTTTGTAGAAGATTCTTTATTAATTTTGTATGAATTTGGTTTCACATTTATTTACTACTTGTCACAAATCAATATTAATCAATATTGAAACATTTAACGTTTACCCTTTTTCCTATTAATACTTCTGAACAGCTTCAGATGTGTGAGGGACCCTCATCATTATCAGGCCCGATCCCTCCAGACCCTGCTCTGTTTCCTCAGTATTACAAACGACCAGCTTCAGGTTTGATACAACTTGATGCTTAGGTGTCAACTTGAAACCCCTATGTCTGCAATGTGTGTTACCTTCAAGTGATGCTAGTCTCTGAACATAAATTCTATTAGTGAAAAAGTATGTTTAAATGGGATGCCTCACTTAGTCACCTGAAACAAATAACTAGGGTCATTTACTGTTAGACTGATATCTGTGATGATTTTTTAAATGAACCCCTTGACAGTCACTGGAAAGACACCACTCTCTCAGTTAAACTATATCTTTTTTTTTTAAATTATAAATTTGATCTTTTGTTTAACAAAATATCATTGATAAATGTGTGTTGTCTTATTTTTAACTCTGCCCTATTGTACTGTCTTTCTCAAGCTCGTGGTCGTATAGAAGGACACCACAATGGGACTTTGGGTCTGCTCTCTGGGCCACTTGCTCCAGATCCTGTGCTGTACCCTGGTTGCTACAGTGCTCGTACCCCAAGACATCCACCACGAATTAGTCCTAATGCTGCCCATATTTTGGAAAGAGGACAGAGAGGGGTAGTGGGGGAACTACTAAAACTAGATGGTGTCTCTATAACCCCTGTTCCCAAACCCAGTAAGTCCTATTTGTGTGATCCCTAAAGGAGTGATTTTGTTATGGCAGGTATCAATGTTACTCATGCAACAAATATTTCTATGGTGGAGCTGTCAGTGCTTTAATGATTTTTACTGAGCCGAATGACCTGATGTGAATAAAACAAACATGTAATTTTCAATGCCTTCTGCCTCTTTGTCTCTGACTCTTAGAACAGCGGGTGCAGGATTTTGGTAAAGAGAATGTGCGTCGGCTCAGAGAGATCCAGAGACGATGCAAAGAGCAGGAGGCTGGGAGAGCACAATCTCGAGTTCCAGTGAAAGCTCTTTGGACCTCCTCTAAGTACCAGAATGCCACATCTAAGGTGATGGCCCAACTAGAGGTAAGGGGTGTGTCTGCAGAAGATTTAGAACCTTGAGCTATGAATACCTCCCCTGGTGGTTTTAATCCAGTTCCTTTTGTGCAGGTTTCCAGTACAACCCCCAAACCCCAGTGTCAAAACTTTCTGAAGGCGCACTCCAGAGGTGGTACTGCTACGCCATCAAGGCCAGAGTCCAAAACCAATCTCACAGCCCTGAAACGCCCAACGTCCTGCAACTCTACAGAAGACCAGAGCATGCAAGTGAGACCTGCTTGCGCGTTGGAATACATTCACATGATCAGAGAAAAACAAAGCCTTATTTAGTTTTGAACTGTGAAATCGACGTTTTTGTTATTTGTGGTTATAGTTACAGGTGCAAGGTCAAACCGTAGACTTTATAAGGCATAATGCCCGGGCTGCTGGTAAAACTGTGATCCGTCGATCCCAGTCACTGACGAACCTCAAAAACAAGCCAATCCCAAGTGCAGTCAAGGGTCAGGTGCCTCAGTAGTGAGTATTTTTTTGTCATTTTTCACTTCTTTTATCTACAACCATTATCCTTATAAACTTTAAAGTTGTTATGAGTACATTTTTACATTTTATTCATGAGAGTTGACACTTTTTTTACATTGTTTGCTGCTGTTTTCAATCAAATTCTAAGTCTTGAGGAAAGAAAAGAGCAGTGGCAAAAAGAGGAGGAAGAGAGGCTAAGAAACGCTCCAGATCCCTCAGCCCCAGCTGGTCACACACTGATGCCTGAAAATGAGCGACAGGAGACTCTCAAATCCCTAAAAGAGAGTATGTATTGTCATCACTTCACTGCTTATGTTTGTCCTCAGTGATGGCAGAATCACATTGAACAACATGAAAAATAATTGTCTGCCCCCCTAATTCTGATTTTTTATTTGTTCTCAGCTCATCGCTCCTTGGTCACCGAGCTTCTGTCGCTGCCTCTTAAAGCTGACAGTCTAAGTGTTCGCTCACGTCGGGCTCATCTTGACTGTAGACTTTCTGAAATTGAGGAAGCCATTAAAATATTCTCCCGGGACAAAGTTTATATCAAAATAGATTCCTGACACACTAAGATGCAGAAGAGATGAGGTGCTGGACCTGTAAGCCTGCTGCTTCATTAAGATTCATTTTTATTTGTGGTTACATTGAATGAGATAATTTCAAACCTTGCTAAATTTAGATGTATATTTTATAAGTACAATGTTTGCTTTTTGTAATTGTAATTATATGTTATAAAGTGATGTAAAATAACATTAACTTATATGTTAGTTGTACTTATTTCAGTCAACTTGAGGAAAATTTATGCTTATGAATGGTATGCAATTGCTCTGTAAGATTATAAGTAAAAATCCTGGTCTGCTTAAATCAATGATTTGTTTGTATTTCTGTAGAGCTATCTAGTACTTTATACACTGAATACGTATTTTTGTGGTGTTGTGATATATTTGTAAATTTTGTTATAATTGTTCTCGACAATAAACAAGTCCATGAGGTGTTTAAAAAGCCAAAGTACAACAAAGTCGCAAAAATATTTGAGCGCCTCTGACGTTTCTGTGACGTATTACGCACGCCCCACCCCCTCGACGTGTGTCGTCTTTTGTTCAGTTGGGCAAGTTGGGGCAAGCTCATTAGCCAGCAGTGCTAGCTTGCTACAAGCAAAGAAAGAGGTTCAGCTTTTCGTGAATGAAGATAAGACTATTTCCATTGCAGTGGACTATTAATCGCTTTTCAGATCAACAATGAGCAAGAGGAAAGCACCGCAGGAATCCCTGAACGAGGGAATAACAGACTTCCTTGTGGGTACGTAAAGAGGAGTCTGACTGAATAGCATTATGCCTGCTAACAACATTGTTAGCCAGGGTGACAGCTTTATTTTGTTTTTAATCAAAACAACATGCAAACTAAATACACATGCAGTATATGCCATGTAATGTTGACAATAGAGCTGTGTTTTGCATGTTTTTCATCCAATGTCTATTTAAAAGATGTTTTTCCCCCGGCTAACACTGCTTTGTCATTTAAATGGCTGGCTTAGCAGGTCCTGATACATTGACAATATGTTGAGATTTGAGGTTTATTTTAAGCTTTATTTCCTTCTTCCTGTTTTCAGAGCTGGCGAATTACGAGAAAAATGTCAACAGGGCAATACACAAGTATAATGCTTACAGGTAAGAATCTCCATCTTTAGAAGGAAGAAGTGGTTTACTGCAAACCAAACATATCACAACCGTTAATTATTGGTAAGGTGGGTATACTATCAATTTCTGGTCCATATCCTAAAGTAAAACTCGTGAAACCATGAAGTCCATTGGTAAAAGCATCAGTCATTATCATCTGTATCTTTACACTGACTTGTATTCTCAAAGGTGAATTTACTTCTTGGTAATCTCATGAACTGTGATCATTTCAACTACAGTTGCCAAACAGACAGACAACTGTCTGGATGTGTCATGGAGAAAACCTTTTTGATTTGTTTCATGTAACTCCATTTTTCAATACACCACTCTTCTATTTTAAATACCCTTTTTCATCTTAATGTAATGTAATTTTCTAAACAAGTTTTGCTTTAACTTCTCCAGAAAAGCAGCATCTACTATTTCCAAATACCCAAACAAAATCAAAAATGGGGAGGAGGCCAAGAAACTGGTAGGTCATTTCTCTATCCTCAGTTGCTGTCTGTTTTCAAGAACAATAGTTTTCTTGTGACACGTTGCAGATTGTTAAAATAAAACCAGTGATAGTGTATAGTGAATTTTGTCCCAAATTCAGATGCAATATACCTATAAGATAAACATTCCTAGAACACTGAGTCACTAGTTGGAAGTCGTGGTGAAAAAATATGCTGATATATTAATTTACTATTTCTGATTATGTTTAGTAGTAAGGACTAATATATGATGATATGTGTTTGTATCTTATGCAGCTGTGGCTTTTTATGTGCTTGTATCCATGGTTACCTCCATCAGACCTTTCCTCAAAAAGTGAGGATAAGGCCTAAAAAATAAATTGCCGAATCACAGTCCCTTTGCTCAAAGTTACCCTGAGAGTCTTTCTCTCTGAGTTGAACATGAGCGGGTCTTTGTCTGCTTTTAGAAATCCATTCCAGTGTGCCTGGAAACTAGAAATGACAACACCACTTTGTGTCTCTCCTGCCACTGTTGTGTCTATGCCGATGTGACTGTGTTGTGTGATGCCCTCTGCTGTAGCCTCAAAGAGTTTGTTAACATCTTATATAACTGCTGCTGAAAGCACAACTCAGCACCCTCATGTCTCCACATTTCAACAGGATGGTGTTGGAGCTAAAATAGCCGAAAAGATTGATGAGTTTCTCCAAACTGGCAAACTGAGGAAACTGGAAAAGGTGAGGGTTTGGGAATACAAGGTTGGTGCTAATTTAAACGCACAACACTCAGTCATGATGTGTTATTCTTTATTTTCAGATTAGAAATGATGACACCAGCTCTTCCATCAACTTCCTCACCAGAGTTACAGGAATAGGGTTAGTTTTTCAGAGTAATTTAATTGAATAGTCTGTCCACAGATTTGTCAATTATTTAGATTTTCATTCTGAGTTATATGAAGCTAACCAACTGTATTTCTTGCTTCTTTACTTTAGCCCAGCTGCTGCAAGGAAGTTTTATGATGAAGGGGTGAAGACATTAGAAGGTGACTCTTACTTACTTTGTGTTTCTAATAAACTAGTCAAGTTCACTCTTCATGTTTATTTATTCATTTTTTACACACAAACCTTGGCATTCACATTAACTATTTTGAGCAGTGTGCTGTCAGCTTTGCAAGAGTTCCATCTTTGTAAAATGTTCTTTTTTTGTCTTCAGATCTGAAGAAGATTGAGCACAAGCTAAACCATCATCAACAGATTGGACTGAAGTAAGTCTGGAGAAACGCTTTGACAGTTCTAAATCTGTGTGTTGTTAATGTCAAAACATTATTTTCATGTGTGAGCTGAATACAATGAATCAGTTTGTTTCTTCTAGGTACTTCGAGGAATTTGAAAAAAGAATTCCTCGAAGTGAAATGGAAAAAATGGAGGTACATTTTTTTCTTTCTCTGAGTTTTCCTTGAAGGTACAAAATCTATAATTAAATACTTTCCTTACACTGTGGATGTTTCGTTTCAGACACTGATTCTTGAAGAGCTGGAGAAAATTAGCCCAGAATATATTGGAACAATCTGTGGAAGTTACCGGAGAGGTGAGATTTACCTTTTAACTTTAAAACTGCTGATGTTAAGTTATCAGACCTGGTGTTCAGTGAACTGGTTTGCTCCTTCCTTATTTCCAGGAGCTGCATCCAGTGGTGATATTGATATTTTGCTAACTCACCCAAACTACACCTCTGAGACTGAGAAACAGGTAAGAATCACCTCCTGAAGAAATTTGCGGAATTAAACCAACTTATCCAAGAAAATGACTTCTGTGTAGTCGGTGAGAAGAGAAGATTTTTCAGTGCTCTGGAAAAAGTAAGGATTTATTGTTGTCTGGATTAGTTGTAGGATATGAGTCCGTAGCTGCTGCTTAATGGAATAAAGCTGCCAAACAGCCAGGCCAAAAAAAAAAATCACCAAAAGTGTTATACTCTCCATCCAACAACATCAACATCATAAAAACCATAAACATTTGCATATCTTAAAACTTCAGTTCACATACAAGTACACATAAAGGCATAACTTATACCTGGTGGCAATGAAGAAATAAAACAATACATAATGCAGAGAATAAAACAATAAACAGTTAACTCTAATGACAAAAATGAAACCATCTCTGCAGAGTCATGCAATCTCCTAAACAACAGATCATCACTGCATGCCGATGAGTGAAGCAGCTCTAGCTCAGAAGAGAGCTGAGAGTGTGAAGCCTCTGGTCTTCTATTTTTGTTATAGCCTCAGTCAGTGAAGGGAGGGTGGTGTCTTCTGTTGATGGCACTAAAATTTCTTCTCCCATCTTCAATCCATTTTGTTAGGATTCTTTATCTATTTGAATCTCCCTCGGCTTCTTACATTTGGATTAATTGATGTGTGTGACCAGTATGGTAGAAAAAACCCTCAGATTGGTTCAGAAAACATTTGGATACACATTTAATTCAAAAAGGCAGGCTGTCTCTTTGTTCCTTGTTCTGTTTAAATTCTTGAGGGAAGCCAGGAGCGAATGGGTATTGGCCTTTAAAGAGGTGGGTGACGTGGTGCCTTGCATCTGTTAAAGCAGGTTGTAAATTGAAATGCCGTCTCTTCCATTAGCTCCCATTAATGTCATCTGTGATCGTTTGCAGGCCCTGCTCTGGACCTTAAGGTCTTGTGAAACTGTTTTTAGTAGAGGTTTATTAGTCCTCTGGTGAAAATGCAGCTCTTCGGCACAGTGCTGTAGCTGTCTTATCCTATTTATATGCAGTGTTTGCCAGTAGCTGCTGTTTGCTTGTATTTCTAAATAATTTATTTGTTGTTGTTTTTTTTTCAGCCTAAGCTTCTTCATAGAATAGTCGACCACTTTGAGTCCCTTGGGTTTGTGACTGACACTCTCTCCAAAGGAGACACCAAGTTCATGGTGAGGCTAGTGCTGATGTTCAGCTGCTTAATTTTTTGAGTTTGGATATCAGTGATCCAACACACATGTAGCACATTGCTGTGGTGATGATCTGTTGGTTCTTGTTTATCTAGGGAGTTTGTCAGCTGCAGCAAAGTGATGAAGATGAAGAAGAGTACCTTCACAGGCGCATTGACATCAGGTGACATTCTTTGTACTGACCTTAGCATTTAGAATCTATTAAACATTAGTTACATATGGTATTTATGCAACACAGAGTAGACTGAGTCAGTGGGCTAGGATTCAGAGTGATGAATCATATGACACATGGTTGTTGAGGTAATCAAATCTGTGATATTCAAATTGAAACGTTCCTCTACAGCTTACAATACAAGATAGGCTCAGTTACTCACAGTTGGATGTTTACCCTTTATCATATGTAGTTTGTGTTCTCTAATTCTTCTTCCTCTGTTTCTCAAAGATTAATTCCCAAGGACCAGTACTACTGTGGAGTTTTGTATTTCACTGGAAGTGATATCTTCAATAAGAACATGAGAACTCATGCTCTGGAGAAAGGCTTCACTCTGAATGAGTACACCATTCGACCACTTGGAGTCACTGGTGAGTCCCACTCTAAAATGACCAGTTGAACTCCATAATCTCTAAAAGAAAAAAGTGACCAATAATTCATACTTTTACCCTTGAGATAAGCTTTTTGTCATTGTTAATCTGTTGTAGGTGTGGCAGGAGAGCCTCTGTTGGTGGACAGTGAGAGAGACATCTTTGAATACATCCACTACAAATACAGGGAGCCAAAGGACCGCAGCGAGTGACAAAGGATGGCTTTTACTGACATCTGTTTGTAGTCTAAGCAACAAATAAGATCAGATGCATGGCTTCAAATGTGTGTTTCTGTGTGTAATTTTCTTAAATATTCAGCTGCTATTGGCAAAACAACCATGAAGGTCATTCAGGTTTTTTAATCTTACAGTGAAATACTCCCAAAAGGTGTTAATTATCCTTAACGTGTATGCATAGGATTAAAAAAGAGTGTGTGATTTTACTTTAAATGTAGTTGTGTATGGTATTGATACTAAGGCCTTAAGTTTCTAAGCAAGTTATAAATCATGTTGAACAGTGATTGAGATATGATAAATCTTGATGCAGAGTGGCTGCTTTCACAGTTGTTCCTCCTTTATGATAACAACTAAGAGTCCCCATCATCTGTTATTTGACATTCATACCAATTAAGACTGAGTTGTGTGAACGTGTAATTATTATTACATTATCATACACAAAGCCAACACAGCTGCATCGTTATGTTTTGAATACGCTTTTTTTCATTTCAGAGTTTGAGAAGAAATACAATGAAAAATGTTACTCAACATCTGGTTTGAGGAAAATATTTGGGACGGGATGATACTCAATTTGTAAAGATAAGTTAATCTTTCAACCCTAGTATTGATTGAATTTTACTGTTACACTGGCAGACATGGTGACTCATTTTATGTGGTTTTGTGAAAACAATTTTACATGTGTATGCCATTGTGCTGATGGTTCAGAGGGCACGTGATTTTGATATTTATTTTGGTTCCTTTTTTTAAAGAAGCAGAAAAAGTTATGACGCTAAACATGCAGCTACATCCTGCTATAGTCTGAGTGAAATTTAAGGTTTTAGATATTGTAACTTCTATTCCATCCTATATGTTGAACTGATTTTGAAAGCGAGCAATAAGGTGGGAAATCATGTAGTCATATGGGTGTGCTAAGACTGATGTTTTGAGAGTGCATGGGCAGAATAAATGGATTGCAAATGAACAATGATCAAGTTAATTCATTTTCAGTCATAGCTTGACTTGAGATTGTAAAAAATAAAGGTCTTAAGCTATAAGTGAGTTTTTTTGGCCCTAGAATGCGCTACATATCTATACCTTTGTTAAGAATTATACATGTATTACGCCACATATCTTAATTCCTATCAACAACGATGAGAAGGCTCTCCTTTACATAATCCTTTTACCTTTCATAAGTAACAACAATAGTAGTAAATGTAACATAAAGCCTTCATAAGAGGAAAATACGCTTCTCGTGATGACGAACATATACTGCTCGGCTACAGTTAGTACAAAGACGACTATCCTGTCGAAAATGTTTTTTTTTTATTTTTTTTATTTTTTTTCACAAAAAAAAAAACAGTTATCATAAGCTGACAAGTTACGCTGTTACGGGTTCTGCAGCCGCGTGATGGACAGCATGAGCAGTTATTTACAGTGGTTTCCTCAGTAACGGTACTCTCGCAGTGCATGATGGGTTGAAACAAAATGCAAGCGAAAACTCCAGAAAGATTGGCCGGACTGAACCAATGACAGCTACCCGTGCATTAATATCAGCCAATGGAAACGCGTCAAAGCAGCAGTCTCTAACCGCTACACACCCACATTACTTTTGTGTCAACCACTTCGCGGGAGTTGTCGCTACAGGAGCGGTCGTCTCTCTTTAACTAAGAACAGTACACAGGAGACAAGTAGGTAAACGATACATGCATGCATATCATCAAAAAAAACAATCATTTATTGTATTAAGAATTTTATGGAAATTGTGTCATTTTTGCACATCTTTAACGGCATTTTTCAATTAAACATGATGAATGAAGAGGCTAGTTATCGTTCTTTAACGGTAGCTAATCAACTGCACAACATCGCTAGATGCGCGTGTGATTAGATTTTACTTGGGAACTCTTTTCCCGATGAGATCTTAACCCAGCTAGTCTAAAATCCAAATTATGCTTAATCTTCCTTTTTTAATATCACAGTTACGTTTTATGGCGATTGCACGATGAAACCGACGAGTTAATATTGCAGCCTTATGACGTCTGATAAAGTCTGTGAAAAGTGCTCTCGTTTTTCTGGCTCATGTGTCATATGATTGTAGAAACCTCGGGTAAATTTGAGACGATAATCTCAAATGTCTTGCGTATCCATAGAAACTACGCAGAGCGCGCATCCAGCGAGCTGATGGAGTTGTTATGCAACACTTATAGAAACGGCTAGTTAGGATAGTATGAGTCGGTTATTATGTAATGAGAGCTACAGCTCTAAACTGCCGTTTTCCCCTTACTAACGTATTAGTCTCTAAATGCTTCATATACGGAATAGTTAAAGTGATGAGATGATGAGGACTTTTTGGATGCTGTGGATCTCGAGTCTGTTGCATTTTCTGTGCGCGTGTGTGTGCGCCAATGCGCCTGTGAAGATGATGAATCCTCCACTGTGTTTTGGTTTCCCAGGGCAACCATGTCTGAAAGGAAGGCAGTGATCAAAAATGCCGACATGTCGGAAGACATGCAGCAGGATGCCGTGGAGTGTGCCACTCAGGCCCTGGAGAAGTACAACATCGAGAAAGATATTGCTGCATATATCAAAAAGGTAAACGCACTGCAGGCGTATCCCACATCTTTCAGAGCACAACAGGATTCTCTAACTGAGCAATCTAACGGGTGTAAAGATCGTTGATGTTATTGGGCTGTAACTGCCCTGTGAGGCTATTTTGCACTCATTGACCAAACGTCCTGTGCATCATCACAGTTACACCCAGGCTGGTATTTGTAATTGTTTCCACTCTTCCTGTGGAAACCTGTTCCTCATGGACTGTCTGTCCTGCTGAAGCCACTTGCCCACATTTTTCTTTTCCACGGAGGATTGTTGCTCCAAACAGGGAGGGGCACCCCTTAATTACACGTGAAAAAATCTGACATTTAAACAGTTTTGATACTTTGGTAAAGCTCTATCTTACCCTTCAGGCACTTCTGAGTGTGGGGAAGCACACTAATTACAGAAGGGCAGTTTAGAACAGGAAAAGATTCTTGGAGAAAAATTCACTTCTGTAAAATGGTCAGTGACATTAACTGTCAGACGTGCTAAGATTTTGGCTTAAAGTAATAATTCATATTCGAATAAATATGTCAAAATAAATTATACTGCTCAATGGTTTTACTTTTAGCTTTAAGAGTTCCTGAATGTTGTGAAAAAATTACTAATGCAGGTGGGGGTTCAACAGAGAGCAGACTATTGTGTTACTTCAACAAATGACACTCTAGGAAAAACCTCATTTAAAGCCTCATTTAGGAAGAACCCTTTCTCCCTATGACGAGTCTCTTTTTCAGAGCATAAAATTCATTTATCAGCGCTCTATTTACAAACATATATTCTCTTTTTCTCATGCAGGAGTTTGACAAGAAATACAACCCAACCTGGCACTGCATCGTTGGGAGGAACTTTGGCAGTTACGTGACTCATGAGACCAAGCATTTCATTTACTTCTACTTGGGTCAGGTGGCCATTCTGCTGTTCAAGTCCGGCTGAGAGCACGCATTTTCTCCACATCAGCTGACCACACACAGTACTGACTGACTCGACAAAGGCACTTATCATTCCTTGGCAAGGGGCCGCTGCCTTTTTCTGTGCTGCTTTCTACTATTTTTTTTTTGAGGAAAAAAAAAAACGTGGCCATGTAAAAGAGATGAAACACTTGTATTTATTTTTGTCTTGTTACAGTAGACATGTCATTTTTTTAATTAAAGCGTAGCTTTCAAGCTGTCTGGGTCCAATGACTATTGTGTTTTTTTATTACACAAAATTTAAAGATTGACTAACCAACATGTGCGCATAACATTGCCTGTCCTTTAAAAAAACACAATCATTTATGTATAACAAGATTAGAGATAAAATATCTGTACTTGTGAAGCAAATTAAAAATGTAAACTTTTCAGATATTGTAGCATTTTGAGTGGCTGCTTACACTCATTAACATTCTCTTAATAAACATCTTCCTAAGTGACAGCTTATCAAACTCAATAGATGATGGTGTAAAATATATATCATATTATACAGTTCTATAAAACTGACAGTTATTCATGCTGGGATCTAGAGCAACACTTTTTCCCCATGTACAATTAAACACTGAACACTTCAACACTGATCAATATAAGCATGGTCATTAGATTGTATTGTACACTGATTAGTACTTATTGTATTCTATCCAACACAAATTACTCAAATCTAATGCTGTCAGTATATACTGCTCATTGTCCAATCTGCTCTGTAAAACCTAAAATAGCTGACCACTTGAGAGGACACTAATTTTATTGTGCAGATGCAGCTACATTTATGGACAAATGGTACCTCAGACAATTTGAAGTCTCACTAGTTTTAGGCCAACAGGTTCACTGATTATGTCACTGCAACACACAGCAGATAAATGTCATCTTTTTTGAGGGCATTAATCCTGAACACAGCTTGAGACCATTTCTGATATTTTTAGTCAGTTGCCATGGAAAGCGTTTCTCTGCTCATGGGTCTAACAAACAAGTTGAATGAAATGTTAGAGCTAAGACATAACCAGTCTGATCTTCTCACCAAACCAAGCACATACGAGGCAAGACACATTAATGACTGTGGTACTTTTTATTACAACACATTTAGAAAACCAGCTTGTGTGGGTACACTCCATTGGACAGGCAGAAGGAAGAGCGCAGGTATCCCTTCAACTGGGGAACTTTCTTGATAAGGGGCAGGAGCTGAGCATCAACAGCTTTCTGATCCACTTTCCTCTGCTCTGTCAGCTGGTACTTCTGTAGAGACAAGAGAAGAAACACATTAAATCAGGGAATTACACATATTAGGGCCAAGTCTGACCTCAGTGGTCAGAATATGCACAACATCAACTTTACTTCACCTCTTTCTCTGTATCAAAGATCTCCCCCTCCTGGTGACGGGGCCTCCTCAGCTTCTTCTTCTTGAAGTAGGTGTCATTCAGGGTTTTGGGGATCTTCATGCCAGTGATGTCCACTTTGGTGTTGGTGGCAATGACAAATTTCTGGTGAGCCCTGCGCAGGGGAACTCTGTTCACGGCAAGAGGGCCTACAAAAATGCAGAAAGAAAGGATCCAGATTTAAAAACAAGGCCAGTCACTTTTCAGCTGGCTTGGAGTTCTACTTTGGTTATAGTTTATGCACTCAAGTAAACAGAAACATCCTTACCGGTGACGAGCAGGAGACCACTTGAGAGCTGCTTCAGGAACACAACACGCTAAAATCCAAAACAAGGATCATTAATAACAAAGAAACAGACTTTTAGCCACCAGTAAGTTTGTGAACCCCACCCCAAATATTTACTCCTTGTATGTGTTAAGATTGGGAGCCCACAGAAAACTAATTAGAGCCTTTGATAAGAAATAATCTGAGACTGAATTTAAATGGTGTTAAACAACTACACTTGACTCGGTGCCTGTTTCATCCAGATGGTTTTCTCTACCTGTCCATTTGATAGCTGAAACGTTATTTAGGTCAGCCACCACTCATTGTGTGTGTGGGCACACTCACATGCTCCTATAACTTGCCCATGTAGCGTTCGAGTGTGGGAGGGAGGGACAATGTCTGTGGTGCTGAGGGCGTGCGATTATAGTGATGTGTGGGGCACACTTGTTATTTTCATGCACACTAAGGATACACTGCTGATTTCACTCATGCGGACAATGTCTTTTCATAGCATGTGATCTGACTCGCTCTTTGACAACAAATGATGGCAACAGTTCTCATTATTTGGCAAAGTCAAGAGGCTTTTGGAAAGAAACTGCAAACAGAATGATTTTCAGTTTGTAAACACCAAGGGTGGTGTTCTCTTTAGACGTGACCCCAGTTGTCAGTGTTGGACACCTCCAAGTGTCACATCTAAAGGGTGAGTGTAAAATAGTCCAGGGAGAAAACAAGTTGGAAAAATTGGCCTGACTTAAATTAACCATCAGTTTAACCATTCTAAAAAAAAATTCTAAACACTAAACATTTACCGTAACAGGCTCCTAGCACCAAAACAAATGTTGGTAAAGAACCTAATTTTAAAGGGTAAAAATATTTGTAAATTACATGTGTTATCACTAGTTAGCCACACAGATCGAACAAAACATGCTATTGCTTTAATCAAACTATTACTTAAAATATTTTTTAACCCATCATTTTTATGAAAATATGCATTTGAATATAAATGCATCTCTTTACTGAATGTTGAGGCTCTGTTGCATATACTAAGTTTGGACGCAACATCAGATTTATTTGGGATTGTATTAACATTAAATTACACGTTTAAATGTTTCTATGCACGTAACAGTTAAGGATCTAATCTGCCCACAAAGAAGTTATACACTGAAAGGACAGCGACTCTTATCCTATGAAAAGCTCAAACCCTACTCAGTTTTCCCTTCCATCTCTTTTCTATCTTGCCATCACATATTCAGCATGAAGTGTTGGGATTTTTACTAATGGGGAGGACTATCCTCATACCAGTGTGAACGCAAAGACCTACACAAGCAGAGCCAATTCAGAGAGAACTACAAGGCTTATGGTAATAGGAAGCTAATTAAAGAAAAAAACTGGAATGAAACTCGAGAGAATTTACTTGTGGTTTTTATACTGAACAGATTAATACAATTGAGAAGTTTGGTATCCTGTGTTCAGACAATAAGAAATTTGAGAATTCAAAGCAGATTCACTCCAAACACCATCAAACTTCTTACAAACTTATCCAAAACTAATCAGTAGTGCGATTCTTTTGCATTTCCATCACAGAGATGGAAATCAAATCAAAATGGAAATCAGAGCAAAACACTACTGTTTATTTCAGCTAAGCTAGATTGTTAATGACAATGCCACAAAAACATGCATCCAGATAAGAATGATGTTTTGTTTCTGTGTGGGCAATTAGGTCTAGAGCTAGCTTGATTCAAATTGTAATAACACGCATACTGCTCAGAGCAAGTGGTTGCAGAATAAACTCTCTAGCTCAACCCAAAGTTGATGAAATGTAGATCCTGTTAAAATGAAATAAGTTCTTCATGGTGTAAACTGAGCTAAAATAATAAAATAAATTGTCCAATTTACTTCACAATGCACTTGTCAGTATATGTAGTCAAAAATAAATTAAATATTTGTATACAAAGAACTGCTATGAAAATTCTAGAGCTTTAATGATAAAACAAAATGTTTAAAATGATTACAATTAAAAGATCACACTGTCTGTGAGCAAAATATTAAAAATCAATATCAGATTTAATTTGTTTGTCAAATATTTTCGATATGCAGACCATAAACCTATGCAGAAATTTACATTCTTTGGTTTATTGCGTACAAGCCTCAATATTTAGTGAGTTGTTTCTATGATGATTATTTCTATGTTTTTGTTTTGTTTTTATCCTCTGTGAGGCTCTTTGTGTTGCTGAACTGCATGAAAAGTTCCATATAAATGAAATAAAGTTGAAAGTTGACAGTTTTTAAATGGATCAATGATTGGGGTGACCATTGTGATGGTACTAAATTTAAGGCAGTGTCCACATCAGTCAAACAGGTTCAGTGCAACTAAAGTCCTAATTATACTTCTTTTTTTAACACAAATTATTCCACAGTAGCGTCACGTCTTGAAACTTTTTTTCCAGTTTAGAAGTGCGAATGAATATTTTCTTGGTTTTTGTAAGAGCATTCAAGTCATTATCCAGAAATTCACTGCAAATAGACCATACCTTTCCACGGTGGCGACCAGTAAGCAGGATAAGGACAGTTCCTGGGGTGATGGAGGCCCGCAGCTTCCTCTTGTGCTGGCTGAAGGGTTTCTTCCCGTGGTTCTTAAGCTTGCGGGGAACATCCTCTGTGGGATAGTAGCGGGGCTACAATGGAACACAGTACACATTTTTAGGTCTGGAGAAACCCAGTAAAAGATGTGCGAAGTCAAGACAACATGACTATCTGCTGCAGCAACTAATTATGATCAACCATTAAACTGAAAGTCTACACTGAATATGCTTCATAAAGAGAAATGTAACATCTGAGCACAAATATACACATTACTCACCATCTTGCGCAGCTTGACAACACGAGTGCCTCCATTCTTATCTCCACCTACAGTCTTGACTACTGTAAACTTAGGCTTCACCTTCATTTTCTTCTCCACCTGAAAGAAGAGCAAATTGAGATGCAATTGAATATGATGTTGACATAACTACAAGAATGTAGATCCTGGGGTCTAACAGACATGCCCTCACCTTAGTCTCAGTGGTCTTGGTCTTGCGCTTGTACATGGCCCTGCGGGCATACATTGCAGACCGGGAGTAACGGCCAATGCCCCTGGCCAGAAGTGGGTTCCGGCTCCCATGCTTCTTCTTAGCAGCCTTCTTCTCTCCCTCTGGCATCTGAAACAGCAACATAAGGTTTAGCACTCTATCAAAAAAATTACATGCAGTGTCACTGATGTGTGCACTACAGTAGTGGTTGAATTTGTATAATCTTCAGGACAAAACACGTCCAGCATGAGAACTTCAGGCTTGTGTTGCTAACAGTGGCATAGAACTGTGGTTGAAATGTCAACTACATAGACAGTTTTCCATCTTTAATGTTCAAAGCCTTAAGGGGGTCTCTGTGGCAAACTCTGCGTAAATACATCCGCAACAGTTTAATACGTCAGTTCTGATTTAAGAAAATAAACCTGTCACAATCGTTAAGAGTTGAATCAGGCACATCAACTGAAACTACCTATGGTTAGCAATTAGCAACATGACGTTGGTGGAGTAGCCCTTCACGTATGCACTACCCTTATATTTCTGAATCACATATACCACATTACACTTCATTTAACGTATTGAGCCCAGCGACAGCGAAACTGTATATGTTAACAGCCCAACACCCGACGAAAGGCGACACGTTTCTATAAATCAGCTAGCCATAGCTATACGGAGGGCTAGCCGGCGGCCTCGTCCTCAAAACTGTTCATTATTACAGTATCATGTTGAATAAATCCGACAAATGATGGTGCCTAGCTTATCGTAGAAATACAAGAACTCGTCCCCTGTTGTCAGGATAATATACTATTCATTTATTACCCAGATGAAGGCAGATTTAAATTCTACAGTCACACGAAGGCAAGGGTGTCTTACCTTGGCTATGAAAAAAAGACCGACATCCGGGCATGTTACGTATATAAGGACGTTGTATTTTGACGTCAGCGCGTACGGAAATAAAATGTTGACGGTCTTTGTAGTTCCAAAAAAACAGGTAGCGCTTTACAAGCTCCCAATAAAACCTCAGCATGGCATTGATTTACTTATTTTGGCAAAAATAAAAAAAAAATACTTGCACAGATACAGACACACATACATTCTTTTCAAAACGTTTAGGATTTCCATTGACTCCTTTTGGTGTTTCTACATGTTTTTATATTTAATTTCGTTTCTAAGAGTGTGTCTGCAATACATTATTTTACATTTGTAAATTTGTTCAATTAATGATACAACCCTTCAGTGTTTTTTGGTTGTATTTTATTGTATTCTAACAGTTTTCCAACAACCATTCCAGTCTTTATTGAATAAAATAAACCTTTAGCTTTCAAGATCCATTTTCTAGCCAATAGGTAAGATAGGGGAAGACTAAAACTGGTAGGTTTTTAAAATAAGTCAATTCAAGATACTCTCAGATTTAAACACATAATCTTTTAATGGCTGACTGTTAAAAAAAACTACTTTCTTACTCCTTGCTTTACTGGTGAAGAAAAATAGCACAACATTTTAACAATACATCATTGCAGAAACATCACGTAGAGACCCCCACATTTTGAGAATGTAATTTATTGAGATTTTTTGAAACATAAATACAAAATCCATTTTCCCTACCAGATAATAGGCCAGATAGCATATTTTCTAGTTTTACAGTTGTCTGACAGTGGAGTGACAGGAGTCATGTTAAGGCAAACATCAGAGTTCAGGTTTCTTTTAAACCTTACTGAAAACAAACATTAACCAACTCCTCGGGTTAATATTTTCAGCATATGTAAATGTGACCAACGGGCCAGATCTGTTCTTAGGCACACACACAAAGCTGCTTCTTGATTCTGAAGCAACAGGAGCTAGCACTTTCCATTACTGCCCTCCCAAAGGAACACTAAACTGTATGTTAGGTGTTGTAACTCATATTAGTCAAATTTTGTATGTTTTGTATTCATAGTTATGAATCTTCTTTTGGCATGTTTCATTTCTATTTCATTTTATTTTATTTTATTGGGCTTTAGTGATTTCCTCCCCCTCTTTTAGGGGTATGTCTGATATTTGCAGCTTCTTCATTCAGCAGTTTTCAATGATGATGGCGATACCCTGACCACCACCGATACAGGCAGAGCCCACAGCATACTTGCCTCCACGTCGCCTGTGGAGCACAAAGGTCATTTTTCAAAGCTAGATCAAAGCAGACATTTCCAATGAAATATTTTATGTTTAATCAGTGTGAAAAGGTTACCTGAGCTCATGAACCAGGTGGCCAGTGATTCGTGTTCCAGAAGCACCAAGAGGATGTCCAACGGCAATAGCTCCACCGCTAACGTTAGTTTTTTCTGGATCTAGACCAAGAGCCTTAGCAACAGCCAGGTACTGAGGAGCAAAGGCCTCATTCACCTGGGCAAGAAATGAAATGTTCATCTAAAAGCTTAGTTTAAAAGATTTTAAATGTTGATAAAAACTGTACTGGTATTCAATCATAAAAAATAAAAAACAGCAAAGAGACTACCACCAATGTTGCATCTAATCATTCTACTGTTTTATGAAAAAAAAAACATAGGTTCCTTTCAAACTGGATGGCCACAACACATTTCAAAAAACTTAAGAGGTGCAACAAAAACACAGAAAAAGTTGTTGTAATGGTAATTGGAAAACAATGCTAGAAGGCCATGATCTTCATACCTACAAGATATACTATTCAAAAACAGATCTGACTCTGTCGTGGTAATCACAGCATGGGCTCAAAATTACTTCCAAAACAGTCAATCAAGTTACAAAGCAACAAACCTCCACAAGATCCATGTCCTCAAGAGTCAGACCAGCTTTTTTAAGAGCTTCTGTGATTGCTGGGACAGGACCTAAAAGAATATCGTGAAACAAGAAAGAAAATCACTCTTAAAAAACCCTATGACATAAAACAAGTTTGTTAAGTCATTTAAGAAAATCAGAAAAAAATTCATTAGAGCATCACTGTTCCCTCACCTATTCCCATGATGCTTGGGTCACAGCCTGAAACATGGTAGGCCACGACTCTGGCCAGTGGAGTGAGCTTGTGCTCTTTAACAGCACCTTCACTTGCAATAACCACAGCAGCAGCACCATCAGATACACCCTGCAGAGGTCAAGAAGGTTAGAATTTGTAGTTCAAAAAATGAAATTGATATTGATACAATATATATTATTTTATTTAACAGAATCATACAAAATGACACTTCCATGACTTTACTTTCTCAACCTCTTACTAGATACTGTCAGATTTAGCTGTTCAAACATTTTCGAGGTTACATATTATGTTGTCTCTCATTTGTGTTTCGGAATTAAAAACAGACTCCCTGATGAAAGAAAAACCAAGAGAAGCTTGTAAGCATAAACTCACGGAGGCATTTGCAGCAGTAACTGTTCCTCCTTTCTTGAAGACAGTGGGCAATTTGGCCATCTGTTCCAGTGTAGTCTGAGGACGAGGGTGTTCATCCTGAGTCATGGGCACTTTACCCTTCTTAGCTTTCACTTCAATGGGAGCAATTTCTGCAGTGTAGTGACCAGCCTCATGAGCTGTCCAAAAATAGATTGAGTTATTACAAATCAGCTTGTCTTAAACATAAAAAAGAAACAGAATAAAACAACCACTAAATGTATACAATTTCTAAATTATCTTAAGGTCAGCAAAAGATAATGAAAAATGAAGCCCATCTTACCTGCCTTCCACCTTTGTTGTGTTTGGTAAGCATAGTTGTCGCAGTCTTCTCGTGTGATCTGGTATTTCTCTGCTAGGTTTTCTGCTGTGATGCCCATAGGGGTTTTGACATGCAGGTCAGTCAGACCCGCCCACAAGGTGTCCTCTAGCTGTCAGTCACAGAAGGGGAGGTTTATCTTTGTGACAGAAGCTTCTTAAGTTACATAACAAGCTGTCTTTATGATCATCATGTGGCTCCTCGTACATTTGGCGATAGGAAAGGAAAGAGAAAAACAACCTGAAGCTCACCTTGAGGTCAAATCCAAACTTTGTACCAAATCTTATGTTGCGAACAGCGTATGGGGCCTGGCTCATACTCTCTGAGCCTCCACACAGAACCACCTCTGACTCCTTAAGGCAAATCTCCTGCAAGCATTCAAGATAAGAGGATATTTGATTCGGAGAAATAAATGACTTTACAGAGATCCACAGATGAGGACAAACATTGTGCTTTACAGGTTTCAATTAATATGTATGTGGAGAGTGGCCTTTTAGACCTGAAATAAAAGGGTTCTGCATTGGTATATTTTATACTCCAGGATTTTTCTGCTCATAGTTTCATGCCTACTTGTGCACCGTTGATGATAGATTGGAAACCAGATCCACACAGTCTGTTCACAGTGAGAGCAGGCACTGGGATGGGGACGCCACACCTCAGACCCACGTGTCGAGCAATGTAAGCAGCATCAGCTGAACTCTAAAATGAAAGGTTAAGAAAAAGAATTGACAGGTCTATCATGTAATCATTGTCTGTTAAACATATCTCTTGATCTGCTGTATTTCAATTACCTGCATCACATTTCCCACAATGACACTGTTCACAAGTTCTGGTGCAATCCCCCCAGCTGCGAGGGCTGCTTTGGCTGCATGCTCAGCCAAATCAGTAGCACTGTGGTCCTTCAGCACACCACCATAGGTACCAAATGGAGTGCGCTTGGCAGATACAATAAATACACCTGCAGAGAAACAGAGCACTGTAGTACAGCAACACAGACTTCACACCACCCACCAATTAAACTGAGCCAGATCACAGTGACAGAAGGTGCTGGGTGGTATATACTGCAGAGATGTATGACGTGCCGAGCATTTAGATGCAGAACATAAAAAAAGATGCGGTGTAAGAGGTGTATGCACCCAATGGAATAAATAGGACTGAAGTAAAAGGGGAGCAGCAGCTCTTAGAGTTTATACCCAGAAGGTAGAGTATACTATTTTTTTCCTAGAATCACAATCTCTCCGACAGGGATGGTAATTTTCAAAAGTTATAGACGTTTTACAGTTTTATTTTCTATTTTAGAAAAGAATTGAAATTACACCTGTTGAATTAAGAAGCTGTATCATAACTAAATAGAGCAAATCTACAGCAGAACAGTGACGACTGGTAACTTTAAGGGCAAGTTAAATCTGTCAGTTGACCTTAGAAAGTGAGATGCCTTCTTTGATAGAAAATACTGTATGCTTACAAACAAAATCTTCAAATCTTTTACTTACTGCTGTGTATGCAAGTCAAAAAAGAGTTTTTTTTATTTTTGTTTTTATTTCAATAACTAACTATATCAAAACAAGATTATCCAAGGACCTACTTTTAAAAAAGGAATGTGATAATAAACAAAACTTCAATGAAGCACATTGTTGTGTAATACAAAATGTTACCTGTGGTTCTTCTCTAGTTAGTATGATAACGGTACTGAACGCTGTTTTAGTCATTATAATCACAGTTTGTTTTTGAATGACCTCTGGTATGAGCACAGGGTAAGTTGACCTGTCACTTAATTTTTACTGCGCTATCGTTTAATGGTTACTGTAACACCGGACTGGTGCTTGGGGGGAAGTGTGTAAATGGAGTAATACGTGTTGTTCAATGTGTCCTGTGTCAAAAGTAATTTTGATTGTGGAAAGTACTGTTAAATAAAAAAGAGGCATAAGACCAAGGAGGTGTTTCTGCATTTAACATATTTGGCAGAAGATGGTGTTGGCGTGGATTGTGAATGGTTCCCTTTCAAAGCTGTGTGTTTTATTGATGAGATATCCATATATGGAGTAGTTAAAGTATACTTTAACTAGTCAGCCAGGTAGACAGTCCGACTGTCTGGAACAGATGACACTTGAGAAACTTACTCTAAAAAAAAAAGAAGAAGAATAGAAAGAAAAGAAAACAACAACTAAAAGCAAAAACAAACAAAAGAAACAGACAAAAGGAACATAGCTGTCTCTTGGAATCTGCCGATGACAGCATTGTGTCACCTTTCGTCCAATTTGCTACGACGTTGTGGTCAGAAAAACCTACCGGCGTTTCACTGTACACATACTTAGCTTTGTAATAATTGCAGTTATCAAACTATGCGATTTATCGTACGAAAATTTTGATACAGCTGGGAAAATCAAGGTATTTTTCAGAGCTGTCGTACAACAGCCCAATCCAGCAGCATGCATGCCTCCTTTGTGAAATGTGTACTTTTTGTTCAGAAACGTGTTTGTTTACCTCTGAGGAGCGCCATGTTGTCGATGCAAAAATCACCACTGTCAGGATCAAATCTTCCCACAGATAGTCCTCTTATGGCACTCTGAATGAGTACACGGTGAATATAAAACCTCACACACTCACCTGACCTTTCCCCTAAATATCGCACACGATAACTTTTCCTCGTGCATCAGATTCACCAAAATAATTTGCGGAACAAAATGATTGCAAAAAACATATCTATTTTTTAAATAAAACGTTAAACAAAATAAATATAAATGTGTTAAAACTATACATAATTATTCCACCAATTCGTTTTTCTGCAAAAACAAAATACTCGAAAGTGCGACCAATCGTTTTTTCACTGCCTGTTGACTACGTCATCTTTCCGCGCGTGTCCTGTCACTCAAGCTGTAAGCAAGGGGACAGACGCAGCGACAATTGCCACACGTGAAAATTGATATTATGGGTTTGAAGTGAAACAGCACACGTTAGAGACATGTCTGTGACTTTATCGCGCTGTTTGTGCCGGGTTTTGTCCCGTCAGACCGCCCCATCAAGGTACGTGTTTGTATCTTTTCGAGAAAGTAATGAAGCGTTAGCTACTTTGAGCTAATACAGCTAAGGTTACTCAGTACAGGAATGCTGCTCTGTGAAAGATACTCCACATACACACGGGTCCAGTGAATGGAATGATAATAGTTTCTACTATATTTATTGTTGTTTTGATAGCTTTCTCCAGCGAGAGCACCACCATGCTGTACAGAGTCCTTGGTTCGTACCAGTGATGACACTGAAGACAACTGCTGCATTGAGGTATGATCAATGTAATACTGAAAATGGGACGGTCGTCTAAAACATGGCATCTGTGCTGTAAAACAAACATAGAAACAGAGGAAAAGCATAGTCTTGTGACGTGTTATGGGCAATTTGGTGCACTGGAATTAATGAGAGCTTGGAGTGAGGAAGCTGTTGGTCACGAGTACAACGGGCCAGAGGTCTGTTGATGTGCCAGAGGCTTAATAACAGGGGTATTTGATCCGCATAATGTCACAGATGTGAACCCACCCTAGCCTTTTCTCCAAACCCTGGGACAGCCGAGGAACCTTCAATTTTATATGACTCAAAACCCCTTTTACTGTCTACCTATAATGTAGGGTTTTATGATGTAAGCAATTATACCTATTTTTTATCACTGTCACATGATGCTATAATTCATTGCAACTGGTGCTTACTTGTCTCCACCTCAAAATCCATTTTAATTTTTAATTTTTACCATGTTTTAATCCTCATCATCTGCTTAGTTTTTTTTAAATCACAGTATGTGAATTGTCTGTGGTTTGTATGAAATGTGCGTCATAGTTTAACACGACTTATCAACTTACTGCTTAACTGTAAGACATGCATGTATATGATTTGTTTATTTCCAAATAACTATGACAGTATAACGCCCCAGCAATGTTTATTCTAATGCCATAGAATCAATGAAGTTTATATTTGTGTTTCCCAGGTCTGTTAATGAAACGGGCAAAGCTATATGTTACATAGAGCTTTGTTTTTGTGTTTTAGGGCAGAGCCCAAGAAGAAGAAGAAAGTGGACCCAAAAAGGGAGCAGTTAGCAAGGGACAGGATGAAAAGGAAGTTGAAGAAGCTGGAGAGGGTTCCACCTGAGTTCATCCCAATAGAAGACTTTGTTACACCTTCCAAATACTTGGATGAAACAAGGTACAGTACAGCAACACATTTGATTAGGTATTTTCAAGTTAGATTTGTGGGCTCCAAGTGACACAGCCCCGCCTGTAAAGTCAAAGCTCTGTGTGTCCTAATAAAACTTTTTAACATAATACAAGTGCATTGATGTGGATTATTACTCGGGGTAATGTTGGTCGAAAAAAAAACCCCATACTTCAGCCACTAAATGCTTTAATCATTTGAGCTTTTTTGCATTTGGACCAAAACTATCTGTCAAGAAAATAAATTAACATGAGAGACAGAGCTTTGGGGCCTATGAGTTAACCTGACAAAAAATCTTTTAATATGAATTCAGGTTTTTCGTATTGGGGTTCAGCCCATGGTTGAGCTATATACTTCAAAACACCAACACCATCATTGAACATGACTAATTGTTTCTGTTATGTATCATTTATTTCTCTTTGACTCACCGTACCTCTGCTTTAGTCTCCAATGCAGTTGTCCTTGACTTCAAAGTGTTATAAATTTATATTTTTCTCTCACAAAGGGTACGGTCTCCAGCAAGGCTTTCATTTGAAGAGAGCGAGCGTCGTGCTCTGCTGCTGAAGGAGTGGTGTCGATACAAACAGGTCACCACTTACCCATCACATCTCCATCACTTGTGCTTTTACTTTAAGTGCTGCTCCTGACCTCTGCTCCTCATCATGTCCACTTAGTCAGCTATATTCTGGATGAGGTGCTCATCTGTCCTTGTTTTTGCAGAAGCAGTACATGGCTGAGATGGAAGCTGTTGAATTTGCTCTCAAGGCTCAAAGCGAGGCGCTGGATGAGCTGAAGTTGGAGTCAGAGGAATTGTATCAGGCAGCAATAAAGCCAGACCTCCAGCTATTTCCTTTCTCACATGAAGGTCCTTCCTACACGCCAGCAAAGGAAAAATATGATGCACCTGATGGGAAATACAATGACATCACTAAAGTTTACACACAGTGATGGACAGGGCAAGACTATCAGTGCAGCTTGTGTTTTTCTTGTGTGTATGTACCTATGTATTTAAGTCCATGAGGCAATGCGATAGTTGGCATGTGTGGGAGTAAATGACACTTCTTTTCCTTTTTTTTGTTGAGTTGTATGGTCACCTCATTTGTTCATTTCTGTATACAATACATTGAAATTGTGCATCACACTTATCCCTGTTCACTGTAACCTCTGTATAAATGAATGATGAATTAAAATGTTTTTTTGTTTTTTTTTTATCAAAGCAAATTGTTCACTTTAATTCAGTGTTTTGACATGTCAGGATAAACCCATTTTTATTAAAGTGAATAACAATAAAGAAATATAAATGTATACAGAGTATCTACATCATCAAAGAGGGATTGGACTTCAGTTGAAAGAAACAATATTCTGGGAAGAATATTGCTGGCAGGCTTCTATAGCCAACAATGTCTGTGTACAAAACTTAGAACATTTATGTCTCTTCACACGCAGCAGCTAATGAACAACAGCATGAGATATGAGCTTGTGATGTGTAGTCCCTCCATGTGGCTTTTCAAGCTTTAATCAAGTCCATTGAGAGACACAAGTCTTAAATGTCCATTTTACTTAGTCTAGAAGCCGCAAGTTATTAGTGACTGATCAGGAGTCCTGAGGCTTCTCTTGGTTAAGCGGCAAGTGCCAGTCTTTTGGAGGTCCTCGCCTCATTTCCCACACAGGGGTAAACTTTTTCTGCTCTGCCATCCTGTTCCTCTCACTCCTCTGTAATGCTTCCTGAAACACACAAAGATTACGCATGGTGTCAGAAAGAGCTGAAGCTGAGGTCTTTAAACAATGACTTACAGAGGGTGTACCTTGGCCTCTGTGCTTTTGTGTTTCTCCCATTCTCTGCAGTTTTGATAATCTTCTTTCCACTGCTGGCAGGACGGTGAGGTGCCGTAAGTGTAATAGTGGTGAAAACGATTCCTCAAGCTTTTGCAATGTTTGAATTCGCTCCAGTAGTCTTCACAAGCACGAGGTGACTGTATAAAGAGACAGAGACACAAAACGGCATTTAAACAGTCTGTATGAAACTTAATTTAGCAGTCTACTGTTGTGCCTCTGTCGACTTGACCCTGGCCAACAGATGGCAGTACTGTCAGAAAAAAAAATGAACAGCGAAATTCAGCTTGATAGCTCATCTAGACGTGATGATGAAAGACATACAACATTTAATAAAAGATTTTATATTTGAAAACTGAATGACTTAAAGAACAGACATCTTCAACATTCAACCTAGGCTAATGTCTTGATGTTTCTGAGGATATGAATACTAACTATTATGTTGATGAATAAAGCCTGACTCCAGAAATTACACCAGAACTGTCAACAAGCAAAAGCTGTGAGTGTAAAAACGTGATTTTTACAGATTTTACATACTATGCTACCACCAACAACACTCTCTCTTCAATACTTGTAGTAATACTCTGACAATTTCCTTAACAAGGAACGGTTAATATCTTTAAAAGGAGCCGAACCGGAGGCTGCTAAACTCGATATGGATCACAGTTTAAAAAGCTTATCAAACCATATTATTATCCAATTTCAACAATATTTATGAAATTACATCGCAAAGCACAAAATTGTAATAATCTGATAGCAGTCTTTGGCTAAAACCTTCAGGCCAATCTAGCACTGCATGTCAGAAGCTAACGTTGAAGGTTACCACAGTGATACAGCAACGGTTAACCACAGAGCTAACTGTTCGGAACAAATTTGTCATTTTTCACTATTTGTGAGGGCTTGAAAGAAAATAGTAGGTAAAATAAAATCACTCTTTATCCAAAAGACCACAGTGAAGGATTCAAAGTTTGGATAAATTACCCTCCACGATCTTTCGCCAGTCCCAGCCATTGCTGCTAACCTTTTCCTGTGTGAATCCTTTCACAATAAAAGCCCCAGGCAAACATTAATCTCACCATGAGTTTCAGAAGGGTGAACAACCTTAACACACGCATATATATATATATATATATATATATATATATATATATATATATATATATATATATATATATATATATATATATATATATATATATATATATATATATATATATAGTAAATTATAATTAAGATAATCAATACTAAAAAGTACACCTGTTTATAGTTACTTATAGAAACTTGGTCGGTTGATTCAACAATAATATGTTATGTGTGATTACAATACAGTGATATCAATACATGTGCAAGTTGTAACACTTCAGGTGCATGCTATCTATAACTTTACCCGTACATAGTGATCTTCATATTTTAAACGATACACTGTTCCCAACAAACTCCTCCTGAATCCAAACATATCCAAAAGGTTTTACATACCCAGAACACAAACTTCTGGCTGTGTTCATGGCTCATATTGCCATGAAAATGATCTTTGATTTCATTGCCACCTATCATGACATCACAACCATCCTGTCATTTTCTGGTGTTACTCTTTTGTTCATGTTTATCCTGAAGACATGAAGACATGAAATATGAACTTTCCCTGATCAGTTTTAATGCACATTTCTTTATTTGTCTATAAATAAAACACAAAAAAGAAAAAAACTCTTTCAAATTATTTTTGAAACTTAGAAAAAAACTTTAAAATAAAATTCAATTCAATTAAAATACAAGAATTGAGATATAGTTGTCCCTACTTATTATGAGATTGGAAGCATGAAAAGCAGTTTATTTCAAAGTAAATTGCAAAAATGAAACACTTCTGAAAAAGAGGAGAGGAAGGGCTGTATCAAAGATGATTAAAATCTGATATTAACGTATCAAATCTTTACAAGCTATTCTTTACATGGGTTTTCGTTGTTAAGTCTGGTTTATATCAGTCACTTTTTTGTTTGTGTGGACTATTTTGAACGATGGTGTCTTATGCTGCTGTTGAGTTGTTGAGTTGAATATCAGCGTCATGAATTAAATAACCCACACCAAACAGTAAAGCTTCCATTTTAGTGACACAGAGAAAAAACTCCCAGTGCATCTCAGGGACAGTTCTTGTACTTCAGGTGGGTTTGTGCACATCAGCCAGTCTCTCTTCACATCAAAGCCTCTAAGGCTTTCTGCCTTTCTTGCGTAGTGACTGTCCTTGTCCAGAGAAAGCGATGAATCTGTTCAAAGCGTCATCCTGTAAGAATAAAAAGATGTATAAAGACTAGTGTGATGAGGAAATTACACCATCAGGGCCAATTTAAGAAGAATTACTAAATCTGTCTAACTACTTACATCTTCAACAAACTTCTTGGGCTGAGGCCGCGAGTTCCTGATGAAAGTGATCCTGCCAACTTTGTAGTCGTAGTTGGGAATTCCCCTGTGTGACAAGAGATAATGGGTTAAAAGTCAACACTGGTAGACTTAGTTAATGTTAAGAGACGTGCTGTAACAGAAAGACCGAAAAGGTGAGGACCATCATTGTAACAGAGGAAGTAAGACAGCTGTTTTCAAGGATGTAACAAACAGCATGGTCTTTTGACAATTCCAGGCATGCTCCTCTTAACTAAAAAAGTTAATTGACAAGGCATCTCAAAGTTTTGTCTGGTGCATCATTAAACAAAACATTAAAAACTCTGTTCATACAACCAGAAAATGCAGAAACCTTGTACCAGCAACTTATTGCACACTGGACTATATTCTAGAAAAAGTATCCATACCTGTACTACATGACGCAGGCTTCCTTATAATTTACCTTCTCTCATATTTTAAAACAACTTTAGACCTCAATGAGGTATGCTGGTCTTCAGTCTACTTGAGGAGAGCTGTGAACAGTTTTTCAAGCCACTAGGTTTCCTCTTCTCACCTTTTGATGTCACTTGGGCCAAGAGGAGCAGGGCTGGGCTCAATCCCTTTCATCTTACCATCCAAACGATTGCCTGAGCCAGTGAAAGCCTGACGATAAAAAGTCACATAAGGTCTAATTACCACTGTTATTAAAATATCTATTTATCTGAAACACACAGCAACATTTACTCACTCGGAACCCTGTGTCCATGTCAGCATAACTGATAGGATCTCCTTCTTCCTCCTGTGAAGAAATATTTTTCTTAGCAAAATGTTCAGAGCTCTAAATGTAAAACTGCATCTTTAGAGTTCAGTCCTTACTGTTGGTTCATCCTGGTGCTGAGGTCGACGCTCAGGCTCTTTGTAACCCAAGGGAGCATCAAAATCCACCTAAGAACAAGAGCAATAACTTATCAAACACAACACACTACAGAAAAATTCACCGTTCTCTGTGATTAACTATGGTGATATGAAAGCTCTTACATTCATATCACACTCAATGATGGATACTGCTTTGTCTGGCTTTGTTTCCATCACCCTAAGCTCATAGATCTGAAACAAAATAGAGAGATTTTATTAAAATTTGTTTTCACTAAAATAAATGAAAGCAAAAATTATCTTTTCAATCCAATTTTGAAATCAGTGATGCACCTTTTCATTGTAGTTGATGGCTATGACATCACCCGTTGTCAAACATGCAAAGTTTCTTAAAGCATTCTCCAGCCTGTCATCAAAAGAAAACTCAGTTAATCACTTTGGTCAAGCACAAAGTGAGAATTTTTTCTGTGCAAATGTATTGATGCTATTTGATGTTTCTTACACTGCTTTGGGGTTTGTGATGTCCAAGAAGTCAGGGCTCTGTGGCTGGAACTTTGAGTAAGTGGCCACCATGAGGTTTACACTTTCAACTTGGACCAGACCACCTTCCTCTAGAAGGAGATTCTGCATCATCTGAAATAAAAAAACAAAGGCAACAATTTAGACATTGAGAAAAACATGGAGCTTCAATTCATCTTTATTGTCACTTAAAAATTCTTAAAATCTTGTCAGCTTTGTGCAGTATTTTTGTCCTGACAACACTTTTTTTATTTCTATAGATTTCTAAACTGCTTTTTGTTGCATTAATAAGATTGCACAATATTTATCTTTGGAATAGCCTTGCAATCCATAGAATAGCTTAACAATCTATTGGCTATTGGTGATCCATCACGTTTCTCTTGCTCACCCAGTGTGGCAAGTAGCAAATTCCTTCATCTGCCACAAACTCCAAAACACCACAGTGTGTCTGTCTGTCTGAGTTCTTGTTGGTCAGCTTGAACAGCATTGGATATGTGATATTAAGCCTGCCTGCATGCAGAAAAGACAAGTTAAAACTCAAGGAAATATTATACAAGACTCTCAGAATGAAGATAGATTTTATTTGAACTTACTGAGCTGGTCAAGGGCTGAGGGTGGCATTATAACTGTAAAAGGTAAGACAGAAAAGGTATCAATAACTATGGAAAGGTATGTATTGCAATCCAACTGGCAAGAAAATGTAAGTTTTTTTCACCTTAATTAGACAGACCTGGCATTTGATATACTCATAAAACCCACACTGAAAGATAATGCATTTTAAATCTGTGAGGTAAAGGGCCCAGCAATGAAGCACATTATTAAGGAGTGAAATTGTAATTCACAACCAAAAAGACAATCTGGAGGTTCTTGCAGAGTCAGGTGTATATAATACTGGCTAATCTAGTAGGTATTCCCTTGCACCTGTTGAGCCTGAGGATTTATGTACCTGCCGCTAACCTCGTCTTATAATGTACAAGGAATCAACTAATTCATTAAAAGTAATACCAATCATTGTTGGTTGTTATTCCATTAGGCATGTGAAACTGAGCTTTAATCAGTCAAATATGTAAGAAATCCAGATACACAAGCATGTTAGTGGGCCTGCTTAAATATTAAAAAGGTTGGCAGCATAGAAAAATGAGGATAATTCTACAAACAGCAAGAAGCTGACTCCAGCAACAACAGAAAACACTGGCGACACTCTGCAACAAAACAGCGTCCATGTGTTGGTTAACCCGAAAAGACCTCACTATATTTCTCTAGTTCGTTCTCAAACATTCCACCGACAGTGCGTGGACGTGTGAGGAAAGCTGAGTGGACTATATTACTTACTTTTGCCTCCTTTCTCCACATCGGAGCGGTCATTGGGACCTGCCAGCATGGACACAGAGTAGCAACGGTACTGAGTGGAGAAACGGTTCTGAAACCCCCGGGTCATCGGGTCGAATACGTGGAGGGCAAACTATTAAATCAAAAACAAAAACAAATTTCAATACATTTAACATAACTGGGTAACATTCACGTAAGACTTTAAGTGTATCATGACGGAGCATCTTTCTGTCGCTACCTTCATGTTGTTAGCCTCGCATTGCTAAAAGCTCAGACTAACATTTGTTTAAACGCAAATAGGTGAATCGATAAAGAAATGAATTCTCACTCACCATGTCAATGGGTTAGTTCTGTGGCCGTTGAAAAAACGTAAATCAATGTCTGATTGTGTTTTCCTTTGTGGAAGTAAGCGAAGACTTGTGAGTCCCCACTGTTGTTTTCAGCTTCTTCCGGAAATGCATGCACTGACAACCGGAAGTGAGGACACGTTAAAAGTAACCAATCACAGCAGTGCATTGAATAAACAGTCCACTCAACATGTTGTGAACGTTTTTTTTATTTATTTTTTATTGACAAAATGCAAATTACAAACTCTCGATGGAGATAGAAAACAAACAATCAGACGAACATCGGCAAGGCATCCAAATACAATTCACATTCCATTAAAAAAAAAAAAAAACATTTGTGAACGTTGCGATTGTGTGAAAGCCATGATGAAAGCGCTGTATTAAAGCCCGTTTTCGCCAGATAAACAAACCAAGAAAAACAAACAACCAAAAAAAAAACAATTAAAAAAAAGAGATAAACTTAGCAGAGTTAAAATAAAAAATGTATATAGATTGTTCTTTTATGTGTGGTAGATAAATTTGTCCAGTTTTCACCAAGTTAAAAACAAACAAAATTTAAAAGAAAAGAAAAAAAAACAAAAAGGAAAAAGTGTACATATATCTTTTGCCCCACATATTTTTAGACAGGGGTCATGTTATGGAAGTGTGGCCTCTCATAAAATGTTTTTATATTCAATGAATCACTCTCTAATCCTTTGACAAGTCTGCCTTGAGAGATGACAGCATCTCTGAATCTTTGTGATTACTGTAAAAGATCACTTTTCACAGTTGTGAATGATGGTTTAGACACTGGTCTTTGTTATGACTTCCAACAATCTTCAGTTTCAGCCTGTCTTCATTGTTAAGCTCTACATGTCTGGGAAATGTTCATGGAATGATAGCAAAAAACATGGGGATTTGACACAACTTTTGAGCTGAAACTAATGACCCAATAGTGAAGCTGCTCTTTAAAATCAATCAACAGTTTCAGCCCAGAAAATAAATAACCTAAAAGCCTTATTCAGAGCCCATAGTTTTAATAAGTCTTATGAAGACTAATAAGACAAAAACACTGATAGCAGCACATGTTTAAACCAGTTCAAAGTTATTTAAGATCTCAAGTTGTATTTTTTGTCTGAAACAAAAGCTGTACAAGTCATAGATACAGTATATAAAATACAAACATTAGCAAAGGCAGGGTTGTGGTGTTGTGACACTTGGAAGATCTCAAGAAGTCCTTACATTATACAAAGAAATTTTTATGGATCTGTCGATCAACATGTCTCTTCTCAAGTGTGCAAGAACTGTTTGTCTTTTCTTCTAGAGTCCACCCTCATAACGGAGGCCAACTTTTGGCAACTTCTTGATGCATGGATTCAGGCAACCACTGACAGTATGCAGACAACAGAACTGTTGGGAAAAAAACACCAAAGCAAGATTAAAGAAAAAGAGGATGCACTGAATTAGACTGGTACCAACATGTCATGCACATTAAATCCTTACATTTATCGTCAGTCTTCCAGACACTGAGGAGAGTGTCTCTGCAGTCCACTCTCTTTGACACCAGTGCTCCCAGCACAGCCTCTGTCCTGGGCTGAAGTCTAAAGCAGCAGAAAACATCATCACAGAAAAGTCAGAAAAGTTGATGATAACTCTGTTGATCACAGAAATCAGGGGAATAAGTGTTTTAAGGTGGAGCTGTGTGTGTCAGAGCACCAACTTACTTTGCCCATGTTTTCAGCATGATTGAGGGGTGTGATAGAAGATGGGTGCTGAATTTCTTGAGTTTAGAACAAACCTGTAAAACAGACAAATCTATCATTATAACACTTATTTAACAGAAAGATTCCTGTCACATTCAGACTTTTCTTGGTTTATGAACCTTCATGATTGAGATCTGGGGATTTTAAATGCTTTTTATCATTAATATTTTCCTTTTTTTGGTCAGAGAACACTGAAAACTAATGGAGAATTTGATCTATATTGGTTGCTTATTTTTGTTATATCATTTTATCAACAAATAAAACTTGATTCTGCTGTACCTCTCCCTCAAGCAGGAACCTCGAAAACAGTTTGTAACGCTCCAGGCCGTCCGGATATTCCTTCTCCACCGCTGGCAGCTGCCAAGCAACACGGACTGCATGGATAAAGAAACAGAAAAATGCACCTATATTAAAGCATGCCACTTTGTATGAACACAGCTGATTGTCCTCAGCAGTAAACTTACAAAAGGTGCTGGAGCGGTGGCACCTAATGGTGCCAGTGGATGAACAGAACCAGGGTGATGGTGTCTCCAGTGGAGGGCCGAAATGACAATACTGAGGCAGAAGCTGTGGGACCCATTCTGCTTCTACCGCTGACACACCTATCAGAGGGGAAGATATTTCGTCAGATAAAAGCATGAGTCCACAGGATGTTTGTTTTGTTATCTGCTGACAGTGTGCAATAGATTTTTCTATTATTGTTTTATATGTTTATTTTTTGGCTGGGTGCTAGCCTTGCTGGAATCTACTTCACACAAGCTACTTTTGGGAAGTTCAGAAAAAGATAACCTTTTTATAGTTTGTAGTTGCATCTAAGAAATTAAATCTGGTGTGTTCATAAAAGTCATTTACCCTTCATGTACATCTTGGTTGTCTCCATGATCTCCTGGTAGACGATAAATTCTGGCAGTGTTTTGAACAAGGCAGAGGTGGGATGGATGAACACTGGCTCATCCATGAGAGGTGTCTATGAACAAAAAGAGATCAAGGTGGAGGTGAGGAGGTGAAGAAGAGCACTGAGGACTCTCTTCAATCAGCCCTCTGGTTGATTTACCTTGTATCCGTTTTTCCATTTTGGGTCCAGAATATCTTCAGACTGCACACGCCTCGCAAGGTGGTCTCCCAATCCAGCCAGAACGATCTGCTGTAAGCAGACCACCTGGTGCTCTGTTGGGGGAGCCATTTTTGGATCCACAAACACCCCCACCTCTGGACACACTGCATTCACTAAGAGGACAGAGCACAAGCATTTTGTTTTTTTTTCTACAACACTAGAAACAGCATTAAGATTTATAAATGCATATGTGTGTGCATGAGTGCATGTCTTTACCTGCGTTGGTAAGCTGTCCTCTGAGCCTCCTGATCTCTACCATAGCTTTATACCTCAGACCGTTGTCCTCACAAAACTTCGGGGTACAGCCAGCAAATTCACAAGCACCAACCGCGCCTGTGTACGCAGAGATATAGATTTATTTATTTATTATTTTTTCTTTAAAAAGGCACTGATGAATGTAATGTCTTTTTAAAAAGATAAAATAAGAACTATGGGAAAAAAATGTATCCCAGCATTCCCTCTTAAAGTCTGTTACAGCACTGCTGGTTTTATAACTGAATAAAAGTAAACGTACCCAGCATGACCATGAGGTCTCCAAGCAGGAGTGATGCTCCTTGCCCGGCCCACAACCTCTTCATTTGGGTGAGCCGAGCACGTCGCTGGGTGAGCCTGGAGCTCTCATCTTCACTGCCTGCTGGTCTGAGGAGGGAATCAAAAGTGATGAATGTATAAGGTCCAATTAAGTACACTGCATCAGAGGACTGATTTTAAAGTTGCCTAATTGAGCAAAAAAAAACGTAGGTTTCCTTTCTTAAACTTCTGTATCCACGCACAGATATTCAAAATTAATAAATAAAGGTCATCTCACCTGTCCAGATCTTCAAAGAGCTCTCGGACTGTCATGGCGGCTACCACAGCGATGACGTAGGGCAAACAGTCCTGCTGCTTACCCAGAGCTAACATTTTAGCGTAACGCGGCGCCACCGGGAAGGAAGCCATGGCTCTGCCGAGGGGGGTGATGGGACAGCTCAACCTCGCTCTTTCCATGTCTTTAACCCTTTTTTTTTTAATTAAAAAAAAAAGTTTTTTTCAGGTCAAGTAATGTCAAAAAAGCTCAAGTATAAAAAAGGCTTTATTGAACTAGCAAAGGTCCTTATCATAGGCAAACAGTCTGCTGTTGAATGACAGAAAACTCTTTCAATTAACTTCAAATAAACCATTATTTTGTTTTGTTGGCATGATCTGAGCCCAGAGAATTTGGTTGGAGCAGGCAACCAAACACATTAAAAACATATTAAAGTCAGTTACTGACTTTAATATGTCATGTAACTGTTACCTTCCTGTGCGAGGCGGCTCTTTCAGGGCTCCCAATGAGACCAACAACTGCTCTGCTGCAGCCAGAGCCTCAGCAGAGGGAGACGTGGGAAAAGGAAAGTTCACCACCTGCAAAAATGGAAACATGACGGTGAAATATGAGAAGGCTTTTTATTATCATTCTCAGCCACACTTCAATCACAAGCTAGCTTATGCTGTGTAGTGCTTGTTTTTTGCTGACCTTATCAATGTTGAGGTCCTTCATCTGTAAAACTAGGTCCTCCACAGGTCTGCGAGTGATTTCCGCCTCAGAGAACAAAGGGAAGTCTCCAAATACTGCAGAAGAGTACAACCTACACAGATATCAAACAAACACAGACACATGAAGATCTTTAGGTGAAGAAAAAACAGTATCATTGTCAGACAGTTATAAGTCATCCAAACCTGTAGCAGTGTCCTGGCTCTGTTCGTCCTGCTCTACCTGCCCTCTGATTGGCTGAGGCCTGTGAGGTCCATGTGACCTTGAATGAAGAGACCCCTGTTACTCTGTCGTAGAAACGCTTCTTAACTCGACCGCAGTCGACCACGTATTTGATTCCAGGGATGGTCAGAGACGTCTCGGCTACGTTGGTGGCCACCACACACAGGCGAGTCCCAGGGGGAGGAGGTCTGAACACCTGCAGCGAGAGACGTACATGATATGTCCATGACATTGAAGCTCCTTTATTTCAACCAGTTTCCGTACACAGAAGTGTGAATCTGTCACTGGGAAATTTGATAAAAGATTTTGAAATTAATTTTATTTTTAGGTTTCCTTATGAAGCCACACATTTCGACAGTTTTATGTCAACACATTATTGTTGATCTCACCTTAGCCTGCTGCTCCGGAGCCAGCAGAGAGTACAGAGGGAGAACGTAGAGAGGAATAGAGGGGTCGGCTTTCTCCTCTACAAAACAGACACAGAGAAGAATTATTAAGAGCATAGATTTGAATTTGATTGCTTTAAGCTAGGATGACATTTTTCATTCGTATGGCTTGCCTGTATCTGCAGGATCATCTCCTATGTCCACGTCAGATCCGCCATCCTCCTCATCTCCAATCCCTGCCTCTCTGTCCTCATCTCCTTCATCCATCGGGAGAGCGGAGTAGTTATCCAGGCTGATTTGTGGGAGAGACTGGAGACAGAGATCCCACTCTTAGTATACAGTATGTTTATAAAATCTCCACCCAGGATGAGCGTTTTTTTTTTTTTTTTGAGAGTGGACTTACAACTGGTTTCTTCTGTTTGGCTTTCTTAAATCTCCTCAGTGCCTCTGAGCTGTCTGCTTCCTCGTCTTCACCTAAACCCAAAAATGCATTGACATGACTTTTCATTTCACAGGTGTGAGTGTGTAGAGTCAAACAGATGTGTGTGCCTGTGTATATTCATGTGAGTTTGACTAACCTATGGTTGTGTTTCCCTTCCTGAAGGGGAAAGCTTTTCTCAGTCTTCTGCACAGACTATGGACCTCTGCCTGACCGGTCAGAAACACCAGGATACCACCTGGGGGCAGCATCCGATGGATCTTGCAGGTTTTTTGGAAAATCTCTCCAGTGTAATCCTCCATCGGGGTGCGTTTATTAAAATGTACGCTAACTGGAAACTGACGAGCGTCCACCTTGATTACAGGTGGAGGAGATCGAAACAGCTTTGTGTTGTCTGTGAAGTCTTCCACTCGCAGAGTGGCCGACATGACGAGCAGCTTCATGGGTAAACCTTTCTGCAGAGACGTAAAGAGGGTGATGAAATGAGAACAGAAAGACAGTGAAAGATCATCTCATGAATGTCTGTAGTCAACAGTTTCTTACCTTATTTCTGAGTGGAACGATTCGAGACAACAGTCCGATGAGGATGTCTGTGTACACGCTTCTTTCATGGGCTTCGTCTATGATGATCACGCTGTATCTCTGCAGCAGGAAATCCTACAAGACAAGACAGAGGGTTGAAATTCAGCAGAGTTAACTTAAGGCTTCTATAGACAAAATGATCTGTATGTTATGTGTTTTGACCAAGTCAATAATTGACCGAAGTTTTCAATTCTTAAAGGCAAAAAAAACAAAAATTTTAAAGTCAATTTCAGGGTTGCCAATTTAGTTTAGTCAGCTGTTTAACGCATTAGCCTCTGCACTGCAGAGACTAAAGTCCTCAATTTTGGGGGTTCAAATCATAACCCTCTACCACATGCTCTTTTTTCTCTCTTTTCTTCTATATTTGAACACTTAACACTTCCTGTCTTGCTTACTTTTACTTTTCTCTAATACAAATCAACTGAAAATAAAGATGATACCTTCTGAATCTCCTTCAGCAGAACACCATCCGTCATAAACTTGATCTTAGTGTCACTGGTCACGTTTCCTTCATATCGAATCTGATATGACACCACCCTAAAAATAAACAACCATGAACCATATGATAGACATCATATTTCCATCATCAGAAAAAAATTCCCATAACTGAAAAATAAGTTTTCAAAAGCACAACAGCCTGTTCCTTTAAAGATTTTAGTCAATTAAAATTAAAAAAGTTCTGTTACCGAGTGGACAGGTTCATCTCTTTGGCCACTCTGTGTGACATACTGACAGCTGCGACTCTTCTAGGCTCTGTGATGCCAATTATACCACTGCCACTGCAAGGAAAAAAAAAAGAAAGAAGAGGATGTAAAATGCATGATATATTGCAAAATGTTTCTGAATGTAAGCTTTGTCTTTTGTTAAACATCCAGTACACTAAAAGCTCATCTAAGGAGCGCGACATACCTGGAATAGCCAGCTTCATACAGAAACTGAGGAACCTGCGTGGTCTTTCCACTTCCTGTCTCTCCACAGATGACGACACAGGGGTTTTCTCTCACCGCCTCCATGATCACCTGCTCCTCTGCCAGCACAGGAAGCTTCAGACGAGCCTCCTGAAGGATTAGATCAGAGCATGTGAAGCAAACTCACAAGAGAACATTTATGCTTACCTTAATGAGGTATAAAGTTGGTCTCAAACATGCACAGTGAACATAGTCACACATACACACCTGTATATCTGCTGCTCTGTCAACAGGAACAAAGATGGTTGGCTGCATGGGAGTCTTGTTTTGGGTTTTCTCCTGAGCTAAAATCTTTTCCCGTTTTTGTTCATCCAGTTCTGTTTTGGGTTGTTCTTCCTTCACTTCCTGTTTGTCATCAGTCTCCACATAGGGCTCTGGGGTTTCCTTAGATTCACTCTCCATCATCTGGCTTATTTGCTCCTCTTCAGTATCTTCATCAGACGAGGTTTCAAGGTCGCTACTTTCCTCTGCTTTTTGTTCTTCTTCCTCATCCTCTTCTTCTTTCCACTTTCTCTTTCTGTTCGCGCCACTTATGCTGCTGATCTTTGGCCCTGAGTCCCCATCTGTTATTTCGTCTGGCAACCTGAAATTAACCACAAATATTACTCCAGAGTGACAATGAAAGACCCAGCAAATGATTGTTTACACTCACTGAAATGCTGAATGAGTACACTTACTGTTTGGTCTGGTAAAGTTTGTCTCCTGTTCCCAGTTTGGATGTGGTGTAAAGCAGTTTCAGCTCAGACTCTGGAAGCTGCACTTCAGCCAGTTTAGTCAGGATGTCTGCTCTCTGAAAGGGAATGGGAAAGGCAGCAGGACAGATGAGTGGGATGGGCAGGTTAGCTCTGGGTTAGTGATCTCTGTGAGTCCGTGCTAGTAAAGCTGTTCAGTGTTTAATGATTGGTGCTTATGCAGGGTTGATTACAGAGAATAACTAAGTAGGAATAAACTGGCTGTAAAACTAACAGTAATGTCAGCAATAATGACGGCTCATATTCTCACATACTTTTGTCATCTTTTTTCTAATTTTAAATTTAGAAGAAGCAGCTCTAAGAGAACTGACCAAAACACGATTTGCCACATTGTACTTTTTTATGTGATAAAATAAAAGTTTACACAGGCCCTAAATAAGAAGTCTTCAAATGGAAAAATACCCAATGAATGTCAAATATTATTTGTGTAAAGATACACAAGTCCACTTCCAAGAGTGTTTTGGACAGCTTGACATTGAGAGATACATTGGAGATGCATCTGTACTACAAATGTACGATAGTTCATCAGACAGCCCTATGTGGGAAGAGCTGGTTGCTGATAATAAGAATTAAGTCCATCTGAGCCTTACATGAGCCTTCTTTTCCTTCCTCTCCAGAACCTTCTGCAGCTCTTTTCTCTGTTTCTTGGTGAGGGGCTTCTTGGTGGAGACAGGCATCACTGAAGCTTTTTTCTTGGCTTTGTTGGCTGGGAGAACCAGAGCGTTGCTCTCATCTACACCTTTCAGCCGGTCTGCATCTTTGGAAGGACAAAATTTGGAGGCGATAAAAATCCAGTTTCTAAAATGCATAAAGTCTAATTGACTTAAGAGACAAAAAAAAAAAAGTGTCACCTTTCAGTTCCAAAACAATCTCTGTCTTCACTTCATCCGCTGGTTTTTGAGGATCGCTCTGCTGTCTTCCCTTCCAATTGTGTTTCTTCCTGAGTTTACCCATTTTAGCCAAGATCTGTAAAAGATATACAACACAAAATATCAAACTTAGCCTAAAGAATAAATTATGTTTAACACACCAAAATAATAACAGCTAGAAATGAGCTACTGAGCTATTTGTACGCTAACCGTTACGGTGTCCGCGTAATAGAGTAAACAAATTAATCTTTTTAAAATTAATGAAATATTCACATTTGTATTTCACTTTATAAAAGACCTGAATCTGAAATTTCCCACTAAAAGTTTGGAGAATAGAACCCCAGAAACCTCACGTGTAAATAGACGAGAGTGCGTCTGGTTAAACTGTCCGCCACCGAAACACTCTCACCGCGGAAAGGTTCCCCATTACAAAGAAACGTACGGAATATAACTCAGAGTACTAACTGCTGTACTTGATACGATTTATCTAAAGTTAAAATCTATCAAAAGTGTAAAAAAATTCTACAAATACAATATCAACGCCTTAAGGACATCCCCCCCCCCCCCCCCAAAAAAAAAATAAAAATAAATAAAAAAATAAAAAAATAATAAATAAATAAATAAATAAATAAATAAATAAATAAATAAATAAATAAAATAAAATAAAATAAAATAAAATAAAATAAATATGGAATAACAACAAAAACAATAATAAGAATGATAAAATTTTTTTAAAAAGTAATCCACACATTTTCCATTACATTTATTTCTGTAAAATATTGTTTTTATTGTGTTTGATATAAAATCCATGCATTTGATATGGCTTAAGTACATTTTAAAATCCATAATAAAATATCTAAAATTTGTCCAGGGCAAACATAAATGGTCCAATAGAATAGTTATAGGGTTTTGTTTACACATTAACAAATGTCACAATAAATAAACTGAAAAAGTCAAATGACTACAAAAATTTTAAGACAAAGTTGGGAAAACATAAATAATTTCTAAACTGCTTGGCATTACGCACAGGCCCATAAAAACCTTTACAGAAATCTTTCAGAACTTTAGACATAACCATTATTAATTAAGACTCAGTTAATATCATTTTGATTTCTGAGATAACTTGTACACTTTCTCATAATGGCAAACAAGTACAATATATTCATTTGTTTTCAACCTGAAACATCTGATATAAAAAAAATATAAAACTTTATTTTTCAACCACATTGGTTTTGGAGTAGGCAGGAAAGGCTCATGTTTTTAAAATGCAAAACTTGGTGCAATCAAAAAAATGCTAGATTAAAAACAGGTTGTTGGGACAAGGTGCAATAAATACCCGAAACAGCAAAGTGTTATCAGCTGGTATTATGTTAATGCGGATAAAGGCATATTAGTTTTTACTAATGGCTGGTGAAATAACTGCTATTACGATATGTAAGTGAAAATGAAATATTCATGGTGTTTGATATATATATATATATTGCAAGTTAAATTTCAAGCTATTTTCCCTTCACTAAACATATTGTCTTACAATGACTTGGTTATTGTATTTTCTCAGTCAAGTTCAAGAAGTCCAAGTTAAGATACTTTAGAAACAAATATCCTCCAGAATTCGCTGACAGAAAATGTAACTACCTGTTATTGTTGATGATGATTGTCCTCAAAATTCAACATCTGTTACATTCAGGTGCAAATTGTAATATTTGGTTAAGATTTGGACACGAAACATAGGATTCAAATTAAGTCCATAATTTTCAGTCCACTCCTCTGGAACCTGTGTGAACCCCTCTGCACAGTTTCTTTGATCATTTGTTCTTTTTTTTTTTCTCTGATCAAACCACCTTGTATTGAAGACAAAATCAAAATAAAATTCTAAAACTGAAAAAAATCAGATTAGAATTTTTTTGCCCAGCGTGCAAATAATGAACTGCTGTTTTGCTAATGTAAATCTAACACTTAAACACATCACAGCTTTCTCTTAGATGCTGCCATCTTTTAAATTTGCGTATTCGTTCTCCCTCTGATTCTCCCCGGCTGTGAAGCTTTCCTCTGTGGTCCTCTTGGCCTCTTTGGAGAGCCTCTCAAACTTCCTCAGGAACACAAGCAGGGCCACCAGCAGGGCCGCCTGCACAGCCACAAACACGAACAGACACACCTGAGAGGCCAGGGCCAGGTCACAGTACCAGTAGTGACACGAGTCCAGGATCTCCTTTTCAGCAAGATACACCACCAGCCGTCCTCTCAGGCCTGCAGGAGACTTACAGGTGACGCCCAGGTGTGACTTGAGGTTGGCAGGTTGACGCTGCAGCCAGGCTCGCAGGTAGAGGACGCCACAGTCGCACACCCAGGAGTTATTGTGGAGGGAGATGGAGCGCAGGGAGGTCAGACTGTCCAGGAGCCCGTTCGGGAGGTGGGTGAGCTTGTTGTTGTGGAGGTGGAGATCAGTGGTCTCAGGGGGGAAACCGGTGGGCAGCAAGGAGGAGGTGAGAAACCTGCTGCTGCAGTTCACCTGTCGGCCATGGCAGGAACAAAAGTGAGGGCAGGATGATGACCTTTGACCTGCAGCTAGGAGAAGCAGACTGAGGAGCAGAAGCCCCTTCATGGTGATGGATCACTGGAGAGAAGAAGAGAGATGACAGAGTGATCAGATTATTTCTTGTTTAAATCAGACAGGAGAAATAATCCACTTTGATCTCCTTAATCCTGAAAGTTTAGGGGAATTAATAGTATCCGCATCATACTTTAACAGTCTCTAACTTAACTGTCCCATGCTTTCATGTGATGTTATAAATAATACTTTAGTTTTAGGGTGAATAATACATTACAGCTGCTGAGAAGCTTTCTCTTTGTCTTGTTTTCATCTTTTTGGCCGTAGAATTTGGAAGGTAATCCAACAGGGTTAAAATTTCTTCATTTGCAAAAGATGGAGGAAAATTGTATCAACCCATAAAGAAAATTTTACCCTTAAGTTTTTGTTTTGAAACATTCAAACATGTATACATTGCAATGGACAGGACAGTATAGAAAAGTAAGTCAAGCTGTTATAAAAGAGCACTCTGTCTGAGATGTTAAATCAACTGTCCACGCATCATTAAAAGGAAAAAAAACCACATGAAGTTTGAGGGCCTCTGTTTGAACTGAGTAAGAAGAATTTGAATAAAAAATTGTATAAAAAGCAGCCAGAATGAATTTACCTACTGTGCAGTGAGTCTCCAGAGGACTTCTGTACTCCTTCCTATGGCAGCTCCCTCTGAGACGCAGCGTGTGTGTTAGTGTGTGTCTGTTTGCTTTCTGCGCCCAGCTGGCTCTTGCTGATAAAGGCCAATGACACATATGAAACAACATTTATGCGCTGACACAACACACACACAAACACTCACACACACATGGACAAGCTTCTTACAGAACAAAGGAAGTGTACTGGGACTTCTTATCTTTTGCTTCTTTATTGTCAAATTAATTTCTTGGAACTCTCTTTAAGGAAACCTACTCTGAAGTAATAGAAAGTGTCCATGCTCGCCTGCCCTTAATGTTTTTATATCACCTTAAAAAGAGCTTGAGTTTGGTTACAGCTATCGATCTACACACATAAGATTGGGAACTCTTTTTATGAGGTCATAGAGAAACATTTAAGGAGAAGTTTATCATCAAAAATGTTGAATGAGCTCATACAAAGTTTTAGCTGGAGACATTGTTTCGGAAAAAAAACAAACTTGACAAGTTTTGAAAGATTTGAAAAGTTTTCTATAACTTTCTTGAATATACTGACATCTAAATAAGGCTTTTGATGATGAATGTTTCTCTCATTTCTGTGTTTTCTTAGTCTATGTCCCTTTTTGTGCCTATGCATGAATGTGCATTGCTTGTGTTTTTAATATTTTTTTTCTTAATGAAACAATATAAAAGAGATGTTGTTTTTTAAATCAACTAAATTTTTGGCACACATATTTAAAACAACAAAGGTTTACCAAAGTGCTAAACAAAACCTAAGAGAGTACAGCAAGAAAAGTAACACAAATCACCAGAAGAGTAAATATGTCAAGATAATAATATTCTCATCTAAAAAATAAATAAATAAATAAATAACTGGTGGAAGAAAAGAGACTAGTGAAAGTCTCAAACATGCTGACTCATTAATATTTAAAATCCAGCCATATTATGTAGTTTTAATGTGTTAATGTCAAATTTATATATGATCTGGGTACACAAGTTTATTTTGAGGCAAACAGGGAATAACTGCTAATTTGATTCCAAGATGAATGTAAGCTGTTGTATCTCTTAGCCTGGATGACTTTGTGAAATGTTGTCTCTCCACAAGTAAAGAAGAAACAAAACAGAAAATAACATGCCATCAAAACTGAAACAAAATGGTTTGCAAATACAGTGAAGATGAAATTTAACTGAAGGATTGTTCCTGCTTTAGATGTTTGTGTTACAATTTTGAACCCAGAATCTTGACATGTATCACTGTGATTTTGTATTTTCACAGAACAATAAAAATTAATTAAAAAATAATAAATAGAAATTTTCAACTCCAACACTTCCATTCTTCAGACTTTGTGCTGGTTTCTCCTCTGAGTGTCAGGGAGCCGCTGTGTGCGCACTGCAGAGGAAGTGTGTCTACAGGAGATAAACATGAATCAGCAGATAATGTTCCCGCAGCAGCTTCAGCGCAGACTGCAGCTGTTCAGACTCTAACAGCCGGAAGTGACCGAGTATGTTGAGCGAAGACGGACGGACTGTGATGTGTGACTGAAATCTGCAGAGAAACAAGTGAGGCCAGAGCAACGAGAAACAAGAATTTATTTTAACACCTTTATAAACAGGGCACAGGCTGAGCTCACAACCTTCAGGCAAAATATGTACTGTTTCTCAGCTTCAGCAAACACACACTCTCTCTCTCACACACACACACTCAGGAACACATCTTCACTGGCAGAACACAGCAGCTCACTTTCAGGGGAAATTAAAACTGAAGCATAGACTCCGTACTCTCTCTTTGTCATAGATCTATTTTTAAAAAAAGAACAGAGCAGACTGTAGATCATGGTACTTTTTAATACAAGCACAGGGCGACCACTATAAAGCAGTAAAAATAGGCCCTCAGCACTTAGCAGATATGAGTAAAGGCAGCATGCTTGCACATGCACCCTGCACTGCTCTGACTGTAATGTCAGAGGCTCTCCATTCACAGTAAGCCACCGGCAATAAGTGCATTTCCAGCTCAGCCAGCATGTTAAAAAATGCTGGGAGAGGATATATTAACTTGCCACATGTGAAAAAAAAACATCACATGAAGGTTTTTATGAAGATCGGAGAGCAAAATAACAAAGTGTGAGGTCAAGGGGAAAGAAACAGGAGTTATATGGACGGATAATTGGTTGATACTGGATTAAATTTCATGAGATACACAAGCTAAGGCATCCAAACACACACTCACAAACACATAATAAAAAACAATATCAATGTTCAGATTTCAACATCAACAACAAACTCAATTTCTTTACAAAACATCTTGTAGCACATGTTCATATACCCTGACAAAATATCCAAAAAGTTTAGCATGGCATTTATAAATTAGATACACTGAGTAGTAATTTAAATTACGCTTTTATATTATATATATGTTAAGACTGTTAAACCACAGCGGGGGCAGGGGGCGGGCTCAGAATGGGAGACAGATATTTTCAGAGAAGAAAACACCCCCAGGAAAAAAAAAAAAAAACCCTCCAGGCAGACAAACTATACAAAGCACCAAACTGACGAGAGATGCACAGCCAGAGTCACCACTAACACCACATCGCCATGGTCATCGTCATCATCATCATCATCATCATCATCCGAAGGTCTCACTGTTGTTCAGGGGAGGAACAGCAGAGGGCGCTGCAGCACAGATCTGCAGAGGGCGACATCACTGCTCTTTGTCATGCATCTGCTGCTGCATCTTATTCAGCATCTCCTGCATCCTCTTCAGCTGCACAGAGGGACAGACAGGAAAGAAGAGAAACAGAGGAATCTTAAAGAGTGATGAAGCAACATATAAAGCACTAAGATCACCTGATGCATCAGCTTTTGCTTAGTTAAAAAGATATACACAGATGCTGGGTAGATAAATTTAAACACTGCTGTGGGTCATCTTGGTCTTAACTCACTGAGAAATGTTGCCTGGTCTAATGAGTCTGGATTTCTGCTCCACATTCAGATGGTAGGGTCTGAATTTGGCATTAACAACATAAAAGCTGGATCCATCCTGCCTTGTATCAACATTTCAGGATGCTGCTGGTGTAATGGTGTGGGAGAGATTTTCTTGGCACACTTTGAGTACCTTAGTACCAAGTGAGCACGAGTTAAAGTCCACAGCCTACGTAAATACTGTTGCAGACCATTGTGATCCCGTTATAAGCCCAGTGTACCCATCCTCTGTCACAAAAAGCTTAAATCAATTCACACTGGTGGATGTTAAATCGGCAAATCTGCAGCAACTGTGTGACTCTATCATGTCAATATGGAGCAAAATCTCTGAGGAGTAATTCCAGCACCTTGTCTATCCCACAAAGAATTAAGACACTTCTGAAGGCAAAAGAGGGTCCAACCTGAAACTAGCAAGGTGGGTAAAATAAAGTGCACTGGAAAAAAAAGAAATCTTATCAAGTGTTTGTGTCTTATTTTCAGTAGAAATGGTCTTTTTCAAGTTATTTAAAGATAGAAATGAGGTCTAAATTGCTTGTAACAAGTAATGGCAAATGGAAAGAAGAAAGTTACTTGTATAAGTTATATAAGTTGTATTAGTTATATTGAATAAGTTACTTTGCTAGGTGCCGCCCTGTTGGTTATGGCTGCTTTTTGCAGCAGCTCTCTCTTCTTTGTCCGTTTCTTGTAATTTTTTTCATCTCTTTTTCGTAATCTTAGTATTTGGAGTGGATCATTACTTTGTTTGGCTCATTTGTTGGTCATGGACACCAAACTTTTTGTGGCTTCAGTGATATTTTTACTACGTTTTCTTCTGTTTGTCGGGAGATGCTACATGTAACCATGGCTGCATTGTTTACATGTGAACTCAGCTGTTAGCAGCCTGTAGCATGTCAATGCTAACTGGTGTAAGGCCTGATGTTTTCCCACAAGGTGAGGATAAGGAAGCCGTGCTAACCCAGCAACAGAGGGAATACCAGAGGGCAGAGTAGCATCATGCTATTCACAGACATGGCTAACGGAGCTAACATCAGACACCAATGCCACACTGGAAGAGCTTCACCTGCTGTGAGCAGACAGGATCCAGGAGACAGAGACTGAACAGACTGAAGAAGAAGTTCAGTCCTGGACCCTGTGGAGGTGGAGGCTGGATGAACTGGACAATGATGGACAAGCTGTCATCATCTATTTTCTTATGGACCTTTTTGCACTTTCTATACACTTTCTTACTTTTGTTTTTTTGATTGCTGCTGTAACTTCAATTTCGTTGCACTTGTTACAATAACAATAAAGTTCTTTTCTATTCTATTCTATTCTATACTATTCTATTCTAGTCTTTTCTATTCTATAAAGACATTATTCTAGTTTCGAGCAAATTTTTGAGTAATTTTCTCTTGTTCCATTGGCAGATTTTTTTACTAGTTGCAAGCAATTCAGACCTTATTTTTGTCTTTGAATAACTTGAAACAAGACATTTTTTCTGAATTGACCAGTTGAATGTGGCTCATATCAAGTATAACAAGACAATTTTTACTTAAAATAAGGCAAAAACACTTGATAAGATTTTGTTTTTACAGTGAGGCAGGTGAAAACACTCAATCCAGGAAATAAACAACTGTCTGGAAGCTAAAGCTGTCTGATAAAAGTATCATATTGTTTGTGAAATGAATATTTGTATCGTCATACCTCTTCATCTTTCATTTTAATAAGCTTCTCAGTCTCCACGTCTGGGGTGGAGAGCGGCAGGATGGGGATGGGACTCTCCATACGGTTGTCCTGAGCCAGTTTACTGCACAATAGAAGAAAAGGAAGAGACAAAATTAAAGGACGAGAAACACTAAACAAAATAATCTGCTCTGAAATCTGTCGGCCTCAGTGGTAATTTGAGATGTGGAGTTCTCTCAAGTTTAAGTTTCTCACACTCACCTGGTCATCTCCTGTATGCACTGCGCTCTGTAGTTCTCATAGTGGACGTCACAGGTCACGTCTTTGAGGTCGTGCATGTGTGAGCGAATCAGCATGTTCCTCAGTTTCACGAAGTCACAGTGTGACTGGTTCTCCACTGAGAGACGAAAAGTGTTGAATTAATAATGTTGTGATGTTGAAACTGTGTCAGATTTGAACTCAGACATGCACAGACGATACAATAATAATAATTTATGAACAAACCTTCAACAATGCCCCACGGGTACAGCCTCCCCCTCACTCTCTGTCCTCGAGCCTCCACCACTGTATTACTGCCGATCACAGCGAAGGGGGTGCACTCCTGCAAGACAAGAGGAGGGATTGTTTTTATTATCCCTCATTCATCCAAAGAAAGCAGAGTGAGCACGCTGGGCCCTGGTACATATTCACAGTTATTATCCACGTTCACAAAAGAGCACTGAGCGGCTTAAGAGAAGCTTAAAGACAGAGAGAGTTGTTGTTCAGTTTTCTGGCACAGATTTTTAGCTGATCTGTGGATTCAGGCAGAAAACTTCAGACAGCTGCTGATGAATTTCATCAGTGTATGAAGTTATGCTTTTTCTGTAGACTTTATAGGGTCTTAGGTTGAGTTTAAGTCAGTAAAAGAGAGAAGCAGGGATTTATCTTTCAAAGTAAAATATGAAAGCGTAAAGTGAAAGATAATGATGACAGTTTGGTGTCTTGAGAGACATTTCCGATGGAAATCTTGCCTGGAAAATGAAACTGAGTGGATTTAATGACCCTCATCCACAGCTGAAGTGACTTCCACCCACAGTGAGACTTGAGTCAAGTGGATTCAGGTATCTGACTCGCCACACTCACCTTCAGCTCCTTGTCCAGCTGTTTGAACTCCTCATCCTCATCAGAGTCACATTCGGGGAACTGGTACACTTTGATCCCAAACTTCTCGATTTCATCTCGTATCTGTTCACACACACACACACCACACACACACACACATCAGCAAACAGTGATGACTGGAACAATATGCACAATAAATAAGTAACACAGCAGACTCACTCTGTCTTTGAGCTTCTTTATCTCGTTGGGTGTAAGGCAGTCAGCTTTGGCGATGAGCGGGATGATGTTCACCTTTTCATGAAGAGCCTTCATGAACTCCACATCCACCGGGCGCAGTCTATGGACACAAAAACAAAGAGGTTATTAACGTGACTCGTAACAAAAGAGTTTGAATGTAGGACTCTGAGCAGGAAATCTGAGGGCAGAAAGGATGATTGTTGACTCTTTGTGTGTGTAAATGTGTGTGAATATGTGTGTGTGACATTACCCGTGCCCAAAAGGAGGGATGAAGTAGAGGCAGCAGTGGACTCGGTTGTCTTGAATGTTCTTTCTGTTCAGGCCGCTCTCATCCCTGAAGTACTGCTCAAACTGCTGGTCGATGTAGTCTGTGATCGGCTTCCAGCTACAACACACACAAACACACACACACAAACATAAATGTTGATTTCTCCTATGAGGCTGAATCAGGCTAACGTCAGATGATCACGTCTTCCAGCTCAGCTCACCACTCGTTGTTGTTGACAGCATCTCCAAACCCCGGAGTGTCCACGATGGTCAGTTTGAGCTTGACTCCTTTCTCCTCGATGTCGACCGTGTGTTTGATGATCTCTACAGTTTGGCTGATGCGCTCTACAAAGCAACCGAACCATAGCAGGAGAAAGTTTAATGACACGGCTGAAACAAGGTCATAGATATTGCTGAACAAGTCTGATTCTGATGTGAATGAAGTCTCCAAGAGTAAATTATTCTGTTTGTCTTTCTTTTGGCTTCAGTGCATGTGGCAAGACTGCTAAACAGTATCAAACTTGAAACATTAACATTTTTATTAAGGACAACGCTTTCCACATGCAAAACTTAGTGCAAACTGTGGTCAGCGGTCGGTAGGTATCAGAAGCAAAAATAAGAATTGTTACCAACAGCAAAATAAACTTTTCAGTATTGCCAGAAAAAAGTGGCAAATTTTTCAACAGGCTTTTAAATCTTTTTTTTTTTTTTTTTGCTAAGAAGCATTGTTACAAGACAGAAATCAACACAAAAACACAAATTTAGTTGCATTTTGTGCTAAGTTTATATTTCTTTGTTTAAAAAAAATAATAATTTAAGGACACAAAACAACAATTTTGTTGATCTTTCATGACAAATTCTTAAAAAAAAGAAGTTATTACTTTAATCTTTGGCACTTGGACATATGAGATCATCTCTCCTCATCAGCTGGTAGGTATCGTTTTTAACCTACATTACATAAACAGGACTAAATAAAGTGTCTGATGTTTTATTTTTCAGTGAGGCCTGAATATTTTTTAATCTTAGCTGAAGTTAAATGGATAGGAACAGGAAGAAGTATTTGTGGAAATTTTTATTTAATATCAGAAACAAAAAACTCCCAGACGTAGCTGCAGTGATGCAAACTGAGCTACCTGTTATACGCCTGCTGCTATTTGTGTCTACTAGTAAAAAGGATTAATCTAACACTTTGCTATGTTTACACATCCACATTATCATCAAGATGTGAATAAAGACAGTCTTACACACACTGAGATGATACCATGACAATATGAAGTGGACAAAGACACCTTGACGTGGCCTATCGGACCACAGACCACAATTATAACCATCCAGAGCCAGAGGTGACCATATTTGGACAAGAGAGTGGACACATTACTACGCCTCTGTCCTGATTGAGAGGTCACAGCTGAACTTAACGTCAGTCTGTTTAAAAATTAAAACCCAACATTAAAATTAAATGTGATACAAACTGGCAATATTCTGGTGTTTAAGAATATCACAGCCTCAGACTGTGTTTTTCCTGACAGCACAGTGCATCAATACAGCTGACACAGAGATCATAAATAATGCACAGACTCACCCTCAGCGTTCAGTAACTTCCTGTCTTTGTAGAGGTCTGTGAGGAAGAGGCTGTTAACCAGAGTGGATTTACCCATGCCAGACTCTCCTGGAGGAAGAAATGAGAAGTTAATCAGATCACAAACTCTAGCCTCTAAAGTTACCACAGCATTTGATCAAACTAATTTTAAACAAAGTGAAGGAAAAGTTTCTCACTCGTCTGTTTAACAGACTCATTTAGTTTTAGCAGAGTGAATATAATAAACTGGATACTGAGTAGTTAGATGAGTACGTTTTCTGACCTGCCACCATCAGCGTGAAATCGAAGCCTTTCTTCACAGACTTCCTGTGGACCTGGTTTGGTAGAGTTGCAAATCCCACATACTGTTTCTCCTATGACAGAAAAAAAAGAAAAGAAAGGGAAGAAAAATCTTAGTATCAAGAGTTTAGATTAAGTAATTCATGGCTTAAACTATTGAATAAAAACTGTGTAATGAGTTGGAAATAAGAGGGGAAAACCATCAACCTTGTCTCTGTATCAATAGGTTGCTGGGAATGATTGTATGTAAGCAAGGGTTAATTAAATCAACTGACTGATAGTTTATTTAAAGGGATAGTTCGGGTTTTTTAAGGGTACTCATCAGTCTTGAGTGCACTACTTATAGTGGAGCTTATCACACTACAGAGGGCGAAGGCTGTCTGACGTCAAGTTGAAGCTCTCACTTATTCTTTTACTTTTAATGTGGGACTTTTTAAAGTGGCTTAAGTTTAATTAAAAATCTGTCAGTAGTGGTAAAGAGTTAGCTTTTGTGCAGAAACTGTGGCCAGCTTCTCCAAATAGAAACCATTCAGTCTGTTATCTACAGAAGGTAGTGTACGTAGTGTACAGCATGAATCTCAACATGTGATGCCACATCAAAAACAAAACAAACTATTCCTTTAAGAGTGGTTTCAGCCTTTTTTAGTATTTGACGGTCTTCAGCAGTCAAAATGTATATATATATATATATATATATATATATATATATATATATATATATATATATATATATATATATATATATATATATATATATATATACATATATATACATATATATATTTATATGTATATATATACTTTTTTTAACCTAAAAATTTATCTTAAATCTTGCAGATTTATAAAATTAACACAAAGCCAAACCTTTGTTCTGACTTAAGGTCATTCAGGGTAGTCCTGTCTTCGGTCAACATGTTAATCAAAGCACTAGTATTCCAGTATGTTTAACAAACTCTTTCTTTTTAGAAATGTGTATGTATTTTGATGCCAACACTTCAAACTCCATGAAAGTAGAGAAACTTATCAAAGTCTAGTATCTCCTAGGGATGGGTGAGTAGCTACCGGTATCAGGTATTGGGCTGATACTAGCCTTATTTCAAGGTATCGGGTCTCTGGTAAAGGCTGACGATACCAGCAGCTGACACTCAGGGCAAAAAATCCTGAGTCCTCCTTGCCCGCAGTTGTCGCTACATTCTGTGGTTTGACACCACTGCAAATGGGTGCCAGGTCCTTTTCAGACAACATGAACCAGGGAGGGTTGACAAAATAATCATAATGTTAATAATAATTTGTTGAAAACAAATTGTAAACTCAGAGAGAGTTGTTTTTGTTTTATTTTGGACTTAATAGCAGAGTAACTGTGCTGTGTTTGATCAAAATTATCCGTCTATGTTAATCAAAATTTTATGTATCAAAAGCTTTCTTGGTATTGGTAGTTGGTGTCAGTGAGTGCTCAAGAGACAGTATTCATACTGGTATCAGTCTGAAAAAAGTGGTATCAAACATTCCTTGTATCTACACAACAAACACTGCTTCATCTGCAGCATTAACACACTGCAAAACACAGACCAAAAGTCTGAGATACTCACATCTAAACTACAACTATGAATTATGAGCCCCTTTGGCTCGAATAATTATTGAATTGTTAATTCATTTTCATAATACGATACTTAGAGTGTTATTTTCCTCTTATTATACAAATAAAAACAAAGAACTTATATATAAAAGCAGATCAAATAACTGGAATGGAGCTCAAAGGGTTTCTAATGAGGAAACTGAATGTATCTGGCAGAGTCTGGTCCAATAAAGTAAACCACAACAGACAGAATACGTCCATAACACAGAAAATCTACAAGTGTGTGGAAAAACACGTGCACAGCATTCCCCAGAATAACCAGCGTCTCAGACTTTCCACTAAAACTCTGATTGAATGCACACAAACAGAACCAGAAGATACTCGTCTCTCTTCTCTCTTTCTGTCAGACAGTGAGTCTCAGTGCTGCATCTGGCACAACGTCATCTTCACCCTACAGTCTGCTCTAATGTCCAGATATAAATACACACTTCAAGCCTCCGAGAGCATTCACACACACTCACAGAAGCTTCATTCAACAGACCTGAAAAGCTCTTTTTGCACTCAGTAAACACGCAACAAAAAAGACACGGCTGGAGTCCTCATATGCTGTCATAACTTGTCACTGGCATTTCCGACAACCGCCTCGGGTGAGGATTGTGTTTTCAAAAAAAAAAGGAAAAAAATACACATTCACACACAAAAACCACAGGCGGTGCAAACAGACAGTTTTGAAATGCCAGGAAATGTGGAAATCTGTGGATACATTAGTGAGAAAGAACTAATACAAACATCTCATCAGTAAATCAATCGTGATGAGGAGATATCAGGAGAGTAAACAGAGACACAGAAAGGAAAACAGTGAAAAGATGCTTCACTCAGTCCAGAGGTGTGAATAGTTCCTGTTTGTATGTCTAAAATCCATCCTGGAGCCTGTGATTTGCATATTATTTGAATTTTTCTTCACACTTTCACCCATTTTTCTTCCCCTCACAGAAATCCATGTTTTTTTTACCTTCTGCCTGGCAGTTCTCACTCGTGGGCACAGCAGCCGTTCCACCAGTTTTTCTTGCAGCATGATGGCATCCATCCCAAACCGCTCCGACACTGACGGACCGAAATAGCCACGGGTCTCACAAAAGTTAGAAAACAGCCCAGCAGGGAAGAGGAAAAGCAAGCCTGAAGCCTCGAGACCTTGATAAACTCTTTCCTTACTCTCTATCTGTTGTCTCTAACACACCTTTTTCCTGTTTTTGCTTTTTAAATATTCACCCTCTGTTCCTCCTACTTTCCCAAACCAGGGTCCCTTCTCCTTCTTCCCCCCCTTCTTCCCTTTTTACTTTCTTTCTCCCCTCTGCCCTGCGGCTCTCCGACTCTCCCTGTTCAGACAGGTACGGAGGAATTCTAACTGAGAGGGAGGGAAACGGGGCAAGGGAGTAAGAGAGAGGTGGCAATTTGAGGGAGGAAACAAGGGAGGGATAGAAGAAGCGAAGGTCTAAAAGAAACTCATTCATTCAGTCTGAATTCCCTCCCCCAGCTCCGACAGTTGAAAAATAAAACTCTGCTCTAAGAGAAGTGACCACCAGCTCGCAGAGGAAGACAGAAAGAGGAGGAGCGGAGAGAAAGTGTAGATGCTTCTTTGACCTCAGGGTGAAAAGACGAGAAACAGAGAGGAACTAGTTTGAACTTGACATTGTAAAAGCAACAGTGCGACTCAAAGACACAAAGGCTGCAAGTTCAGGCCTGTGGAGTGAGATTATCAGATTATTCAGTAAATAAACTTGTCAATCAGTGTTTGAGTGAAAACTCTGTGTGTGAAAGCTGAACAGAGGCTGGACAGAGGCTGCTCAGAGCCGTCTAGACCTGAGGATTATCAAGTCTTAAGACAAGAAGAAAAATAAATCACTGGAACAATACTCAGCTGCACAGCAAGAATATCCTTTCATAAATCCAATTATAACAGACACATAGAGTGAAAGTGTCCCTTTTGACTTCTAAAAATAATAACGGATTGATGTTGCTGATGCACTGATGTGCAGGAAGAACATGAATGGTTGCTCCTTTTTAACAACATTAAGATCATGTAAGACATCAAATTCCTCAGAGTTAAAAAATTAATAGGGGGTTAATAGGGGTTTTGAAATTATTAAAGGTTAGCCTGTATTTTGATGTTTTGGTTGTTTTGGGACATTTCTGGGCAGGGAAGAAGTGTGGTTACCTCAGACAGTCACAGTGCGCCCAGTGCACAAGTAACATTGTGTGTTGGTAATTGCGAGTGGAAGAAGCTATCCTGGGTGGCTACAATAGTGGACGTACCATGGATGAAAAAAAAACACAAGTAACATTGTACAACGAAATATCAAAAGATAAAGCTTTTTACTAAACAAGGGTGAAGCTTGGCTCGACTTTCAATCGCTTTTAGGCAATGTAGAGCAGCACTGGATAAAGAGCGACATGACTTGGCTTTATGCTAACCAGGTATGTATCAAGCACCCGTGATTAGCTTGTGCTAACAAAGTCAGGTGCATGGCTCCAGAGTCTCTTCTATGTAGAAATGCGATACTGCAGGTGGTTGCTAGGCTTGTGAATGTGTTTATGTAGTCATGGTCAGAGGCTGTGGGTGTGTGGTGCCGCTGGCACTGAGCCAAGGAGGAGGGGCCCAGTTTGAATGTTGTGTTTACTAACAAGTGACGAAAATCCCTACCTATAAGAAGCTAAAAAAGAAAAATAACTTAAGTAGAACTGCTCACATATTTATGGAGTAACATCATTTTTGCCAAGAGGTCCCAAGTAGATTTTTAACTGGGATCACAAGCCAGCAGTTCAGGGGTCGAAGTTAAAATCTGTGTGGAAGAAGCACGAAAGTAACACCTAACTAAACTGTCATAAATTGTATTTAGAAACCGTATGAACTGCATGTTATGGTATACTTTTCTGCTGACTGTATGACCGTCATTGTACCATAGTACCACTCTATGTATTTACCATCATCCTTTTAATAACAAAGTCTGCACACAGCAGATACTGAGGAGCTAAATGACACAGACTCATGGTAATAGTAGCTTTCTCATGCTGCCAAGACAGTCACCACTTAGGATGAACCAGAAATTAAAATAAACAGAAGTATCACCTATTAGATGAGTTTATTGAAAGATTTTTAGCCTTCGTGTGCCAGGAGCCAGTTAGCTCAGCTCAGCTTAAATATTAAAAGCAGGGACACTAAGCTCACATGGTTGCGTCAATATATAACAAAAGCACTTTAAAAACTCTTATTTGTCACTCTTACACTTTTGATCTTTGAACAGATAAAATAAAGATATGATGTGTTTAAGGAGTGTGTATGGTTTCCTAACTCCTGTTTTCCAACAGGAACATCATTAATCTCAATTAACTCTTGTCTTAAAAACAAAGTATAATATTTCTCCAAGCTTCAATCTGTTGGACTTTTTCCAAATCATGGGAATGAAATCCAATATTAGATCCATACATGATTATATGTCTGAATAATCTGTACATGTGCTTGTGTTTAGGGAGCATTAAAGGGTGCTGTAGACTAAAAAAGTTAGAGAAGCTCTGATCTAGAGTGTAATAATAAAGCTCATCAGTCACCCCGTCGTCCCCACTGGTCACTTTAGGAGTGTGTGCATCAGTGTGTGTGTTGAGGTGAGTGAGGTACAAGGCGCTCAGAGGTTGCAGACAATTACTTCCAGATGTAACAGTTCTGTGTGTGTGTGTGTGTGTGTGTGTGTGTCAGCGTGTATGTGTGTGTGTGTGTGTGTGTGTGTGTGTGTGTGTGTGTGTGTGTGTGTGTGTGTGTATGTGTGAGTGTGTTTGGGTGTGTCCAACTCATACATGATGTGGGCAGCAGAACCTAAACGCTCTTTGAAATAAACGGCCCTTTTTTCTCTTTTCTTCCCTATAACGTCGGCACACCCGGCTGTGATGCCACGTGCAGGGTCTTTTACTACCACTCCACACCACAAGGGGGAGTCAGAGGACTCAGATGAAATATTGATGGTCTGGGTCTACTGCTGCCTCCTGAAGGGGAAAAAGGATCCTGTTGTCTTAGTCTGTGTGGTGCTGATGCAAAAAATGTGATGTTAGATGAAGAGTTTAACTGTTACAGAGACATGAAAGAGTGTGTGTGTGTGTGTGTGTGTGTGTGTGTGTGTGTGTGTGTGTGTGTGTGTGTGTGTGTGTGTGTGTGTGTGTGTGTGTGTGTGTGTGTGTGTGTGTGTGTGTGAGGGGGGCTGGGTGGGTTAATGTGAATAGAAGAAAGGAACAGATGTCGTGAAATGGTTTTAAGACAGCCCCCAGGAAAATCCCTCCACCTTTCCTTCCTCAGTTGCCAGCTGTCTCTCTCCAATCCACACAAACTAAACCACCAAAATGACACACATTATCTGTACCAGTCACACTTCATTTGTTTCTGACAAATTTATCAGCATACTTCATTTTCTTGCCATGAAGTGAAGCCATAAAAACTCCTCCTCACTCATTTCCTTACTGAAGACTCTACAGCCTGTTGTTGCAGTTTTCCTGAATCTACCAGCTTCCAATTTTAAAAACAAATGAGCAGATTATAATTTGAACAAGGGGCTATTCAGACTTGAACTTTAATCTTTTGAAAGATAAGAAAGGAGATTAAAACTCGCTCATTTTTGTCACCAAAATGTCTGGCTCTGTCTGTTTAAAAAGATACTAAGCATCAACTTATGTACCGCTAACAAACTGCTGCTTTTGCCGAACCTTTCTTTGCAGATTTAGTGAAATAGGGATAATTTGTAAACAGGTGAGTATGCTGGTTGGGGATTTTCAGATTATCAAGTAACAAGTCTAATGCTAAGCTAATCTTAAATACTTGTGACTTCAGCTTTATAATTACTGGACAGACATGTGACACTCTGAAACTCATGTTTTACTTAAAGATAGTATCAGCCGCGAAGGCTTTCAGCATTAATTTATTGATGGCAGAGCCAGACCAAATCTCACTTTGTTAATCTTAAATCAAACAAATGTTGTAATTGCTGCCTGCCACTTTCTGTCAATCAATGGAATTATAATCACTGCATGTAGTTACTGAAGTACTGCACTTAAGTTTTCTTGTCTTCTGGCTTTAATATATTTTTTATCCATTTATTGAGAGATTGGACAATAGATAAAGGGGGAAACTAGGAAGACACAGTAGGATCGGAGCTGAACCTGACCAGTCGTGCTCATCTTAAGGACTGTGATCACTGCATATGGAGCATGTGATGTAACTGCAGAGCACAACCCCCTCCTCTTGTTAAACATAATCAAACTAGCAGTAAATAAGTTTGCCTGGGGGAAATAAAGTGTGTGCTATGACATTGTATGTAACTGCCTTTTGTATATATTGTATATCATATTATATTTTGGTACATACTATTGAATTAGAGCTTTTGAAGCTTAGCTCTTTGTATTGCTTTATTGCACGGTACGGTATCATCACATCATGTTATCGTATGGTATAATAATACACATCTTATGACATGGTATTTTATCGCAGTTTCTATCATATCTTGAAACATATCTTTTTACATCATTTTTTATTAATCATATTTTGTCCTTTAACTCAAGCCACATCATCTAGTTTTTCTTTTCTGTATAAATGTTATTGTATTGAAGCTTTTGTAATTGTATTTCTGCCTTTCTGTGTGGAGTTTGCATGTTCTCCCTGTGCATGTGTGGGCTCTCTCGGGGTAATCCAGCTTCCTCTCACAGTCCCGAAACATGCTCATCAGGTTAATTGGTGATTCTGATTGCCCGTAGGTGTAAGTGTGAAAGGCTGTCTGTCTCTGTAAGTCAGCACTGTGTTTGACTGGTGACCAGTCCAGGGCTTACCCATCTCTCACCCTAAGACAGCAGAGATAGGCTCCAGCCACCCACAACCCTGAATAGGATAAGCTGTAGAAGATGAATAAATGATTGAATCTTGAATTGCCCGTACTGTATCTTATTTTGTCAAAATGTGTCATATCCTGTCAAAACTTTGTGTATGGTATTCAATTGCGCTGTATCATATCATATCATATCATATCATATCATATCATATCATATCATATCATATCGTATCGTATCGTATCGTATCGTATCGTATGGTATCATTTTGTATCATATCATATTGTATCATTTTGTATCATATCATATTATATTATATCATTTTGTATCATTTCATATTATATATTATACCATTTTGTATCATACAATATCGTATCATTTTGTTTCATACCATATCATTTGTATCATTTTGTATCATTTTGTATTATGTAACATCATATCAAATCATATCATATTGTATCATTTAGGATCATATATTGTATCATATCATATCATATTATATCATTTCATATCATATCATATCATATCATATCATATCATATCATATCATATCATTTTGTGTCATATATATCGTATCATTTTGTATCATATCATATTGTATCATCTTGGATTGTTTCGGATCATTTTGTATCATTTTGCATAATTTTGTATTATGTCGTATCATGTCATACAGTAGGATACTGCAATTTTGTTTTGTATCATATATAATTACTTTATTTCCTCTGTCAGTAGTTTCAACAACATATTCTTAGGTTCTGATCCTCATATGAATGAAATATTGTATCCAACTTTGCAATTATATATTTTAGAAAGAAGTACAAATATTTTTCACACTCAGAATATTAATCTTGCCTTTAGATGTTCCATGACTCTCTCATCGAGTTTTTCTCAGTGTTGATATGTTCCACTGACTGCAGAGGCAGAGGTCCAGGCATCAGCCAGCAGGACGCACTAAGCTTCTTCCTCTCACTCATACAAAATCATGGCTGGACAGGAAACCACTCTGAAAAGACCCCAGCAGTCAGCTTCACTGCCAGGACACACAGACACAAAACTACACACACACACACACACACACACACACACACACTCTAACTAATCCAAATGAGTCAAGTCCCACAGAGTACTCATCATTCCCTGCTGCCAAACACTTCAGAGAGGCAGCAGTGATGAGACACAACACAACAACACAGCGAGGCTGAAGAACACATCACAGATTATTCACAGTATGTAGAAAGACTGAGCCTCAGAATCACTTTAGATTGTTTCACTAGTTAGCCCGTTTCACAAGATAATGTGTGAGGTGAATCCTCAGTGACGTGTCCTATTTTCTGCTCAGATCAGTGTGCAGAGGAGGAGCAGCAGTTCCCCAAGTGGCGCCGTTACAGGACTTAAAGAAACCATGAAATCACCTACAGATTCATTTCTTACAACAAATGCACTGACTTAATACATAGAAATACCGTGCAGCTGTTAATTGATGATGCTGCCAAATATGTATTTTGTGGGAGGGAGTCTGAGGGATCCTTGATAAGGTCTGAAAACTTTGGTTCGGGGTGAAGACTTCAAATTTGGAAACAGTAATAATATGGAAATGCTGAGTTTGAAACTTCACAGTAAGCTGAAATGAAGACTGACAGTGGTGTTGAAATTCAGTTGCCATTCAGAGTGAAACTGTTTATTGTTGCCTGTTGGCTATGGCTGCCTTTTGCAGCAGCACTCTCTTCTTTGTCCATTTCTTGTAATTTCTTCTCTTTTTCGTCCTATTTGTATTTGGAGTGGATCATTACTTTGTATGGCTCATTTGTTGGTCATGGACACCACACTTTTTGTGGCTTCAGTGATAATTTTTCTACTTTCTTCTCCTGTGTTTGTCTGGAGAGCCTACATGTAACCATGGCTGCATTGTTTACATGTGAACTCAGCTGTTAGCAGCCTGTAGCATGTCAATGCTAACTGGCGTAAGGCCTGATGTCTGCCCACAAGGTGAGGAGAAGGAGGTGAGGATGACGTGCTGGTTCTCAGGTGTGAGCTAAGAAGTGACGACATGGACCTGTCCTTCCATCCATCGTTATTGGGAACGTAAGATCTATCTCCAATTGGATGGAAGAGCTAACCATGCTAACCCAGCAACAGAGGGAATACCAGAGGGAAGAGTAGCATCATGCTATTCACAGACGTGGCTAACGGAGCCAACACTGGACATGAACGTCACATTAGAACAGACTGAACAGACTGGAGAAGAAGCTCAGTCCTGGACCCTGTGGAGGTGGAGGCTGGCTGAACTGGAGAATGATGGACAAGCTGTCATCATCTATTTTCTTATGGACCTTTTTGCACTTTCTTACTTTTGTTTTCTTGATTGCTGCTATGATTTCAATTTTGTTGTACTTGTTACAATGACAATAAAGTTCTATTCTATTCTATTCTATTCTATTCTATTTTATTCTGTTCTATTCTTATTACTGAGCTTTACACTGAGTGCTGTGTTTCTGACCACATGTGATGCAGCAGTAAAGAGCGCTGACCTTTACTGATGACTCTCTGCATCTCCCCGTCGTCCAGCTGACACTTTCACACCATTAACCCTGATGGCTTTGGTTAAAGTGTTGCCTGCCCACCAGTAAAGTGAGGCAAAAAGGGTCGGTGGGGAAAGATAAGGGGAAGACAGGAGGAGAGGGGTACAAAAACAACATAAATGAACCATGAGTCGCCTCTCTTCATCCTGTTTTCTCTCCATGGAGATGCACAGGCCTGTGTGCACTCGTCTCTTTTACATGCTAATCTGACAGCATGTAATTGCTCAGGCAACGATAAATTACTTCAGTGAAGGACACTCAGCTGTAGAAGCCCAGTTTCAGCATCCGCCTTTTCTGATGACAATGGATCCTTAAAGGGGACATAGCCTTGCCCTTGACTAATTTTATAAACACAAGGTTCCCCAAAATATATTCAGCTTATTGCTCACAGAGGAAAAAGAAAGTTTAGGAAAGTAAGAAGAACATAACTGATCTGAGTAACCAACAGGCAAGCTTTACTTTTCTTTACAATAAATGTAGATAGTTATTAAAATGCATCAGAGAAAATAAACAGTGCTATTTATTAAACAAAATTCCACCTCTGATGATAGCTACAAGAGCAAATTGTGCACAATCAATCCACTAAAATAGCCCCAGACAGGAAGTTTCTCCAGGTAAAGAGAGGATTACAGAAAACAAGAGTTCCCTGCAGTTTAAGAAGATTAAACTTGATATTTGTAACCTGTTTTAAAAGATTTATGCTTTTGAGTTGGTTGATGCCAAGTAGTGGGATCACAGAGTATTAGATTTGGTGGTTGTTTCCCACGATGTTTGTTTACAAGAAAGAAAGTTCAGATGATAAAAAGTTGTCAATCTAATCATAATTTTACTGATTGATTCTATAAAATGATTTTCATTTTAATGAGTTATTTAAAAGGAGTCTCAAGAGCTAGGATAATTAAGCTGGCTTGATTTGGACAACAGCTTTATAAAAATGCGAGTACCTGCACTTTGAGCTGAGACTGTTTTATCGACTGTTGTTTCCAAGCCAAGATTGAAAATATGAAGTGAGACCAACGTTGTGTTTAAACAGGACTTCAAAGCAAGATATGAACTGTTTTTGTCTTTGATTTGAAAACAGAAACATTTTTTGCCGTTAATTAGAGCTTGAGCAGTTATGAAATAATCTCGTCTTTCATCTCATTGGCTAACTGCTAAAACCTCTGATCCGTATTTCCACAGAACGTGTAATCCCAAACACATCAACTCCAACGAAAAAAAAGATTTTTCAGAGACTCTTGCAATCTGGGTCAGGCAGCCTCCAGTTCCTTTCCAAAAAGCCTCTTGAAACTCGGAGCTGAAGCACAACAAGCACTGCAGCGCTGTGTGTGAAACCCAGAGTGGGAAACAAGGTGAGCTGCTTCAGGTGAAAACAAACAAGAGTGCTACACGCTCTGCTTCATCACAGGCATGACACACATGTTTGCAGCATGACGGAATTAAAGTATGTGCATGTTATCACTGTGCAGGGCCGCACACCTGAAGATAAACAGACACTCACAAAGGCAACAGAAGCTGCTTAAGCGGGCATGATATTCAGAGAAGTAGGTTATTGTGATTGCTGTGGCAGACACTTCAAATACTGCAAGAATAAAGAGAGGGGTCTCATCTTCTGGTGTGTACTCGGCTTAAAGACAGGCTGACTGCAGAGCTTTTCAGATGTTAGTCTTTCGATTATGCATTCACTTTGTTGGCGACAGATATAAGTATCAGATGGGTCTTCATAAAATTCTGCAGATATAATAATCCCAAGAGCATTCTATCATCAAACTGTCCTCAAATCTCAGAATATTCCCTCATCCAAAGCTATATTGGGCTGAGAAGCAACGGGAAGATTTTAGCATGTTGGTTTTAGCATTTAGCAAACAGCACAACCTTACAGAGTTGCCACCAAATACGCTGGTGAAACAAGCACACACCAGTTCTTCCGTCTGTGTAACATCTATTTCACACTATTTTTAGTGTGTCAGCTGAAAAATCTTGATACAGCATGTGCAGTAGGCTGACTGTAGCAGCAAAGAGTGCTTTAAACATCAGAGAACAGCCAACCCAATCCAGTCTGAGTCACTTCCACTCAAAACAACAACCGCTGACTGGTCTGAGAAAGCTATAGCTAGTCTGTATCATGGATGTAGGGAGAGCAGAATGAAACGGCTTGTTTGCATTACTTTGTTGGCTCTTGATGGAAGTAGACATACAGTAGAGTGTGATTATAAATGCCAAGTTTATTTTAAGGCATCAAAACACTCTGCGTGCTGTAAAAATATGTTTCATGGCTGTGTCTGTCATTAAGAACTGATGCTGCAATCAAAAAACAATTCAAACCACAGAATTTTATTTTTGGTGGGACTTTTTTGGGGCAGAGGCTCTTTGACTACACGGAAAGGATAACTGAAAATCACCCTGCTTCTATGATGCTAGCTGTAGCTGTCGCCGTCAGTGTCATTGGTTGCCATGGCAACAATCAAGCTACAAAACGAAACTATTTAATTTAATAAGATTTCTTTTTGTATAATACTTAAGGCAAGCTTCAAAGGAAAGTTATCTTGTTAACATAGAAAATTTTATTTCAAGTTTTGTTTGTTTTGTTACTGTGTCAATAAAGTTGTGCTGAGAGACGTTACGTCTTTGACCGGGAAGCTGAGCTAACGGCAGCAGCTCAGTCTATGAAGAGAGAGATGGCGAGTAGTCGAAGATGCTTTATCTCGTCCTTTTTGTTTCAAACTGTTGGTCAGCAGGCGAACACGGTAAATATTGTCTTATGTTGTGTTTATGTACTTTGAATATAAGAGTAAGTCATTATATATGTTGTGAATCTCTGTGTGGTTGTGATGATTTGAGCCTGAAGGCTAAACTACTATTTTCCATTGTTCCAGTTTTCACGGTGTCTTCATGTCACTACTACTGTGAAGATTAAAGATTTGTGGACATCAGTACGAATCGTTAAGTTTTACTGACTGGCAGTTATACTAGACCTACCAGAAGGTGCCAGTGTGGGTTAAGATTATAATTCCTACCTACAGGCTGCTCCAAAAAAAAAAACAGAAAAAAAATTAAATGGTTTAAGTGAAATCTATCAAAGAGAAGAAGTCCAGGAATTTGTGGATTGGCCTTTCTCTAATTCCCTACTTGCAACACAAAAACACAGATCCACAGGGGGTTCAAATCCCATTTCCAGCACCCCACCCAACCCCCCTCTGGGTAACGCCTATTCCCAGTCCACAGCTGGTCCTCAATGGGAGACGGTGAGGCCTCCATCTGTGGTAGTGACCGTGTGGTTTTTGTGTGGGGTGAGGAGAGGGGAGGGTTGGGTCAGGAGAGGTGGAGATGATGGTTGAGTGTATTTGAAGTGAAGTGACACATATGGACAGACAAATGGATCTGACTCAACTAGTGTTCATGTCTCCTGGAGGAAATGTAACCGCTGACCTGATGTAACCCGACAGTGATGTCTGCTCAGACTGACATGACGACACAGGGAGACGATGCACACGTAATTAACTGTTTGTAAATTGTAAACAGTGGTTTGGATCCACATTTATCTGGATTAAATAAGATAACATTCTCTCAGAGGTATGTGTAATCAATCGACCAAACTTCTTACAATAAAACTCCATTAAAGAAGGAAAACCAGTGGGAAGAGCAGAGAGTGAAAGAATCAATAAGTAAAGATATAAAATAACACAATTCTGGCTATTACTGCTTTTTCTTCTTTGCGTTCTGCACAGAGAATTAGTCTCTACAAACACCTGGTGGGCTTTTAAATAATTCCTCAAATCCCCAGCTCAGCATGCTCTCTTCCTCTATTGTGATTTTTACATGTAGAGAATAAAAACGTGATTTTTTTAATCCTTATAGTTATTACTGTTTTAGGGCTGATGTCTAAATGGTGTTCGTTAAAAGCTCTGATGAATAAATATTCAGAGAATACCCGCCCACACACACACAGAATAACCACCACACAGCCTTGTGGGTAGGTCAGATGGTGTCGTCCACTCCTTCATACGAGTTATGAAAATGGGTTTTTTTTTTTTAAATCTGTTGCTTGGCAACATAATATTACAGCAAAGGGAAGTGACGGCATCACTCAATGTGAGGAGAAGGAGAGCGATTAGGAAAGAGGAAGGGAAGAAAGGAGGGGAATGTTGGGAAAATATTGATTTAGGATTGGTTATCAGCTCCAGATTTTTCAGCAGATATGATCTCAGCATTGAGTCAGTCACACCGAGTAACGTTATTTTTATATTTCCAGCTCTCACATTCCTCCTCCGCAGCAGCCTGGCTGATCCAGAATGATATGTTTTTGCAAAAGAGACCAACAGGGTCAGCTGCAGTCGAGTATGTGGGTGTGATAAACCGATAAAGTAGATAAAGAACGACTCACAATGTGTAAAAACTGTATCATGATCTAAATACTGAGCATGAGTGAATGGAGATGTAGAGGAGGACACAACAGCTGCTTCAAGGATCTTTCTCAGCGTTTCTACACAAACTGGAAACCAGGAATCTGAAAACATTACAGTCTGCACCCTGCAACAATCAAATAATCCAGCTTTTTTGGAATCTACTCACATGCTCGTGTGTATATATGTGTGTGTGTGTGTGTGTGTGTGTGTGTGTGTGTGTGTGTGTGTGTGTGTGTGTGTGTGTGTGTGTGTGTGTGTGTGTGTGTGCACAAAGGTTTCAACTACTGGATGTAATCCAACTGGAAATTTCAGGCAAATCTGTTTGCAGCATAACCAGCTTATATCTACCATCAGTGAGGGGGATGGAGGAGCACAAAGATCACAGAAACGGCCGGATACTGGATTAAAATCTACAAACACTGGACTTTTGTTGATGATTTTTCCTACACACTTTGAATAAGTGGTCATATAAGCCTTTCCAAAACGTATATTGCATGATGACCAGTTTTACTTTTAATGCTTGGAGAGCATTTTCCCACTGACTGCGACAGCCTCATCAGCTTAGGGTGCATGTTAAAGAGATTGTTTGACTTTTTTGAAGTGGGGTTGTATGAGGTACTTGTAAATAATTATCACCACAGGGTTAGGGTTAATCCTTAATGATTTCAGCTCCTTTGTTAAGACACAGCTGGTCTATCAGTGGCTGCAGACAGGGGGCAACTCTATCAAGTAACTCAGCTAATTTTCAGAAACCTGACCTGACTGTTGCGTCTACGAACACTGCAAAAACAAACAGGCTAACAGACAGCCAAGTGCAGTGCTGAAATTTTTCTAGATAGCGTGTACAATAACACAGACCTCAATGTTTAGGTTTGTGTTTCCTAAAACTAACTGAATAATGTGATAGATATGACTCTGTCTGCAGCAGATGATAGCCTGGTTTTTATTCCAGTTTTGTCCGTCTCCAGCAAAGAAGCTGAGCTGACTTTGTTACTCTGTGAGCAGGAGTAGGAAAAGTACTGAAATATTCCACTAAAGTAAAATCCCAGTCTCATTAATGACATTTTACTGTAAATAAAAACCACCAGTTTAATAATCTCAAGGACAAGTAGAAAGTACCAAAAGTAATAGTCATAATATAACCAACATATGTGAAGTGATTTTGACCTTGAATACTTCTGCAGCAACTTTTGCCAGTATTGCGCATTTTTAGACCACTGTACCCTCAGTCCATGGCTGATTGTTCAGCCAGACATAAGGATTTAATTGTAAATAGTATAAATAGCAACAGTAATATTTATTCGAGTGCCCAAGAAATCCTGGAAGAAGATTTATACTTGGACCTGTTGGGTGAGAGTAAATTATACTAAGTGTTGTAAAATATTTTGAGTTTTTGTTGTGTCAGCATCATCCAATCAGCTGCTTTCTTGTGAAATGTGAAATTTATGATTTTAAAATACTCAAATAAATACAACTACGGAAAAAGTGTCTCAATTACATTGTTAGTAAATGTGTTACTTTCCAACACTGCCTTTTAGCACTTCACCTTTAACAAACCCAATTTAGTAACATGTAACTATCCCTTTTTTTGGCTTGGCTTATTAGGTTTACCTCAGAAATACAACAATTCTAATTAAATACAAGCCATGCAATAACCACATCTTTAGTAATGATACTGTTTGTCTTTGCTGACAATAATTCAGAGTTGCTAATCAACACAGTAAGTCATTTTTGGGGTTGTGGTTTGTATTTGTTGACTAAAAATGTATGAAATTTCATGTTGACCTAATTAACTGGCAGCAGCACAATAATTTATGCAGTAGAGCCTCATAAACATATTCATATGTTGTAGTGGAGTATTTGCTCCTGAATCTCCTATTCCTGCATTTTTAGCTCTAAGGCTGTTAGTGTGACTAAACTGTGCTCTTTTGCATCATAAATTATTTTCCCCTTTTCCATTTTTACCAACAATAAGGTTCGCTGAATCATCCAAGCACACGCAAACAGCCCTTTCCAGTCAGCAGACACGCTGCATGTGGAGAGGAAGAGGAGAAGGAGGGGGAGGAGGAAGGTCCAGGGTCATCAGAGACGCGACCTCCCCTGCAGGCTCATGTGGCAGCTGTATTTCTGAGCGGAACAATGGTCAGGAAGGGTTTACTGTGTTCAAGAGTCGTGCTGTCTCAACAATTAGAGGAGCCATCCTGTGCACTCAGAGACCGACAACCGCTGATCATTCCGCTGAGTGGAGGAGGAGAGGATGGAGAGGATAGGGAGGATGGAGAGGAGGGATGCTGTCGTTTAAGGACCATGTTGGCTGCACGCCGGCCTGCTCCACATACGCGTCTAAAAATGAAACCTCACCCCCCTCCGTCTGTCAGTCTGCTCATCACAGCTCAGCCTGTGATGGCATGGCTGCCTTCAGAGCACCTTGCATGTATAAAACGCTCAGGCACATTTCCAATAATAGCCAATGTGTGATATTTGACACGCAAATAGTGCTGCTGCTGCTGCATCCTTGGCCGCGAAAAGCGAGATTACATTCAAATGTTCCCTAATTCAGGGCACCCCCAATGACACATTAAAAGGCAAAATAAGCATATAAGGGTGTCTCTTACCTCCGCACTCTCATCTATTGGCCATCACAGCGTGGAAGAGGAGGCGGCGCAGGTGCAGGGATGGAGAGCGACGCCCAGGGACACAGAGACATGAAGAGATCAGTGCATCGGTTCTTCATTAATATAGGACTATGAATCTAAATAAAATCAGACGCTGCACTTACCTGTTTTCACCGGGATCCGGCTCTTGTATCTGATGTTGCTCGTCATCTTGTCCGCTCTCCCCCCTCGATTTGACCGAAGCGTCGGCTCTCAGATAGAGGCCCCCTCGTCTTGCTTCCAAACCCCGGACGGACAGCAGGAGGGCGGGTCGAACTGACAGAGAGGCCCCTCCTCCTCCACGCAGACTCAGCCAGTCACGCTGCAGGGTTTTCTACACGCAGGAGTCCTGCCAGGATGCCATGAGGGAGGTCTGACCAAAACAACCTGACATCTAAAAAACACCTCACCTGATACACACAATCTCCAGGATGAAGTCAGCTATTGTGGAATTTTGTCTTAAATGATGTCTGAACACTCATAGTCTGTCTTATCAAGTACAAGAAAAAGTAAAACAAGTACGAAAGAACAATAACAACAATAACAACTACTAAAAACATCAAGGAAAAACAAAATAAATCCTTTAAACCTTTTCCTTTGCAATGTGTTTCTGAGAAGGAACAATGTCTCGAACGTCACACCTCTTATATACAGTCTATGGTTAAGACATTTTTTTTTTCAGCCACTGAAATAAAAAAGCAAAGAATGACAAAGTATTTTAAGTCAAAAGATATTAAGTGATGAATTAACTAAAAGCAACCTTTAAGAGCTACATTTATGGATATACTGTAAAGTTAACACCAAACTAAAAATAATGACTCAACAGTTAAGCTAAGCAACCTTAACTGTAAAAGTAAAGAAATCTTAAACTTGAAAACGTTAAAGTAGCTGTCAGATGTTAGGCTAACAAAGCTAGTTAAAATTGTTAAATGCTTTGAAACAATTTCCTCAAATTAGGTGGATCAATTGAAGTTGAAGTCTTCAGTTAAAAGCAACAGATAAACAATTGAAAAGTTAACTCAAATGAATGAACAGAGGATTAAAAATTCTAGCACCGACTAATCAGAGCTAAGGTACTTGTTAAATCTTTGACTAATAATGGATAAACTGTCGAAAGCACAGCTTCAATGAGCCAACAGTACAAAAAAACAAATCTCACAGAGAAAATCCCATTCCATGTTCAGAGAATAGCAGGGGAAATACATGAAGGGGTGAATTCAACCAACAGAACCATAGGAAAGTAGAGACTACACACAAATGCTAACAATGTGTACAAAACTAAAATGCACCAATGTCAACAACTTTTTCTCTAAAGAAGTTTTATTAAGAGAAATACAAAAAAGTTTGACGTTTAAAAACATTTCCTATTGTTAAATGGTTAAGAAACATAATTCTGTGTCTTAAGTTTAAATGACACATTATTTGCATAGAAAGCAAAAGAAAAGGACAGTAATACAGATAGTTTCACTGATACAGAAAAGGTCAGTCTGTTGCTCACAGAAGGCTGGAGGGTGTTCACACACACACTGTTGGATAGTGTAGTTTCTGTTATCTGAACAGGCGACAGCTCAAACAATACACAACAAAACAAAACAAATAAAACACATTAAACAACATTGAATGAGCACATATGGACACATTAGTTATTTAAGTAACTTGACTGAACAGTTTCATTAGTTTTCAGTCTTTAGTTCCTAGTTTGGCACAGACACCAGAATTAAGCAGCTCTTGATGATAAATAAAAAATATCAACAACATGGCCTTTAATACAACAATAAATCTGGCAATTCTTTATTGTTATGGAGCATCATCATTATTATTATCATTGTCATTATTATTGCTATTCCTTGTATTAGTTGCTTTCTGACTGAAAAGCAAAGAAAAAGAGAAAATAGTGTTGCCAACAAAACAAGGTTAGAAAACAAAGGTTCTAATTCAACATAATTAAGGTCAAAATTCTAACACGAAACCTGAAAGGAGCATCTTTCTTCTTGTCATAGATAATTCAGCTCATTCATAGACACACTCATTTTTGACTGTGGTAACATTTACAGCTTGCATAGTCAGACTGAAGCACTGAAGGCACTAAAAGTCTGAAACCCTTAAGAGGTCAAATTGATGGGGAACAGATCAACTCTTAATCTAACAGCAGACATAACACATTAAATTTTACTTTCTAATAAACTATAAACATAGCCTTAACCTGCTTTTAAGATTCAGTATCAGGGATATGGTAGCATATGAAGCTTAGACTCAAACCAAAAGCACAATTTGCAGGCATAATTTTGTAAACATATTAGCATGATAGAAGTACCATTCTTACAGCTCTGCCGACTATAATTTAAATCAAATGCTAAATAACTGTTATATAATTCATAATTATCTCACATTCAGCTTTTTGATTTTGCCAAGTCCATCCCATCATCTTATACAAACAAAGTGGGACAATCACACTGATGTGCATGGTGAACAGAGCTGTTAGCTCTTGAACAGCTGATGGATGGATGTTCAGAAGAGGAAAAAGAGTAGAAAACCGTGTTGTGATTATTGTTGGTATACAGGTAAAGATGATCCTTGATACCTGGACTCCTTATGAATCATCCAATGGCAGAAGGGAGGGATGGTTTTAAAGGAAGACCAGGTATGTTTGTGAATGTGTGGTTCCCTTCTGCGCATACTCTTTCACTCATCTGCTTGCATCTTCATCTGTGCCTGCATCTGAGCGATCATCTCCTGCATGCGTCTCAACTACAGAGAGAAGAAAAAAATAAGCACAATAACAAGCATCAATGTATTTCAACTTCATTCATAAATCAAAAGGAAAAGAAAATTGTTGAAAAAAATCAACAATTAAATTTATTTTTTTTTCTTTGTATTGCTTCATGTAGTGTTTCTTGCTAGCCAAAAAGAAATAAACTGACTTTTTTCAAGCAACAAATCACAGTTCAGTGATCTCTGCTTTATTTAAATCTATTGATCAGATTCCTCTAAGGAGAAAAATCGTCTGCATGTAAGTACAGTGATTCAGGTTCCTGGTAGCTTTGAGAGAGCATTAATCAGAGTTTAAATCATATTTAACAACAACATTCAAAGAAAAATGAAAAAAATTGGCAAGTCATGAATTTCTGTCCCTGCTGTATTATTTTAAATAAAATGAATAGAGGCATAATAACATATAATATGTTTGTTTTAAATAGCAGGGCGGAGGAAAGGTGCTTAAGAATGAATGAAGCATAAATTAATAGCATAATATGAATAAGTAATGGTCAAAATATAAATGAGTGTTGATAGGTAGCTAACAATGGGCCCATGAATAATTTAAGGATGTCATTAGCAAAGATAATGAGGATGTGAAGCTTTAAATTTATGTGGCCATAGCAATTCTGTCTGTCTACTTTTTTGGGTGTATGTCGCCATCTGGTGGCTTAGTGCAGAACTTGACATTGCTCATACTAAAAGATAAGGAGTGGCCAACCAGTCAGAGACCAAGAGCCACAAAAATTACCAAGGTACAAGAGCCACATCGCACACGTGGTCTTACAAACTCATAAAATGACATAAAATGAAAATCAATCCACTTCCAATTTTCAAAGAGATATTTATTGTGTTTGTGTGTTTAAATTTGTATTTTGAGCCATGTCAAGGATTAATTTCTGTTTTTACTGCAACTATTTATTGATCTATCTAGACAGCTATGAGCACATGAGTTATTGAGTAACTGAAAGGAGCACATGTAGAGAGGGGAAACTGGAACTTACGTATCAATCTCATCACCCAAGTATTGATCAATACTGATCCCAACATTGGCATCAATATATAAATATTTTAAATTGATCGGCACACCACTACTCATAACAATATCTACATATATATTTTTATGAACGGATTGAAGAGCCACATACCGAAAGGTGAAGAGCCACATGCGGCTTCAGAGCCGAAGGTTGGCCACCCCATTATAGATGCTTTCTTATCGAAACTATAGAAGAAACTTTTGTGTAACAGGGTATTCACGGCTAGAAAAATAAAGAACAGTACTGCTTTATTTAAAGTTTCTTTAATCCTTTAAAGGATTCACAAATTATTTTATTAACCTAAATACTGCTCTGATAGAATTTTCATCCAGTGTTCAGGATCATGATGACAGATGTTTTCCTGAGGCAGGACATCATTCGGAAGTTCAGTTGTTTTAACAAATAAACACAAGTAAGATTCTCTCCCTTTTCTTTGATAATCATTAGGCTCACAGAAGTAAATAAGTATCATTTTTAACCCACACAAATGTTTATTTTGAGAACTGTAGTCTTCATATCTGTTGATCTATTATCAATTCATCTATTACCACTGGAGAGAAATTTTTCAGCTCATCGGCTGTGCATTTAAACTTTTTTTGTACTTTCACTGAATTCACTGAGAGTACTGTCAGAGTTACTTCTCCATGTCTTTCTAATTATAAACAACAATACAGGAACACTTCTGAGACATAATGCTCCTTCCTCTGAAGGTCAAGACCTGCAAAGTAATGTCCTGGTACAGTCTGGGAACAGTTTTACCTCAGTTATTGCGATGTTCCTCCCACTTAAAGCCCTGACAGCATGTGAATAAACTGTCTCTGTTGCTTTGTTTTGTTTGGTCCCTTATACTACTGGGGTCATTCCCACCATAAAACTGGGCCAGGACATCCAGGCAGGAAGTGATGTCATATCCTACTCGGGCACATTGTTTACAAATGGGCTCTGATTGCACCCTGCCCACACACATTGATGCACTGCAACACCAGTACAAATAGACCAATCAAGAGCCATCAGGAAACAGATTATACATGCATGTATATTTTGCTTTGCATAGAGTTGTTTGGTTACCTTTTTATCTCACAGTGAAGTTAGATTACCAAGGACATGGACCAGTCATTATCAAACCAGCTCTGACATACTAAAGTGAGATGTAGTCATAAGTTTTCTTACCTCAGCCTCTTTCTGTAGCAGGATCTGGTCCTTATCAACCACATCCTCATCCACAGCCCTGCGGAGTAAAAAAAACACATTTATTATGTAGCCGCATTGACAGAAAGCTGCTCATCTGCTGATGAAGTGATGTGTCTCACCTGCCCGCTTTCTTCAGCCTCTCTGAGCGGAAGTTTTCATAGTGCAGATCCTGAGTCACCTCCTGGAGATCCTGCATGTGGGTCCTGCGAAACACAAACATGCAATTCTTTTATCACCCACTGGGAGGCAGTATTGCTCTGCTGTGACCCTCAGAATTGGTGCCTTTAATGTCCAGCTTTATGAGGAAGAAGTTCAGTAAAGGTTTTAGAATCTTTCATTCCAAATAAGACCACAACAAAATAAATTTTATTGCTCAGGAGACTCACACAAGCATAGTGCGAAGTTTGAGGAAGTCATTGTGCTCAGGGTTCTCCACTTCAACAACTCCCCAAGGGTAGAGACGACCACGAATCTTCTTCCCTTTAACCTCAATCAGCTGGTTGGAGCCAATCACAGCAAAGGGGATGCTTGCCTGGAAAAGAAAGATAAAGGTTAATGGGTCTCCAGAGAGAAATGCAACTATTGGGCAGTGTGCAAAAAATAATCATATCTAAAATGAATTCAAAGGTATTACTTATTTTACCTGGAACTCTCTGACATGGTTTCTAATAGTCGACATTAGCTGTGTATCTCTCTCTTACTCTCACCTTTAGGACTCTAGTCTGCTCCTTAAACTCCTCGTCCTCATCAGAGTCAGCGTCAGGTAGCTGATAGATTCTGATCCCTTGCTCTGCAATCTCATCCAGGATCTGTGAGGGAGAAACAAGAGAAGAGTGGGGTGAGTCAGCAGGATATTGACCTCATCATGACCTCCTAAAATGTCCCTCTGCACAGGGAAAACTCAACTCGTGAACTCTGCAGAGGTGTCACTGCAGACACTATCAGGAGGCCTGTGTGGTGTCCCATTATTAGAGCTCAAACAATCCAGAAAATGATTAAAAAAACATATATCACCAATCAGATAATAATTCAACCTGCAGACAGAGACGTTTAAAATAAGTTTTCATTAACTTAAAAAAAGGGACCAGCTGCAGCTGTGACCCATAAGCAGAAAGTGAAAAAGCGTTGAGACTAATAGGAGGGTGTGAGTCAGTACCTGTTGTTGCGGCAACACATTTAATTAAAGCCCCCTGTGGAGGAAAAGAGGGCTGAGACAGGAAAGGGTAGACAGGTGAAATATAATAATGGGGTGAGTATGAACATGCGCATGTGTGTTTAAGTTAGAAAGAGTCAAAAACAACGTGTTCACCCTCCTGTACTCCTGTGACGACCGGTGAAGAAACAAGTTAAAACAAAGGAGCTTTCTTCTCTGCTACCTCTGGGACAGATGTCAGTATTTATTATTCTAAACATCAAAGTTGCATTTTACTTTTGTTTTCCCGGTACAGTATTCTTAAAGTCACAATGTGGTCTTATGTAATGAAGCCAAAAAATGTCAAGGGTTGTTTTCCTGACTTTTTGGAGACTTTCATGTACCGTAGTGTATAAAAGGACAGTGGTCAGTCAGCCAGGAGCCTGGGAAGTGAGCGCAGGTTTTCCTACAGAGCGCAGCTTCTGTTTGAGCCGTTGTTATGGCTGTCGCTTGTTTTCTCAGTGAGCTGTGTGCGCAGTGTGAGTGAGATAGTGTGTGTACGAGGGGGAGAGTCGGGTATTGTTGTGGGGTAGATCTAAAAACAAACAGGCTTTGCAGGACTCAGAGGAGAGCGTGACACAGGACCAGAGCCTCTTTTTTTCCTTCATTCACTCAAACACACACGATGTACAGACCGGTCGAACATCGAGGCTGAATAAACATCACTCTTTGCCGTTGGGACGGGGCATAGAGAATTTTGGGAAACTGTGCACTCGGTGGGAAAATAAACATGAATGACACAATGGCAGGAAAAAAATGAAACAAACATCATACAAGCAGATAAGATTGATAGAATTTTCATTTAAAAAATGCTGCAAACAAGAATAACCGAACAAAATGAACATTTTTCAACTAGAGCACAGAACGACCAATGAAGAAGACACATTTTATGGACAAGAAATAGCCAAAAACCATATCTGGTCATCAGAAAAACATGAATCCGTTATCTGCTATCATCTGTTTCCAGACCTTGCTAAGCCCGAAGCTGCAAAATGGCTGTTTACCTGAATTATTCTGTTCGGTAACGTGTGCTTAGTACAGCCTGACACCTATAATCAAGACTTCTCTGGGATCATCATGTCAAGATCACCGCCTGCTCCAAATCCCTGTTGTCTGCTGCTGATTTACTGTACACAATGAGGGCCTTAATCCCTAATGTTACACCAGTCTCTCCTCACCTACTTCTCCCAGTCCTGTATTTTTGTTGGCAGTGGGAGCCATTTTGACTTTATGACCATCCTGTTCAGCTGTAATACACCCCCCACTCTCCAACCTTCCATGTGCTGTTGTGGGTCTACTCAATGTTGTAATGGCTGCAGACAAACAATACTGTAGAAGCCTGACTTTGTATTAATTGGAAAAGGAAGCCTGAGATTTATCGCCCATGATTCTGGCTCATGTTGTTGTTGGAGCATTGTTTGTAGGAATACTTCATCACGTTGGGAACTTAAGATAAGTGTAAGGGTGGAGGGTGAAACTGTCCAATGAGAAAATGGGCTATGTATCTGATAAAGTGCAGGTGAATCATGCTGGTCATGTACTTCCAATCCAGAGTCACCCAGTTCTAGGAATAGCACTATTAAATATAACGTAGTGGTGAAGTGCAGCCCAAAATAAGCAAACCCGCAGGCCTATACATAGACATAATTACACAGGGTGAAGTCACAGGAGGCATGGCTAAGCAGTTTTCCTGCAATTGCGCAGCATGTTTAACCAAGACCTCCAATCATCATCCGACAGGGTTCAAACCGATCATTACAGGGATCAACCATCATAGCGTCAACCTGCAGAGAGAATAATATTTTTACAATTTGTTCATTCACACAAGAAAAGCCACAGAGAAAATAAGAATGAGTCAAACACCTGCTCAACAAAGAGGAATTAAAAACACAAAAGAAAACCAACAGAAGAAAGAAACAACAGAGGTGGCGGCGGTGAAGACTGATGCCAACATTCAACAGGTGACCACAGGAACGAGCATACATCATGACTAAGTTTGGGTCCATGACGACCAGAGCTCAGCCTCCTCTACCCTGGCATGGTGTTTATGTTTATCAAACTAAAAGTCTTGCAGAGAACAATACTTGGAAGCCGAAAAATGCACCAGAGCATTCTTAGGAAATCAACAACACAGAGAGAGAAAACACATGAAACAAAGCAATCAAGCTGCATCTCAATGCTGATCAACCCCTACTGAGGGAAAAGTAAGGATGGTGAACTCAGGGGGACCAGAGCGACAACGCTTTTATGTAATGTTTATGTAACCTCACAGCTGCCTGCCAGCCACTGCAGCCCGGCCATGGGAATGAAACGGTGCATCATTGCCATTAGAGGCAGCAGATCTGATCAGCTTTGAGTTGCTTTTAAACCTTGTTTCATACTGAGAAAACACCTTGAGGGACAGAGGCCCTCTTTTTCCAAGACTGCAGAGTTTATTAAAGGAAAACCCTGGCCCTGGTGACCGTTTAATCTGTTTTAAAGGGTATTCTCTGTTTCTTATGAGGTTCTTTTAAGTCTTACTGTGTTTTTGTGAGTGTTGAAAATACAACCGCTTACTTGGCACAACCTAATTCTAATTAATTAACCCAGAAATCCCTGCTCAATGAAATTTGAGAAATCTGCATGAAAGGGGTTTATCATTATAAAAATGAGAAACCTGACAGGGTGAGTCAGATGACCAGGTCTCCTGCGGTTGTCTGGATTGCAGACTGCATTGCTCGTCTCTTCCCTATGTTTGAGGCCCAGTAGCCTCTTGGGCTGCTCTCATGCCTGTGAACACGCATGGTCCTGACTTCCAGACACTGTATTCACCCCTGCTTATCAAATAAACTGTTATCACAAACAACCTTCTATACTTACAATGTTCTTGGGATATTCACAGACTAACCTAGCAGATGTGATAAATCACTTTTTTAAAATAAACAATAAAGGTAAGGTATGAAACACTCCAGCGTGAAAAAGTCAATGGTTTATGACCTTATTTTTATTTTTCATCAAGCTGATCAAAAACTAACAGTTCTGCTGTGGACTCTACCAACCTGAGGAATTTGATTGTACCTGTGCATGATGGGCTAAAACACCTGAACTTAATATTTGCTTCTCACATTTTAGGTTGATTGTTTCTTCTTTTTTTTTTAACTGCTATCCTGAAATTTCTTTTTGCCAATTTATTGGTGGCAAATGCACATTTTATGATCTAGCTCTTGCTATTAACTCTCTGTGCAGCACATCAGATTCATGCTTTGTTGTGAACTAGGTTAAACTGCATCGTCCCTATTAAATAATTAAATTCAAATTTAAAACATTTAAAGTCTCATTTAAAACTATCCTGTTGGAGCTAAAGCATCTGGTGATTCTCTGTGACCTGTCGGAGCAAACTTAAAAAAAAAAAAGAAGCAACTCCAGCTCTGACAGAATTCAGCTCTTCTGCCAAAGACAGTAAAATGTAAAATATGAGCTTGGATTAGACAGACTCTGTCCACATAAAATACGCACCCAACCCATTTTTTATTGATAAGACTGAAAAATGTGACAGTACCAGCATCTCCAGCATTAAATCTTAAGGTCTGAGTGGTAGAAAGCCTTTAAACTTTCAGGTGCATAATGACTATAAATTCAAGAGGAGAGCTGCTTCGCCATGTCCCGCCAACAAAAACATCATCTATTCACTAATCAAAAACTTGAAGAGCAGTCAGTTCAGGAGGTATCAATGTGGCTGCCAAGTAAATCTCTGAACAAATGTAAATATTTACACCAAGGGAAAATCACAGAGCGTCCCTGTGATTTATATTTTGGACAACACTTTTTGCACACTGCAACGACTAGATCAAAAGACAAACAACCTGAGTCTAATAGCTTGGAAAGAAAAACAAATCTCCAGCCAGAATGTGACCAGTATTCATTAGTTTCCAAACTTAATTTGCTAACCTTAAGACACATGAGAACAAATGCTGCTCTCATTCCAGGAAACGCCTTTCAACTGACCGGCTCTCTCCTGCCTGCAGGGAGTCTGAGGGGCTGAGGGAGCCCCAACAATACCTGATCCAGGGGGGTCGAGGGGATTTAGGCCTCATACCAGTCTCTCACACACATGCGCACACACACAAACTTGAACACATCACTTTGTGGAACGGTACAATCTGGCACCAGGAGAAAGACAAAAAGGTAACCAGTGTGAAGAGCGAAGCTCCAGGAGGCAGGTGGATCACCAGACCATCCACAGAGTAAATCCCTCTGACTGTCAGATATCAAAAAGTGCCCACAAAACACAGATTCCTTCATGTAGAGGTACTGAGAAAACAATTCCTTACTGTTAAGGGGATTAAAGACACTTGCAAGCGTGCAGACACACATTCCAGATAAATTCAGTCAGAGCCGGAGGCTGAGTGGACAGTCCGAACTGAACCAGAACAGCTGGGTCTGCTCTGTTAGGAGGTACCGGAGGAAAGTACAAAAGAGGCTGACAATGCCACGGCAACGTACAAGCATCATATGAGTTATGGTGATCTACACACATGTACGTACAAAAACACACACATGCACACACACACACACTCCCATTGTCTGGGGTAAGAATTAGTATAGTAAAGACCACCCACCTCTCCCCCTGATCAAAGAGCCTGGGGAGAACAATCAGGCTTTTCATGTAATCTAGTATCTGAACGAGATTAAGAAGGTGACAGAGTGAGTTTAGGATTTCAGCCACACATCAGATTCTGCGACTCGGTCTGGAAATCAAAAGAGGTCTCAACCGCAAACTCAGACAGTAAAACGTGACTCATTAGCTGCACCGCAAAGTCCGGAAACCATCTTTTCAGGTTGGCCCTCAACAAGGAAACCTGCTGTTTTCACACCAGGGTCTGCTTGTTCTCTCCTGACTTGAGAACGGATGGTTGTGTGAAATAGAGCAGCTCGCTTTATGAGGAAAAACACATATTTATTGTTTTAAAATCTGCAGAGACGTGAAACATACCATAGCACAATGAACGCCAGAGGGCAGATAAATAAATATATCCGCATGTTTGAAACACTGGCAGGAAAGGACGGGCCAAAAGCCGACCAGGGGGTCATACACTTACACAAAAACACACACCGACTTACACACAGAAGCATGAAGTAAGACTGAGGTAATTATCCCTTAACCTTTACCTACGGGCACACAGACATGCAAAAAGAAACTGCAGCAGAGTTATGCTTTGTTTATTGGTCGCTGAAAAGTACCTTAGAGCTTTTCAAACTTGTGAATCAGACTAACCTTCAGTGTTCAAACTGTTACACGCTCTGATTATGCCATTCAACAAAACCTAGTGACAAAATTGACCGCTACAAACACTCCAGTACTGTTTATGGCTCCCGGTGGGGCTGTAGAGCTGGTGCACATTACGGGACTTTCATGAAGCGGCTGCAAGAGGACAAGGGGTCAGACAATGAGGGGAAAAACTGTGACAAGTGCCTTTGCATGGGGTGAAATATAGCAGCTGAGGAGACAAACAGAAAAGAGGGGGGAGCTGAGGAAGATGAAGGACGAGAGATGTTGGGTGAAGACAGGGAGACAGTAGGGAGTGGAGGGCGCAAAAGAAGTCTGGACTATTGTCTGCTGCTTGTGCGGGAACAGAGGAGGAGCCGGGTTCTCTGGCAATCTTTGACCCCTGGCTCATGAGAAAAGCTTCCAGAAGTAATGAAGATGATTTGGGATGACTGTGAAAAGAGAGCCTCCAGTTGGCTTTTTGAAAATATCAGCATTTTCTGAATAAGTTACTGCAACCGTGTTACGACTTATTCCTAAAAGTTTTAAAATCAATGTTTTTGAGGCGTTTCACACCGTTTTATTTGCTTTACATTATAAACTTAATCATAAAGCATGGTAGGGACAATGCTCAATTTTAAACCCCTCAAGGAAGATTGCAGTGCATTCCATCAGACTCTCCATTCCACATTAAAGCAAGGAGGTTATAAAATGTCAATTAAAGCTCTTGTGTTAGCTCTTGTCCAGCAGATGACTTCTCGCATTTCTGGACTTCCCTCGTACGCTTAACTAACAAAACATCAAAACAAAGCAGCCTTTGGTTGAAACTGCATCGTGACCAATGGTGAAAAAAAAAAAAATCAAGCCCAAAAATAAAAGATGTTCAGTTTACATTACATAAGACAAAGACAGCAAGAAATCCTCATCATCAAAAGCCAAACTGATCTTAAATGGTCGTGTAGCTTGATGCTCTGAGTTGAATAAACCGTAGTTGTTCTAAAAACAAAAAGTAAAGCATGTAAAAACTCCTGCTCAGATAAAAGAGGGCATCTTTCCTTCCTTTGATTCACCAGGATCCAGTCTGAACCAGCTTTGTGCCGTCATCTATGTTCAAACAGAAAACAACCAGCAAAGCATTTTAAGACTAAATCCCTGCACAGGATATGACTGTAAGGTCCCAGACTGAGAGGATCAGTCCCTCAATATACCCTCCTCAGGGCAACTTATGAGCTTCAGACCACAGCGACCCCGGTGAAGGAAATTGGCATTAGAGCAAATTAAAAAAGAAGGACACAAAGACGCAGAGGAAGAAAGTGAGAGGCAGCTGAGTGAGGCACTGCCAGGAGAGGAAGGAGAGTGTAAAGAGGAGAGCAGAACAGTGAGGATGAAAGCTAAACGGTGGGAGGTTTGTTCACTTTGTCCGTGAGCCTGAGCCACACAGGGCAGCAGGTTGTGTCTTGTCAGTGGAACAGGTTTCACACGTTTCAGGAAACTTATATTGTTCTGTACAAGCTGTTTCCTTCTAATAACTGGAGAAAGACCTGAACGAGCCTAGAGAGAGAACGGGAAGGTCTCATTTCTGACAGACAAACGGCTCCAACGGTGAGAAAGTGCCCTACATAAAAACAAACTAATAAATTCTGTGGGAGGTGCGCTGGAGGTTATCAATCATTCTCCAGAGCTCGGTTTCCTGGCAGGTTCTTGGCTGCAGGCGGTCCAACCTCAAAGGAAGGCATGGTGCCCTGCAACAATGTACAGAACCCTATGGCAGGAATCAGGCATGTATACCTAAGAGCCACTTCAACTAATCTGATCCAACCAACAAATACTCCGGCCAGATATCTTTGTTCTCCTGAGAGACACTTGGAGAGATGAATGAGCATTACTATGACGTTCATCGGTCACAATGACTACGTTTACATGCTCTTGAGATGCTAAAGCACTGTGGTAAACAGAAGGGCAAGAAATTCAAGACCACATTTTCTATAAGATCAAACAGCCCATGTTTTTTGTGGAACCAATGATTTAAATACTGTTGAATATCATGTTAATGTCATGTGACGGACGGTACAAAGCTGCCAGACTTTCTATAGTCAGAAAATTTAGAGTGTTGCAGTGTCAGCTGGAGCTTTGACTTGTTACTCTTTGGACGAACAATCTTAACTGAGTTGTTACATGTATTGCTCCAACGCCTGCCAAGACCATAACCATTTTTATTTGATGCAATATCCTGAGAGTCCTGAGAAGTCAGGGCCACAGTCTATTTAATATTGACTAATGCTGTGTACATTCACAGCTCATCATCCTTTTTTTAAAAAAAAGTACTGAAGATCAAAGTTTTGGATGCCTAAACTGTGACTAAACAAGAGATAATACGCTCTCCTTTGGGACACGGGATGCTGTTTTCAAATGTGGGGCACATGGCTCAATTAAGATTTTGTTTTCTGATTGTAATGGATTTCCTAAACCCTCCTATACAGAAAAACTAAAGTAGAACCTCTTTTATGGCTAATCTCTGAATAAAAGGCAGATTTCAGATATTTCAAAATCAAACTTATTCCTTTTTCCCTTTTGCCTTATTGTGTGTGCGTGTGTGTGCCCCTCTGTGTGAGTTTGTACAGCTAATTGCTCCTGACTACAGTGGGAAATATCTGTTAAGGGAACACTTAACAGAGCATGTGAACAAACTCTTTTGGGCAGATAGTGATAGTCCAGCAAAGAGGTCAGATCAAAGTGATTGTGCTGCAGAATTTCCGCTGCCCTACTTTTTTCAGTTAGAGATGTCAAACTGTGAACTGGATGGAAAGCAAAACAAGGGTTTTAAGATGAGTTATGTCGACGCTCCAATCAAGACAGCTGACCTTCTATGTGCTGCCAGCTGGATTTGAGAGGCAACAAGCTGGAGGGGGTTTCTGTAGTTTGGGGCGGGGGGGCAGTGGTGGCAGGAAACACGGTTTTGTTCACGTTAAGAGCCAAGGGAAGGGCACAATACAAAACAACCGTAAAAAGCACAATTAAACTGGTAGGTCTCTTAAGGACAATGCAGAGGAAGAATTTCACCTCTGACGCCGGGACAATGTATAGATTTGTGACAATGCAGAAACTGCAGTTACTTTTTTATCCTCATGCTGTCAATGTAAAATCCGGTTCTCTTAAGCAATTTAGAACAAAAATAGTACCTGTCTTTCTAAGATGCTACATCAGCAGTTTGAAGAAACCTGTCAAAGCCTTGAACAAAAGAGCCAAGAAAACAGAGCTGAGTTGGACTCCACCAGCCTGACGCCTCGCCAGACCACCGGCTCCGAGACCTGAATGGGAGGGTGGTGGGAGGTCTTGGCATGCTCGGGCAGGTGGGGACACTGAGGCTGACTTCAATTAAGAAACTGGGTGAAGTGTCCTGAGCTGGAAAAACTAATTAGCAACACAGTCACCACCGTTTCTGGAATAAATCTGCAACTAATGATTAGTTTCCATCAACTAATTAATATTTCTTTGTTGGTAAAAATACAAAATGCCTGTCATGTTACCAACGACAATGTGGAAATCACACATAAATTGCTGCATCTGATCAAGCACTGAAACTCAAAGTCAGTTTATTATCAACATATGAGGCAAAAAATGCAGAAATAAACTCAAAATGGAACTCAAATAAACTCAAAAGCTTTTCTTAAATTTCTGAGCAGCTGTGTCGAGCACCTGATTGTACAAGAAACTCTACTTTTTTGCTTATGGGAGTGTTCAAAATATTGGAAAAGGGTTGCCAAATATTCATCTCAGATAATTGGAAGTAACACACTGGGGTTATTTCCCCCTGGACTTTTAATAGCAGTGAAGCAAACACATGTGATGATCTTTTGACTTCTTCATGCCAGGGGAATGATTGTATAATGCTAGAAAAATGCAGAAGCATCACAACTTCCAAGTATGAAAAGGGGAGTTTTCCACTTGTCCCAGCTTAAGATGTTAACAATAAAATTAAAAGGTAAAAGAAAGGAGTTTGTTGATGAGGAGACATCAACTTGTTAATGCCCTTTTTTAGAAAATAAAAGAAGTTTTGCCATCTAAAAGGAAAATGTATGCATACTATGGGTATTGTTGCAGAATGGATTGTGTGGTTTGAAATTTTTGTTTTTATGTGTGGCTGTGTAAAGGAGTTAACATGTTTATCACTGCAGTAAAATTTTGAATAAGTGGGTGAAATCTCATATCAAAACATTGAATAAATACTCATGGAGTGTTTGTGAATCAGAAAGAAGAAAGTCAGGGATAAACACACTTTATCTTGCATGAGGGAGGTTATCAGGTGAACGTGTTGCAGTGGTTTTAGGGTGTGTGGTATTACACTTCTGTATCTTTCCTTCGCTGGGCAGCAGGAAGCCTAGGAGCGTGCAGCCCGGCAGATACTTGGGCTCCTTCCAACAGGAAGTATCTGAGACAGTTTGAAACTGGATGAGATGTGCCGCCTCTATATTATATACAACACTCTTTTCCTCTTGTTGTACCTCCTCCTACTGTTTCCGCTCCTCTGTCGTCTTTCCTTTCTTGAAAAAACAATCTGGCTGAGTTATCAAAAAGACACACTGCTACTGTATAGGTGTTTGCATGCAGGCTTTCCCACTGGTACAGATCAATGCCAGATGCACCAAAGAGCCAATAATGAGATTTAATCCACTATATCTAACGTTTGATGTTCTTTTTTCTAATAGTTTAACCACACCAGCTTTAGATGGGATATAAAAACACAACACACCTAGAAATTCCACTGCATCCTGACATGTGTAAGACATTCCAGCCTTTACAAACCTGATACAAATGATAGCATCTGAGGCAGGTTTGCCATCATTTTTTGGGGGATGTGACTTTTGTTTTATAAAACTCTATTTGTGTGTGAGTGAAGTCACAAACCCACCCTTCTCTTCAGGCGATCCCTCTCTCTCAGCGTCAGTGTGTCAGCCTTGGCAATGACTGGGACGATGTTAACTTTACTGTGGATGGCCTTCATGAACTCCACATCCAGAGGCTTCAGACTAGGAATGATAGATTGTATCAAAGAAAAACAGAAAACATAAAGACAGGGTACAAAATGATAGCTGACACAGAGGAAGAGACAATCTTATAATAAAATAAAGGGGGACAAGAGACAAATACAGTCATAACACGGGATAATGTGAAGTTAAATGACATTGTAGCAGTTGAAGACAGAGCAAAAGTCTCTCAATGCTACGCATTTTCAAATACAGATAGGAATGGGCGGTGCTTTATTTACTGTTAAATGTTAAATCTATATTAAAAAGGTAGTTCTACCTTCTCTATATTACATGCGAGTTGGAAGGTGGTGCAGCTTCGTCTCATCATTAGGTAAATCTTAATTTGGGCACCAGTTTAACCAAGTAATGCACCTTAAGTATGCTCTTTCCTCTGCCCCAACCTCAATAAATAAAGGGATAAAACCCCCAAAATACAGCAAAAAAAAAAATCACTAAAATCAGGTGTGAATGATTTAAATCTCTAGCACTAATCCTATCTAGGGCACTACTAACTTTAACACAACAGGTAGAGGTAAAGATCAACTCCAGCTAGCGGTTAGAGTTTTAAGTTAGTTTGAACATACCCGTGTCCAAAGGGAGATATGAAGTAGAAGCAGCAGTGCACCCTGTTGTCCACGATGTGTCTTCTGTTCAGCCCACTCTCATCGTGAAGGTATCTCTCAAACTGATTGTCAATGTACTGGATGATGGTCTTGAAACTGAAATCAAAGAGAGAAACAGCCGGAAGTCTCTTACTACACTTTAAAAAATAATTTTCACCATCACGAAAACAACTTTAGCCTCAAGGAAGGGAAACACACATATCATTTTGAAGGCAAGCCGAGGATCTTCTGTGAGTCTAATATGATGTTGTACTCCTCCATGACTCAGTAGTGTCTTCATTAATTGATTTTTTCTTACTGTTTAAAATTTAGTAGCTCAATTTTTGCAATAAATTTATTTCAGTTTAAGAGGTTTGTGATCTTCGATGACCTGAGATACCCTTCACACTCTACTGGATAAACTCCTCAAACAGATGGTTGAAGACAAACAGCACAATATGAAAACTAATGTCTTCTAAATCATCTGTATTTGAACACCTGCATTCTGTGCGTGTCAAAACCTGCATCAATTGTGTAAAAATCTACCGCTTAACAAATCTCTGTTCATTTATAAAAGCTACAATCCCCTGTTTGTGCCCTTTTGACTAATCTATTTAATTTCTTTTCGCCTATTTACTTTTAATCATTGGTAGAATTTGTGTCAATGAGTCTACAAATAAAGCAATGTGTGAACAATCATCCAGAACAAAAACAGGGGCAACACACTGACACACGGATGTCATGCAGGCAAATACACACACTCAAACAATCTTTTCTAAAAAGTTTAGAGAAATCTGGACAGGGAATGCAGAGGGAGTAGAGGTAGGAAATAGGGAGTTTGGGTAGAGACTTGAAAAAGGGAGTGTCTGAGGACAGGAGGGAAGGATGAGTGAGCATGCTGGACAGGAAACCTGTCCCAAGTTGTTATCACTCCCTGCTCCTACACGCCTCATTAACACACCAGTCTTGGCTGTTGATGGCGTCGCCATATCCAGGGGTGTCGACTACAGTGAGGCGAAGCTTCACTCCCCTTTCCTCGATCTCCACAGTTGATGCCTCAATCTGCACCGTCCTCTCAATCTTCTCTGTGAAAGTGGGACCACAAGGATAAATGAGGGGTGGCATTTAAAGAAAAGACCTCAGAAACTTATTTCATATCATGAATTTGTAAATTCTTTTCTTAAAACATACTTTAACAGGGATAATGATACCAGTTTTTAAAGAAATAAGTTGAACTTTTCTATGTTAAAAACATTTCTGACATCACACTTCTGCACAATCTGACCAATGGGGGAGTAACTGCATAACAAGCCAGAACAAGTCCTAAACTAAGTCAAGTCATAAGGAGGGCAGGGTCATATTTTGAGACTAAGGCATTCCCAACATTCCTCTTTAAATAATACTCTGCAGGGGAGACATAGCTGCAGACATTTCTCCATTATTACAGTGTGCGTATTTGTGTACGTGGATGCATGTGAGCGTGAGGGGTTGCGTGAACTGAGGAAAATACCTGCAGCACCAGGGATGTAGCGTTCAGGGTAGAGATCAGTGAGGAACAGGCTGTTAATAAGTGTAGATTTGCCCAAACCGGACTCTCCTGTGAATCAAAGAAGATGGGAAACACAACTCAGTGTTTTAAAATTTTATCTTGTCAAACTTGTTTCAATTAATCTTAATTCAACGCTAATGTTCATTTCACAACACACTCCAGCTTCTGTAGTTAATACTGTCATCCCTACCCTTAATGTCAATCTTGTAGTGCTGATATGCTACCTGTTGACTTAAACTGCCTGGAATATCAAAATCAGTCTATCATTATTGATTTTAAAGCTTGGTTCTTCCTGTTTAAAGGAAGTTTTTCTTTGTACCTGTAACCTGATAAATCCTGTGAAGTGCTCTACTCATGATGGATAAAAACAAGATTACACTGTACAATGAGACTTGATCTTATCCTGCCCTTACATTGGCTCCTTGTTAATTATTTAACATAAAGTTTAGTCAAGAACTTTAAAAATTCTAGTGATCACTCACCTACAACCATGAGGGTGAATTCAAACCCTTTTTTCACTGATTTTCTGTGCACCTGGTTTGGGAGGTTGGCAAAACCTACATAACCTGTAGCATCTGGGAACTGTTGAGCAGAAAAGACATACACAATGATCAACAGGTTTAAGCACTGTAGCTAGGAAGGATGTAATAAATGAGTTACTGCAATGTTTATGTACATTTTTTCACAAAGAAAAACTACTTTGTGTGACATTTTCATCCTTTATAAAGTACATGTGTGATGCAAAAGTGAGTCAATAAGAGTGAGATTGATGATAAATTTCAACAGCCAATAAAGCCCAGCGACAAAACACTTGCATTTATACAGGATATCCTTTCTGGATGCCTGTGTGAGCGTGTGTGCTGGAGATTAAAAGTACCACGGCTCGTAATGACTTAATGACACTACAACGCTCCGAAACCTCCCTCCATACCCTGCCCGAGCTCCACATAGGAGCCATAATGGGGGGAAATTTCTGCCTGTTACTCACCTTCCCTTTCTCTCCGGATTGAGACATCGCTTCTGTTTAGTGAAGACAGAAGAGCGTGCTGTTGGGACAAAATTTCAGAATTTAAAAACAGATAAGAGTCACGTATATGCATTATTTTCTTTTTTAAAGATGCAAACCACTTCCTTAGTTCACATTGATTAGATAATGTATGTTCTCGAACCTCCTAGCCACGCTGCTGTTTCAGATAGACAAATCTGGAGCGCCCCCCGACAGATTTGGTGCTGTTGTGACAAAATTACGCTGTTTCACCATAATTGTACAGAAATGTTACAAAACTCACTGAATGCCAGAGCGCGGGTATAGCCTAACGGTGTAGGTTGTGCACCCCACAAGCCCATTCAGGGTTTGAAGCCAACCTGCTGCACCTTTCCCACATATCACTTCCCACTCTCATTGTGTTTGCTGCTCTATCTACTAGAGGTAGACCGATATATCGGCCGGCTGATATTTGGACATTTGTCTCTATCGGCCATCGGCCGTATTTTCTTTTAAAAAGACGATTTTTGATCCGTTGTATAAAATGACGCAATTTTTGATCAGGCACAAAAAAGATGAGCACCTCAAACTTGTGGAACCACTAGGATACATTACATACTTTTGCTCAAATTATATTAATAAGTTTAAATTTCTTTTTTGACATTTTAAGAATAGTGTGAATGTTTACTACTGCTTGTTACATTGTGTGTTTACTCAGACAAAATATTTCATTGTTTTGAAAGCTGAATAAATGTTCAGAGGACTGGACACGACTTGTTGTAATAGAATTCTTTTAGTTGCTCAGAAATTGCTGCATTTCACAAAAATGTGATAAATATATATTTATTTAACAATCAGCCTGAAAATCAAATTGGAAAAATCGGTTATGCATATCGGCATCGGCTGCCCAAATTTGGAAAGCATCGGCATCGGCCCCCAAAAAACCCATATCAGTCGACCTCTACTATCTACTATCATGTCCTCTCGAAATGAAGGCATAAAAAGCCAGAAAAAAAGCTAGAAAAGCACTCAGAGAGCGCAGCCAAGCATATTGTGATTGTCACGCAACACTTTAGTCCTACTTTAATGTTATACTTCCTTTCAGCAGACTGTCTGCGACAATTTGGTGTTAGTTGCAGGTCTGTACGATAATTTGTTACCGAGCAGTGTTGAAAATTATGACCCACATCATATTTCATATTCCGGTTCTTAGTATCCAGAATCTTGCCAGGATGTGGATTGTACTTTGACATCTGTCAGAAATTATCGTGACCTTGTCTTTTATTGTTTTGCAAAGCAATCCACCCAACGGCCCTATCTCACAATGATAAAGAATCCTTTTAAAAAGTCCTAGATCCAGACTGTGATCCAGGAATCACCTCCAAAATTTAATCAGTTCTTCTTTATCCCATTTTGAACATTTCCTGAAAATTTTATCTGATTTGTTTGTTACTTTTTGAGTTATGTTGTTCACAGACAAAAAGACAAACTCTCCCAAAAACATAACCTCCTGGCAGAGGTAATAACTTTGAAAAATGAGCTGTATAGATTTTACTGAAAATAAACAAAGAACACAGATACTGGCAGAGCAAGTTGTACTGCAGGACTCTACACAATGAATACCAGCTGACGTCAGAGCGACGTGACAACCACAACGTTCTTTCACATTATCACATAGAAGAAGATTAAGAACTCTGAGCAAACGGCTTGTTCCCAGACTCCCTCTAAACTGTTGCTGTCCTACGCTCTCCGTGCTCCTGCACCACTCTATGACCCTAAGCAGACGACAGAGCAACAAGCCCCCCTGATAAATTAGCCATGTAATGACTGAGCAGGAAGAACAGGCTCCATTTTATCACCGACACAGTAGCCTTTGACAGGTGGAGTGTGATAAGCATTGGAAAGAGGCTGGCAGCCGTGTGCTGCCAAAAAGAGATGCACTCTGGTTATGTAATGTCAAAGGTGGCATGGGAACCTCGAATGACCGCTGTCTTCTGGCATGTGACCAGCATACATTTGTGGACACTTGGGCAACTGCTGTTAGATGTACTGGATGGTGGAGGGGCTCTGTGTAGTTACACATAAATGTGGGCAGAGATCTCTCACACTGATGGGGTGGTTTCACGAAGCCCACAGTGAGAACAATGGCTGTTTATCCTTCTGGTTCCTGAAGCTTTTCCTATACAGCGCAGCTCAGCTGAGGCAGGACGGGGAACACGTGCCCCAGTCCTGAACACACTCAGGACCCACCACAGGCCAGGACGGCAATTGGGAACCAGAAACTTGGGGTCAAAAAGAGCTGGCTTAAGGATGTAAAAGGGGACGGAAGTTTAAGCAGACCAGATATCAGTCTGAGTCTGGGCTAAAGCAATGAGCATCTTGAGCTTTGGATTGCATTTATCGCAAAAAAACAAGATTATGAATGTAAAAATAAATATATTAGAAATATATTTATATAATATATTTTCTATCATTAAGAAAATCATAATCAGATAAAAAAATAAAGTCATAAAAAGCCAAAAAAAAAATGTTTCTAGGCCTACTCTTAGGCTTAATCTTATGCTTACTCTTAACCTGTTATCACTAAAGATCTAAAAATTCATTTTCATGCAGGGAACATGAATGCCTCCACTAATTATGACTGCAGCCCATAATTACAGTCAATAGTCCAGACCTTTTTCTTGCACAGTGAACAAGTCCTGCTTGGAGCAAAGTAATGAACTAATGAACCGACCAGCGCTGCCAACACTATCATGGCTTAATTATTTCTTAAACTTTCAGCCATGAAAAACACAATAGAGTAAATAACAAACGAGCTTTTTTTCTTGGTAAACCTTGAATTTAATTAATACTGTGGCCCACACAGGAGTCTGCATATGTATCACACATACACCCACCACAAGTGTTATTCCCCAACAGGCACTGTGGGAATCAGCAGCACATTAATTAAACCGTTCAAAGATTGTAGTTGTAATATCACAAAGACAACACTACAGGACAGACAGGCAGGAGGCACACTTCAATAATGCTCCATTAATAATGGCCATTTAATCGGCCGGGCTGCTGAGCTGCTTACACACACGTACACACAGCTATCAACAAGCCAGACATGGGGGCGATTAAACAGTAAGGGCCAAAAGGGAAAAATGCCACCTTAGTTAAGCCAAAGTTGTTGGCATGTAATGCATTTACAGTTGATTTATTATCTGGACTGACGCCATGAAGGAGCAGGAGCTGCTGGAACTATTCACCTTCCTGACAGGCAGTGATGAGGGTCCACACACGGGCACTCCATGGAGAAAAGGCTTTCTGCTCTTATTAGAAACACTGATTTTGACACGATGGAGGTATGCTGAACTCAGTGGCACAACAACAAAAATGGTAATTCACTGGCAACTGATCACAGCAACATGAAGCCCAGAGTTTCAGGGCATGACAAAGTGATGTTTGGCTCACATAAAAACACACACTACAACAAAAAGGGAGAAGAGGGATTTGACAGCAATTAAGAGGCCCCTAAGGGCCAGAAGTACTGGTGGTGGGTAACAGTAATAAAGATATAATAGTGGTTTTTAAGCCGTGGTTTGAGAAACACTTAATGATATGAGCTCAGGGGGAGGAAAGAAAGCCACAATAGGCGGAATGAAAGAGCCTTTTAACCATGAGGAAACCAGCAGGTTTGTTTATAACACACACTCTGAGTTTAAAGCACAGGATGGAGCATTTATGATGATGGGGACAGGGTAGGAAATGACTAAAAACAAGTGGGAGTCATACAGCAGCAGAATAATATCCAAAGATTGTCTTATTTGGACAGCTGCTGTTAGTGTGACGAAGAAAGATGACCGATTACGAAACTAAGGCTGTGGGTTCAGTTAAAGGTGCATGGTACTTTTGCCATGACTGTTTCAGAGAACTTAAGTTCGTGTAGTGAATGGTCATATATGAAAAGAGTTTTAAAAATGTGGCAGTTGACAATTTTTTGTGTGATTTAGTACTCTTATTTCTTTTATACTCGGATAAACTTAATGTATTCCAAAAATAATTTAACCGGTAATCCCATGCCACAAGAAATTGAAAGACTGAACCTTGAAAAAAAGAATGTTATTACTCAGAATGAAAAAACAGACATTACAATTACTTCATATCATTCCATCTAAAGCCAGTTTCCCCAGTAAAATGTAGGTGTAATCTGTAGCCCAAGTCCATTTTTAGCTTATTTACAGCTAAAGATGTAATATATGGTGGTTTTCCTGTCAATATGAATAATCTGATACCTGTAAGGATGGACTGGTGTTTCCTGCTGTGTTATTTCGACATGAAACTCCTGACACAACACTTCAAGTCCACTTGGTTCTGTCAAGATTTGTTTTTCTATTCACACCCCAGTACCAAACAATAGGAAACACCCTTTGTAGTTTATAGTTTCAGACAGATGTCTCCCTGACTGCTCACTCGTGCGTTAGTGTTTATGAGATTAGGTCGCAGTAAGGGGAAAGGTCAGGGAGCGGTGAAGGTGCTGGATCAGAGTCCTGAGACGTCTTTCATTACTAAGAGGTGTTGTCGTCCTGCAAGTGAACAGATCTGCGTCCGGCTTGGTGAAAATCAGAGTTGCTTATGAAATAAAGAGCAGCTGTCGGCTAAAGATTACACCTTAGACAGCCTGCCATCCAACGTATCCTTAGTGATCACAGCTTGGTAAGAAAGGAGGGGAAATATGCACGTTTTCACCGAGCCAAAAACACAAGAAATGATGGATGGTAATTATTCAATAGTGGCTCAATGCCACATTTCAGACTGAGGCATAATGACAAAATGTTATTGTGAAGTTGTCTAAACAGAAAATTTATTTTTGTTCGATGTGCTTTACAATCAAAGGTCAAGGATTCATTGGATGTTAGAAAGTGGTTTCACAGTCTAGGAATGTAACACTGGAGGGATTCATGGAACATTTGAGGAATTCAAGGCTTTGAACCTTATGTCTACAGATTTTATATGGTTCTGATTTATCTCTGTAAATCCTTTGAAGTGTGGGAAGTTCCCCTGCTTTATCAAGCCTGAACAAAGACAGTGAGGTCAAATGAGTTTTAGGTACCAAGGTGAACTATTCATTTATCTCTAAAAATATAAAAAATACATTAAGATTGAAATTGTTTATCAGGACAGCTTGGTAGAAATTATTAAAAGGCGATATATAAAAACTCTTCAGTTATTGCCCGGGGAATTTGAAACGTGTAGGCCTGTCTATTACATTTTGGTGTCCACCACACCCAGTCTGAGACACTGGCTGAGTTTAGCAAACATCCACTGGGACAATGACATTATGTTTAGTCTTTGAGCGCAGATCCGTTTCAATACGTAGCTCTTTCAACTTTAAAAACAAATTCAACAATTCAAATGTAGGGTAAATTGAACACCGAGACTTTGTTAGCGTCAACGTTACATGTCAAACTTCAGCCTGCAACAGTTGTTACCGCGACTGGTGTCATGTTGCCAGCTTCTTTTTAACTAACTCCACTGTTTCTTCTTGAGATTTGTCCGTCTCAATAAAATAGTCTGTAATATAAACAAAATCCCTCAAAAAGCACTACGGGGTTTCTTACCTGAGAATAACTTTGAAATATTGTAAGTCAACAGGAGATTTCTGCCTCTTGCTGCTGTCCCAACCCAGGAAGGGAAACCCGGAAACTGTTCCAGTAAGTCCGCCCTCGTCCCGAGAGCCTTTCATTACTAACGGTTATATTTGCTACGCAACTGACGCCATTATGGCTCCAGTGTCCCGACAGCTGTGCCTTGGGAATACGTCCGTCGTCAGAGCCAACATGGCTGCCTGAGTGTTACAGTCTCTCTGACAACTTTAACTGTTGTTTTGTTTAGCACCGCTGAAGTTCATTGAAAATGTTTAATGTGCAGATAAATTATTAAGCCTAATAGAATATCGAAGACTATAACGACAACACAACAATACATTAATTTTTTACAAAAAGTCGGACAATATTGATGAGAAAGTGTTACAAACCAATAAAACAAACTTCGTATCTAGCCTATCTGATTTTTTTCCCCGTAGAAATATAGTTTGGCTTCCATTCGTCTCGTAGTTTTGCCGCTTTAAAATGACTGACAGGGAGAGCCAAATTTTGACTTACCTTAAGTAGAAACCTTTTGCGTTATATAATGATAACATAAATAATGTTCTTCCATAATATAAGGATTTGTGGCGACTATTTCAAAGGCACAGTATAAAAGCATCGCTACTAAAAATTAATAGTGTGGGGGCCGTTGCCGATTAATCTCATCATTGCTCCCTGTTATCGCTTGCTTGTGGGTAATAGAGTCTCCAAAAGTTCTCTCCCAAATTATTTACCAACACGCAATAAAACAGTACCACCGAGGACAAAAACAAAACAAACACATTTTATTTATAAAATATGAATTTCACTGAAAACAGAATAAAAAGAGTATTTTGAGAGTTTGCTGTTACCACGCCTTTCATGGACTTATTCATTGAAAGGAATAATTGAGTTGATCAAGTATTAATAATTGAATTAAAACCATTTTGTACCATCATTGTGAAAGGATCAAATGTGAGATGGTTAATCGTCCAGATCTAGGCTCTACCCCTAATTTGGAATCTCTCCTCAAAACTTTTTTTTTTGTCTTTACATTAAAATGATTTTTTTTCTGCCTACATTTATGGCACTGAGCCTGTTTACTGCATTTCTTAATCTGTGTTAAAACTACATGTTGTTCTTTAAGTCAATGCTGCACTACATTTTGCGTATCCTATTGAAAAGTAAGTAGCCTACATACAATTTTAGAGGCTAATCCACATGTCTGCATGTGCATGCAGACATGTGGATTAGCCTCCATGTCTGAAAAATCAACAACAAGGGCCCCGATTCATCCAACCACTGTATTTCAGCTTCTCCATACCCTTAACTCACCCCCTGTGCACCCTCACCCCTCCCCTACCCCCTCTTTCCATTGTAAATAACTGTTCAAACGCACAAAGCGCCCTGGACCGCTTTATTCAGCTTCACAACTTCCCTGCCCCCTCATTGGTCCGGTGAGGATGCGGTGAACGCTGATTGGATAAAAGTTTCTCTTCGAGTCCTTACTCCCCCACCCCGCAGATATTCGTGGTCCGGTGCTACTGTGATTCCAGTTGTTTTCACATCTCCACTCTAACAAAGAGACTCAGAGCTACTGTCTCTTTCATCTCAGAGTAAATGTGGTGAGTGATGCGCAACTAACGATCGACGCTCCTGTACAGCAAGGAGGGAAAGGAAATAAAGAGCCGAAACACATCTTGCTCTCAAGAGCAAAAATAAAGGGAAATCTCCAAGAAGCTTCAGACGGACTTTTTTAACGAAAAAAGCGAAGATGGTATCAGCCGGGCTGGAGATACTGGGACTATCACTGTGCGTAATTGGCTCGCTCCTGGTGATGGTCTCATGTGGGCTGCCCATGTGGAAGGTGACGGCTTTCATCGAGGCCAACATCGTGGTGGCTCAGACGATCTGGGACGGCTTGTGGATGTCATGTGTGGTGCAAAGCACGGGCCAGATGCAGTGCAAGGTGCACGACTCTGTCCTCGCTCTCACCCACGACCTGCAGGCGGCCAGAGCGCTCACTATCATCTCCTCTGTGATGGGCGTGCTTGGGCTCATGGTTGTCATCGCTGGGGCGCAGTGCACCAACTGTATCCGCGCAGAGTACGTAAAAGCCCGGGTGGTGAACGCAGGAGGTGTCATCTACATCATCAGTGGTCTGTTTGTGCTTGTGCCTCTCTGCTGGATGGCCAACAACATCATATCGGACTTCTACAACCCTCAGGTGCCCGCATCCAAGAAGAGGGAGATTGGTGCTGCGCTCTACATCGGCTGGGCAGCTTCAGCGCTGCTGCTGATCGGAGGAGCGCTGCTGTGCTGTTCCTGTCCTTCCAGCGGTAACTCTGGATACTCGGTAAAGTACGCACCGACCAAGAGAACCACGCAGAATGGGGACTATGACAAGAGGAATTATGTGTAGTTGTTTGGCCAACAGCAGGCGGTGCGTAAAAGTGCTCCGCAGCTTTTGAAAAACTGTTTTGTTGACGGACATTATCTTTTGCACCCGCTGTTTTGTATTTTATTTTATTTTTTAGAGAGATGTGAACTTTGGAAATCAATGGAAGCACCTCTTCTGTTCTTACACTGGCCCTCACTTCAATACGCTCGGACCACATCTTCACAAATCATTTTTTTTCTGCATGAGATTAAAAATAAGACTGTAAACTACAAGAGGTAGCTCATGACAAAAAGGAGTATTTTTGTTAGGTACCTGCTTTTGTAAGTCTTCAAAATTATCATTAGCATTTTGAATTGTTTACTGTTGTAACTGCGGAGTTTTTCTTTTCTCGAGGAACTTTTGCCATCGAATATACACACACTGTTCTCTTTGCCTTGATGTGCATTGTCAGCACAGACTTGTACAGTTACTGAGAATGATTGCACTCCCACAAAGAACCATTTCCTTGAATGGAACTACGCCGACATGTTGAGGAGTCCAACAATGTCTAACAGCAATAAAGAGCCAAGAAGAAGAAAAGTGTAGACATATGAAAGCCCTTATAAATCCCGGACAGGCTTTTGTGTTTTGTTCCTCAGTCAAAGTCGGAGACTTTTTTGAAGTTTGCAGTCTAACTGTAACCAGCAGAGCCAGGAATAGGAATCCTGGATCAACAGGTCCCATTAAAAAAGTTACTGTCCGTTATTCGACCGCACTGAACACCTGCCACGTTCTGCATCATTGTCACTGCAGGAAATCTTTTCTTATCAAAACATTTTAGAAATAAACTCTCTTCTCCGTTGGTTTGTTGATGTAATGTTTCAATATTCGTGTATATGAAGATGCAATATTGTTTCGTTTATTAAGATTAAACTGAGTATATTGTCTTAAGTCTTTGGTTAGAGTGTTTTCTTATCTAAAACATCTGATAGGTTGTGATGATCAGGATGGCCCTGCGCGACTGTGCGTAATGCATGCCGTTCCCACCACGAATCCACAAACCCCCACGGCGGGAGAAAGTATTTTGGTTTGCCATAGAAATCCAGATGACAATACCCATTCAGCTCGAGTGGGGCTCTGCTGTTCAACTCACAAAACTGCACAACCCCCACCACCCCCACCCTTTTCAGACCACCCCCACCCTTCCCGTCCACAGTCAAAGAAAGGCGTCCAAATTGGAGCTATGGAGAAGTTGCTAGAATCGTCTTCCCGCAAGTCACTCCATTCACTGGTCGTCACAGCCTCATCCTCCCTCCATCAGGACGGTGCAAAGATAGATGGGGCTCAGGACAAAAGATTACACACCATCACTTTTCAGCAATTAGTTTTTCCCCAGCTGCTTCATGGGTACCACATTTGTACACACACACACTGGTGACTAGAATGTTGTAGTGGAGGCATTAAAGGAGCAGGAGTTTTAAACTTGTGACACAATAACCAAAGATATCTTAGGCCATGAGTAAGAGTCTTCTGTGACTGGATTACAAAAGCTTATCCATTCTTGTTTTCCTGGTCACTTAAGATTCTTAGCCGGTCATATGGCCTCTTAAAAGTTGAAAGTATGGCCAGGCATAAAGTGCATACAGTCATGAAAGTGTTTGAAACTACAAATCTACAAAAACTTTGATTAAATGCCAATGACTGTTTTTCACCCATCTAAGTTTGAGTGTTATAGCTAATTATTTTAAGTTTGAATACACATAGAACAAAATACTAGAAAACAGCCTATACCCAAGGTTCGCATATACCTTGGAAATATTTCAAGCTTTCAAACTGTTCTCATGGTCTATTTCAGTGGAAAGTGCTTTCTTTATCATCATGGAAATGGACCTGCTGACAAGTAGGCTCAATAATTGCTGAGACTTTGTCAAAATGTGACAAATAGTCCTGACTCAAACAGTTGAACCAAAGTTCTTTCTCAGCCTACTTCATAGAAATTGGTCAAAGCAGTCTCAAATCTAGGTCTAACTGCAAGCTTTTTATATTATTCACAACAGCAAATTTAATATGAGTCATTCATTCATTCAAATATTTATTTATTATCAAAAAAGACATTGAGGTTTCCCTCATTTTCGATGTTGTTGAGATCACAGACATTTTATGAACAAATAACAACGACACAAATCAATTAATTACAAATGCAAAAGAATAATTTATAACAATAACAATAAGAGGAAGAGTGAACCGTAATCAACATCTTATGCTCTGTAAGAGAGTCTTTAGAGTATCTTTAGGGTTCAAGTGTATTCCAAGAGTAAGAGGCATCAAATAAAAATGCAGATTTGCCGAATTTACTGTAGACTCAAGGGACTTTGAGAGTTAGTAAGTTAGACGAACAAGTCATATGATGAACATGATGGGTCTGGAACTAACCACAAAGTGTCACTTTGGTTCATAGTTGTGGGATAAAATCATGCTATATGTTCCTATTCTGAAATTTAAGATATACTTAAATTTCAACTTTCAATTTAAAATTAAAAATGGCCTAATTTAATTTCCCTACCAGCCATTATAATTTATAAGAAAAGAAAGTTGTGATTAATGAAATAAATATGACTCTGTCTCTTATTTTTAAAGATAACAGAAAACTCTGTTATTCTTCCAGCTATTTAAAGTTTGCCAAAAACTTAGTAATGTAAAGTTATTAATTTTAGAAAACTGATGGGATTTTGTAAGTATTCCTCAGTGATGACAGTACAGAAGGCGTTCCCTCTGTGGGGTCTGTATGGGTTTTTCTACACAAAGACCCTCCCTGGACGTTCCAGTCTGCTCTGCCTCAGTGAGATGTTTTTGTCAGATTGTTAGTTCCACTCCTCCAGTCACCGAACAGAGGGTGACGAAGCGCAGGGTGTGTGTGTGCGTGTGTGTGAGTGAGCAAGGGGTTAAGTGAGAGTATGTGTGTTGGTGTGTGTGTGTGGATAGAGCTGGGGTGGGGGGTGCACCTTTTTTTTTTTTTTTTTTTTCTTAAAAAAGACCCTCATTCCAGTTTGGAGAGAGGCAAATAGGGCCGGCAACGTCACTCAATGGGCGCCTGCCATGGTAACCAGCCAGAACCTGCAGTTGCCTAGCTACAGGAGCCTATAATGTGGTGGTATGGATGAGACTAATAAAAGGCCTGAACAGCAGACATTCTTGCAGGCACAGACACACACTCAAACACTCCCATACACACAAACACTCACACACACAAAAACCCACAGCATATGCACAGCAGTCCAGAAGACGATGAAGGGATTTACTCAAAGCCTGTAATGGTCACTGCAAAAAGAGCAGTGACAGCAGGAACACATCGGTTTCATTAGAACAACTAATGTGGAGTTTGGCCATGAATATCAGAAACACTAACCGTCTCTGGTCACAGGGAGGGGAATGCGAGAACAAATAAAGGAGAGAGGAGTATCAGAGATGAGGGGATACTGTCAAAAGAAAATAAAAGATTTATTTGTGAAGTTTTATTTTTTAAATTAGAAGATTATTTTTGTGGCTTTTTGCCTTTATTTTGAATGGACAACTTGTGGCATGCCTGGCACCATAAAGTCATATTTTAATTACAGTGAGGTAATGTATTACAATTTTCAGTTTTCAGCGGCCCATGATAAAAAAAATGTCAAAAACTGCAGTTCCTTGAGTGTCCACTTGGATCGGACTCAAAAGCCACGAGACAAAAAGTAATTCAACCAGTAGAAAGTACACAATTTTGTTCAACACACCTGTTTCGTAAAAGAGTAATGCATAATTACCCATTCTAAGGGATGTGGCTGATTTGACCAACAGGTGAGCATATTCTATCCGTTGTTTCCATTGTGGCAAAGCTACATCCTCAGTGCTACATCTTTCTACCCAGGGGAATTAAGTTAACCGGAGTGAACATTTTTGGTATACTTTTAGGCTTTGTTAACACCTCTCTCAAGAAACCAGCATGTGTCTTCACTAGGACTATGACCATGTTTTCGATAGTCTGTTTGTAAAACAGACAGGGTGGACTTAGATATGCGTCAGAAGTTGTTTTACCCATGGCTTTGCTGACCCACATCCAGAAAGTATTTGGTATTGGTAATATATTAGTTAAAGCCATAACAGTCCAGCGTCTTACTGATTAACAGATGTACTCAGCTGAAGACATTAAAATATAACAAAAACATATTGAAGGAGCAGATAAAATAACATAGAAACAACCAGCCTGACCCTAAACTTGACCTTCTTCTGCCCACGAAAGCAAAGGCCACACGGTTAAGGTCATGTCAGGAGTCTGTCAGGTTTCATACTGACGTCAGATCAGTCACCAGAAAGAGACAAGCATTTCAGAGTGGGAGTAGGCTGTGCTGGGGTGTAGTTTCTCATGACATGAACTTTGAACTCTGAATCTGATGTCAGGTCAGACGAGTCAAAAAGTCACTTCCCTTGACTGACCAGGCATGATCTCATCGAAGCAGAATCCACCCACCATCCTTACGTTTGCTAGGGGTCACAGCCTCACCCCAGAGGTTCACATGCTGGAAAATAATGAATCCGATTGAGGAATGTTTGCTAAATATAGCAACATCAGTTGTGCACATGAGTCATAAAAATAAAGGCGTCTTAACTTGTGTTTTTGTCCACTGACTCAGTCTTACATCAGAGTGAGCAGGTGCATACAGTCCTCAAACGTCTCAGCTGGACGGAGCTTACTCACCGATTTTAAAGCCAGGAGTCAGCAGGTGGTTAAACATGGAGGACAAATGTGGCTTTGTATAGAGGGGTTAAAGACCCCATGAGCCGTTTGTTTGAGAAACAATGCAAAGCCTGGTTAGAGGTAAGAGATGGAGATCAAAAAGAAAAAAAACACATTCTTTTCTGAAGCAAATGTCCACAAAGTTTACCGCTTGGTGACTCAAGTTTTTGTTGCAGCTCCTGTACCACGACCAGGCTTCCTGCGCAGCGGACAGCGGAACAGGAAACAGGAAGGGACATGGAGGGTGTGGGAGGGGAGTGTGTGTTTGTGTGTGTTCATGTGTATGTGTTTAAAGTTTGGTGCACTCCAAAAACACTTAGAGACACACTCACACAGGTACAAGAGAATCCAGGCCTGTAAAACACGACCATAAAACTTTCATTGGCTTGACTCAGCCTTTACAAGAACACCGAAAGACATCCGGATGTGTCCCTGCGACTGTCCAGTAAAAGCATGAGTCTGTATTTGGGGCTGGTGCGACAAGTTGTGTGTTTTGGGAGTCATTCTGAAACCCATGCAGTGATTTCCACTACAGAGCCATGTCTATTCTATTGCAAAGCTTTCTGATGGTGGGGTTTTTTGTTAGGTGTCCTGAAAAGCCTTGTTTTTGCAAGTTTAAAGATTTCTCAAGAACTAGAATCAGTTTTTTTTTTTATTACGCAAGGTCATTAACACTTTTGCCTATCACAACCATAATATTTAGGGAAAGACGAGCCAAATTTTTCCTGAAACTACACAATATTAAATAACTATGTGCAGTTTTAAACAAACGAACAACAGTTTTACAGCCACAGATGAAGTGTTTTCTTAACCGAGTGATAAATTGAGTGCAGTGTGTAAGTTTTATCTCATAAAATAGGGAGTTTCAACTCCTTTCATGCCGGACTTAGTGAGATCATGTTTCCATACGGTGCATCTTAAGGAGAGCACTTAAAAGAGAAGACGAGGAAAGCATGAGATAACCTGCACAAATATCAAAACACACTCCCATTCTGATGATGTAGGTAGGTAAGAGGAGACAAAGTGTTGACTGACAACCCGCTGCTGAGATTAAGAGGAGGCCCAGCAGCATGAGGGATCTCTGGGTGGGACCAGGAGACATTTCTGATTTGGCATGGTCAGCACAATATATGTGATGTCAGTCTCACCATTCCTGAAGTACGAGAGAATACTCCTCAAACTGCTCAAGAAACCACCAACATTTCTGCAATCAGTTTTTAGCACAGTGGCACAGGTGGTGCTGATTTCAACTGCATCCTTCAGTAATAATTTGGACCATATTATCTTAGGATATGGCAATCAGTGGCAGAGTACACAAACAGCCTGTTTTAAACACACACATAAACAGGATACTATTGTTTCAACACTAATTGCATCTTGCAGGAAATACTCAAGCCTGTAGGAGAGCAAGAAGTCAACACTGGATACACGGAGAAGTCGTTTTTAAAACAAAACAAACTCATGTTCAAACATTTTTTCCCCTTTGTGAGCTCTTTCAGTCTCCGGCTTGGGACCACAGTGTGTTTTTAAGAATGGAGGTTGTAGTGCATGTCATCCAGTAAAAGGAGTCTGGCATGACTGAGCCACCGACTGCTGAGAGAGAAAGAAAGGAAACTCATTATATCCAACTTTGTGATGATGAAACTGCATCTTAGCTTCTGTTTGCTTCCCTTGCATCCAAGTTCAAGTAACATCAAAAAATTTAACATAGAACTGTTTCCAAAGTCCCATCTCCTAATAAAGCACAGTAAAACCTTCATTTTTTCTGCTGGTTATAGGTTCATGTAACAAAATTCATTGGTGCCAAGTGAAGTTTTCATGCAGCAAGACACACACAGTATCCAAACAGTAACATGATACATCTTTGGACAATTACATGAGCAACAGATGGTTGTTGCACATACTCCTGGATGTACAATGACTGATACTCCCAATGATGTAATTTATAAACTGTACCAAACTTTACTGGTAGAACTTTAAATCTATCAGGATGTTATTCACAAAGAGGAGGACTTCAGATTCCTGGGCGGGGTGAAGAGGTGGAGGAGGTTCGGTAGATAAGCAAGTGCATCCAGGAATTTATAGACAACAAGGAGGAGGAGGAGGACCAGAGTCCTTTTGACACGGATATCGGAGCAACACATACAAAGGGACATTGAAAGACTGATGAAAGTGGTGTCAGCTTTTTGAGTTTTCTAAAACGTTGCATAGCTTTAAATTTGTAAAAGTGCTTTCAGCCAGGAATTCATGATTTATGAACATTTATGAAATCTTTTGACTCAACTTTCATATAGCAACCATAGTTATGAAAGTTGAGCCAAAAGATTTCTAAGGCTTGTTATAACTGCACATTTTCAAGTCTATGCTTTTCCAGCAGCCATTTGCATTGTCAGGGTAAGTTTGATGTTTCAGCTGCAAAAAACAAAAAATAAATAAATAAAAATGTTCTAATTACGTACAGTAGTTTTGAATGTATGAAAAGAAATATGAGCTCATCAATTTAATTTATCCGTACACATTGTTCTTGTTTTTGCTGGAAACACACATCCCTTTTACCAGAAAGCTCTTTAAAACAATAGAAGAGAAGAGGCCGATTCAGAGAATAACACCCCGACTGTGAGAGGGCTCAGGGGTTAAAGGTCACAAAGGTTAGGGATCATTAAGGGCATCTGTGGGCTGACAGGTTGACGCGAAGCACGGAGCAGAAGCAGCAGGAAAGAAATTACATAACTGACAGGAGTATGTTTTCATAATTCTCACTGTTTCTCGTAAATTGTTTTATTTGTCACACTGGACTAGAGTATGTGTCAGTGTGTGTCAGCATCCCGTCACAGCATGACGGGCAGACAGGCAGAAACAGCTGTAGCTCTTTGTCTCTGGCTGTCCAGTAAAACTAATCCTATCTGGAATCTGAGACTGTTAGAGGCAGAGGTAGGAGGATGAAAACAAGTGAAACTGTTCAGAGAGGATGCAGGGTGAAGGGAAGTTAGTGCAACAACGCACTGAAGTCAAAGTTTAATTCATGAAGTGCTCAAAGATTTTCACCTAAGTAGCTGGCAAAATCTCACATAATGACCTGCTGAGTGTGATTAGCCAACAGTAAGGTGCTACTGCGAAGTGTCTGCTTATCTATCAGGATATTAGGGCATTACAACACATTTCAGTACTCTACAGGTCATTATAAGTGATAGATAGTATTATGTAATTATAACTGTACACCTGCAACCCTTTGATCTCATTATCAACAGCTTTAGAAATGTCAAATATATCATTGTTTATTTTTATCTAACTGATATTTTAAATGTAGAGAAAATACTTTTCTTGTTTTTTGAATTGTTTTTGACCATAAACCCTCCACATAATCATCCAGCACCAATTGATATTTAAAGCTTTGAAACTAATATGCACAGACTTTCAAAAATTTTAAATGTTTAATGTTTTGGGTTTATCTGCATAACTTTTCCTCATCTGTCAGAGGTTGAATCTGTCAGGGCACCACTTTGGTTTAGTTGGCAGCTCCTGTATCCAAACTCTTAATCATGCTGGTCACAGGATCAACTTCTGATCACAACAGGAGTTGGTGTATATCATCCTCACTCTCTTCCAGTGTCTCCTGTCTTTCTGTTAATTAAAATCTTGTGATTAAAATCTAATGTTAATTCATTTTTGTACCAGTAGCTTGAATCTCCAAGGAAGTGGCTAGTAGACGTCTGCTGACATCTGACTCATAACGTTGATTTGATAAAGGAAATCTTAAAAAAAATTAGACTTGTCAACAAAAACACCAACAAATATTATTTTTTTGTCCCCCTAATACTCACTTCATGATAATTTACTGCATCATATAAGCTTGAATTTTGTGTTTGAACCCCCCATCACTACATCATCATCACTCCTGTGAATGACCGTTAGAGTGTGAGGCCTTTAAATCTGCTGCTCTGCACATCTCCCCTCAGCAGCACCATCCTGCCGTTGGGGGTATGTTTCCCTCAGTGTTTGTGTGAGTGAGCGTGAGCGTGTGTGTGCGTGTGTGTGTGTGTGTGATGCATGCCACATTCCTGTGATGCAGAGCGCCGTAAAGGGCAGTGGCCCCACTTCACCAGAGGTGCAAGAGGGGGGATGGAGAGCGGTGTGATTGATGGCTGAGGGGAGGAGGCCAAACAATGGTCTGAACAGGTGGAGCATCACCAGACTGACTGGATGTGTCTGGACCAGGTGAGTGTCAGGCTGTGTCAATAAACAGATGCTCAGATAGACACAGGGTCATGACAGCCAGCTAAGACAAGAGGGTGGGGATTTTCCTGGACTAAAATTTGCAGATAGACAGTCTCTAACTTGTATCCAGACATAATAAGGGGTACCCCAGAGTTCAGTTCTAGGGCCTGTGTCATTTACCATCTCTATAAACTGCAACACCAAATCAATTTACAATTAAAGTTCTAGGTTTTTTTTGCAGATGACACTGTACTTCACACCTCTACCAGCTCTATCATCTGAGGCATAGATTCACTGCAACATAAAAGTCGTGAATGCACAACAAAAACTGGGGACATTCAGGGTTGATAGGAAAACTGCATCCTCTGATGTCCATGATGCAATATGAGCAAATAGACAACAGCTTATAACAGCTATAAGTGACCTCATAGTGAGGAGTCAAAAAACAAAAAACAGTTAAAACCTGGAGTCAAGAGAAGAAGAGAAGTAGAAGAAAGAGGTTAAACAGCTGCAGAGATTTATCAGTGGTGCATGATAATTCCCTGAAAATAAACTCTCCGCCCTGTTAATGGGATAAATGTGTCTTCCATAATGTCCCGCTTCCTCTCTGTGATAACATCTCTCTGACTTTCAACAACATAATTATAGATGTGTGCATATATTCAGGAACTCAGCTGGTGACAATAAGACCATTTGTATTAACGTCCTCCTGCAGTGGGATGCGGATCATGGCACGTTTCAGTCTCGCTGCTGCCAATCAGTTTGGACTTTCCTGCACGACAACAACCCTTTCCCCTAAAGGTCATGATCCCATCCTGGCTCAGACCCGATAAGGATCTTAATTGCCCCGCAGAGAGCAGCGCAGACCCCCGACATGTTTCCATTTCACTCTCTGGGCACAGGAGAAAATCAACACTAGGACGCCTGGCCTACATTCTCCAATGTGGGCCAAGGTCCCAGCCCTCACCTTTGGCCAACATAAGCAGGCTGCGCTCAGGAGAAAACGTTAAGTTCAACATTTTCTCTAGAAATCTCAACATTACAGTCAGAGCTTGTTCACCTTCTGCAGAAACACAAGTTGTACGTCAGCAAAACAAAAGATTGGATCAGGATGGAAAGCGAGGCTGCCAAGAGCAAAAACTCTGCCAGATCTTTGTTTAATGATAGGACTGAAAGCTCAGCTTCCTTCTGACTGACTGATGTGTTTTTGTGGTCTTAATATGTTCACACACAATAATGATGGCACTTTAACGAGCCTCTGGGGCCATGAGAAATCAATCTATAATCACTCAGTTATTTTCCTGTTTCTTGTTAAATCCTGATATTGAGTTGTTGAATTGCTCCCTGGTACTCCACCTGACGAACTGTCAGCCAAAAACTGTTCAAATGTACTGACCCAGTTAAAAAGTTGGGTCACTGTGTACAAAGTTATCAAATAAAAAAAGAACTAATGCCTTAAATAAATGATTTAAAGCTCCTGTGAGCATTAGATTCTGATTTAACACTCATATTAACAGTAATGCTGCTTTATGGCTGACAATAGCAAACGAGGCCATTAGTAAAGATTCGACCATTTAATGTGATGTCATTTTGAAAACGTTGTTGCTCTGCATGGGGGTAGGTGTCAGACCAGATGACTGACAGCACACAAAGGAAAAGTTGTGTTTTACTTTTTTTGTGGTATGTAATTCATTTCAATGTAAAAGAAATCAGAATAACTTAAAAAGAAAAGAAAAATAAACCAGATAACACTATTTAAACATCTCCAGGAGAAGATCAGCAAAGTGATAAGACACTTCACCCACAGTGCCAAAACTCCTTACTGGAGCTTGAGTTGAAAACAGAATATTGTCACCATATCAGATATTAAAACTTAAAAAAAGTAATTGTTGAAACTGAAAACTAATGCTGGTTTTACCTTTTCTTTTCATCAGTTTCTGCTGTTTGATTCACAAGTTCACCTGTACAGTTTTTTATTTTGCTAGAACCACTGTTGTGAGAAGGAAGCTAAATTAACGCAGTTTAATTATAATAGCATGTGAATAAAGTTTCCAAAATCTCTGACATCAATCATCTAAAATGGGATATCTGATAGTGGACCAAAAACATAAAACTGTAAGAAGTAGCAAGATGACCTGCTCCAGCCATGAATCAATAGAGCAAAAGTTGAGTTGTAAATAAAAAGAATCAAACAAGCTTTTCTTTATCTCACACTCTTTTACCTCAGTAATGACTATTTTTATATTGATACCCTCTTCGACTGAAGACAGACTAAATATTTATATCAATTTGATTTATTAAACAATTAAAAACATTTAAAAATGCTCAAACTCTCATTGATAAAAAGAAATAAAAGACAGATCTTAAGAGAAATTAAAACCAAAAACACGACTCACACATTTACAGAAAGACTGTACAACAATATACAAAGAAACTGAATAAAGACGCCAGACGTTCTTCTGTTCTGGTGAAACTGTTCATGTCTGACAAATTCTGGTCAAGCACTCACACTGTTCAAGAACTTAACTGTGGTTATGTTTGCTCTCATGACAACAAAGTGATGAGTGCGTCCAGAAACTTGCTCCTGTCCTCCGTCTTCAGCTCAATGACTGCAGAGAAAAAAAAAAAATTAAGAGTTTATGAACATACTAAACAGAAGTGTGTTTGTGAATGACTGTTCATAATTATATAGGACTGATCTGAGCAGTCAGTCAGGTTTGAGAACTCAAGTTTTGGTAAAGATGAAGTCAATGCTGCCACCTTGTGTCTGGACAGGGAATACCAATTTCAACACCACAATTCATACACAGCTAAATGACTGAGTCTCTTACTTGAAGTGTCAAAATGGTCATGAAGAGTTCTGGAGCTGGTGCTTTCGGCAGCTTTCTCAAACGCTCGGCCAAAGAAACTGAAACAGATACAAAGAGAGGAGAGAAGGTCTGAGGAACCTGGGCTTCGTTTTTGTAAAATTCAATCTGTTTACATACATTTAAACTGCACTAATACAAAATAAAGTGGCATAATTAGTAAATAACTTTATCAGAAGAAAAATACCCCAAAACAATCTAGAAGTATCAACAGTTCAATCATTTTTGAATGAAACCAAACAATGTGTTACGTCTTCTATTTTTGGATTCTTTCATTACACCTTGATAGCATTGAAAGCAAGTTAAACAAATATAAATATTGTCAAGATTTAAAGATATCTCAGGCAAACATTTTAAATGTCCCTCAAGTGGTGTGATCAAATGGAAACCTGGATTGAATCTGTCTGTCCTATTATTACCTTTCCCTTCAAGCCATACACAACAAGGCAAGAACAAAGCATTAACTTTTTCACTGGAGTGTCTCTGCAGAGAAAAGCTAAAACTTAAGAGTTTATTTTAAGTTGTTACTGAAAAATAAGACCTAAAGTCAGAATTTCTAATATATTACAGAGACATGAAAATAATTTATGTAGCTCATAATATATTGTAAATATCCTTCAAATCTTTAAAAGGAAGGTCTTACTTCTTCTTGTCAGAGGTCTCAGACTCAGGTGGGATTCCCACAACAATGACAGTTCCCTTCTCCACGTCCTTGGGCGCAGCCATGATGAGAGGAAGCAGTTTGCAGCGCTTATTTCTTGTCTAGCAGACAAAGGTGTTATTTTATATTAGCGTGGAAACACCAACTGAAGCATCTTTCCCGCAATCTGAATAGTTTGATACTCACAGAATGAACGAAAGCCTTCAGGAGATATTTGCTGAGCAGAGTCAAAGCCATGGGTTTAGAAAAGAGCTTCACGTCAGGTGTGCCCTGAATATTCATGATAGAGTCATGATAGAGTGTTATTATTGAGAAGCAGCCACACAGACACACTTCCTGGGGTTATAACACACTCGTACCTCCATGAGGTAGCAGTACAGAAACGGTCCCTGAGACAGGATGAGGTTGGTACAGATGCAGCTGGCTACAGTCTGTTGGATCGCCATGAGCTTCTTCTTAGCCAGGTCGATGCCTGTGTGGAGACGATCCAGATTACTCCTGCAAAGAGACCAAAGAGGAGCAGAGTTAACTTCTTAGTGAGTTTATCTCATCATTCCTGACATGTCGCAGCTTTGAACCACTCGTCCTGGTCATCACATCGACATGTTTGTATTTAACCAACTTCATTAAAGCAGAAGCATCATGTACATAAGGAGTTGCACACCTTGAGAGAGAGTCCAGAGCCCTGATGAAGTTATCGCTGTCGCTCTCATCTTTCTCAGTGCTCTCCAGCAAAGCTGTGGTAGCGTGCACCATGTCACTGGCCAGAAAACGGTTCTTGAAGCCAAAATGAACGCCAAATGTCTGGATGCGGATGTCCTTCATACTTTGAGGGTGGAAAGAAAAGTCAGTAACTGCATTCAAAATGTATGTGAAGCGTTATTTCTGTCAGGCAGTTCATGGAGTCATACCCATATTTGATGGAAGACTCTTCAATAACGTCTCTGAGGTTTTCTTTTATTGAAAAGTCCATGGAGTTAAATTTCTGCCTCACTTGCTTCAGGGGTAGTCTGATGAAGAGAGTGTAAACAGCTCGATGTCATGCCAACACCTTAATCTGAGTCAATTTACTGTGATTTATATTTTTGATAGATGCCGCATCACTGATACACAAAGCATTGATTTCTAATCGACTTACCCCATGTCGGCAAGGAACTCCTGGAGTTTCTTTTGGCCGTTTAACGTCCACAACTTGAAGCTGCATGATGTGTAACATGAATTACAGATACTTTCATACAGGGACCAGTGCTGGTAGAGGGTTAGACGGAGGCTGAGGGAGAAGGTTAAGGAAACCTCAAGAGAGAGAATTAAAAAAAAAAAGTTGAGAGATTCTGGTCACTCTGACACTCGCTCAGGGAAAAGACACAGGTGTTAAGACCCTTTTATCATGACAACCTTTTCAGATACAGCAAGGATACTCATATTCAAAGGAGATCCTCATGCAATCGATAGAGAGGGAATTTTCATCATCCTCATTTCTGTGGTTGTGGCGGGAGACGTGCCGCTGCATTGTGGCGATGTCTGTGATGTACTTCATACTAAAAATGGACAAAACAGAAAACACACTTATAGAAAAATTGGTGAAGTACTTAATTTAACAGCATGTCCTCAAGATTAATTCAAAGTCAGTCAGTTATGGGTTTGAGACTGTCATCGGAAACTTCTTACTGTGTGATCTTATCATGAACCCACTGGTCTGTCAACCCGATGACGGCCCACCTATACAGAGAAAATTCAACCGTCATCTAACAGTTCGTGAAATGCTCCTCAAATATTTTCATTTCATGAAGAAAAGAAAAGTTTGTCAGATCGATTACCAGAGCATGTCTTTGGTATCTTTGGTTAACACCCATGCCAGCTCAAAAAACATCAGGGAAGCCTGAGAGAAGAAAAGACAGTCTGAATACAATGATGCATCAAAATACTCTGAAATGTGGTTGATGAGAAACATCTTGTGTCAAAACTGAAACAACAAATATTAAATAAGAGACACTCACAGAGGTCCCATGATATTCATACTGCTCGTAGTCAAACAAGATTTCCCTCCTGAGAAATAATCGAAACATTAGCATCAATAAAAAGAGCAGCATGTCATTACATTAAACATTGTGACACTTCCTCAGAAACATTTCACCTTCGGGCCTCCCACTCCCTCTTTGCTCGCTGTCTGTCAATTCTCCTCTCAATGGCCCCCTGCAACAGCACAATAACAAGCACACAATTACTGCAGCCATGTCAACACTCCTCTGATCCATGTAAGCGTTGTGTTAACGCACCTCGTCAAATCTCCTCCGTTTACCAGAAGGCTCTGAGCCTTCATCGCTCTCATTTCCGGAATCATCTCCCTCCTCCTCTTCATCTCGAAAGATATCATCATAAGATGGCACACTGAGGTCATCATCCTGTTTGATTAGCAGCTTTATCTGTGGGTGACAGGGTTTGATTTACAGACACATATGATGCAGGACATTCAAAGCAAACGTCTGAGTTCCATTATTGATGATCATTAGAGATGAAATAAGAATTATCATCACCTGTGTGTCATTGTAGACATTAACTACATCTACGGGTCTGTGCGTGTCACAGACAAAAAAGATCGAGTCATCGTCCGGCTGCAGCATCTCAAGAAGGTCAACATTTGCCCCGCAGTTAATGAGAACGAAGTACTTGAACTAAAACACAGAAAAAGCATTTATTTAATATGAGAATGAGCAACAGATCTTCTTTGCCACTCATTAAGTCACTTAGCAATAAGTAAAATCAGGTCTGATTTATTCTCACCTGTTCTTTGTGTTCAAGGAAAGCAGTGCTGAGGTCCTGCCATCCTGTGACTGGCACAAGTGTGTACTGGACCTGATCACAGTGGAAGAGTGCCTGGTAAAGAGAGAAAAAACATGTTTACCAGTTCCAGGGTATATGCTAAAATCCTGAGGTTGATTTCAATACCTTTTTAAGACTTTTTCAAAAACCTTTAAAAAAGTTTTAAGACTTAATCCCAACTTTCAGTTGTTGTTGGCATCCACTTTTTAACAGTTGTAGTTTACATTTTTACAGAAATGGTGTAAGCTAAGGAGGAATAAAGCTTGAAAGAACAAATGAAACTAAACCCAGGTTTATCGACACTCCCACAACAAGATACAGGAGTTATTCAAGGCCAACTTGCTGAAGAAAATGAGAAAATATTTAATTATTTTTAAAATTTAGGACATGTGCCGGAGATTGTGTGATTTGCTTTAGTGTTGTATTTAATTTCTCTTTATGAAATTAGAAATGACGTTAATTTATAGCTGGTGTTTATACCGCTTACAATCCTTATTGTTGTATTTTATTGTAACTAGAGTCCATATGTATTTTTTTATTTTATTCTTTTTTATCTTTATATTTTTCTACTGACTCCATCGATTTCTGCTGTTAACACAACATTTTTCCAGTTTGGGATCAATAAAGTAACTCTATTCTTTTCTATTCTATTCTATTTTAGAACTTTATCGGCTGAATGTTTAATATCCCAAATTAGGGGGCAGTTGCAAGGAGGAAAATAAATATTCATGGATATTTTTTGGGTCAAAGCTTGAATACCTATGAAACCTAATACTTCATAAAACCACAATTAAGACTTTTTAATACTTTTTAAGGCCCTTAATTTTCCCAAAATTGATTTAATACTTTTTAAGACCCCGCGGACACCCTGAGTTCAATCATTCATTCATTCACATAACATCATCTCATAATCCTAAAGGAACACAAAATCTGAGGGAAATATTAACTAAAAACAAATCATGCAAGAAATAAGTTTTCAAAAAACATTCCAAGATCAGATCAGGGCAGTAACTACATCTGACAACTGTGAATCTACAGGACCTGCATTTGACAGATAATAACTTGGGGAAAATCTCTCAGTTAGTTGACCAGGTCAACTTATTAAAGTATAAGAGACAAAATAAATTATCTAGTGGTAAATGATACTGTAGATATTTAAGTTTCCTGCGGATCAGCACGATCTGCACAACTGAGTTTTCTGATTTTGAACAGCTACATGAGCTAACGCTTGCTAACAGACAGCTTATTATCTTACCTGTAGTATCTTACAGGCACAGAGAGCGTCGATATCTGAAGCCACCAGGAGAGCGACTCTCTGAAAAGGCAGTGTTAATCAAACACTCTTCATACAAAACATTTGTAAACGACATATGAGAGAGACAACAGCAGCTATCCAGGTTAGCGAACACAGTCCATTGTAGAAGTAAGCTAACCCAGAGTAACTGCGTCCTCGTCAAACTTACCTGGTTGGCAACAACCTCATAAAACTCCTTCCTAATGTCCGTGATGAACATCTTGAAACAGCCGATTAAAAGCCTTAGGATAAGATAAACAGCGTTAAATTTGCATGAACCACGGTTTATTTTGGTTAGCTGTCAGACACGGAGCTCTTTCACTGCAGTACTGTTCCCTGTTGGAAATGTGGCGCCAAATTGGCACGTCACTGCCAGCCAATCACTATGAGGGAAATAATGGACGTCACATGTTTGCACCACGCCTTCCAGGATGGGTTTTTTTTTTTTTTTTTTTTTTTTTTTTTGGAATGTATCTTTTGTAAAATGAAGTGGAAACCACATGTCATATTTTTTTTATGAATGTAAATGTGTCCGAAACTTTTGGTCCCAGATCCAGCTATGGTTGGAGAGAAAGAATATATCAATTAAATTAGAATCACATGTAGAAATTTTACATGGAATGGTTTTGGAAAACAAATCAGACAACTTGCTGGTTAATGTAATCTTTATATTGGCAAAAAATTACATACATAACTCTAAATCTTTCAAGTCCCCACCTGCATTTAAAGGTTTTATTAATGAGTTTAAAAATGTATTATAAATCTATAAAACTTATGAAATAGACAAATGCAATAGAGCTTCTGAATCAAATACAAAATTATAATTTAATTGACCCTTGACCCTGAAATAAATAAATGTATTTTATTTTATTTTCTCTTTTATTTATTTATTTCTTTATTGACTATACACTGTTCGGTGTAATGTTTGTTTAATGTTACTTTTCCTACTCAATCGAATGTACACAATGTGATTGAATATGAAATGTTATGTGCCTTACAGTTTGTAACTAAAAATAGATTTTTTTAAAATTTTTTTTTTAAAAAGGCTGGGGCTTTTTTAAAATTTTTTCTTTTTGCTTTTTTTCCCCCCTTTTTTGCCTTTAGAAAGTGGAGAAAAAGTGACAAAAGCACTGTGTAATACATAAAACTGTACAGTTGTTTTTACACGGAGTCCAAAAAATAGTCGGAGGCCACAAATTGTGTTAACACAAAAAAGGCTTTGCTTAAAAAGGAAACTTGCTAAAACCGAAGTAGGTTATACACCATTAACAATTTTGGCCACTCATTTTAGTATACCTTTGGACCATTTAATAAGCTTTAACCTTTTATATGTTAATGTTGTTGTTATATGCTGATCCAATTTAGTCATATAGTATATTTATATTGTTTGTATTGGCAAAAAAGTGCACAAATTTAGGTAAGACTGCAACTACAAAACAAAAAATACATATAAAAAGTGTTTCTAATCTGCACAGTTATGTTGCTGTTTATTTATCACTCACTCTGCACTGTCTATTACTGCATATTTCTGTGCAGTGTTTCTGTTTGTGCATATATGTAAAACTGAATTTCCCACAATGAGATTAATAAAGCATATTTTCTTCTAAATGTGTGTTTGCATTTGTCAGTCACAACTGAAAAACAGACAACTGAGTGAGACAAATATGCAAAGGACAGCATATATTGTAAGATTATGTAGAAACATCATCATCAAGTGTCACAAAAAGTCATTAAAAGCATCACAACATGTACAATCAGGAAACTGTACCAGCATGAACGGCTGCTATATGCTCCTGTAAGCCAAGGCAAATCATGATGACATCAATAAAGCAAACAGGAAAGTTTTAGCATAATCCCTTTTCATGACAAGATCTGAAAGAGACCTGATGCAAATTACTGGTACTTAAATTAGGAAAATGTAAATATGAGGGTTTGATAGGAAGTACTGAAGGAGGTATGTTGCTCTAAATGTGTGACCCATGCAGGATTTTATCAAAATGCAGCTGACTCTAAAGAATGTTCTTTTTTGTTTGGCTAAAGCCCATGTGCCTTCAAATGTGATTTCATCACATAAAGTCATTACATTGAGGTTAACAAACAAATATTCAAAAGTCAAGTTAACATGCCCCAAAACCAAAAATACACTTAGACCTGTACACTATCACAAAAACCCCTTTAAGATTGACAGAGTGAAATCAAAAGTGACATTTTGCTCATCTCAGTTGAACATTTACATGATTTCATCCAGAAAACTTCACATTTTAATCCAACAGCCTGCCCAAAAGAAAGAAAGAAAATGCATAAATATTTCTTCTGAGGTAAAGAGAGGCTGCATGCCATTTTTTACACCATGATATATCTTCCAAACTAAATCCTAAAAACTGTAAAACAATAAAAACTGCAAATTTAACAACTACTGTGTTTCACATGACAGTGAACATACACTGTAACATGCAGTATGTACTTCATTCATTACCGAACAGCAGTGAAGTAATGTTGTAACAAAGGCACAAATTCATCATTTTTTTCTGCCAAGTTTGGTCTGAAACCACTGAGATCCAGCTGATTTAAGCTTGTCTCATAGTGAAGAGAAAAGGTGCTTTTTTGACCCTGCAAAACTTTGGCTGGTTCAAAACGAAAACACAAACAAAGAGGTTTGTCTGTTTTGTTGCATTTCAACCTGCAAAAACAGTTACATCTGAGAGAAATTCAGCATTTTCTCTTCAGATAAAATCATAGATAAAAGACAAAAGGAATAAGAAAACAGAAACCGAAATTCTGTAAACATAAAAATAATCACAGAAAGTAGTCTTCTCCATCTTATGTTAAATAAACAAATCAACTCTGACTTCACTCGCGAATAAAAGTATTAACAGGATAGAAAACCTGACCAGCAGGAACACTGGGAGGCTAGCACCATCACCTGGAGAGGTTACATACAGTCTGACCTCTGAACAGTAAATAAAAGCAGACCTTAAATTAGCCTGAGACACTTTTATCTCTTAGTTCTGTAGAGTCCGATCTTAAACTGTGATTAGCAGGTGTGCTGTCCAGTTACTGCTGAGATGTGGTTTGTGTTTGAGAGAAGTGGAGCTGCTACATTACGCCGTTGATTCTTAGGACTGGGCGCACAATACGATATGACAATCACAATGTTCCAGATATGAATCAAACTGTGGATGGAAACATTCAAAATATATCAGAGGAAGATGGAGAGATTCTACGTGATGAGTGGAGCTGTGGAGATGAAGTTACAAAGTTTTCTTATTCCTGCTGGCGCACAAGGGCAAATAAGCTGGTGCTTTAGAAAACACTGGACCTTGTTTTGATATGTACAAAGATAACCGAATACTGAGACAGTTGTGTTTCCAGTGATATCTTTCTTTTTTTTCCATAAATTCTGTGGAAAGACCAAAACCTTCAAAGAACTCATTCTACTTTATATGCACAACATTGCACTGGACGTATGTGACCTATTTCTTTTTTTAAAGATAGACAACATTGTCTATGGTATCAAAGTGTATCACGAATGGCACAAACTTATGTGAGCAGTGAGTGGATGCTGCGAGAGCTTCACTGATGTGTCATCTTCTTAGAGAACAACATCCGAGATATTAGTGAGTGACAGGAGAGTCACATATTGTGTAAGGAGCTGATATTACAATAAATAGGACATAAGGGATGATAACAGGCCTTACTCTTGAACTTATTATCTATAATATACTTCTATCAATAGCTGAAATCAAGTCTAGTGTCAATAAATAGTTCCACTTACTTAAGAGGTATTTTGAGATATAGTTTGTCAGCTCTCTAGCTTGGCCTATTGATAAGGACTATTTAAATGAATACTATGTAATGTTATTATTTTTTTACTTCTTTCTCTGTTCAAATTGTTTCCTTTATCAGTACAACACACAAGCATCCTTTTTAAATAATAAAGAAACATATCTCAACATCTGAAGAACATCTTTCAGTTTTTGGAATAATTGAAGATAAAAAAGGCATAATGAGAATAAGGAATGATTTAAACATAAAAGTGTTGTTATCCCTTTTCTGAGCTCAACTATCCAGTAGTGTAGATCTGTCTAAAATGTCTTAGCCCTGCCTTTGAAACCGGCACTGTAAAGAAACAATCGCATACAGTGATGCCTACATAGAGATGAATTTCACAGCAGCAGAGCCAGAGATCGATGGGCAGTGGACTATCAGAGCAGTGCTTTTGTAGCTTACTTGTTTTGCTGTTGAAGTGATCTAGAGGCACATACACAGGGTGTGCAGGACTGGGCTGTATGCATACATTTTGTGTGTGTTATGCATTAGGATTTAAAATCCACACTTCAGGATGTGTGTGAAGCTGCTGTTCTACTGCTTTGGATTGTTTAACTGGTTGCAATTTACATCAACTCTCAGTCAACTGTTCAGGAGAATTAAATGTCCTTTGAGTTACAAAGTTAACCCATGTGTGACTGTTCACCAAACAAAAAGAATATCCTACAATACACTGACAAAAATTGACGATAAAACAATAAATATTGACACACTGCCCAGCCCAAAAGGGAGTGAAACCCAAACAAGGAGGATTACCATGTAACCCAGTATTAATGACTCCAGTATGATCCAGTGAGAGCTGGCCTACAGGGGCAGGATGTAGTTGGAGTTAGCCAGTTTGCGCTCCTGTGCAGCAGGAACAGTGTCTCTGTGACGTAGAGGTCTGTGGCAGTCTGGGTCCTGAAGAGGAGGGTAGTGTTGTCTGTAACACAGCCAGGCGAAGGTCAGGCCCAGCAGAGAACCCACCAACACATCTACACCAGGGGGAGAAGTTAAAACACACACATACACACATGAGTGAGGAGTCTGCAGCTTCACGTTAATACTTTAAGAAAGTTGTAGTATCAGGAAAAATGTAAGAGGGAATTCTTGCTATGAAGGATTTTGGGCTACAGCATTTTGACTGACTTCTAATTTATGTATTTTAGGATTGATTCTTATTCAAATTAAATATTTATCTTAAATAAAACACAGCATCAATTTAAAAAAAAACAGTTTACATTAGAAAACTTGTTTTGCTGACATTGGAAAATGTTAACCCTTCTGCTTGGACTGCATTAATACTCATGCTTTGCTGTTAGATCTCACAAGGGCTGCAACACATACAAATGCAGATTTCCTTGTCCTACACTGTGATAGCTTTTTTTAAAACCAATTTAATGTCCCTAGATTCTTTCCAAACCCCTCCTAGGTGGAGATATAGTGGAAATAATGTGTACTTTGTTTCCCTTGAGATTCAAGGGGACAAACAAGTCCCCCGTTCAAGAGACGCAGACAAATATCAGCATGAACACACACTAAATTATTCAAACTCATGTAAAATTAAATGTTAAAAATCGAGGATGCTGGGGAGGTGGAGGGTGTTCAATTTCTGAAAGCAGACAGCAGAGAGGTAGTGAGGGTGTAGAGCTCAGTGTTGTGTGAAATGTGGCAATAAAATGACTTCCTCAGCTGCCAAAACTGATACAAGGCTCCATAAATCTGAGAACAATGTGGACATGAAACACTATTAACCCTTCTTGGTTTTTATGCTTTGCTAACATGAGTTAAAAGCTCCCATATGAAAAATATCTTATAAAAGAAGCAGCCCCAAACACACCCCCACTCCAAACCAGAAAAACCAGGCAATGACTGAATGAAGCAGCCAAAGCAGTGAAATGAAATGGAAACTCAGCCTTATTATCACACTGTCATGATTTGTTGTTTTCCTTTGATTTTAATTTGACAATCTGAGACATTTCTGTGACTCTGACCTTGCCAGTGGTGTTTGTAGTCGCAGGTTCTGGAGAGAGCAATCACTGCTGCAGTGAGTAAAGGGGTGAGGAAGGCACACAGCCGCCACGCTCTGCCTTGACCTGCTGCATTGAAGCAGCGCAGCTTCCCCGCAATGTACAGTGCTGTGAAACCCAAACCTGCAAATGCAACTGGAACCAGAGAGAAAGGACAGACAAGGAGATCAGAGCCAGAGAGAACTCAAAGACTGAGATGGAGGAATGCTTTCAGGAATAAAAAGGGATGCTTTCTTGCTAACAGAACAAAATAAAAGCCTGAGGGCTAGCATTCATTTTCATATACAGATTTATTGAGACATTATGCCCTCCTGTCCTACTTAGTGCATTTATGGATCTTCCCTGTTGCATCCACTGGGGCATAATCAACAGTAAAAAGCTCTTACAGGATGAGTGTCCACTTGGAAAGCTCTTCCTGCCCTCTATGACCACATCTGGGTCACCGCTGCAGTGTAACTCTGGGTTCATCTGTCCGTCTGGGAAACAGCGGTAGAAGAAGTCCGGCCGCGGCCTAAGCAGCGACAAACAAAGAGAAAGCATCTTTAAGATCCAAGCCACTGTAACACTGGGCTTTAGAGTCATGCTTTAGTGTTGTGTTCCAATCTTACCTGCCAACAACAAGCTTGATGACATTTGTAAAAACTCCGTTCAGCACCAGAGTCAGAGTCACAGCTGGAGAGAAACAAACAGAGAAGTATACTGACTTATTGGTTCTCATAAGTGATCAAACAGAAAAACAATAGGTTTACATTAAGTTTTCATACCCAGAGTGGCCTCCTTCAAATCCCCTTTCTCTGTCCTCTTCATGGAGGTGAATATGAAGATTACAATCAGTGGGGTGAAAACCGCCACACTCTAAAGCAAATAAAAAAAAAACATCCTCAACATAAACATCAAAACTTGTTAATTTGCACAATTCAAAGAGCAGTTCAGATGATGTGTAAAATATTGATTCAAACAGAAATGATTGTTAGAAAGTCTTTTAACACCTTTATTAAAGTCCAAACAGTCCAAAGACAACATTTCAATACTGAAAGTGTGGGGAATGTGTTATGAAAAAAACAGCCAGAGGAACATCTTCCCACTATTTACAGGTCAAAACTTTGAGCCCTTCAGTAGCATAACATTAAAAAGCATGACTCTGTATTGGACATCACTGCATGGGCTTAAAATCACATCCAAAAAATAAAAGTACCATCTTTCAACAAAGCTTGTCACTGCATCCACAAATGATGGTTAAATCTTTGCAATGCAAAATGGAAACTATATATGAACATGATCCAAAGACATTGGCTTCAGCCAACTTAAGTTGGACTGGGACAAAAATAATTTTAAAGTAGCAGCAAATTTAATTTATTTTCACAGACTTCAAGATCAACTTTTTATTATTTTCTGTTGAGTACTACACCAAGTCACAGAAATCTAATGTCCGCAGAGGAAGACTTTTTTAGAGCATCCATCATAACAAAGAACTTAAATCTTTTACACCAGCAACTGTTTAGATGTGAACAAAATCATCTTTGAAAAACATGTGTTTTTGGTGAATGATTTGTGAGCTGAAAGGCATTTAATTTGTAAAAAAAAGGATAAATAAATATACTTTTTTTTCACACAGAGGGATGGGAGAAGTGTGTTTATATTCCCGACATTGATTAATTCAAGACAGATTATATAACCGTGGTCGTTATAAGACAGTGGCATGAAATATTACTCACAAACATAAGGGAGGTTGGCACATGGTCACGCTCCACACGATGGAATTTATACAACCACATCTCCTCTGGCTGGATCTCACGGAGGAAAGGAGGAAGCTGCTCCGTCACACTACATGGACAGAGACAAAGTGCATTACATGGTCACTCTTTATTTAAATAAAGCTAGCTTTAAGGGGTCTAGATACAATAGCAAAAAGTTCAAAAGTCAAACTTACAGAAACACAACCAACAGAGCCATCCTGATGGAAACTTCCGACAGGAAACCACGAAGCAGCCTCCTCTTCATTTTGTTGTTTTGGAGTGGACCTCAGTCAACAGCGAACATTGTCACTCCATCTTCCCGAACTAAACCAAGACTACAAAGACAAAACAGATGATTCCAAACGAGCCTATTGAAAAGTCCAACTGAAGAGCTAACGTTTAGTCAACACTACAAACATCTGCTTCCTATGATACCGCGGGATTAACTGAGAAACAGAAAAATCTTTCTCTGTTTTGTCTTGGAAGAGGTTTCACTATAAAATTTGCCCACGCACACAGATGTGAAAACACAAACATTAACTGAAGGACTTATTTTTGACCAAACCTGTATGACAACTTCCTGAAAAGCAAGTATCTATACTTGATTTAGATGGAAATGTGACTGAAAGCCAATACGATACCTATGTGACACATCACCATTACTGGTATAAGAAAAGAATCAAGATGCAAACAGGCTTTTAATTCAAGTGAGGTGTTAACAATCACTTACGAGTTTTAGTATTCCTTTGGCCACTTCAGTTTCACTTAATACTTCACATCTTCATTTGAAAATATTCAGCATAATATTCAGCATTACACAAAGTGGAGAAGTTTTGATTTGCTATGTTCTTCTTAGGATATCTGTTGTTTAAGTGAATTTGTTCAAGTTGTCCGCTATTTAACTTTACACTGAGAGCATCGCTCATCGTTGGATTGACTATATCAGATTTTCCTATTGAACAGATCAATAATTCAGGCATCTTTACAAAATAATGTGACTAGACACTGAAATTTATGCAGATCTCAGAGAAGACTGAAACTATCCAACAGTGATTTCAAATCACAGTAAAGAGTAAAAACTTATGTAAACAACAGTTTCTCAGTGACTTAAGCAGTCACACATCAGCACTGACTTGCGACCCTTGTACTTCACTTTTACCTGGCTAAAAGGGATACTGAGAACTACATAAAACAGTTGAAAATTTTAATTATAGAGTTTCTGTGTAACCTCATTACTCTGCTTACATTTCTGGGTAAATATTTGTAAGGTTAAATTTAATATCCTTCATCTTGTTTTCTGTCTAACCTCCCAGTCCTGTCTGCAACCTGGTTTAAAGGCCATCCTGCTGCACCTGTGCCACCTTTTTTCTATTTTAATGCTGGATCAAGCAATGAACACATTTTAAAAAACAATGTTAAGTGTGCGTTAGTCAGACTCTACTGAAACAGGGAAAATACACAGGTTGAAAAAACCCACTTTAAAGGAAGAAACAAGCTGTTAGCAGACTAAGCTAGGCTAGTTAGCAACATCTGTCAAAGAAAACCTGGCCCATTTCCGTGTTCTTAAAGCAGGAGTCCCGATATCGTTACCTACCTGAAGCAGATGTTTTATTTTTATCTTTTCGTCCTCATATTTAAACTTGCCAAATATAAAAAGCAGGCCAGGACATCTTCTATGGTGCTGCCGACTGTGAGAGTCGTTGAGGATAGTTGAGGTCCTGACAGAGGCAGGGATGCCACGGAGATGATGAGCTGCGCCAAGCTAGAGGAATTACAACGACGACTTCCGGTTTCATATTTCAAAACAAGAGCATACTCTTTAAAAAAGTAGAAATGCACAGCTCTTGAATTGTATCAGGTTACCATAAGTTAAAGTTTTATAAATACTACTGTTCTGATGTTATAACCAAATAAACAACTTCTTTATGATATTTCCCAAAAGCGTTTTTGCCGATTCAAAGAACGCATTGATTTCAACCGGAAATGATCGTGAACATTATTTTATCAACTTAATTTACGGATGAGAGAAGCCACGTCACGTTAAAGGTTGCCATCTAGGGGTCCAAACCCTGATGTTTTCATGATTGTTTTTTAACTGTGCACAATTCTATTACCAGACAAAGAAAGTTAAAGTGTAAAATTTTAAGGTTGCTAACGGGTTTCTAAAGACACAAGTTTATAGATTTAATCAGTCTCTTTTCCAGGGACAGTACATATTAGTTTCTGTAATTAGCCAGAGTTGGCCTAAAAGCTAGTCTCCTTTTGTAGTCCCTGTCCATATGTTAAAGTAGGCTACCCAAAAAGCCCAAGATAAAAACAAACAAAAACTATAAGAACGCAACTCAAAACCTGCAATCAGACATTTACATACTCAATATAAAGAGCCACATGGCAGTAAGTAACCAAAGACATAAAATATAGGCAAGACAAGCAGGAAGCAGCATTTGGTGAGTGTTATATATATATATATATATATATATATATATATATATATATATACACGAAAAAAATAGCAAAGCATGCAAAATAAACAAGCAGAAATACATACATATTAATAAAGGCAACCAGGCAAATGCATATAAGCATTTGACTCATAAAGAAAAGCATGCATCAGCGCATTAAACAGCATTAAATAGGTCATTATACATACATGCAGAGAACATGCAAGCAGTTTTTAAAGTGACAAAAGCAGCATATATTGAAAATGCAATAACATATAACATGGACTGCAGCAGAAGTCAGCAGTGTATGAGTGCCTGATACTGCTGGCAAATATCCTTTCAACTTAACTTGCTACATGTTGATTTCTCACCAAAATCACGTTTTATTTCAAAATATCTTCCTTTTACTTCACTCAAATGCTTGGAGAATGTGTCTGTTTCAAGCTCATTGCAGATGTCGCTCAATGTGGAACAAGAACTTTCAAACAATTCCCATGGAGAGCATTTCACTGAGACAGAGTACAGCTTTATTAAAGTCAAACTTCAGGCATGTCTGAACTCTTCAAACTCAACTTTAGAATGAAAAAAAGACAGAATCAATATTCTCAAATAAAAAGACAGTCATGTACAAAAAGAGTGTCGTCTCAACAGTCACACACATTTAGAAGCAGAATTGTACAGGCAAAAAGAGCACGCCACAGTAACATGATCCTATGCAAGTTCGATGCAAACTATTTACAGGTTTTTTAACAATATGCAGTATGCAGTAACACAGGTTGAACAGTAATCAACATGGTATTTTGTGTTCATCCACTTTTTCATTGAAGCAACACCAAGAGAGATAGATATGACCCCAGTTAGAGTTACTGTAAGTAAGTTTACTACGAGTAAGAAAGAGATGATGAGTGCTCACGGAGGTGAATCTCATTATTTATTTCAACACTATTTCTCCTTTGACAGCATGTCAGTCTGAAAACATGATGACAGTCGGCAACATTGCACAAAAACCAAAAGACATCACAGTGAAAATGAAACAAACCCTTCTACGAACAAGGGGAGGTGGTGGTCCATCCTAGGTTTAAGTGTGTACAAAAAATATTAATAATCATAAGAAAATTCCTGGACACTTAGAAAAAACCTCCTCAGGTGTATTAATGGTCACTTAAATGAGAACAAACATGCTGTCTCTCAAAGTAAACAAATGCGGGCACTACAATGACAACAAACTAACAAAATTTACATGTCAGATTTTTTTTAGGTGACAGAAATGATGCACACTGGGACACCTCCATGAGGCGTACGTAATACTGCTGCTGCTGACAAGGGCAGAAGAGGACAAACTGGCACAAAGTGATGCATGACCATGCAATCTGCAAGGTGCAAAACAAACAAAAAAAACAAACAAACAAACATGGAGGCTGTTTTGCATGATCTCTGTGCATCATAGTACGAGAAACACACATACTAAAAAAACATCTGCATTAAATCAGGCAGTTTAAGAGTCTCTAACAGAGCACAAAAGTGGAAATAACCAGTGCCTGGTGTTGGAAGTATGGGTCAGTCACCTCAAAGGGAAAGAAAATGAAAGGCTTTGAGTTCCAAAGTAAAAAAAAAAAGGGATTAGTCCGACCTTTTTCTAAAGCCACAAACACGAGTCAAGGACGTCTGCAGCCTGATGGTAAGACATGGATGTCACATTTAAAAAAAATAAACAAACAAAAAAAACAAATAAAAAAAGAGAATTCAAGTTTGGACACGCAGACCTTTCAAGAATCTAAGTGACATGTAAGTAAGTAAAAGTGCCTTTAAGATGCACCTACCCTGATACTGAACAAGTACTCGTCCTTTGATTGACAAAGCAAAAAATGCATCTCTAAATATGAAAAGTTTGGCAAATTTGGCAGAAGTTCAGTCTTTCAAAAGAGAATCCATGAAACAATTGCTAAAAAAACAGCTTCCTACCAGGACCGCTGATCACAGATAGGGCAGAAAAAAGGAGCTTGTAAATGCAGAAAAGTTAGAAGATGCTATTTGTGTAGAAAACAGTCATAATGTTGAGGGTTGTCAGGTGAAGTGCGTCTTTTAGGTTTTATTTATGTACTTTACTGTGGGGTACTTGCACAAATGTTATGAGGACACTTTGAACCTTCTGTGGAGAAACCATAAAGTGAAAGGATTCACATTTCTGTAAGATGTTCAGGATGTTCTCCTTTTTTCAAATATTAGACACAAATAAAAATTCCAGCAATTATGTCTGAAGTGTGTCACTTTTCCACTTTCAGTGGCTCCCTTTTTTCCCTTTCTTTTGTTTTCAACAAACATCTGCCAGTTTATGTTTAAACCCCAGAAAAGTAAGTAGTACAGCGGCATACATCAGTCCTGCCAGAAACTCTACGTTCAGGAAGGTTATAGGGCTCAATTTTGACTGAAAATGTTCTAAAGAGGAGTTTTGAAGGATGCAGGTTTGCAGACAGAGGTTTCTGTTAACAAGTTCACCCTCATTAATATAAAAGGAGTGAACAAATCAATAAATTACACAGTACAAATCAACAGCACCACAATCTACATCCACAAATGATGGTCTCACTACTTTAAGACAAAATCTGAACATTATACCCCTCCTGACTGTAGAATTTAAATACAAACTGTTTGATTGGACTTCACACATCTCAAATGGTTGTTTAAATAAACTGGTAGCTTTTCTATTTACTTCATGTATTTAAAAAGACCCCAAATGGGCTGAAATCATTTGGAAATATTGGCACTTTTTCAGTCTGAGTGCAGAAAACAAACAGTCATTTGACAGGGGTAGATTTACAAGCAAAAGGCCGAGGCATGTTCAGCAGATAAATGTCCTCCTGTGATGATTACTTGAGTCCAGAGTTAAAAAGAAAAAGCACTAAAACTGCTCTGAAACTGAAACTTTACATTCCTATATTTCACTGCTTCACACTGCTTTTAACACCAATTACAGTGAGTCACGATACAGGGCGATGAGCAGCGGCTGTCACCAAATGTGGAATCATCACACCAAATGTACAAAAACGAAAACTTATGCAATGACTAGATACAGATATATATATATATCATGTAAAACTCCCCGTGTTTTTTCTTTAAATAGTCTATTTCACTTACACCGTGGTGGAGAGGGAGACAAATTACTGCACTGGTGTTTGAAAAAGAAATTGGTATAAAATGTGGTGTAATAAATAGAAAAAATTTGGATTTGACAGATGAGAGATTTAGAAACACTGTACAGAAGTTTGTATTTATACATTATACTGGACTGGACTGTTGTTGAACCGTTACGTCTTTATATAAAAGCCCAGCTTGTCGCAGGTTCTTCAGGTGGAAAATGAAGACGCTCCTTTTCCTGGAGTCATTTGTATCAAGCAGGGCTGGCAGTCTATCCTACTTGTGCCCCACAAATAAAAATCCAAAATAAAACCACCCCAGCGTCAGGCCACTTTCCTCATAAAACAACCACCCAACCACACCCAGCAGAGTTTCTGAACTTGAGGAAAAAAGTTACAACACAGTTTAAATTCCGACGTTACTACAAGAAGAAGAGGTATCCATTTTGAAACACTTGTCTTATGTTCTTTTACTATACATTTGTGGAAATGTATGACCTAGCTAACGTGTAGCGACAAGCTGTGTAAAAGTGCTTTTCAGAAAAGTTTGGCAAAACGAAACATAAAAACAGAATAAAAAAATAAACAGAAAGCATCAAAGCGGTCACAGTACTCAAAACTCAAAATGAACTGCATGTGTGCAGCCGTTCTACAGACAGAACTGAACTGAACTGAACTTAAGGCGGATAGACAATACTTAAAGACAGCACCAGTGATCACTATTGAGCTTCTCGTCTATGATACAAACAACAAAAACTGCTCAGAGGAAATGTGAGAAAAGAAGTATACAGTAGGATGAAAATAAAAAAGGATCTGTTCTCGTTTAAAAAAGCGTTTTCTTCCTTCAGAGAGGCCAGGCCACGCCCCTCTGGATCGTTAAGTACTTTACAATATTATGAGCCAATTATGTACACAATGGTGAGTGAGACTGGCAATATGAAAGTCACAAGTACTTCTGTAATGTCATACCATTACACTATATACCATTATATTTCACCTTAATAGGACTATTTTCACAAGGAGGTCTGCGTAATGCTTTAACACCTAAACAAACAAACATAATACACCACTCACTGAGATGAAGTGAGAGAATCTGTCTGTAAACATTAACAAACATAGATACTGTATATAATTATATTCATCTATACCCATAAGTATATTAAAACCATGTTGAAGGAAAACTGGAATGTAGTGTGGTCCTGAAAAACAATTGCACTAAAACGCTCATTTCCTCCTGAAGAGATAAATACGATGACGGACCACGTCAGGAGTGATGATCTGCTGTAGAGGAGGAGAAAGGTTGGCTCGTCTTCACACAGCCTGTTGTGTGTGTGCGTGTGTGTGTGTGTGTGTGTGTGTGTGTGAGTGCGTGTGTGTGTGTGTGATGCTGACCACAGCATACAGCAGGTAAACACAGAGAGGAGCAGCGTGATGATGGTGGTGATGGAGAGATTCAGCTTCCCCGCTTCCTCCTCTTCCTCTTCTCTCCACTTATCTCGTCCAGTTCTACAAAGTGCCGGTTTCCGACGATGTGACAACACTTAAAATTTCCACAGCTGTAAAAAATACAAAAAGGGACAGAATGACGTGGGTGTCTGGGCCTTCAGTCGAGCTGCAGAGAGCAGTAGTGGTGTTTTATGGCCAGAGGAGGAGGGACGACGGCGCACAATGAAGCCTGGACACGACTCCATCACTTTGCTTTCACCACAAACAGCACCCAGGTGTTCATCGTCTCCTCTTTGAACAGGGTCCATCACATTGGTAAAAAGCACTGTATTCCCTTTTTTTGGTGCACTTCTTCAGATCAGAGGTGGATTCAGGCCGAGGAGACCAGTAGGAGCACAATTTACAGGGAATGAGGTATCGAGGGAGACGCAGCGTCACTCTGTGTCCGGGTGAGCTTGCTCAGGCTCCTCTTTGACCCTGACAGGGCTCAGAGCGGAGCGGCGCCGCTGGGTGGAGCCGGAGAAAGAGCCCAGGGGATCGTCAGGATTGTGACTGGTGCAGCAGGGGCGACCCTCGAGGGAGGAGGAGGTGAGTGCCCCTGACTCGTGATCCCGACAAAAAGAACGAGGACAGAAGTCACAGAGGGACGAGGCTGGGGAGCTGCAAACGCTGCAGCTGTGCCACGGACACTCCCAACGTCCTGCAGACAGCGACAGAGAGGAAGGAACAGAGTGAGTCCAAGTCTCTAAAGTGGTCTTAAAACAAACAAAACACCCCACATCGTGATTCATAATTTAACATTTTCAAAGACTTTTTCATGTCTGTAATTTTATGTTTCATCTCACTTTTCTTTTCCAAAATTAAACAGAGGGAAAAAAATCTTGCAAAATTAATCATGTCTGCACATCAACCAGTGAAAGAGAATCATTACACATTTTGTTTGTATCACAAACCATAGGTCTATTAACCCTCTGTTTCTAATGACACTAGTTCCTTTATAAGGATGCCAAATCGCCTTCTCCTAGCCTTTTGAAATATCAAATTCACCAATGTCACATTAGTACAAAGATCAGCTTTCATTTGAGGCTGTATTTTTTCCGTAGTAAATAACTGGATAAGATTGCCTTTAAGGCCACTGAAATTAATAATTATTTAAATAACACAAAGAAAGAAAAGGAACCCCTTCAACTGGATAACACTTCTTCCATAGTCTGTAGTCATGACTTGGTGTAGGCAACCTTTGGACTTGTATACTATCATTTAAACTTCAATCCTGTGGGCACTGGTTTCTGTGGATTTACACACATCTGAATGTTTGATTACCGTATGGTGGCTTGGTGAGGTTGAGACACAGCAGGTGGTACGCTTTCGGACAGTCCTTTCGATCACACATCACCAGCTCTCCTCCCTCTCCGCACCGAAAACAGAAGTATTCATGAGTGTGTTTTCCCTCCGGTCGCAGCTTCCGCTTCTTGGGCTTCAGCTTTGCGTTTCTGGCTTTCTCCTCTTTCTCCATCACCACAGCACTCTGGAGGAAACATTGAATACGGATTATAAAGTTAGACTTAAGCCTCTCAAAGGGAGTTCTGCCATCACTTACACACTGCACCCAAAGCAGTAAAGTATTAGTGATTAAAGGTGGAGAGATTTTACCTTACTGTTGTGTCTTTGTATATTACATTGCAACAACAGGTGCATAAATATGTCACCTTGAAAAGGCAGCATGTAAGCACCATCAGACTAATACTGGATTCATGGTGGTGAGATTAAAAAAAAGTCCTCACTGTTGGCTGCACCCCGAGGAATCCCGAGCAGTTGTCTGACCCACAGTGACAAGACGTTCTCCTGTTGCCCACACAGTGCAGGTTGTAGTTGAACGTCAGCTCTGTGCCTGCACAAACATCAAGAACAAAAATAAAATCAAAACATCGTCTTCTCGAGTACGTGTATTTGCAGAATGGGTCATGTAAGCATATGTCTCAAGCTTTGGTGTGAACTCACCAGCTTCGATATCACAGAGGGTGAAAAGTCCTATGCGAACGTCTCCATTTACTGTCCACTTTTGCGTTTCACAGTTTGGGCTGCAGCTGTGGTTCATAAAACGAGCTGAATTTCCTTTAGGCCCGGCGTCAATCACACGATCCTACAAGATAAAAACAGAAAACAAGACAACACGGTTTAAGAAAAGCTTGGAAGATGGTTCTCCTCTGAAAAAGTGCCATCACTCATGTTACCTTGGTGAGTGTGAGCATGTAGAAGTTGGTCACATGGTTTTCATGGGCACGTTTGATTCGCTGCTGGCACTCCTCTGAGTCGATCACCTCTCCCACGTACTCCATCACAAAGTCACCCTGAAGGAAACAACAGAAGCCCATCACATAGGTTCAGACATCATTCAGACTGCCGAAAATGTAAATATATTTACCCTACACCCTTCATATTTATATAAAGGGTGGTTGATACAAACTTTATAATTTGGCAGGTTATGTTTTAAAATTTGATTTAATTCACAGTTGAGTTGAAAGTAAACACATGAGAATAACCCTGACACATTATTATAGATGACAAGACTGATCATTAATGTCAGCACCCACCTTCCTGAGAGCCTGGTTGGTCCTGAGGCCCCAGCCCCGACCCTCTGTCTTCATCACCTCTGACTCTGCGTACAGCCGCTTGGAGAAACACTGATTCTCACAGCCATCTCCTGCAGGACACACCTGAAAAAAAAGACAAGAAAAATCTGAAGTTAAGTCTGTTTCAAATGATGTTAACAAACAATAAAAAACAAAGCTTGGATAAGCACACAGACCTGTGGATGACACTCGTACTGCAGCATGCGGTTCAGACACTGAGAATGGAGACCGCAGGGATGCTCGTCTGTGGGTCTACAGTTGCATCGTGGGATTTCCGATAGGTCAGCTACATGCACTTGGACTTTCCCCACAGGTTTGTTGGACTGATACAGAAAACAGTTACAGTCAAAACACGGAAGAGAGCTCATTTTACTTATATTTGTGACTTTTGAATGAGATTTGATTATGATTTTTTTTTACCTTGATGAATTTGTATGGTGGAGGTTTGCGAGAGTTGCGTTCTTGCTCCAAAGCTTCCCTGCTCTCTCTCTGTGCCTTGAGCTCCTGAAACCGCCGAGCTGCTTCTTCCAGAGCTGAAAACACCGAATCACGTCACACATTCAGCCTCTTACAGCTTTAATACATGATTTCTCCTGTTGTGCATTTTTTTTTAGGAGAGAAATTACCCTTCTTAAAGGTTTTGTTGATGTTAATTTGACCCGTGACAAAGTTCTTATCGTTCTCCACGTAGGGGAAGACGCGGCCTTGGTTGATCCAGTAGTAGTCGTGGGAGCCAAAGAAGAAGACAGGGAAGTCACCAACATCATGGCGAAGGCTCTGAATGTTGGATGGCACCAAGCGAGGGTTACAGATCTCAGCCGGCCACCATCTGCAAGAAAACATTGATGAAGAGAAGAATGAGGAAGAAATTGGTCAAACAAAATCAATATACAGATTATTGAATGTTTTAAAACCCTGAAGTAGTGTCACTTTAAACAAAGTCTATCATTTGTTCACTCTCCAACTGTCCGAAATGCAACATAATGTGATGATTCTTTGGTGCTGTAGTGGCCAAATAAAAATCATCTGAATGTTTAAAGGTAAATGCCCTTCAAACTAAGAGTTGCACACCTTTTAACAGTTCATAATCTCTGTTGCTTCATACCTGTAATTTCCCAGCTTGACCCAGACAATCTGTTTGTAGTGAGGTTTCTTCCCTGCCCTGCAGTCACTGCAGGACCACGCCCCCTCCGGCATCTCCATCTCCAGACACTCCGGGTGGAAGGACGCCGGGCAGGAGTCGCAGCACAGCAACTTGCCTCCTACATTTGTGTGGATGTTCATATGTGTGGTTATGTTGTGTGTGTGTGTGTGTGTGTGTGTGTGTGTGTGTGTGTGTGTGTGTGTGTGTGTGTGTGTGTGTGTGTGTGTGTGTGTGTGAGTGTGTGTGTGTTTGTGTTTGTGTGTGTGTGTTTTTGAGTATTATGTGTGCATGCATTGTGAGAAATTGGTATGCAAAGAGAGGAGGAGTGTATGATTAGGTGATGCTCCTTAAAACCTGGACAAACTCTGAATCTCATTTGCAGACAAGCCTAAAAAAATATTTGAGAGCCTAAAGAACAAAAACAGCATCAACACATGTTTTAGCACCTGGTGTGATGTGAAATAGTGTCCTTAAAGAGAAACCCCTATTTTAATTATGTCTAGATGTTATTTTAGAAAAGTAAAAGAGCTTTCTACTTGAATAAAGGCTGCTGCAATACAGTTTTAAAAATACTTTTAAAGGTTTAAACACCCCATCATGGAGGTCTCAGGTCAGTTACTACTTATATTGCAGCAGCAGCATGTCTGACAATCAGATTCAGAGCCCTGCACCCAGACCAGTCTAAGGGAAATACATGCGGCAGCACGGGAATAAATCAGCCAGCAGGTTAACAATGAATCAGGGTTATTTTCAAATTAACTGTGGGCAAAAAAAAAAAAGCAGACATGCAGTCCTGTTGGTAAAGCAAACTTTACTCATCACACATACTGCATCCTGCACAGACCAGCTTGTATGGAATCATCTGTTTAAAGAGTTCTGTCTTTCTTTTAAAAGTTATCTCCCCATTCTTGCACTTAGGGAACTTAAATGTGCCCAAATCTCATTCTGATTAGGATTTTATTCCATCCAAGGCAGGTCAAAGCTAGAGAGAAACATGGGGTGAGCCAAAATATTCATTTCATTTGAAAAATTCCAGTCAAAAAGGAAAATTAAAAAGTTGCAGTCAGCATAAAAGAAGTGAGACTGGACAAAGCCTTTCAAATAAAACAAAACAAGCCCAGAGTGCTGAAGCAGAGAAGCAGTGAGCCTTCAGCAGCGATAAGCTCCAAACACCAGACAGAACCTGAGAGCATCCTGCATCAGGGCATCGCACTGAAGTTTGAGGACCAATTATATTTACCCACAGACTCAGTCTTACCAGTTTGATATTAAAAGAACTTCACTTTTTTTAAATCCAGCCATAAATACCCAGATTGCATGTTCAAGACATCATGAATCAGTCTGACAATGGGCCTCGGGCAAAAACCACAGATTTAATCTCAAAGCGTTCAGACTTTTCAGAGACGCATGGTCCCTATTTTTGTTTTTTGATGTAAGATTAACAGGAGGAACAGCTAGAGCTGGAGTTATCAGGAATCTGTAGTCTACGACGTCTTCCAGCAGATGGATTACCTCCATACAGTCGAATATTTTGCTACCCCTACTTGCTGTGACATAATGTCTGAAAAAAGGCAGATTTACATTCAGTTCAATTCAGTTTAGTAAATCTGTCTTACTTCGTTTTGGACACTACACTGTTTTTGAATGAGGCCCATTGTTTTCTGTTAATGTGTTAGGGAACTTTGCTGAGGTTACTTTGCGCCACTCTGCGTTAGAATTAACTGCAGCTTTAACCAGTTAATTGACACTGCACCTCAAGGCTTTGAAATGAAAGATGCGTAAACAACAAAAAAAGGGAAACTGATTCAAAAAGGGAGCAGGCACAACACAAACACAGACCAGTGGGACAAAGGAGAAGAGAAAAACTGTTCAATTACCTTTCCCAACATTCTTTTTGGTAGCTGACGAAGGAGAGGGAATCATAGGTAATTTCAACTCAGCACGATTTGACTCAGTCAGAAGGTAGTGGGACTTATAGGCATATGAACTTAATATGGTGTCAGTAAGGTCTTGCACTAACAGCCCTACACAAGACACACAGGAAGAGACGGGGGTGAGCCGCAGTCAAACTCCAAATTACCCAAAAACTTACAAAAAGAGAAAGAACAAACGCATGCGCTCCGTCTCTCTCACACATACGCACACACACAGAAGAAACAAGTAAAACAAAGTTTGTCCCAACACGGGCCAACAAGGGCACTTTACCTTTTCTTAAAACAGGTAAAACATCAGATTTAAGTGTGGTAAAAAAAAATCACACCCATCCAGTGTTGACCAAGGAGTTTAACAGCCCCAGTCTTCACAGGGTTTCAATGGATGTCAAAGCATATTTTACAGCACCATCATCCTCCAACAAGTACACTCAACATGAAACATGTAATCTTAAACTTTAGATAACTGAATCATAAAGGATTTAATAAAATGTAAAAGCAGTTTAAATAAGATGAAAATCTACTATCACGGAAGCTGATTAGGGCCTCTACAGGAGACAATGTGAACTGTGAGAATGAAAAATGATCTTGTTGTTTTGAAGTAAGCCAGTGGAAGCCTAATCATCAAGTGTGGTGAAATTAACAACTTCCTCTCTGCAGGAAGGGAAGAGAATAAGTGTTATCACGGTGAAAGCTCACCTCGGGCACACAGGAAGCACCAGCCCACGTTGACAGGGGAACTGAGGAGGCCGTTCCGCTTGGCGCTGCCATGGCTGCTGCAGATCATAATGTGGTGGGTGAGGGCGACGCTGCCCGCGGCCACGCAGCTGTCCCCCGTGTGATAGGCCAGCGGACAGCGGATACAACGCATCAAACGACCTGGTGAAAGGAGAGGGAGACCAACTCAGAAATGACCTTTTACACTCAGTGGGAACTTGACAAGTTTTTGAGGGCTGCCCTCTTCGTCACAAGTCTTGTAGCTGCGACAGAGAACAGCGCGCACAGAGCTCCTCTGTCATTGCAGGGTTTTATAATGAATTAGGTCAAATTCCTTTATGGTTTCCAGCTGTAATTAAAGGAACTCAGGAGGGAAAAATAAGACAACTTTGTTCTTTTTAGGCTGCTGAGAGAATCAAGATTTCTTTCATCTTTGTCCTAAATACAGTTTGACATTGAACACTCACACTTGATGTTTTGGGTCATTGCTGGGCCAAGGACGTAAAAGATAAATGTGGAAAGCTGAGGAGTATTATTTAAGACAAGACCCTGAGGAGTATGGAGAAAGAATAAGAAAACTAAAACTTTGTTGAAAAACTCTGCATCTCTTTCTCCTTTTCACTGCTGCAGCAGGATGAAGGAGACGCACCAACATCTCAGAAATTTTGCACTAATGTGGTAATTCCTATTAACCCTCAAATGTCTTTAAATTCTATTTTCCCCCAATCTACAATCAAATTAAGTTTGAGGTGGGATTGGCTGCTCTTGGCATGACTGTGCCACCAAAAATGCTGCAGAAAATGCAGCACAGGCTAAAAGCTTCACTCCTTTTGGTCAATCTTCTGTTTCTCATTTGAAAGAAAAGACATTTTGTCTTTTATTTGAAACTCTCTCTTTTATTTTCCAATTGGAAAGTTCAGTCTTGGCCCTTTTCTTCCACATATAAGAGCTTTTTTTATTGCTTTTGCTTATCAACATCAGTTTGAAGTCAAATGCAATGAGAGAGGAAGTGTCATTTCTCATATTTTCACATTTTGCTGATGCAGCACAATCTCGTTGCCACACAACTTCCACTACACACTCAAACAGGAAATCTCAAAGCTGAAAAACATAGATGCAGGTTTACCTTTGCTCGCTCGTTGCAAGTCTCTCTCTAGGCAGCAGGTAGAGCAGCTGTGCTGAGGGCAGCAGAAAACTCCCCCTGCGCTGCTGGTGGTTCCTGGGAGTTTCCGGACACAGTCCTCGTGATAGTAGCAACCACATCCAGAGACAGAGCAACGCGTCACTTCCCCGCCTGCTGTTTTACAGCTAAAACAGAGGTGACTGCCTGTAAAAGGAAAGACAGGGTTGGTGCTAAAAAGAGAGAAACATCATGGATGTGACAGTGAAGCTGTGTTACAACTCGCTCACCGTTTCTACATTCCACGCAGATGTATCTGCCTTCAGGGAGAGACGAAAGGCCGAGACACTCCAGGTGAAACTGTCTGCTACAGTCACCTTCACACACCACTAAACCCTCTCCATAGGCCTCACAGATCTAAACAACAACACACACACACAGAGTTAGAGTATCATATGCGCTTCAAACAGTTAAAGACTGTGAAGCTTTCATCAGGAGGAGGCTGACCTGGCAGACAGTGTCTCTCTTGTTGGTGCTGCTGTCCTGACGTGACAAACCAGAGTCCACAGACTGGGTGTCTGAAGCATCTGCATCTGCTGCTGCTGGACTATCCAGACTCTTCCCAAACAAACCCTGAGGGAGCGAAGAAAGAGTGAGCGTGAAGATCTGTTTCCAGCTTGCAGACCCTGCTAGAGTGAGCTAACTGCTGACGTTTTCAAATGTCTTCTGCTCCGAAACTTTATTGTGGATGTTGCAGTTCAGGGGGTTCAAAGATGATTGAAAAGCAAATAATGTCACATAACATCTGTAAACTTAAATATCATTAGCAAGATTGAAATAATGGATGTGATAAGGTTATAATAAGATGAGTAAGATTCGTTCAAAAAGGCTAAATAAGATGAATTCGCAAAAGCTTGTCTCACAAATTTTGCACTACCTGATGCATACATTAAATGCTCTGACTTTGCAAGAGAAATGTGCATTATCTTTCATTAGCATGTGTTCAGTTCCCACCTGTGGGTCATTGAGGCCTCTTGAGTCTGAATCCGAGGTGTCTCTGTACTGAGAGGAGGCCATCTCTACATCTGTCGATGCTCTGCTTCTCTTCTTCAGAGGCTTGCAGGCATCTGAGATCTCGCTGGCTCCTGAACGATCAGACGACAGATCGTGACATTGGGAAACTTCAGTGTTTTATGAGCAGAAGGAGAAGCAACATGGAGGTTTAAATGAGATCTGAAAGAGGCATCACCCACCTTTCTGTGAACCTGTTCTCAGAGTGGTCTCAGGAGCCATCTCAGCCTGCGAGGAGATAAAATATGCAAGTTAAAGCCATCAAAGCTGTGATTTTGATTAAGGTTAGTGTTTTATCTCTTTGGTTTTTGGTGTAACAAAAAGGAGTTACATAGTGAAGACTGATACCTGTTCCTTTTTGGTTTTCTTCTTAGGTACAGGATCGCTGCCTCTCTCTGACTCAGACCTGCTCCTGGCTGACCGCCGCTGCAGTTTCCTCTCCTGAGAACCTGAAAACACATAAAAAGTATTGAGCTGCATCTCTCACAGACTTTACACCTCAAATATTCATTAAACAAGAAACAAAGCCCGCATGTCTGTGTTTCACTCACTGTGTGGACTGCTGTGGTGTGATCCAGGAGAAGATGTCTGCTGCATCCCTCCCTCCTCGCTCCTCCGACTGGCAGGGGAGCCTCTCCTCTCCTCCCCCTCTTCCTCCCCCTCATCCCCATCTTCATCTTCTTCAGGGCTGGGTTCAGGTTTTGCTCTGTCCTGTTGGAAGACTTAACATTTAAAACATCTGTGACAGGATAACCCTGCATGCGTTTTTCTGTCTGAGTTACACAAACCTCAGGTGAGCAGTATCCCAGGTCGGGCTGCCGGGCCTCTCGCTCTACCCTCTCCTCTGCCTCTTCCTCTTTGTCTTTTTTCGGAGATGGGGCAGCTTTTTTCTGCAGCAGTGGCCAGTCACATTTTGTGATTTCCACATTCAGCCTCTTCATGGTGATGGAGAGAGGCAGCAGCTTTCTAGCAGCCGCTGTTTTCCACGCCCTGACTGGAGGCGGTGAGTCCTGCCGTGTTCGGGCCTCGTTACCAGAGTTCTGCTTTGGGGAGCAGGTCTTGCGCTGGTCTCCCCTCTGGTTCTTCTCTTCATTAGAGGCCTGGGAGTGTGTGCTGTCATCTGTGTTTGAAACACTACACTGTCTGCGTGGCAGCTGCCTACGTGGCGGCTGCTCTCTGTCCGGTGACTTCACTACTCTGTCTTCTCTCTTACTGACTGAGCCACTGGAGCGCCGGCTTCGTTTCTCAGCTCTGATGTTCGGTTTCTTGCTGGGTGGGGCTTCGGCAGGCTCAGGGTCAACATAGATAAAGGTGTAGTTGTCGATTCGCTCCTGCCGAGTCATTACAAAGGCGTCCTCTGCGTGGCCTACACCCACTTCCCACTGAGACCGCTCCCGCTGAGGAATAGGCTTCAGGAGCTGCAGAAAGACATATTTATGAATATAAAAACCAACACCTCCCTATATGAGCTTTGATTATCAACAAAACCCATGTTACAAAAGGAATAAAACAATTGATATTTACTTATTCAAGTATTTACGACAGCTTCCATGATGCTTTTTTAAAAAAAGCAAGGCTCCACAATGCAGAAAGAATACATGAACTTCTGTGGGAACTAATTAATCAAATAAAAAGTCATAACCTTTGACTCCACTCAATTTAAAACAGAAACAGAGATCATTTGTTCCCACATAGCCAAAAGTAATATTCCCTGCAGCCATTGAACACAGTCCATTACGCAGGTTAGCTAGCAATCACGTCTGCCATTATGCTGCCTAACCTTCCAGCACCACGAAATGTGACACCAATTAATATGAGCGTAGTTGAGAGTGGGTAGTGTTTCATATGAACCGCTAAATGGTTTACTATGCCCACACTTGAATCTAAATCTTCGAATTAGAGCACAACCCCTGGATACATTCATACTCACTTTGCTTTTCTCTACAGGGTTGGTTGCCCTGCGCAGAGTCTCAGCCTGCAGCTCGTCAAACTGTTTCTTCCCCTGGTAGATGACGATCCTCTTCTCATGGATCCACGCCCGCTCAGCCACACTGCCAAAGAACTGGACGTGATACTCCCTGTGACCTGCAGTCCCGCAGAGAAATGGAAACAAGTTTTTTTTTTTTTTTTCTCACTTCCTCTGACATTGTTAAAACTTGCAATAAAATGAAATCAGTGAGTGTGTGAGATTCGGGGGGTGATTTTCTGAAAGTGTTCGTACCTCGTGTGTTGATGCGAGTGTGGACCTTCATCTGTGGGTCTGAAGAGACCATGCAGGGCCACCAAGGGTACGTGCCGACCTTGGACCACACAAGATCTCCTATCACAAACTCCTTACAGAAGCCCGTCTCCTGGATCACTGATGGATGATGGACCTTAGGAGCCTGAACATGAATGAGTCAATTTTTACTATGATCTGAGATATTTGTGTGCAGAGAATTCAAACTGTGGTTGAAAAGAGAGGAACCGTCATGCTCTTGCCTTGGGCGTCTTTGGTTCAGTTTTGATGACTGTCTTCTGAGGCTTCTCTGTCTGGACCGGGGGTGTTTCTGCTGGTTGGGGCTGGATGTGGATGTCCTCCGTCGGCCCCGTGGTACCTGTCTGTGTTTGGCTCAGGTCCAACTTCTGTTCCTGGACCTGCAGCTGCAGTCTCGCACTCTTTTTCCTCTTCTCCTTCTTCCTCTCATGTCTGCGCTGCATCTGAGTGGCCTCATTCTTCTGAGACTCCTTCTGAAGATTAAAAGAGAAAAAGTTCCCTGATGTCTTTTTTTTTCTATGTTATTTTCCTTTCTTATTTTTTGTACTGTGGCTCAAAATGGATCTGTTGACTACTGAAATCAAATCTTCCTTTGACATCCACCTTTTAACGCTGATGAATCGATGATAAAAAGATAAAAAAAAAAGATACTCAGACTCGGGATGAATTTTAATTGGGCAAATAATCCTTTTTAGTGTGTGATCCAGTTTTTCTGTGGCTCAGTAAACAGCATTGTAATCTTATGTAAGATATGCTGTTATATGTATGTGGAGCAGAAAATTAATGATCAAACATGTTATTTTCAAGGGAAAAGACAAGAAATGCTTCATCTAGCCTCTAAAAACCCTACTTTTCATTTCATTATATGATAGTTAATAATTACATCCAGAAAACTTAACAACACCTTAATTTAAATCTGTAATTTTCACCAAAATGCAGCACTTGTTAGGTCAAAAATAAAATCAATCAAAAGAGGATGTGTGTGCTGCTGAACCATTACTTTCTAACAAATGTCAAATTTGTGTATTCAGAGTTTACTTGAAAGAATTAGCTTATTCATCTTACTTTTTTAACAGCAGTATGAATAAACACTTTTATTTACCAGAAAAAAAAATTCACAAGATGCTGTGCTTTGAAACCAGGGAAACAAGTTTGGTTGAAGCCTTTGTTTGGTTAAATTTAGTCTTATGTCACAAGTTTTGTAATCCACTCAAGGATCTCCTTCAGGCGGATCTTTGTTTAGCTGCAAGCATCAATAAAAATTTACAAAGAAAATATTCTAATTTCTATGAAATATATAAGAGAAGTTATTAGTTCAAGTCTCTGAATGTTGCAGGAAGGGCAAAATAAAACCAAGTGACCTATGGTCACATAGATGAGAAACCTGGAATAGGGTTACATAACAAACATCTAGCTTAAAGACAGAAGGCCACATGTAAAGAATTTGGTGCCATGTAAAAAATGTTGAAAAGTCCTCATACTAGAGAGGCGTGATCTAAAGTAATATTAATCATCTCTGATAATTATCTGATAATCCTCTCATAGGAGCAAATGCATTTGAGTAATTGAAGAAAAAAAACTCTTAAACAAATACTGTCAAAAAAACTGATTCTGCTCATAAATGAAGAGAATTTTTGAAAATGCAAAGAGACGTAGTAGGAATTTTGTAGGGCACAACCTAGTGATTCAGACAGTGAATTCATGTCGTGTGTTTGTGTGTGTGTGGTGTGTAACGCGTTATGCATGCATCACCTGCAGTTCTTGCAGCAGGTCTCCACACAGTGCAGATTCAAACAGCTCCTTTCCATTTTGATACGTCTTTATAATCTTCAGCTTGATCTCTGGGGAGCTGGTTTTCTTCAGGACCCCACCTGGGGTGATGGACGGGGCGAGGGTGGGCTGAGACGAGGGGGTACTGTCCACAAGTGAGGGGGGAGGACTGGAGGAAGGCAGGTGCAGTGGAGGAGGAGGGGGGAGTGTGTGGGTCATGATGTGAGGCGTCTGAGCGAGGTGGTGCTGGGGGGGCAGTGGCGGAGGAGGAGGACTCTGTGGGTGCGAGTGAGTTTGTATATGAGGGGGATTTGAGTGGAAGTGGTGTGCGTGGTGGTGATGAGGGTGGTGATGGTGGTGGTGGTGGAGGTGTGGGTGATGTGTGGGCAGAGGGGGGGATGCAGGAGACAAAGGTCTCTCCTGGAGACCTGGGCCTCTCAGGACTGTCGCCTCTCCTGGCAGGAGGCCGTGCTCCGCGTAGCTCCGTATTGCCCCATAGCCGTTAGCCGAGCCATTGGGGAACTGCGAGTACATGGAGAACTTTGCTTGCGGCTCATACATGCCCAGCCCCGGTGGGTAACCGTTGGAGACATGTGACATGTCCTCCGAGGCCGATGGCGGGTAGGAAAACTCTGCATCGAGGGCAGCATCATAGGAGGGTCCTCCATCCTCTCCCGGGTCACTGCCGGTGTCACAGGTGCCTTCCTGTCTGATGTTGGCTGAGTCAATGAGCTGAGGGGGTTGCTGAATTGTATTTCCCATGATCCCTTGCATGAAAGAGAAGGAGAAATCCATTGTTGGGCTCCTGCATCCTTAACTGTCTTTTTCTTTGACTGGACCTACAGACAGAGATAAATGCATTTTAATGAGACACTGGTAGGCAGTCATATCACGTAAATACTTTTCTTATTCATACTACTGGAAACCCCAGGCTGAAGGGGTCATAAAACTTTCTGCATGACCCTTATTGACCATCAAAAATGTCTTCACTTTGCGTAGTGCATGCACTTTCTGTGTTACAGATGGGTGAGGTGTATGCTGAAAGCTAGGATTTGTACATTCATTGCACTTCTACTAAAAAGCCCTGAAACTTACTTGTGATTACATATATTTGATTACACATCAACTCGTTATGGAATATTGAAAATGCTGTAATGACCTGGAATAATGAGACTTGATTTAAAAACAGAACCACGACACAAGAGCATCTTGTGGCCTCTAGTTCTATAGCATGTGCACATCGGATTTCCTTGCAATTCTGTCCACAACAGCAGTGCTTGATAGTTAAAAAAAACAGACTAATAATAAGAAAATGTCAGTCTTTCAAAAATCTAACACCTACTCTGACAGTTAAATTGAATATTGCACTTTAGTGTTTCATATTTGCAAACAACTTTTCACACATGGGACACAAATTAACTGCCAGCCATGGAAATGATGAGTCCCACACCTTGCCTGGCAGATACTTCCAAACTTGGAAATATTTTCTGATACAAAGCTTGAAACTGGGTATCATTAGCTGCTCTTCTGTACTCATCAGTTTAACAGTTAAGATTAACAATTTTGACAGTTTAGATAGCATTTCAAGCAAAATGCATGCATTTTCTGGTTCCTGCATGTTAAAAATTAAAATACACTAGTGCATTTATTTTTGTCTTCTGTGATATCAAACTGACTTTATTTTGGGTTTTGGACAATTTAGATCACACATTTTGATTGTGTTCTTCTTTTCCACAATTCAAAACTGTGATTGAATTGGATATATGATGAAATAATATAACAATTAGTCCCCCAAATGTGACTAGATATTGAAACTGGACATTCATGGTATGAAAAAATGCTTAAAATAGAAGAACAAATTGCAGACCAATCGACCCTCATTTATCTTGAACTAAACCTCAGAACAAATTCCTGCTATAAATCTCTGAATGAGACAATAATTCATCATTGTGGTGGGTCCCAATCTATAATTTTCAGCGTTTTCAACAAAACATACACATGGTGGCCTGCTCTCAAAAACAAAACAAAGACCACAGCTGCCAGAGTGTGGTTTGACCTCTTTTAACTTTTAATGCTTTTAATATCCATAATGATTAATTGATTCAACTGAAAGAGGTTTGTAGCGCAGGAGAAAGTGCCCTGGTTATGTTTAATGTGTGAACAGGCAGCATTGGCACAGGTTGATAACGGTGATGTAAACATCCATAAAGGTGTCAACTAACGGTCACTAGCTGTTCTGATCGACTCATGCCGTTATTTTAGTGTATGTTTATATCTTATGGTGTTAACACTGAACTCTATAAAAGGACAAGTGTATGGTTATATTTAAATATCGTCTGCGCAGACAAAAATGTTTCACTGAATGGTGTTCTAGCTTTCTGCGATGTTAGCTCAATAAGCTACCTGGCATGAAAGGGAAATGTCCCGAAAAGACGTGGACCCTTGTAACCGTTACAATTTTAACACGGCACGAGGACTCAGCCGTTGGTCTTTTGGCTCACACGACCAACCGTTAACACTTATAGTTCAAACATTAAAGAGCATCACACATGGAAGGAGATGAAAGGGGAAGCTAATGCTAACTAGGCTAACATTCCTTTGCCAATATGGCTGCCTTTGCCCCTTTAAATCAAATTGTCTGGCGTGATTATACCTCCATCACGGGCGTTTTGGAGAAAAATGTGCCTGAAACTGAGCTAGCTTCAGCTAAAAGCGAACCGTGCGGGGACAAGAGGAGGAGGGGGTACAACAACATGCATCTACCGCGGCAATGGCAAACACGCTTATCGCTAAAGAGGGAGAGCAAAGGAGCAGCACAGATTTTAATGCCGAGTCGAGAGATGCAGGGGGATTATAACATAAAAAATGTCAATACCTTCAGCGTGTCCCATTCTAAACACATACACCAACCAGCAGCGTTTCCTCGTTTAATGTATAAGAAGTAAAATTAAAAAAAATATCCTGTAATGTAGATAAAGCGCAGGCCTTTTCCTTTTCGTTTTAACGCAATTCTCAACAGAGAGGAGGGGGGTGTTACGCTATCTGGTCGCTGCCCAATCCCAAAGCTTGGCTCTTCCTCAGTGTAGGGGCTGGAGCATTTAGAGAAAACCCTGCTAACGTTACACACTGATATTTCCAATTGTCGACCCCCTCCTGTATGCTGTCTTCTTAATAATAGTCTCTGGCTCCCTCTTCCTTTGGTCTAACAAAAGCGCCTTGCTTTTTTGGTATCAGGCCTGCACAGTCTGATTTCAACTAAGCACAAAATCATAGATATCCGGACCAGTGGCTATTATTATGAGCACATCTGGAGTAAACCCTATCACCTCTGATATGATTTACTGTAACATTCAAGAGTGCGTGTATGTAAAATCAAAAGGAGAAGGCCAGACGGCAGCTGTAAATAGTCACACCTACATATAAGTGAACAGGAAATTCATGAGTGTCATTTGACAAAGGGACACATTAGCATGTACATTTTTTCCCTAAAAGAAATATTGTGCTGAAACTGTGGTGGTGCTTTCAAATGAATTTAGCAAACAGCCCTAAATAACTGTTTTGATTTTTTTTCCATCCTAACCAGCGCGATGCAGATGCTGTAGTGACGTTTGCATCAGCGTCTCTGATTGGCTTTTATACGCCTTCTCGCCTGATCTGTGAGTTAGGCCAAGAGAAAAACGAAAAAGACGTCCCACTCCGCCCGTTTTTTTCCGGTACAGAATTTTGTTGTAGTTAAGGCCGTTCAGAGGGTACTGCAGTTTAAATCAGCTAATGACACATTGATCAGCATTGGTGAAAAATTCTCTTTAGTCATCTTAGTGAAACTAACAAGGCCTGAAAATTATATATACTTAGATACATATTCATACTATTGGAAATGCCTCGTAATTTACCCACTTGCAATTTAAAAATGCATTGTATATCAAAATCAACACTGCTTTGGTGAGAGTAGACACATTGTTACCTTCTACTAAGCAGACTTGGTTTGGTGTACAGTTTGGTAAGGACTGTGAACATTTGTGTTGTGACTTGTGATAAGAAGCTGCAGAAGTTTTCTTGCTGTTGACGGATACAGTACCCATATTCACTGCAGTTCTCAAAATTTGTCAGAGAAACACAGAACCCTCACTTGTTTGCATTTTTGAAACATGCTGTTATATGTCCAAAGACTTTTAGGAAGATAACATGTAAGTGGTTGAAAGCTGTAAAGGGGTGAAACTGTTTTATAATTTTATTTTAATGTTACTTTATTATTGTCAAAGATCCCAAAAGTGAAGAGGAGACCAAATAAATTTTCTTAAAAATTCAACACATGTCTGTCCACCTCTGTCCTTTCAACTTTGAATAGTGGTCACAAGAATCTTGAACAAGTGCTATGGCATTCCATGATCTTGCCATCTATAATCAGTCAGGTAAAATCTAATGTATTCTAACCATGCAACGAATTAAAATTTAAAACATACAGCCAAATCAAAAATTAATTCACTGGATTCTTAGATTTTAAAAAGCATATATTTCTCAAACGGTGTATGATTTTGCTGCTTCTCTGACTGAGCCTAAGTTTGGACAGACTTTTCAAACTACGAGCAAGTCATCTTTGTACAGATACGATCTTCGGTGAGTACGCAGACAACATTCACGCATGTACAGTATGACCTTTCAGTGCAGCTGCCTGCGAAGGCTGCACGAGCAGAGACGACGGTCTGGGGCTGAAACACGACGCATCTTGAGGCTGATTTAAAGTATTAACCCACCGTAAATGGGTTTTTCATCTCGTCAGCCGTTATCCTCGTCACTCCCGTTTACCTCGAGCGGAATTTGTGGATGGATTATTTTATTCACGTCTCACCGAGAAGCCTTAACAACGCCCAGTCAGCAGCGGCAGCCATAGCTCCGTCATTGACGCTGGAGGTTAGTGGGCTCGTCAGGGGCTATCTGCTAACCGGCTAACCGGCTAGGCTAGCGGATGCTAGTAGTGATTAGGCTAACACGGAGCTAACGTAACCAAATGTCCCAACCTGTTATTATTTAGGTGTTTTATGAGCAGAAATGGGCTGACATTTTCCTTGTGTTTAGCTTTTTAGGTTTGGTGGTGTTTCAGGAGTTAATTGAAAAGGGTAACCAGCAAAATGTTGCGGATTTATTCCCGAGTTCAGCTTTAAGTTGCGTCCTTTTAAACGCCATTAGTAGCCGTGTCGCAATAAAAGAAGATGGCGTGTAACATCTATGATTTTACTGATTAATATCTTCCTCCGAGTTTTTAGTATTTACTTAAAACTGAGTCATTCAGTGTCACATGGACCTGGTGGCTATGAGATATGACAGACAAGTAACGTGAATCCTTTCGCTGTGTTGTTACATAATGTTGAGCTATGCTAAATGCTGTTCTGCTGGGTTCACGTAAATGTCTACTTTGTCATATTATATCAGTCAGAATAACAGGATAAGGTTTATTTTCTGTCGTCTTTATGTGAATTAAAATTGAATGATTATTGGTTGGACACAAGTTGAACGTCTTGTGCTTTTTGTATTCCTCCAATCAGCCTGTTGCTGCACCATACGACAGACATGTAATCGGACACCTGCGTGCTCTCTCTGTCTCTGTCTCACTTGCACATGTATGTTCAACAGATTACTGTAATCTACCCCTGCAATGGCCGTCTTTAGTCACCAGGTGCTCCTTGCTGTCACACGTTCAAGGTAAGTAACTGGCGCTGGGTTACACACAAGTTTGCCATTGAGTAAAACAAGAGGCCTGGCGGTGTAAAGCATGTGGTTTCTGTGTAAGTTAAATGACATGTATAACTGGTTCTCCTAACAAAGTTCTGTAGCAATAATAACAGGCTTGGGTGAAGTCTGTTGTGTTTTAGGAGAACTTAAAGCAGCAGGTTGTCTCTGTTTACACAGTGTCTGCTACAGTGAATCCTATTCAGTGTGTCCTATCATAACTCATGTCACGGGTAAACACATTGACTGGTTTTTACTGATGATGCAAGACTAAAACGTGGACTACCACTGTGAGACCACCATGCAGCTCCACTGGCTTCCTACTGGAAGCTGATGAGACAGATTTGTCCTCTTTACACCTGACTTACCTAAATTGTCGTGACCTTTTAAGTACAGTGGTCATATTGTTACCTAACATCTTAATTGGGGAACATGGCTATATAAACTTGGGTAACATTTTAACACAATGTGCTCAGTCAGACTTTCCTACACTGTTAAAGATATTAGAACTCTGACTTTCAAAATAGGTATTTTCTTTAAAAGTGGAAAATTCCAGTTAGGTCCTTTCAGATGTTTTGTGACCTATACCATTACATTTTGGTAAACTATTTTAAAAAGTCACTCAGAATATTTTTGTGTTTGAATTTTATCATGCACTGCAGGTTTGACAATGTGATATGTAATTCATATACAACCTTTTCACATCTTGATGAATATAAGATGACATGATCTGAAAATAAAACAATTTCAGATAAAAGTGATGTGTATTTCAAATGCGTATCGCAAAATCCAAATGAAAAAGCTCTTGTCAAAGGCAGCACTAGAAGGAAAAAGACAATTTATAAAATGTTTGGATAAAGACACTGATAAAAAAATAAAATTTTAATGACAGTGGTTAAAAAACATCAAGCAAAAGAAAAAAAACTCTTAAATGCATTTAAGACACAACTGCCTTTGATCCACTTTCAAAAATTCAAGGCTGTATCTGTGATACAAAATGCTAGGTTTTTAAGCAGAGATTTTGGTTGAGCACTTTGTCAGTTTTTTTCCTCTTCCTGACCATGTACGCATAACCTCTTTACATAGCTTTTAACCTGCTGCTTCCTGTGGAGTGGTTTGGTTTTATTGACCTGTGAACGCAGCACTGATGCTCACACTGCACAGGTGGTACTTTACCTACTCAGCAAGTTAATCATTAGAGTAACAGAAACAAAGAGGAACATGTTATACAACCAGGTGGGATAGTTGTTTCTGCCTTAGAGCTGTTCAATGCAGGAAAAAAAAAAGAAAAAGAAACAGTTAGCCAGTTAGCAGATAGCCCTCAGATTGAAAGTCTGAGGTTTTCTAAAGTGTGACAGGCTGAGCATTATTTGGCAGAAAAGGAGCAAACAAAGACCTTTATTGATTGAGTTTTTCATTAAGAAAATACAATCCCAAAATTGGATTGAATAATGCTCACCTTATTGTGAATTCATGAACTTCTAATATTGGCTCTTTTACATACCTGCCTGTCTGCCAACTTTTCCCTGCAGGAGACGATTATGTCATAACTAACCAGTTTTTCTCGCCTGTGTCTACAGGGGATCCTATTTGCTATCCAAGAGGCAAAGCTGCTCTTCGCTATCTTCCAAAGCGTATCTCCACATAGACCCTCCTCGCCACAACTCGTCCTTGCTCACGCTCAGACACTCCCGTTATGGCTACCCACACTGTAACCGAGGCCATGCCCTCAGCCGTAGCAACAGCTCTGCCCTGCTCGCCCGCTCTCTACACAGCTCAGGTGTTTGGCTCCAGGACATAAAGCAGGACAACAGTAAAACCTCACCAGCCACCTCGCAAGATGCTGCAAAAAAGGACTCTGTCACTGCCTCGGCCCAGTCACAACCTCCGACAGCTCCTGCTCCAACATCAACAACCTCCACCACCACCACCACAGCTACAGCGGCCGCTGTGCCTCCAGTGCAGGAGCGGGCGGTGGTGAAAAAGTCAATCTATCACAGGATAGTAGAGGAGTTGAAGCATTACTACAATGGCTTCCGGTTGTTGGGGATTGACATCAACATTGCAGGAAGGATGGTGTGGAGGCTGCTGCATGGACAACTGCTCACACGCAGAGAGAGGAGGCGGGTAAGAGAAGCTAAATATACAGATTTCCAGAATTCAGTGTGATAACTGTTTTAAGATCGACTTATCTTTAGCTGTAATCCTCAGCAGTGTTGGATGGAGGGATTAAGATGATGTATTGTCATAATGGTATTGTCCTGTAATAAGAAGTACCAAGCCTATCTGGCTTTGGAAAACACTGAAAACAAAACGCAGCAGGGTCAGATTTCAGATGAGAACACAAACAAGGAACTCTTTTACACTTTCATAAAAGCTCAGGTGATCAGAAGTTTACAACATTTACCAAAACACTATTTTGATTCTAAAAAGTGATACAGGACATTTTGAGGACAGGGTGGAGCAAAGTGTCATACGTATAGTTTATCAACACATTCTCTGTTCAGGGACAACTGAGCTGAACTAGCAACCTAGTTTTTTTTCTTTAATATCAATTAAATTAAGATGTAACTTTAGAACAAAAGCGTGTATCAGCTGCAGAGCAAAAGTGTACTTTGATAATTTTACCCCAAATTTGCAGCTCTGATAAATCAATCCAGATGAAATAAGCTGAAAGGAGCTGTGGCAAAAAGTTAGTCTTTCAAAAATTGTGAGTTAAAAAATAAAAGTAAAGATTTTTTCTCTCAGTCGGTCTTAAACAAAAATCTTTACCCTTGTGTAAAACTGTTGACAGGCTCATATTTATGGCTGATGTGCCTTAGAGTAAATCTGCGCACAATTCTTTGACTTAGAGCTGAACTTAAGTTTTCATGACATTATCTCAAAGAGTGTTGAACCAAACTCTGCTCACACACATGTATTTAAAATTTTTGATTTTGTACCGTTCTGGTCTCCTGTCTTGATCTTCTCCCGCTGCCCCCCAGGTCACAGCAGGGCGTCTGCCTGGCTCCTTTTCAGCCATTGAGCTCACTTTTTGTCATCACAACAGCCTTGTCTGTAGCTATGGCCATCCCCCATCACTCCTCTTGTAGGGCGCTAACAGTGAATCGGCATGGCATTATTTATGGCTTAGGTGATCCTTTTGTATGTTTTACATCTTAACATGTCAATAAGGAATGTGTACAGTGTGTTCCCTATGTCGTAATACAGCCCTGCAACAGGATGCTCTGCAGCTGTGTGCTGCAGCAGTGAGAGACCATCAGTGTGTCCACCTGGCTGTTTGATTGGTAGAAAAGTGAACAGTCGTGAACACTTTTGTCGCAGCATCTCTCCTCTTAGGATTATCACTTTCCCAGGTGATGACAAACAAACTGATCAAAGAATGATTCAAGATGCAGTCATCACTTGTTGAAATGTTTCTTCATTTGTAACTTATTTACATTTTTGGTGCACAAACAATGAAGACCATAGTTACCTGATGAACAAACAGAAGTCAGTGTGTTTGCAGCCTTAGTTACTTTCACTTTGTTTTCTTCCTGAGCCCAAGCTTTGTATAAAGTCTGTACATTGTGTGACCTCAGGAAACAATGCCTTGTTATCACAAAAGGTTTATATTTGATTGTAAACATATTTTCTTGTATTTTTGCGACGTGTTGTAACCTGATGGTAGAATTCAGTGTCATACTAACCCCTGCACTCAGGGTTAGGCTCCAATTTCAACACCACGAGATGGGAAAACTTCTGTAACACTGCAGCTTTCATTGTTTTATCTGTTCACTTTGTTTACTCTCACAGTGCTGTGAGTCATTGTGAAATTGGTGGCTATTCTGCAGGGCTATGGAACTGTGTTGTAAGCCAGTATGTGTGCTATTATACAAGCCCTGAAAACACTGATCCCATGCTTTGGTCTGCTGATCTAATCTTAGCTGTGTTTAGAAAACTTTACAGAGTTAAGAAACCAAATCTGACTTTCTCTCTTCATAATCTGAGCTCAGTGTTAGCTTTAGACGTCTCCTCATGGTCGACTGTCACTGGTTGATCATTGGAAAAGAAAAGAACATACTGTCACTACATGTCTCGCTGTGTATGTGTGTGCAGCCTCAGTGACCCGAGTCGTGCACATGCCATGGTAAATCTATATTTGGGCTATTTTAGGTGAGAACTGGCAGAGGTTCAGTGCACGTGTAATGTATCTGAGGAGCCTCCAAAGTCTTAACTGTGCCAGGACATGGACACTAACCCTTTTTAAGGGTCCACATTTCACGTCAGTAACTCTGTTTTCCTTTGTAATCCCAGCTCATGAGGACCTGTGCTGACCTCTTCCGTCTGGTGCCCTTCATGGTCTTCATCATCGTTCCTTTCATGGAGTTCCTCCTGCCCGTCTTCCTCAAACTCTTCCCTGAGATGCTGCCCTCCACCTTTGAGACAGAGTCCAAGAAGGTTTGTGTTCATGTACACACAGACATACACACATTCTCCCGTCTGAGTGAACTCCCATCAGAGTTCATAATGTTATGTAACTTCTTAGATATGGCTGCTGAACTAAGAAGATCCGTCCATACAGTCACACGACTTTATCTAATCTGGCTAGTTTACTTGGCCAGATTAGCAGGGTATAAACATGGAGTCCATACTTACAGAAAACGTCACAAAGCCAAGACCTGATCTTTCCAGAGCCCTGTATTAAAGAGTCTATTGATTTTATAATTACAGTTAACCAAAACCATGGAATCCCTTTTATTGATGTTTAATCTTCTGTAAAAGGAAAGCAGCAGGTCTCTGTTCCTAGTCCAGTCAGCCTGTCAGCTCTGATTCCTTCTAGTGTTCCTGGTTGAGCAGTTCACAGATATCTGTGCTGTTCAGAATCACAAGAGCAGGAGTCCAGCCTCTGAAAATATGACCTTAAGAGGAAAAAAAAAGAAGTTTTCGACTCAAAACATGTTTTGGTCATATCTTTTTTCAATCTTGCTGTGGAATTTTATTTACTCCAGTCTGCTCTTTAAATGTCTTTTATGCCGACAGTTTGTAATGTTTTATGTCATGTCTCTATTATGAAAACAATTGTTAATCCATGAAGCCACATCACTTCACTTGTAACAATAAATATAATAGATAAATGACAGTTAATGTAATAAACACAATGTCTGTATTGCAGTAAGCAGTCATTGCTTGTGTATTTATTGTATTTTGATGTATTGAAAGTATTTCAGTTTAATAACTAACCTGTGTCCCCTCCCTTTCCTTCCTGTAGGAAGAGAAGCAGAAGAAAGGTCTTGCGGCTAAGCTGGAATTGGCCAAGTTTCTCCAAGAGACCATCGCTGAAATGGCTCGAAGGAATAAAGCAAAAGCTCAAACAGAAGATGAGACACAGCGCTTCTCTACATATGTTCAGCAGGTCAGTTGCAGAAAAATCTTTTTTCTGTGCTCATACTAAGGTTGATACTATCTAAATGTGTCTCCCTTCCTTTAAAGAGAAGAAGCTAAAGCTGATGCAGCAGCCCTGTTTGCTTTGGGTTAAATACCTATGATTCTGTTTCTGGCAGGTGCGGGGCACAGGCGAGCAGCCCACTACGAAGGACATTGTTCGGTTTTCGAAGCTGTTTGAGGACGAGCTGACGCTGGAGCACCTGGAGCGCCCCCAGCTGGTTGCTCTGTGTAAACTGCTGGAGCTGCAGCCCATCGGCACAAACAACTTGTTGCGTTTCCAGCTGATGATGCAGCTCAGAACCATCAAGGCAGACGACGAGGTGAGATTGAGGACTGGAATTTCCAAGTGTTTCTGACAGAGGAAGTGTTGGCCAGTTTACAACAGAAGTGGCAATAATGAATCTTTTTTTTCTGCTGAGTGTTAAACTGCAGAAGTGGTCTGCATTTTGCTTGTGCAAGTATTTGACTTGTTTCTGTCTTCACAGATGATTGCAGCAGAGGGTGTGCCAGCTATGAGTGTGTCAGAGTTGCAGGCTGCGTGTCGTAGTCGTGGGATGAGGTCTCTGGGTCTCACCACGGACCAGCTCCGTCAGCAGATGCAGCAGGTGAGAGGCTAAGTGTTGCTTTTTAGCCTTCGTTGACTAAGTCCTTGTTAGACAAACTTTTTATTCCCCTGCTGTTACATCAAAGTTAAGTCTTCAGTTCTTTATCATATGTCATAGACAGTGTTACAGCTTTGAGTACACCAGACGCATAAAAAGAACGGTTTTCCTTTAAATCTTGAGTTTTTTTAATGAGAATAAACATCAAAGTGTTGTGTAAGTTGAATGAGTTTGATGGTGTCACTGTTTAAAACCTGGGTCTCTTCTTGCAGTGGCTGGATCTACACTTGAAGGAGAACGTTCCTCCATCACTGCTGCTGCTCTCCAGAGCCATGTATCTTACCGACCTCAAACCCAAACCCCCAGTTATCCCACCCGTTCCGAAACTTGAGGTTTGACTTTTACCAATCCACTTAAAACAAAGAACACTGCACCATTATATGTTCAGTGTTCAGATTGTACAGAAAGCACAGATTACAGCTGAACATTCATGCTGATTGAGTCGCTGGTATGCAGGTCGCTGGTGTTTGGTACATTTTGTTTGATCTCCTAATGGAGGGCATGAGCTGTTTCATAACTAGTGCTTATGTTTGTGGGTCAGACAAAGCATTAGCAGCCTTATAATTCTTTATGAATTATTTAGTCTCTGGAATTTATCCTGAAAGCATCAAAAACACCCATCAGTGCTTTCAAAATCAAAGATGTGATGTGTGTGATTCATTAGCTTCAGTGAAAAAAAACTGCACATCTGAACATGTGGAAAGTCGCAACATGAAAATTGATGTCTTTTTTTTGTTGCTTTGCTGATATAATTCACCAAAACTAGCTGCCACATGTTTTCATTTCATAAATTATTCTGGAGTTACATGTTTTAAACTAAGACTTAAAGTGAGTGCAGGGAATCAGGCTATTTATAGGAATCTAATGTTTTCCACAGCTCTGACATCACTCTGCCTGCACTTTCTAGTGAAGAAGCAGTAAAACATGAACATTTTCAAACATCAAACCACATAAACTAGAGCAAGTAGTCTTTAGTGGGAGTTATATTCTAACAGATGTTTTTTTTTGTTCCTCTTTCAGAAGAGTCCTCCTCCTCCGGTGGAGAATGCAGGAGCAAACGCAACCACAGTCACTACAGACATGTTGGCAGATCCTGCCATCATCATCAAAGAGCGACAGGTCGGTGCTCTCCTCATAGAACACAAACACACAGTGTGTGAACAGAGAGGAAAATGGGCTGTCAGTGCAGCTAAGAATAGATCTCTGTTAAAACAACAGATTTGACATTTTTTACATCAAGAGACAGTGCAGCTGTTTGGTAATTCTGGGTTTAAAGCTTCATAGTGATTTATCAGAGCAGCTACAAATGTGAGATACAGTTCATCTTCGGATACTGATAGTAAGTTAGTAAGCGAATATTCAGCCCCTCTCCAGTTATGGTTGTTTTTGCACACACTGAAGGATTAATATTCACAAATGGATAAAGACATGGTTCAAGTTTTTGAGTATGGATGTATTTTCATTTTAGTTTCTGATCGGTCAGTTAGTAAGAGACAGTTTTGTACAAGCTAGCTGAAGTACACTAAGAATACAAGCGTTTACTTGTGACTTCATATTTGCCGATAATGACATATGAGCAATATCTATCCATTAGTCCAACTCTACATAGGAAAGCAATCGAGTGTTTGGCTGAGTGTCAAAAAATGATTGAAAGAAAGTTAATACTTAGGCATCCTTTAATTGTCACCAAAGTAACTCGGGTAACAAGTAACACTTAAAAAAAAGACGTATTATCTTCATTAAATGTTGAGTCGCTAGGAAGTTTTTTTTTTAAGTGTGAATGATCTGAAGCCGTACAGAGGATGTGGAGGTTATACAGGTGATTCATGTTAATATTTAATGGTTGTTTTGCAGGTGGAGGAGTTGAGAGACAAGGCCCCTATGATCTCAGACAAACCCTTGACTCCTGCTGAAGTCCTCCAGGTGAGCACCTTTTGTCTCTGTGACCTGTGGATTCCACATAAACCAGTACAGGATTCAGTGTTACACAAGGTTTCATAATCCAGTTAGTTCTTCCTGGATCTTTCTCACATGATGCACTAATCTCTTGCTGTGGGGCACGGCTACTATTCCTTTGAAAAGCTTGTATTGTACTACACAGAGGGGGTTTGAGCAGAGAGGAAAACACATTGAAAGTGGTCAGAAAAATGTTCAGATATGCTCTACAGACTGCAGAGGTTTACAGATTTACCATTGTTAATACAGAGCGCTTCTGACACAGTAAGACCAACATGTCTCATGTTGATCCCTGTGAGTTTTAAAGATAGCTGATAAATATAGACCTAATACTCACGCATGCTTCCAAGAGATCTCCTTCAACATTTAAAGAGATACTACACCATATTAAAACATGTCAGACGAGCAACTTTTCAAGTTATTCTGATGGCACACAGTCTGGATTTTACAAAAGCAACAAAACATGGTTTCCTTTCTCTTTATCCAGAATTTTACTGTTACAGTTTACAAGTTAGATGTATGGAAACACCCTTAAAACACACTACAACACCTCCTGATGGGCACTTTTATTATAACGTTAAATGACATATACATGAGAGACAGTAAAATACACAAAATTAACAACAAATACATGATAAGAAAACCAAACCAAGCTCAACAGAATCAAATTAAATGATTGATGAATCATTTATTCAACAGAAAGACAAGGCTTTTGGAGGTCCACTAGCATACAAAACATGATTGTATTAAAGTCTACTTGTTTTAGGTAAATGGATAAATCAGCAGCCAAGCAAGCACTCACATTCCTTCCTCTGTTGATAAGCTTGGATGTCAACTTTGTGGTTTGAGCAAAGGTCAATGACAGTACAGGGATGTTTTGAACATTGCTATGTATGTGATTCAGGAATTCTGAGGTCTGCCAGCGTCACACAAATCTGCTTAGAAAAGTCTTTAGAAACAATTTGTTAAATGTCACAGTAGCATGATGTTCTGCTGTATTATCCAGTCTTTGTGCTGGATGGATTTTTTTTATCTCTATCCCATGATTTTGTTTTATTGCTTTGAGTAATACAATAAAAAGGCCCTTAAGTTTCCTAACTCATGTGGCTTCTCCCCACAGGCTAAAGCAGCAACAGAGGTGACCCAGAAGAGCAAGATGAGTGCCAACGGTGTGTAAAGAGGAGTAGGAGTGTTTGGACTGCAGGGGAGATGAACTCACACAGACCTGTGCCCTGAGGAGAGAGGAGGAGAGGGAAGACAGGGATGTGGTTGTCATGTGATGGTCTACATTTCAGTGGTCTTCCTCTCTTTGAATTCCTCTCTCTCTTTGGATCAGAGGGATGGAAAATCACTGGCTCTGTTCAGCACCGTGTGCAGTTTGTCTATGATTTGTCTCATCCAGGAGTCATGCCCCTTCATCGTCCCTTTCTTTAAACATCCATGAAAGGTTTACTTCATATGTGCGCTGCCATGACCCCCTGCAGGTTTCACCTCTGTGCACTCCGTTTTCTGTAACTCTGTCAGAGCTGGACTAACCAGCCTCAAATTTCACTGGACTGTGTGATTACTTTGACCTTGTATCCTGAGCGACGCCTGAACTGCCCAAGGCAGAGTCTATTCCACTCAGTGTCTCCTCACTGTCTATATGATCTCCTCTTCCTCCTCAAATTCCTCCTCCTGTAAATTTGTAAATAACCTGTATATTTGTTTCTGTCATCACAGCAGCAGCAGCGTTGTACATTTTGCTATGCAAAGGCCTAATTTCTCTCAAGAACTTTAGAGTTTTTCTCTTTTAGAAGTTTTATTTTTGTTTTATTTGGATACATTTTCACTCCTGTTAAGGATACAAGAGAACTCATTTTTACAAGTTTGGTTTTGTTGAACATTTTGGTTCAGTTGCGGTCCCAGCTTCATTTTTATTCAGTCATCTGAGACCAGGCTGTTGTGCTATAGCAGTCACTAAAAGACAGCACAGCCAGAGCCTGCAGGAGAGTAAAAATGTCACCTTTAATCATCAGCGGGTGGACCTGTAGCCTTGGACCGACCCTGCTTCTAAACAGGGTAACATAGTGTAGCATCTGCTGCTGTAGTTAGCTAACAAAGACCTGTTTATAATTAAGAGAGAGCTCACTCCTTAAACCCAGAGGTGACTGTGGTAAAATGCGGTCAGTCTACTGGTAAACCACTGAACGGACAATCCGTTAAAAAAGAAAAACCTAGAGTTTATTTGCATATACATTGTATTAATGTGTTTTAACACTATGATGCTACATTTTCTTGAAGCTGAAGAGAAAATACTTGATGATATATTATTAATATTGGAGAGAATTGTAAACCTGAAGCCACATTTGAGATTAATGTTATTTTTGGTATTGTGGCACTGAAAATTATATGACCCCACAAGTTATTAGAAGAAATTTCAACACATGGACACTGACTGTACAAATACAGTTTGTGTGTGTTCGGCAATGCTCAAGATTTGTAACACGCCCATCCTGTGTGTATATTTGGCAATGTTGGGGCCACTCATTTCATTGAAGCCAGATGAAATCTTTGTATCCACGCCTTTTTTTCATCATAGATCTCTATTTATAGGCACATGACAGTTACATACATGACACCATATTTCTAAGCAAAAACACAGCTAACAGAAATTTCTATTACTGGTTTTACATATGTGCCTGAAGTCAAAGGGTGACTGGTTGTATTTTTCATCAGAGAACAGGTTTTCTATAGAGTACAGTCATTGATTTGTTTTGGTTTAATATGTTTCTGTCCCACAGTTGCGTCTCTTTTTTTAAATTAAATGTCTCCTTTTTGTATCCCTGTATTCAATTTGACACTATCAGTCCAAATTAGAAAAATCTTTTTCCCTACAACCAAAACTGATGAAAAAGCAGTCACCCTTTCAAACAGCTTTGCCTTTGTGGCGCTATTGGGATTGATAAACAAAAAAGATCTGGCATAGTTGCTTTATCTTCTCTGATTTGTGCTGCTGCCGTATTTATGAAAAGTCTAAAACAGCTTGAGTAGATGTAAACTGAGTCATACAACACTGTGGTGGTCACTGACTTACTGAAATATTACTCCCCAGATTTAATTCATGTGCTGAAAGGTTTTTTGGAAATATCACAGTTGTAAACTGGTACAGACTACTTAAGGATTAGATGGTTGACCAGCCTTTAAATACTTGGAACATCTTCTCTGGTCTTTGTGCAAAATTGATCGGACTTAAAAATCTCAAGTACATCCCTCTTCTTCTTGTAACAGTGTATGTTTACTTTCATCAGCATCATAGTGCATTTGTTAATGCTCTGCTCGTCTGGATACTATTATCTACTGATACTGCAGAGTGTTCATACATCAGTGTTATCATGATGTGACCTCTGTCTTCAGACCTGTTTTTGTTCTGTTTGAAATTGCACTGTCCAGTTACTTCTGACCCTGCATTAAATTTATGCATCACTATACCATGGCAAATGAGCACTGGAGTGATGGAAATAAGAAAACAAATACACATGATTAAATTCATGAAACCCTCCACAGCCTTGTTGTATCTCTTTGTTTTTGATGAACACCGTGAAATGTAAATACACTTTTCACTTAAGAGGAAAAAAAGAGTATTTTATAGCTGAGCAACACTTGTTTAATTTTGTTATGGCAATGTTTTGGGTAGGTTTTTTTTTTCTCTTTTACTTTCACTTTTAGGACTGGCCTTTATTTCACTGGAGTACAATGTAATGGCTTTCCATTGCCAGCAGGTGTCTCTAAATATACACAACAAGTAGATCAGTTTGTTCTCCATGGCTGAAAACCACGTTGCTAAATACATCTCTAAAAGACTGAAAACCTTGATGAAGTAATTTGTAAAGGATATTAACTTTAATCGCCAAAAACGTCAGTTTTAAACAGACACAATATTTTAACTGTTTGCTTGCTTTACATTTTTAATAAAATCGTCCTTTGAATTGCATGTTTAGGAGTTGAATGGACTATACCTTCATGAATCTTCTGAAGATTGATTGACTGGTCTTAATTTCCACAAAATTCAAATGTATTTATTTCTACAATTAAATTAAATGGGGAAAAAAATTTGGTCGGTCACTAGAATTAAGTTTGACAAAAAACAAAAAACAACAACAAAAAAAGCTGCGATAAAAGATCTAATTAGTTGACAAGAAAATGAATGGAGTCGCGTGACTAACCGTTACAAGACCCCTCCCAACCGTTAGAGAGCGTAATAAAAACAAGTTAACTTAATATGGAATATGAAACATAGTTTAAACGTTGACTTTTAACACAGTTATTGAGAAGCTGGTTTGTAGATCTTATATTTTCTTAATAACACGTTATCTTGTATGCGCAGGTGGGGGCGGGAGCTCAAAAATAGTTTGCTCTAGATAGAAGCTGAGAGGCGGTTACAAACATTTTGTTCTCATGGTTCAAGACGGAAAGGGAGAAGTTGTGACAGCGTTACAAGGTCAACAGAAACGTACGTATTCCCCTGTCCATGAATATTCATGTTTAAAGAACTGCTTGTGGTGAAGCTTGTCCCACAGTTTTTTCCTCGGACGGTGTTGTGTGTTGTTTTAGGCCTGTCTAAAATTGGACGGTTCTTTCGTGTGTCGCCACCACGAAACCTAGTAGTGATTTATTGCGTCTCTCCCAAGTTTGTGTGGTTCGTTCTGTGTGTGTTTGGATTTCTGTAACAGATTATTTGTGCCTCACGAAAAAAACCCAAAACAAAACAAAACAAAACTAATATAAGCTCAAAACAAAATGGCATGATGAAACATTTGTCTGCCTGCATTGAGCTTAAGGTATGGCAGCCTGAGCTATTTTAAGTTTCACAGCTGTGTTTCCAAAGGGCTAGGGGTAGCAACAGATTTGGCTTATCTATTCTATGTGAACATAATTTCGTTTTTTATTCCAAAATGCGTACCTTCAATGTCGAAAGTTTGAAAAAAGAAAAAAGATTATTATTGTTTTAATTTCCAAAATCACTTTATTATTATTATTATTATTATTATTATTATTATTATTATTATAATTATTATTATTATTAGTAGTAGTAGTAGTAGTATCATTTTGATTTTATTTATTCATTTTTAATCCTCTATTCCTGTTCTCTACCTGTTTCTTTTATCTCTCTGCAGTGCAAAGATGAAGCTGACTGTAACAGGGTTGCTTTGTTTTTCCCTTCTTTTGGTTTACATTAATGTGTCTGTGGCCACAAAACGTGGTGGAGGGTTTGGTGGAAAACTTAAAATTTTCAAGAAACCCCCCAAAAAACCATCTAATCAGCCAAAACAACCTAAACCAGATGGGTACCCAAACCAAGGAAGCTACCCAAATCAAGGGAGTTACCCTCAGCAACCAGCTAGACCAGGGGGCTACCCAAATCAAGGAAGCTACCCAAACCAAGGAAGCTACCCAAACCAAGGCAGTTACCCTCAGCAACCAGCTAGACCAGGGGGCTACCCAAATCAAGGAAGCTATCCAAACCAAGGAAGCTACCCAAACCAAGGGGGTTATCCTCAGCAACCAGCTAGACCAGGGGGCTACCCAAATCAAGGGGGGTACCCAAACCAAGGAGGATACCCAAATCAAGGCGGGTACCCACAGCAACCAGGAAGACCAGGGGGCTACCCAAATCAAGGTGGTTATCCAAACCAAGTGGGATATCCACATCAAGGTGGATATCCAAACCAAGGAGGGTACCCTAACCAAGCAGGATATCCTCACCAACCAGGTAGGCCAGTGGGGTACCCAAACCAAGGATCCTATCCACAACAACCTGGTTATCCAGCTGGAGGGTATCCAGCTGGAGGTTACCCAGCACAGGGTTACCCATATAGTGGAGGCTATGGTAGTTTTGGAGGATATCCCGGTGGATACATGAACTACAATCCAAACAACAAAATCCCCAGTCCACACTATGGTGGCAGCTTTGGATATGGGGGGTATGGTGGTGGAGGCGGCTCTCCTTTTTCCCAATCAGTTCAGCAAATGGGCATATATCCCAAAGATCAGTCCAGGGGGTTTGGGCGCAGTGCGGTCATGGCAGCAGCTGGAGGGGCTGTAGCAGGAATGGCCTTGGGTTACGGCTTAGGAAGGTTCCCCCGCCCTCACTTCCATTTTCACAGCCCCCAGGAGGAATACTACTACAACAACTACATGTACAGGAGATATGGTACACGGTCTACAGATACTAATGACTACAGCAGAGACTACAAGTACATCAAACCCCCTGAATCTTATGACAGCTTTATGGACTCCTGCATGAAGAGAAAAGACTTACTGCCAGCTGAGAATCCAAAGCCAAAGGAAAGAACGGCTTCTGCCACCACAACTGCAGCTACAACTACCACCACAACATCTCCAACTACTAAAACTGCTGCTGCTCCCACCAGTGGAACTAATGCAACCATTAATGGCAGCACTGCTGTGCAAAACTCCTCCATCTCTGTACCCTCAACTCCTCAACCTCTGATTAAGTTTGAGGCAAACTCCAGTTCCCCAGCAGCAGAAGCTATCAGAGAAACTCCTGTTAGTAATAATGATGATGATAATGATGATGACACAGTCAGCATCATGGAAATTGGTTACCCGGCACTGATTAATCAGCTGAAGGTCAGGAGATGTGTAGAGCTGTACATAGTTTACTCAGACAAGTATTTGAAGAAAAAGAGTGAACCCAGGGTTGATGGTGGGGTGCAAGGACTGAATATTGGTTCACACAGGCTTCTAGCCATGATCACCAGTATGATGTTGATTATGTTGAACAGTAACATTCTAATTCTGCTGTAATCCTTTTTACCAGTGATAAAAGCTACAGAGGTACAGGAGTTAAAATAAAAAAATGTATTGAGGGAGGAATCTCTCATCTTCACAGCTGGGTTGCTCAGCGGATCATAGCATCTCTTTGAGTGGTCTATAACTCGGCGCCTCTCTGCAGAGAGGATGTATCCAAATACTGCAAAGTAAACATTTCCTGTTTTGACTTCCATATCCTGTTAAGATTTCAGTGCAGTGTTTGAATTTTAAGTGATTTTTGTGGGATTGTGTGTCTTTTCATCGTTTCATTTTAAATTGAAACTGTTCTCTGTCTTTGATTGTTTATCTTCATCTTAATTTTGGTTCAGTCCCTGTTGACTTATTTACAAGCCAACATGAGACCAAGACATTATTCATGCTGTTTTTTATTTATGTGGCCCAACTGCTAAGCATCAGAATGTTGAACTAGTGGAAAGTTTGGATGTTGGAGTTTTTTTTTTTTATCTTGACCTTCCCCCTGTCTTTTTCAGTTTAGAGTTACTGTTTCAACTGCATTTGTAATAGTTAATGTTACACAAGCTTCTTTCCTTGTTATCAAACAAATGAAAGCAGTGTTGATGGCTTGTTCATGTGACACATCAATAACTCTGCCTTTAATTTTGGCACACTCTTGTTTTATTCACTTAGTTTCACTGTGTGCCTGTGTGTGATTGTGTGAATACAGCATCATACTGCAGAACTTTCTGTCCTTTATTTTACAGTGCCTTCAGCTGTGCTGTTTAACTTTGATCTTACACTATTTGTTATTGCTGTCACTGTGTGCATTTCATCAGCTAATTATTTTGTGTTTGAAGTTTTACTTCTGTCCCTTTGGTCAGTTATATTTTTTGCATCATTTTACTAATAAAAGTTAAATCAAATAAAATTTGACTTGTTTTCAATAGTACTTTGTTTTTGTTTTGGTGTTTAAGTATAAATCTGCATTAACATGCAATTAAAACTATTAATTAAACTCATGTGTTAATAGATTTCTTAGTCAGTTCCTTCTAATGCAAGACTTTGAATGACCAGCAGGTGGCGTAGGCTTTATTTGGAGTGCTGAGCTCTGTCCAGATTCATAAAAGAACAACCACCCACTTACAACAAGTGTGGCCGAAAAAAAAAAGAGTAATGTGGGAAAAGTTAAATGATTTTCATCTTTTGCTTAGAAATTAAAAATGCAATATTTTCTGGACTCATTGCATGTGAACTGAAACATTTCAAGGGTACCAAAATCAAAATGTTTTATTGAAGTCAGATTGCTTACCACAACCATTGGATGTTACTGAATAATCATTCAAGGTTTAGCCTCCTCATTTGACAAATGAGTCTGAAATTGTATTTGCTAAGAAAGTAACAGAATAGTGCACATGACTTTACATGAAGCCTATTATTGTAAGATAAGATCTACTTTATTGATTTTGAGGAAAACTGGTGTGTAGTGTAGTAAAACTAAAAAGGAAAAACTGTAAGTTTGAAAAAAAAAGAGAAATACAGTAAGTTTCTAATTATATTGTGCAAAATGTAAAAGTGAAAATTCTACCATACAATGCGTCTAGGTCAGGTCAACTGCAGAGAAATAGTGCCTAGAGTAAACATGAATAAAGGAGCATGATTACTGATCAGACTAGTGAAATTGGACATTGATGGTGTTACATGAGTGATCTATTGCATTTCATTATTGCTTGAGTGAAAACTACTGCACACATCAAACCACTAAATAAACTGTTGCACATGAGCGAATTTAAATAGCATGATGTGAAAATGAATGTAAGAAGATTGCTCTAAGATTGTAACTCTATGTTTCTAAAATTCAACATTCAATTTGGATCATGTTCACTTTGAATTCAAATTCCGTGTTTCATACCGATCCAAACTGGGCATTTTAACATTTCATATAATTATACAAATTCAATTTCTTGTGGCACAAATCTCACCCAATGCATATGAATCAGGACCAGCTCATCAGAGAGGATGCTATTATGGTTTTTGGCCCCGCCCCATTTACCCATTTCTAGGCGACCCACACCCCTCGCATGGCGTTACGTCATTACAGCTCCGTCTGTTAGCTATCTTTCATATTGTCAACGGTTATCATACAGAAAAGATCTCGTCTCTCTGTCATCGACGTCCAGATGTAGGGAACAGCGAGGGAAACCAAAACAGTTAAAAATAAGCCAGAAATCGATCAAAGGGACGGTGCAAGGTAAGATTATCTAAGCTACCCTCATAAATCAGGCATAAATCTAATGTAAATCTGTTGTTTCTTCGACTAACGGTCGTCTCCCTTTTTATTAAAACGCTATCTCCTACGAGCAGGAGTACATCAAAATAGCCTTGTATTGATAACTATGTCAAGAGAATTCCTCCGACGTTGGTTTCTGTTATTGTAGCACCTTCATTCTCTACCATCATCATCAACATCATCACACATTGAGGTCTGTTATTGCCCCACCTGTTTCCCGTCCTGTTCGTCCTCAGAGGCAAATGGCAAATGCCCAGTTTAAGCCTTAAAAAGCATCTGTTTCCGTTAAAAGGTCGAAATGATGTTTAAGTGGGTCAAAAATTAAAAACTCTTCATTATGATTACTTCAGAAAATGATTTTAAGAACTGTCCTTGAAATGAGGGAGGTTATCGTCTGCAGCACATGCACATCATTCCAGATTGTCTATCTGAAGCAATGAAAACATTGGCCTATAATTGGTATAAACTTTTTTAAATATACAACTTCTATCCTACACATATTGTATAATCCGTGAGTATGTGTGCCTTCTTTTTTAAATAAAGCATTGCTGTCCTTTATAACAAAAATACCTGTCATCTCATCTCCGTGAAAAGCATACCATAGCAAATTAAAATAGATGCAAATCACCAAATTGTTTTGCTGTTAATTTGAAATCAGGAAGTTCTCTTTTGATAAGACAAGCTTTGGGGGGTCCATTAATTATCATGAAGTTTGTGTGACAAGTTTTAGAACTGTGATAATGGTACAGAATTTTTTGATGTCACAAAGTTTACAATTTTGATTTGATTGCTAAATGAGAATAAATAAATGTTACCTTGATTTTTCCTCTCCTTGTCTTCCCTCCATCAGGGCAAACATGAAGCTGACTCTCGTCTCTCTTTTTTGCCTGTCACTTATTTTGTTTGGTACCCATTTTTCCCTGGCGAAGAAAGGAGGAGGCGGGGGTTTCGGCAAAAGTGGTGGCTTTGGGAAAAGTGGTGGCTCAAAGACATCCTGGTTCAACACAGGCAACAGTGGAAGTAGATCTAACACAGGCCAGAAAAGTAATCAAGGATCCAACACTCCTGGTAGAAACCGCAAACAGCCTGGAGATTACCCCCGTCAGGCAGGTGGAGGAGGCCAGCGTCGTCAGTATCCTATGCAGGGATCCCCTCAGGGGGGTTTCGGAGGTCATGGTAGTTTTGGAGGAGGTTACGGTGGAGGTTATCCAGGTGGATACATGAACTTCAACCCAAACAACAAAGTCCTTAGCCCCCGCCTTGGTGGCAGCTATGGATATGGGGGGTATGGTGGTGGAGGGGGCTCTCTCTTTTCTCAGTCAGTTCAGCAGATGGGCATGTATCCCAATGATCGGTCCAGGGGGTTTGGGCGCAGTGCGGTCATGGCAGCAGCTGGAGGGGCTGTAGCAGGAATGGCCTTGGGTTACGGTTTAGGAAGGTTCCCTCGTCCTCCTTTCTATTTTCGTAGCCACCAGGAGGAATGTTCCTACAACAACTACATGTACAGGAGATATGGTACACGGTCTACAGATACTAATGACTACAGCAGAGACTACAAGTACAACACTCCCCCTGACTATAACAGGTTCATGGACTCCTGCATGAAGAGATCAGACATACCTCCTGCTGAGAATCCAAAACCAGCTGCCACAATTCCAGACACCGACAAAGTTAGCAACACGATGAAAACAAATAACACTCCAACAGAGAGCTCTTCAACCCCTTCCCTTTTGCCTCAACGCCCCATGAATCAGGACCAAACCATCCCTGAAGATGATGATGATACAGTTAGCATCATGGAGATTGGATACCCAGCACTGATTGAACAGGTGAAGGCCAGGTGGTGCTTGGAGCTGTACATGAACGAGTCTGAAAAATACTTGGTTAGAAACACTGCAGGGACAAAAGGACCTGGGATGGGGCAGGGCTTTCTAGCTGTGTTCTTGAGTACCATTCTGATGCTTCTGAATAGCAACATGTTAATGCTGCATTGAGGCAAAGAAGGAGAGAGAATGTGAAGAAAGATCTGAGCATTCTCTGGAAATTACCCACTAAGAATGATGAAGGTGAGAAGAGCTTCTTATCTTTAAAGGATTCTGTTTTTAATTGCATTTACATGGTGGCCAATGTGATGTGAAGCTCAGGCTGTGCAGCTCAGATACAGTTGACATACTGTACTGATGTGTCACTGTGCCCAGGGTATATCATGGCCACCATCATATTCCTTTCTGTTCGATCAGACAGGTCTATAAATGGTAGATCATTATGAATCAGTTGTGTCTTTCCAGGATAAAGATTGTTTCCCATGAGGACCACACCCCACTGTTGTAAGGCCGTGACTCATGCCAAAATGTGCATTTGCTTCGGAAGCTAATGAGTGGAGTTCAGATCCTCTTTCTAACCCAGCTTTTCGTTGCTCAAGACAACTTTTTGCAGGCCGCAAAGCGATATGGTAATGTATTTACAGAGCTAATTTAACCTCACTTTTCATTTTACTGATAAACTGGTGCACGTGGGTTTCAAATCCATTTTATCACAAACAGCCTAGTGTTTTGGCCCTTCTATTATTTTCCCATTTAGCTTTCGTCCGTTCTTCTGTCCTTTTTATTTTTCCCAGTCTGGCTCCAGGGTCTACCATTATTTAAGGAATAATCCAGGAATTTATTTTTTTTTAGAGAGAAGAACAGATCCTGCTTCTCACTGCAAAATTTTGCCGGGCTTGGTGTTGTTATTGGAGCTTTTGGACCATGTGCTGCAACCATGGATACTGAGAAATTGAAAAAAATTAAAAGTCACCGATACTATCGCTGATAATCTTGTTTTAATTGTGGATTATGAACAGGCATAGACATAGGAGTGAAACTGTTTCAATATCTGTATTGGTGTGAAGTTCTCACAGACCTTTAAGCTTATCTCTGCTACAGTAAGCCCTGAAAGTGTGCTAAGTATGCTCAAGTATAATTATAAATACAACTATTTGCTGTCTTTAATTTGCACAACTAATGAAAGAAATAGAAAAGCAACAATAGAATTATGGTCTGTTAGATGCTAAATTTGCACTGCTCCCTTCTTGAACACACAGCTGATTCATTTTAACAGCATTTGAGTCTCCTACCCTGAGCATGTTTAGAGGGAAATGACACCTGGATGAAAACAGTCAAATGTGTGAATGTGTTTTATTTTTGTTATCTTGATACGTGGGCAGTTTATCATATGTGTTTCTCAGCTGGTACAGTCTGTTTGATTTAAGCTCAGGAAACAAAGGGGATGTTTGAATAGAGAGCCCAGAGTGTTTTAATTAGCTGCACTTCCTCTTTCCTCCCATAAAAGATGGACCGTCCATTATCTTTACTGTAATGTTCTGGTCAAATGAGGAATCCATCCAGTGGAGACCAACCATTCTGCCAGACTGACTCTGTTTGTTTAAGCAGTGTGTGTTAATTCAGGGGGGGTGGACAGCCTTTTTGTGTTTGTATTTCCACAGACTGTCATCATGTTGATCAGTGGAAACTGCTTTGTTATGATGAAACCATGCTTCAGGTGTGATATCGTCATAATAAATCTAGTTGGTGTTTTCAGTTTAAGTACTGTCCCATTCAGGGACATTAAAAGAGTCAGAAAACAATGGATAACTAGAGAAGTTGCATTTCCTTGCAGCAAATGCGTTGAAATGCTGAAGCTGGAAAAGTTTGAATAAAAGTGGAAAAAACTGAAAATGTAAAATAAAGGAAAAAAAAAATGTTAAGAGAAATGAGGAAAAGACAATGAGTGGATAAAGAAAGTGGATACAGTGGAAATGTAAATCAGCCTACAAAAGTTAAAATAATTAAATAAAAAGAGAGAGAAACCAAACAGTGAAATCTCAAAAATGTAGAAGACAGCAGAAATCTATGATTAATGTGTAAATGAGATGAGGAGAGTAGGACCAGTTTAATGTGTGAACAGAGTCTCGAGTCAAAGTCTGCAAAAGGTAGAAGCAGTTGAAGTTGAAGGAGTAGCAGCCTTTTTTGTTTGATTTGAGTCAAGTTTGAGAATTTTATGGCAGGTTAATCGGCAGTTTTTTTCAGTAGCAGCAGCTGCTTCTCTCAGTCAAATTGAAAACATTCCGCCCTCTGAGAGCAGGAGGAGAGGTGAAAAGAGTGAAAAGTTTGTGTCGCTTAGACAGTGAAATCTCAAAAACAGTTGAAGATATTAAAAAAGTTATTACAGATATCAGTAGTGGAAAGATCAGTGAACATTTTAAAGCAAAAATGAAGTCTGTAAGTGGGAGCAAGCTGAAGTTAGAGCTTGTTGAAGTTGAAGCAGATTTTAGTCTGAGGAGCTGAAATTTCCCATCTGTTTAACATAGAGAAATTTTTTTGGAAAAAGCTGAATAAATCAAAAAGTTTAATAGTTAGAAAAGTGAAAAGATATAGCACACTATTCCTAAACAAGCTGAATAGTTTAAAAGTTGAACGGTGAAAATCGGACAAAATTTGAAGGCTGTGAAAAGAGCCAAAAAACGTACGGAAGAATAAGAAGTTTAACTAGACAATTTCCACGGAAATCGTGAGAGGGGCTCGGGCCGCGGCCGGGCTTTTTGCAGTCATCAAACATCAGAAACACCGATGTGACCAGACCTTGTTTTGTACTGACTTCTGATTGAACAGGTGTCAAATTATCCCATGAACAATGAAGCGCGCTTCGCGCGCACACTTTCATATCTTGAAAATGTTCAGAAACACAGATGTCACCAGATCTTGTTTCGGACTGACATAGCGAAACACTCCTTAACATTTCTTATTTCTGATTCAACACGTGTCAAATTACCTCATGCACAATGAAGCACGCACTTTCATATCTTTACTGTTCTAGCCCCAAAACATTATGTCACAAACATACACCTACATATCACAAGACATGGGAGAGTGGCTGGTTATAAAGCCTTAACCCCAAATAAGCTCTTAAGAACTTGTTAGAGTACTTGTGTGTGTGTGTGTGTGTGTGTGTGTGTGTGTGTGTGTGTGTGTGTGTGTGTGTGTGTGTGTGTGTGTGAGGGAGAGAGGGAGCGAGAGGGAGCGAGAGGCAGCGAGAGGGAGACAAAGCGCGAGGGTGTGAGAGAGAAAGAGAGTATTGAAAGGAAAGGGGGTTCATGTGTGTGTGTGTGTGTGTGTGTGTGTGTGTGTGTACACTTTCATATCTAAACTATTCTAGTTTCAAAGCAATACGTCACAAACATAGACTGTATAGTGGATAGCGTGGCTCCGCCATTTACAATTGCACAGTTCTTAAGCCAAAATACCTCCGTCAAAGGCGCAGCCATTGGCAGCAGTTGTGCAGCCAGAGTCTGCGCAGTACAGACTGTGAGGGATTCTGGGAGAATCTGAGTGGCGCTAGGTATCAAAACTAATAACTTCATTTTTCTTTTGTGAGTCTAATCACTTCTTGACTCTACGTCCTGACATATTTTACAATCCCAGAAAAAAAAACTGTGTGTGTGTGTGTGTGTGTGTGTGTGTTTGTGCGCACGCGCACGTGTGTGTGTGTGTGTGTGTGTGTGTATGGGTTGGCTGTACGTGTGTTTGTGTGTAGAAGAAAGTTTGGGTTGGCTGTTTAGGCATAATAAAGAAACACATGTGTTTCCCTGTCCCTCAATGACCTAATCAGTGATTACCCACAGCTGTGTGGTTACCATGGTGATCATCATGATGTCATAATGAGTGTGAAGTGGCAGTTGAACTTTGGAACTCCTTTGTATCCACTGATCTTAAGCTGGATTTTTGGGCTAGACATAGGTCCGAACAAACTGCATTTACGCTGAAACCCTAAGGGCTAGAAGAAAAACAAAAACATTGTGAGAATCTGGAGACTCTGATGAACAAGATGATATGCTTTACAAGCTGGTAGGATTAGAACTGACCGCAGAAGGGTGATGTATAAAAGTAGTTAGGAATCAAGTTGATGAGAAATATAGGTCAGATTTTAACATTACTTCAGATTACAGGGATGTGACGGTTTCACTCACACTGAGGCATTTTTTGGCAAAACAGTACATTTTTGGGGTAAAATACTCCCTTTGTAAGAAGTAGGAGATGTCAGGGAACTTCACAATGTAGTTTTTATTTTTCTGCTGTGAAGATTTTGGAAGTTGTGACAATTCATTGGAGAATGCTGCAACCTGTCATCAGCCGCCTCTCTCACTCTACTTTCAGACATTCCGCACTGGAGGAGCTGAGGTTTCAGGGCAAAAACCAAAAAGTTTATGTTGCTTCAACAGTAAAATCTCAAAAACTGTAATAGATATCAAAAAAGTAAAGTCATACTCATAGAGCTGAAAGATCAGTGAACATTTTAAAGCGAAAATGATGCCTGTAAGTGGAAGTATGCCAAAGCCTTAGCATCTCAAAGTTAGTGGAAATTTTGGGCAGCGAGAGGGAGAGATTCCTAGGTTCCCCATTCATTCTCTATGAGGGATTTTTCACCGTTTTTGGCCAATAAGTCGGCCAAAATTTGGCGAATTGCTGAAAAAAATAATAGCACACCATTCCCGGCCGAGCCGCACATTTTGATGTATAATTTGTGGGGGTTTTCTCAAAGCCCTTGGAGGAGTAGCGAGCCAAAATTTTGGCCGGAAGATGATGAAGAAAAAAAAAGGCGAAACGGGAGAGCATTAGGGGCTCGTGGCTTCGCCACGAGCCCCTCTCCTGCATAGCTTGCTATGCAGGAGAGGGGCTCGTTCGAAGCCCGAGCCCCTAATAAAGTCACCGGATAACAATATGTTGAAATGCTGAGTCAGCATTTCAACATAATGATCCAATCAAGTCTTAGGACAGTATAACCACTTATGTAACAATCATGTACACTTGTTTCATGCTAATGCCAGTTTCTTAGACTGACAGATCTCACACAATAAGCATGACATTCAGTGTTTTAATGAAATAATATATACTCACTTTGCATAACCTACAACATAAATGGAACCCTATTACATAAAGCCCTTTCAACTACAGAAAATCCAACCTGAATAACTTGCTGGTGCTTTTTAATAGCATGCATGCCATCACAACACTTATATTAGTAACTGGAAATAATACAGCATAAATTATTTATGTTTCTCGATGAATGTTGTCTTAATTTTTCCTTATGATGTCGTTATTTGTATAATGTAGTATGTATTTTGTGATATATTTTTTATATGTGTGCCTCCTCTTCTAGCTGATGTGTTGGCTAACTCTCTCTTGTCTGAAGTAGCTTGTTATTTCTGAAGTGCCCTGAAGTGCCTACTGTCCCCCTCCATTTATCTTGGAGCTGAATTAATCTTCATGACCTACTGAATGTTTTTCCACATCATCAGAGACCTGAGCTAAAGTTTCTCATTAAACAGAAGTGGATGATTGAACAATTTGAAAGTACTCTCTGGAGTTTGGGAACAGATTGTGAGAAAACACATTTAATGCAGACATAGTCATTATTAAAGAGACAGTTTGGGAATTTAAGATCTGGGACTTCGTTGACGTTGTGATCTTCTGCATTGGACTCAACAAAAACAGCATATCCCCTCCAAATTCATCCAACAGAAGTGCTTTGAGATTCTTATTTTCAGAAGCACTCACAATGATAAAATGAAATGAAAATACCAACCATGTATCAGCTGAGTGTGGGACAATTGGAAAAACCTCACAGAGTACTTTGAATGTGTTAGCGCATGTCTCCTTGAGTCTGTCTTTGAATGTATTCAGACATGTATGTATCATCTTGAAAGACGTGAATGCCTTTACCTTTGTACGTCACATTTACTGTGTGCTAGGTCTGACATCTCTGAAGGTTGATTTATATGCTTTGTCAATTAAAAATTCAACCTTAAACTGTTTTTATGTGTAGATATACTTTCATCACTTCGTGTCACTTTTCAATAACAGAATAAAAAGTTTCTCTGACTTAATTTGATTATGCTGCAGCTCATCAAAGTGACATGACCATAGGAATTATTTATAGTTCTTGAGCTCAAAGTAACTGCCTGATGTGCTCATTATGATGTTTAAGGTAAAACACACTTTATTCTTCTCAATATATTCAAGTTTTATGTACTTAACTCTAAAGCCTATTGTTTTTTGTATCTATGTATAGTCTTGGATGTGGTGAGCTTTTGTAACAGTGTAATGATAGGCACACAGCTTCATATCTGGTGAGGGAACAGAGGAAGAGCAGACACTGAGCTTATTGTTAAGGTGGTCTTCTGGGCCCAACTAAAGAGAGAAACTGATGCCAAAAATGTTGAGATCAAACACTAAATTTGAGTATGATGGCTTGACCATTAAATCATTTTTTTCCGTTTACTTTGAATGAGCCTTTTGTATTTTTGTATCTTCATAAGGAGCTTGTCACTTTCCATTAAACTCGTTGCCATGTTTAAGCAGCAGCAAGGAACGGACAAGCCAGTAGATTATATGTTTTGTTTTGTTTTTAATTAGTGAGAGGCAGCGTTAAGTTCACCATCTGGAAGATGTAAAAGAAGAAAACAGAAAGTTAAAGACAATTAGAAAAAATAGCAGGTGTGTTGAGGTAACATCTACATGCAGGCTGTTTTCACTCTGCTGTGTTTCAGGGCAGAAATCAAGAGTGAGAGTGGTATAAAAAAATTCTGCTGCATCTTACAGTATCTCTGTATATCTAGAAGTATAAAGCTGCGGGATTTCCAAAGTCTTTATCCAGGAAACTGCAAACTTATCCCCTCCGCCAGGTGAAGCTCACAGGAGCACAGTCTGTGAACCTGAGCCTGCTGTGATCTGATCAGCTCATGACGCTGGCACTCAGTGTGAGTCTGCTAAGCATGAGCTGACAGGCTGAGTCATGAAGCGCCCCCACACCCCGTTAATGCAATTTGATGATTCAATCGTATTAAGAGGCTAAACGCACAAACATCCGAGGCATGTGCACCCTAATACCAGAAAGTGATGTTCAGTGAAAGCATACCATACTTCCAGCTCTGCAAAATCAGAGGTTTTTCTTTTATGTGTTTGAATAATATGACTATTTCTTAATTATGCACCATAGGTTGGAATGTAGTCAAAGCATGATTTGAAGCTCCTGGTAAAGTGACAACTGTTGCACCATTTCAGTCATTTTGATAACCCAAACTAACAGTAGAAGTGTTTTTTCTTCACCAAATAACAAAACAATCTCCTTTTTTTATATTTAAGGTCAAATATTTCAAGTTCGCCTTATCATAAATAGTGTGGTAAGACCTACTATTTAGTTTGTGTTTTAAAGGCTATTTTTTCATTTAGATCTGTAATTCAGTTATGCTTAGTCTTGATTTTGGTTTTCATCTGGATCTTGATTAAATGTGTTGTGAGTATTAAGAAATTTGTTTGTCAACTGTTTTCCTCTGTGACTTATGCGCCATGGATGAAGTCACCATCGCCACTGCCTGTGGAGCACCACAAGGCTCCATCTTGGGCCCCTTTAATATTTTTTCATAGATTATTTTTGGGGACTTTTTTTCCAATTATTTTGATAGAAGAGTCTGAGAGAGACAGAAAATGTGGGGTGAGAGTGAAGGAGTCTCTGTACATGGGGCGCCTGCTTTACAAACCAAGCTAAACTGGCACCCAACCCTCTATTTCAACATCCTTACATATGGTTCTTGGGGTTTGTTTTCTAAAATGATCACATCTATTCCATCACAGCATTCAATATTACTCTGCGAGATAATAAAGAAAATCTCTTCTTACAGTTTGGTTGACAATGAATTTTTACACAAATGTTTGTGTTATGTTGTTTGTTTATTCACAGGATGACATTAAACATGGACAAACATTTCTGTTTTTGCATAAAACTCAACAGAACTGCATCACATGTACTTTTTATAGTAGCACACAAGAAATGTACTTCAGATGCATGAAAAAAACATGACTAAAATGTCATTTATGATTAAAAAACTGACAAATTGCATTATCATACACAGCTGCTCTTAAACTCTAGGCTCCTCCTGAGGTAGACTTAGGGATTAAAGTTTTTATATAAGTATATTTAGAAATGGATTTTAAAACATTTAAATAAATCTCCAGCACTAACATAAAAAAATAAAAACACTGGACACTTTAAAACAAAGAGCAAGATCTGAGGTTAGTTATTCATTAAGTTTAGAGGTCTAGAGGAAGTGCTTTTCTTTGTTCAGTACAGTCTCTCTGTCCTGCTGTAAGGGTCAAAGGTCAAATTTCTTCTCCTGTCTTCATGAAGGGTCAGTGACGTATCAAGAAAACAAATTGGCCACAGTTTTTCTTCATCCCAGGGTTTTGGGATTTATCTTTCAGAGCCCAACTCTACATCCAGTGTCCAATCAGCAGAGACATCAGGGAGCCGATCACCACGATGATGCTGTTGTAGATTGGGCCACTGGATGCTCCGTAAGCGTAGTACTCCATATCTCCAGAGCCCTCCTGATCATACCCAGGTCTGGGTCCATAACCACCACCTCCATATCTGGGGTAGCCTCCATATCCATAACCTCCACCATATCCTCCATACCCTCCTCCATATCCATACCCCCCATACCCTCCACCATACCCAGGCCTGCTCAGGGCGGACCCAATCATAGCTCCTCCAATGGCTCCTGCTGCAGCTGCCCCGGCTACTTTCCCCGCACTAGGGCCACTGCTCTGGACTGGTCTATAAGCCTGGCCTCCTCCACCTCCCCAGCCACGGTTGTAGCCTCCTCCTCCTCCACGGCTGAAGCCTCCACGTCCTCCTCCACCACGCCGGGCCTCAGAGCTGGGTATGAGCGTGGCGAGTAGCAGCAGACAGAGCGCCGCTGTGAGAGGGAGCTTCTGAGAGCTTGACATGATTTTTGCTACCTGTGAAAAATGGAGATGAAAACATAATAATGAGGTGTAGAGATGTGCTGCTGCAGAGGAAAGAATCGTTCATGTTTTTTCCTGTTGTCAGGTTTCAGTCGCTGTAAGTCTCAGATCTTTTGTTTAGATAAGAGGAGCCAGAGCACAGAGGCATTTATATTAAAGAAATACAGCCTATAATAGTTTGGACAATTAATTGGTAGTGTAATAATGAAAACAAAATGAATTACGAGAATAGAAAGTACAACACTGAGCTCAGTAATCTTTAACTGCAGTACGGTGATCATTAGAAGTTAAGTAGTTGTACAGGGTTGTACTACGTCCAGATGGATCAGAGCACTTATAGACAGACTGGGGAGATGTTCTCATGCAGCTTTAGCCTCACAGCGTGTTATTTTTACGATGCTGATCAGTTCAGAGCTGTACGGATCACAGGTCTTAATCCAGCTTTGAGAAACACATTTTACACAATTTAACTCTGCAGCTGACCCGAGATCAGGCAGCTTTGACCATCCCTAATGCCCCTCCATCTGTTAGACCAGGGACCAGATCTGTGAGCAAGACCTGCTACACTAACCACCAAGATAACCACAGTTAGTGAGTCTATGTTGGTGCTGTGTAAAAGATTTATTGTCATTAAAATCAAACATCAAACCAAATATCTAAGATACAGAAACACTGCTGTTTTGTCCATATGTGTACAACATGTAAACACAGTGCACACACTGAATATTCATATTATTTATACATATAACTATCAAAATTTAAATCCTGAATATTTAAATTGATATGATTACTATAACTGGGCTTTGTTAGTTTGGTTTTTATTGTTCACTCTGCAGCAGTTTAAAAGCCGAAAACCTGATTATATTAAGTAGTTTTTTTTAACATCATGTGACATAATTTATGATTATTATGCAATATGAAGCATAATTTTATATCACTGATAAGAGTCAAAGCAGGTAACATACTACTATCAAACACTGCTACATACATCATATATCATAATATCTTTAATATAATCTGTAGTCTGACTGACCCTCCTCAGTCTCCTGAGCTCTTTTCCCATCAATGACAACACCTTAAGTCTGCAGCGTGACATCATTTGTTTTCTTCTGTCAACAAACGCGTCAGTCTAATCTGTGTCCTCCTTACACATGGGATCGTCTATAATTACTCTGGGTCACAGAGAATAATCCAGTCACTCTCAGATTAAAACTCCAAATCTACTAACAGGATCAGAAGAGTTCATATTTATGTTTGATACAGTTTTGCTCCTCTGTATGTTTTATCATTATATTATTTTTGTGATTATGAAAGGTGTTTTTTTTCTACTTGGATGCTTTGAGATGTTAAACAACAACAAATGTTCATTCATAAAAACAGCTGAGAAAAATGAAGGTTGAACACTCAAACCTAGAGAAGTTTGGAAAATATAAACACCAGTTCATTTTCAAAATATCAGCTCATTTTAACTCAAGCTAATTAGTTTTTATGTGATGTTTGTCACATTTTGACAAAGCACATTAAATTTAGGATTGTGTTGAAATAAATTTACAAAATAAGTATCAGTATGAGATTACAGTTTGAAGTTGTAATTGCACAGTCATTGTAAAACTAATGATGAGACGAAACCGATACAGCATGGTTACATTAATTTTAAAGGCCGGCCGAGAAAATAAGAAGAGGTACAGCAGGGGTGGCCAACCAGTCAGAGACCAAGAGCCACAAAATTACTATGGTACATCACACGCGTGCTCTTACAGACACACTTCCTCTCACACATAAACAAAATGACATAAAATGAAAAGCAATACATTTCCATCTATCTATCTATCTATCTATCTATCTATCTATCTATCTATCTATCTATCTATCTATCTATCTATCTATCTATCTAGATAGATAGATAGCTATATGCACATGAGCAATTGAGAGTACATGTAGAGAATAGAAATCGAAACTTAAGTATCTATCTCATCACCCAAGTATTGCTCAATACTGATCCCAACATAGGCATCAATATATCAGTATTTTAGAATGATCAGCACACCACTACTCATAACAATATATAGATCTATATATATTTTTTATGAATGGATCAAAGAGCCGCACACTGAAAGGCAAACTGATCAATATAAATCACTGTAAACAGAAAACGCACTCACCTATTGAGTGGCGGCTCAGCTGATGATGATTCCTCCTGTGACAGTAGAATCCAGAGTGTGTGCGTCTGTGTGTGTTCACAGCTTAGACTGCTCTGACAGTGAGAAGTGTGTTTCAGGGTTAACCTGTCGTCCTACAGACGCTGTCAGGTGGAGTGGATCACTGCGTACACACCTGCTCATTGGCTGCCTGAAGAGTAATCTGCTGTGCCGACACATCACACATAAATACCTGTGAGTGCGTTTCTAATTTAGCCTCCATTATTTAACGTCCCACTGAGAGGATCGTCCAGGACACTTAACGAGCTCTCCAGAAGCTTCCTCTACATCTCCACTGTGAAATTATACAACCAGGTTTACACGTCGTGATGTAAGACGCCGCAGGAGGCCTTTAACACAGTGACCTGAACAGATTACAGGAATATTTACAGACATCATCATGTTGTTTTTATTAAATAACAATCATCGACAGAAAAAAATCCACATTTTCCAAATAGTGGCATGAGTTTTGTTCTCATCTGAAGGACAAATTCTCCTTCATTATTTTGTAAAAGTCACGATACAAAAAGCAGGCAAGTCTTAAGAGTCACTAAAAATACAAACATGCACACCCAGTCACACACGCACACACTTTCTGGAGGATATTTTTAGGCATGTAGGAAAACAAACAAGATAAACATACACCAGGGTATAAAACAACTTATTAAAACAATCAAATTCATCAGTCAGTCAACGGTCTGTCGTCTCTGTGTCTGAAATCTTCCAGCCACTCTCTCATTAGTGCTTCAAACAGCTATACATGTGGAAACTGTTGTGCTTTAAAATGCTCGTTCATTCATTCACTTAAACTTTCTTCTATCAAAGATCTACAGCTTTATTCACAGTCTCATAAGATTCAGCTCTTTGTCATTCTTTGTTTTCTGTAAATTCCCGTTTGGAAAGCCCTGTCGTCGTCTGAAACATGTCCATCTTTTCTGTGCTTTTCAATCTCACCATGACATCTTTTATCTTACATAAGGCAGTGATGCAATGAGGACAGCAGAAAAAAAAAATGCGAAGTGTTAAAATTAGAGGAACAGTCGAACATTGCAGGAAAGAACTTGGTGATTTTTTTTTTTTGCTGAGACTAAGATGAGAGGAACAAGAGAAACATGGTGAATTATTTCCTAACTTGTGTCTGATTGTTTGATCAGTGATCTTTAGGGGTGCTGGTTAGTAGATCTGTGCACACAAGTCAAGCTTTTCCCTCCCTTGTTTTCACTGTTTGTGCTACGTTAACAAGCTGCTGGTGGTCAATGCACCATAAAAAACAACTCTTGGAAGATAATATCTAAAACCTTTTTCGCAAAATGTCAAACTCTTCTTGAAACTTCAATCATAAAACGTCTTACACATTCAGTATAAAAACAGAAAAACTCAACATGAACAGACAATCTGTTCAGTCCTCTTTAAACCCGCACTGCGAACTGCAGCTGTGCTATCATTGATCAAATCCATAGGGACATTTTATTAATGCTCACATCCAGTAACATGAAGGCACACAGTGTGATGTGGGCTCTGTAATGGATCTGCTGCTCAGGCCTCGACTGTCTGTATTGGGTTTGTCTGTTGTGGTTGTACTGTGCGTCTCTGTGCTTGGAGAAACCTTTTTACAGGCACTTTGCTTCAACCATTGTTTGTGATTTTTTGAGTGCTCAACTTCAATTTGGGTATCAACCCATAAACTGGGAGACAGAACATCATCGGCTCATTTAGGAGTCAGGGGAACTCCTTCTGAACAGAGTGTGGCACATGAAAAAATAAAAAACATGAAGTGATATGGTCTGAAGACTCTTTACGGCTCGAGTTGTCACAACTCTATTGCTGAGAATAGAACACTTAACATGCACACAGGTTAGCATGTTTCAGTTTGTCTGTTTGTTTAACTGGAAGGCTTGAAACAGAAATCCATGCAGAGGCAGGACTCAGAGGAGCAGGAAATACGTACACTGGGTTCTTGTCAGCCGTCAGCTGATTCTTGGTTATTTAGGATGTGGGGGGTGAGCTGAAGAGGTGCAGATCACATACATGTTGCTCCATCTGGAGGACCACTGAGCTGCTTCTCAATGATACAACGCAGGTAGGTATACCTGCAGGTACAAATAGAGAGCAGAGAGAGAAAAGTAAACATCAGTGAGGCTGCAGTAATCTCTGTGTTCTATTCCTCATAGAATTACTGTTTTGATCTAAAAAATAAAAAAACTAGGAAAAAAAAATCATGTGTCTACAAAAGCAAAGAAAACATTTAAAGACTCTCATCACAGCTGATGAACAGGTTGAAGGTGTTATAATTTCTTGTACCTTCTCCTGAGTTTCTGCACCTCCCTGTCCTCCTCCTCTTTCAGTTTAGTGATGAAACTCTGCAGTACAGGCATTTCAAATTTGATGTACTGCGCCACCTGGTGGAGAGGAGGGGTAACATCACAATAAAGCACAAAAAATTCCAATGTATAGTGATGAAAGGACACAGCCCGTGAGCCACATGTAGTCACATCTCTCTGTGTTGGAATCTTCAGGACAGAGTGCAGCAATGAATCTTACGACTTACATCATACGTGACTTCTTCTCCCAGATCTTCTTCCATGAGGAACACTTTGCAGACCTGCTCACACGGACCCTGCATCACTCTTAGTACCAGAGGATAGTCGCTGCGCTTCAGTTTCACTCGCTCTGACGTATCAACACGACACAGAGTCAGTGATGAAGACATTAACACAAACATGACTGTGTGTGTGAAAAAACAAGAATGAAATCAAATAATCCACACTGACCTCCGCTTGCATGAACGAGGTAGAGAGCAAAGTCATCGGGGCTGTTTTCTATTTTAAACTTGTTGAGGAGAACTCGGAGCACCTGAGGTGTGCTCATGCAGCTGTTGATGCGCACGTTTGTCACAGAGCCGAATGCAGGAGTGAACACAGCCGTCTAAGGAATAAAAAACACATCAAACACGGATTAATATTCAGGAAAGTCTTCACCAGACACTGAAAATCATTGCTCTTTTCAAACTTCAAAATAATAAATTCCTTAAAGTAGCATCAAGCTCTTCCAAACAAACTGTATTTCACACAAAAATGCATGAAACATGATCAAACTGAATGGATACATGCAATGGTTTCACCTTATGGTTGTAGAAGTGTCCGTTGATGGAGAAGCGATGGCGTCTAATTTTTCTCTGGTCGCTTGGTGATCGCCGCTGCCCTCGTCTCAACACACCAGCATCACTTTTTGTCCTGAGGAGCTGGGATGAGCTCTCGTTGTCCTCTGTCAAACAAACAATCAGATTACTTAACAAGAAGAGATTAACAGTTAGATTACATTCATAGAAACACAGATATGTTAGGGTTAAGAGTAGATATTTTAGTAACCCTCACCCTCTGTCTCCTCATCCATTACGCCATTGTTCCCTGGTTGGCTCTCAGGCGGCGTCACTTCCACTGTGGGTGGGCTCACATCTGTCGTCTGCTGACCTTCTGTGCTGTTCGGGGAGCTTCAGGAGAAAGAGAAGAAAACTGTAAAAACAGACATAAAAGCATTTTCTAGAGACAAACGTTTTACACTTAAGATCACATGCTGTGTCTGAAAACTGTGGACCAGAGTGAAGGAAGTTACATCACAGAGCTGAGAGGTCGGTCTGTTTTTAGAATGTAAGAACAGGCTCCTCATCTTGATCACAGACTCTGACACAGAGCTGCATCTTACCACCTACTTATACACACATGCAGTACAGACATCACAGCCTCGTTGATTGGCGCTCTGATTCATGCAGTGTTTCTGTGTTTGGGACTCTGAGTCATTTTCTCTGAAGCTGGTATGGACTATCAGACTTCTGTGGCCATGACTTAAAAAATTACACCTCTCTGCTGTGGGTAGATGCTGCTAACCAGCAGTTAACTTAATTAAAAGTGACTTAACGATGTTGCTGTTGGAGCAGATGTTGCTATTGAGTTTAACTTCTCATTCATGGAGTGTTTGTGCTAGTTTAGTTTATTTCTTTTGAGTAGATTTCTGTCTGAATCCTCCAGCTGCGTGCTCTTTAGCTCTGCTTTTCACCAAACAACAGAGGGATCACAGAGCTCCTCTGATAAATGGGATTAGAGGAGTAAAATGAGGCTTCAGGCCTTTTGATGCAAATTGATTTGTGGTGGCTGGAGGCGAAATCCAAACAGAGCACCAGAGGTGGAGGCTGAAAAAAAACACTTGTGTCGAGTGCTGCCAGTTTGTGTCACATCAAAGAAAAGTGGAAATGAAAAATGCAAATGTGTTGGCTCTTGTACTGGGCAGATCTACAAGAGCGACAGATCCCCCTTTGATGTTTCAAAGGTGTCAATATTTTATAATTTGTTGAACTAATTAAACCTTAAAAACAAGTGCTGCATGGAATCATGAATTCAGCACAGCCTACATGGGCGTGAAGTATTCGATTGAATTTTCCATCAGACCAATGAGACAGAATCTATAACTGCATGCTGCTGACCTTCTCTCACTACCATTTCCGGTCAGTGGGGTGTAACTGGATCTGTCTGCACCTCTTACCCTTGACTGTCCAGATTGCAACCCGAGTGCCAGGACGTAGAGGAAGGGGGTGGTCTGATTCGCTCATGATCGTCCTGCATCTGAAGCCTGATTGGCCGCCGAAGGCCCCAGAAGATATTCAGCAAGCCCTCGACGATCAGCTCCCCCTCTTCCTGTTGGCATGATCGATATTAACTCAGACACATAAACATGGAAGAGACAGTTATTACCCCTCTGGGACCCTGTGTAAAATGGAGAGGGGGTGCTCGATTGCACGTGGTGACGGGAAAGTGGTGAAGAGGGGAGGTTTAATGTGTTCAGAGGAGCTAAAACTGAATACACACCTCTCTGTGTCTGAGCTGAAGATTCTGTCCTTCATAGTAGAGATTGTACGTCTTGAGATGTGAGAGGACTGTTACCCTGGAGACGAAGATGATGGATGATTGATGAGGAAAAGGTGCATTCATCTGGTTTTCTAACGTTTAAGTCATTTTCATTATAGACTATAACCATATTTCTGTGTGTGTTTGTGTGTGAAGGGCTATAATCCTTACTTGCTGATGAATTTGTTCTCTCCGATCTGAACCCCGCACTCTATGTCATCCATTTTCAGTCAGCATGAGAGGAGCTGAAAGACAAAGAAGCAAGTCAGAGTTAATAATTTTCATCCATCTGATTCAGTCTCATGACTCCTCATGACCTGCAGCGAGCAGCGAGCAGCGAGCAGAAAGACAAGACACAGTCAGAGAGACAGAGAGAGCAGCCTGAGGAGGAGGAGGAGGAGGAGATGAAGCTCCACACAGTAAATAAAAACAGCAGATCGTATCTTTCTTCCTGTCAGTGTATTTCCTTCAACATACAGATCAAGTCATGGTTGGACACCAGAGGATCTGCAGCTCTTCCTCCTCTCCTCTATCCTTTTCCCTGTCACCTCCGTTAACATCTCCTCATGTCTTTGTCTCGTGTCACGTCTTTCACACGTACGCACACATGCAGCTGTTTTGCATGGCGCTCTGCCAGCCTCACCCCGTGGAGAGCTTTCCTTCCCTCTCCACTGAGAGTTGTGTTTGTGTATGTTTGTCTTTGTGTGTCTGCAGACGGGGCAGGACAGAAGCCTCCAGGAAGGAGACGAACAGGTGCAGCACACATGGGCCACCCGCTGAGCCAAACCATGTCAGCTGCTTAAACATTTATCTCTGAGCAAGCTGCTGCAGCTCACAATAAAGCATTCATCTGTCAGATATGAATATACACACACATAGGACACACACTCTGGATTTGTCAGTGCCCTATTTAAGAAAAATGAGATTATAAAACAGTTTCTTCAAATATTTACCAATGAGGCTCTTTGGCTCCTCTAGTTACAGATTCAAGAGTAAAGACGTGTTCGCTTCTTCACCATCTTTAAGAAGCTGGAGCTGACTCTGTCACATTTGTCACCTTGCTTGTATGAAGTTAATATTCATCAAAGGGTGGGATGAGCTGCGTTCATGATAAACTCTGTTTCTTTAGTCTAGACAGAGTGAAGTCTTCCTCGAAAGGCTCAACAGACTTTGGATCCTTTTCTGAACCAGGAGAAAGACCAGCTCATCACTCTGCAGTCAGTAGTCAATGTAATGAAGCCCTGTCTGCTTTCAAAGAGAGATTCAAATGTTTGCACTTCTCACAAATTGTACCCAGAGGTAAACATGTAACAGGTATGACATGTTTTAATGTTGGACCTGTGTCCCCGGTGTTTTGGAACGGATGCTGTAGTTTCACCGACTGCAAAACAAGCCTACCTACGGGTACAAATAAAGTTACCTGAACCTGAACCAAAATCCTTCAGCATCAGGGATGCACAGATCGGATCCTCTATGTTCATCAACCCTGGTGCATTTTGGTTAAACAAAGCAAAACTATCTAAAAGGAAGAAAAGACAGCAGCTCAGCAGTCTGGAGGTATTTCATGACTGCTCTGCCAACAACTCTGAGGACAACTGGAGATTTACTGACCACACATTTACACATAATCCGATCAGATCAGAACAGAACACAGTCAGTTGAGATATATTTCAGCTTACAATGTTAAAAAAGCCTGAAGTTACCATAACATAATTCTCATACTCATATTAAGGGAATGTTAAATTAACACTGTTATCAGATCAGGTCAGTCCCGGTATAAATCAACACCAAAGCCCTGGTACCGGTTTTGGTATTAGTAGGCCTGTCACGATAATCAATAAATCAATTAACCGAATGATAAATAAAAACATCCTCGGTAAGTTTGCCAGCCTCGATAAACTGACAAGTGCATGCATGTTTGTTTTCCTCCTCTCTTTCGACCAAAGAGGCTGAATGAGAAGATGGCTCACTACGTCTATCTTTCCTAACATAGGGGTGCATAGGTTCTATAGCGGATTTAGCGGATTTATAGCGGAGTGAGCATCTGTCAAAAATGCGATCTTTGGGGTGAAGACGGGGCTGCTCGTGCGTACACACGGAGAGAGCTGAATCGAGCGTCCTGAGGGGTAAGGAGGAAACACACGCTAATATGAGTGATGGCACGAAAGATACGGTTCTTAAGCCGCCTGCCACAGTCCCAGTGTGGGAATATTTTGTTTTTTATCAGAATGAACAAAGTGTGAGCTCATGAACACCAACGAGCTGATATGTCGCATTTGTTTAAAAATAGTGGCGACGAAGAAGAAGAGGGAGGTGCAGTGGAGCCTTGTTCTTTGACAATCTGCTCTTACTGAGGCTTTTGGTCTGCAAAGTAAATAGAAATAAAAGCGCCAAATAGTGGGCGCTCAAAGACAGCTACATTGCCAAAGGAATGCAGCCCTTCAATACGGTTGAAAGCCAGAAATGTTAAAAATGTTTGACAGACAGTACGGATTGACTGGGAAAAAGTTAATGTTACAAACAATTCAGGAACTGTATAAACTCCCTTTTATTTTGCTACAGTTTTTATTGTTTTTTTTTTTGGCGTTTCATTTTTTCTTTAGAGACAGGGTCTATGTTTTATTGTTTTTGATTAGTATTAATTATTTTCATTGACATGTATTTTTTTCTAAAAGGAGAGTCCATTTCATTTTCATTGGATTTTTTTTCTCTTTCTTGTTTTTTAAATTCATTATATTTTTTGTTTAATTTATTTTATTTAAAAGATCCTGACCTTTTAATTACAGTTAAATACTCTAAAGAAATTAAAGTTTCTTGCTTTTGATATGGTGTACTCACTTTATTATCCCATTTATCACAATTACATCAATGAAAAAATGAAAAAAAATCAAAATAATTTTGACAATAATATCGTTTATCGGCAATAATATTTTGGAAAATTATCATCTAGCAAAATTTGTTATCGTGACAGGCCTAGGTATTAGGGCTTAAAAAGTCTGATCAGTGTTCCTAGTGAAAAAAAAACAAAAGCTCCAAGCACTGGTGGTTTGGTTTATATAGCTTTCCTTTAGGCTAGGGTAACATAAGCTAGTTAAGGAAACTGAAATTTAGAGAAATGAAAACACTGGGTGACAATCTCAGATGATGCCTGACTGATACACATGGGCCTCTGTTTGTCATCATGGACACTTTCTGTTCTTGTGTACCAAACTAAAACAACTCTCTGCAGCAAGAAGTCCATACTGGACGAAGGTTCAAAACACAAGGCACCAAGTGTCATGAAACTCACTTTACTCAGAACTGTTTTGTTAGGTTAAAGTAAATATGTATCCAGCTGGAATAATGAGTCAGCGCTGACTTTCAGGTACGTGACTCTATGAGATCTAGGATTGTCCTCCTGACTCAAGTGAGGCCACGGTTTCGGTCCACTCTGCTCTTTCACGACACAGCAAGTGTATCAGTTTTTATTTGAATAAATACCAAATTCAAAACACACTGTCAATTTAGCACATCCTCCTCCCAAGAGTTAATCTATGTGAATAAGAAATGTAGAAATAACCTTACTGTAGTGTCGACGGTGTGATGTCGTTGAGTCACCAGAGAGAGGGAGCTACAAAAGAGAGACAGAACAGAGGACAGAGGCTTGTAGACCACGTCTGTATCCTCAGGTGAAGAAGCACTTTAGTCCCTCAGGTGTTGGTTTGTGGGAGCTCTTTGGGGTCTCTTCATGGGTGTGTGACAGCTAGAAGTTGATCTTAGAGTGAGGGTATGAACAGGAAGTGCTCCCCTTCCGCTAAGTAAACTAAGCTAAGTTCCGCCTTGACTCATGTAGTCACACAGGAAACTGACACTAACCCTTACACACCCCAAAACTTCCTCAATTTATCAAACACACCAGCACAGATACAAGAACTGATCACTAACAGTTTTCCCTCATCCCTGATGCTAACAGACACAACCTCCTGTAAACAAACTGATGCGGCAGCTTTACACACTCTGCTGATAAACTCAGGCTGTCAATCTCTAAGATAAATGTGTTCGATAACTGAAGGAGGATTAAATATTAAACACCAATCAGCCCACAGCTCCTGCCAAGCTCTATTAATATTTCAGCACTAGTATTAGCGCTGTCAGGCGCTCAAAAGCTAACCATTCAGCTCCACAAAGGAGATCATTAGTCTTTAATGGTGCAGTCGTGGTCAAGGCCAGCGCTGGTCATTGACTCATTAACAGGTGATGCCAGCGGTCCAACACAGACATCAGGATATCAGCTGTAATCGTCTGATCAGTCAAAAGACCAAAGTGAACTTTGAGTCAATGACAAAGAACTGATGGCTCCCCTGATGACAAAGATCAAATCAGACTTTTGATTGAACCTTTAGAGCTGCTGTGAGAGTCATTCCTGTTAGATATGATTACTGCAGGTGTTTGGGTTTGATAATGTTGTTTATTTGATACAATCTAGAGGGGAAGTCTGCGGTTTTCTTGAGCTGATTCAGCTAGATAAAGTTTTCTAAATCTATGAGGGGATGTCTCAGTGTGATGTTAATGTTCTGATAAAACAAAAACATGTCTGTTGTTTATATTAATCATAACACCAGGAAGTCTGTTTACTGTGTGTTTAAACCCAAGTCTGATAAAGTGCGAAATATTTCAGATTAACAAAAAAATGTAAACTCTGGAAATGTCAAGTATTGTCTCAATATAAAACATTTCAAGATGGTTTAAATCAGCAAATGTCAAAAAGGGATCAGTAAAACTGAGGAATATGAGCAGACGTTTGATGTCTACTGAAATATCTCAAAGGTATTATGGTTTTAAACCCACTTCCAGGAACATAATCAGGATTTAAGGAACATTAAGGTCACGGGAAAACATCCCTGCTTGTTCACAGACAGCAGAAATGACGCTATCTTTTTTGTTGCAAATTTAAACAATTATTGACAAAAAAGTAAAGAATAAACTTAAGGCTTTAGCCTACTAAGATCTGCCAATAAACTATTTTGTGAAAGTCCTAAAAGTTCAAGAGATGACTTCGAAAAGGGAGGTAAAAAAATGAACCTTTAGTTAATCTGCACTCAAAGGCTTTCTTACTGACCTTGCTTAAGTTTAACATTTCACTTTAAAGCTCTGCATCCTAACACCCTGCAGCAGTATTGACAGTAAAGATCAATCTTGGGGATAGATTTCAGGATCAGCCACAGTTGAGCATGCAATCCATTCAGTTATGGAAAATGTGAGAGATGTAAGTAAGTAAAGCTTTTAGCATTCAGAGAAAATTATTCAGTCATCATTACTTCAGATCGCTAACATGGTCCAGCCACAAGTTCAAAACTGAAACCCTCCTTATTCCTCTAAAGGGGACATATCATGCTGATCCCTGATTTAATACTCTAATAATATAACAAATTTGAAAACAAGACCTTAAACCCCCTGAATTTTCAAAAAATGAGATATTGTATTTTTTCTGATATCCTAGAACAAGATTTGATGCCTCTGAAAATAGGTCATTGCCATTTAGCCGCAAGATTTCGACCTTTATGACGACACGAGGATCCTGTCTTTTTATTGGAGTAATCTGATACCCACCAAGAGTTATAAACGTATAAACTATACATGTTACAGTACCGGTTTGACTCACCACACTGAAGCGTCCTGAGATGATCTGTGTGGAGGTGGATTTTCTTCCTCCTGAGCTGCAGAACCGTCCGGGTCTGACTGGGGTCCAATACAAAAGGACGTATCCTTCACCTTAAGCCATTTTATTAGTGCTATCAATGCCTTAAGGTGACGTTTGGGCAAACAGCAAACTCGCTCAGTCTGCTCCATCCAATATGGCGATTTTGTAAATACTGTCATGCTGCAAAAACCGCCCCCTGGCTCTACCCCCTCAGCCCCTCTGATAGAACGGACCAATCAGAGCACAAAGGGCTGTGACGTTGTGAGGTTACTGGAGGTCATTCTCGAAACGGAGCGTTTCAACGAGATCTTCAGAATGGCCTAAAATGAGGATATTGAGAACGCTATTGTGGGGCAATGAAGGAACTAAATGACTTGTACTGAGGGCAGAAATGCTTTACATGCATCCTAGTCTGGCATAGTGAAAAGGAGAAACAAGCATGATATGTCCCCTTTAAACATGAGAAGACGAGGAGATGATCTCTACTTTTGAGATGCTGAATCTGGAAACTACTGACATTTTTCTCAAGAAGTGACTGAGATGTCTAGATTAATCTGTAAATTTGACTTCTGATTGCAGCCCTGCAGCCGTCTGTATTAACATTCCTCCAATGTTTCACTCTGTTCAGTTGTGATGTCCTCTCAGTGAAGCAGAAAACAGCAGAAACAGCAGTGACATGTTGTCAGTTTTTTACAGCAGGACTCTCCCTGGAAATAATCTCTATGACATTTAGACGGCAGAAAGCTGCTGCTTCTTTTTGTTTTGCTCTGTCAGCAGCATATATGCTCAGACAGGCTGACCCACGGATAACCCAGTCCAGTGTCTCTGTGAGGGAATTCTCGGTTTGTCCAAATGCAGATCTCACTGACATCTCGAATCTCTTCTCTCACTCTGTTTGTACCCTCCATCTTTCTCCATTCTTTCAGTGTTTTCATACTGTCCCACTTTTCTAATGAGTGAATTCTTCCCTCTTTTCTGTCTTGTCTGTTTTCCTCATTCAGCTTCCTCCTCTTTCTTGTGAAAGACTAAAAGGTCTCACCATGCTACTAAAACTCATGACCACCACTTCCTGACAGAACCCCCTCTCTTTCCACACACACACACACACACACACACACACACACACACACACACACACACACAAACACACACACACACACACACACACACACACACACACACACACACACACACACACACACACACACACACACACACACACACACACACACACACACACACGCACACACACTCCCTCTGTCTCTTTCATTGACACACATGCATGCTTGTTTTCTGCCCTCTTGCCCTGCTGCCTCTGAACCTTCTCTGTCTAAGTCTTTGGCTGAAATGAAAGACGAATAGCTCCAAACCTCCTCCTGTCCACTTTAAAACCCAGCGGCTCCCCTGCCTTCAGACTCCACATTACTACTGCTCTGCCTCACTATTGTCACCATTGTCATAGCAACATGGAAAACATCTAAGCTCCAGCAACTAGCACACAACACAGAGCCAAAAATAGTGAGTGTGCGTCTTTCCCGTTTCTTATAAGGCGTGCTGAGATTAGCAAAAACATTGCGAAGCTCGACATGAATCTACATATGGTGCACAGAATCTTCAGAAGTGGAAAATAGTTGTGGAGCGTGAGATGACTGCAGAGTTGAAACTATTAGTCAATCTGGGAGGAATTTATCTGCAAGAAGCAAACCTTGCACATAAAAGAAAAATGCTTCCAGCTTTTGGATTTTGTGAATTTTCAGTTGTCTTTTTGTGTCTTTCATGCTAAAATGAAAATCTGAGCATGGGGTCACACTGGAAAATGCATTTGGGAACTGATCACTGGCATTTGCTGTCCTAATAAGGAAAACAGTTCTAGTCTCACCTAAACTGAAGCTGTGTAAAAGAGCTATGCAGCGATTCAGTTTATAAGTCACTGTTTCGGATCACTTCAAATGCATTTCAGTGTTTTAGTTGCATTGTTTAACACTTAAATGTCAGTGCTGGTGAACTGGTTGTCAGGCACTGCTCTGCAAAGTATCACAAGCTTTCATCATAGTAGGACATACAGCAGGTCTGTTGATTTCAGCTGTAGTATGCCACCATCAGCACAGTGTAAGCCATTTAACAAACTGACATCTTGGTGCTTGGCAAAAAAGAGGCATTCACTTTTAAGCAGGGGGTCTATCCTAAAGCACTGCCTCTGTCTAGCCAGCCTTATGTGTGCTGAGAGGAATCCTGTTTTCAGCTCGTTATGTAACCTCTTTTACTAATACATAGCTGCACACACACTCCCAAGTACAGACAATAACGATTAATCTGATTGTTAATAATCCTTTCTGTTCAAGATGAAAACAGAGGCATCACATTAAGTGCTAGGGAGCATGTCTGGCATCGATGAATGTCATGAAAGTACGCCACATACGTATACTCTTCGAGGTTTTTGGGCGATATATGCTCCCTCTGTGCTTCTATAAAAACATATGATGATTTGTGCATCTTGAGTAGTCAATAAATGCTTATAAGTTCTGTTATTTGTCGAAAAAAAATCCCAGTGTTAAACTACACCCAGCCAAAATTGCCACATCAACCCCATCATCATGATCAGCCTACTTAGCCAAGGCGACGCTTCAGTCTCATTTCTACCGACTTTGGAGATCTTAACTCGGCTTACCGAACCCCGGAACGCTGGCTCTCCGGTTCCCCTCTTTCAGCTCCGCCGCCTTCAGCTTCCCCTCGTTACAGCCGACCAACTGTCCGTCAACGGTAAACTCCTCGAATCGCTCTCCAGCCAGCCGTTGGTAACAATCACTGAGGCGCGTGCATCCAGAAGCTGGTGGGAGGTGGAGGAGGAGAGCGCGAGAGGTCCATCTGTTGTAGCGAAGCTCGCGGCACAGCAGTGTCGGGGCCCCCGGCCGGGAGCCAATCAGAGCGCGATCCTCACGCCCCTTTGTTCACGCTGCGTGCCGAGATGAATGAAAACATGAAAACAATAGGGGGACTGAGCATGCGCACAACTTCAGCAAGGTGAATTAGATTTAGAACCACTGGAACCTACAAACTCACAGTCTATGCTATAAACTCACCAGTTGTAAATACCATTTAAACTTTCATCCAATAAAGCTTATTTTGAATATGCTTTTTTTTAAAATTTGAATTCCAGTTAAGCACTAGATATTTAAAAGAACTTCAAAGTAGAAAAAAAGAAACTTCTTAAAGTTTAACTGTCTTAACTGTTTCATGGCATAGTTTTACCTTGATACAGGAACTTATAATGTTTGGCTACTTTTTAAAATTTATCTATTCTTAATATTCAACTGGATTTACTAAGACAAACTCATTTAAAAAAAAAACAATACCATCTTTAAATATTCTGTTTCAACTTAACTAGAAGTAAGGCAAACAATATTTTCAACAGAGCTGAAAATATATTTAAACATTAATTATTCCAATTAAAAGTACCCAGGAGTTTTCAGCTGGTTATAAAAACAACCAGTAAGAATTGACAGTAATGCCTATCTATGGCCGACAAATGCACAGGGCTGTCAGCAAAAAATTTGAAAATCTCTTTTTTGACATTTTGAAGGCCTTTTAACTGCTGCAGAGATATGTTTCAGGCTCTATAACCAACAACACAAAAGCCCTTTTTAACTTTATTTACAAAAGGTTCACAAAGTAATATGTCCAAGTGTTTAAATAAAGCAGGATGACATGTTTTAATCAGAACTCTATGCATAGATAGGGTACGATCTACTCAGGAATGAGAATTCACTATGTTGGCGCCTCCTGTCTTCCAAGCAATGCTATGTTAAAAAAAAGTCATATACACGCCATTATTTGGATGATCAAATGTTTTAGGTGCCTTCTCAAAGACTATGCACAGTTGTCTTAACACCTTGTGAAAATGAAGGCAAATTTGTAACTACAACAGAAATTTTAAACCAGGGATCCCAAAGGGAAAGAAGTACAGGTGGAGGTAACCGGTGAATGATATTTGAATTTTAAGTTAAGCAGAATCCATGTTGGACTGTAGCTTGTGGAATCAATCATATGTCTGAGTTAAAGTCTGATCTCTGGTAACTGAACTTATGCAGGTACATGCACCACATTGAATCTTTTTACTGTCTGTAAATCAGAAATAAAAATCATTCTTGTCTTCTTATAACATGATATATGTTTCAGTGTTATTACAACACAAATGTTGATGACCAATAAAGACAGCAGACTGTGTTCATTCAGTAACATCTTATTAAACTGTTTTAGGAACAGAGCATAAAACATTTTGTTGCTACAATATGTTTACACAATTTCTCTTCCATGTTTAGCAAACTTTACTCCATTAAATATACTTTTTTTTCTTGGATTTTACATCTATTTAAAGTTTCTCAGCTTGTTCTTTCATTTATACTGGTAATGTGTTAACATGGACAGAAAGCAATGTTAGAGTAAAAAAATACAATATGAAAAGGTCCTAACAAACAAAGATTCCACCAAACCACTGATTCAATATAGGATTAAAATGTACTGACTTTCAAATAAAAAGTACAACAAAATGGTGCGATTCCAGCGTGATTTAAGATTAAAAGTTATGATTTGTTTCTTACAAATATTTGCTTGCAAAAACATGAAAACGATGTATAAAAAACAGAAACATTGAAAAAGATAAAACATTTAATACATAAAAGTATATTCTTCAGGTAGGACCCCCTTCAAAATAAAGGGATTTATGTCTTTGTTACACACCTGATGGCCACCTTCTTAAGAGCCACCTGCTGGTTATGCTGACTTTATGTAAACCAAGCCAGAGAACCACCAGAAAGAGAGTCTGGCTGTGAGATCCAAAGTGTTTTACTGTAACTGTTAACCATGTGAAAAATACAAATATGTATGTAAAGGATCCTAAGTAAGACACAGAGTACGGGAAAAGTTAGAAACGAGAGGAAGCTGCCTTTAGACACAAACACATCCAATGTTCATTGTAAGGCAGGTTCACTCAGCTGCCAAGGACTTTTGTCAGGCTCTTAATAAGGTGGCCACTCGGTGTCTTCTCCTGCTTTCAGAAATATTAACAGTGAGAGCTCCCAGGGAGAAAACCAGGTACACTACACATGAGAGGACACCAATATATATTATCATTGCATGTCTTTTGGGCTGGGGGTTAAACACACAGAGTGCAGAGCGACAAGAGAGGATGTAATGGGAGAATGAAGTGCTGGTTGTGTGATCATGATACGACAACAAGTTCACAGGAAGTGTGTGATTGTAATGTGTGCATGCCATATACTAAAACAATTCACTACAACAGGTGCCAAAACAGTCAAACCAGCCTCCAATTTGTTCCTCTCTGGAGAAGGTGGTAAACTGGAAAGCTGGTGTGTCATTAACACACTGCTCATTTTACCAAACACCTCTTATCACCATTTTTATCAAGTTCTTCGCAATGCTAAAATTTCAAGAGACATGATTCAGATTTACAGTTTCTGCAAATATCAGGGGTCACAAGCTAGCCAGGCCCCTTTTGTGACTTCAGCACCCCCTATGCTTCTGTGAGTCAGTGATATCGTAGAGGTATACTGCCTCCACAGAACGGCTAACTGGGGAACAAGATGAAATCATAACTTTAAGTTTAATTTCCTTTTGCAGGTGTATGTGCCTCTGAGAGGCTGACTGATTTTAATCTGCCAACATCTGAATCTGAATCTGTTCTGAGTGAAAATTGATCTCTACCAACCATTCCCACAGACCCTGCATGTGCCAAACAATTTCTGAAACCTGTGAGATCTGTGACCTGATTTAGGATTTTAGCCACTAAACCACTCCACACACACACAACACCTTCTTTTTCAGTAACTGAAAACCGCACATGAGCAGCAGAGACAGGATCACACCACTTTGACACCGTGACTGCAGTGCACAGAACTCTATGACTGATCAGATTTTATCTGCTGAGAGGGAACGGGGAAGCCCATAAGCTTGAAGAGCAGAGTGGAAAACCATCGTGTGTGGAGCTTTTACAGTTTTAACCTGGATTATGTTCTTCATAAACTTATCACTGTTCCATACACACAGACACCTGCCAAATCACCAATGTTTTACTATGAATCCTACAGCTTTGTAGAGGGTACAACTTGTTTGCTTGGGGAACAAAATGCCATTAAATCATTAGTGTAAAATACAGGGATAATGAGGTCACAAATGAGGCCGAGCTAGCCATGATATCACACACTAAGGCCCAAAATATTAACTACAAAGACATTTTGCCACCTGTTTAAGGTCATCAAACAGAAAAATGTTCTTTCTTGACTCAATATCTGGATTAGCACTCTAGCGACATTTAGAGTCCCAGGTTTGTGAGTCCAACTCACTCTGAACCTGATTTTCTTGGCACCTTTGAAAATGCAAACAGTAATCGTATTGAAAGGCCCATTACTCTTCCGGTAAATCGTTTAAAATTGTTTTCTCTTGTTTGTACAGACATCATGATATAAATGGAATGAAACAGAGGCAGCTTATTTTAAAAACTCTCTTCAGAAAAAGCTACTGAACATCGACTGTAGCTGAGGCTGGGGGCGGAGGAGCAGCCGTCAATCATCTCGAGTAAATTTATGAATAAATATACTTTCAATACTGTGAGACTAACATAAATCTGCCTCAAGCACCTTTCTATATAAACTCTCTTCTTATAAATAAATAAATAGCCAAAACAAAAATCTAAATAGAATTTGGGATGATCTTCTTGAATTGCCAAAACTTAAAGCAAAGTTCTGGTGCTTGGTAACAGAACATAAGAGAAAGTAAAATAAAGAGCTGTAATCATTTTGGTAAAATGACATAACAGTAAAATCTCTGCTGGGCTAAATATTTAGAAGTGGTTTTCTCTCATGTAGTCTCTGAATTTCCGCATTTATAAAGATCATTACATTGCAAAATTTTGATATCAAATTTTTTAAATAGATATACATATATTATTTTTTATGTAAACGCTGGAGGCACAGAGTGAGGTCAAATCAGAGATCTGCTCTTCAGGGTCACACCTGTGATCAAAAAGGTCCAGGCTGCTGATGCTCCAAGACTTTTGGTTTCTCAGCCAATTGTGCTCAACTACAACCAGACATGAACAGCATCAAACATTAGCATGAAACTCAGTGAGAGGTGGAGGACAGCAGGAGGAGTGCAGGTGACGGAGGATGGGAGGAGGAAGAGGAAGAGGAGGAATGTAAAATCAACAAAATGGTCAAATCGCTGAAAACAATAAAAGGCTGCAGCAAAAACACACACTACAGCTTCTTCATCCAATAGAGTGAAATCTAAACCCTCCGAACTCTTCTTTCTATATTTAAACCACTTTTATCTATTGGTATTTACTGCTGTGTCTGACTGGATGCACACATGGTAGAATCAAGTGATTCTTAACAGTGGCCGTGGTGTATTATTTCTGTTGCAGCCTTGGTAAATCCGACATTAACACACATTTCTGCTAAAAGCAGAGCACCGCTCACGGCTTAAAACTCAGAGAAGATCCACACAGAGGATCAGGGGTCTCTGCCATCACCGGATGAAGAATATTTACAGCAACATTTCACCTTCAAAGTAACTTCATGGTTGTTTTATGGTAAACTGACTTCAAAGGGATGGTGATGCATCTCCTGTTTGGACTCTGCGCCTCAAACACCTGTTCTCAGATTATGTAATTCAGATCCCAGCCCAGATGCTTTATGTATTACTTTTGGAAAGAAAGCCCTAAAGACAAACTCCTCCAGCTGAATTAGACTCCTTACTCACTGTAAGGACAAGTTGCAGAGTAGAAGAGTCAGAAGAAGATGCTGATGGAGAAAAGAAAACAGGAAGCGACTGAAGGAGAACCTGAACCAGGGTAACTGGAAAATGTCTTGTATAGTGTTACTGTAGTCATCAAAATTCAGCTAATTTTTAGTATTAATGCACAAATTCTCTCTGAAAAGGCCACGTATGTGTTACTGTGCGCCATAAATGTATTAAATGCACTGCTGTCACCCGGAAAAGGAGGCATTCATAAAAGCCTGTTATGTTTTGTCAGTTCCTGTGTGTGAAGGAGGAGATGGCAACAAAATCTATAAAATAAAAATGAATCACTTGCAGTGATTAAATTATATTAAGCAAAAATCAATTTGAATTTAGATTCATGAGGAAGTAAACATATCTAGTCCCATCCCAAAGAAGGGATGTATTCAATAAAAGTCAAGTGAAAGTCTTGTTGTAACTGATGCATAACTGTTTGAACATCATGTAAACTGTGCTGTGATGTTGGAGGTCCTGTGTTTTTCAGCGCGTAACTACACGACAGAAACAGGAAATGTAACGCTGAGCATGAGATGCGAGTGTATGATGTGCTGGTTAACGGGTCTCTGAGGAGATTCACTGAAGAATCGGGGGCACATGAGCTGCGGAGTGACATTCTGATTTAGAACTCAAGAGGCAGATAGTGCAAACGTAAATTTCACAATCACTTTGCATGAGTAAGGGCACCTGACAAACCATTTCCATCAATCTGCATCACCCTGACGTGCATCGGAGCGCTCAAGCTAGTTTTGGCGAGGCTTTTGGTGTGTGAGCATGTGTGTGTCGAACTCTGTTGCATAAGAATCTAGAGAAGAAAGTCTGCATAATCCCCAATTGACATAATAAAATCTACTGTGCTTTTAGTAGAATAGGTTTTAGGCAGTATGGGTTAGCAGTGATCATCAAACATCTACTTTGATGGTTTTTACATCTATGTGGATTTAAGTGCAAATAAATTAATGCAAAAACTTGTTTTTCTTTGTGCATACGCATGAACACACACCAACTAACCTCCCTGTGGTGACATCTTTTATCGCATGCTGTGACTTGCTCTAGCATGCTTAAAATAGCATAGTGGGAAGTGGGAAAAGACTGACACAAGCTAAAGAAAACACAAACTGTAGGGTGAGTGGGGGTGGGGGTTTGGGGTTTAGGTGCATCGCATTTTCTTCCACACAATCTTGACTCCTGCATCGCTCCTGTCCTCCGCTCTCCCATCCTTTTCTCTTTGTGTACCATCCCTTGCTCCCCAAATCCAGCCACTTTTAGGATATTTTCAGCAGCAGCCCGCTGGCTATACCCGGCTCTCCCCTGCTGCTGTGCCCCCCTCCCCTCCGATTCCACCGCCCTTCACCGAATCCCTGTGTCCTGTTCTGCTCCTGCAGGCTTCCCGTAGCCTCCCCCATTGGTAGCCTGTGAAGGCGGGGCTGATGGGGATGTACTTAAAAATGCGATGTCTGCGGATGAAGTCCATTCCAAAAGGTAGATCGTAAGACCTCATTCCTTCAAGTTCTGCAGCACTGAGACCAGCGCCACGTTTCAGCTTCCTGATGCCTCGTTCTTCAGCGGTACCTGAGGAGGAGAGAGGAGTAGATTAATGAGTAGTTCCTAAAGTCCAGAGTTAAAACCTGCACTAACAATTAGGAACATGACAAAACATGGACTGATGAACTTTTCTTTAACCACAACCATGATGTGACAGATAAAGGTAGATGCTACGAAGATAAGCCTGAAGTATAATCATTGCTTTGAATGCCCATCATTCTTATACTTTCACATATACCTGCTCTGTAATTATAGCTTTATAATTACCAACATCATCTTCATAACAGAAGCGGATTTTAACACCCTACCAGGAATAGTGTTGTCCAAAATGAAGGCGACAGAGCCTCCAACAAACATGGCAGTGGTGAGGAGCACATTCAACACTTGGTCGATCTCAACTATGCCTGAGGAGGAAAAAAAAGAGGGAACTTTAAATCTTACTCAAACATATCTTTGTCTCTGTATGAAAAAAGGTTAGCAGCAAAGGGACAGTTTTACCAGTAAATGACCAAATATCACTTACTGAGCTAGATTTAAACCACTGTTGTGATGATAACTGAGATAAAGCTTCATAGGAACTCAGAGGTGCAAAGTGATGATCTACTTCATCAAGGGACAAGGTATGAGCCAAGCTTCATTTGTAGTGTGATACTCCAGTTGTGTGTAAATCTACAGTGACTTTTAAATTGCAGCTCCTAACACCTCCAAAGGATATACATGTACCGATCTCACTCTACTCACCTGTGACCAGTGGGTTCTGTTTGAGGTAGCTCGGCAGCATCAGACCGAAGAAGATGGAGAAACCCAGAACAAAGAGATTCCTGGAAGAGTTGAGGTCGACAAACTGAAGGTTGGATAGTCCCACCGCCGTAATCATCCCAAACAGGGTGCAGAACAGAGCTCCCAGTACGGGGTCCGGCAGAGACGCAAACAGGGCGCTAAATTTACCAATCAGCCCTAGCAGTAGCATCATAGCAGCCCCATACTGAATCACACGCCTGCTGCCCACCTGGAGGACCAATCAGAGAGGAGACGACAAGGAGCAGGTGAGGTCAAGTTCATTTTAGATAAAAAAAATATAAAAAAGTACAGCAACATCAAGATTCTCTGGCTCTTTATCTGAAGCATGTTTACGCAAGTTTTTTCCCCTTCTTTAACCTTATCCAATAAAGGTAATACAGAATAAAACATACAAGCTAAGACAGAACAGATAAAAATAAACTAATACTGAGGGCAGGTGTTTGTGTTACCTTGGTTATTCCCAGGACTCCTATATTTGGACTGGAGGAGGTGGAGCCATTTCCTGTCCCAAACAGACCGTCCAGAACACAGGAAATGCCTTCAACAAATATCCCCCTACACAGACAGCAGAAAAACAAACTCATTAAATAAACTTTCAGACTGTGAATTATCCTGAAAGTGAAACATTTGAGAGCTTCAAGTGAAACAGAAATGAAATAAGTCACCTATTGATGGCGTGGATTGGAGGTGGAGGAGCACAGGAGAGACGTGCGCAGGCATAGTAATCTCCAATAGATTCAATGATGCTGGCCACCACTGCACTCATCATGCCGATCACACCTGCAGCTGTGACTGTAGGAAGACCCCACTGGACTGCAGAGGTAAAAACACAAAGCTGGTTAGAAGTGAGAGACAGAAAGCTGCTGTTCTTTTCCAGAATTACTGCAAATAAACATCTACTCTGACATCTTAATGCATGCTTTTGAAAAGGTTACTTCCAAACTGCAGCTAAAAAAAACAAGTTTAGATTAGCTTCAACTAATAAATAAATACAGAAGACAAAATCTTTCCCCAGCACTAGAGCTGCAGCTTACGGCAGTCCATCAAATCAGATTTCTTTTACACATCCTTCACTTTCAACTTCCTCATCCTCCTTTCATCACTCACAGGGATATGGGATCTTAAACCATGGTGCAGCTGCAAGGATTCCTTGACGTGCGTCTGTGCGAGCGTAGAAGCCATATTTGTCCGTCTCTGGTGGGAAAACGTCCGTTACAGTAAAAATGAAGCACAGCAGCCATGACACCAGGATGGCCATGATGATCTGCATGAGGAAGAAAATACACATGAATAAATGTAGACATTGTGCTTAAAGTGTTTCACTTTTGATTTCTGTTAAAAAAAACATCAGGGTATATGAGGTGACTAGCTGACCCAGATGGACAATTACTACCTTTTGTTTTCAAAGAGTGTGGGTTTGCTGTTTATTTCATTTTTTCTTCACCCTGTATGTCGACAGGGTTGTCTTCAACATTCATTTCTCAGAGTTCTTGTTATTTACATGTCACCAGTAGGGGGCAGGATTACACAGATTTACACACCACTCTTTCTGGCTTTCAAAGGATAAACCTCCAAATCCCCCTTTAAGAGCGAGATTAGTTTTGTTGAATTATTTGTCACTTAAAGAGGAAACACAGGTTGTAATGGATGCAGGTGGCAGCTGGAGGGAAAACGAGTGAATTTCAGTGAGAGCACGCCAAATATTTACCGAGAGAGAAGCAGTTTGTGCGAAAGACTCGGGACTGAAGTGTGTATGTGCTTTTTATGAGGAAACAGTGTACTTACAGGAAACATTTTGAAGACCTGCAGCCTATAGGAAGTCCAGCCTTTCTTGGCTTTGTAGACTGGCAGGGGGAAGTGAACGTTTCTGGCATACTGAGAGAAGAGCAGCACCAAAAAGATAGTTCTGTGGACAGAAACAGAAGTTTGTTTGATCCATTTGATAAAACTCTTGCTTTTGTTATTTTGAGATTTATAATTTTCTTTAAGGGGACCAGTCTGAATGGACAGGTCCCATTTCCTCCTGTCTCCTTCTGACTGGGACTCAAGAGGCTCCACCACCAATCAATCATCCTAACTGTCTCAAAAAGTGCAAATCAGCGGCAATTACCAGCACATTTCTCCCGTCCCTGTGGAGCGAGAGGGGCCTTCTGGCTACAGGGTAAACAGCAGTGACACAGCAGGAACTGATGTCACGGCACCAAACATCAGAGCTCTGAGGTAGATGGTCCCCTGTGAGTCATTGCTCTAGCTTTACAGCCTAAATTATACTCCTAATAACCTGTTATTACATGTCTGAATGCCCTTTACTTTCCCCTTTACAACAAAAACAGTATTACTCATGTGATATCTCTGTATCAGGCTTGTAAGCTTAGGCTTTTATGCTCATCTTTAAACCAAACACCGCACCCAGAAACTGTTATGTATAAATCATGTGACTGTGTATGAGGTATCTGCTTCCATATTAACAAAGAACAATGGTTGTAAAAGTTAAACACCAGTCAGGGGGTGTGGTTTTCTAGCAGTACTAAATTTTATATCTATAGAAACTAGTTGCACGACTTCTGCAGTCCCGTCTATTTGATCTGTAAGTTTCCATTCCCCCAAAATACTTCTTATCTAACTTTTCTTCAGATGGATAAGCTAAAGAAGATATATGTCTTGTTAATGCTTTAATTTAATGTGCATTTTGATGGACTCACAGCATAGCAATGCCCCAGTGTTTTCCAGCCCTCTCTCCTGCAGCCTGGAAACCGGACAGGCCGATGAGGGCCACCGTGGGGGTGATGGTCAAAGGTCCAATGTACTTTAGGAGAAGCCCGGGCAGACCCAGTGCTCCGATGCACACCTCAATCAGAGAGGACACGATGATAGCCCCTTGGATCTGACAGTGAATGAAACAAAGAGATGTACAAAGCATGAAAAAAAAAGGAACTTGAAGCTTCCTACTTTGGCTTTGAAGCCAACACCTCAAACAGATGACAATCTGGCTCAAAACACGTATACATGATCATTAAATCATTAGCACTCTCTTGGTGTCATTTTGAAAAGTTACTCTCTTGAGCCGCGTTTCCACCAAGCAGTCCGGGTCAGTTCGTCTCGGTACGGTGCGCTTTTAGCGGCGTTTCCACTGACTCATCCCGGGACTGATCGCTAAAAACCGAGAAGACCCAACCTACTTTTTTGGGACCCTTTCGTATGGGTGCCAGACTGAACCAATCCGCTCTCGGGAGGTGGAGCAACACACTGCAGACGGTTGATTGGTCAAAAGAATCGTCACTTACCCCGACAGCGGCTGCATTTCTCCCGGCGGCTCACAGACTTCTCTGAAACGAAGCTTGATTGCACTTTGTAACAGAGAGTTACATGAAAACCACAGAGAGGACGAAATGCTGCATGTCTTCCATCCGTGCTCTTTGTTTACTGTGTCGCGTTTTTCTTCTTTGTTGGATTTAATAGCGGGTAAGCTGCTATGGCGTCGCGCTATTGTTTACCAGCTGGGGCTTCCGGCATCCGGCTTACACGCCGCCCACCACGAGAGGGCACAGTTTGCTGTGGAAACGCAAACGGGAACAGACTTAACTGTCCCAAACCGTCCCAAACCGTACTGAACCGACCCGGACTGCTTGGTGGAAACGCAGCTTTAGTGTCATGCAGCCTTGTTCGAAAGTAGCGCAGTTCAGTCCACATATTTAGAAACACAACCTTTAGTTCTGACCTGTGTTTGGTCACTGTGTGAAGTTGCACTGCCAGACAAACACTTCTCATGTGACAAATAATTCAAGGAACCACATCCAACCCGGGAATCATTTATTTGCATCATGCTAAATTAAAAGGAGAAGGGCTTGCGGATTTATCTCTAGGGTGCATGTTTAATTTGATCCTTCCTGAGTCATAATCCTGTTTGTCCAGTCTTTGTCCACCTTTGTGTTCTTTCTCCTCTGTCACCTTTTATCACCTATGCGTCTCTCCTGCCCTCAGCCCATTCATGTTCCTCTCTACAATTTAATCTGGCATGATTGAGTTTGGTTTCATTGAAGCCTCACGTAACAACAATTACTCAACTGGCTTGCGCAAAGGGAAAAGGTTAATTCAAATGAACAGCTCCTGTCACATAAAACAGATCCCTGCAGCCACAGACAGTGATGCTCTTATTCAGCTTTAACGTATTTGGCTTGTTGAGCTATAAAACGTCCTTTATTCATGAAAGTTGTATAAAAAATTGCACAAGGAGTTATTCAAGTTCAGTTGGATAACATGTTAAATGGAACAGTTATTTTCTGATTTAACTCGATAATTTAACATTGCAGCTGACATGTTGATTAATTTTGCTTCCGCCTGTTTTACAGATTTTACGCCTTGTTCTGCTTAATTAGCTTTAAAGTCCTGTAACCAAGATTACGACTCTATTTTTCACTCACCTCTCGTATCCTTGGGTGCCAGATGTGCTCTGTGTGGAAGAGCTCTGTGCTGTTAAACACTGGAACCTCTGTTAATAGAGAAAGAGAGAAAGGACATGAGAGGTTAATTTGATTACTGTGAGCACCACAAATCTGGTTATTAATATGAGCAGCCAAACAAACCAGCCAATCCCATTTGGGGGATCTTTTCTGGTTTTGAAGCTGATAGCATTCAGAGTTGGGCTCAAGATGTTTTAATCCTCTGTTTATAATCTCAGAAAGAGGAAATACCTGTGGTATTACACTTCCATTTGTCCAGTGAGAGGATGGCTCGGGCTGGTGCGAGGAAGGCAAAAGCACTGGCCTGGAATAAAGGCAACCTGAGGACAGGAAAGAGCAAAACAAAAAAGGCATGTTTGAATTATCTCAAAACTGTACAACAGAGGGAGCTTTTAGCAATTCAAGACATCAATATGGGATCTAGACTTTATGCTTATTAGTCCAGAATCCGTCTCACGTCAAGTTGTGTAAGACGTGGTGAGAGGAAAACAAAAAGGGCAGTATGTCGATTTATTTCTGACACATATTTCCCTCTTCCCTCTATGTTCTTCCTCTTTCACTAAAGTCAACCTAAACCACTCACGCACTTTTAAAAACTTGTAGCCGAGTCAAATTTCCTGCAAAAGCCATTTTATGAGCACTGAACATTTTGCCAGCCTCGTTTTAAACGATGGCTGACCTTTGAAAATAGCATCTGTCATGTGCAGTCTGGACAGCAGAGGGATATAATCAGATGTGACCAGTGATAGAAACAGAATGAACTCATGTAATGACGTTACATCAGTGTAAATGCCACAGATAAAAATAGCAGTGGGGTGAATGATCCAGAAAAGAAACAGAGAACATTTGTTTTCTTAGGAACGTGAAACCAAAAAGAACGTTTATAAAATAACCTCATGTAGCACACCCACTGGATTTTGTAACAACTTTGCCAGTGCACTGACACTTGGCCACAAAGCAGCTGTGGACTTGTTTGGCTGACAGAAGTTTAAAGTTCAGACATCACAAGCAGTTTTTACTATTCAACCTGTTCAAAAATGAAAGAAAGAAAGTTAACTGATCAGTCTCTTGTGGTTTCCTTTCCTCTGCTTTCCCCCTCTCTCTCCTGTTCCCTTGTTCATTTTCTCAGGAGCCAGTAATCCTCACAGAGATGGATAGATAAGCACCGTTTCCCAGCTCAGCTCAGCTCAGCTCAGCATTGCCTCTGAGAGAGTTTGGTTTGTCTAAGAACCGTGCCAGTCGCTTTAAACCCTCCAAAGCCTCTGCTGTGTTTTTGTTTGTGTGGGAGAATGAGGAAGAACTGAGGGGGAGAAGGAAACTCCATTTTCTGAGTCATCAGCTTTTAACAGTTTTCTGTAGACCAAAGTGGACAGATCAGTTCTGTTTTGATACTATGACCGGAAAATATCAAATATCTGAATATGAAAAGAGATATCAAAAAGACAATCCTCAATCACCTTGACAAACCACAATCCTGTTTCAGTCTAAGAGCAGTGATGACACACAGATTGTCTCTCCAGACAAAACGGAAAGATCAGATTTACTAACTTTAACAGGAGCCACAAGACCTCCCTGAACTGCCTCTTTAAAGAAATATAACACTCAAGCCAGCATGACTTAGCTTTCAGTGACACTCAGATCCAAACCACAGGATGATGTATGACAGCTATACTGCAGTGAGCCTCTGGTGCAAACTGTGAGAATAAAAAAATTGGTAACCTGCCATGAATGAGTGTGGGAAAGTGATAATTTCCTTGAGTCACAGACCTGGAAAGTGTTGTGAAAGTGTGCTCAGCTTGCCTTTTGTTTTATAAGAGAAAATTATGAGAGGTATTCAACCCCAGCAGTTATGTGACTACAAAAACCATGTGCAGACCAGAACACATTATGTGTGAGCAATCACGTCAGATGAAAGAACCGTTAAGAATAAGGTGTCATGTCATTGCTTGGATGCCAGGTAGGGCAGACTGTGTGAAAAGGAATGAACACCTGAAGGGCAGGGTGAGGAAACAAGGGCACAGGATGTGTGTGAGGACTCAGCAGGGTGACACGAGGTAAACAGTTTGAGAAAAATGTGTCAAAGGAGGGAAAAAGAAGCTTAAGAGGGACTTATATATCTTTGAAGAACCAGGTGATCTGCGTCATTTCTACTTCAAGCATAACCGTCTGGCGGACAGGAACAGTTTTTCTCTTGATTGCCAAAAACACAGCTACAAGTTAAGTCAAATAGGGCTGCAGGGTAACCTATGTAGCTTGTCAAGGACTGATGCAATAGTAATAATGTGTTGCTAAGTCTTTCAGCCTGCAGGCAAACAGGACTATCTTTCTGCTCTGTGTGCTAAATTCAAGAAAAACACCTGCTGAGCTTCTGAAAACTTGACTTTCAATACTTAAAAAAGGAACTAGAGGACCGCAATCACATGAATGAAACACGGAAGTCAGAGTCCTAACTCATCATATCCTGGTAGAAAATATTCACACAAGACAAATGCTAAACTATGACGTGTTAAAAATGTCTCTTGCCTCTCTGTTTTGTACTCTACATACTTAAAAAAGACAAATGCTACAGATGAAAATAATATAATTCATTATTCTGACACAGTAAGCCACCTAAATAGGCTGATAGGACAGTGCTTAGAAAAAACACAAGACATAAGAGCAGAAACTTATATCACGATTAATTATTAGCAAATAAAACAAGATGTAAGAGGAGCCAAGTGAGAAACCAATAGGGAGGACGGGAAGAATATAAAGCTATTCAAACTTTTAAATATGTTCAAGAGAATCCTGAAGCAAATCCACATCCAAACTGGTGGTTTTAAAGTTGTGGGTGCCCATTTTGTAGAAAAAAAAGCTGTGCAAGCGTCTACTTTATGAAAATGCACACACTTTAAAAAACATCCCACAATAGCATGCCAAGGGGGGATTAAGAAAGAGGAACTTCATGCAGACAATGGCTCTTTGCTTCAAGTGGTTCTTAACAACAAGAGAGTGAATGAAAGAAGGGAGGAGGTGTGTGTGGGCAAGAATGTACCGTGTGAGTGAAGTGTACTCAAGCATCTCTAATTACAGTCATGTTTAGGCTTGTGTGTACCTGCAGCCCAGTGTGGTCTGTAGCAGGGTGGTGATCCCCACGCAGAAGAAGATGGTCCCTATGAGCTGACTGGTGGCCCACTGATCGAAGCCGACGCACATCGCCTCAGCGAGGAGAAATGGCACCGCAATGGTCCCACTGAAGCACGTCAAGTAGTGCTGCAAAAACAGCACAAGTGTTGGCGTGTTATTACGTGAGCGTCTGTATTATCTGACCTGACAGGGGGCAAAGTGTTAAACACCATGGATATGATCTTTAAAAATGTTCTGGAAACATTTTTACTACCAGGAAAAATTGTTGTTATGATCACCTGAAGGCAAAGGAAAAATCTTAATTTGCAAAGCTGTCTGAGAAACTCAGTACTTTGACACAGTGTTCCATTGTGAGTGTAGTTCAATACTACTTTGTGTCCAAGTGGACAACGTTAGTTCTAAAAATTGTTTTATACCTTGTGATAAAAACATTACTCAATGTTGGATTTTAAAATAAAGCAGCAGCTGTCTGTGTCCTGTCTTTACATTAGCCTGGGAAACTATAATAAAGGAGGTGAATTAGGAATCCCCTTCATTGACAGAAATTAACTGAAATTAGCTAACATGTTCAACAACTAGGATTGCTGTGCACTCTGAACAACCTAAAAAACACAAAGTAAACTTTTGAGAGTAATTTATAATTTGAAAGTTGTTGATACTTTTAACCATGTTCCTGAGTGATGATCTTTATTTTGGATCGAAGACAACTTCATGTTATTCGCATGTATATTGGGAACATTTTGTGTTTTGGGCTTCTTTGACAAAGCCTTTGTGCTCATCAAACCCACTAATCAGTGTTTTCTTTTCTGTGTTTTAAAGATAGAAAAGAGTCATAAGTGATGACAAAGAGACAGAGAGCAGTAACAACGGATAAATACCTGTCACCACACACAAACAAATCATGACATTAACCTCCTAACACAGCAACACAATGACTACTCTGAGCTAAATCCTATTTCTGTCCCATGTTGAGTTCGGTCATGAATATTGTGGTCGTCTGGATGTTAAATACTGCACTGAGATGATAAACCGGCACAGGAAAATATACTGTATGACACACCCTGATTCTACAGGACATGCATTGGTGTATGTTTTCAGTGTATATCTATTATTCATGTACAGACAACCTTTTAATAATTGATAATTCCTCTCTTCAGACAGTCAAGCTTCATGAGGAGAAATAAAGGCAGATGTTAAATCTAAAGATTTACCTGTAGGCCTAAAAACACACACAGGTACCAGGGTGGGGTGTCTTCAATGGTATAGATCATATCCATCCTCCTGGCGTCCATGCTGTCTGTGCTGTCTAATGTCTCAGACATTGAGCTCTGAGCAAACAATGACAAAGAAAGAAAGACATTTAATCACAAATCATATTTAATCAACATGTTTACTTTGCCCCATACATTTCTTTTTGTGCTGAGGATTAGGGGCATTAATGTAAGAGGAAAGTGAAAGAGTAATAAGGAAAGTGAAAAGGAGGAAACAGATCACGACTTGATTCAAATGGCAAAGGAAAATGCAGCGTCATTGTGACGGAAACAAAAAAAGCACAGGAGGTTACAGAGACAAGATAACATGGAGACAGACTGATGAGTCTGACTCTTTGATTTTACATTTCATCAGCCTGTATTCGTAACTTTACACTGAGGTCAAATCTGTGAGCCTCACAAAACAAATAACAGAAACACAACATAATGTTGGAAATGAAAATGATAAAATGATAAAACAATAAGAGCCTAATATTTTTTGAGAAAAACATAAATGGAGGATTTTCACAAGACAGATTGCTCAGCTCTCAAATATTGTTACTGTTTCTAATGAATCCTGCATCTCTGCACTGCTTTAAGGCTGTAACCTAAAATCAAAAGTCGTTTTAATACCAACCTTACTTTCTGCTTACTCTACTCATTTCAGTTTCAGAGCTTCTGTCTCAACAGCTCCATTTAAATAAACATTCAGTCTATTCACACAATGTGACTTCAACTGTGAGGCAGCAACAACATAGTGTTTAGAGGGCGTAGCGCTGATTCATTCTGAGAAAATACAACTTAAAAGTATTAATATTATGATCTACCATTATGTCATTATTTTTTATGTTATGAAACATGACGGGGCAGCCTCAGTGAGCAGTCAGAGGAGATAAGCTGTAAACCTCTAATTAGTCAGCATGGTAACCTGCTGCTGTGGAAAACTACTCACCCCATGTGACTGCTTTTATGAAACAACGTGAGTTTGTTTGGTTGCACTGTTAACTGATACAGCAGTTGCTCTGTCCAAGGAGTGTTTGCTATAGAATTAAACCACACATGTTGTTACTACGGTAACTGAGAAGGTTGCTGAATGTACTCGAGCTGAAAACAGGGATTACATCTTCACTTATGTGGGGGAAAGGTGAGGGACTCTGACGTGTGGTTATGAGTAAGCTTTTTCAAATCATGTGACTGTGTGTCAGTCTCCTTAGACAGAGGCTTAATCTGATGTAAAATGAGAGTGCTTTGAGGAATCGGTGAAGAAAAAGTTTTCTTTACTTTATTTGTTCATTTTCCGTATGATTCACCTTTTCTGCCCCTTGACTCTCTTTAGTGTAGATGGCCATCAGCTCTGTGTTTTCAGTGTCTTGGTCTCCACTGGCCCCGCCCACTCCGTTGACCACCACCTTATCATGGAAACACACGCAGAACAGATTTTTAATATGAATTCTTTAGGTCAATAAAGCAGCAAATAAGGCAATATTTATTACAGCGTGCCAGATCATCCTGTACCAGACGGCAGCTTGACAATGACGTACATGGATTTGACACATTAGTCGGTCGACAGAGACATGAGACAAACAGGCAGTGGAAAGAGAGTCAGTGATTAAAAGAGCAAAATTAGTAGCTAAAATTTTTCAATAGACCCAACTTTGCAAGATTGAGCTTATAGGTAAAGAACAAGTGAAATGCATTAGGTCTGTCTTGTGGATGTCCTCGGTGTATTCACAGCATAAAAAAAACAATATTGGTATTCAAAGTGCTGTACTTTGAAAGATTTTCATGCTTAGGGAATAAGATGCAAAATGATGCAAATATGCTCATCAATCATCTGTAGCCACACAGTACAAACAGGCTGAAAGACAATACAGCTTTGCAATCTGTTCTGAGAAAAAGGGAGAAAACCTTTAAATGTGTCTTTCTCGAGTTGCCCTGAGTTCACCTTGAATCTTTTTTTTTAAATGTTGAGCATAAGCGTCTGAAACCTCAGGGTCATGCAGGGATGCAGGACTATGTAGGTTTTCATTTGCAATACTTGCTTCTGGATGCCCTCTGAACTCTGGCTGTTAGTGCCACTTTAATCTGCACAAACCCTTGATACAAATATCTGGCTCCTTAGCAGCCACGTGTGTAGCAGAGTGTTGCTTACTTTGCCAAATTGTTTGCGCAGTTTGTCTGCAGGGATTGGATTCATTGGATTGTTTGGCTGAGAACTACCTGCTTAGGCTATTAAAGCAACTGTGGATTTTTTAACCAACAAACCTGCAGGACCTCCACAGCAGGTCAGAGCTAAAACAGCTCAACAGATTCATTCATTTTCATCTTAAATCAAACAGGTGGATACAGTACCCAAAATCTTCATGTTGATGACATTCAACCCTATTTATCTTTAATATCTTATTTTTTGTCACATATATTTTAGGGAAATTAGTTCCTTCTATTAATTCAGTTGAAATACCACTGCTGCTCTGTAAGAAGAGTACAAACAGAGGAAACTGATGAATGGAGGGGCACAGTGGCACACAACAAAGGGTGATGAAGTTTGCAGATTGTGTGTGTTCTTTGATCTTCTGCTTACAGACGTAAATCTAAAGTAAAAGGAGGGGGAAGGGTTAAAACAGTAATTGTGAGTTAGAAACATTAAGACCAAGCCCTGTATTTGTTTTTTTGTCTTTGGGCATGTACAGAACACGTCTCATGCAACGGCAAAATGCCTGTTGAAACAGTCATGTGGTGCTCCAGTTTAGCTCACATGTGAAGGCAACCGTCTGCGCTGCACTGCGTACAGCACCTACTCTCAGTCTCAACACGGATTTGTGCATGTCATTCCCCTTCTCTCTCTCCCAACATTTCCTGTCTGTCTGAGGCTGCCTTATCACAAGAAGGCAGAAAACCCAAAAAGTAATCTGTGAGATAAAAAGCACTCATGTACCGGGATTGGGTAGAAGTCTGCACCATGCTTGCTCTCCTCCTCATATTTGCCTCCCTCACTGCCGCTGTCCATCGACTTGGAGGTGGTATTCTTCCCCACACCCATCCTTGTGTCTTTGCTGTCCTCGCCCTCCTCCTCTTCCTCTCTCTCTGTCCTTCCTCTGTTTCGCTCTGGTGTGAAAACTGCAGACGAATCCTTCAGTCCGATTACATCGTCCAGGACTGGCTCACCTGCTGGAGAAAGCAGACAAACAGAGAACGATTTATGTCTCTGTTAAAAACTAAGAGTCTTTAGAAATCCTGACCTAACCTGCTTATTGACTTATCTTAAGTCAGGTAGTTTGTTTTTACTCCTTCATACTTGAAGACCAAAGAAACTGAACTAAAACATTTATCAAGTCTAAAATGTTCTCAGTTTTGTTTTTCTCTGGGAAAGATCTGCGAGCGAGTTCATATCAAAACATTTCAGAGGAATTATGAGCAGCCAGTTATTACATGAATACTAAACAGACTATGGAGGATCATTTAAACAATATGTTTCAACTTTGTTTGATAAACTAATCTTAGTTAACATTTCAATAAATCAGTTGGAGTTCAAAATACAACCCAGAAAAAAACTAGGAAAGAAAGTTTCTTGATCTTTCAGAAAATTCAGCGAATGTGTTTTGCTAGCACCAGACAAATAACAGTTAGAGAAATATTCCTTACTTCTTGTCCTACACCAATCATAGCAGACATGTCTCACAGAAAAAGAAGGAGAGGAGTTAAGGAGTCTTTAAAAAATGAGAAAAGCATAAAGAGGAGAGGTAATGTGGAGGGAGAAAAGAGTGAAAAATAAAAGCAGTTTGGTAGAGAAAAGAAACAGAATAACAAGAGCTGACAGATGGAGGGAGATGGTGAAAAGGGTGCAACAGGTGGAAAGAGACGACAGACTATTCTGGCAGGGCTGGTTTGATATTGTCTCTCTTCTGGTTTGATGTGTAGCTTTTTTGTTCCTGTAAAAACAACACTTTGAGCTACACAGTTTGAAGCATCCTTGCCCTTTGGCTGACACTGCCAGACATTTTGGAAGAGTCTGTGTATTTTTCTGATTTCATCATTATCAGTCACCCACTGAAGGTACTGAAATCACAAGTATGAGACACTGAATCTTTGCCAAGATTGCAGTGATGAGAGCTGTCACTCAGAAATCTGGCAAACCCAGCCATCAGCGAATATACACGTCAGCTGTGTTTGCATCAAGCCTTACTGTAGCGTGTCGCTCTTGAACCAAGACAGCTCAGGAATGTTTGCCTCCATATATGCAAAAGTGGAATCAAATGAATTCAAAGAAGCTGCAGGCTAAAATAAGACTTTCTGAAGCGAGAGCCAAACCGTCTTCTGGACGGTGAAGAATTAAATAAATGTTCAAGAGCATTTTACTAGTTGTACATGTAGGATGACTGATGTATGAGTATGACTGTGTTCATCAAGCTTTCAATAGATAAGACCAAGTTCTTACATAATACTTATCATTACTGATCAGCTGATTTATACTGAGTCATTTAGACCCACATTTCAACCCAGAAGTTCTCTTAAATGCACCACAAAGCATCAATTTACACTCTTTGAGAAAAAAATTGGAAAAAGGCCATGGATTTTATTCATGCATGGAGTTTCTGACTCACTTTCTTTTTTCTATAATCAAAGTTCTGTTTACATGTTTGAAAATGCAATAAAATCCTGCTTAAGACGGCTTCCTGAAAAGAATCAGATAAAAACACTTATTTTGCAATCTCTCGCCAAAAGTGGGAACTGTGTTGGTTTATAAAACTAGATCATTCATTTATCTTCAACAGAGGGAAGCCACACAGGACGTGAATTCAGCTTTCGACGTCAGACAAACATGATGTCCCTGGTGTTATCTCTGACACCACGGTACACTAAGTTTAGACAGTCAGGGCTCAGTTCATTAGCCAGGACATAACAGTGCCAAACTATCAATACAACACTACTGCTGTACTCCAGCTGACTGCTTCATTCAGGAGGCAACACAAACAACACTTTTAATTTAACTTAGAAATGTCATCCCAAGCCTGTCGATAAACAGAGGGGCTCATGGGTTGTTACCAGTGAATTTGTGGAAAAGCCACTTGAGGATCCTGTTTTGCATCATACTGGATTTGGATGCTGTGCTTCATTATTAAAACATTAATTTCAGTTATTACTTAAAAACCCACTTACCAAACAAACTGTGTAAACATCGTTTATGCTCGGCAGTTTTATAACCACTTCCTGAAACAGGTTTGTTTTCCTTCTTCCTCATCAGATCCTTTATTTCAACAAAGGTGTCTTAATGGTAACTGCTGTCATCATTCATATTATTAAAAAAAAAGATTTATGGTGTGTGTCTGCTTCTAGAAACTGCACTGAAAATTTATATTTATGTACAGTATGCAGGGATGAGTACCTGTCACATGTGAAATGATACGGTACCAATGCCCGGTACTTGGCAATCGGTAGTGGTACTCAACGGTACCAATTTTTGGTACTTTTTTGTATGTATGTGGTAAAAAATAATAAAATAAATATATATTTTTTTCAATTTATCAAAGTTATTTGTTAGTATATAACCTTGCAATGCTGTGTTCATGGCCAGCATGGAAAATCACCTACTCTTCTACTCCCTCACAGTCACAAGGATGCATTTAGGTACCTATACATGGTACCTTCTGATTTTACATGAAAAGGTACCCTGTACTTTTGACAGAATTTGGTCGGTACCTTTAAAAATACCTCATTCAATACCCATCTCTAACAGTATGTGTGTTTATTTACTGCTTATGAACTGTAAAAGGATAAAAACCTGGAGAGATGTCTTATGGGTACCTTGAACTTAATAAACACACTGAACTCAGACCTGTGATCTTGAAACACTGACGACAATATCATCACATCAGGATGAAACATCTTGACCGTATAATGCCAGCTTTTTCCACTAACTGCGTGACTGCATTATTAACAGAAGCCAACCTAGCATCACCTGCACTGTGTCTTTATGCCACATCTCTTTTTAAATTTTCTTTATTTCTATTTTTTAATTCCAGACTCTCCTTCCCCACCCACTGCCTGCAGTGTAAAATGTTGGGATAGGTGTAATACCTAGTTGACACATCCCATCACTCCTGTCAAGCTGGGCGGCTGGGAGCATCTGTGTGGAAGGGGCAAGAGAAAGAGGGAAAGGAGGAGAGAGACGAAAGAGGAGTAAGAAGGAGTAATAAGAAAGTAAGAGGAGGAGAAGAGAGCGGGGAGGAGGCAGAGAGGAAGAAGGAGGTAGGAGGGTCAAGGATAGGAGGGAGGTGAGACATAAGTTAATTCGACAAACAGCATTTAATCACAAGCAAAAGTTAGTGCGTAGCCTTGCTCATGTGCTGGTTTTAGCTCATGTAGCTTGAGAATGAGTTATGTTGCAGTTGAGTTTCCAACCTATAGAGGGCGCATGTTGTTTCAGGAATAATGATAAGAAAGACAAAAAGAAGCAACATACAAATGTAACCAGCCACAGTGAAACTCAGAACAGAACAAGCTGATATTTAAAGGAACATTGCATTATTGTTAGTAATGCCACAGTCACTCACTCTCCCAGTCATGCTTCACATGATTATGTTTAAGAGAAGCTTCAGAGATGAGAGGGGACACCTGCTTTGGCTGAGAATGAGAAGAGGAGCTTGAAAATGTCCCATAGTTCATTCATAAATACATTAAGTACAAATTAGCAATGTATATGACTAATAAGACACAGATAATGATGAGCTACTGCATTCTGTTCAATGCTGGATCATTTAAAGTGGACACTCCAGTATTTGCCAAAAACAAAAATGCATGTGTGACTTCATGTGGTTCTGGCAGAGCGAGAACAGTTTGCTTGAGACGGAAATAACAGCGCTAATTTTTGTAAATTTGTAACAACATTATACTCATGTGGTTTAATCAACAGGAAATCTTATAAGCAGCAAAGTAACCTGCCAAAAGATTATACAAGTCCTAAACACACTTTAAACTCCAATTATCTAAAAGGTCAGACACATACACACCCCTTAAAAACAATGATTTTCTGCCAAAACACAAACAAATGAACTCATATTTTCCCTTCCTGTCCTGTGACTTCAGATAGAAAATGATACTCCAGACAAAACTAAAAAATTGCCAGAACCTTGTACGTGACATTAGCTAGTCTATATGGACTGTGTACTTACCCTGACTTCATTTGGAAGGTAAAGTAGAGTCAAATAAAGAGACTGACTCACTACTTTCTAACTCAGAATACTCTTTTGTTTATATCCCACAAAAAAAGGATATAGCAATGCACACTGTATTAAAAGCTGCACCACATCATCTAACATTTATTGATCAGAACCACCAGAAAGCCAGTGAGTATGTCATACAGTACATGAAAACAGAGCCTCACTGACCTCAGAGCTTCCCAGCCTGAAGCTCTTTGAGTCAGTTGTGAGATGTGGCGTGTGACAGAAAGTATCCCAGCAGCCCCTGGGTGAGTATAAGTCTGATGAGGCATGAGCCAACACCAGAGGAGCCATGCTACGGTAGCATTTCATCCTCAAACGCGTTTTCTCCACTGATGCCTGAGAGACAGACACACTCTACTCATCCCTGTGTTTTCTGTCAGTTGAAACCAAAAACGAAAACACACACAGGCACGCACACACACACACACACACAAACATAACACGAAGAGACAGACAGAGAACTGGAGCGAGAAGAGAGAACTGAGACAGAGTTGAGTGATTATACAACAGTGGATAAATCTGTCCCTTTCCATAAACATGAAGTAAAATACCAGATCATACAAAAGTAGGAAATGTGTGTTTTGTTGTTAGAGAGCGTTTGGGAAAAGAAACAGGAAAACTAAAGCTCATCCTGGAATAAAAAGGTCAGTAGAGAGTTATTGCAAAGATCTATAACCATGGTAACCTGATCTGTGTGCCCGTTTCGTGTGGGATATTCCACCAGAGGACTTTACACCAGATGTTTGTCTGTGGTTTATCTCAGTTGCCAAATTTGAGTCCAAGTGTGTACACACATGTGTTTCAGCTCCATCCTGTCCAGGTGTTGGTCTGCAGATCAGTCACAAGTTTTTACCTCTAGTTTAGTTTCAAATCCCTCAAAGGACATTTGTCTGGGGCAAGGTTATAATAGTTAACTAAGACAAAACTAAAAACGAAAACTAAAATTTAAAATACATTGCATTTAACTAATAAAAAGTCTGTCTTTCTTGTTACAGTCCAAGTTTCTAATTATTTAAGCTCATATCATATTGTTTTATATAGTTTTAGTTTATATCAATTTTATGTAATTTAGGTAAACATTATTTTTATTTAACTTATGTATATATTTTTTATATTAAGCTTATATTATTTTTTTGTGTTGAAGGCAGCAGCCAACAGTTCAGTAGCAGCATTGACTGAGCAGTGAGCACTATGTTGGACTTGAAAATAAATAGTATTAAAACATATTTACTCTGACCTTTTTGATTCATGCACCTGGTTAATTAGATATGAAAAACTAAAACTAAACTGAAACTAAACTAAAACTAAGCCTTGTTGCAAAAATCAAAACTAAAAAATAACTAGAATGCCTGCTCTAAAACTAATTAAAACTAAACTGTAATGGAAAAAAAAATTCAAAACTAACCAAAACTAAACTATAATGACAAATCCAAAACTATTTTAACCATGGTCTGGGGTTTTCAGACTTCTTGAATCTTACAAACAGAAGATCGACTCTGGCTCACTCTACAGAAATCATCGTAGAAGCATAATTCAGCTTATGAAAGTGAGTCTCTGCTAACATTTTACTTTACAGAAAAATAATTCATAATGTTTACATGATATTTGTTTACATAAAAGGAACAGCTGAGTCAGAAGGCTAAATGTTCCTACCCTTGGTCTTCAGTAGGGGAGCACTGATATGAAAATTTTGGCTGATACCGATATCCAATAATAATATTGCTGTTATGGCCGATAACCAATTTTTACTGATATCAATACCAGTAAAAAGACAGAAAACAATCTGAGATGATATGTCAAAGTAGTTGAGAGAAAAAAGTGGTGCAACTGTAAGAAAAGACGACCATGAAGAGGATCAAAGGATGGAGTGCCTGAGATAATCACGATCAAAAAAGTATGTTTTGTGTGCTTTTTGAAACAAAAAACAGGAAGAGAGACATAAAAGAAGGGGGTCAACTCTTTTTAAGTAGTTTTGGTGTTTACATAGTCACAGAAAACAATATTATTTGGGTCTTGAAAAATTGTTCAAGATGCTCTGAGAATGGCTGGCAGCCAATGAGTAAATATCGGCCCACTTTTACACATCAGCCGCTGCTGATATGTAAAAAAAAAATGACCAACATCAGCCAATACCAATATTGATACAGATATATCTTGCATCCCTAGTCTTCAGGAAGGGTGGCAATTCTTTTAAAATGTCTTTGGTTTTTTCTCTGTCATGCCTCTCTTCCACTGACCATGGTAACTCTTGGGCAGCTACAGGTCACCATAAAGATACACTGTGGTATCTGTAATGTTTGCTTTTTCCCTCTGAATGCGGGCAAACATTGACCTGAATGATGACTGAGATGCTTGAAAAACAGCAAACAGTTACAGCTTGTCAGAATAATTGCCAAATAGTTTTTATTCAGGCGTCTGATCGTTTTGTTTCTTCCATGTTTTCACCCCACCTGAGTACGAGTGTTACACGCTAAACCAGAAAAGTGGCTTCACCAAAAACAGTCGTACCACATTAATAACAGCTTATGGAATCATCTCCAAAAACAGACAAAGCATTTATTAAGGCAGGTAAGAACTGGTCCATGTGTGTTTGGGGCTAACCTAGATTTTATCTAGAGCAAGAATTAAAGGAGGTTAAGAAGCTGTTGCATGGTATAACTGATTTTAATGCTTAACAATGGGAAGAACAGTTATTGGCAGGTAAGTGAGGAATCAACAAAGGAACACCTACGTGCGTCAGTTAGGCCGAGGCACCATCCTTTCATGTTAAAGAGTAAATTAACTCCTCTAAAGAATCGTTTCACAACCGCCGTTACATCAGTAGAGCCAAGATATTGCGAAATAAACCAAAGTAAGCCAATGAACATATGTGAAGATGTGTATGTGGATGTGAGTATACACGTGCGGATGTTTGTGTGCGGCAGTCTCTGACAGTTTACACGTGAGGGGCTCCTATTTCACCATGAGGGGAGATTGTAAAAACGGCTGCAAGGTCATGTTTACATTGGTCAACTTCCTGTCAGTGGAGCAGAGGTGAATAGAGATAAGAGAGTTACAGGGACAGCAGGCTGCTCAGTACAGAGAAAAACTGACGTGATGCACAGTATTGAAAATGTTTTACTGCACATAAAAACAACCATTTGCAAAATATGTCACTGGTACTTCAGTTTCTTTCAGCGTATTGTCATTAAAACCCAAGTAGTCTTGTTTTTATCGAGCTGCACAAAGCATCAGCTGAGCTGAAATCCTTCTAGCACAGCTTAAAATGACATCTTTTTGATGTTTGATAAGCTTGTGGACATCTTAAAGCTTCATCATCAAGCTGTTTTTATACATTTTGGCTCTGGGTAAATTTTGAGTCCACATATGACTTGATTTTACACTCTGTACACGTGCATTTCTTAGCAGTCTGCTGAAATTTACTACATTTAAAGCTGAATGCAGTCATATAGTTGTTGCACATTTAATTTATGCTACTTTTCAACATCAAAACAGATCAAGTGGATATCAACTCCAGACACAAGTGTGTTCGTGCACGTTTACAATGCACACTCATTAATTTGTCATGAGACCAGAAGACGACAAAGCAACTGCACGTGCAAGTGGTGCTCTGCTTTTATAACATGATGATTGTTTCATGACGATCACTAGGCGCCTGCTAAGGTGTGTTCAGTAATAAGCATCAGAAAATACCAACAAACAGGGTATACGCCTTGACTTGTGTTGACCTAAAGAGATTAAAAGAGCACTCCTAAAAACAGGACTGTAATGTGCTCAGGCTTGAACTTTAATATAATTTATCAGCCAGTACAGCTGCAGAACATGCTACCTGTCTGGGAATCCTCTAGCTGTTCAACAACCTGTCACTCTGACCTTGAAGGTGACGCTTCTCTTGAGAAGCTACAAAAAAATTGAAATGTCATAGAGAAATTTAGAAGTGTATCTAGAGTGTAGAGCAAGTTGTCTAATTTAATCAAGCCAAAAGTTTTAGTCATAAAAAATCTGTTCGCTACTTCAGCACCATGAACAGCTCCATTGCTTTGCCAACCAACAGGTCAGATAGGAAAGCTACTATACCCTGCAGAGAAGAGCCAACAATCACAATTTGCACAAACATTGGTCAGATAAGGATCATAAATCAGGCAGAGTGGACACACATGTCAATTAAACTCTACTGCCCAAGCACTGCAGGCAGACAGGAGCTGTGTCTTTCAACATATGTGTTTTTAAATCATTGTACACTGACCAAAGTTAAATATATCACCTTATTACATTTATTGGACACGGATAATTTAGTCATATCTTGTTAATTACTGATTCTTTTTGAACTGATTTCTCTTAAAACAGTTTATAACAGTATCCGTCCATGCAGTGATTAACTTGTTTCTCCTTTCTCTACATTAGCACAGATGGGGTATATCTGCTGTCTTAAAGCGCACAATTTAAAACTTTAAAATGGTTTAGTAAATTTCTACTAGAATAATAAAAACTGTAGTATCTCTTCAGAGCTTTGGACTTGTTTGGGGAAATATGGTGTGTTTCAACCTTTTGGCAAACAAAGGCAGACATGGGAACAGTATCTTCAGTTTAGATGGAGAGCAGTGTTGCATAAAACCTATTGTTTACTGAGTTCCCCTCCCACTCAGTTTTCAAACTAGAATGACAAGACACAGCCGTTTGGCTAAGTGCTGTTACAGAAGCATGGAAATGAAATGAATGGTCAAATTTAGTGATGATATACCTATACAGAGAAACTATATAACTGAGCACCGAGTTTTATTATCTCAGATAAAACCCTGAAGAGTGGTGTGGTCTTTTCGGTTCCTTGGGCTGGTCAGAGGCCGGGATTCTTCAGCTTTCTTTGGTAGTTAACAGCAGGTGCACTCCCATGCTGTGCTGTACAAACACATTTCTCACTTGACGAAACCAAAGCAGCAGGAAAGCCGGTTACATTTAGATCAGGAGAATAGAGATGGTTAGCCATTCCTGTTCTCACGCCAACACCTACACCCACACAGTGTGCTATCAGCAGCACATGAATGGGCGTTAAAGGTTAGGTTTGGGGGGAAAAAAGAAAAGAAATACTTTCTTACAGTTCTTCTCAGAGTAAGCTGGCCTTTAGTGTTACAGTGTGTGTTCCCTATAGGTTCTTCCACCTCCCACCAGCTCAGGCTTTTCACCCAGCCCAGCAGGGAGACTCAGGTATCTGTTGTTACTTGAAGTACATTAAATCCTTTAAGCTGAGATCCAGCTGTTGCTCACAACGGAGATGACAGTTTATTTTGCTTAAACAAAGAATGTGGAGACAGACTGCCTTCATTCACTCATCCAGCTCACAATCCCCTAGACACAGACTGTTTTATGGGAAAGTCACTGTGTTTCAATAGATACAGGTCATTACACAGAAATGTTGCTGTATTAACTACAATCAGAGCTACAGTAACTGTTTAAAAGGTAACATATTTGTGTATGTATTTGTAATATACTGAATAGGACGACGCTTAAAGGAAATCTGCTCTACATTGTGTGACAGAGGACTTCTCTGCTTGATTTTATAGATAAATATAAATGAGGAGATAGAGATGGAAACATATTCTCAATGAACTTCTGTAAGATTAATATACATCATTCTTAGGGATGGGTACCGAATTAGGTACTTTGATAGGTACCAACCAAATTCTGTCAAAAGTACCGGGTATCGATTCATGTAAAAAAAAACGAAAGGTACCATGTTTAGGTACCTAAATTCATCCTTGTGACTGTGAGGGAGTAGAAGAGTAGGAGATTTTCCATGCTGGACATGAACACAGCATTGCAAGGTTATATACTGAAGAATAAATTTGTTAAATTGAATTTCTTTTATATTTCATTATTAAACAAATTGATATTTTTTACCACAGAAACACAAAAAAGTACCGAAACTTGGTACCGTTGAGTACCGGTACCAATTGCCAGGTACCGCGCATCGGTACCGTATCGTTTCAGATGTGAAAGGTACCCATACCTCATCATTCTAAAATCATTTTTCCTCCATGCTGTTTAAAACTCAATGTTACTTGAGTAACCTGTTGAACAGCCCATGTTTCTATATTAAATGTGTTGGAGGACATTTAGCAGTATTCTAATTTTGAGATAGAAAATAATTTAAAGACAGACAGCAAAACTGGATTTAAATATAGCAGATGAATAGCAGATTAGTGCAATTGGGAATGCTAGTTGAGGAGTATTATGCTAAAGGCACAAATGACTTTAAATATTTTGATGTTCTTGTTTCCATAAATAGTTAAATGTCAAACTGCTCTATCACACAAGGCGAAAAGATTGTTATTCTGCAGCAGAAGCTAATGATTTTTCTCTCTTGCATCATGTCTAAATTTTCTTTCTCTGTCCTCTCCCAAAGGTGTTGTCCATCTGTGGTCTACCATCTGCCAAAGTTTAAGGCTGTCCTAGAATCAAGTTTTCCTCGTCCAGTGAAGGGAATGCAGAAATAACTCTGAATGTGTCAGACACTGTTTGCTGACTACTGTAACTTAACCACCAATGAAACATGTACCTTACTGTGTCCATGGTGACTTTTAATATTCCTTGGACTCTCACAAAGGGGGACTCACTCCCATAACTTACCAGATGATGTGACAGGCCTTCGTTACCCGAAAGGCCACCTTCCTTTAGGGGAGAGGTAAAATAGTCCAACAAACACCCAGACAACTGAGAAATGCAACTGAACAACCCTTACTACATCCAAATCCACAGAGACAGGACACTGGCATCACTGAAAAACAGAATTCAGCACGCTGACAGAAAGGGTTTGATGTCAAGTGTCTCCTAATTCCAATTCTTTGGATTTGTGGCAATATCAAGTATTCTGTATGGCACCATCTTGTGGAGGAGTAGTTCTCTGTCAGCCCAGATTCCTCACTTTTGCAAACCACACCAAACTCTGGTCTGTACCATCAAATCTCCCAACAATAAATGTGTAGCACACAGGAGGAACACTTGGCAAAGCTTCACATCAACTACCAGAGCCAGAAGATGTAGAGAACAATGAGGAAAGGCTTGTATGAGGATTTTAACATACCACAAGCTAACGTTGCTCTACATCTCTTCCTTGTTGTAGATGGTTTGTATAACACACAGATCTACAGATAGACAGAGACCGTCCTCCAGAATTCCTGTCATACTCCATCTGTGATGCACAATCTTAGACCGACATTAACACACATCAGCCCGATAAAACTATGAATATGACAAACCACTGTCTGTGAAGGAATAGTGGGGGATTCCTGACTCTGAGCCTTGTCTGTTTGTTTGACACGTTCTTGAGTTTTTTTTTCTTCATGGTATGTTAAACACTGAGGGACACACCTTTCAGTTCATGACAATCAGTGTTACTGCTGGAAGGTGAAACTGGAATGTCAAAATGGTGAATAAATCTGTCATTCAAAGTTTGCAGAAGGAACTTTCCTTTGGTAGTTATTTTGGCACCCCCCATGAACAATGGTACCCCCATCTCTTCGCCACTCTTCTTCTGTTGCTCCATTCATTTTAAGTTAATGCCAATGATATGAAGGTGTTAGTTCCTGGAATAAGATGCTAATGTTTCAAGTGGTTAAAATTAAATGTTCTTCTGAAAAACTAATTTGGTAATCTTACTTTCTGTTTCAAGTACACGTTAGATGTTTAATCATTCGAGATGTTTACAAGAAAGCCTCTACAACAGAAAATGTGAGATACTTTGTTATTCACAGGGCTTCTTGGTAGAACAGGGGATGGGACCATCAAAACAAATAAGGCTCAGATAGATAAAGAGACGTCAGTGGGTGAGGCTCCTCCACACAGACCTGATACCAGGGCCAGTACATGATAGAGATCAATGAATAAGGACAGAAGATTCAACATTGCTCCACATGTTAATCTTTGTAAGTCTAAAAAAATTAAGATAGGCCGCAAGAACTGAATGGATGTAGACTTCAACTGTTTTTCCAAATACTAATAGACGGATACAAAAATGTGAATTAATGAGGAGGAAACTTTAAGTCCTTATAACAAATACACCCTTTTGCTGATGTTACCTTCTTTAAAAATGTAAATAGGTTTCTGTTCTTCTTTGGTAAAATCCAATTTAGTCCAATATCTTTGTGTTATGAACAGTTTGCCAGATAAAATGGTATAGCAAAATGATACAAATCAAAAGGTTTAACTCAAAAATTAAATTAGGATTTATAAAAAATATCTTTAAATGGATTGACTTTAAAATGGACTTAACAGAACTTAATACATCTTAGCGTAGCTTCCAGGAAGACACCAGCTGATAATGAAATTCATATCTAGTTGCAACTCTACCCACATGTGCACTTAGTGGTTGTTTCACATCCATGAGATTTAATTTAAGAGGTTGAGTGCATCAAGTCAAGCTTTTCCACTTCTCTTTACTTCATGATCTTTGTTTTCAAATAGCCAGCAAGTAAAGTCCTGTACAGGAGCAGTTTTCAGTAGAGCTGTGATAACTGTTGTGTCCTCAACTCTTGACCCATTGAGACTGGATGTAATATTTAGATGTACACAACTTTAAGGCGGGATGCTACATGTGCACATTTCTCACTTTTCAGACCGGATGTGATGCGTAGGTCATCCATCTTAACAGTCAAAGAGCCAGTTAACTTCCACGTGAATAAAATAACCCAAAACATGCAAGTCATTCCCTCTAAGTGTATTGCAGCAAATCACAGCATATTTTATGAGTCAAGTGTCTTGAAAATGATGACCACGTCTGAATTTACATATACATCCCATCCGGCCTTAAAAGTTAAAGGTTACAACATGTAAAGATTGCCAGCCTAAATGGGTTTACTGCTTGCAGTAAAGATGTAAAGATCTAATCTTATCTTATTGTATCTAAACTTGGATACTAGCCACAGACCTTTGCTGTGTGTCTTAACTCTCCAGATGCATTTGTTTCCCCGTGTAGATCTGGCATCATGCTTGCTCTGAGAAACAAATAAAGATGGAAAAAACATTCTAAAAACTTCTTTTTTGTACAAAACATGAATACATCTAAAACAGCTTGGTAAAGTGAGATGAATGAGAAAAATAAAGATGAGTTAAGAGCTCAGATGGACCCATTCCAACAGCCAGTGAGTCAATTATCAAGGATCTTCAGTTTGAGGCTACCAGTCCATCCATCATCCTTCATAACAGTTTTTATGAAAGTCATGATGTAAGCCAGTTTTCAGTTCCGGTATTTTCAAAACTGTACTGATTGCCTGTGAGGAAATGTTGTCATTCATCTAAGTCAGGCAAGAAATCTGGGTCATTGCAGATTAGATTTCTCAATAGGGGTCAGTGGAAGTCATTGCATTTCCTTGGTGTCATTCAATGCTAACATTCTGATATAAAACTGATAAGACAAAGAGAGGCGGGAGTTGAGCAGAAGACTCTCCATGAGTGTAAAACAAGATATTCAACTTTTCTGCTATGAAAGGTTTTCTAAGTAGATTGATTCAAATTAGGGTTATACCTTTAATAGTGATGAGAGCATAATAGTGTTTTGTTAGTCATACATGCATGTTGCATGGATTATCAAATATGAAAATATATATATATTATATGATGACCTCATTTGAGTCCCATCTACTCACCAAGCTGCTAATTTGTTCTGATTAATTCAAAAACCACTGAATTAACCTTATTTTCACTCAAGTGACTGAGTTGAAGATTAGGGCTTCCTAATAACCAGTACCTATTTGTTTGCACCACAAAATAAAAATTTAAGGAAGCCAAATAATAATAATAAAACAAAAAAGTCAAAGTAAATGACAGATTCATTTTTGTTATTTAACAGTCTGGCACAAAAAGAAAAAAAAGGAAGGACAGTGAACATAACCAAATCACAGTGATGTCGACGATGGAGAAGGACCACAACCAGACATGTCAAAACAAATAGGTCCAAAATTAAACATTTTTAGTTGTGGTAAACCAAAACCAGTTTTCTGATGATCACTGTCAATAATCAGACAGCAGATTGGCCCATAACTAATACATGATATCCAATGTCACATTCTTGTTCTTTTTGTTTTATTCTTGATATAACTATCTGATAACACAAACAACTGACAAAAAATGCTGAACTTGGGTGAATGTTTCTATTAAATAAAGTCACAAGATTTCTATATGTTGAAATGCTGAGCAATATACTGAATGGTGTTAAATCTGCAAAATATTACTGCAGGACATCTCTGGATACATTTCCTAGCCTAAAAAGCTCTATGAAAGGTATTAAGAATTACATTTTGTGTCATATTAAATCTAAATTTAAATTACTTTTTTAAAAATTAACCACAGAAGCGCAGTCATTGGTCAATGCTAACCCTGTCACATGGAACCAATCAACCTGGTTAAAATGCAAACTAACAAATCCATAATGAATTTTAGCATGAAGAGTCTAACCTGGAGCACTAAACATACTTGCTGAATAGTGCATCTGAGTGGTCCTTAAAATAAACCACAACACCACAAAACTTTGGCTGAATTTGCAGATGATGTGCTATAATGTGATGGGTAAAGTGATCTAGATATAAAATGACCCATAAACATAACAGCAACAGTAAATACCATAGGACATGCCTCAGGATTTAAGTCACACTGTTAAATATACCGCAAGAAGTCACCTGACAGACAGAAGTGGACTATATCACACACAGAGTTCAACCCAGGTCTTTAACTATATGGCATGTGCAGAAACAAAATAAGCCTGAGCTACTCTCACGTACCACTGATGAAGAAGACACTGTTCGTGCAAGAAAAAATAAGGCTTCCTTATTCAAACAGAAGTCTCTGCACCAAAGAATGGTGGGCTGGAATCCTTAATAAAATCAATAAGTGGTCCCACTAGTGTTTTCCATCCACACTTCCCCACCTACATTCAGGAGAACACAAGGAAATCAATTTAAATGCTCACATATTAACTAACTCGTTACTAAGGGCCAGATGTGACCCAACATTTCACTGACATGTTTGGCTCATTTTCAAACTGTGAAACTGAATATAGACAGAGACTGAGTGCAGCACTATTGCTGCTACAAACACACACATACACATACACACAAACACACACAAAGAGGACATTCCTCTGTGATGGGCGGTTGATTAAGGCCTATTGTGATTTTGATACCGGATACATCGTCAACAAAAAGCCTAAAAAAACTGGACTCTAAGCAGCAGTAACAGCTGTTGGTGTTACAGTAATGAATGCAGCAGCCTGCTTTGGTGTAATACTACTGGCTTTGTCCAGTACTCATTAGGTAAGAATCTTACAGTTGAGTACGCTGCCTTTGACCATTTAATCTCTAAATTACTCCATTTCTTTCATCACACACATAAATGGAGGTTTGAAAACAACATGTACCGCCAAAAAGCCTTTTGTTGTCTTACTTAGAGTGGAAAAAACAAATCTCATAAATCAAAATACTCATTATCCCACTACAAAGGGGAAAAAGAAAATGTGTATCCAAGCCAAAGTATTCAGAGTTCCGTGTGAAAGAAGAAAGAAATATCCACTCACACACCTTTACACAGTACAGTGGGAAAGCACAGCATGACCCATCACTACAGTGTAATCTTACTCACACGCTGCCTTCAGTAAACAGTGCCAGGAATCCCTAAGCATGACCCAGTTCACCTCATGGTGTCTGTTCCTGGGCCAGTCAGACCGACACACATCCTGTGAGGTGATCCCTACTTACATCACTTTACTGTACAGCAGACTGATAAAGAAGAGCTACTGTAAAAGTACAGTGAAGTCAGTGAGTCACAAAAATGTTTCTGATAGCATTCTGTAGTTTAGTGTTCTTGCAGACAGGAAGCCTTGAAGCTTTGATGGTGAAGTAAATGAGACAACAGGGATTTAAACTAGAAAAGTATTGTAGTCATTATTCTACAACAACAGCAGCATTTATTTAAAGGGGACATATGCTTGTTTCTCCTTTTCACAAATGCCAGACTAGGATGCCTGTAAAGCATTTCTGCCCTCTCTACAAGTCATTTAGTTCCTTCATTGCCCCACAATAGCGTTCTCAATATCCTTATTTTAGGCCATTCTGAAGATCTCGTTGAAACGCTCCATTTCGAGAATGACCTCCAGTAACTTTGCAACATCACAGCCCTTTGTGCTCTGATTGATCAGTTCTATCAGAGGGGCTGAGGGGGTAGAGCCAGGGGGCAGTTTTTGCAGCATCGCAGTATTTACAAAATGGCCATATTGGATGGGGCAGACCGAGCGAGTTTGCTGTTTGCCAGAACTTCACCGTAAGGCATTGATAGCAGTAATAAAATGGCAGAGTGTAGGATACGTCCTTTTGTATTGGACCCAGAGTCAGACCCGGACGGTTCTGCAGCTCAGGAGGAAGAAAATCCACCTCGACACAGATCATCTCAGGATGCTTCAGTGTGGTGAGTCAAACCGGTACTGTAACATGTATAGTTTATACGTTTATACTCGGCTCTTGGTGGGTGTATCCCTTGGTGGCGGTTGTGTGACTAACTGACATCAGAGAGGAGGAGCTGCTTTATCAGATTACTCCAATAAAGAGAAAGGATCCTTGTGTCGTCATGACGTCTTGTTTTTAAATGTATTATATTATATGTAAGTATTAAATCAGGGATCAGCATGATATGTCCCCTTGAACCAGTAATCAGGACTGATGTTTAGGGTTAAGGACCCACAAAATACTTAAAGCCATCTGCAGGTTACTGCCTTGCTGCATAGCTGTAACAAGTTTAGACACTTTGTGTTCAGAGGGATGGAGAGACAAGACAAGGGACTTTGAAAAGTAAAAATGACCAGCCTCCAATAATATTGTGACACATCACAGGCATAGTAATTAATCTGGCAGACGAATGGATGATTCAACAGTTGTTAGTTGCAGCTCTGATAGACAGATGGAAGAAGATTTAATAGAAATAGGCCAGTTACTTTCATTAATCTGGCTTCTTCGTCTGTTGCAAGAAAAAATGATGAGTAATGTTTCAATCCAATATTCTAGTTTGTAAGGGTAGCTTTTTTTCCCTTTCTTAATTTTTTGGGCTTTACAGTCACTGACTTCAAGCCTCCAGCCTTCAAAAAGCGAGCTGAGCGGAGGACTTGAGCCAGCTCACTTAACCACCTGCCACTGAAACCTGTACGCAGGATTCCTAAAGAGGTGGAATGCAATCAGGTTCCAAGTTTAAGCGCAATACCTGAGCTCAAACGGCTGGTGACGTTGCCATCTATTTCCAATCTTGCTCAGTCATGCTGGTCTCCATGTAAAACATTCATCATACTAAATGACTGGACATTTTAGCTACACACAGAAGCCAAATCACTACAACTTTGAAATACCCAGCTAGCCCTTTTGAAGTCTGCCTATCTGTGGCATTTAAATAATAAATTCATATGCATATGCTGTCAGACAGATGTACTGGCAGTCTTTTTGCACCACACATGCACTTGACACAGGTAATGTTATTTTCCCAAAGATGGATATGGACAACTAAATCACACAGTTTTATTGTTGTTTACATTTTGCATGCAAAAACCTAATACAAGACTGCTAACAACCATTATTGAAAAATAAATGAAAAAAGTCCACCAGATGAATTCCTGTAATGTTTGCATTAATTTGATCAATTAGAAAGAGTCATGGATGTAAGCGGAAGGCATCCACATCAGCAAGCCAATCATGGATGCATTCTGTGGTGAAAAAAAAACATCAGTTTTTCTCTTGGAAATCTCTCAGATATATAAAAGCCAGCAAAACTAAAACACAGAAACAACATGGGAGCTTTAACTAACTGCTGACACGCTTGAACAAATAACAGTGGCAATTCAAAACCTCTCTGACCTGTGAGATACAATTATCCCCAGAAGGAGAACTGATATTCTATTTAAAACATATATGGTGCTCTCAATAAATACATTTCCTTGTCAGAATGACTCATGACATTTCTACTTGATAACTCATAGTAGCAATGCCAATAATAACTGGTAGTTAAATAATGATAGAAGATAAAAGCAGGAAATTAACAGACAAAGCCAGCAGGATGTTAGAGAGTGGTAAAAAGAACCAAAGTGACCACTTGAAAACCTTTTAAATAAGCTGTTCCAGCTCTTTGTTCTGAGAGAAAATGGAAAGGTGGTGTCTGATGCACTCCAGTCTGCAGAGAGTCACGCTTAACTGCATTGGTGGATGGATGGATGGGTCAATGTATGGAATTCAAGTGCAACAGTCCTTTGAGACATTACCCGTCTGTTTTATTGACAATGAATGTGTATTATTCCTCTGTGCAAAAAAACTAGCATAATACATTAGATCTACAGCAGTGCTCATGTGGCAGAATTTTGACTGGAGGAAAGCTGGATGAAAAAGACCAGGCTGTAGTTACCGACTGTGCAGAAAATACATACAGCTGTTACACTGTCTTAAGGATGAATACAAGCAGAAAAATTATTCCTAAATTAAAGCATGAACACAAAGGGAGCAGGTTTACTCTCTACAATGTGAATATTTTTTTAATATGGTTTTTCAGACAAAGTGCAAATTTTTCATTTTATCATTATTGTTGATCAATTATTGGGCACTGTTTCCTATCCTATCCTGAGTCACCTAACAGTTACTATGGGCAAAGTAGGTGCAGCCAAATAAACTTGAATATTGTTGGAAGGTTAGTGTATTTCAGTAGTTCAACTCAAAAAGTGAAACAGCCATTATCTAGATTTTACTACACACAGAGTGAAATACTTAAGAATGATTTCCTTTTAACTGTAATGATTATGCCCTACAGTTACCAAAAACCCTAAATTCAGTAACTTAAAATAAGAATATTATATTGACCCCTGAATTAAGAGAAATGATTTGTAATAAAGCAATTTAAGGCAATCATGGGGCTGGGCCCCAGTTATTTATCTGAGCTTTTAGTCCCATATGTGCCAGCCCGCAGCCTTAGATCCTCTGGAGAAGGCCTGCTGGTCGTTCCAAAGTCAAGACTCAAAACTAAGGGTGATCGAGCTTTCTCCATCCGAGCTCCTCGACTTTGGAACGACCTGCCAGAGGAGATAAGGCATGCAGAGTCTGTTGCTTCTTTTAAGTCCCTTTTAAAAACTCACTTTTACAGACTTGCCTTTATGTGATGCCGTCTATTACCGTCTTTTACCATCTTTTAATGTCTTTTCTCTCTATCTTATTTTTTTTTACTGTTTGTTTTTCTTTACCTTCTTTTACTCCTTTTCGTTAATTCATTAATACTATTATGTGCTATTAATTATGATTTTAACTTTTTAATGGTTCACCTTTTTAAACTCTTTTATAGATCATTTTTAGACCTTTTTGACTGCCTTAACTCTTGCTTATGTTTATTACTGTATTTTATCATCGCCACTTATTTTTTATTATGTTGTAATTTTATCATCACTGTTCATTTCATCTTTTTATATTTTTCTGACCGGATTTCTGCTTTTATCCCTTTTTTTATTGTGCTTCATATTCTTGCTGATGTTATGTTTTTTATGTTTGGTCCTCATGGTCTCTTTTTAGGCTGCATGGTTCTTGTATTGTCTGGGTTCCTATTAAGTACTATAAATTATGGAAAGGACCTTTTCACCTCATGTCCTTTTACATTGTCTCTCTCCGTTAGTCTTAATTTAAGCTGTGCTTTTTGTTTTCACTTTACTGTGCTCATTGTTTGTTTGTTTATGTTTTATTATTTTGTGCTGAATGCTTGTAAAAGCACTTTGTAAACTATGTTTTTAAAAGTGCTATACAAATAATAAAATTATTATTATTATTAATTATTATAAAGAAATGTCCGCCCTATGAACAGAATGTTCATTTACATGCTTGCTTGAGGCTCCTTTTGCATGAATTACTGCATCAATGCGGTGAGGCATGGAGGCGATTGGCTTTGGGTCTGACTAAGGTGTTATGGAGTCCAGGTTGCTTTGCTAGCGGCCTGCAGCTTGTCTGCTTTTTGGGGTGTGGTGTCTCATTTATCTCTTGACTATAGCGCAGAGATTCTCAATGTTGAGTTTGTTTGCCAATCAAGCCCAGTAATACCATTGAACCAGCTTTTGGTGCTTTTGGCAGTGTGGGCAGGTGCCAAGTCATGCTGGAAAATGAAATCAGCATCTCCATAAAACTTGTCACCAGAAGGAAAAAATGAAGTGTTCTGTAATTTCCTGTTAACAGCTGAGTTGACTCTGTAGGCTACTTGAGATACTAAACCCCTGAGATAATAAATATAATCCAAGAGCTCAATCACAATCACTGCTGTTTACCACTACGCATGGCTGATTTGATCTGTCATGCAACATGACTTCAATAAATCCAAGACAAGGGTGGTATACGTAACGACTGATAGAGATGCACTGCCAGAAACCTCACTTTTTCATTGACTAGCGTGCCACAAGACATGACTTAATTTGTCAGTCCAGCACTATGCAAACCAGCAGGCACATGCAATGCAAAAATATGTAGCATGCAAGAATAGTGATGTGTACACAGGCAGCATTACTACCACACAATCTCTGCAGGTGCTCACCTAAGCAAGTTTAAAAACAAGCAAACCACTTGTGCAGAGATATGAAACACAAACCATACAGTGTTCATTTTCTCAGGATCAAGTTTCTTATCACACCTGCTTCAAAGGTTTAAGTTTGATTTAGCTATTTCTAATTGAAGGAATTAATCAAATCCACAAAAAGACTCTTATTAACAAAATGCACTTGCAATGATGGCCGAAACTGAATTCTTCGACATCTCACAATTGTACAAAAACACATATCACAAAACAACAGGGACCAATCCAGCATTGTCTACAGCCCCTTTCCTTCCAGAAGTAACCTGTTAAAGTTTGACAGGAGGAGGAGAAAAGTATTTGCTTGGATCCCTTTTCTTTTACAATGGGATATGTTATTTCTTAGCAGAGTTTATTGGCTTTAAAAAATTCAATAACAGCAAATACCTGAGAAGTAAAAAATGTCTACAGTCTTATAATAAGCCAAAACTGTTATGCTGCTCATAATAACACAAAATATCCCCAATGTTGTGTTTCGTGCAAGAGTGGGATAAGAAAGTAGCCTTGCAAGCGTTATTATTGGCTTATAAAAGTGCAAGTCTGTGGGTGTAGTGTTGCTATGAACATTTGTGAGAAGCACAAAAAGGAAGGAAATTATATCCCTAAATCATCTAAATCTTGCAAAAACTGTTGGGGAAGTTCTTAAAAGGGCAAAAGAAAAAAATCAGGCCTCATCCAACAATGACTGAGCATCAATAAGCAAGTGTTAAATTTTAAGAGAAGACTTGATTTTTCATTTTATCCTTTTGTCATTTTGTGGATCAATATCAGCTGTAATATGTATGTGCTTACGCATTGATTCTTTAGCATATGGTGTGTGTAAGCTGCATTTTTCCAGTTTAAATTAGGGTTAAATAATTGAATTTAATCTGGCCTCTCTGTCACGCTTTTCCAAATAATGTCTGAAAACTGAACTTTTGACAAAGTACATCACATACGTTGGTTCTGAAAAGATAATGGTATCAGCATCAATATGAGACAGAGACTTTACTGTACAAGGACACAGAATACTCTGTAATCTTGAGTACTGAATAATCTGTGTGTGTGTGTGTGTGTGTGTGTGTGTGTGTGTGTGTGTGTGTGTGTGTGTGTGTGTGTGTGTGTCAGAGATCCCAACACAGTTCATGCTTTATAAAAATGATCCATCTATTGATCAGCAGCTCAGCTATTATACCAGCATAGGGCTGTCTCAATGAAGCAGCAGAAATGACAACCACTTCGTCATCTGGACGGCATCAATAGGAACTGATTAAATTGGGGGCTGAGGCAGACAAGATACTTGCTTATTTATTGGTGTAATACCAAGCTATTCTGTGTCCTGACTCGGGACTCTGAAGAGGGCAGTATTTTGATCCATCCATATTAAATTGCGGTGTACCTGCTATACCAAGTGTGTTGGCCTAAAACGGGTGCACAAGAACTCGTACTGTTAATGCTCTACTGTAAGCATGCTCCAGCACACACCTGCCAAATCACGTTTCCAGGACAACACCATCACCCGGAGCCAATAAATCCTAATGGCCAAATAAGCTCCAGTGTCCCACTTAAAGATGCCTGGTCGTTGTCCCTGGTCAGTTTTGTCTTTAATGGTCTTGTTGAATGAAATTCTACAGTAAAAGCGCAGCTAGTGATGCATATTAGGCCACCTTACAGTGTGTTTTTATACTTAACAGTCACAATGTAACCCCATTTTTATCTTCAAACCTTGAGTAATTTGGCCTTCAAAAATAAAGATAAGTAATCTCTCGTGTGTCTAATGTCGTAGGCCTTTTGTGTCACGGTCACACTAAAGCATCAGCAAACACGCCGGCACATTAAGTCCTCCAGCTCAGGGAGGCGAGACCCTTCTGTTTCATCATAAACCGTTAATTAACCGCCGTCAGCGCGAGCTCCGGTTTACACGACGGATATCGTCCATTCACAACAGCAGTTTAAAAATACCCATTCATCCAAATGTGTGCCACTTGTCTCCCAAGTAATTAAAAAGACACATTCCGTGCTCACCTGCCTGATGAAAGACAAGACGAAGCCCACTTCCCTTCTCAGCTAGCGTTACGTCTGCTGGCTCGTCCCCGTGGTTTGTGTTGTTGAAGCGGTGCGCGAGGAGCAGGGAGGCGGGGGCAATGCAAGCCAAGCCGGAGGAAAGCCAAATGAGAACAGACTGAGCTGAAGAGAGGAAACCGTCTTCAAGCCTGAAAGTCCTGACACAGACTCTTCCTCTAAAACAGACGGGTTTTTAACCTGCTGCCACACGGTCAGCCCATGGAGGGATTTTGCCTTTCATAAACCACGGGGTAGACATTGCTCACCACGCATGCCCACATCCAACCGTGACGTCAAGGTGCTACCTCTGCACTAACCCCGCCTTGTTACAGTAGTCCAGCCAATTAGAGGCTAACATGACGATGACGAAGTGCCCCCGCCCTTTCCCATGAACATCTCAGGGCCTCATGCTGCTTTAACAATTATGACCTTTCTTGCATAAGATGCGCTTAGTCTGTTCCACCACTGGACAGTTGCAAAACCAAAATGTTCAGTATTTCTTTGAGAATAAAATGGAGTAAATACACTCACACAGTCCGTTGTGACTTTTGTGTAGTATTCTATTATGCTGCCATCTAATGGTTGTTTGTTTGCACTGTATTGACCTACATAAATTACTCTTCAGTTCCAGTAGATAACTGACATAACCCTGTGGACACAGTGTTGGATAACTGAAGTAAACCACCAAGTTAAAAAACAAGTTTGCTTTGTAACAAAGTGGTACCTCAGGTAATTATATTTATTAAAGGTAACTATGTTCTCTTTTATTTGTTTTAAAAACATTAAGCATATTATTAATAGTAATCAACTCTTTCCATATTGGAACATATAAAGTATCTTAAGCATTTCTATATTAGGAGTCAAAGATATTAAGATTAATTATACGCCTATACCGTATAAAGCACATGATTCTGACATAATGTATTTCATTCAGGCTTCCAGCACAAACAGGCTCTTCATGATTTTCAGTCTCTGCTGAAGTTTGTATGTTTGTGTGTTGATTTGAATAGGAACCACTCAATGTTTTGTCAAAAACATGAAACTCTTTTATAATGACAGACATTTCATTTTATTATTTTTCTGTCCACTTGAGGGCAGAGAAACTCAAAACCAAGCTGACATTACAAATACCTATAGTACCATTTAAAGTGTTTGGCATTGTATGTTGTAAGACAACAGCCAGTTGGCTATTAGCACACAAAGAGCTTGATTTGCATAAACAAATCTTTTCCCTTCACCTAATCAGTGCCAGATTAACCTGAGAGGTGACCTGAGTGCAAAATAAACTGTAAACCAATTGTGTTAATCCTTTCATATACTTTTCACATTGTCAAGTATGTTTGTCTAGTCATAGAAAATACATTAGGGTTGATTAGTTTAGTGCAGCTCCACCTTGAAGGAGGATAGAAAAGTGGTTGAAATGTGACATTTTCTGTCTCACTGCTGAGCTGTATCTGCAGCCAGCTGGTACTTCAGTGAGTACAGTGGGCTTTCAGTGTCCTGTGCTGTGGTGTTGGTCTTGTGAGTGATGACTTATGCAAAGACATGATACTGAACATTGTCAAACAGCTTTTAATCAGTCTAAACAACTGCATTTAGTTAGATTACCACATAGATTATAGAGAAATGGAAATCCAACCTTAAATCTTTAGCCTCCCTAAAGGTCAAGTCCCCAGGGTGCTGTCCTACTGGGTTTGTAAATCACTTTTTGCACCTGATGTGTACGATAATTACATTTATTGGAAACCTTTTATTCCTTTTTATTTTCTTATCTTCTGGTAGTCTGAATTTAAACTGATATTTTGATTTGCATGTAACCAGTGAAATAAATGTTCTTGTGAGTAAACCTTAACTACCATTTAAATAACCTTTAACTTCAGTCATTGTTACATGACCAAATTATGACATGTTGCACAATGATTTATTTTGAGTTACATGTTATTAAGTTGGAGGTCATGAGGCCAGTTTCACAAATAAAGGATTAGCAGATCATGAGCTATTGGCGAAGTCTCATCTTCACTTATTTTTGGTCTGTTTTGATGCTCTCAGTATAAAATAAACCATTTATTGAAAATGCCAGTAAAATGTCTCTTAAAAGTGACTCCTATATTTTGTAATTACTTGTGATGGTGTCCAAAAACTTGTGTAAAATTCAATGTTATTGCAAAAAAAATTGTAAAACAATAGAAGCTATTATTTGAGGGTGTAAAACATTGGAAAGGGGAAAAAAAGATATATCACCTTTCATTTCCTGCTAATTGTGCATTTGCACACATCTTTGGCAAAGTTATAGGGGCATTCAGGCCATAGATACAGTACTGTCCATTTTAAACTGTTTAAATTCCAGCTATAACTCCCATAGAAACATAAAATAAAAAAAATGCTGAAAAATATTAAGTTTAAGATTAGAAGAGAACATTCTGTTCTTTTGCTCTTGCACAATTACCCTTTTGTGGAAAAGCAACTTGAGATATGTTCCTCATACTGCAAATATGAACACAGTCACTAAACTTGAAACCTCACATTTGCTGACAAAACACCTTTACTTCAGTGTTTTCTTTAGGTGAGTGTGTGTGTCACCATTTTTTCTCTGATTAACACCAGTCTTTTCAAATTTCCTGTTTGTCCCCCTTTGTTTGCAGCCTCATCCTGTGAAGTCAGGGGGGAAATGTACTGAAGTGTGGTGTTAAAAAAAGAACAAGCTGCAGCTGTTGACAGCATCTTTAATCAACCCACATCACAAAGGTCCTACTGTACTGTTCACAACACTGTGGCACCTAGAGTCAGCATGCTGAAGAATCAAATAAAGCCTTAATTCAGTGTGAGAAAACACTGTTTTAACAGTCCTTGTATTTCTTCACAGTACTGTACAGACTCACTTTTCCCAATCCGACCAGTTCAACATAACATGTCATCTTCTGTAATACAAAATAAAAAGAGAAATATTGAAGTATACATTTAAAATTATGGAGAACTGCTACTTAAACATGAAGTCTAACTGAGATTTCTAAAACAAATATTCAGTTCTGGTCATATTCCATCACCCAGTGCAGCACAGGTGAGACCAATACAACATAGGATATATAACTATTAACTATACATATATACATACACAATGTTTCCACATGTGTGTATCAGGTGCAGGTATCTACAGTGCCTTTGTTTAGGCGCATATTATACATAGTCATAAAACTGTAGTGCAAGCTAATTCCACATCACATATCTGATGACAAACATGCTAGTTCATTTCTCTTTTTGTGTGTCACTGTGATTTTATTTCTTTGTTCACTTTGTCAAGTGCTCTATAAACTCTTGAGGAAACAGCAGCTTTGTGTGTGTGTGTGTGTGTGTGTGTGTGTGTGTGTGTGTGTGTGTGTGTGTGTATGTGTGTGTGTGTGTGTGTGTGTGTGTGTGTGTGTGTGTGTGTGTGTGTGTGTGTGTGTGTGTGTGTGTGTGTGTGTGTGTGTCTAAATGTTCAGGTCCATGGATTATTGTAAGCCTCTTTATTCCTTGTTGATTCTTTTTGTCTGATGATGAAAACACAAGGAGCTCTTCTGTTTCTCCACGATGGTTGGACACACGAAAACACACCATGTGGATTGGCGAGGATTTGACACAGGATGTTCTTCTTCTGCTGTTTGCAGGGGATGTTTTAATCCGGAAGCAGCAAACAGCTAAAGAAGCATAGGAGATGCTATATTAAAAGTACCAGGATGTAATTTGTTAATGTCAAGTAAGGTGTGGAAGGGTGCGGCATTTATCTGTATGTGCACATGAGCTAATGGAAAACAACAAATAAAGAGTCTTAATTCCTTAGATCACGTTTTCAAACAGCTGCATGGAGTTCATGATATTCTCGTCCTGGAAGACAAAAACAGGAAACACATTTATCATCAAAAGTTCATTAAGTGGTTATAATGAAGAAATACAGTTGTGATGTTATTCAAGTACCTAACATGTCAAAAGGCAAATTTCCTCCCCAAAACTTGCAATATTATGTAATGTGAATATAAATTTACCAACACATCCTGTTGTTTATTTACTTCTGTTTATATTTTAGTTTTCATGTATCCATTGTTTTCAATGTGTCTGTGATCATGACAGATTTGGAAATTAGGGAAACCCTAATGCCCTTTAGCACTAAACAAAGGTTTGAATCAAATCAAATCAAATTGAATATCCCAGTAAAGTGTTAAGTTATTGCACCACATTACTGTTCAAGTTTCATACTTAATTTTGTATGCAGTTTTTTTATTTCTTATTTTGGGATTTATTTTTTTTGCAGTATTCTGTCTTATTTCTTTTAAAAGATACAGGTAAAAGCTTTTTTTCAAATATACTTAAAGACTAGCTTGATACAGTTTATTTTTTCCTTTTTTGAAACAATTTCACCTACATGTTTGAACAGCTGTAGAAGTTGGAGCTGATGTGCGCTCCAGTGTTTGAGTTTCAAGTAAGTCAAACAAAATTTCCTTGCTGACACATCAGTGTGTTCATGAAAACAACGCCTCCTGCCTGAAAGAACTGCTCATCTGCCTCCATTTCCCTAAAACCAAACTCTACTCTATGGGGACTCTTTAATTAATTCTGTTGTTTTTATTATTTGCTCTCAATATAAAATGCATTATAAAAACATCATTATTGTTTTTTATTAAATATTAGAATAATTATATGTATCAATGTACATCCAAATATACTAATCTCATTGCGACTGACAGATTGGCAGACATTCAAGGACAGCCTAAAACAAGATAAGGAAGTACACATTGTTTGCATTCTTGTGAAGTCATAGAAAATATGTTTGTCATCACCCAGTCAGCCTGGTTTTTATGACAATAGAAAAAAAGAATCACAACAAAGGACCAAACCCTCAAGTGACTTTTTCCAACACATGCTGATCACTCAGTGGATCCATAAATGCTAATTATAATTTCATAAATGTTGGAGCTGTGAAAACATGTTTTTGTTTCCAGATAATGTCAGGCTGGCCAAGACGTGTCCTCTGAGGTAAGGTTATACTTAAGGAAACTCAGAGCAGTACATAACAACAAAAGATGTCCTGACACCAGATGTATCTTCATACAGCAGATTAAGAAACAGAAGAAAAACAAAAAAAATACCATGGACTTGGTAAAAAACAATGAGTGGAAAATTTTCATGACAGGCTTCAATGATTTTTTCACTCTTACCTTCTAATATTCTTACAAAAGCTGAATGTGTGTGTCTGTAATAACTGTATGAATAATCAAATCATGTCTTGATTGGAAATCTTTGATCTTACAGTTAATTTTGATGAAAGGGAACTCCAGTGAGTGGAGAGAGGGCAGTGATACATACAGATGATGGGAAGTGAAGTTGAACAAACAGTAAGTCATGTGTTCACCCAGTGTGATTCACTTAGTCAGTATCTATTTGACAACCTGCTGACACTGGCATTACACCATGGCCTGTTGTTCTCTATTTTCATGGATGAGCCCTTGTTATTTTTGTTTTTAATGGCCTGTTTGAGTATTTGGGTGTGTTTTTTGGTTGTGGGTGGCAAAGTGTGTAAAAGGTCACCTTCTGACAGGTCTCAATGAACTCTTCAATAGTCACCACACCGTCTCGGTTTTTATCCATTTTCTGTTAAAGCATCAATCAAACAGACAAAACAACTTATTACTAGGAAAGTTGAGATGCTTTGAAGTAATGCTTCAATAAAAAAATGAAAGAATGACTTGGAAAGCAGAATTTATAAGTTTTTCTTGGTGTATAGTCAGAACCTGGAAGAACTTGTCCACGTGTTCATAAGGAGCTTCATCTCGCACGCAGGGGTACGTGTACCTCCCCATCATGTCATAGATGGACTTCATGATGGCCAGCATCTCCTGACAACATGAAGGAGCACAAAAATGAAGGAGTTAGAGATACTTTTTGTTTTTTTAAGCTCTTTTCTTTTACTGCTGACCACCTGCTGTGGCTTGGTTTGATGTAGCCTGCCCTTTCGCTGCACCTTTTACCCCTGCTTTCTGTCAGATGATACAAATCAGTGCTTACAGTAGGTTTGCTGTGGGATTAAGCTGAATACCAACAGACACCTGTGTGTGGTTGAGTCTCATTTTACAAACCTCTTTGGTGATGTAGCCGTCCTTATTGATGTCGTACAGGTTGAAGGCCCAGTTGAGTTTCTCAGTGACTGAACCTCTGAGCAACACCGACAGGCCGATGACAAAGTCCTCGAAGCGGATTGACCCGTTTCTGTCGATGTCGAATGCATTAAACAGGAAGTGAGCGTAGGTGGTTGCATCTGTGGACCAAAGGAGTCAAGATCATAGTTTTAGTGCTTTGACCATTTCTGAAGGACCAGGGTCAGACCTTTTACTTGAGGAATGATAGCAAGAGGCTAGACTCTGATACATGCACATTTAAAAGTTTCTTAACTCTTATTGTGCTTGTACTTAATAATTTATGGAATATAGGGACACCCTTAACTGAACCAGAAAATTATTTAACATGAGTTTCAATTACTTTTACTCTCACTTAAGCTTCAGTTATTTTCATGTAACTATACATTTGGCAGATGAAAGGAGAAAGAAAATTTAAATCAAATGCACAAGAAAACTAATGCCAAGTACTTGCCCAACCAAGCACATTAAACACCAAACAGACAACTCTTTGCTGTTGAAAATTCATTGTAAAATCTGTAACATTAAAGGACAAGACAGGAGAGATAATTCTAACTTCTAACCTCCTTGGGGGAAGAACTGAGAATAGATGGTCTTGAATGTCTCCTCATCAACCATTCCACTGGGACACTCCTGCTCCAGAGAGGAAGAAAAGACACACATTAGGAGAAACTATGTCTAATTAAAGCATGATAATGGTGTTAAAACTTTGTTAAGTGTCCCAGCAGCTGGACCTACGTTCTTAAAACCCCGATACAAAGACTGGAGCTCCTTTCTGGTGAACTTAGTCTGGGCCTGCAGCTGGTCCAGCCCTTCCGGCTGGTGACGCACCGTGGACAGCTCCAAATCACTGTCGCTACTGTCTGTGGAAGAAAGAGAGGAAGACAGAAATGGAAAGATGGATAGACAGACAGAAAGAGGAAGGATAAAAGAGAGAGGAGATGTATTGTGGGAGAGATGAGGAGGAGAAAGAAAGTGGATGGGGGCAGACATTAAGTGTGTGGATGCAGGTAAACAATCAGGGAGGGAGACATTTGTCATTAACGGGACAACTTGCAATTTAGGAAAAAAATCAGGCCAAATCAGGGGGATGAAATAAGGGGATGGTACTTTCTTTATGGCGGAAATGTCACCAAAGTATGGATTGATATTTTATTATTTTGCCTGAATAAAAAAGAGAATTTACAAAAAATGGTCTTTTTGTATTTTTTTGGAGCATAATTGGTTTCAAGTTCACACACAATAAGAGAAAGTACTGAACAACTGGGTCAAAGGAAAATGTTAAAGTTTCGAGAAAACAGAGGGAAGTTTTCTGGAAGACAACTGTTTTATACTCACCATCTTTAGACAGAGAGAAAAGAGGGAGAGGAGGAGGAGGAGGGGTGTTGAGACAAAGATGGGGTGAAAGAGAAAAAGTGGAGAACAGCGAGAGAGATAGTGAGAGGAAGGAAAAAGGACAAAGAAAAGACATCAGATCAATCACTGAGAGGTTTATACCATGAGGCAGCGAGCGGTCCAGAGGAAAAAGACTCAAGATACATTTGATCAAACATCCAGCAGAGCACTGAAATATGATATACTGTGAAACATAAAGAAAAGGCACTGTGGAGGGAGTTTCTTTCAGACTCTGTCAAACAACGGATAAGTTCAGTTCTTTAAAAAGTGAGAGCAAGCACCAGGAGACGACCTTTGAAATATAAACAAATAGCAGTTTGTTCACAGTTGTAACAAGTCATAACTAAACTCCTTCTTGAACTCTGAACAGCAGTCTGGCTTAGATAATCTTACCACAAATTAAGGCCCAGTGAGGTTTTTAAAGCTTTTAACCACATCCAGCTTTAATCTGTTTCTAGCTGGTTATTGAAACTTAGGTTAATTTCATAAAACACAGCACGTCCTTTTTTGGCAGTTTCGATTGTAAGAAGAACATCTGTTATTGTACATGTGCAGAGGAGGAATCAATCTATTCTAATTTTCTTTTTTCTGCTCCTTTTCATTAAGTTTTTGGGATCTTTTATTTTGTCTTTGTATCAATTTTTATTCATAAAAGAATGAAATAAAAATAAATAAATAAATCAATCAATTAAAAACCTCAAGCAACTTCCTGCTTTCTGTTTGTCAGAAATACATTTAATGGTAACGTCTGGATCTTAAACAGTCATATGATAGATTTTTCTGGACAGTTTTAAGTAACTTTATTATGACTTAGAGCATAAATCTTCTCTGGAGTTAGAAATCATATAAGTACCCAACACCTGTGTGACACTTAAATGTCAAATAAGTATTGTCGTGTAGAAGAAATTGTACATAAATAACACTCAACTCTATGTGCAGACATACTTCATGCCATCCCAGCATGCAACAGTGCCATGAGAGCTTAAGTGACAGGTTTTAGACTCTCGTATTTTAGTGCTTTTACAATAATTTTCAATATAAAAAAACACTTAAAGGAAATAAATATTTTTTTTAGCCTAGCTTTGTCATTTCAAAAAAACATCTCTAATTGAGAAATCAGAGTGGAGAGAAAGATCAACTAGCTTAACGTGCTAACAGATAAGTCAGTGGTAAAGTCATAAGTCATCAACGTGATACTCTTCATGGTGATTGTTTTTTTATTATTATTTTAAGATTTACATCATTATTAAACACTTTTTTACTAAATTGTCAGTCAGTTATGTCTACAATGACCATACACCACAGTAAACATGCAACTAGCAAGCTAGCATTAGCTTTGTTGCTTTAGACAGCAACTCCTGGCAGTTAGGGGGTGTAAATATCTGAACAAACACAAAACTCCAAAATGTAAACAGTAAACTGGTTTACCAAGGATAGATTTAAAGACAGGAACAATTACTGGAGCTATAATTTCAAAGTGGACCAAAAATAAAGTGTGTATTCAAAGGTGACTAACCAAACGTGTTGACAAAAACACACTGTTGATTACCTTATGAGAGGTTGTCCTCACAGAAATAGCTGTTAAAATCACCATGCCATTAAATCTATAATAGAAGTATACTTAACATATTTGTTCAGTGAGTAATATAAACCATTATTGGTTTGAATGTGATTTAAATTCAGTCTCCTTTCCCTTCTTCCTCATCCTCATCTCTTTCCCAGGTACCTCACCTGTCTCTGTGATGTCAATCAGGCCCAGCAGGTGCATCAGTTTGAGGAACATGATCACCAAACAGACGATACCCACAGTCTGGAGTCCCTCCGTCTCCCACCTCACACTCATCTTCCCCTCTTCCTCCACCTTTTCCTCCACGATCTCTCTCTTTGTTTTCCCTTCACTACTACATAATGATAAACATTATCTGTACACTTCTCCTACAGTGCATCTGTATCTTTTGGGCTCACTCTCTATGTCCTTCTTCTCTTTCCCTTCCTGTCTCGGAAATAGTGTCACTCACCCATCACTCATTTTCTGTTTCTTCATTTAGCCCTTCCCTTCTGCCTTTTTTAATTGACTGCCTCCCCCTCCCTCCTCTCATGTTCTCACTCTCTCTCCTTTAGTAATGGAGCTGTCAGGATATGCTCCACAATTGCAAATAGGGTGTGACGGTCCAACTCTCGTCATATGTACCCAGGGGTTGGGATAAACTTTCAGAAAATCCACATGAAATGAAAAACTGATGCCCCACAACTCATCCCCCTCCTTCTTTCCCACTCTCACATATTTTTATCAATTAACCTGTAACAACAAAGAAAGCAGGGCAATTATTTTTCATCATTACAGCCACATAAATAAATGGTAAATAAATCAAACCACTGAATGTGGAATCTTCAAACAGTCAAGTATTTAATGTATTTGCCAATTGTGACATAAAAACAATGATTTTCCTTTAAGGAATCAGATAGACTGGTGACAAAGGTCAACAGGTGCCCTCAATCTTCTCCCACTCAGCTCTGTGATCCACTTTCTAATTGCGCCCCTGTCTCTCCTGGGGCCCCTAACACAGATTTAATACTGTGTCACACACTCATAATCAAGTAATAAAGGGAAACAGTGGGCACAGGCTCCCTCTGGTGGAAAATTATGGAACAACAAGAGCAGAGCTAAAAGACAATGTGCCAGAGTTCACAGGTAACTTCATACTTATTTTATATTGTACAGAATCAACTTTTATTTTGACAAGAAGAACAACAGTTTAGAAAGGCTTTTTATACAGTTTATAAAGGTTTTGTCTTTAACAGTGTACTTCTTTTTTTTTTTTTTTGATTAATCATAAACACTATGATTATGACCTGATATTTTAAAATGTCAACATAAACATGAAGTATGGGAAATTTCTTTGTGCAAAATCCAGACTCATCTTTTAAGCATTGGTTTGTATATCCAAATTATGGGCAGCTTGCACATAACAAATACGTGTATCATTATATGCTAAGTACAAAGTTGAGATGAAATCCTCACAGATATGTAAAACCTTCTTCCTCGAGTGTAAATGTGTGTGAGTGTGTATGTGAATGTAACTGTGAGGTTGTGTGTATCTACAGGTTTTGAATTTGATTTTTTTTTATGAGTTCTCATCAAAATATATCATTTAATGATAAAAACACTTTGTGGACTCGCTTAAAAAAAACAATATGGTTTAGCTCCAAACGCATTATTACATTTACAGATATGACACTCGCGTGATTCTAAGGGTTGTAGCAAACCATTTCTGTTATTACTGTTATAATTGTGATTTATTGAATGTTAATTTGTCACCTTTGTTATTTTTTAAATCCTAATCTTGTAGTTAAGCTTCACTGGGTCCTTAAACTGAAGGCTCTCGAAAACAAGATCTGCGCAACACAAGATGAGAAAAACTCGGAACGTACAAAATGATACATAAAAGAGAATTCAAAACACAAACATACGACAATAAGACAAAGGTAAAAAATAGATTCTCTCCAAAACAAATAAGTTGTGAAACAATTCAGCCCCTAAAAAATGTATGCCACTCAAAAAATGATATCATGGCACCATATTAGGTTATTATTCATAATCAGAAACCTTTCAAGGTATGTGATCAATTAATTAATAGATAAAGTATTTTGATTGATTTTGTCTTATGCCATTTCTATAGTCTTTTGTATTTTGAGATTTTTCAAAATTTGAATTATTAAAAATAATAAATCAAGCTATTTTTTAATCAAGTTCTATTTTTTCGGTTATATAAATACAGAGATTAAAAAACTTAAAATTCTTCTAAACCTAACCCTTCATGACAGATAAACAAGTCAAACATAAACAAACTTAAATGTATAACATGACTCAGTCTTTCTCCATCTATTTATGGTATACTGAACCCACAGTTTGAATAAAACCTGCATGAAGAACTAATGTGAAGTAAAAATACCAAATATTGGTGTCAGAGGACTTCAGAATAAAGTGAGTATATCTCTAAAGACAAAGGCTACTTATGGCATCAGATGTCGGCCCAGAATAGGACCAAGCTGGACTGAGCCCAAAATCCACATCAGATCAGAGACGTGGGACTGAAACAACAAGCAAAGGCCAGCCGGTTCATTAACCTGGATTTCAAACAAGTTCATACCAGACACACACACACACACACACACACACACACACACACACACACACACACACACACACACACACACACAAAAACACACACACACACACACACACACACACACACACACACACACACACACACACACACACAGAAGGTTGGTCAATGTGTTTACTTTGTGTGAGTCATCATCAAAGGGTATTGTCTTGAGTTCTGATGATATAAATAATGCAGCGAATGAGCTTCGAGACATCGGTCTGCTGATTGATAAAGGACGTCTAATGGACCGCTGATGCTAAATGTGGAAAATGGAAGATGACCCACAGATGTGCTTCAATTCATATGCAATTCTTTTTTAGATTAAATGCTCGATACAACGCAAAGTAAAAATCAATTTCTCTGTTTTACATCAGAGGTTTCGTTGTGTCTTCACACCAGTAAGGAGAAAACTCCGGGACTAAAAATAGAAATTAGTGCAAACTGCAGTTCTTCAATTGGCCACTTTACTTAAGATTAAAAAAGTCAGTAAATCCTTAAAGGGACTGTGAGGACTTTGTGGAAAAGCTAGCATTTGTGCTGTTGATAAAGACTTTGCCTCCCATATGCACTTGCTTCTCACTGTTGTGAGGATCAAGGTATGAGTTTGTTTTGAAAATGAATGGACTTCGGATCTTCTTTTTATCACTACTTTTCTTTGTTTAAGACAACTTTTTACACTATTGTTTGAAACGTGACAACAAGCAAACTTGTTGACAGAACAGTAAAAAGGTTAAAAGTATTGTGAGTGACGATGACGAGAGGCACCCCCTCGTATCCTCATTTAAGTTTTTACCTTCTGGACGGCGATACTGCACCCCACTATTCGGAACAAAACAGAACTTAAATGTTGTTTGTTTCACAGGCCATCTAATTTCTTGACATTTTTCAGTCATGGCTACTCAGCTGGTTTGGTGATACCTCCTTCTTTCTCATTTTATAAATCAGTGTTTAACGTTGGTTGTATGATTTATCCAGTTTTGTCACGTCTGTATTGTATGTTTAAATGCCTTGCGTGATTTCTGACGCAACTTGATTTACCCCAAGGGGGCAATAAAACTATATTACTATTACTACTACTACTACTTTGTAAATTCAGTTTGGACTATAGTTAAGTAGCCAGCTTTATTTAGCGCTATTTTCAGCCCTGAGACGTGTCTGTAACTTGTAATGTTAGCAAATCCTGGTCATGTCCTTATCTAGCAAGCAGAGCTAACATAACCTCACTCTTCATTTCATTGATAGACTTTCAAGTTTGAACAGATCACTGCAGAATAACTACTGCATGCGGGTTGAAATGAACATTTTCACAAACAGCTTAGCCCGTGTTTTCACCTTTAACCTTCATTTTAGCCTTTAGCTTGTGTCTAGCCCTTAGCCGGTGCTCTGTCACTCTCCTGTTTATCTTTCTTCTGCTCTTCTGTCCTTTTCTGTCTGACAGTTAGAGTCCAGTGTCCACCATTACTACAATATTAGTCACTGTAATTGTTTTCAGCCGAAAAAAACACAGACCTCTCTTCTCACTACTAAACTTTGTCAGCTGGCGTGGTGTTGTCATAGAGACTTTGATGTGCCATAAATCAGTCTGGTCCTGTCTGACCCAGTCAGGAAGCTGAGCAATGAATTTGGAAATAACCTATTTAGGTGCTGACGACAAGCTCTTTCTAAGTTGTGGATCTCAATCAGGCATATATCTAGAGATAAGACTTTTTCTGTACTGTAGTTCATGGTACAAAACTCAATCCGGCTTCAAAAACTGGCACTGAGAATCAGTATTGAGAAGTATCTAATCCTGCGAAAGTTATGAAAAGGCATCAGCATCAGACTAAGACTTTTTACAATCAGGTAAAAACTCTTGACAGAGCTTTAAATTCAGACATTTGGGTTCGGGGATGTTGGGTAGTCAAGATGGCAGCCCAAAGGGATCATCTCAGGCTATGTGATACTAAGTTTGAGAGAGGACTTAACAATTAATTATCATAAAACACAGTAGTAGAGTTTAAAAGACCTCTTTGCTTCCTCTAAATATCTCTCTTTCCTGAGGAAAGCACGCCTGCGGACATAAAGTCACATTTGCAGGTGGAGCTACGACCTGTTCAAGGCAAACTATGAAAATATTATGATATAATAATCATAAACATACTCTAACAATGTCAAAGGCCACCCTGAAAGTTAGCAGCCTACAGAGCAGGAGATATACTTTTATAAACAAAAGAAACATGATGAATGACTGCGTGAAGGACAATAAGAGTTGAGTTAAAGCAGGATTCATTTATCCGTTGAAAGAAATCAAAACAAAGGACAACATCTTGAAAATTTACTGCAGCCTGAAGCAGAAAGTGAGAAGTTTGGAGTGAAACAAAGATGCTTGAGTGTTAAAGATTGATAAACCTGTTAATGAGCAGATGCTGGGAGAAATGAAGCAGGAGGTGCAGAAGTAAATAAAATGTTGGGGGTCAGGGTGAAGCCAGATGATTTGAATTTTGGAGGCTGCTGAGAGATGGCCAGTGTCCTTCAGGGTCCTGGAGGAGTTCTCCAGACTCCATATTTAGGTGGCCTCAGAGAAAGCCTGTTCGATAGTGCATGTATAATTAATGTGAAGTAATGCTAGACCAGGGTGTGGGTGCTGCCACAGGAGGAGGAGGAGGGAGGAGGAAGAGGGGGGTCTCACTGAGGGATCTGCAGATTGGTGAAAATGAGTTGTGTGATAAATTATGAAACAATATTACTGGTGTTTTTGTTGAATTTATTACTTGTGATGCCGAGCCATATGAGGCGCACTAATGTGCCTGCTGGAGCCTTCCTGCTGTAATTGTCTTGGCACGCTGACGGGCAGGGCACTCTCGCTGGCTGGACTCCAGCCCAAAAACTCAGATCAAAGACAGCAGCATCATTCAGAGAGCTGATCTGATGGCTCTTTTACAGTCCCAAATGTACACAGTCTAGTGCCTGATCAAGGTTTTATGGAAAATCTCTGAGTAGGCAAAATAAAACACCCCATTAACCTTTTTCCCACTCTGACACCAACAACACACAAGATTAATGACTGTCAACAACTTCTGTGACACTTCAAAAACAGAGACAAAAATAAGAATACATGGAGCTGTAGCTTCAACATAATGTTTGGTTATCATTTAAGGATAGTTTGTGTTTTGTTTCTAATCTCATTAGAAATAGGCCTTACTTTTTTCTGTGAAGCGCTCATCATTCAGACAATATGCTACACCATAAAGAGACTCTACCTTCTCTTGTTTGGGAGGCAATGCCAAAAATAATTAACTTAGCCCATTGGAAAAAAACGTAGATGCTTCAAATATTACATCCACAACAGTAAACAAGACAAAGAGCCAGTATTTGAACTATTGGAGTTATTATCAATGCAGATGAGAAATATGCTCCTGGTTGTATCTGCCATAAAGGAGTTAGATGGGGATGCAGTGAGCACATTTTCATTTTGCATTTTTATTTTGAAATATACATCTTTAAAAAGTATAACTCCATGATTAAAACACCTGTAAAACTGAAATAAAAATAAACTTATTTTTCCTCTTAATTTAGGAACATAATAATAAGTTCATTGGGAAAGCATATCAATAAAACATATGTTTCTATAAAATTTACTGTTATGTGTACTTAGCAAATAAACCAAACAGTTAAACAAATAAACCAAACAGTTAAACAAATGAACCAAGAAGTTGGGTTGTTTTATGTTTATGTCCTTTTATAATCAGAGAAACTAATTTTAAAGTAGGATTGTTTAATTCCCTCTGTGAGTGTTTTTTAATCTGATCATGAACCCTTCTGTCCTTTTCCTCCATATTTAAAAGCAGTGGATGAAAGTCAAATAAAACCACTGTCAGCTGTGTTTACCCGGTTAGTCTCTAACACGATACAACACGTCCCAGAAGGAATTTTGGCGTGAGTGAGCAGCGATTTAATGTGGAAATCCCCCCAAAATGTCAACTTTTCATGAGCTGAGAAAAACAGCCTGATCTTTTAAAGTCTTACCTTGTCAGGATCATTCAAATGCCAAATTTGGATAAATATCATTCAGTTCAGAGCTCAAGCACAATGTTTCTACACAGATGTCAAAGGCTGGAATTTAAGAGATAAACTTGGCACCGTCAAACAACACGTAAGACCTTTATCCCTCTCTGGTTTGCATTCATAGGCCGACTATTAATATTAATTAAAAAGTGTGTAACACACCCCATCAAGTCTGTGAGAATTCATTCACTTAAATTTTAGTCATTGATATCTTTTTAATATCTTCATCAAAGATGGTCACAAGTAGCTGAATTAACTACTCTCAAAGTTATCACTGCATCCAACCATACAGTGTGTTAGAAATCAAACTTTAAATGTTCATGTAGCTTGAGAACACTGAATGTTTTCAGACGGCATTGGGCGAACTTTTAAGTATGATCCTTTGTGATAGAGATGAGAGCGCATGCAGCCATGATGAAGCATCAAACTGCAGGTTTCTGTCAAGCAATAGAGGGGCCTCACATGGGCCCTTACCTTCAAATGAGGACATGGGCTCCAGGATACCAAACTGCTTCAGAACTGCCATGAAAAGAATGATGACAACGCCGATGGCAAACAGCTCCATGCCCTGGATCCCCATGACTGCAGCACGGGGGAGCCCACTGAGGGCCAAGCCTGCAGGACAGGGCCTCGTCCCGAGTAGAGATGAAAAGGAAGCCAAGGTCGGCCCTGGGAAAGCTGGGCCGAGCGAGTCAAAAACAAGTGTTTGTAACACAGCAGATCAGGGATCAGTTTGATGTTTGGGTGACTTCATGGGTTTGTTTCCAAGCCCTGGACTCAGCATGAGAGCTGGGACAAGGAGCTGCACGAAGGCTGCTCTAATGTCAACACTGATGCTGACGTGAAAAAAATGTGGAAGCTGACATATATGGAAAACCTCCCTCTCTAAACCCATGAGGAGAAACGGGGGTTGTGTCACCATCCATTTATCACAACGCATTAAAACAAGACGTTTAGAGTCACTTTGCTCCTGCCTGCACTCTCAGGAGCTCAGACTGATAAAGACACAAGTTACGGCTCACCCTCTAAATCCAAACAGCTATTATCGGTCCTCACGTCATAGTTTACACTCAGGGATCACATGTTGGTTTTGGAGGAAAACGTCCTTTGGGGAAAGCAAAGAATGTGGTGCAGCCTCGGTGTCCATTTTCAGGATTTTGCCTCCATTAGGACAGAGAAAGTCTGGGCGAAAGCAGCTGTGTTATTGAGATACAAAAGATCAGAGAGCAGAATGTAAAATCCTTATTGCTGCTCCTCTCCCAAGCTATAAAGACAGAATTACATCAGCAGGTATCAATAAATTACCCCATTATGTACTCAGACCAAGAGCAGGTCTAACACTTCAGCTCTGCAACTAAAAGACTTTTTTTCTGCAAGCCAAGGATAGTCTGACTGCCGCCAATATTTACAAGGAGATATTACTGTAAAGTAGACCTGTTAAACTTGATGAGAAAGCAACATTGCATGCAAATTAAAGCTGTGCAGAGCAGGGGTGAACTTTCCAAAAATCTTGAAAAAAAAGACTCTTAGGACATTTTTAAATCACCAGTTTCCTTCTTCCTTCCGCTGTTTTCTGTAATCCTCAGGTCCACCAAAACCCATTCAACAAAGATCGCAATACAAGTCAGAGCGAGTTCAGCGTTGTTTTCCCATCTGATGCGGCACGCTTCGTTGTTAGTCCAAATTCAGCTCCAGATATGGAAGAGTTCAACTCAGTAGTGAAAGCACTCAGCAGTGTCCAGGGAGGGTAGTCCTGAGAAACTGAGCGGAGCTGTGGGGAATGAAAACCTCCTCCCCTCTGGTGTCTACCTCCTCCGCACATACTTTCCCATCACTCCCCTCTCTCTTGCTGCAGCTTCCTCAGTTTATCTGTTGCTGAGTTTGTTTTGTTGCAACTTTTCTTCCCTGCACTCAATCAGGGTTTAAGTGTCCTGTCCACCTGTCTTTCCTCATGATTGTCTCTTCTTTATTCTTTATCTTTATTGTGGTTTCATAACTTTGGCCAGCTGCAGACCTCTTTGCTCCTTCTACTTGACCCCACTGTGTTACTTCCTGCTGCCAAGTGTCTGTACGTTCTCCACTAAATCTGCCTTATGATGACGTTATTAACCAGGGTCGGTTTAGAAAATGTTTGATCAGGGGACATCAGACCGAGAGGCAACAGGGGAAGCAGTTTTAAAATCCGTACAAATTTGTAAGATTTCGAAAGTATAAAGTACATCAAATACTGCTGCAACTATAAAAAGCAGGAGGCCCAAAGCTCCTCCTGCATCATCTACTTGTTTGTGTTTGATTCCTGAACTTTTGGTGGTAGTTTGAAAGAGCTTTGAACTAAATTCACCTTTGTTCAGCAGAATCTTATCAAAAACCCAACACTTTGCCAAACTTTGCAATCATTATTAAAATCTTTTAGTTGGTTTGGTGCCCCTTTGTGATATTTTGTATTTATTCTAATTCTGCATGTTTTGAATTTTGCTTTACATTTCTCGTCTATCTTAAAATTTGTTAAAAGTATTTAAAAATATAAAAAAGTAGAAGGACAACAACGTTTATAAAGATACAGGTTACATTTTCCTATTTAAGTTAAATATTTCTAGTCAGAATCACACAACTGATATCAACGTCAATAATACATTTCATTAATATGACCACTTTGGATCAAAATGACAAGTACTCCTTAAAAAAGAAGAAGAAATAAACAACCACTTACAGGATGGCATCAACATTGACAGGGGCGCTGCGTTTGAGGAGTCAGGGTGATTAGAAAAGCCCATTTCTACCCCCTTTTATTGGACTTTGAACAATACATCCACTAGAGGGCGCCTGGAACGCCCCTCTTGGTCTTTGCTGCCGTCTATCTGACATTTATTTCCTATCTGATCTCCACCCACCTGTTCTGCTGTCCCCGTGCTGTGACCACATAACATCTTTTATTTGTTCCTAGTCTCAAACAAACACAATCCTTCCTTTAAACAGAAATTTTCCGGTGTATTGTACTTTGTTATACGCTGCTCAGGACTCTCCCTGTGAACTGCAGACAGGGGAGTAAATAAGAAGCCTGAATAGAAATGAGTAATTACATTAGTGATGCCTTAAAAACCTTAATGATTCCTGGAAGTGTGTGCAACAGTTGGCCATAGATAACATGGAAAAATATTATTAGAGTGTGTGTAAGTGCCAGTGTGTGTATAAATGTAGCTGAGTTTAGAATTCAAAAGAGGATAACTGATGACTCTGCACTTGCTAATGCATCAAGATAAGAAGGAGAACAAAGAAGTGTGTGTTAGTGTGTGAGTGTGTGTTAATGCATTGACTTGGTTTGAGATAGGAGACACAGAGTGAGAGAGATCAATATCTTAGTGGTGAGGCGGTGGTGGTGGCGAAGCATCCCCCTCCTCTATCTCTGCTTTTTACGCTTTACCAGAAAAATACAGATTCCTGAAGACTGATAAAATGAAAATCTATGATCATAGATACGACTATGTTTCCAGCTGAGGGATCACCCTGAAGGTCGTATTTACAATCCAGGTGGCTATTTGTGGAAGAGAGTGGATCAGGTGACAGGTGTTAACACACAAATAGAAAAAAAAAGGAGACTCGCTTACACTCACACTGGTGCTTGAAAGAGAATCATTTGGCTTTAGGGTCTATTTATGTACATTTAAGTTTTGTTCCCCTGTACATTGATGCTCGAGTTAAGAGTTTGCGGGTTTATATTGTGTGTGTCTGTGTGTTTGTTTCTCTAAGCAGGCCATTAGGACACTAACAGGTTTTTAAAAGGTAGGCTTGGCGCTGCCTGCTGACACAACAGTCAGTAAAAAGGGGAGAGGACTCTGTTTCCTCTTGGTCAGACACATCATCAGCAAAAATCACCTCAAGACTTCACCACAGCCACAGAGGAAGAGATGCAAATATGACGCTCAGCAGTTACAGTTTACAGTAACAGTTTGCTGATAACACTAAACCGGTAGTATAAATTATCTTCATCGTTCTATTCCTGAGCCTTTCAAACTTCTGGGAGAGCTTGTTATGGAGCATAATAAAATAAATATTGATGTCTCTTAACGACCTAGAAAAGAAAACGAGACAATTTGCATAAAGACCTTTTTTAACCAAAGCTTTGTTTAATGATTGGAGTCATTTCGGAGGTTAGGTGTCAGACAGTAATAGTACGGTGCTGAAATGTGCTTTCTACCAACATTTTTCTATCAAAAGTACCGGGTACTGATTCATGTAAAATCAAAAGATACCATGTTTGGGTACCTAAATGCACCCTTATGACTGTGAAGTAGTGCAAGATTAGGCGATTTTCCATGCTGGACATGAACACAGCATTGCAAGGTTTTATAATGAAGAATGAATATGTTAAATAAAAAAATGTGATTTTATTATTAAACCATTTGATATTTTTTTACCCCATAAACAGAAAAAAGTATTGAAAATTGTTACCGTTGAGTACCAAAACATATTGCCAGGTACTGGGCATCGGTACCATATCGATTCAAATGTGAAAGGTACCCATTACTACCACAGGGGGCGCTAAAACCGTCACAACTTGAAAGTTCCCCATGGAAGCTTTGAAGGAATAGCTCAGCATTTACCAGTGTAATAAACATGACTCTACCTTTAGCAGTTGAATATTTACTCAACTAAAAACATTTTTATTTATATTTTTATCGCTTAAAAAATGAGGAGGAAAAAATTTGTGTCAGTACTGTTACTTAAATATAACATCCAGTCACGCTTAAAGTAATTGAAGGAATTGAAAACTACCTCAAGAATGGCATCTTATTAGTGCATTTTGATCAGACTCAAGAAAGTCATTTGAGAGACATGTTTTGTAATCCAATATCAATCATGTCTAATACACTTTATATGGTTCTTTCCCTGAGGTCATAAAATTCTTTAAAAAATGTTTAAATTTAGTTTGAATTTATTTTGCTTATTTGAATTTAGAAGAGTGAGAGAGTTCTTTAAAAATCATAAAAATAAAAAACTTAAAATAGTTGCAGTATTATTACCAATTGTAAAAAAAAAAAAAAACTAGAAGAGTAAAATTTAAAATTGTGGTGAAATAAGTTTTAAAAATGGACATAAATGCTTAATATTTTTACCTAATTACACTGTTTGCAGCATTGTCCATGATAAAAATATTTCTAACTACAATACGTAATATTCAGAATGTCTGTTGGATACTGCTACTTCTCCAAACCAAATGCTAAAACTACACACTGACCTAAACTCAAGTTTTTTTTATATATAATTCTCAGTTATGAGTTGATTGATTTGTAGGATTTTTGCAGCATAACAGCTCAAAACTAGTAGAAAAAAAAAAGTTAAAAAAAGTACTTGAGGAAAGACAGGACTAAAAAAAAAGAACAAGGAAAGAGTGAAAAAAACTTAAAATATATTGAATAAAAATGAAGTAACATTTTAGAAAAATTCATTTAGTGAAGTAAAAGATAATGGTACCACAATTTAAATGGTATGACCTCCTACCTGAGCGATGGTACCTGGCTGCACTGTGGCCACAGTGAGAAAGGCAGCTGGGGCGCGACAGGCGTCTCCGGGCCTCCACAGAGAGAGCAGCCATCACAGCTCCCATAACGCAGCTTCACCTCTCGACAAAAACAACGCTAACACAGCTGACAAAGTACTCTAAAATACTCTGACTACCATCAAAGAAAAGATTCAAACCTTAAAGATCAGATACAGCGCTGACTCATGAAGGTCAACGCCAACAAGTTTTAACTAATTTTCAACTTTGACTTAAAAAATGTCGACTCGACCTGAAAAGCTTGAAAGTCTGAATCCTGTGAATCAACAAAAACAACTGCCTTACTGTTGAAAAGGTGACAGGTGAGGGAGTTTTCTTGTGTGTGTTTGCACGGATGAGTGTGTGTGTATTTGCACGTGTGCGTTTGATGCCCCATTTGAAAATCTGTTTGAGTTTGGACACCATGTGACAATAAGAGGGGGAGATAAAAAGGAGGAAGGGATCAAACAGCACCTTAGAGCTTCTGACCTTTCACATCACACACCTCCACTCCTTTTTTTCCTGTCTCACTCCCTTCCTCTCTTCTGATCGTTCTCCACAAAGCAGCATCCCTCCAACTCTCATAACTCCAACTCTTAACTGTCTCTCATTTTCTTGTCTACCAAATTCCTTCTTATGGTGGTACAAAGAAGCCTTTATTATCTCACTGCAGACAATCAAGTGTATCCTAAGTGTTATTTATCACACTGTATGGTGACGTGTACTTTACTATTATCCAAAAGTTTGGTATTAAGACAGATTCTACTGTCAGGTCAGGTCTTGACATTGGCATCAGAAACTGTAAACGTGTGCATCAAAGACTTATACAGATGAACTCTGAGAAAAGAAACGATACCAGCATCTGGACTTTCCAAGAGAAGACCACAGCCCTGCAAAAATAGAAATCTCAGCAAGCAACAATGTCTTATTTCTAATAAAAAAGTAGTATTAAATTTTAAAAGAGCCACATTCACCTAATAAATGACCAATCTAATAAGATATTGGAGATGTTGGAGATGAGGAATGAGACGTAAACACTTTCTTCGATTTCAGTTCACAGAGTCATCGAGGCCACAAAGGTGGAATGTATCCAGCATCAACACCTTCAACAAATTTGATCAACATTAGACCACTCAGCCATAAAAAACTGTGGTTCAGTTTGATACATGTGACACACAGACACCTCTCAGACATGTGAGGGAGGCTTGCCAATCCTATGACATCACATTACACACATCCACGCATCCACAACATGCAGCAGATGAGTGCTACAACCAAATACCTGCAACCTGTGCTCAAAAAATTAATGTGGAGGCTCCAACACCAGTTTGGCTTTTACTCAAGAGGTCACTCTTTGTTTTCTTCTCTTTCTGCAGCTGGCCGGTGGAGACCGAAGAATCACTCCTGACTCCTTTAAAGGAAATGTAAAGGGGTTTACAGGAGGAAAAACGGCTTACTCCATAATGTAAGTGCATAATTCAGGGAAGCCGTGGCTGAGAAGTAGAGTCATATCTCTAGAGCCGAAGGTTTGAGGTTAAGTACCGGGTCCTGCTAAAAAAAAAAAAAAATTGGCTGAGATAAAATGTTTGACATAAATTTAACACTTTCGGCTTTCATTTCAACAAGTGAGAGAAAAATGTGTTATTGGTAGTGGAGATATTCTCAGGTATATGCAGGTTAAACATTTTATTCTTGGTAGATTAAAGGGATGTGTTGGGAAATTGGCCGTCTCTCCTATGGAATCCCTGATCCTGAAAACTACTAAACTTCAATCATTCTCTAAATCAGTCTACAATGCTCTATCTGAACTTAATACTGACAATGCTGATAGAGTTAAAATGCAGTGGGAAACAGATCTAAGGCCTATTACGGCTGAATCCTGGAGTGAACTATGTAACCGGCCTTTTAAAGCCCTGACTTCCAATTCCATCTGGGAGAGACAATTTAAGATTTTGCATAGGCTCTTTATTACCCCTGAGAAGATACACAAAATGTTCCCAACAATATCTGAAATGTGTACTAAATGTCTCTCTGCTGTTGGTAATCTTTTTCATTGTTTATGGAGTTTCCCACTTATTTTGCATTTTTGGACATCAATTTAAGATAAGCTTTGTGCCATATTCAAGTGTCAATTGAATTTGGGACCGCAGACTACTCTCCTTGGCCTTGAGGACGATTTGCCTGCACGATTCTCTGAGAAAGATCTTCTGCACATATTATTACACTGCGCACGAAAATGTATAGTGGTACAGTGGATCTCCGATGAAGCACTCTCCCCACATCAGTGGCTGCAAACTGTCATTGCTGTTATACCAATGGAAGCTTTGTCCACTTTTCTTGAAGGATAAACCTTATAAATTTTATAAGACCTGGGACACATTTTTGGACTTTTTGGACTACTCCTCGGCACAAAGGTTGCAATCTGGCTTGCTGTTATTAGCTTGGTCAGAAGACCCTTAATATCAATAATAGTACACATATTTTTATTTATGTAATTGTCTTATTTATATATTTTTGATGCTCTGCTCTGTACAAAATGTTCAATAAAAACAATTATAACAAAATAAACCACTTTAGGCTCAGATGGGTATGGCCCCCAGAGACTTGCTCCAGACAATCATAGAGATATACATTTTTTCTTTTAGGGAGCTTTTGTGAGTTTATTCAGAAAGAATAAGAAAGGAGAGAACAGAAGACAAGTAAAGAGAGATCAGCTTGCCTGGAGGGCCATAGACACTGAAAAATGAGAAATTTAACCACAAGGCCCATATAATGTATTCTTTAGTGATGAATTGGCTCTATGTATTTTAAAATTTCAATTATGTAGTCAAAAATTATACATTTAGTAAATTTTAATGCATGCAAAAGTATTTTCAGTGCTTTTGCTTCCGTTAAACTGTGTAAAATGTATACATAATGATATCATCTGGATATCAATCTTACATTACTATCAGTTTCTATTGTGGAACATAGAGTGAGATTTTCATGTCCTATTCTGTAACTTGAGACTTTCAGCTTCTAATCTAAAACAGAAATATCTTTGAGTTGTAAATTTAAAAAACCCAAATATTGATTCATAAATGACAGACTAAATGAATTTTGTTTGTGAGTTTTAGCCTCACGCAGCATGCTCAATTACACAGCATCCATGTAATACTCCTGACATTCACTAGAGGACGCTCGACTTCCTCAGCAAAGAGCAGCTCAGCTTCATTCACAACCAGAGATGAAAGAGAGAGAATGAAACACGAGAGAATGGATCAAATTTTTACGTCTCTTCCAAGATGAGCTTACTCAGCTGCAAACCAATCGGCGGACACCGCTGTGCGGTTTCACACGACATCAGCTTCTGTGTTTCTCTCGGTAATGATTGATGAGGAACACTGAATACATGGATAAAACTACAGCCTCAGAGTAATATAATCTGAAAAGACTGCAGCATGAGCATATTCTGAGGCAGTCTATGCCATGCTCTCAAGCAAACATGTGGAAATCTGCATGGTGACTGCATGTAGATCTTAATGTATACAGCAGAGAGCTGGCTAATCACACAGAGAGCCTGAAGATAAAACTGATTATACCCTCCTCATCATTCTGCATATTTCCTGACATCAAACTCTGGGGACTCAAGATGAAAACTTTCTCTCTCTTTGTGTCCTCTCCACACAGAAAAACAACACCACAGCCTCTGCGCTGAAACTTTAATATAAAGCTGGTCATTAGTGGGAAGAGACGACAGCTTCCTCAGTATTTCCCTCTCCTGCTCTCTCTGCCTCGCCTCATCAACTCTCTGATATATTCCAATTAAAAGCAAACTAGCCGCACTTCCGAGTGAGATAATCCTCTTTTTATAAACCCACCTCAGCCGGTCAGCTTCCACACTAACCTCAGAGGTGTAATTAAAACAGAGAAGTCTGAATCAAGGCTGTTTTTGCTCCTCTCCCTCTGCCCCAGTTGTTGATTCCTTCCTCTTCTCTCTCCATTTCCAACAAGCAAACACCGCTGGAGGCTGACTCAAGTTTGGGGAAGGGATCTTAAAGACTTGTTTCGATACCTGAGCCTGACTCTGTTATGAGGAGTCAACCTGGGAGGTGTCTGAGAATAGTGTCAGAAAACAAGTGAAGCAAAGCAGGAGGCGATGAGAGCAGATTTTCTTCAGCAGAGAACATGTAGCATCAAGTCTGACACTCTCTGAAGTGGATGTGATGACACTCAGCCCTGAGGTGCCCTCACACTAAACTACTCGTGGTTGGGACAGCTCGAAAAGAAGAAACAAAGTGGTATAGACAAAAAAGGAGGAATATAAGCATGGATGAAGACAATCAAGCAGGGATGAACAGAGTGCTGATTCAGAGGTTTGATAATGTTGGTCTCATGAAAGGACACAGGAGAAGGACAGGAGATAGACTTACATCTGATCAATGATGAACAGAAGGACACTACACAGGTTGACCCAAGAAAAGGCACAGGGCACAACTGAAAAAGTAAACCTTAGTGGAAAAACGTGAACCATAGCCATGCTGAGACATCCTTTAGTTCAACAATAAACAGAACATCAAAGAAAGCAGATCTCACTGGTTCTTTAGAGTAGGGATGCACAATATTGGATTTTTGTCGATATCCGACATGCCGATATATCGAAACCCCTTTTGGACGATACCGATACCGATACTGATACCGATACCGATACCGATACCGATACCGATACCAATAATCACAAGTTTGTTTGTTTTTTTCACTGTAAAGAAAGCTAAGTCTATCCTGTACTGGCATTTATATGTTACTCTTATTGTGACGGTCTTATTTGTTTAAGAAACACATAAAACAAGACAAAAAAACATTTGATTATTTTAGAGGTACTGTAACAACCTGGTGACGGACACAGAGCTCTGCGGTGCAAATAAATGAAGTGCTACATTTTATTTACGGAGCTTATTTTTCAGATGGAAAATAATAATAATCCTAACTGAATAGCACCTTATTGGCTGTGCCTATCTGCAGAAATTTTCATATCTGCCGATACCGATAAACGTGTTTTTAAGCTTTTATCAGCCCATACCGATATTGTGCCGATAATATCGTGCATCCCTACTCTAAAGCAACAACTTCACCAGTTTCCATCAGATTTCGACAACATTATTATCTAATCTGTGCTTTGATCTTGATTCTTAACAACAGATATTCATTTTCATGGGGAACAGCTACACCGTGAACAACCAGGTCACATATGTCACATCAAGCCATCCAGGGTTCTTACCAGTATCACTTCTGTTCCCAACACTGTGGAAAAAACATAAACTTTTAAGAGTAAACTGACCTTGGTCAACATTGTGACGTTTTCGCTTCATGTCAAGATCTTTGCTCATCCTGCCAGGTATCTATTATGTAAGAAAAAAGTAGGGATGGGCGAGTACTGGTACGGGTATCATGCCGATACCAGCCTTTTTTCAAGGTATCGGCACTCGCGAAGGCTGCCGATACCACCAGCTGATACTCAAGGCAAAAAAATCGTATGTCCAGTAAGTCCTCACCAGTAAATGGTGCTACACTACCCCAGTTTGACATCATGGCAAAAGTGTTTCGGGTTCAGATAGCAAGAATGAACCAGGGAGAGTGAACAGTTAAACAGTTTTATTTTGCACTTCTGAAAAAAATACTTAATCTCTGACAGTTGTTAGTTTTTTTTTTGCACTTCTGTTAATTTCTTTAAAATAATAAACTAAGTGAGAGTTGTTAGCGTTTTATTTTGGACTTAATGGCAGAGTGACTGTGCCGTCTTTAATCAAAATGATCTGTCAAAGTGAATTTAAATTTTATGTATCAAACGTTCTAGTAGTATCAGTACTTGGTATTGCTGAGTACTCAAAAATGAGTACTCATACTGGTATTGGTCTGAAAAAAAGTGGTATCGAACATCCCTAGAATAAAGAGATGGTTTGTTCAGACCCAAAGTCTGTCAGTGCTGACACAATGATTACAGTAAAGCAGAAAAATGTCAGCACGAGCAGTAAAGTTCGAATATATAATGTTCACAGTAAACATCAGCTAATCAGACCAAATGTGTTTAAACTCAGGCACCTTTGTTAACATTAGCTGCTGCTGATTGTGAACATTATAAGTTTGAACTTCAATTCAATTTTTTTCTGCTTCATCAAGTATCTAATTTATACTATCACCTGCTCATTATACTCAATCTGCCTCTTATACATCTTACCCAGCTTAAATATTTGAATGTGATTGGTCAAAACCACTTGATAATGGTTGTAAACTTCAACTAACATGAGCAATGCCAACCGGGTCACACACACCGGATCAAAACAGTCCTTTGACAATAGTTCTTTGCCTATTATCGTTGACACCATAAGGTGAGGTTAAAATGCTAGCTTCTCTTAGCATCATGTTAGTAAACAATGTGGCAAAATGTTAGCGTCAATGAGCATGTTGTATCAACAAGAGAAACAACATGGATATTTCAGCACCGGATCTACAAATCCTAGGGACAGCAGCAGAGCAGGCAAGAGCAACTCAAAGTTACTGACTGCTGCAAAGAAACTTTTATATTCAAACAATACCAGTCTTTAAAGAAATAAATCACGTAATAAATGTGTGAACTACACTTGGTGTTTATTATAGAATCAGTGCTGAGTTTCTGAGAAACAAATTCTGTCTTAAGTTTCCTTCACTTTGCTTGAGTACTTCTATGTCATGCTGCTTTATTCTTCACTTCATAATCTGTCACTTTTTAAAAAAATATATTTTTAAAACACCAGTAAATAAATTCCCACTTTGATAATAAGGTGTAAAAGCAAGACTCATTCCAGCTGCAGAAAAACAGAGACAGTACCTTGGATGACTGTGCCGGTGATGAAGCCAAAGAAGCAGCGCAGCAGCTTCAAGATCTCGCTCTCGCACTCTGCTCTGCATGCATTCATCCTCTAAACTTTGACCTCCAAAACCACCAGAAACAAACAGGGTTGAAAGAAAAATGAAGCAGGAAAAGTCAGCAGTCTCAAGACTCAAAATCCATTTAAACATCCATCGAAAGAAATAAAGAAAGAAAGTAAGAAAAGAAGTTTTTTCAAACTAAACTGCACAGTAAAGTCAGACTTCCTCGGTCAGCTGCTGGCTGAATCCCCCTCATAAAACACTCAAAGCTTCTTTGTAAACTTCACTCCTGCTTTGCTTACAGGTGATCCTCCCTCCCTCCCTCCTCTTTTACCCCTCTTCTTTTCTCCTCTCCTCCTCCTCTCCTCTCCTCTGCCCTTGCCTCCTCAGGGGAGGTGAAATGAATCGCATGATGTTGGGTTCGTCCTGAAGCTTCATGTGACCGTCCCTGACAAACCACAACACACACACACACACACACACACACACACACACAAACACACACACAAACACACACACACACACACACACACACACACACACACACACACACACACACACACACCAGCTGACTCTCCTCCTGTTTCAGCATCATGAGCGCCGCACGTCCACACACTCGCTCTGTGAGTCCATCTCTGACACAAGTCATAGCGGGATACGCTGACGCAGAAATATTTGATGGTTCAACCTCTCCTCCCTCTCCTCTTCCATATCTAATTCCACTCATATTACACTCTTGATATCATCGTCTTCCTCATCCTTCCTCTCTTTGTCTCTTAGTTTACCCTCTCATGGCCCCATTTTCATACTGTGTTGGAGATCTGTCTAGCTCAGAGATTAAACTTTGTGCCCGGTGTAATATCTCACTTCAAAGACACTTCAAAAACAGTTTCATTATGTGCTCTTGATAACTTAAAACTCAAAAGTAGTTACATCATCGAAAATGTAGTTTCTTTGGTTCTCAGGTTCAGGAAAACAAGCAATATGTAGATGTCAAGCACACATGTGGAGAAGAGTGATGCTCATATTTTATGCCTTGAGCATTTTTCAAGTCGATCAGATGCCTATGTTGTATTCCAAGCATGACAAAATGCTCTCTGGGGTGATGTTTCAGAGAGAAACATGATCAGCATGACACAGGCAGCTTGTAAAAAGAAGACAGTGAAGTGCTTTGTCATAAATGCATCATTAAGTTCTGTGTCATCTGTTCAAACCGTTATAAGATCATTTTATGCCTCGTTGTTGGTTATTATAGGAATACTTCAGATGGAGCAGTTTGTCCTTATCAGTATCTCCAAGATGTGCCAGATAGAATAGAATAGAATAGAATAGAAAAGAATAGAATAGAACTTTATTGTCAATGTAACAAGTACAACGAAATTAAAGTCACAGCAGCGATCAAGGAAAAAAAAGTAAGAAAGTGTATAGAAAGTGCAAAAAGGTCCATAAGAAAAATAGATGCTGACAGCTTGTCCATCATTCTCCAGTTCAGCCAGCCTCCACCTCCACAGGGTCCAGGACTGAGCTTCTTCAGCAGTCTGTTCAGTCTCTGTCTCCTGTATCCTGTCTGCTCACAAGTGTCTGATGTTGGCTCCGTTAGCCATGTCTGTGTATAGCATGATGCTACTCTACCCTCTGGTATTCCCTCTGTTGCTGGGTTAGCACAGCTAGCTCGTCCATCTTAATGGAGATAGATCTTATGTTCCCAATAAAAATGGATGGAAGGACAGGTCCATGTCGTCACTTCTTAGCTCACACCTGAGAACCAGCACGTTGTCCTCACCTTGTGGGAAGACATCAGGCCTTACACCGGTTAGCATTGACATGCTACAGGCTGCTAACAGCTAATTTCACATGTAAACAATGCAGCCATGGTTACATTTAGGATATCCAGACAAACACAGGAGAAAAAGTAGTAAAAATATAACTGAAGCCAGAAAAAGTTTGGTGTCCATGACCAACAAATGAGCCATACAAAGTAATGATCCACTCCAAATACAAAGATTATGAAAAAGAGACAAAAAAATTACAAGAAACGGTCAAAGAGGAGAGAGCTGCTGCAAAAGGCAGCCATAGCCAAAAGGGTGGCGCCTTGCAAGATGATGCATAAGATCATTTTTTATCCAGAACATCATCTACAGGGATCGGTGGAGCATTACAAAGACTTCAAAACTTTGCTGTTGACTCTAAACCATGCAGTGATGTTTGAACCAGCAGTGAGGTTTGAAGAGAGAATCTTGTTTGTTTCCTTGGATTTTAAGGATTATTAAAACAAAATACAACTCAGAAGAGACAGACTGTTTATATTAGAGGGATCAGTAAGCACACCATGGAGAAACAGAAGACAGAAAAGGAAATAAAGTGATTTACTACGACAGGACCATATGACTGCTAACTCCCACAAAATCAGTCTGTAGTTATCTTGCATAAACTTAGCACAAGAAATCAGGAAATTTGTGTTTGGTACATTATTTCTTTGTTGTAACAAAGCTTCTTGGCAACGAATCTCGTCCCGCTGGAAAGCCTCCTTTTTAAAATGGTGCCACTTTTGTAAGGAACATGCATTTTTGGGATGAGTAGTAAAGCTGAGCGTCTTGGTTGCACCCATGAAACATTTGCCAAATCTTCCCTGTCAATGCCAGTCATGTATTTATGATGTATAGGCCTTAGCTAAAAATATACTCCTCCCAAGAGCGATATTGTAAACTGCAGGAGCAGGTCAAAATGCTTATTATCAGGGTCTTCACAGGGCAACTCAAGAAGATGCGACAGTGGTTTTGGTCCTGGAATGAGCACAGTCTTGAACACTGAATCTTGATTTTCTGTATGATGAAATATAGAACCCATACATACCTTTACTGAGGTCTGAATTCTCTCCCCAGAAGCCTCATGATGTCTTTTTATCTTAGCACATTATTAAAAGCTAGACATAGATCAAATAATACAATCAGGGTTTGGAAACTGTGCTGCATCATGACGTAAAACTGCTTCCAGTGTCAGGGAGTGTAATTTGTTCATTTTTCTTCTAGTAATTTGTTGGATCCAATGAAACAGATAATAATTAATTCACAAATAAACAACATAAAAATTAGCTCATTATATCACTTAGTACCAGCCCTGGTTAGCCGTAAGCAAAGCCACAATAAGAAACAGATACCATCACTCGAAACAAAAACTATCATTTACATAAGGAGAGTAAAGAAAATTGGCTAAATGCAGTGACGTGTCAAAGCTATGAATAAAATAAAATAAATGCAAGAAACTAAATACACCACCTCCTTGCCTCTCCTAGGTTCACGTTTACGTCTCTGTGCTGCTATTTTTAGCTGCTGGCCATTTACTGAGGTGAGGGCTTCTCCCTCTAAGGAGCTGAATCTCTCTGCACTCAGCTCTGAGAGATGAAGTAGACCCCATCACGGCCTCACTTATCTCCCTCCATCTGTGATTGTTGGAGATTTTTCCTATTCTCTGAGCTCCTTTTCACAATCAGCTCTTTCAATCCAAGTTTCAATCAAAGTGATAGTGTAAAAGTCTGAATCTGTCAAACCCCGCTCCAACTGGAGAGAAGTCAATCAGTGAAAAAGCACATGGGTGGAAAGGAACAAACCCCTCGCTAACAGTTGCTGCAAAGCCGTGTATCCAAATGATAAAAATATGACATACTGTGGACTAAAAATGTTTAAACCTTCTTCTGCATCTGTACCACCCATCCCAAAGAGGATTTTTCAGAGCACAGCGCAGCGTCTCTGTTTGAAAAGTCGCTTGAACCTTTTAAAACTGAAACAGCTGTGGGTTACTGCCACCTGGGGCCGTCAAAGTAAAAAGTTGTGCTTCTGAAGTTTTGCCAAAGGAGGACAGGAGTGGAAAACCTGATACAAAGAGTGTGCCTGTGTGTGTGAGAGAGAGATAAACATGATTGTGTGATTAAGTGTGATAAGGGCAGGTCTCCAGTGGAGCGCTCACATTTACAAGGTGCGTGAGGCTGAGCTGGCCTCAGACCTCAAAAGAAGATCCCAGTCACACACCTCCACCTCATTTAGCTTAATTAAATCTCTTTTAATGCTCTGACCTAATCCTTACTTCTCAGAGATGTTGTATTTTATTCACTAAAATGTTTTTAGACCTAATAAACTAACTGGTTTCTTTTTGGTGAGGCAAGAAAGGAAGGTTAGGGAGACATCACAGGAAGATTAAAGGGGTACAAGGTAATAACTGATGAAGTAGGAAAGGAAACAAGCAGTAATAGAAAAGTAGAGGAGAAATGCAGAGAGGACATCAGCAGTGAAGATGCCAGGTAAGAGACAACTGAAGAAGTGGTGAGAAGGATGAATAGGAAGGAAAGGAAGGAAGAGTTGGGAGCAGGCAAACCCTAGAAAGGACGAAGGAGAAAATGGAGTCACAAGGAAGACCTAGGAAAGAAAACAAGGGTGCTTTGAGTATAAATTCATAAGAAAGAAGAAATAAGGAGGGAATACGAGAGGAGGAAGGAGGCAGAAATATATGTTTGAACACAGCTTATGGAGTACTGCAGGAAGACGACGAGGATGTAATAAGGACAAAAAGAAGGAGCAACTGTGAAAAGAGATGCCTTGAAAGATGTAAATTAAAGGGGAAACAAATACTTTTTTAAAGGCAAGGAAAGCCAAGATGAAGAAATGTGAAAGAAAACACAGAGGTCAGTAAATGAAGGACACAGAGGGAAAGGAAGGATAAAACTAAGACTGCATTATTATGAGAGATTAGTTAAAAGAAAATAACCCCACCAGTCTGTAAGTGTTTTCATCACTCTGTGGCCCGAGACTAACTGTGCATGGTCACAGCTGGACCACTGGGTGGAGCACTGAGACTAGAGACCAGAGACCAACCCAGACAGGGGCCTGATCGTGTGCAGTAAATATGGGCTCTTGAAATGGACAAATGGAGGCCCCCCGGGAGGAAAAGAGGAATTCCAGGTCCTTGTGGATATAATTAATGGTTGTTGGAGGCAGTGTAGACGTTTGATAAATGAGTGTTTGGACTAAAAGCTTGACCCCGAGGTCAATGAGCTAACTAATCCCACAGGGACCTCAGTAAGCAAGCTGAGGTCTCACCAGTCAATCCAGGGATCAATCCAAACTCTGTTAGTCACACTTGATGTGCGTTCACCGCATCATCACTGTCACCAAGACGTCTCACACACACACACACACTCAAAATCCACAGCCCCACTCTCTCTGTACCTTTGTCCTGTGGCTGAGTGCTGGCGATGATCCACTTCACCAGGCAGCACTTCATGAGAGCTTTCCGAGAGAATCGCGGTTTCTGCCATTTCCCAGAATCCTTCACTCGGCCCGGGGCGGGCTCTACGCCATTAGCATCCCCCAGCAGGCTGCCATCGACCACCTTACCATCCGCCTGCAGGGAGGACGGGGGAGGGAGAGAAAGTTCAGGTCAATATGCAAATGAAAGGAAGCTGGCGGAGATCTTTAAATAAAGGAGGAGATTATGTGAGTGTGTGCCTGGGAAATATTATTAGCCTCTGATCTGAAGGTTTCCACCCGGAGGTTCAAGAGAGCAGCTCAGCAGAGCTTTTGTGTTTTATAAGTTTGTTGGAAAAGTTTCTAAAAATCTCTTTTTGGTTGCAGCTCCACTTTCCACTTTCACACGAACGTGTGATTTATAGTGCAACGCTTCAGTGATGGAGAGACAGACAGATGGATACTGAGAGGAGAGATCGCTGAGTTATTAAAAAGGAGATGACATTTATATTAGAAAGAAAACTTTCAAAGTCATAAACTTGTATCTAGGTTCAAAGTTGATGGGCAAGTTAAAAAAAAAAAAGATCAGCAGTTTTGACCACAAGGGGGCAGTAAAAACAGCACTGATATAAATCATGAAGATGAAAGCAAAGAGCACCTGTCTAAACAGTGAAAAGATATTGTGTGCTTGGATCCAAGTTTCTGTCCACCCTCTGACCATCTCTTTATTGTTCGCCTCTGCTTTCTGTCTCCTCCACCTTATTAAAGACAAATCTGGAGTTATTGCTTTTTGTTCCTAAACACATCATTGAAAGCTGGCCTCTTCTCAACAGCTCAACAAGTATAAGAGAGTGCAGCAGAGTGAGCTTTCAGAGGGAACAAAGAGCCTAGGAAACAAACCTAGGAAACAAAAATTCATTTGAGGCTTTGAAACTGACCCTAAAACCACTTGAAGCCACTTGACTTCCTAATGAAAGCTAAATGCTAGAATGAAAAGTGTCTCTAGGGTCGACTTAACTTTTAAAAAGATATTTTAACTATTTCAAAGAGATTTTTTCTTACACCTTTTTTTTGAATCCATGAATCACTTGTTAGAGACTTATCTATGTTTAAATGCAGAGAGTCTGATGAAAGCTTGAGTCTAAACTGATCCCAACATCTTCCAGCCTGTTGTGGCCAGTTTTTGTTTTTTAACTTGTCTGGTAACAAATTTCCCTGGGTCAAGTTTTGAAGTTGAACAATGTCAACACTAAAAATAAGGAAATAAAAAAGAAAACAGGGAGTTTCTGACCAATATTTGCGTATCGGTCCAAAACTGTAAAAAATTCCCAGTAGGACTGCTGGTAGTGTGATGGTTAGTGCTGTTCCTTTGCTTTAAGGAGGTTCCTGGTCCAGTTTCCTGGTTAGGCAGTGGAAACTGGACCAGTGTGTGGGTTCACACTGAGTACAGACCAAAACTTGGGGTGGACAATCAATGTTTGATGAGAGACCACAATAGAAACCTGAATTGTGTCAGAGGGCCACACCAGCAAAAACGTGAATGCAATTCTGCTCAATATTGACTTTTTCCCATTATAAAATACACTTACCCACATATTTCAATCCGCTAATACTGGTAACTAGAAGAATCAGGATATTCTATAAATATGTAAAATTGTGGTGTAGATCAAATCGGAAAATATTCTTATAGAAGTAATAAACAGTAAAAACAAAAACAGTCATTGCATTAGTGTTTCATTTTATTCTAAACTTGATAGTTTCCAAAAATACTGAAAAACTTCATAACTTTTTATAAAAGGTTAGTTTTGAAGGAGCTCACTGAAATCTGGCTGAGTTTCTGAGGTGGCTTTGAGGACCATAGACTGTTAAAAAAATGGATGCCATCTTGCTCGGCTCAAAGTGAGATGGCCACAAACACCGCTCCCCCTGGTGGTTGGCTGCAGTGTAGGTCAAAAAATCTGGCTCTCCAGCAATTCCAGATGGGCTGTGATCAAAAATTAATACACCCGGTAGAAATGTTTCTCACATTGATTGTTCTGGTGATTTGAAGATATGATAAGGCCTGTATTCAAGTCCTCTTTTTTTGCGAAAAATGTTGTTTTCATTAGTTATAAGAGGCTAAAAATAAGGCTTTACATCACATTTAATGATGATTGACAGCTGCTGTTCTTGTGTATTTTTTTCAGGGATTCTAAAATGTGTTGGGAGGGAGAGCAAAGAAAAGATTAGACTCGAAAGAAAAAAAATATATTATTTTTGTCACCTGGCTCCACTCAGATTCTCTCTGAGTCCCTCATAGCCTCTACTGCGCAGTCTCTGAATGGACAACAGCTACCAATGGCGGCACCTGTGACAGGGGTATTTTGGCTTCAAAACCGTTCAATGGTAAAAGGTGAAGCAAACATCACACTTTTTAAAATAAAAGCAACACGGCTGTATTGCATGCATGGCATACTTTTTCATGTACGTTCTAATTTAGGATTAACCTTGCAAAGGCCAAACAGAGATGCCCATGGGGCTGGATGTGGCCCCCAGGCTTTGCCCAGGTCAGCTCTGAATTGCCCATAAGTGTCACTCAAAGTTCAGTGAAGGCCTCTGCTCCTGCTCTCACCAGAAGCCCTGAAAAGTTAGCCAGCACTCTAAGGGACTGCCGAGGTTTTGAAGCTGATGTAAGAATGATGAATGATGATGGCTTTAATCTATTATTCCTCCAATCACATTTCAGCATATCACTGCCACAGTTATCAGATGTTTGAGCAGCTTCTGTATCCTTGTATGTGAGTGCGTCTCACACATTATAAGTTTTATCAGCCAACAGCACCATCATGTGTTTGCTCCCCTCCCCATATGGACTCCAAGCTGTCCTTATTAAGATGGATTACAACAGTTTGGCTGTAAACATGTGAGCTCACATAGATCCAGTCAAACTGAATAAACAGAGCAAAAAGGAAGAAGCGCAAAAATCTTTTCAAAGAGATGATGGTTTCACAGGTTTTGACTTCTGTATAGAAAGGTTGATGAGATCACAGTTTTTCTGGGTAACATCAACAGAACGAAAGATGAAAAACTGAAAATGAGCTTTTCAGGAAATCACTGTAGAGGTGAGGGGACTTTAATATTTCTGAGTTAATCACATCTTTGAAATATCTTTCCCCTCAGATGAATTAAAAGTCTGTTTTTGTTCATTTTCACATTCAGCTCCAATTCATCATCCTGACTCTTATTATGCAAGCTCAATCCTCTCGAACTCATTCATATTCAGCATTTATCCTCCTCCATCACAGAAAATAAACTTGACATCAAAGTTTTTTTCACGCTAATATGTTTTTCAATTTCTTTTCTCCTCTTATCTCGGCACCATTTCAGCGATGATTTAGCCAGAATGTCTTTTTCTTAAATTCCCAAGAAGCGCCATTAGGCAGCTGGGAACACGCAAACACACTCACATACACACACACACAGAAAACACACGCTCATACATGTGTAGAGGGAGCGAGTGTGGGGAGGAAGATGAAAGAGGTGAACACAGAACAAACAGCAGCTCTGTTTACTCTGCAGGGAGGAGAGGAAAGCAGAGGATGACAGAGGGAGGAGAGGGGAAGAGAGTCAGGGAGGAGAGGGGAGGACACACAAACACACACACAAACACACACACATAGGATTTTAAACGGCTATTTAATCCCATGGGAGTCTACCCATGCAAATCCTTTACTTCAAGGTAGTGAAAGAGAATTAGACAGAAAAAACAGAGCGAGGGAGTAAAAAAGAAAATAGATGTGAGGAGAACAAGTCCCTGCTCGTGTTCCTGGAAGAACTGAAGTCAATTAGCATAATGAAACCTGGCCTATCTGAGGAAGGAGGCAAGAGGACAGCCAGAGGACAGAGGGATGGAGGAGATGAAGATAGGAGGCGCTCTTTTCTGAGGAATACATTCATGAGACTCTTCCACATGAAGAGACCGATAAGAGAAAAAGGTGAGAGAGGAAAGGGCAGGAAAAGCAGAGAAGGAAATGCAAAAGAGAAGAGAACATGTGCAAAAAGTCACACTCACACACAAACAGGCTCCTAATATAATGACAAGACTGGGATGGAAAGAGGTAATGGAAACGCTTCCATCTATCCCGACACCTATTTATTCACAGATCAACGCTGGCACAGCAGAGAGGAGTTAAAGACTGAGGAAATGAGCTCAGCAGTGACTCGTATCTTCTTCAGAGACGTAATTTAGAGGGAAGATTGTTTTTCCGTGAGGCTTTTTCAGCGGAAAGACACAAATTGGTAAGATGAGAGTTGGCGAGACAAACGGATGCAGACAGACACGGAGTAAACACAAGAATATTCAATGTTGCATTAGATGTTTATTTATGGACCAGTGGATGCTCGGGTATACCCAGGATAACACACACACACACACACACACACACACACACACACACACACACACACACACACACACACACACACACACACACACACACACACACACACACACACACACACACACACACACACACAAGGAGTTTCAGATGTTGTTTTCTTTTTATCATGTTTTTTCTTAACGCTTCAGCTAACTTTGTCCCGGGGCAGCTCTCCCCTCCTAACGTCTGCACAAACATCCTCTGAAACACACACACACACACACACACATACACAAACCATGGTAGACCGTAAACTCACAGCTCTCAGAGTAAACACAGTGCATCGATGCGGTGCACATCGTCTTACTCTTGCTATAAATAATTTAAACTCAGTCTTTGTGTCGCTTTCATGTATGTTAGTCCACCTGAAGCGTAAACTCTGCCTTTAATACAGAAAGTTGTCCCAGTGTTTGTCTGATGTACACAACAGAGGAAAAAACAGAGTGACTATATGGACTTTATAAAATATGCACAGATACCAACATGCTGAAAATGTTTCTCTCCCAGACCAGTGAGGCCTATTGCATGGCGTCAATATTACTGATACAAATTCATGTTTGGGTTTTCAGAATAACTTGTCAGTCAAACAAAATATTTACATCATTTCAGGTCTGAAACTCAGATGTTGAGTCTGAGCTGTAGTGAAGCCGCCCTCCACTAGTTGGGGCTGTAGCTCTGCTTAATGGTTACTCTCACAATCAGTGGCGGCTGCTGGTCAGTCAAGGAGGGGAAACTCAATTTTTTCCGGCCTACATCATAAATTTGTTTATTCATTTAAACGTAAATTCTATCCTCCGTTCATTTGAAAGAAAATGATCTGTGACCCTGTCGTACCAACCAGGTGTTTTTTTCCAGGGATTTTACCGGTCTTCTCTCAACACTCATCATTTTTAAGAAAGGTAAACTCACCGATATAGCCTCTGGATCAGTCCAGAATAACTGAGAAGATGCTCAGGTGGAGAGTTATACTTCAAGATCGCTGACTGACTCATTTCACTGTCAATTAAAAAGGGATTCGGCCTCAGACAGTTCATCCAATCATCATACAGAAGCCCAGCGTCCAGGCCAGCCCACTGTCTCATAGACCCCCAGAGACACTGAGCGTCCAATGGGCAGGACAAAGCCCAGCGTTTATCCAATGACCGTCCAGTTTCCACAGTGGAACAACCCACTCTAAGCTTCCCCGCTGAAGTCAGAAGACGCCCAGCGTCCGACTATGTTAAAGCTCTGAGACGCTGCTGGGATGAATGAGAAGAAGGTCGAGCCAGTTACCTGTGATAGGTAGCTGATTCTGAACAAAATATGAAGGAATTCTAGCGCATATTTTGTCAATGAAATGTACACACAGCAGAACATATTATCACTTTTTGGGGGGACATTTTAGGGGAAGCTGAGTTTCCCTTGTAGAGCATATCGCCACTGGTCACAGTGCTATGATGCTCTGATGCTCTGCTACCTGGATGTAAACAAGCACAGATGACACATGGCAGCTAATGGTATGGTGTGATTTGGCAGTGCTTGATCAGAAGAATGGAGAAAAAGCTGAATGTAGATTGTGTCCGGTTAAAATGTAATTTGGATTGGAGTAAAGAAGTCTGTGGACCTTAACCTGCAGGACTGGAAGTGCTAGCTGCTGGAGTACGTGAGAAACTGCTTCTCTTTATAAATTCACAGGAATAGTCCTTTAAACAGGAGTACATTCTGTTGTTTTAGTCTCCATTTTTATTTCCACACTCATTCTTTCTTCTCACAATGATCTGGTAAAAAACTTGACTTTAAAAACAGACAAGAAGAGCAGCACTCCCAGCTGAACTACAGGCTTTACAAAAATAAAGTGTCAAACTCAAACAAAGGGGCACTTAAATGTGAGGGTTTGAACAAACTCTCAAACAAGAAAAATCCAGTTTTGCCCTCACGAAAAGCTGCTGTAATTGATTGTTAAATCAAGTCTTCTTGTCTTATATACTCTTTTATTCCCTACTCGTTAAGCAGCATTTTTTGGTTCTTTCAGGGTTGTCTCCAATCCTTAAAGTCAAGCTTTTTAAAGCAGCTACTTCAGTTTAACTTCATGTGTCATCACGTCTAAGCTTCCCACACTCAGCCCTGACTGACAGCACTGTCAGCTCCTTCAAAAAGAGCGACAAAAAGAAATACAGCAGAGGAAGTGACAAAGATTAAATTACACATTCAAAGTGAGGAATCTGGTTCAGATTTTCAAGTTTATACCTTGAAAGGATATGAGGGTTAAATCTAACACTACCAGTCAGCTAAGCATCACCTCAGACAGAGGTTTTTCCCTGCCCTGAAAAATGCATTTAAGACCCCAATCATTCAAGTTATATTACTTTCTGACAGACATATTGCTAAAAAATTCAAAATAAAACATTTAGAAATCATAGGAACTTATTGTTTTTCTTTGAATCCATTTGTCCCTTTTTGTGCAAGTCTATTTTAAGGTTGGATTTTAAAAGCCATGCATAAATGTTTTTGTTTCGTCCTGAATTGTACTGAACATTAATTTCACAACAAGAAAGCTCTTTGAGTAGTTTTGGAGTTTCAATTTTACTATTTTTAAAATCTTCTTTGAGTTAACAAAGGAAATATTGTTAACATAGTGCAGATAAACACAGAATGCATGAAAATATGAGGCTCCAATGTTTTTTATAGCAACACAAGAAAACATGGCTAATCTTTATTTGTAGTTTCCACATTTTCATATTAAGACATAAAACTTCTGAGCTATGCTGCACTCTTCCTCTACAATATTTCAACAATAATTTTACTCTTCTTAAATTTCCATGAATATTGTGTAAAAAACGGACAGAAACTTTTTATCTTGTAAATATTTTGCGTGACTTTGCTTTTTATCAGCACTCTATCTTGTCAATGAACTGTAATCCCTTTTTTTATTTCTAACCTTTTCCCAAATTTTAGATACAACAGATGCACCCAAAAATAATTTGGACTCAAAAACAGAACAGGAAGAGTGATGGAGAGGGAAAAGAGAGTACGAGGGAGAACAAGGGAGAGATTTAGTCATGTAATGTCGTTTTAGCAGACGAGAGTTTCCATTAATAAGTTATATGAGATTAACATTCAACCAGGCCACTGCAGAGATACAGCATGTCCCTCTCCCTCTCCCTTTTTCATGTTCTGCTAAAAGCTCACATGTACTCTGCCTTTTTTCTCAGTGTGACTCAAACTCATCTGTTCTGCCCGGCTGCTTCATGAAGGTCAAAATGTGTTAAAGAGCCCGCTCCAGGGGTAAATCCCTGCAGCCGCTGATGATGTTGAAAAACTCTTTGAACCAGTCACAATAACTTTGGTATTACGTGACATCTGTGCTTTTCTGACTGCAAATTTAAGAGATTTTAAAATAAAGGCTTCTTGAGAACAAAAACAGCCAGCAGGGAAACTTGATTTTTCAAGCATCTGACCAAAGAAATGTCAAAAATTCTCACCATCTTATCCAAGACCACAGCACATCTCGAGACACAAGAACAGACTCTAAATCCTCCGAGAACATACACACCTAAATATATCCCCCTTTACATCTGTCACACGTTAAACAACCACCCACTCACCATCCTGCAGCTCAGCCTCACCGTATGATGACGTTCAAATTATCCCAACAAATTGCAACAGAACAACAACAATAAATTCAAGTTCAGTCCAACACAGAGCTGAATGCTTCTAAACATACATGATGGAGCGGTGTGCACGGCGCTGTTACCATCAGGGATCCATGCATGAACAGACTGGAGTGTTTTTATGCCTTTACAAAACTAAAACACAAGAAGAGGTGTGAGATTGGACTGAAGAGGTGTTTTTGTCTGCTCTAACAAAAGCTACAAGAAGCTGAAAGATGAAACTGTGCTGGCATGCATGCACCTGTGTATTACTGATATCGACAGAAGGGCTCACTCTGAACAGAGAAAAATAAGCATCAACATGTTTCTTGAGTCTCCTTTGTAACAGCTTGTCAATCCTGAGAAACCACACACTGAAGCACGATAGGTTTCTTTTCCTATTTTACTCTAAATGTGATCATAAAATTGAGACATTGTTAAGGTGAAGTAAACTTAAAACTAGCAAAGAGACTGTAAACTTAACATGAGTACAGTTACTGAGGTAATCAACCTAATGGGGTTATGTTTGTTTCTATAAACACAGCACAACAAGTCAGGCGATTTGTGTTTGGTAGATAATTTCTTGGTTGTCACAATGCTTCTTCTTGGCCACAAATCTTATACTGTTAGGAAAGCCTGTTTGTTCCCCTTTAAATGATGATGCATTTGTGAGGAACAGGCATTCACTGGAAAAAATGAAATCTTATCAAGTGTTTTTGTCTTATTTTCTGGAAAAAATGTCTTTTTAGACTTTATATGAGCCACATTCACCTGAGCAGTCCAGGAAAATATCTTATTTCAAGTTTTTTAAAGACAAAAACAAGGTCTGAATTGCTCGTTAAAACTAGAAAAAAAAACTGCCAATGGAACAAGAGAAAAGTTACTTGCATAAGACATTGTTCCAGTTTTAAAGGTCCCATTCAATGCAAAAATCACTTTAAGTCTTTTAGTGACTTCCCAGCCTACAAAAAGTGACATTTAATCACAGTCTGTACTTAGTAGTGCTTGTGAATGTAAAATCCTGACCTAAAACGAGCTGTTTAGATTTTTGGGGTTTGCTGACATCAGTGATTCCCTTTTTTGACCAATCAGGAGCAAGTCTGACCTGATTGGTCCACCAGAGCAGATACCCCCGAACCCCCTCCCCGCTGCAGGAAAGAAACCTCTTCAGCAGCGGGGAGGAGAATGCCAAAATTGAAGAGCCATCACTGCTCTGTTTTTGGCTGTAAACAGCCACATAGTTCCATGCACAAGCTTCCAAACTCGGAAGAAGACAAGACTAAGGCCCCGTTTACACGGAGACTCCCGCAACGATTCTTCCTTTGCATTTTCAAAAGCCACCCGCGTTTACATGAGGACGGCGTGAAAACGACTCCAGGAGGAGAAGTCTCCTCTTCTGTTCTTTCTTTTTCTGCCGTTTTGTTGTGTGAGATGGTCGGCAATCCAACCATAACGCGCATTACCGCCAACTACTGGCTCAACTGGAAATGTGGCTGAGCGCGGAGCCTTCACCTGAAACTGCGAGTGCGCATGCGGTGATGTCCGCGTTTCACTCTGAGACGCTCCGCTCTGTGTTTACACGAAGCTGGATGGAGGAGCGGATTCAGATCTTTCCACTCTGGGGAGCGTTTTCAAAAGTTTGCGTTTTCACTGAAAACGCAACGTGGTCTCGTCTAAATGGAAGGCCAAAACGCAACGAAATGTTTTCGGAATCAACCGTTTTCGGCGTCGTGTAAACGGGGCCTAAGTGGCTAGAGTTCATTTATCAAGGAAATGTGCCAGCTACACTCAGTAAAACTGTGCATGTGTGTGCTAGTCACTTCACGGCCGACTGCTTTTCAGACTTTGGACAGTACAACAGAGGGCTAGCAAATAGACTGGTCCTGAATCCAGGGGCATTACCAATAATCCGCCAACAAACCTCGGACCCTGGAAATGTGAGTATTTTAAATGCTCTGTACTGTGGAGCAGATGTAAGAGCTTTTCCTCAGTGTTCCCCCTGTCTCTGTGTTAGTTTCAGGATGCTAGCTTCAGCTGCCGTTAGCCTGTTGTTTTAGCCTGTAATGTGCTTCGTTGTTTTCTAAACATTGTGTGCTCTCAGTGAAGCGGGAGAGCTGGGCGGTACCTGCGGTGGCTCATTTACATATGAAGATCACGCCCACTAAATCAGACCGTTCTGAACAGAGGGGCTATGAGAGCCTGGAAACAATGCTGCTGTGCTTGATTTATTGTTTTTTTGGGCCAAAACATGTTGCTACCATTTCATGAAGACATCAATGATCCATATTAAACTGCAGAAAAGGAGCATAATATGGGACTTATAAGCAAATTTTCAGGCAATTTTTCCTTGTTCCATTGGCAGATTGTTTCACTTGTTCAGACCCCATTATTCAGACATTTTTATGGACTGATTAGTTGAATGAGGCCCATATCAAGTTTCACGAGTCAATTTTTACTTAAAATAATACAAAAAGACTTGATAGATTTCAGTTTTTTGCAGTGTTTTTCAAGATAAGCAGCAGTTGAGTAAGTGGGTTGCACCCATAAAAAATTGTCGAATCTTCTCTGCCAATACCAAACAGCTTTTTCTGCTATTTACTCTTTTGTGTTAAAATGGATGATTAAAGTCTGAAAAAAATAAGACATATTGGAAATTTTACAATTTATTAATATAAGCAATAAGGAGCCCAAATACAAGACCAAGTAGTGTTTGGAAGAACCACACTGTATCACGTTGGTTCATACAGCTTTTCCTCTCATTTGATTGGAGCAGAACTGCTAGGAGATGGGCCCCGGCGTATAAGTGTGACATGATGCCAGTCACAGGGTGTGCCTCATTCTCTGTCACCAGCTGCACAGTCAAGAGTCAGACAACAGCAGCCTGACACCTTCTCCTTATGCTGGTCAACGACCATGGTCAAACACTGCTGTGGGGTGGCATCCCATTCTTCAACTAGCATCTGACACAAGTGAGCTAATATGGTTGAGTAGGCTACTCTGACACAAACAGCACACCCAAGCTGATCCCAAGTATCAATGGGGTTGAGGGCAGGCCATTTCATCCCTTCCCAAATTCTGCAACTTGGTTTTGCAGAACACCAGCTTGAAGTTGCTCTAATGCATGGGCCCAATCCAGATCAGTCAAATGTGGGATGCCGTTTGTTGGAGCAGAAACCTACTGACCTCTGACCTCTGAAGCAGGGCTCATACTCACAGGTGCTGGCAATCATAAAATCAGCTCTTCTCTGTGAAACTCGGGATCTAATTGTGGACAGTGACGCCAAACGTACTGAGAAAGACAACGAGACAAACACACCTCGACACACACAAACAAGGGAACCCAACATTGGTTTAATCAGCTGTCCTCATTAATATTTGTTGTTTCTGTCTCCAAAGATGTCGGTACAAATCTGTCCCCCATCCCTCTGTCTCTTTACCGCTTCATTTCTCTCCATTTATACAACTGTCACTCACTCCTCCATCTTTGAACACACCTTCACACACACACACCTCACACTCCTTTCAGCGTAATGTCACCTGCCACCAGGCTGTCGTCCAGGTAAAGAAATAATGCCAACTGGGGTCTAAATATAAGGGAGGGATACTGAGAAGGGTAGGAGGTGTGTGTGTGTGGGTGTGTACGTGATAGTGTGTGTGTGTGTTTGCATATGTAGTGAGATAAAAGAGCAGGCATGAAGAGGAGGAAGAGGAGGAGGAGGGGTGCAGTGACAAAGACTGACAGCACAAAAGGAGTAAATACAGTAAATACTTGATACATCCTTCATACATAAACAGAACCACCAGAGACTTTCTACAGAGGAGCTGAGCCGTGTGCACGAGAGAGATGGTCTCTGATCTCTGCTGAGCTGAAGCAGCGTGATAACGACACACACGTTAACAGTTTGAACATATGTGTTCGTTTAACACTGAAGAGGTTTATTTGAAAATAACTGAAAAAGTGACATCCAGAGAAATAAAGTGAGCAGCTGCACAATGAAACACACAGCTGAATACTAAAAAACACAGCAAACGGAGAGGAAAACTGCTTCCAGAGGAAAACAAGTCAGGACCTGGGACTGTAAACCCCTGATCAACAACTTCAATTTCACATCACTCCTCACTGCTGCAAGGTTAAGACAGTGGTATTACAGCATTTCTGCTCCTTTTGGTGGCCACTAAGTCTGTTTTAAAATGTTGTGTTTGCTGCATAGCTGCTTTAAGCCAAGGAAACTCAACGTAGAAAAAGTAAAATGATGCCAAAGATTTGAGGTGTAGAAGACCTCACTATTCAGCTGTATGTTGATACTGACATTAGAAAGTCTAGAGTTGTTTTCAAACCTACTTGTTTCATTCGACACAAGTGATTTATAGAATATGGCTCGGAGACATTAAGTGTTCAGTACTTCTTAAATTTATGGTGAGCTCCAATTGAAGGCCTTTCACTGCCTGTAACATAAAAATATAGATCAGTTCAGGCATGACGAGGAAGCTAATCACAACTGTTGAATAACATCTCTGCGTTTCAACCATGGACTGTTAAAAAATGGACGCCATCTTGCTCTGTTTGAAGGGCGCCACAAAAACTGCTCCCCCTGGTGGCTGGCTGCAGTATAAGTAAAAAACTCTGGATCTTCAGCCATTCCATATGGGCTGTAGTCAAACTTTAAAAAATTAATACACCTCATAGAAATGTTTCACGTCTGGTTTTTGTCGTGGTTTGAAGATAATATTGGCTGCCTTGTATTCAAGTCCTCTTTTTTGCGAAAAATTTTGTTTTCATTAGTTATAAGAGGTTAAAAATGAGGCTTTGCGTCTCGTTTAACGATGATTGTCAGCTGTCTTTCTTGTGTTTTATTTCCGGGGATTGTAAAATAGGTTGGGAGGAAGAGCGAAGAACAGATTAGACTCTCAAAAGAAAAATATAATTATTATCTTTGTCACCTGTCTCCACTCAGATTCTCTTGAGTCCCTCATAGCCTCTACTGCGCAGACTCTGGCTGCTCAATTGCTGCCATAAGCGGCGCCTGTGACGGGGGTATTTTGGCTTTAAAACTGTAAACTGGTAAAAGGCGAAGCCACGCTGTCCACTCTATACAGTCTATGGTTAAGACCTGAGAAAATCACCTTCTGAAGCTCTAAGGTGATGAACATCTGTGTCAGGTAGACCAAACAAATGGCCAATGATGAACTGATCCAGTTGGATTGTACGCTGGCAACAAGAAAATTCAATTTCCAGTGGGGACTCATGCTTTTCATTATTTAAATCAGTCAGTTCAACAACCAAATAAATATTTCCTTGCCTCCCCCATGGTCCTGGTGCATGGCACCAAATGACACACCTACACCTATATGTGACCATGTGCATATGGCCCCCTGCTGTCACAAAGTAACAAACACAAAAAACAATAACCTGATGAAATAGCTCTGATAGAGACAGCAGCAGTAGCTATAAGGATATTATGAAGCATGATTTTGGCCTTCTTCACCGCGGATTAAAAGTCAAAGTCAGTGTCAGCCTTCATGGCAGAAGATGGAAACATATGAAGACTATATGAGCATAAACAGTCAATGAGTTAACTTCTGAGACTGCAAATACCTGAGAAACAAGTTTGTTTGAATGTCTGTGACATTACATTCGCCATCTGTCAACTAAACTCTTGTCAGTCTGAAACAAGAGTGGGAAGCTTTATAATCTTGCTGTAGAGGTAAAGTGATTCAGAGGTAAAAGGTCGCCTGAGCTGGATGGTTAGAAATGTCTATGACTCGACTACAGGAATAACTTTTACTTTCATTTTATTTTCTATCAGCTGCAGTCTGTGTCCTTCTCTTGAACTGTAACAAGTGAGGCTCTCCTCAGCTTAAACAGTGATGGACTCAGCCTTTCCAAATTGTTACCCTTGCAGACTCAAACCTGTATAGGGCTGTTTTAAATGAATGATTGTTAGACAAGGAATATATATATATATATATATATATATATATATATATATTTAGATATATATATTTAGATATATATATATATAGGCTAATGGAGCTAACATCAGACAGCAACGCCACATTGGGAGAGCTTCACCTGAACAAGTTAAATGGCCTAACAGCAGGGAAAATGCACCTCTGATGCTGGATGGAGGATGGTTAGAAATTAACCTCATCTAACATCTGGACGTGTGCCATCTCTCTAACCTTTAATAAAGAAGTGACTTCCTTATATATAATCTCTGAGCAGTTCATGGCTGTGCAGAGCGAGACTCTTTAACCAGAAGCTGCTGCATCCTGAAGAGAATCTGAGCCCAAGCTGACGGTCGAGGGCTGATACTATTTGTGTCCTGACGGCTTGAGCCCCTCAGAATGGCTGTCAGTGTGAATCAGTGTGTCTGTGGGAGGATGGCACTTCCATATGGACTGCATGCTGTGTGTGTGTTTGTGTGTGTGTGTATGTGTGTGTGTGCGAGAGTAAGAGAGAAAGAGTATTATATTGATGTGTGAGCCCTCATGTGGAGAAAGAATTAATACTCTGGGGATGCTCTGAGCGATGGAGGAGCCATGTTTCAATTATCAGCTCCTCCTCCTTTCTTCTTCTGATAAACACACACACACACACGCACACACACACACACACAGTCCATGCCAAACACATGTGATTGCCCTCTTCGATGCTGTCATTCCTCTCTGTATAGGTCAATAAGGACATCCATAGATACCACAGATCTGCCGTATGAACATGACAACATTTATCGATCAGTGGTTGATATTTAATGACAGCAGCTTCTCACATCACTGCATTTTTCACCCTGAATATCGACATTATACAGTTCATAGCTCTATAAACTCATGTCAGCTGTATGTGGTGTGTGTGTGTGTGTGTCCCTTTAAGAACACAACTAATTAAGCTGAGAGAAAGAAGTTCTGTATTTGGAGCGTATCACAGCTAATTCATAAAGATAAATATGCCTCCATTTACGAGCCAGAATCCAGAGATAATTAAACTACTGTGAGATAAAACTCTGTCCACCAGCTTAAAAAGTCTCACTGCAGTGCTGTGGAGTAAGAGTGTGTCCAGTGTTTGGAGCTGAAGTTGGATCAAAGGTGTGTGTCTCTATCTCTGCTCCCACATTAAAGGATAGAGTTACCAGAGCTGTTCAATTATTCAAATCTACCAATCACTCTACCTATTGAACAGGTGGCTGCCTCTGACACTGTATCACATGCAGCACAGTGCACTGCGTGTGTGTGTGTATGAGTGTGTGTGGTGTGTGTTGTCGTCAGCCAGTCTGCTGTAGTGTCACTGATCTGTGTGCGCTCTGATTGTGTGTGTGTGTGTGGTGTGCTTTGATTGACGTGCAGCTCCGTGAAAAACTGCAGCAAAGATGAGCCTCTTAAAGGAAAAGTTCACTAAAATCACTCTGTGGTGTTACATAAGCTTTGGAGTCACAGTAAGGTGACAACTCTATGTGTGGGGGGGTTCAGGTTTTAGGTCCCAAAACACTGTTTAAACACAAATTGTCAATACATAAATGAAGTGAGAAGGCTATAATGGTGATAATAAAGAATTATAAAGTAATTATTGTCATGTACTGTCTCGCCACCATCAGGCAGTAGCTCTAAGTTACCAAAACTACCTTTTAAGGTGATTTGTAGCTGAATTTTCCAGATAGTTAAACTTCAAACACTGAAGAAAGAGCAGAATAAATCAGCTCTCTCGTGTTTCTGTGTCTGAACAATCTCCTTTACCACTCCTGCTTTTTCCACCTCGCACACAGATAAGTAAAAGAAAGCTCACCTGCTTTTGTAAGTCCACTTGAAAGGTGAGACATATTCAAAGTTAAGACTCGGAGGATATTCTAAACCGTTGTTTTTGACAACAATCCCGTCAAACGGCAGAGCCATCCACGTGCTAACCAGACCTACACCTGACGCAACCTGCAGCCCTCTATGGGAGATCTATAACTCCAGGTAACTGCTCCTTTCCTCCTTTAAATAAAAAGCTACAATTTGAGTCATATCCTCTGAACTTAAGTACGGAGAAGGTATGAAGGAGAAAAAAGTTTCCTGATGTGTGCTGAACAGGAATCAGGTTGTGCAGCTTAACATACTTAGACGATCACCACAGATTTAAAGTTAAGCTTCATATTTTAGATCATCTCCAAATGAACTACAGCTTTAGTCGGCTATTGATTGGTGTTAAGTCTCAATTCCTGGCTGAGTAAAATGACCTGAAAGTGTCAGCCATGACTCCAGCTGGCAGAATCCTCTGACTGCTGAAAGAGGAGCTTCTTTTTTTACCTCTTTGAGCAAAAAAGAAAACTGAAGCAGAGGTTATGGAAGGAGAGCTCCCCCGCATTTGTCTCATGAATTAGATAATATTCTAATTTTGAGGAACTTAATTCTTATTCTAAGAAACTCGACAAGTACATTTTTTCTTATTCTGCAGTTTTACTCATTATAAGCAATTCAGGTCTTATTTTTAGCTTGTCATATCTAGATTTTTTTTTCTGTGCTTGTCAAGTGAATGTGACTTGCGTTATATCAAGTGATGCATTCTTACAAGAAAAAAGAAGGAACGCCTGTTTACTCCTGAGTTTTTTAGTGTTTAAACTTTTAACAAAACCTTTTGGTTAATGCCAAATCAAACAAATAGGAAAAGGTTACATTTTCTACCAAATAGTTCTCTTTATGGGGGATTTTTTAAATTGTTTTTCAGATTTTTAACACCACAATCTGACTCTTAAGGCTATACCGGTGTCCCCAGTGTTCGTACAACCACAAGAAACGGCAGAGAAAAACCACAAGTGGAAGCATCTCCGTCTTCTTTTGTTGCACAGACTCTCCTCCTTAATAAAATCAGCTCCAATGTTTCTGTACAAATACTGATACTAATATAACTTCTTATTCCACGTGATTCTGCTACCATGTAAAAAGGGTGATAAACAGCAAAGAGAGAGGAGCAGGAAGTAACTAGACTCTAAATTATACCAGGATCATCAACAAACATGGTATGAAGGGTCAGGACGAACATCTGCTCTTACTGAACGCAGCTCAATCCTGCAAAAACTGCTTCACAACCAGCAGGAGATACAGTGTTTGATCTGTATTTAAAGTCAGGTTTAACTGGTGCAGATGCATTTTCACATACAACACCTTCACATAATATACGAACAAGCCCTTGACTGCAGTGAACGGCCACTGGCTTTGAGTATTTCATTCTCTAAACTGTAGTTTCACCACAGCCGACCCTTCTCCCTTTATCGACTGCAGCTCAGTAAAATCTGCAGTCACGAAGCTGTGCTAAAGTTTCCTTTGTAAATCCCTTTGAACTTAATTTGCTTGGTCTCATGAAGTTTTTTAACCAGTTCAAAGTAAAGAGATTCTGATTTTCATTACAGAAAAGTGCAACAGTTTTCGGACCAAAAAGCAGCTTTATGCTCAGAGGAATAAGATCTATCAGGCTTTGGCTTCCACACACACAAACGCTTGTTAGTATCATCAATACACCAGATCCGTCTCTATTCAAACCCTGAACACAAAGCCATTCTTGGGAAGCACTAAGTCTTTTCTAAATCTGATTCATAATGTTGTTACACAGAAGAATATGTCAGGACTCTTTGTGGCAGATTTCACTGAAAATGACTCAGAATGGGAGAACAGCCGCAAACCTCATCGATCACAATGCTTCTCTTCTAAAAACACACCGAAATGAGTCACAGAGTAAAATCTCAGGCTCCCTAAAGCCTCACAGCGGGGTTTAATTCAAACACCTGCATGTCAATAAGCGGAGAGGAAAATCAAACCTGTGGCAGGAGCGAGCTGCTGAGGACGGGCGTCAGACTGCTGCTAAAAATGTGACCCACGTCTGACATTTAAAAAAACAGAGCAGGAGAGAGGCAGCATGCTTGAAGCGGACAAACACTGAGAAGCTGAGACGAGTTCACCAAGAGAAAATTAATATTTCTATATCACAAAATTGTGCTGATTGATTCTGAAGTCAATTTATGAGGACAATGCCAAAAAGTGCTTTTCAGATGGCAGGACTTAATGTTTCTCATGGTCGATGTGAGATTTAATTGGAAAATTAAATAGTTTTTGAACCCAAATTTATACATCACCTTGGACTTGAAAAGATTTTTTAACACTTTGGGATTCTTAAGGATCTGGAAACTTGGATGACTAAATAAAACAAAAACAGAGGGACTAGAAAAGCACTCCGTATAATGCGTTTGTCACGCAACACTTCAGTCCTACTTTAATGTTATACTCCCTTTCAGCAGACTGCCTGCTACAATTTGGTGTTAGTTGCAGGTTTGTACGATAATTTGTTCCCTGACAGTGTTGAAATTTATGATGACCCAGTACATATTTTATATTCCAGATCTTAGTATTCAGAATATTGCCAGGATCTGGATAGTACTTTAACATCTGTCAGAAATTATAGTGACCTTGTCTTGTATTCTTTTGCAAAGCAATCAGACCATTTATGGTAGAGTTATATACACATTTGGTGAAAACAGCCCTATCTCACAATGATAAAGGATCCTGTAAAAAAGTTCTGGATCCAGACAGTGAGATGGATCGCCTCCAAAATTTAATCAGTTCTCCCTAATCCCATTTTAAACATTTCCTGAAAATTTCATCAAGATCCTTTTTTTTGCTTTTTGAGCTATGTTGTTCACAGACAAATAAACAAACAGACAAACTCTCCCAAAAACATAATCTCCTTGGCAAAGGTAATGACCTGTCAGTCTTCTATTGAAATGTTTATCTTTGGTAATTTTCTGCTACTGTACACAAAATATCTCCAAAGTTTTCCTGTTTTACTTTTTTAAACAAAACAATAAAATGAGCCGTATCACCATCAGCTGTGGGAAGTCTACAAGCCCATTTCAATCCACAGATTCCCACCAAAACACAATTTGGTGCACACAGCCTTAAGAACCAAGCGTGCCATGAAGAATCAAAGGTGTGAAAAGTGCACATGCATGCAGTCAATGACTGTGGTTGACTGACTGAGCTATAGATTTACTAGCTGATGGATTAACTGGATAAGTGATGTTTGTCATGGAGCAGGACCTTCTCACATGGAGGAACTAGGTGTTCTGCAGAGGTGAGATTCATCCAGAGGTTTGTGCCTGCATGTGTGTAGGAGGAGATTATTCCTCCACAGTCAGTGCCCTTTGCATCCATGCACATATAAATATAATGAAACGGTATGCCTGCAGCGTTATTTTCCCACAAAGAAACCACACCAGGAGCAGCTGCAAGTTACTGATTCGCACTCTACTACAGCCAATCATGGGGAACCTCCATTAAGGGGGAAACTCACCCAGAACAGATCGCTTTAATGAGGGTGCCTTCAAGGTGTGCAGAGTCACTTTAGGGGGTCTGGTCTTCACTTTACAGTCTATTACCTCCGATTTGAGACTCACAATCTGCTTTGAAGCAAACAAGCAGAATTCCAAGCAAACTCCCTCCTCTTCCGAGAATCAAGGATTTGAGGCAGACTGTGTGGATTTCACTGTACACCAGACTCTATTTAGAGGGTTTTTAAATCACGCGTGAATCACTTGAAGCCAAACGACGGGGTCGTAAACACACAGTAAGAAATAATCTCACGGATTAACCACAAAAACACGCGTAAAATCAGCGGAGTGAGAGTGAGGAGAAGACGTGATGCAAAGTGACACTTTGCTGGAAACCGTCTGCAGAGACGCATCTCCCCTGCTCTGCCTCCAGCAGGCTGCTATTACATAACTTCACTTACAAACTCAGCTTTCGGCCAAAATGAAAAAAAGTGGGCACAAATGAGCCTCTGGTGGCTGTGGAGGAATTTTTAAAAGCATCAATTTAGCCAACAAGTAGCCCGGAGAGCGCATCCACGCTGCTGATTTTACTTAACGCGCTTCTTGCTTTCAACACGTGCGTAAAGGAAAAAATAAATCCTCATTTCAACCTGTCGAATTCTCACCTGAAGGATAACAAGGACAGAGTTGGAATCGCGTCTTACCTGCATGTTTCCCTGTGTTGTAAACGCGACGCTGATGGCTGGTTTCTCCCCCGTGTGTGTCCTCTCTGCGCGGACTCCCAACCTCAGACTGCCGCTCCACTGCCTGCGAAGGAATGCGCACACACTCCCTGACACACACGCGCGCGCGCGGGGAAGCGAGAGGAGGAGGGGGTGGGGTAGGGGTGGAGTGAGGGGGTGCAGTCAGCGAGGGACCTTCATCTTTTTCAGTGTGATGATGATGTGAGGACAAGATCAACAGGCGGGCGGTGGACTTCATTCAGCTGGTGTATCACCAGGCTGCTGAGAGATGGGCTGCATGCAGGGCGAATATCAGGAAACGAAAACATAAAGTGATCTATAAGAAGACATGTCATGCTTCAGCGGTGGCTTAAGAGCATTATTTTCAATCTCCATCCTCTTGGATCTTGCACTGCTAAAAATACATTTCCAAAGATACACCATTGAGAAATGGCTTACACACTGCTGCTGATGTTGTTTTTATGAATGACTGCAAGATTTTTATAGAAATGGATCAGATTAATTAGATTTTTTTTTCTGTGTCCTCCTTTATCATGCAACTTTTTTTTGCCTCATTGTTTTTAATTCATCATAAGAATCTATCTATCTGGTAAGAATGCAGCTCTAGGAAACACATCACCTCCTTGTTTGCTTTAAAACATAAAGCTCTACTGCATGAGCCTGTTAGTACATCAGTGTTTAATTCCTTATCTGGAGCATCATAAAAATGATAAAAAAAGTGTTTTTAAAGTCTTTTTAATTTTTGTGATTATTTCAGTGATAACACAGAAACCACATCACAGGTGTTTGACTCACCTCTTTTGCCATAGTTCCTCTAAACCTGAGGGACTCTATGTAGTCAGGCTCTGAAAGGATGCTGATTATCAGCCAAACATGGCAACACAAAATGTGTTGTAATTAATGGTTTCAGGCTGGCTCCTAATGCAGAATTAGTCAGAACCCTGTTCTCTGTTATCTCTGTGAGCTGTAATCCTGCAGGGGATCATACAAAAAACAGAGTGTGTGCATGTGCATGTGCATGTGTGTGTTACTCTTCCCTAATCTCTTGTATTGCTCAATTGGTTTTGTCGAATAACTTTGTAGGCACTATCAGTTTTAGAAACTAAAATGCTTTTCCAGACACTGTTGGATAGAATTATTGACTCCTGACTTCTCACATCCCTTGAACAAGAGATTCAAAGTGAACATCTTCTGCATCTGTTTGAGATTTTAGTTTTGTATTCTTGTGTGATAAGGACCATCACTTTAGATTTGTAGTTTTTTCTTTTTAGTATGCACACCAAGCCTGAACAGATTTCCTTTGCATTCAATGAGCATATTAAAATGTCCATTAATGGTCAGGCAGCAACTAAAATGCTATCATTCCTTAAATCATCGCTTGTGGTGGTGTTAATCTGGGTAATTTAAGGATCTAAAGGTCAGGTCAAAGTTCCTGCTAACAGATGAATTTTAGCCTTTATCATTTACAAAAAAATAACAACTACGATGTCTGGGAATAACTTCAGTTAAAATCAGTCTTTTTTAGTCTGTTCCTTCAACAGTTTGTCTCTACTGTGTCCCTAAAAGACCCCATCCAATTTGAGCCGGAACATCTGCAGATCACTGTCAAACCAGATATGTGATACAGTAATATAAAACACAAACTCAACAATAATAAACACAATAAAAAAAATTGAGAAATGTTTGTACCATTGTGTTTCAACACGCTCTATACTGAAGTCAGTTTTTTAAAGATGCTATGAGGAGAATCTGTTTTAATAGCACTCCCCCGCCACCTTGTGGCCTGGAGTCTGCGTACACTGACATAAATTACTTTTAGCGAGGCGTGTGTTTGTTGTGGAAATAAATAGAGGTCAGATCAAAACAAATTTTCTTTGTACGAGACAACTTTTTACTGGATACAATGGTAAGGGACTTATCAGTGCAGTTACGTAGCCCTACGGTTTCAAACGTGACATTGAGCAACCATTGTACTAGACGGCTGTTAGCCCGGCGCTCTGACATATCTGTCGACTAAAGTGGCAACAAGAAAACACTATCAGTTTGTAAATAGTTTAGTTGCCGTTTAGATTTAGCTCAGCTGACAGCCCGGTGCTCCAAGACATGTCCATATTGTGTAATGTTAGTAAATCCTGGTTAGCTTTATCCTGACAGTCATCTACCAAGCAGAGCTAACGTAACCTCACTCTTCATTTTATTGATAGACTCTCAAGTTTGAACAGACCACTGCAGAATAACTACTGCATGTGGGTTGGAATGAACATTAGCACAAACAGCTTAACCCCTGTGTTAATTAGCTTTTAGCTCGGGCTGTATCACTCTCCCCTTAAGCTTTCTTCTGTTCTTTCTGTTCTTTTTAAGTTAGGCTCCTGTGTCCACCATCACTATAAAATTAGTCATAGAAATCTGTTTTAGCAGAGAAAAACACAGATCTCTGTGTTTTATCTCTTCTCTCTACTGACCTTCATTAGCTGGCGTGGTGTTGTCATAGAGACCTAGACGTGCCGTACATCAATCTGGTCCTGGACGACCCGAACTGGAAGCTAAGAAATAGCAATTTAAAGGAAACTGTAACCAGAAATACTGGTGCTGATAATCTCATTTTAAAGTGGGGATTACAATCAGGCATATATCTAAAAGGGAGACTTTTTCTAGATCACTTTCAAACTCCTCACAGCCCCTTTAATCTCAGTATTTCTGGCAAACTATAAAGTTTTGAGAGTGGGGGGTGTTTTGAGAAAATGATCAAACCTTACATTTCACACCGTCAGTCCTCAAATGATTGCGACCTCTTCTAGTGTGTGGGGTCATTTTAGAGTACTCAGTTATGTGTTTTATGGCACTTTGACCTTTTTTAATTCGTCTTTTTTCCTTCTCCTCTTCATGATTAATGTTCCCAATTACAGCATTACATGTAAAGCGAGAGGGAGGTGTGTGTGTGTGTGTTTGAGTGTGTGTGTCTTGCATTAGATTACAGTGATTGTCATTAGAGTGATTGGTACAGAAATGCAATTACAGCCCTGGTGGAGAGTCTGTGCACTCAGAGAGGAACTGAATCAATTTAGGTGACCTTGGCTCTCTGTGAAGCTGCCCAGAGCAGGCAAGGGGTGGGGTGGGGGTGGTATTGTAGAAAGATGCCAAACAGCAATCACGGCAGGTCAAGCATCTTCACACATAACGTTTGTTGCATAATGAACAGTATGTAAATAGCCCCCAGAACGAGCTGTGAAAGGCCATCTGACTAATCAGAGTTGTGTCTAATAAGCCAAGAAAGCTGAAGGTTTGTTGTTGAAATGTTTCTTTATCATACATACTTCATTTTGTTTTGATTGAGTCGGCCGCATTTTCACAAGTTCAAATAAAATTAGAGTTATTATTAACAAATAATGACACAAATTGTACTTAAAGTTATCACCTGAGGGCTTTTACAATATGTTTGAACTAGCTCTGCAGGCATTAACACTTTTAGAAGTGCATGTCTTTGTTTAAGAGGATCCTGTGAGGAACTTTTGTTGATGTTGATTTTGGCAACCCCTGTGGACGACTAGGTGCTTCTGTTCTTGTAATGAAGTTACATGGATAGGATGCGTAATACATGCCTGTATCTTCTTGAGGTAACAGCATAAACCATTGTTCCAAAAAAAAAGAACCCTGTCTTGAGGAAACAAGATACTCTTCATGTAAAACAGTCCAATTTTTTTGTACCTTAACAAACAAATGTTATTTGTAGCGACAAGATCATGAGACAAATGATTTTGTTATCGTGACTCAAACAACTTTTGTTATCTGGCAAGGGTGGGATAATGACTCACTTTCTCTGAAGAAAAATAAAACCGTTATTTTCTCCCAAAACATTGTTATCTCTGACTTTTTGTTCTCTCAGAATAACAATATATATAAAATGTAGAAATAACAAGCTGTTTTTATGAAAGCATCAAAAAAGTTGTAAGTGGGGTCGTTGAGGCCTTTCATTTTAGAATCCTAATACAAAGTTTACCGCACAATGTAACGCTTTCAGCTAAATTCATTAATTTCTGCAAACACAGCCAACCACAAAGCCCAAACTTCAAACTTCAGACCCAGTGCAGCAGATTATAATGTCATCAAACAAAAACTTGATTTAGGAATCCTTGCTTTGTGCACTGAACTGATGAACGCTGACTTCACAACAGGACCAGAGTTGAATCAACACATATGCAAATGTGTAATCAAACTACCCGAGGCCAATCAACACACACCAGCCTTACACTGGAGCGGTGGTCTAAAACCCATCACGCCGTGTGTGCGTACAGTCTCTCAGTTTAATTGAACAGGAGGATTAAAAGCCTCCTGAGGTGCAGATAAAGCAGTGAGTACACTAATGCTTTGTGTTTACTGTTGGTGGAGCCTCCAGCGCTCTGGAAGCACAGACAAACATTTTTCTCACGCTGAGATTTAAAGTTCATTGTTAAACTCAGAAACACTCTGTCTAACCTTCAGGATAACTTTGTCTTAGAAATACTTCATCAGCGCTTGCAAGGATCCCTAACTGATTAGTGCAGACAGTAGAGTTTAGGAATCATATCATTATTTTGTGCTGTTTTAACTTAGACTGAACATAATCACACGTTTTTGACCTTAAAGCCTTAAATCTGTATTATCTGTTATAGTTGCTCCGTCACGCTTCATCTGTTTGTCTCTCCAGCTTTAAGTGCCCATCCAGTCAAGGCTTGGGATGCACGGACACTGATCCTGGAATAGGGTATCAGTGGGAAAGGGACGATCCATGGTGCTGATCCAGGCAACCAGCATTATACCTTTGAAAATTGAACAGAATTTCTGTTCATTCTGAAGCATTGCTTTGCTGGTAAACATTGAAATACTGTATAGTTTAAATAAATATCAACTTCATTAATTCCATCTACTCATCTTTTGCCTTTTACCGAAAACATTACCAGTATTATCCCACAGTAGGGCAGGCAGGTTATTATTAAATCTAGTATCTAGGGATGCACCATTCCAAATTTTCTGGTTCAGACCAATACCGATACCTGGGCTGTGGGTATCGACCGATACTGATCCGATACCAGTGTTTAATGCACTCACAGCCTATTGTGCTTGTCACGCAACACTTTAGTCCCACTTTAATGTTATACTCCCTTTCAGCAGACTGTCTGCTACAATTTGGTGTTAGTTGCAGGTTTGTATGATAATTTGTTACCTCACAGTATTGAAATTTATGATGACCCAGTACATATTTCATATTCTGGATCTTAGTATCCAGAATATTGCCAGGATCTGGATTGTACTTTTACATCTGTCAGAAATTATGGTGACCTTGCCTTGTATTGTTTTGCAAAGAAGCCCGACTATTTATTATGGAGTTATATACACATATGGTGAAAACTGCCCTATCTCACAGTGATAAAGAATCTTTAAAAAAAGTCCTGGATCTAGATGTTGATCCGGATCACCTCCAAAACTTAATCACTTCTTTCTGATCCCATTTCCTGAAAATTTCATAGAAATCTGTTGGTTAGTTTTTGAGTTATGTTGTTCACAGACAGACAGACAGACAAACTCTACCAAAAACATGACCTCCTTTGCAGAGGTAATAAAAGGATGCATGCCCTACTGTGGAATGAGATTGGAAATTTTGGGGGTAAAAGGCAAAAAATTAGACGAGGAAATTACTGAAGTTAAGACTTTTTTAAACTATGAAGTTTTAAATGTTTACCAGCTAAACAATTCTTCAGAACATGACAAGTTCTTTTCAATTGGAGACTTTTTATACCCTGTGGACTGGAAATGCAGCAAAAACAAAGAAAGACCATCAGAGGTAACATTTCATATCAAGTAGCCTGGAGCGCTGGTAAAAAAAAAAAAAAAAAAAAAAAAATAGGCATAGAGCTGGTTGCCTGGATTGGTACCATGGATCAGCCCCTTCCCACCAATACAAATCCAGCTTTGAGGGGCACTGATAAACCGATATCAGGATCGGTTTCGGTTTATCCCTTCTGGTATCAGATCAAAACCCAGGTATTGGTATCGGAACCAGAAAAGTTGGATCGGTGCATCCATAGTTGAGGCAGATGGCCAGCCATGTGTCTAGTGCTGCTCATGGTTTTCTCTGGATTTGAAGTATCCTCAGAAAACTTTGGCTTTAAATTGGCACAAGATAAATAAAATGATAACTTGCTTGTTTGCCTGGTTGAATCCAGGGTATCTGCCACATTCAGCAGAAGGCTTTCTGACTTCTCATTCACATACACCTTCTTGGAAATATCTAGAAACTGATGACATGATCCTGCTCTTCCCAAGGGGGCTGGGAGGGGAAAAACCTCATACATGCAGTTTACCCTGAACTTTTCTGGCAGTTTGCAGTTTGTGCACATTTCAAGGTTCTCAAGTCAAAGTAACAGAAAGGAAGTTTCAGTGTGCCAATTTTGGTGCCCCTGTAGAGAAGGCTGTTCCTGGCCTGAATCAGTGGCTTCTTTAAAAACAACATATAAACCACTGTCCAGTTTTGCTATTTCATCTGTTTTAAATAACAAGAGAGATAAAATGTCGAATATTATACAGGCGCAGTTAATTCCGTTCTTTAGGTTAGAAATGCTTCAGTGCGTCATGAAATTCAAGGGAGAATGAACAATAAAGACCGTCGTTCTTTAAGTTCTTTATCTGTAACGTTACTTCAAATAAAGTGGATTTGATATAATCTCCAATCTGTCAGCATCCTCGTCCTTGTCTCCCACGTTATCTCAATCTTCATCCACGCCTTGCTCTCCTCTCTCAGCTTGTTTTCCACTTTAGCCCTGCTTCCATCACACACACTAACATCTCACACACACACACACAAGCGTGAATACGCACAGGCTGTCTAACACACAGCTTCGCAGCTGACACCACACGAATTACTGCATCTTTTCTCAGTGGGAGAGGATCATTTAGAGGCCATTGAAGGAACGCAGCACATTAATGTGTGATCGATGGAGAGAGAAAGTGAAATTGCATAAGAGGAACACACACACACAAACACACACATGCAGAGAAACTCTCAATATAACCCTTCCTGCTCTTCTCTCTTTGCTTCCTTTTTTTAATTCAACGATCCAGAGTTCAATATCTCAGTCTTGCTTCAACCCTGAGCGTAGAAATACACACACACACACACGCTCGTATATATATGTGCACAACATTTGATTTTTCCTCCTCACAGTGAAGAAAGGTAACAGTTATCAGACAGCCAGGCTCAGCAGGACAAACAATCAGTCCAAAGGGTCAGCTCCATCTGAACTCCACCTGCTCACGCAGAATAAACACCACGGAGAAGCAGCTCAGCCCTGGTTCAACACCCAGACCCTCTGATCAGGAGGAGTCAGAAGATGGGGGAGTCACAGGCGTTATTTACCTACAGCTGGGTCTCCCAGAAGGACATCCACGGTCTCTGCAGCAGAGCAGCGATAGCATCAGGTGAGCGGGAAACACAGAGGGAGGAGGGGGACACTCATCAGAGCTTCACTCACAGGGGACATGAGGAACAAGGACAGGAGAAGGCAAGTGTTTGTTTATAAGAGTGTGTGTTTATCACTGGCTGCACGAAACATGGATGTGGATTAACCCAAAGGCTGATCAATTTATTCACAGGTAGACAAGTGGAGCTGAGCTGGGCTTTTAGCTTCCTAGCAAACAACTACAACACAGCCACCTGTCTGTCAACCCAGCTGGATTCAGAGCAGGTCCTATAAAGCATTTCTATTATCTTACCAGATGTATCTTTACAAATTCATCCCCCATGCATTGTGTTTAAATAAATGAAAGAGCTACATACCCCCAAATCAGTCAGTAAAAATGCTTATCGCCAGGAAAATGTTCACTTTAACATGAGACCTAAAGAGGATTCCTTGACTTTTGGAGCTAGCCTCAAGTGGACACTAGAGAACCTGTGGTTCTTGCACTTTCAGACTGACTTCATTATTTAACATCCACAGGCTGCTACATGTGTGAGAGTCAGAGCATACATAAACATTTATTTTGATGTGCCTCTCATTTTTCATTCTAATAGAAATTTGGCAATTTTTTCATCACCTTGAATCAAAAAATGCTTGCTTACTATAGCAATGTCAAAACCCACTACTTTCTGAACTTTTTCTGAACGTGGTACATTTGATTTTTTCTGATGGACTAAAGAATAATATCAACTTGTGTATATATTCAATGTCAACACAAGCAGAGAGTGAAAAGCTGTTATACGTGGAGACTGCTGTCTTTGATGGCAGTAATATAAAGGATGTTTTGGCTTTAAAAGAGTGAGAAAAGGTTTTTAATTTTCCTTTCCTAACATTAGCAAAGATTTTTAATAACACCTGAATCTACCAATGAAAAAAATAATCACTGTAATCGTCATTTTGCAGCCATTACAGTCTTTTTCTTGACTACAAACTGAAGCTATCTTTTGAAGCTGTTCGTAACTGTTCTGTATTTATTGATCATAAAGACACCATAATGTGTCAAACTCAAGGCTAGAGCCAGACCAAACTGAGGCACAGATTTTAGTCAGGGTGGTCGGGTGGGTTATCTCCAAAGATCACATCTACTTTAGTGTATACCATAAAAGTATCAGAAAACTTTAAGTTCTTATACAATTTCTTAACTTTAAAGGCCACTTAAAGCTATGGTCTATGATCTGAAACCCAGTTTGGCTGATGAGACACATTTGAAAAACGCAGCCTCACTCACCCCTCCCCTCCGTGTTCCAAGATCCCGCCCCCCAGCTCATATCGCCCTTCTTCGCCTCAAAACAACACGCCCACTCCGACAGAGCAAGAAGCCAGCCGGCAGAAAATGTAACAAACAAGACAGTCATCCTCCTTGTAACACACAGTGGTAGCTTTTTCAATTGGACCGGCGCGATCAAAACCATGAATTAGCCGGCGAAGCAGGTCTGGCGTTGCCACTGCCAGCTGATCAGAGCAGAGCCGACTGTGGGCGAGGCTTTACCTTTCTTGGCGTGTCTTCACCAGCTCAGTTTCCAATGCCTAAGATGTGTGGCTAACTTATGCTAAAATCTGTTGACAGAGCCGACCCGTTCCGACCAGCAGAGTTCAGTCATTAGCCAGTATAGGCACCAACTAACCAGAGTTATTCAGCTGACATCTCCCACTGTGGTAAACAAAGTCATTATCTGTTCAACAGAAATTCAGCTGTCTCTGCGTCAGTCTTCAGTCCCAAAACCCTCTGCAGCTTTTTCCACCGGTCGTACATTTCTCCAATATTCAGTCTCTGCTGGCACCTGTATCGCTCATAATACTTCCTTGCTTCAGCCTTTTCCTTGAAACTTTTTCATTTTCTTCCCTTCCCTGTGGAGGGTAACAGTAACAGCTTCCTGGTTTCGGTTTTCTTTGGCTCCATGACGCTTCAGTAGCTGAGCAGCTAGCTGACGTGAGAGGGGTAGTGGGGAAGGACGAGGTGGGACCATGGGCATGACGATGCGAAGCGAGGGAGACAGGGGATTGGATGGACTCACGGACCAATCCGAACTATGCATGCAATGCGCGGTTTGGATTGGTCAACTAGTATGCAGCTTTGCAGCGGATATACTGAATGGATTTTTATATTGTGTAGATTGGACCATAGGACCATAACAGCCCTATAAACGGTGTTATTAAGATGTACAAAGCTTCCTAATCGTACACCATAGCTTTAACACAATCGACTCAAAGACTACTTGTCCAAAGTTGAGATTTAAAGTGCCATCAAAAGAAAATCCTCCACTTAAATACAAAAAAGGTATGTCTTAAAGGTGATTTATAAGTTGCCAATCATGGTTTATTTCAGGGTGGTCAGTCGAATTAAACATTAAATTCAACTGAAGACCTTAAAACTCAGAGCTCATTATCTTTCACTGAGCTTTTAAACTCCTGAGCACTTGTGTGCTGTATTCTTGTGAAGCCTTTTAGGCAAATGGAGTTGTATTTCTTTTATATAAACAAAAGCAGTTTTATGTAAATGATGCTGCTCATCACATTCAGGTTTAATGTGAGAGAAGAGAGATAGCAAAAACACAAAACATCTTAGAGGAAATGAACAAATGGGTTGTTTGGGTATTCTGTCTCTTGCTCCCTCCTTGAGTGTCTCATTGTCTTTAATTTATGTCGCTTACTTGATGTAATGCTGTTATTTCCAGCTGCAGTTAACACAACACTCTGTTATTAACTATTTAGAGCATCTATAGGAGAAGTGGCTATATATATCAGTTTGTTTGTGGTGACTAGCTGTCACCTGAATCATATTATCAGTTCTGTGGCATCCAGTGAAATGACTTTTTGAGAGAAAAGTAATTAAAAATGTTTAAAGAGATCATTAGCATGGCAAATTAATGTTTCTAAAAGCAGCACTGGCGAGAGTTTCAACATGCTAATCTAGAGTTTTAATTTAGGAGTTAAAGGCTTCACTGCAGAGCCAAATTAAAAACAATCAGCAGGAAAAAAAACGTCTGTTAAATATAAATCTTTTAAGCAAGGGTCATTTGGCTTTTCCACAGCTGACTGTTTTTTTGTTCAGATGATGTGAAATTACAAGCTTGGGGTTGTCATTTTTTCTTTTCCACATCCACTAGACAAATCCCTCCCACCAGAGATTAGCCATGGGTTCCACACACAGACTTTTATTTCACTGTAAGATAATGTGCATGGATCTACTTCCAGCTTGTCAGCTTAAAGCCCGTCACCGGTGGAAGAGGAGGGGAGTTTGATCATCAAAGCAATAAAAAATCCTGCTGCAGGCTCAGAGAGACAGGGAGACAGGGAGAGGAGATTCCCCGAGAAAACGGCCTCACAGCTGCGATGATACGGCCGGTAATTTGCCTTCACCTTTTGGAGGATTCAGTTAAATAACACACACACACACACACACACACACACACACACACACACACACACACACACACACACACACACGCACGCACAAGTAACAGCAGCAGCTTGAGAGTAATTCAGTGCTCAGAAGGATTTCATGTCTCTATGGAGAAGAATATCTATTTTTAGCCTGGATATAAATAGATCTTTCTCTAGCTTCATGCTTGCATTCATGAAGCAGCCCCTCCTGTATGTTATTATTGCCTTATCTCACTGTGTCTGTGTGGATACATCTGCTCTCCCTCCTGTGTGTGTGTGCATGTGCGTGTGTCAGTTTGCTGGCTCGAGCTGCAATTTGTCTGGATGACATTAGTGCTGAGGTGTAGAGGTCTCTGAGCACAGTGACACAGAGGAAAGAGAAAAGTATAATTGGTAAGACATTTCCTCATTCATCAACACGCTTCCTACAGGCCCCCTCGGACCAATGAACGCGCCAAACATCAAGATAACAACCCTCTCTCTACACGGGGGAATACTTTATCATGGAGCTAGATAATGTCGTCTCCCGAGCGCCAGACAAAGACGTTACAAACCTCACGCAGTTTGTTTTCCTCCTGATGTCTTAAATTAAAAACAGCCAGCTGGAGGATTGTAGCAGCAGACCCAGGTTATTACTCACTCACTTCATCACCAGGCTTCAAGAAGTGGACACGAGGGAGCAGAGGGACTCTGGCGACTTATTGATGAAGCAGGGTGAGGGTGAGCCGGGGCAACTTTGTAGCCGTGGAAACAGTTGCTAAGTAGCAAAGCAATGGCATCAGTGGATGAAAAGGGGCAGCGATGTGACTGAAGGTAGAGTTAAAGAAGTTCAGACGAAGATCAGGGGAAGAGCTGCTGTTTTTGTTAACAGACTTCCCAATGAGTTTTTTATAACGGTGCAGACATGTCACACTCTATCTATCCATACGTCTCAAGCCCTAGAGACCTGCTCCAGGTTTCTCCTGCTCCTGGCCAGAGTGTCAGTTCCTCTCAGTGTTTCCTTTGGCCTTTGCATCCTTTCTCCCTATATTAACTCTACCTAATCTTACTACTTTGTTCCTTTTGTTCGTCTTTGTGTTCCTGCTCTCCACTAAAAACACCGTCTTTCTCTCTGCTTGTTTGTTTTTAGCCCTCTATTTTTTCCCTTTTTGTTCTGACATAATTAGTCCCACAACCTGTCTTCTAAACTGTTCCCATCCTTAATGAAGATAAATATCCTCCAAATATTCATGATGACATGCCCCTCTGATTACTTTGATTAATCACAGCCTTTCACACTGTTAGCTAGTTGGTTTGTTGACAACACAGAGAGATGACTGTAAACAAGCAGGAGATGCCAACAGAGGAAAAACCTCGACTGAGGCAGAAACAAAGAAAGCTCAGTATACTTGTCATCAAATGGCAAAAATCATGTTTAAACAAAGAGACAATCAAACCCCCAGCAAAAGTGGTATCTGGCATGCCAATTGCAGCTGAGTGGAATATGCCGGTACCGTTGTTACGATTGTCGCTAACTACCGTGTTGTGCTTCTCAATCTGCTGTATCTGCTGACTGTCTTCATAGGAAATGCACACCTGTTACTCCACTTTTGCTCTTAATATTCGCCAATACAGGAGATGATCGGCTCAACTCAACTTTGATGAAGATCTCCCAAAAGCTGCTTCTGGACAAGACAGTTCTAGCCCCAACTGTAGGCCTGGCATGCTTACTACAGCGTTTTCCGTCCCTCTGCTTTTCCGTGTAAACACAGATTTTTGTCACTGCGTTTTTGCGTTTCCAGATGAAACGTTGTCATGTAAACAGGGCCTAAGACTTTCATATTCTGTTTTATAACGCTAGGTGCTGCTCTAAAAGGACATGTCTTTGTCAGCCTAACAGTCATATTTTTTTTAACAATTATAATTTTAGCAGTCATGAGGACTTTGAACTACTTTAAATGCTTTAACATGGCCCATGACTTTAACCAGATGCTATGTCTTCAACATGAGTGGCTTTAAAACAAACAAATGTATAAAGCAGTTTGTTGTGCAGTTTCAACTGTATGAAAATCATAAAGTTTTATTGATTCAAATTAATAATACACATGTGTATAATAGATGGCAGTAAGCATCTTAGCTGTTTGCAGTCAAAAAAGAAGAAGCAATGCTCTGCATTCAGTTCAGCCAGACTGGACACCGTGGCTAGGCTAGGCTATGCTAGTGCTAACCAAGTTAGCTTGCCATCCCCAATCAACTGCTTGCTGTAAAATCAGTATCATTCAGTTACACTGTACAAGAAAAGACAATAAGGCAAAGGTTTGGCCGTGAGAATGTTTCCATTTCCTCTGTCACTTACACATTAACAATAATGCAAGACTACACAATACATACATTCCTTTTCATTGATGCTAAAATTATGTTGTCAGTAAAAACAAAATATATGACAGTTAGAAAATGAAATTTACCAGTCAAAGATAAGTAGTGCTGGAATATGTCACTCAGCCACAAGTGGTATGCCACATACCATTTTTTGCTTTTGCTGTCTCTCAAAAGTGTTTCTTTTTTTCCTTATTTGGAATGTCTTATGTCATAATTTGCATTTTGATATTTTATAAAAATATATATATATATTTAAATTTAAAATATGGATTTTAATCAGAAAAAAATGTGTGAGTGTCTCACACTGCTGTTTTACAAAAAACGTTATTTCAGCATCTGTCTGAGGCCCTCCATTTTAGCTGCTGTTTAGCTGCAGGTTTCCTGCTCCACAATCCCCCTTCTCTCTGATTGGTCTGTTCTCTGGAGGCCTGTTAGGGAACAGAGGGCGTCCCTGCATTGCGTTATGGAGCAGTTAGAAGATCCTTTTACGGTGACCTCATCATTTCACCAAGTCTGTAAAGACCTCATGAAAATCTTGTGCTATTGTCGGGATGGACTTCTTGAGCAGCTTACGGTTGAATTCAGAGATTTCTACAACATCCGAGTATGCAGAGGTTTGAAAATCTGCTCGCGTTCAGTATGGATGTCCAGCATTGTTGTTCTTTTTATGTGTAAAATATGCGGAGGTGTGATGCCTTCCTCGCAAACTTCACTAAAGACAGTAGAATACCCAATCACGAGAAGATCAGTATTGATCAGTACATATCATTGCACATTAATATTGATTGATTAAAAATCCAACCTCTGCCATTTGTACTCAGTTGTACTTCCCATGCTGCACCACACTGCTCCTCCATCTCAGCCTTGTCTCTTCTCCTCTTCCTCCATCCTCATCACCCTGCAGCCTCCCTCGCAGCTGTGAAATCTGAGTGACAGAAAACAGGGACAAAGAGGACATCCCATTAATATGCTAATCCATGTGGGGATGACTTCAACACGAGGAGCAGTCAGAAATACATGTGTGGTGACTGTGAGGCCCGCTGTGAGGAATCAAAGCTTGGGGAGGAAGAGGAGGAAGAGGAGCAAGGGGAGGAGGGGGTGATGTGGATTTATCATAGAGGGATATTGTAGTTTTGTGCTTGTGGTGAGATTTTTGAGAGGGGATCCCCACATCCAATCACTGAGGGAAACACCACATTGCCTTAAAATCCCTGCCCGAGGAAGATAATGTGAATTTCATACGAGTGCTTTGAAGCCGCAGGGTCTTGCAGCATGTGCGACTAATGTGTCCTTACCATGTGCGGCCCTGCTCACTCCGTGCTGCCATCAATAATCCATGCAGCCTGCTTGTAAAGAGACAGCAGAGCACTGAAAGCTTACGTAAGAGTGTCAGGTCTGAGAGTCAGGCTAGAATTGACCCTCTAGGAGCTAAATGACTGACACGAAGGCAGGAAAACCACAAGAACAGATGCAAAAATCAGCTGACAGTAGACAAACAGACAGAGGTTGATCCACTCTGCAGCATATGTATTTCACATGCCTGCACCAAACAGAAATAAGCTCTTAGGGAGAATCTGCTGTGTGCTGTGAAATATTTCTGCACAAGCTGTTTGTTTTGTGGCTGATAAGGCCGACGGCAGTATGAAATGTGTTTTGAAAGATGTCGCCTGCTTCTTCTCAGCCTCACTGACCCGGGGGATGAGCAAGAACAACCTGCTCTTTACTCTGTCTCAGTAAACGTAACGTGCCCAGAAGACTCCCCCTGCCTTGCAGAGAGAGACAGCCACTGAGAATGTTTCATTCTTCCTTATCTCCCTGGCCAAAATCCCCAGCCTACTGAAAGCAATTTAAAGGCAGACAGACAGACAGAGAGACAGACAGACAGATGAGGAGAGGGAGACAGAAAGGGTGGAGGACTGCAGCCTCATGACAACACTGGAGAGATCAGGTTCACCCTGATACAAGAGGCTAAATCTGAGCCAAGACAAAAATACATTTGCATGTAGCAGCAAGGAAAACACAATTTAGTTTTAACAAATCTGATCTCATCTTGATCCTTCTATTCTGTTTTATCATTGTTAGATTTTGTAAGAGGCCAAAGGATTAAAGATACAGTAAATTATGGCAAATCAACAAAGCAGCCATTTACCTCCTTAAGTTAGGCTTCACTTAAGGATAGGGATGGGTACTGAACTTGGTACTTTTATAGGTACCAACCATATTATGTCTGTAATAAAGAGAATCTATTCACGTAAAATCAAACAGTACCATGTTTAGGTACCTAAACACATCCTTGTGACTGTGAGAGAGTGTAAGAGTAGGCGATTTTCCATACTGGACCTGAACACAGCATTGCAAGTTTATAAATTGTGAAATGAATGTGTTAATTGAAAAGCTTTGAGATTTTATTAATAAACAAATTAATATTCATTAACACATAAACACACACAAAAATACTGATAATTGATACCGTAGATTATCAACATCGATTACCAGGTACGGGGCATTGGTATCACAATGTTTCAAATGTGAAAGGTACCCATCGCTACTTAAAGAGGGGATATCTTAAACATGGATATGAAGTGGCAATAATGGAGGTTCAAACTAAACTTGTAGATACTTGTTGTAGAAACTGTAAAGTGCTCAAACAAGTTGTTGTAAAAATAGCATGAGATCTTTGAGCGATCTTCATGAGATATTGTGAAGATACATACATACATACAAACACACACCCATAGCGCTGCCCCTGAAAGGCTTTAAGAGGGCTGGCCAATCAGAGGAAAGGGTTTTTTGATGCCTTAAAGAGCTGCAGCTACACTGAAGCATTTCACGCAGGTTAAAAAAGAGTTTTCCAAAACACCATTGTGACATAAAAAGGGATTTTAATTAGGGATGCACGATATTGGATTTTTGCCGATATCCGATATGCCGATATATCGAAACCCCTTTTGGCCGATACTGATACCGATAATCGCAAGTTTGTTTGTTTTTTTCACTGTAAAGAAAGCTAAGTCTATCCTGTACTAGAATTTATATGTTACTCTTGTTGTGAAGGTCTTATTTGTTTAAGAAACACACATAAAACAAGACAAAAAACATTTGATTTTACCATAAATAAGAAATGTATTATTTTTTCAAACTCAAGACATTCAGTATTGAAATACAGAAAAATAATTTCTTAAGATCACATGAACTTTAAATGAACAATGCATTTTTAAACATAACCAAGTTGCATTTGATTATTTTAGAGCTACTGTAACAACCTGGTGACAGACACAGAGCTCTGCAGTGCACATAAATGAAGTGCTACATTTCATTAAAGGAGCTTATTTTCCTGATGGAAAATAATAATAATCCTAACTGAATAGCACCTTATCGGCTGTGCCTATCGGCAGGAATTTTCATATCTGCCGATACCGATAAACATGTTTTTAAGCTTTTATCAGCCCATACTGATATTGTGCCAATAATATTGTGCATCCCTAATTTTAATTCTGTAAATCATGTAAAGCTACTACAGGAGGATGGGGGGTACAGTTTAAAGCCTAAAAATAGCACAGTACACCTCTAATGCTTTGAATGTTTCACTATTGTGTGCTAAATTGTGTGAAGTCTGACTCTAAACGCTTACTTTGGTATGTAACCTCTCAGAAACTTAGTGTTGATACAGTAACATTTTACAATAAGAAGGGTATAATTATACAAATAACAGTAACTTTGGTTAGGATTTCACTTCTCCTGTTTTCCAGTTAGCTTGTGAGCACATAATAGCTACTTAGTTAGCAAACTACAGAGCCGTACACCAGCTATTATTGTAAAACATCACTAAGCGGTCAACCACTGTTCAACTTACCCGATTGTGTGACACTGTAGCAAGATATGACTACAAAAATGGGATGGATTCTGAGATAACAAAGTAGCTTCTTCAGGGACTTAGCATCTCTTCTGTTATCAAGCCTCTTTGAAAGCATACACAACAGCTACTTAGTTAGCAAGCTACAGAGCCTTAATTTAGCAATTGTTATCAAGCAACAAAGCATGATGAGAATATGGAAAATTGCCAGCTTCCTGTGACTTTAGCAAGCAGATGCTCCTCATGCTGGGTAAGCCAAGAGCACTCTTTGCTAGGAAATTATACCATTACATCTTACAATAACAAGGACTCAATGCTAAAATACATTTGTAGGTTTATTTTTACCCCACTTTCTCATGAAAAGAATGTTTTAACTTTTTTTTCTACATATCTTTCTCCTTTCTAGTGTTTTTTTCTTGTTATCTTGGGGTAATAAAGATGTCTCTCCTGTTTAACAGATACATTTGTTCAGCAGATACATGCTGTGGAGTAGAAAATACATTACATAACTATGAAGAACCAAGAAAACAGCTCAGTTTACTTTCAGAGGATCAACTTTGGGCCTCAGTAAATGTTACTTTCCACCTCCTCATCAGGTCACGACTTTAATGTGCGAGCTTCTTTGTTCTGTTACGTGTCTCCTGTATCTTTGTCATAATGCTTTTGTATTTGTTATATAAAGCTTTTCAGATCACATTGCTGTAATGGGATGCTTATGAACAGTCTTCCTGCTAGTTATTATGTAACACCTGTCTGTGCTGTGTTGTCTTCAGCTGCCTGAGAGGAAGAGGAGAAAAGTAGAGCCACATACAATAAACAGCTGAGAGTGCTTGTTAAAATAATTTATAATTTATATTACAAGAAGCACAATCAGATCTAATTTAAGTAAAATACATAAAACAAAATCAGAACATTACTTTAATTTAGGGCTTTAAAAAGTTATGCACTTGTTTCAAACTTGATGTCCCTCTGATGTGAAGACATTTCGTCCCCCGGCCTGACTGTGTCTAAATCTGCTCTGAGCATTAAATAGAACTCATAATTACTGCTCTGACATTATTCATTATTCTGAAATTACAGTCTGAAACTGAGGCCAATTCAGGAGCAGAAACCCCACTCAGGCCGAGCCCTCTTTGCTCCGTTCTAGGAAATAATTAATTCTAACCTGCGTGGCAGAGCTTAATTAAATATTGAGGCAGCTTAAAATGCTGTGCCATCTTTCTGCTTTATCGGTCACTTCCTGAGATGACAGTCCCATCTTTTTTACTTTGCATCTGAAGGCACGCACTCCTCAACCCAATCAGATTAGCTCGCAGCTGCAGAACATTTTAATTTAGAAAATAAAATAGAAGGAGAGTCCCAAACAACTTTAATAAGAGTATTTCAGCACAGAGCAGAGAGCTGGAGAAGCTGCTGTAGTCTTTGGAAACAAACACAGGTATGAGCTATTATGAAATACATAATCTAATGTGTTTGGACAAAACAAATCCTTCCAAATAAAATCCTCTTTGCCTGTTTCAAGGGAACATGCTCACAGTCCCTTTTAACAGATGAATTCTGACATGCAGTGGAGTTGGGGATTACACTGACAGGCACCTGCTGTGAGTTTATAATCTGCTCTGTCTCCACTCTGGTGCTTAAAGTCCTGATTCAACCTGACTTTATGAGACAATAGTCACGTTTTAAAACAATGGCCTGGACAGTGAGCAAAATAAAGTGGTTAGAGAAAGACGATTCAATTATGTAATAATATTTTCAGGGAAAAAGTTTTCTTCGCTCTTATTTTCGGACAATCCAAAACCAACTTCAACAGATATTACACGCCTGTCACATTCTGTCACTACATAAATTCTGCTGTGTACAGTTTGGGTTAGATTTGTGCCAGATGTGTCTGGCAGTCAGATTAAAGCTTTGTAAGGATTAAAACTGTCTGCCTTTACGCCATAAAGGACATAAATTTACAGTTGACATCAAGCTGGATGCAGGCAGATGTGGTTTGTGTCTCTGAGGGTTTTTTTTTTTTTTTGCTCCATAGTGAGTTCATCCTCTGAATATTAGTACCTGCAGGCTCACCTGACCTCTAAAAAGTAACTGGTCAGAGTAATCCACATAATCCCTGCATGTGCTGTGTTTGAACAAGTGAAGTGTAACATCAACGGCAGATGATTGTCCTTCAAAAAGCCCTTTAAGTGTAAAGAGATTAAAAATGTGGTGTAGAGTATTTGACTGGTGCTTTATGTAATGGAGGGCAAAGATAAATCCAGACCCTGGTTGATGCATAAAACTGTCATTATTTGGGAAAACTGCCATACAAAAAAATGAAAAGTGCATCTCATCAGAGTGAATCATTTCCTATATGTGACCCGAGAGGTGAGTGTGATAATCTGCTTTCTCATATGGAACAAAGAGTAGAGTAAGAGCGCCATCTAGAGGAGACACCTGGTTACTTCTGCCTCACCTGTTTTCACGTCCCAACATGTTTAGACAGGAAGGAACTCATGTAACCAGGATACTGGTGGGATAATCTAAATTTTGAAATGTTATTCTTCCTTTCAACTCGAGCTAGACCATGTTGGAGGCGTTCTCACATGGATTATTGTCGTCCAAACAGTTAATTACTGCCGCAGTTTTTGGTGCTCTAATCAGTCAGAATGAGGGGGGAAAAAATCATATGCTCCTGATCACTAAAAATTTGATTGAGAGGTAATTCACATCAATAATTGGTACAAAAGTAAAATTCAGTGTCCTTAGGTGGCTTTGTTAGTGCTGGAAAGTGAGCCTCTCCCAAAAGAATGTCATTTACTCCGTGGACCCCCTCTCCCATGAAAAATATAGCAGTAACATCAATGTTGTCAAACCTTTGGGTAGACGATGATGAGATGCTACTCCTCGTATGGGTCTCTCCCGTTTATTTGGTGTAATTTTTCAAATTATCTCTCTTTTTCTTGCTGGCTGACTCCTTCACTTAAAGTTTTAGTGTGTTCCGTTTGTTTTTTCACATTTGTTTGCGTATAACACAATCTAAAATCATATTTTGCCGCTCGCATATCTCTGTCCCTTCAATGTTGAAGTTAGCGCGCCGCTAATGTGGCCGCACATCCGGGCAACTACCCAAATCGTGACGTCACTGCACAGCGATGATTAGGGGAAAATTAGTCTATTGAATAAAAAGAATTGAAGTTCAGAAAAGATAAAAGCTGGAAGCCGCTGAATTTTCCTTTTTATATGAATCAATGGCTCTGAACTTTTTTGAAGTTTCAGTTAAGCATCATACAACCAAAGTAACTTATGAGAAATGTCATTTTCTTAGATTTTTTTTTTTTTTGACTTTAAACGAGTGAACTGTTCAATAAAGACCATCTGTCTTCTAAGTGTATTAATCCTCAGATTTTGAGTTCTTTTAAAGCCAAATAGTTTTTCTGTCATTCTCTAATAAGGCTGAAATTCAAATGCATGACAGTTATTTGTGACAGTATTTTGGCTTTAATTGCCTCCTTACTAGAAACCTTGGCCCACTTTTCCCCATTATATGAAGTAAATTTATGTACAGGAATATTTAATGGCGCAGGAAATGTTTTCATCAACCCTTCATCTTTTACCTCCCCAATTCCAGCTGTGGAGAGTCAAATTATACTATAGTAACTAACTAGTATGATGGCTGAACTCTTTAACTTTTTCAGTTATGAATCAGTGGAGCAGTGGTGTGCTTGTGGACCCACTTGTTAAAAACGATGCTCTAAAGAGTTCTCCTGGTTGGCAATTACACTAAAAAGCCCCCTTGGCTGGTTGAAACATGGTAAAATGCTCTCTTGGAAGGTGGAAATGCATTTGAAAGTTCCCTCCTATGTTTCTAGACTATAAACTGTGTTGTTCGTGTAACATAAAAACATGTCTACAGTGCACCTTCAGTGGAAAGCATGCACAGCATGTGCCTCGTTCTTCCTTTTGTCCTTACCCTTCAAAATGTCTGTGCACACCCCTGCACTAGAGACTCTAGTTTCAGTAAACACTTGTTTTCAACCACCTCAGGTAAAGTTGTGTGCTATTAGTCATTGTTGTAACAGACTTCTGTCCACATTTCTTTTAAACCTTAGAAAAAACTTTTTATAGCATTTTACTTGAGAATAAAACAAAAAAAAAAATCTTCTTTAGAGCCTGGCAAATCAAGTATGACAAATGTTTGATTCAACAGGTATCTTTGCTCATCCAGGGCATCACTTTTATCCTAACAGAAATACATACAAGGAGCAGAAACCTGCAGAACTGCTTTCATATTGTGAGTTGGGGTCTAACATTGGAGGTTATGTGTGATGACGTGCCTCCATGAGTGGAGTAGAATGGTTAAACTCTGAATGCATGTGTTTGAATTTCACTGTGAAAAATATGTTATGACAAATATAACAATTACAAGATACAACACTGGCATTGGAAACAACTTGATTTATTTATTTTGGAATACAAAACATTGTGATGGCAGGCAATGCTGAATTGCGGCAAGTATTTACATGTTTTATCTACAGAAGGAATGAGGGACTCAAAATATGCTTTACCAAGAAAGGGGACAAACAGAGAGACAGTGAACAAGTGCTGAAACTAACACCAGCTGTCTGGACCTCAGCCAACAACTCAGAACATCAAAGTCAAAGCACCGCAGCTTCACCACTCACACAACTGACTGAAAATATGAGATAAGATCCCTCCTGCTGTAAATCTCATTAAAAAGGAGGACATCAGAAACCTCAGAGTAATCGTCAAGCACCAGGAGACGCCATCAGATCACCCAGAAAGAGTCTCAGTCAACTGCATTTCTCTATTCTCCCTCTGGCTCAGCTGTATAACAACTTAAGAACCCTCTTCATCAATCTTTGGAGCCAGGTAGTATTTGACGTGTCCCATGTCAGCAATCTTGTACTCCACCACTGAAAAGAAGAGGAATAAAAAGTCACACAAGTGCTACAATAAAGTTTAGGATTTAAATAAAAAGTTCACCTTCAACTCAAACCCAGTAGGGCGTGCTTACCGAGGGGGATATCAGCTGACATGCTGAGGGTGACGGTCTTGGACAGTGGTGTGGCCTTTGTGAAGAAGTTCAGGTAGTTGAGGGCAAAGATCAACGAGACTGGTTCGTTCATTTCAATAGTTACCTAAAAACAGGCAGAAGATAAGAATGTGTCCCACAGAATGACTGTCAAAGCACATGGAAAAGTATCTTGAAATGAATCATCTTTGTTCTTGTTTAGTCAAAGTGGCACTCACTGCCTCATCCTCTTTGTCAACATTGCTGGTCTGCGACAGTTTGACGTTTCCTGTGCCGAGCTCTCCTGTGGCAGAGAACTTGACTCCGTCCTTGGCACAGGAGATCATGACAGCATCACCGATCTGGGACAGGTCACGGCAGATACGGGCAAACTCCCCTGAGGGCATCTTCACCACACAGCTGTACTCCTGCTCCTGAGGGGAGCAAACAGGGAGGTTAAAAACTGAACATTTTCAAAGGACGGTTCAAAGAAGACACATGTATCTCATTGATGACTTACTGGAATACCCAGCTGCTCCACATCCAGGTCCATCAACTTCATCTCATAATCAGAGACTTTCTCCTGGTCTGAAAGATAGACAAGAGGTAAGTGAGGCAATTACTCTCAAATGGAGCTAAAGGTGGATTTTTATATTAAGAGATTAATTTTTTTAAAGACTTACTGAGCGTCTCAAACACAAGGGCCAGTGTGTCTGCATTGTCTTCTGCTCTGAGGGTGATGATGTCTTCATTTCCTGCACACTTCAGGATTTTTGACATACTGTTGGAAAGGAAAGATAACAAATCAGGACCAAGCCTTAAAAACAGAGCGTGTTTTCATATGGAAGACAATATTTCATCAACCAGTTTAAATAGCTGTTAATTTCCCCCTTATAGGGAAAACGACACATATTCTTAATCAGGCTAAAGCATAAGTGTAAGGTTTTGGTATGATGTTCAACGCAGTGCTTGGTTTTATTCACTGTAATGAAAGCAAAACATCTCAGATTTGTCAAAAAAAATTACATTATGAGTATCACATTCATAAAAGTATGTGCTGTCATAAAACATGTAATAGAAAATCTACAGTCTCGAATTTCTGTAGCTCTGCTATTTTTACGTTCTCTTCATTTATTGTCTCTATTGAAAAAAAAATCAGGTGTTCTATGTTGTTGGATTATTAGTTTTAATCCGGGCTAATAGAACTCATTTCTATCCCCGCTGCATTGTTTCAAAGACCTGCGGGAGGAAACGGAAGTACAAATTTCCCGGGTTCGAGAACGATTCCCGCCAACTCTTCCTTGTCAGAATTTGGCGCCCAAACAACGTCATCACACAATCACAAAGCAGCTGCCGCCTTTCTAACTACGGCAGGTGTCATTTGTGCATAAATTAAAAACAAACCCTTCAATTATCTATCTTATTTCGTTAAAATACAAAGTGTTGACAGCTCTACTAGAACAAGGACGCGAAAGGGTTAACAGTAAGCCGGTAGAGCTACCGGTGCAGCACAGAGACATGCCCGGGCAACTCCGCCAAGATGGCCCCCCCTCCTCCTGGTCCAGATATTACACATAGCACTTAGCAAGAAAACTCAAGATGCTTCAGTGGTCGTTTGACTTTTCTGTTGGTTTAAGAACTAATCTGGAAGATATTCGTCATTTAATCGATTTTAAAACCGCGTAGTTTTCATTTCGTAACCCGGCCTGTTCACCAACTCACAACATAAGTCAGCAGAAAAAGCATTTCCCGTGCAAGTTTGAAACATTAGTTAACGGTATTTAGAGGTATCAGATCATAAAAAAACACAGCCTTTTGGGGTACAAGATTGAACATCCACTGTACCTGCTAAGATTAACTCCCATGGCGAGGTTTCTGTCGCAGCGGTAAGAGTCAAAGCCATCGTGCCTCAGAGTTAGCTGCACCAGAGAAACATGAGAAGAGTCCATGCTCTGCAGGGAGATCCCAGACGAGCTGACATCCCAGCAGGCTTCTGTGATCAGATCCTTCAGCGCCTCCAGCACCTTCTTCAGGATGGACCCCTGGACCAGGCGAGCCTCAAACATGGTTTCTGTGGGGTTCGGGTCTGCGTAGATTCAAATGGAAAGAAGTTGGGTCGGATTTTGCGTCACTCCGTCGAGAAGGAGGCCGAAGGCTGAATTATCCCCGTGACAGAGTGGAGAAAATGCTTTCAAAGTTCAGTCTTTGTGGAGTTAGAAAGCAGATGGGTGCGTGACAACCCCACTCTGTGTACCGTGGAAAGATTTGAGCAGTAAGCGCGCGCTAGTGTTAACATATAAAGACTCGGCGATTGTACGTCATTTCCGTTTCCGATTGTCTGCCTCCAGAAAAGTGGGCATCAGTGACAGCCATGTTGGAGAGGACAGTTTTGTAAACCGTGTCTACGTTATGAAAGTGGTTACGAAAAGAAATCATATCCTTTTATAACTATATATTCAACTCCGGAATCTGCTGTCTGTCTACAAAATTTAGAAGTTAAATATATATATATATAAATAAATGAATAAATACAAATTACATTAGGTTAAGGATCTAGATATAGAATTTAAATAAAGGAGACAAATTTTGATAAATGTGGGACAGAAACACGTAAACCTTTTTTTCATGCTTTTCATATTTTCAAAAAATATTTAAGTAAAGGAGTTATGCTTATAGAAGATGATGTTAGAAAATTAGAAAAATATGCATTGTTATCATTTAGTGACAACACTGTTTGTTGATGACGTACAATAAAAATGCACCGAAAGCAGACATTTTTATTTTCACTTTGTTACCTTAATGTAGCTGCTAAGTTGGGACATATTTGAATTCAGTAGAGGAAGAATTATTGTTTTATTTTAAGTGTAAAGGTATACATCAAAAGCATTGAAGTATATCAGCTGAAAACTAAAAAATTACCTCAGAGAGAACACAGTGTTTTTTTGTTATTGTTGTTTATTTCATCAATGTGGAGTGCTCAGTTTGACTTGCACACAGCGACAGATCACACAACCATGTTCTCATTTTTTTTTAATCAGACATACAGACATATAAAAAGGATGGTATTTCTTTACAGTCATTAACCCCTGAGTATGTGCTGACTGAGCCCACTAAAGATCAGGGTCCTGAGACACTTGGTGGAGACAGAATGAAGGTCTTAGAAAAAAGAGAGCAGAGAACATTTCTGCAGTAAAGCAATCTGTGGTGTACAGGAATGCATTGTGTGTTGTGGCAGGAATATCATTTATACTTGGACGGTTACAAAATTCGCCTTAGGATTTAGAAAAAGGACTTTAGCCTTTCATACTAGGTGTTCAGAGGCTATCACTCAGGATGTAGTTGCCTGCCATTGCAACAATGGGGGCTCCTGTTGGGACACCAGGGAAAGGACCGCTGGATCCTGCGATGTCGACATGGGAGTATGGCAGAGGTGTGCCAGAATCCACACCATGCTGCATGAAAACACAAAAAAACATTCAGGTTAGCTGCTACAGTCTTTTACCATCACACTTTTCACACCTTTATATTGATGACTTTCTGACAACGTATGAGCACCTTGTCAAGCCCTGAGGCCATGATGAGGAAGGCTGCAGGGGTCTGATGACCTCGAGGGGTAGCAGAGGAAGGCAGGTTGTTGGACTGGAGGATATCCTCATATTCAGACTTGCCCTCATGGAACTCGTAATCCTCTCTTCTGATTCTGGACACCTCAAACAAGTCTCCCAGCATCTCACCAGCTGCACAAGAAAAGACCAAGATGATGTGCCGTTCACTGACGAGAGAAATTAAACTTTGTAAAACTCCAGAAAACAAATTGTTTTCATTCCTCACCTTTCTGCCACTCGGCAGCATTGTTGTTGCGATGAGCTGGTCCATTATCCATGATGATCTATAAAACACAACATAAACCTGACTTAAAATTGTTACAGTGTTTGTGCATGTTAACACTGGAATCTCACTGAAGGTGGGAGTATTCATTTATGTTGATTGTGACTAAATGAAGCTTTTCCATACAGAATAATTGGGTCCCATGGCTCTGATGGCGTGACCAGTGAGAGTAGCAATAGTGAAGAGCTGAGGACACGTCTCCTTTATGGCCTGCAGAAACAGATAACATGATCAAAATGAGAAAGGATGGAGCAGAAAATAAATGTAACGAAAAGTTTTGGTTTTTTTTCAGTGTTTTTACCTTCTCCTTCATCTCACAGAGCAGGTCCACCATCACCATACGGCCCTCAGCATCTGTGTTTCCCACTCTCACTCTGCGACCAGCACGGGAAAGCACCAGCTCATCAGCCACATAGCACTCTGAGAAAACACAAATATCCTCAGCAGGTTCAGAGAAGCTGCTTCAACAAGTTTGACAAGAAAAGGTACAATGTGGAAAATAATTCCTGACACCAACCTGAACCGACACTGTTCCTCACCATGGCCATGGAGCCGATCACCTTCAGGTTCTTTGGTTGCAGCTTGGCCACAATCTAATGAACAAATAAAAATGGTTTGGTATGAAGCAGAGGTGAAAACACCTGTAAAATTAATCAGATTTTAGTTTTTTTATGTATGACAAATGTGCTGAATATAAAGTCAAAGTCCTGAGGTGTGGACCTGCTGTACAAGCCCCTCTAAGGGTTGTAGTCCAGATAAAGGAGGCAGGGCTCACCTTGAAGAAACCAGCAACAGCAGCAGCTCCACACTTGTCTCTGTGCATGCCAGCCATGAAACCCCCGGCCTTGATGTCTGCTCCACCGGTGTCGTAGGTGATGCCCTGGAGATATCAAACAAGGACCAAAGAAAGTAAGATTTCAGCTTTTACCACACAGAGACACAAAACATTCACAGTGTTGACTAATGTAAATAAAACCTAATCAAACATTCCTCTACACATTCCTCTTACAGTTTTCATTTAACTATCCATCTCACCTTTCCAACCAGCATGAGTGTCTTTGAGATGGGTCCTGCTCCACAGTACTGCAGCTTGATGACTCTGCCCTGGTGACGAGGCACGCCTGCAGGAATGGAGAGCACAGCTTTGAAAAATTTGGACTCCTGCTAAAGAGATATGTGTTAGCAAAATAGATTAATATCCTACCATTGGCACAGCGGTTAACTGCAGCCAGACAGGGATACTCTCTCTCAAAGACTGCTGGGTCGCTCAACACTTCCACCTACAGGTAAAAAAAAACACTTTTCAAAATGATAAGAGAAGTTGTTGAGGAACCAAACCTGCCATTCTGAGGATTTGTTTGCAAACACAATACTTAAGTCCTCACTACCTGCACAGGGGTGTCCCTGAAGAGTTCCTGGACATACTCAGCTACACGAGGAGCAGCCATCCGCTCAGGGTCTGAACCACCGATATCACGATATGCCAGCCTGATGAGAAGAGACGAGACAGTTCAAAGAGGTAAAATGACACAAAATGAAAAAACAGAACTCAGGTGTGTGGTGTGTGATGTGTGGGACCCACCTTCCACTCTCCAGAGCATCAGCCAGCTCCACCAGCCTGTTCCCCTCTGACCCCTGAGTGGCCCACAGCCCCAGAACACACACCTTGTAGTTGGATGGTTTGATGTTTGCCTCCCTTACTTCCAGGGGCTTTTTAGAGATGAAAATAAAACAGATGAAGTTTATAAGTATTTAAAAAGATCCACGTCTTATTCTTGCTCTGCATGAAACAGCTGTATCTTTTCTTACCATGTACAGAGCCTGGAGGGCCCCAAGAGAAGCCACAATGGTGCTGTTCTTATAGTCTTTGTGAGGAGGGCAGACCAGCAGGGGGCGCTGCATGCCAGTTTTCAAGGCTCTGAAAAGAGACACAGATGAGAAACAAAGCAAAAACAACTGGAGGTAAACCAGCAGCATGAAACACCAAGGACAAAAAGGAAACATCAGCCACCATCAACTGACCGTTTGATGCCTTTCACGGCTGCATCACTGAAACGCCTCACATCATCGTAGTCTCGGTTTACAGGGCCTGTGGAGGCAAACACCAGGCGGTTGCCAGGTAGACCAGGGACCTTCAGGACCACCACTTCCTCCCCTAGACCACTGTCCACCTTAAGAAGGGGAGAAGGATCACCACAATGGGGAAAAAGCATCACTAGAGAACAAGTTACAGAAACTACAGAGAATGTTTTTCTGGGTTGAATATCAGATCTTACAGAGTTGTAGTCCTGCAGTGGTTCCTTCAGACACTCAAGCTCAGGGGGGAGTGTGTCATGGCTCTGGGTCACCAACACAATGCCATCAAAACTGAGAGGAAAGAAAAACAACGAAGAATTTAAATTGTTACCAGATTTGTAAGAATTAAAAAAATGTCCACAAGCACGGAGACATCAGAACAGGAAGCATTTTTCTCCTCATACTCACTTCTGGTTCTTGAGGTCTGCGGTCCATTCAAGGGGCTGGATGCTGAACAGAAAGTTACAGATGGAAAAACAGAGTTATTTCCTCTTTTTAAGGCAAGGTCAGCATTTTCTGACACAGTTAAGCTCAGATATCTCAGAGTGCACAATTAAACCCTTGTATCAGTTTTTATAATCCAGGTTAATGATAACAGAGTAGGTCAAAGTTTTAAAACCTGCAAGACCTTTGAGACTGTTTTCTTTGAGTGTGACACACTGATTTCTGCTCTCACTGCAGCTGAATAAAAACTTTATGTCTCCTGAATTGTGCCCTTTCCTGGGGGTATTATCCAGAGTCAGCAGTACATGATGTACTGCTCATAAAGACTAAACTGATATTTCTGGTTACATACACATACAAGGTAATAATGAAAGTGAATAGAAGCAAGGTAATAATGAAAGTGGAAAAAGAAAGGATGGGCTCTTTAGCTGGAAACTAAATCCAGAAAAGAGCAAACCCTTTCTGCAACATGAGAATCAGGTTTCATACTTGGTGCAGTGGAAGAATAAGCTGGAAAAACAACCATCTTACTACTGGATAATTGAACAAGCTCCATTAAAATACTAAAAAGAGTCTTGATTAAAAACAAAAGTAAGGACACGTATCTTATGGAAGAAACCCCTTTGAGTCCTCCCTGCAGCTTTGTTTTATGCACAGCTGCACGTTAGAAACCGTTGACTCGGAACAGAGATTGAACAAAAACCAGCTCTGAATCTCACCTGGTGCACATTGTGATCCTCTTTCTCCGTTGCCTTTGGGGTAAGAGAGGCAGCTGACAGCCGTGGATCACGGCTCCTTCCCCTCACTTTATTCCGGTTGATCACATGACCCGTAAGATTGAACTTGCGCTGCCTTCGCGGACTTCAAGCAGCTCGTAATTACGACTACCCATCTCTTAGCATACTACTTTTTCTTTCCGCATGAGCCCTAAAAAAGACAAGGAATCTGGACAAGACAAAACACATTTTTTGAGGTAAACCGAGACAAAAAAAAAAAAGATACATTCACATACTCTGTATTTTAGCTAAAACAATCAGTGCAGACAGCAACGAGTGAATGTGGAGACCTGTTGAAAAACACAGCATTTAAATCAAATAACTTAATTCATGTTCTATTAGATTTAAAGTTAGAGCACCCAAGTGGCCAAAACTAGAGCCCGTCTATTTAACTGGGAGGGGAGATTAATCGGGCTGATTATAGCCTGTCACCGATCAATCAACATCGGCCAAAATGTAGCGATTATGAAAAATTTGGCTCAGGGGAGATTCTGTCCCTCCTGCTCCTGTGTGTTAATTAAAACAAAGTTACTACACAGCATCTCACTATATAATGTCATGCAGGATTAACTTGAGTTTATAAATTCACAAGTTATTGTTTTGGTTGAAATAATTTTTGAAAATGTTTCATTGTATTTTGTTGTAATTGTATTTATTGCATGTTTTGAAAGCAGCAACATTGGTACTTAAAATCTAGTTTAGTCCCATGCATTAAATGGAAGATGGAACTTTTCAATAGCTGGTAATAATTTGTGTTCATTTTGTGTATTTATCCTGTGTATATCTATGAATTTATTATATATCAGCCGATATATTAGATATCAGTCGATATATCGGATATCAGCATCTTTTTGCCCCCAGTATCGGTATCTGCATTGGCCCCAGAAATCCCATATCAGTTGGGCTCTAGCCATAACAGTAAAACGCATGCCAAATATTTAAGCAGGGTTTGATTATGTCTGTACCACATTTTTAAACTGTAAATTTAAATGTCTACATCCGAATAAGCTGTATTTTTTTTGCCTAAATAAGAATGACATTTTAAGGTATTTATACATTTTTCCCATCACGTTTTTTTTCTTTTTAACCACACACTTATTTTTCCCACGGTAAATCTATCATATCTCCTTACTGAATAAAATCACAGCTTTTGCAGTGTCTTGAAAAACGATTACCAATGTCTGTAATAAAGTTTCTAAAAATGTAAAAAAAAAAAAAAAAAAAAAAAGGGTTTTACTTTTTTTTATTTGACTTTATTTCCCCACAGTGTAGGCACCTGGTTATTCGTAAAAGTTTCCGAAGCGATTTTTAGAAAGGTTTGTTATACTAGTAAACGTTCCCACTGCACCTAAACGCGCATTTACTCTCACAGTAGGGAAATGTAGTTTCATCACCTCATTTATCAATAGCAAAACCGTTTAAAGGGAGAGCATAGGAGCAATGTTGGGGTCGTTTTTCATGAAATGATAGCAGTGAGAGGCTCTGTTTGATAATTTGCTTTAGATAAGCTCTTTATCTTGCTGTTAACGTGACGTGACCTAAAGAACTACAAAACCTAACCGGAAGCCGTCGAAGTAGTCTGTCTGGGTGGCACATGAAAGGTGAGTTTTAACCAAAGGCGGTACAAAGGGCAAGAAACACAGCACCCTATTTAAACAGTAGCAGGTTACATATTCCTGCGTAAATATGAGCTTTTATTTCGGGTAAAAGCCGAACTGCAAAGCTACAAATCGCGCTTCAGGTAGGCAAAAGTTACCTACTGCTGCTGCTGTCCTCGAGCTATTCTTACAGTTGTTAAAGACAGCTATGTTATCGTGTGATGGCAGAGAACGAGAAGTGCAGGTTCAAGCAGACATGCTGACATAATATCTTTGCACTGCCCCTTTTAGCTGACTGAACTACTGTACTGTACAAACTGCTCATTTTGTTCTCTGTCTTCTTATGATAGTTTTGAACTTTAGTAAAGTATTTGTCAGACTTTTTTTCCAACAAAAACTTGGGATTTGTTTTGAAAAAAAATCTAAAATGTATGTCCCACGTTTGTTTTTCTTATGAATAAATGAATTCAGCTTCCTTTGTTCAGAAAGCTCAATGTGGTACCATGAGTAAAACAAACAGCTCAGCAAAAGCCTAACTTTGCCTGAATGCACTACTTAGAATTCAAAGACATAATGTTTTGCTTATTTTATTCATTTTTGAGCTTAAAACTTTGTTTTGGACTTCAAATGGATTAAGAACATGATTTAAAGCTACCATTAGTTAGATTCAGGGATATTTTCAACAAAAAAATGCAGTGGTCAGGGTACAGAAAAAGGTGGAGATCCAGTCTTGATACCTCTCTCCGCCTCCTCACATTTCAATCTCTTTTCTCCTCCCAGATGAGACTTCTCCTTCGCTCCTCTTCCACCCTTAAGACTTTATTTTCCCAGAAGCCTTTAATAAATCCCCAGTGGCATCGAGGATTGAGTGGTGCAGCGATGCGTCTGGTGCAGTTTCAACGCCGTGGAGATTTGCGGGGCATCAGGGTGGGAGTGGAGCTGGGCGAGGGGCTTGGTGTGGTGGATCTGAAGGCGTTTGACCCCTCGATGCCGGGGACCATGAGAGAGCTGCTTGAACTAGGGGATGAAGGTCTGCGGCAGGCACAGAGGTATCACATTGTCTGGAAACAGCTGCAGAGTAAAAGCACTAAAAAGTTTTAGGAGCAGTATTAACAGTGATCCTCATCTCTTATTCATCCATTCATGGTAATCATGATTTCCTCAAGTCGTCACCTTTACTCGCATCAAATGTCATCTTCTGAATTAACATCCTCCTTGATTAATCATTATCATCTTCTCCACTGAATAAATCATTTTCTGTAGATGTCGCCTTAAATCATTTCCCTAAAGCCCTGTGCTTGTTTTATCGTCTCCATAAATCACACTCTATAAAAAAAGACACCACGCTCAATCAATATCTTTATAAATTATTAGTTTCTTCCTAAATGATCACTTTCTAAATCATGTTCCTGCAACAGCCACCTTGAACAATCTCTTTCTTTGTTTTAATGAATTATCCTCTGAATCGTTAAATCATCTCTCTGGATCAGAGGAATGTCTTTGCCGTTTCTCCAGTAACATTTTCTTCTGACTTTGTTCCAAACCCCCCTTTTTTTTTTTGCTGACTCCTCTTCTTCTTTAGTGCTGTGTCGTCTGGTCAGTGTGTGGTGGAGCGCTCAGACATTCAGCTGCTGTCCCCTGTCTTGGCTCCAGAGAAGGTGGTGTGTGTGGGTATGAATTACAGAGACCACTGTCTGGAGCAGAATGCACCCATCCCTAAAGAACCTATCATCTTCAGCAAGTTCCCAAGCGCTATCACTGGGCCTTATGACAACATCCTGCTGCCTTCAGAGAGCCAGGTGAGAGCCAACATGTACTTGCAGGACATGTAGGATGGCAAAATAAGCTGTTTGTCATCTGCTTTCCTGCTTTGAGACTTATTTTCCCCACTGTAGAAACTCAACACATTAAAAACCTGTTTATATTAATCTGGTTATTGCTTTGATGACACTTCTGTGGTGCTTTTTTGCTCTTTTCTTCATCTCTTACTTACCTCTGACTGCAGGAGGTGGATTGGGAAGTAGAGCTAGCATTTGTGATTGGACGAAGAGGAAAACACATCAAGGTGAGCATGACAGCATCACCCTCTGAAAGCCACTTTGAGCCTCCTATGAAGTGTCAGATCTGAATCCTTATCCACTCTGATTATTGTTCAGGAGGAGGACGCTCTCTCCTACGTGGCTGGGTTCACTGTGGCCAATGATGTCAGCGCGCGGGACTGGCAAATGACGCGCAACGGGAAGCAGTGGCTGTTGGGAAAGACATTTGACAGCTTCTGCCCTCTCGGCCCAGCGTTAGTTACCACTGATGCTGTGAAAGGTGAGAGGGAACAAGAAGCTGCTGGAGAACAAAAGACTCCACTCCAGGTGCATCAGTGTCTTTGTAGTTTAAAATTTTGCATCCCAACGACCCACAGCTGCAGACAATAAACAAACAGTCTTGTATCCCAACATTTCTATTTTATCCTCCCCTCCAGACCCTCATAACCTCGGCATCCGCTGTCTGGTAAACGGAGACACAGTGCAGAGCAGCAACACAGATCAGATGATCTTTAAAACAGAGGAGCTGGTGGCCTGGGTGTCCAAGTAGGTTTACTCTTCCTGCTCATAGTGCTGCGGTCTTTTCTCTACAAGTAAGACTTTGTGTTTCATTACAAAGTCAGATCTTGTATATTTCTCAGTTACTTCAGTTTCCTTAAAAAAAAATTGTCATAAAAAAAATCTACAGAAGGAGCTCTGTGTGAGGAAATAGTCCTTACTTAATATACTCTGAAGATGACATTACACGCTTCATCTAAGACCCAACACTCATTGGAGGGTGGGGAGCTCTTCTGCCCAGGGGTACCTCGACCAGTTGGTGCATCCTATCACTTGATGGGAAGTGAAATTGCAGGTGATAAAGTAATCTCCGCTCTGGCCTGGTGATGTAACATGACCAAGAAAACAGAAAAGTTAAAGCATGAGGTCATGGTCTTTTTGTTTCTACTGTTAAGTGATTATCATACCAGGTCTTTAAACTGTATTTCTTTATTCTTCTCAGGTTTGTGACATTGACTCCGGGCGATGTGTTCCTGACAGGCACTCCTCCAGGAGTGGGAGTATTCAGAAATCCACCCGTCTTCCTCAAGGTGACTTTTGGTTTTAAACAGACAAGTTTAAAGAAGTAGAGCTTGTTTGTGTCTGAAGCTTCAGAAAAAGCTTTTTACTCTACTGGATGTAACGTGTGCACACTGTGTTGAAGTGGTAAGGACTCAGCATAGTCTGTGACAATTGTGTTAAAGTGCAACCTCGGGGAGGTGTTGAAGTGTTGTTTTTGAAGTGTTTATTCATTTAAATCAGGAAATAATGCACTGAGTAGCTCCTGGAGTCACCTGCAAGTTGAAATTTTCTTTCTCATTAGAAATAGACAATAGTTAGGTTAATATCAAGCAGCAACCTCCGGTCCAAGAATATGAGACAATGTGGAAGTGCTAAAATCTGCTGTTTCTCGAGTGTTTGCTTGTGGCTGGCTCCAGGAGTACCGGAAGTCACATACACACCAAGCCAAAAAAAGCCACTTTCAAAACAGGAATTAACCCATTTACAGCCTGGTTAAAAAAACGTCTCCTGTCTGAGTCGCCAATTTTACAATTGGCACCCACTGTACGGGAGGTGAATTTTTTTCTAACTTGGCCATTCAGAAGATCGCGAGCTCCCCCAATAAGAGGCACAGCTGAGGGTCACGTGACCGACAGGCGCCCTATGGCTGTACGCAAAGCCTTTGCCACTACCAATATGGCCGCTATAGCCGATGTGCTTCATTTTCCGTTTCAGAAACAGACGGGTGACGTCGGCAAGACTACGTCCATGTTTTATACTGTCTATGGTTAATATTCAGGAGCGAGGGATAGGTACCGAATTAGGTGCTTCTATGGGTACCAATCTACTTCTGTCTGTAGTACCAAGTACCGATTTACGAAAAATCGAATGGAACTGTGGTACCATAACACATCCTTGAGACTGTGAGGGAGTGGAACTGGAGTAGGCAATTTTCCGTACTGGACATGAACACAGCATTGCAAATTTATGTATTGATAAATAAATATGTTAAATTGAAAAACTTTGAGATTTTATTTTTAAACAAACTTGTATTTATTACCACATAAACACACATAAGAAGCGAAAATTGTTACCGTTGAGTACTTATGGCGATCACCTGGTACCAGGCATCGGTACCGTATCCTTTCAAATGTGAAAGGTACCCATCCCCATCAGCAGTAATAAATATAAACCTGAATGTTAGTTTTGTTATTGAAGAGAAAGAAAATGTTTCTTTCCTTCATGAACCTTCAGTCTTGAGCCCGTTAGACGTCGAAGAGAACAGAACCAGTACAGGATTAGGAGGAGAAATAAAAGCCGTGAGAGAGCCAAGTTCAGGAGCAATGAGACGCAGAGGAAAGTGTTGACCGGTTACAGCTGATCATATCTAATGTTGCGTTCACAGGTTGTTAGTTTATCATAGAGCAGAAAAGAGACAGCTCATTTAAAGTGGAGACAAGCAGATAAAAGATGTATCTGTCATGCTTCATGTCTCCTCAGTAAGAGGTTCAGGCTCTCCTGTGTCCCCACGTCCCCTCCACTATGTGATCTAAGTCTCTATGTGCTTTAATCTGTATGATCAGGAGAGCAAAGCAAAGAGCAACGCTCAGTTGTCCATAATTGTGGTGAATGTAATTTTTATGGAGCGGATCTGTGTTTATTTTTAACTAATAGATAGAAGTGTAGAGGAATCATCATGCTTAAGAGCATGGTTCTACTTCCCCCTCTCTTCAGTCCATAATTATCCTCCATGTTGCACGTCATGCAGCTCTTCCTGTGTGCGTCTGCACCTACGTCTTTTTTGCACTATTTTGAGACTGGGGAAATAAACCAAATCAATGTGTAACCAGTACTTTTTCCCCTCACAGACAGGAGACATTGTGGAGTGCCAGATAGACCAGATAGGATCCATAATCAACAAAGTGGTCTGATCCATCCACGCAGCATGACCGGCTACACTGCACTTCTGATTAACAGCTTCATAATATTTACAGAATCTTTTTATTTCAGTGCAAATGTGTGAAAACTGTTACAAAAGTATAAAAAATGTTTGCTTCATGATTACAGGTTTCTTCTTCTAATCAGGGGGTAGAAAAACCCACTGTTTTCAATACGTAAAACGATGTAATTATGTGAGTCAGTGTGATGTTTTTGCAGCTTGACCCCAGTTATTGAGTCATCACCAGCTGTAAAAATACCCTCTTATCAAAAGCAGCCTATTCAGGCGATACAGCAGGGTACTGAGAACCCCCTCACCCTTTTTAAATTCACAATTAAAAGTAGTTCTGTTTCAGATCCAGGAGGATGGATTGTATATTAAATGTTTACCTCAGAGGATTTAGGCAGCCACATCTTATAAAACCGAAGAAGAGCTCCAGAGTAATAAGAGTTTAATTTAACTGTAAATCTACCATCATCAAAATTTGTTCTCATTACTGCCTGAGAGAAAGATTTCATGAATTTGACTGAGCTCTTATTAATCTGCCTGTTGGCTTTATTTTTCTGTCGCTGTAATCTTTGATAAGCATTCCTACTGACAGAGACACTTTTAGAGAATTCACAGAACTTTAACAACACATTTACACTCTCATGTCAAGTGATGATCTATTCTACCTACAAATCGTTTGACCATTTGGTGACCTCCTGTGTGTCACAGCTTGCACGTAGCACAGTGAGAGGTACTTAGGGTAATGGTCTTTCTTAAGGACACTTGGACATGCAAATATTGAGACCCACTGTGACACGTTAGCTTCAACATGATAGAGATGATGTTTTTTTCTTTTTATATATGAGAAACAGAATTAATGTCTGAGGTCAATCAGATACTTTATATTCAAAGGAATCGTTGGCATATGTTAATTTGAATCAAGAAAAATCAAACCACTTCACCCCCCACTGGGAGGTTTTTCCTTTACCCTTTGAACAATCACAATCTCTCTGAACAAGAGACTTTTTTCATGCATATTTTGAAGCACAACAGTAATGAAAGAAATGCACTATGATAAAATTCTATACCAGTGTTTCAACGCTTATCAAGATGTGGACGTATTAAGTGTACGCTGATTTTGATGTAAACAGAGGTGAAAATAAATAATACCTCCCAGTATGATAACGTGGTCTCCTTTTAAGTTAAAGAAAGTGTTAGTAGGTTAGATTTGTCATAGGGCAGATTGTTTTTGGTACATGTACAAATTCAATCTGGCATAAAAACTGCCATCAGCTCTTATAGTTCCTCCATGCAGTGTATTGAGGAGTGATGGTGCAATGGTGTCTTTCTCAGATTTTCTCCATCATGTCTGAAAATGTTTTAGTTTCACTTTTCTGTGTGAACACAAAACTCAAAGCTGCTTCAAATGATTTTAAGAATTGTTTTATTTTAAACGAAAGGTTGTAGGAGAAATGATACGCGTTATTGCTGTTGCAGTACACACTATTCAACACAGGGTGGCAGTACAGTTTCACATTCGTTGGGAGCCCATGAGCTGAACCTTTGGTTTGTAACTCAACTTTAACATAAAAAACCCTCAACAGCCACTTTGAATCTTACCAGCACAAACAGCCTGTTTTAAACTTTACAACATCAATAATGACCTAAAAAAAGTTCCACGCAGCATCGATCTCTCTCTGCATCTTGGTGTCAGAAGGACAGGCGGACTCTCCTGAGGTCTGAGTCAGCACTGGGAGATTTACATTCAGGAGCAGAGCTCCTCTGAGAAGATACAATCTTAGGGGAGTGAGCATAAAATACAACTGTGAACCACATTTGTCTTTGTCCAAGGAGCCTGTTTGTCCAGATAATGATGAAAGAAGATGCTTTTTTATTTCAGTATTACCTTTTAGTCAATTTAACTGACAAACTTTCTCATAAGAAAAACAAAACAACCACTCTTAAACTGAACATTCATATTATAATCATACTTAGTGGCCTACATAACAACATAAACACGGTGGAAACACAAACTGCATTAATTATAGAGGTACTGGGAGATGAAGCGGTGCAGTCTCTGCCTGTTCTCTGACAACTGGAACAAAGGAGTGATACCCAGGAAGACGCCCCCTTCCTGACGCTCCTCCGAAAGGACCTGACGTAAACATAAACACAGCCCTGTCAGGAGGCTTGAGACAACAACGCTCTTTATTCAGTAACCTTCCTTTAAGCCTGGTGAGCAGAGCTTTTTTTGTTGTCTGTTTTCTCTGCAAGGCTAAAAAACACTCACTGATGAAATAACAGATTATAACAAGAGCTTTCAAAACATGAACATTTCAGATATGGAAAGGAAAAACAAAGCTTAAGATGTCTCACAAATGACACTGAACCTGCAGCAAGGTCTGGCATAATGAGTCAAACTGAGGCAGCAGAACTTCTGACTTTGCTGTCCGTTCTGTTTCACGGCCAGATAAACACTGGAAGCAAATTTCCTCTTTGTTTTGAGCCATAGATCTTGGATATCAGTTGCCCCGAGACTGGGGAGTTTAATAAGCCGTCAAATCCTTAAGTCAAGCCTGATAATGACCATTTCAGACTAATAACCTTGATAAGAAAGCTAATAATTTCCTCATGAGATCTTTTCAGATTTATAGGTCAATGATGCTCTATTTTTAAAAGGCAGCGATTCCCAACACACAGACTGATGAGAAGACTGATGGGTGCAGACACTGTCTACTTTACAAAGTCAAAAGGCTGAGTGGTAAAATGTAACAGCAGGAAATTGTGCCCAAACACTGATTTATGTTATTACAGATGAAATGGACAACATCAGAGTCGGAGTGCACTACCATTTCCTCCTCTCTCCGTCTCAAAAACATGTTTGTCTCTCTTCCGCTCTTAAAAAAATCAGTTTAAAAATAAAGTTCTTCTTCCCCTCTGTGCTGTTTTCTACAGTTTGTTGTTAAATGCCCATATCAAAGTTCATGTTTTAGTCCTTTGGTGAATAAGCCCGAGAATATTTTCAATTAGGTCACCACGTCTTCAAAGGAAAAATGCAGCACAGAGGAATCTTCAAAAATAAATATCCTTGTCAATACTTTAGATATTATTTAGTGTTTGCATGTGTTGGACTTCTTTCAAAGATAACGACCTTGATTCTCAGTTAAATCGTTTCCTAACAGGAACATGAAATCTAAAGCGAAGACCATGGAGGAGTGCAGCCCTCCCATGATGCAGAGGGCCTAGGGTAAGTAAAGGAGGACTAACGCTATGGGGTTGTTGTTTATGTTTTGAATCAAGTCCTTTAACTTCAGTTCATGTTTCACTTGATGCTACAAGATAAAAAACGTTCTTGCTGAGTATGTTGGACAACTGTGGGTCACCAAAACGCCTTTTTGTCCTGTGACAGCCCTGCCAGCAGACCACTGGGTGTCTCTGTCCAGCTCTGCTCCAGGGGAGATGGGCCTTATGGGTGGGAGGGGGGTCATCAGTGGCATAGGTTGCATCTAAGTGCTGAGCTTGTAAAGATCGTCCTGACCCCTCATCCATCTCTCTGATGTAGAGTAACCATCTCCACGGCAGCCCTCATGAAGACTGGTCTCTCCTTTTTCTTCAGCTGACACGTTAACACACTTCCACACATGCCCTACACCACTAACACACACTTTACGTTGGTATATCTTATCGTTTCTGTTAAATAAATGCTAAACAAGAGTTTTTTTAAGTATTCAAATTTCCTGGCTCAAAATAGATGAGCTTAACAAAACACTATAATGTCCCAAAACCCATCTGTGAACAGGAGGAGGGACTGATGCCGCTGCCATTTAAAGTACTGCAAACCCAAGGGAAGAGCCACGGGTCAAAGTCTCACTGATCCTGCTCAGTAAATACATCTGAGCTCTCGTAATAAAACATAATGCTGTGATTAAAGGTACAGTGGTTCTTGTATATTTGAGGCTAAAGTGTAAAGTGAAAAGTGTTAAATGGTTAAGAAGTTTTACTTCAACACTCTCCCAAATGTTTAATTTAAAACCAGTGGTGTCCTTGGTCCAGTGAGTTCTCTTTAAAGATTGACATTTCTGCCTAAATAATGATTGGATATGGATCGCTCAGTTTCCCTCTTTGCATCCAAATCAGGCTGGATTCCTGCTCACGCTGAGCTTGGGGCTCAAAGTAATTGTTGAAAAATGCTGCCAGCAGGTTGCCGCTTATGGGTGATTTGGGGGATTTCAGGTGGATTCAAGCTGACCCAGGACCAGATTTGTGTTTAAACTCAACTTTTTTGGGAGTCGAATTGCATCAAACTTTCAGTGCTGGGATGAGCTTTAATTCTCAGCAGACAGACAGATTTAGAAAGACACATACACACACACATAAAGGCTGTCACTCACCCCCAGGTCTATTAGTGTTCTAACTGCAGTGTGTGCAGCCTCCTCTGAGCAGCTCTCTGTGAGATACGGCACAAAGGCACACATGAATCAAAAGAACAGACAGATATCCAATATAGAAAACCAGGGCGGGATAACAGAACAAAGCCAGTACTGGTGGGATTGACAGAATTTTTTTCTGTGTATTATTGAAGGCTGTCGTTTGGGTAGTTTTTGATTGTTTTATGTGTTTAAGGAGAGAGGCGCATGTGATGTGAGGGGTTGAGCTGCTCTGTGTTTCTCCTTTAGTCTCTTCTGAGTTGTTACAACACGAGCTGCATCCGTGGGAAAAGAAGAGGTGACAAGCTTTCAAGTTTTTTAGTAAAAGAAATGAAAAATCTTTGTGTGGATGTGTGTGTTCTGTGAAGGTTGACGTCAGGTCGAGCTCACCGTAGTTCTGCCTCTTCTTATTTGCTGTGTCAAACAGATAGGCATGCACCTGAGCCACAAACTGTGCTTCTGCAGGAGGGGAGATATGGAAACAGAGTTATAAATGCAACAGAAGCAAAGTGAGGACCGTCTGCTGAGATGGTATATGGAGTTCTCATGCTTCAGTGACATGCTAGCATAGTGTGTATTAATGATGGGTGAGCAGAGCAGTAGGTCACTACAAATGGCTTTATGAGAACCATAAATATCAAAGAAATGTAGAACATCATCAGCATTCATTTTGACTTATTGTGGCATGCATGGCTGAGCCAGTTCTTTAAAAATGAAATGTGGAGCACAGCCTGCCTTTTTTTCTGTATCAAGTAAAATGTTAATCGTTTAAAAGCATGCATTACAAGGGGCCTAATCTAATTTCCTGCCCTATATTTTTATTTTGTGACTTCATGTACCTCAGCATGATTCACAGTTTTACTGCCCTTTATTCAGCCCCTCACTTCACCTCCTCTCAAGCTCCTACCCCTAAAAAGGCAGTTTAGTATAAGCTCTAAGTAATGACTCATCCTCTTGTCAGGTCCATTTCTTTGATAATAGTTGTATTTTTGCAAAGCACACCAAATGTTGACTGTCGTCTGATTGTTTTGAGGAAAACATCCATTGTATAGATAAGAGTACACTTGATGTAACTCTGGTTCTGTGAGGTTTAATGCTAAATGACTGTGTGGTATCTTCCTGCTCTTCTTGTTTGGTTGATTATTTGCAATCCTGCAGTGGCTCAATCCTGATCTCTACACTTATTAACTCTGAGGTGGGTTTTCAGTGAACGCTGGCTTTCCCACTGTCGGATCATTAAAGGCGTTTTCAGTATCTGATCATCTGGAGATGTTCTGAAACGGTGCGTTTTCCCCCCATTGCTTGGATCATTTGGACACATGTTATCATGGTGTCCTGAAGCGAATAGATCAGGTACTCTTAGTCTGTTTTCAACGGGAACCTGAAGCTGCTTGTTTGTAGTGAGAACGCAATCAACCCAGAAACTGGACCAAACAGCTGCTTGACTCGTCACAGCCGCAGCTGTAGGCTGGTTTTAATAGATGTGGTTATACAGCTACAAATTAGAGGATTACACCTGAGTGGAGCTGTGTCCAACATGTGGTATAAAAACAGAACTTTTTTATTGTAGTATGATTTTTTTTTATTACACTATCAAAATAGTTATCTGAGAAGTATTGATTAAATAGTTTTTAAGCTACTGTTTGTTCTTTAGAGTGAAAAATATGATTGCGTCATCAAATTCCATTGACTTCTGAACAGTTTGTGTTCTTTCAGTGACTAATAAGAGCTCGGCTTGAAAAGCTTTTGTTTTGGAATGAACTGAAGATTAAAGCTGATCCTTTCTGCAGACAAACAAGAAAGTTTACTTTGATATTTGGACCTACTGCCACTATTAATTAGAGCCTCCCACCTCATATTAACACAACAAAAGACAAAGAACTACAAAGTTGAAGCTCATGAAGGAGCGGTACAGATACCTGGCAGAGGTGTGTGCAGAAGATCCAGGCTGTTGACGGTCCAGCACAGCGCCCTCAGATGACCAGCGAGCATACTGCAGAGGAAGAAGAGCATCTCTGGACACTGGCTGGGCTGGCTTATCTAGAAAGTTGACAGAGACCAAAGAGGTCAGGAGAGGCCATATAATGAGAGGAAGAGGAGAGAATGGGGGAGAAGTTTTTTCATTTTCTGCCACGCTGAGCACACACTGTGAAGTGACTGTAAGTTGGTCAGAGGAAGGATTACAGCCGCAGAATGCAGAGGGAATATAAAAAATAATAAAACATAACGGTGGTCCTGTGGTTGAAATTCCAGAGTTGGCAGGGTTTTGTGTTTGCAATAAAAGGTTTTATGTAAATGTGAGTCAGAGACGCACAGCAAGCCACCGCCATATAGAGTGGTGCCAGGGGGACTGATTTTGCTTAGGTTGTGGATGAATATACAGATACTCTCCCTCTTTTTGACTTATTTCCCCCATGGAATGGAAATTTTGAATGATTTTAGGAATCAATGAACTGAACCTTTAACCTTGTAAAAAAATCTTACTCTGCCACAATGAAAGCCACTATCAGGTTTGGCATTTTTATGTAATTGAAGTATGACCAAGTGAGTGAAGTCCTCAAAGAGCAACCAGACTGGCTGTCATACAGAGCAGTTAACAAACCCATGTTTGCTTTGTTGTACTTTGCACAGCTTTGTTTGCTTTTTATGAGGCAGGCTCCTCTCATGTATTCCTCTGTCTACTGTTACATAATGTGCTTCACGTTGGGATGTTCAAACTGCCTGTGCTGTCTCTGCAAAACATTGTTTTGTATTAATTGCCTGCATTGTGCCTGTCCTGCTTTGTATGATGCTGCATTAGTTTTTAATGCTCTTCAGCTGCTTAATGTTTTGCTTTCTCCTGCTTTAATTATACATGAAGTGATTCTAAATGACTAATTTTACAAATGTCCAAAGAACAACAGTTGAAATTGAGCACAGCTTGTACTCATACTGACATGTTTGCATTGATGTTGATCAGTGAGGACTGCTCCTCAGAATCAGGGTCATTGAAAACATTAGGAGCACTTGAACAGTGTTTATTTGGTCATTACAATAACTGAATACGTGTAGGACAGAGTTTAAATATTCAAATGCTGCTGTTCTTCTGAATCTGCCGTGTGATCCTTCAATACCACGCAATGAAAAAACACTTTGAAACACAAATTCTGTGTATGGAGGCTCATACTGTCAAAGCAGAATGAAGAGGCTGCAAAGGTTATTGTTGCAAGTTCTTCTACTCCTGATCTACTGTCCACCTTTAAAAGTAAGACCAAATCCAAGTAGAAATACATGCTGATAGTTAAGTGAAATATCATTCGGGCTACATTTTACATTTAGAGAGTGTTACCATTTGGCCAGTGAGGTTAATTCAATCCGTGTTTTAACAATCATTACACGAATAAGCAGTACCCAGAAATTTCAACAGAGACCAACTTTAAAACGACACTTGTGGAGAGAAAAGAATTGGTCATGTAGCAGCTCCAAAAGAACATTTTTGCAAGTAGAAATGTCAACACTAACAGTTCAATCTTTGTTCAATCATCAGATAAGATGTTTTGAGTGTTTTTGTTGGTGTGCAGGTAAAAAGAACTGATTGTACTGATGTGTGAGAGAAAAATGAGCTGCAGGCTCCAGAACCCTTTCTTGAGTGTTTTTCATGTTTTTATGCTCATATTAATAGGTACTGTTGCCTGGTTTGCCCCTGAGGTTCCTTTCCCCTTTCAGCTTTGACAAAACAGCCATTGCTGGTCAGCATGAAAGGCGTCACAACTGGAGCGCCAGCCAGAAGATGCTGGAGGGGACGTAACACCTTAGCTGCAGCGTTGTTGGGCTCTGTGTGAACTTTTGTGCAAAGAGCTTGACTATAAAAGATGCTTTCTCCTCTTACCTAAATCTTACAAGTTCATATAAGTCAAGACAAATAATTGCATTGTACAGCAAGCATCCAAATGAAAAAAATAAATGTACAAAAAGTAAAACAGTGCCTCTGGAAAACAATGCTACTCACTTCACAGAGCGTAATGAAGCTTACTATACGTGCAGCCCCACACATCAGGATTCTATTTGAGGATTAGTACCTACAGTAACTTAACGTGGATTCCTGCCAGACCTCTTTTTGAGACAACCTGAAGTGAATTTAGTCAAGCAAAGTGAGAGCAAGCAGTGGAGGAGGAGGTATGGGAATATTTTTCGTTGTTTGGTATGGAGGTGTTTGCTGTCCTCGTTCACCAGAGCTGGGGGCAGCAAAGCAGATAAGCTGGGAGAAGCAGAGTGAGAAAAACAAAGAGAGAAAGTTACAAGGCACAAGTTGAGGAGAGTAAATCTATAAAATAACAACGAGGCTCTCCATCAGAAGAGAGGGGAAGGATTTTATACCAGTGTGGAGGCTGAAATGGTTTTACTGTGCCAGTCAGTCAACTTGCATTGAGTACAGGCACAGATAGAGAGACTATTTGAAATTATTTAGCACAGCCTACTGAAGCTAATTAAAGTGTGTCTTTGGTGGTATTCAGACCTGGAATGTTTGGTCCACTTTAAACAGACCAGGGTCCGGACTTTCCATGCAGGTGTGAATAGACACAAACAAACCCTGGTGCGGACCAAACAACCAGACCGAGACCCACTTTTTGAGGTGGTCTTGGTCCGCTTCCAAACGAACTCTGGTGCGGTTCGTGGTTCTTCGGTGCAGGTTTGAATACAAACCAAGGTCCATCTGAACTAACTAGAGGATACATGCGCCTTTTGGGCCTATAAAGCCACCGTAGCCAAGCATAGTGCATTAATCCCCATGTATTTCACTCGCAGCCCGTGGTGAATGTTGTTCTTTAGTTCATACCTGATCCTCCATCTTCTGTTTAGCCACGCTGTTGCTAGCATGTTGTGGGTCAGGACACGCAGAGCATAGCATCGCCTTGCTGCGCGCATTCGTCTTCGCTGTTCCAAAATTTGAAACGGAGCGTTGTTAAGCCTGCTTTGAAGGAGCTGCTCTTGAAACTAAAAATGATTTTGCAGCTCTAATAAGAGCACAAACACACACGTTTACCTCCATTTCCAGATCTGTACTCTGTGTGCCGCCCTTTGTCAGTGCTGTCCAATGAGAGCACCGATCGTCACACACGTGGATGTGTTTACAGAATTTAGTCCACTTGCAAAAAGTACAATCTGAATACGAACCACACCAAACGAAAAAAAATAAAGTCTGCTTTTGGTCAGGACCAAACAAGTGGACCAAAGGACTTTTCTGGTCTGAATACAGCCTTAGATTTGGTTGGAGAAAAAACAATGTTAAATTACAGTTGTGTTTAAGGTAAGCTACAAAGATGACAGAGCACACAGAAAAAAAGCCAGAGAAGAAAGTGAAAGCATAAGTTCTTCACCTGTTTGCCACAGACACTTTTATCTGATGTAACCAGCTGGAAAGATAGCAGATGTTTGTTTGGTTCAGTAGGTCATGTACTGTACATGCATGAGAAGTTAACTGGGACGGTAGTAGTACATTTAAAATCTCTATCAGCTAGCAATGTTTAACATCATCATCACATCACAGCCACTTCCACAGTTCCTCCATAGGCAAGACGCTATATTATAACGGATATGATCAATATTGATTTGGAAAGGAAATCATTGATAGATCTCTTCTTTTTTTCTCAGTCACAGGAAGGACCCTGAAGGTTAAAGTATGTGTGATTATGAAATAACTGTTTGTCTGAATCACAGAAGAATCCATTAAGAAGGCAAATACAAAGAAGTTTTCCTCCTTGTTTAAATATACACTCAGAGCCACGGTTTCTGATGCAACAGCTTGTCAACACATCTGTGAAACCTCATGGACACGCAGTGTTTTGTTGAGAAATGTTTGACCTCAGTGCTGTTATTTGTTCAAAGCAAAAAATGTAAAAAGGAGTGTTTGTAGATGGGCTTGACTGATTGATCAATGATCTGCGTGTGTCTGTTCCTCAGTCTTTGCTTGACGTGTAATGTAAGAGCTCTCAAGGCCTCAGTTACTTTGCCGTGTTTGTGGATAATGCACTTGGGGCTCTGGCTGTCTGGTCCCTTTGGAAATTGGTAAGCTGACTTTTGTTGCCTTGACAAATCATATAACAGCCATGACAGAGAGGGCTTCCTCTAAAGCTGACACACAGAACTAATTTGTATTCCACTTATATGATTCCACTGCCTAGGTGCTTTTGTAATGGAGATTTATTGACTTCAAAGTTTCTTTTCATGTGATGTTATTTTTGTATGTACCATGTTGGCAGTCATCCTCTGGAGGTCAGGACAGTATGGAAAATATTCACCTTCATATGACTTAAACGTACCTTGTAAGAACGCAGGTCCTGCTCCTCGCAGTCAGAGTCGCTGTCACCCGGGTCGTCCGTGGTGGTCCAGGTTAGAGCCCTCCCCCTTCTCCAAAAATCACAGATAGGAACATCCCGGGGAATCTACACCAGACGACGGGCAGAACAGACGGCAGAATGAAACAGTTTCTCCTCTCGGTTATGATCAACTAGGCTTGAAATACTTCTGTGCACTTTCTCTGTTTGAGCTGAAGTGGGTTTGATTAAATAAAAGACCAAACCCAAGATCTTGTTTTAGAGAACAGACTGCTAACAGCTTAAAAACAGAGATGACTGAGAGGATAATGAAAGCTGTGATAAGTTTTCTGCTTGTCTCATTGCCTGTTTATTGCCATTAATTTTCCTGTTAATATTAATGAACTCTGTCCTTTTTTGACATTTTGTTTCCTTTAGTGTGGAACAAAAATTACAAGAGCAAAACACGTTATAATTATGGTAATCAGAAGTGGAACAAAATGGATATCACAACTAATTACAAAAAAAGACAGTGTGGAGATGGTGATAAATGTTATTTGGAGATAAAATCATTAACATGCTCACATGGAAGCTGTTGCATTTGCTCATGTGGTTTGTGAAATTTCCCATTTTATTAACTAACCCAGCCATCCTACCCAGCCAGTACATGGTCACAAACAAGTGTAAGTCTCACGAATGCCGATCCCACACCTGTATAAATAGGAAGGGTTGTGCCAGGAGGAGCAACTAATGTAGAAGTGTCAGCAACAAGCATTACACTTAGATGATCCCAAAAAAAACAGAAGACTAAATAAAATTTTTTTGGTTAAATGTTTTTTTGGGGCATATTTTGATGGTTTTCTGGATATCAACAAGAATCAGAACTGTGTTTGAAGGAAAACATGATAAAAACATTTCTTATTCCATCCTCTTGGTTAAAAACCCAGTAGATACAAGTCAACATGTACCAGCAGTCATGTTTTTGCATGCATACATGATGAATGCACTTCTCCTTCTCCCTCAGAGAGTCTGCATGTTGTTTACAACAGAGGGGATGTCGAATTTTGGTGCTTCTAAAATCTACAAGAGCTGTTAAAACCACTGAATTAATCTCTATTTATACACTGATTGGTCAAAGCAAGTGTTACCTCAGAGAGCAGGTTTAGACTGTACTCTGTGATAATAATAAAACCATAGGTACAAAATTTAGATCACAGCAATAAAACACTGTTAAAACACCCCAGATCCAGTTTGACCCATTTAAAAAAATCTAATGAAACTTAATTCAAAACAAAAAAAAATATTCAAAATGTTCAGAATGAAGATGAGAAGGTTTCTTCAGATTAAAGGTTGATCAGATGCTTTACATTTTTAAATAATGAAGTGGACTCCAGGCAAAACATTTTTTTAAAACAGCGGGATGGTAAATAATTTAGGGTTGAGAAAAAAGCCTTTAGAAAGGTGTAAACTTCTCTTACTTCTTCCATGATCAGGATTCCACAGCGCACCAGGCTGTCAACTGCATCCAGAGCAAAGCTTTGGGATGACTGACAGGGCTGCAGAGAGCAAAAGGGAGAGAAGAGAGGAGAAAGAAGGAAAATACAAGAGAATGAGAGAGAACATTGACAAGAAAGAGAGAGAACATTGACAAGAAAGACAGAGAGAAAGAAGATAATGATGAGGATAAAGAGAGAAGGTAGAGAGAGGGGGAAGGAGAGGAAAAAAGGAATGAAGAAGGGAGAGTGGAAGAAGAAAGCATTAACAAGAGAAAGAGATAGAGGGAGACAGTAAGAGCAAAGAAGGAGAGAAAAAGGTGAAAAAAGTCAGATATCAGTATCGTGCTGAAAAGATTTGCAGTGAACACATTTCAAGAATCAAACACTGAAAGAAATGTGTTTTGAGTAATTACATTTTCAGTATACAGCTCCACACATAATTAATTGCTATTTGTTTCTGGCATTATAATTTATCCTCTTGTGATTATTTAATAAATTAATGCTTTATTCAATGTTAAGAGTTTGTTGATTTGCCATTAACGCAGGATTCTGATAGAAAGTATATCCCAGAGTCATACAGAGCCCTGCATAAAAAAACACATGTGTTTTATGAATAATGGTATGAAAAACATCAGAAACACTTGTACCCATGCACTAAGCACAAGCACAAACAGAAACAAGGTTGTTATTCAGAGTGAGAGGACTGAACCTGTCAGTGTTTCCCAAACAGAAGATACTCAGCTCATCCTGATATTTGCAGCACACCGAGTCAAACTGCCCCACAGTTTTTACTTCTTCACACCTTTTTTTTTGTCATCAGTGTGAGATCACCATCCGTTATCGAGATGATTGACTCTCTGCCCCTTGTGTCTGATAACCTGCAGCTCTTGACTCATGCTCTGCAGGTAATCAGGGGAAAACGGAAAGAGGTCTTTCAGGAAACGCACTGATTGAGGTGAAAAGTCTTACACCACTGCTTTTTAGGTTATATGAGGCCAATGTCATCCAAGCTGTCATAGGTTTTGATTGTTACCAAGCACTATGGCTGCATCTCGAGATGCCTACTTCTGTAAGTACACTTACATGAAGTGAACTGCTTACAGTATGTACTTAGTAGAGCACTAAAAGAAATCTTACAGGGTAGTGTCTCAAATCAAACACTTTGGCTTCGCACTTTCCAGAAATTATGATCACATGCTACAACTGTTCATGGGTGTTCTGCTATTCATTAATGACAACCATCAACCATTGTTGGACGTGTTCCCGCCCCCTTCTCTACGTAGCCAATATGGAGACTATTAGGTGTGGTGTCCACTGTTTCACACCTGACTTTTGACCGTTACGAGTGTGCCAGCTAAGAAATCAAAGTGCACTTTGTTTGTCCATACTGTCAGTGTAAACCCAGTAATGCACTCAAAATGATAAGTGAAGATGTATGTGATTTGGGACACAGCTGTTGTCATAATCAATATGAGTTTTTGCATTGATCTCTTAAAAACAGAAAAATTGTGGAAATTCTCAAAAAAAGTGTGACAACATTTTGTTAACAGATGGACAATGAATGGTATCATTTAAAGCAGGACACAAACTAACAAACATCCCTGTGTGGAGGGAGTCTGACTATAAGGTCAATATGCACTACTTTAACACTCCTTCCACTTCCAAATAGAGGAATACACCTGAGCTATGCTGGGGGGGTTGTACATTAATTGGGAACGTCACACATATATTCTGGGATTGCCTAAAACTTCTTAATTTTTGGAAGGATATTGACAGGGAGATTCAACAAATTTTGGTTTTCAATTTTACTTTAAATCTTTCACTCCTTATACTTGGAATAGTAGTACCAATAATAGTAAATGAATTTACTCACTGAAGATTTTGCTTTTAATATAAAAAAAGTCAATAACTTCATTCTGATTGAGACCACTGCCTCCCACCATTATGCAATGGAAAACCAGAGTCAAAGCTGTTTTAATCACGGGGAAAATCACTGCAAGGTTACAGCTCAAAACAGATAAGTTTCTTAAAATATGGGAACCAGTGATACATGCAATGCCTGAACTCTTATCATCTCTCCTATCATATATATCTTATTTATATTCTTTGAGTTAGTTTCAGTTGTATTTTACCTCAAATGCACTTGTAATGGACAGTATACAACGTGGTAATATTGTTAAATGAGACAACTAGTAAAGTAAAGTGGAGACGGTAATCTTTAATTCTGGAAGAGAGATGCTTGACATGTTTACTGTGCATGCATCTCCTCTATGTGTGCTTATTGTGTAATAAATAAATAAGAAGTTTTTTTAAAGTGTTGCCAGTGACTAATACTGCCAGAAATCAGACACAGGGGGCGACATGGTGGGGTCCAGACCATAGACCAGGGATCTCCAACTCCTACCCCGGAGAGCCAAGAGGCTGCAGGTTTTCCTTCCAACCAAAAACTCCACCAGCTGATTTCATTGATTAGTCCCCGCTCTCTGCTTGAAGGTGAGGTAATCAGTGAAATCAGCTGGTGGAGTTTTTGGTTGGGAGGAAAACCTGCAGCCTCTCGGCCCTCCAGGGTAGGAGTTGGAGATCCCTGCCATAGACTGTACACTTAAAACATGGACGCAGTCTCCCCGACGGCACCCGTCTGTTTCTGAAACAGCTAATGAAGTGCATCAGCTGTAGAGGCCTTGTTGGTAGTTGCAAGGGCTTCGCGTATAGCTATAAGGCACCTGTTGGTCACGTGACCCTGAACTGTGCCTCTGATTGGGCGAGCTCACGATGTTAATATCCTCTGAACAGCCGAGTTAAAAAAAAAAATCATCCCTTCGTACAGTGTGTGCTGATAGTAAAATTAGCGACTCAGACAGGAGACGTTTTTTGAAGCAGGCTGTAAATAGGTTCATTTCTGCTTTGAAATCAGCTGTTATTAGCTTGCTGTGTATGTGACTTGCGGTGCTTCCGGAGCCAGCCTCAAGCGGACACTTGAGAAACAGCAGATTTTAGCACTTCCGTATTGTCTCATATTCTTAGACCAGACGTTGCCGCTTGGTCCAGACAAGAAAAGCAGCTTTGAGTGTAAACACGAGTAAAGCTGTTGGCACATTGTGGAAAACAAAAAGGAGGTTAGCAAATCAAAGTTGTTTGAGCACATTCATAAATAATTCGTAAAGCACGGCATGACAAATCTGACAAATCTAACAAATCTTACGTTAATTATGTTAATTAATGTAGAAAAATCAGGGTAATGTGTTAGATATACTTGGCATCCTCCACCTCATTCTGGGGGACATGCTGCCTGTTGTAAGTGACCCATTTCTAGGTCTGGATCTGCATCCATGACCAGATGGGAAAGATGTGTTGAGGGGGTTTCTGAGGTCATGTGCTATCTATAGTTTGTGCTCTGAATGTAATAACTCTGCTGTCGAGGTGTGAGGGGGGGTACGAGGCTGCTCCTGCTGATGGGAGTTAACATGATAAAGAAACAGGAGCAACATTAGGGGAGACGGATTAGGCATTTGCAGAGCAGCGATAGAGTGCCTTGAGTCGGGGGCTGAGACAGAAAGTAAGAGTGAGAGTGGGAGCCAGAGCCAGAGAGAGGGAAGTGGTAAACTGAGTGATGAAGCAAGGTTAGAGGCACAAACAGCTCCGGCCCATCACGTATCTGGGAAGACAGCTGACAGAGACTATGAGGTGTGTAGTGGAGATGTGGCGGAGATCAGAGGAGGAGAAGGAGAGATGGCTGGCAGGAGGGTGAGAAACTAATGCAAACAGAGGAGACAAGAAAGAGCAGCTGCAGAATTGAAAGCTGGGCAAGCAGAGAAAGGAATAGCATTGCTGGCTCTGATGCAGGCCCCTTAAAGTCAGTCTGATGGAGCACGTTCACAAACATCCACACACACACACACACACACACACACACACACACACACACACACACACACACACACACACACACACACACACACAATCTGAAACCTCACTCTGCCAGAGATAGAGGCAGCAGAGCAGGATGAATGGCTGTTCAGCTCCATTAAACTTCCATTGAACGAGACACACTGGCTGTGAGTGTGTATGTGAATGTGTGTGCATGTGTGCGTGTGTGTGTGTGGTATGAATTGAAACTCACTGGCATGAAGCCTGGAGGAAGGAGATGGCAGAGCTGCAGGGCTCTCTCAGTTAGCTCGGACTGGCACAGCGCCACATCAAACTCCATGTCACCTTTTACCTCATCTCCGTCCACGCCGCCACTCCTCACCCTGCTGCTGACGCCGCTGTGAGCCACCTCACACAGCATGGCTGATACGGCACAGGCTTATGACAAAAACAAACACATAAACGTCATTAGTGGTTGAGAAAGCTGTTGTTTGGTATTATCTTAAATAAACAGGTCTTGGTTTGTATGTTGGCCCGATATCTGAAAACAGACGCTGTCTGCTGAGGATCAGCTGAGGAGACACACTGATAAAGACATTCTAGGAGTTTGCCATTTACACAAGTCTGATGTCTTTATTTATATTTTTTATCCCTATTATCCTGTTTTCATGTGCTGCTGGGAAAGTCTTAACATGGAGATAGTTTGTGTCCTTAAGTTGCCTTCCTTCACATTCCATGAACTCAGAAAGTTAAATCAGGCAAAGACACAGAGATAACATCTCAAAAGCAGCTGAAATCTGTCTGTTTCGTTGCATACATCACATGTTTTATAATAATAACAATATTTTTTTCTGAACAGATCCTGATAGCGCATAATTCAAGGTGTTCAAGCTGCAGCACAGGCCGCAAAGCTCCCTGAAGCTAATTTGCAATTTTGGGGTAATAAAATAAAAACTGAATCCGCTTAAACAAAAAATAAAATGAGTTCATCTATTTCCTCCTCTTGGGGTTATATCAATCTATGGACTTTACACACAGCTCACTGCACAATAGCTCCTTTCCATAAAACCAAAGGAAGTCATGACATTATAATGAATCATACCGGCAAAGGAACTCCCTGAGGATCAAAAACACCACAACATATTTACCTCCAGGAGCAGAGCTGAAATGGAGCGACTGTCTCTACGGCTTCACCTCAGTTTGCTGGTTGGTGTTAATATTCAGGACAACCCACCACACACCAATGCATTCTTAAGTGGTGAAAAAATAACCAAGTCTTATAATGATTGGGATCTTGACTTTTTAACATTAGATAATCACCATGAATATGATGCATATGGAGTGAGTGGTTTCTTAAATCCTGTCAAAATTTGATGTTTTTTTGAGGGAGAAAAATCTTTTGCTGCCAATAATATTAAAATTTCACAATCTGCAGTGTTTGTGTTTGGCAGAGATTGGGAAGCTCATGAATAGGGCTGATTGAATTGCAAATAAAAATTGCAAATTTGCTTCAGAAGATAAATTCTTTTTTTTAATTTGGCATAAACATCTGATTTTTAACACGGCTACTGACCATCCCAGTCACCAGAACTGTCCTCCTGGTTAATCCCAAGGGAACCTCCTTCAAGCATGTTTGTTTCCATAGGTTATCAAACCCCAGGTGCAGGTTCATATTCAGATGATAAAAAATGATTTAATCTGAGGTTAATTCACATCATGTGTAGTAACAATAATATATCAGAGTTAACAAAGCTTTGTTGATTTTAATGTCAACAAATTTGCAGAGCTAAGACTTAAACCATCACCCTCTCATACTGCATCCTGCAAAAAAGAAGCTTAAATAAATGAAAGCATTGATACATGCTTTGGCAAGATACACATAATCAAACAGTGGGTGATTATGCAAACAGGAAATGCAGCCTTCACCACACTCCGCCAGTTTGGTTTGATGGGGTCACCAGAATTAATGACATTTAAACTACTCTGTGTATTTCACAGTCTATCTCCATCAAAGGGAAACATACAACTGTTGGATATTTATAGTAAACATGAGATGTAGGCTGTATTAGTTGTATTTAATTGTCCCTACTGTGCAAGTGTTGCAAAAAGCATCCTCTCCACACGCTATGAAACTTGAATTGAATGGCTGTCTGTAGTTTGTATACTTGCCTGCATTGTATCCGTATCATTTAATGAATAAATAAACTCCAACCTCATGTTTATTACACCTCAAGAAAATTAATTGCACAAAGCCTCTGTCTCTGTCTCTCTCGCACACACAAACACTCTGAATAAAAAACACAACCTGAATTAAAATATCAGCTTGTTCAACTCTAAAGTCTCTCAGAGGGATAAGTGTCTCTAAGATTAATTGGTTCTGCAGCTCATTCCAAAAGTGTGGTGCACCGTGTGAGAAACCAGCCTCATCAAATTGGAATCGGCTTGAGGAAGTTTTAAAGTCAGCCGTGGTCACTTTGAGCGCTGCTTGGGATGCTTAGTATCTTGGCAACTTAGAAAGCATGGCTTTGTATATTAAAACCTGGGTATGCTGCCTGTCAGTGATTACCGTATGACCTTTTCATCTCACACTCAGTGGTGACTGCAATTAGTTGTAGAATGAAATGGCAAACTGCAGAGTGCAGCCTGGAAAGCAAAAGAAATATCAGAGGTTTGTGCTCCTGTCACGTGCATGATTTTGTCCTTTTTTGGAATTAAGAATAAGCTTAAGGTTAATAGAAAAGGTCGTCATCAGAGGACTACAACTTGATGAACCACAGACACAGTCACAAGTGGTCTCAACCATCTTTTTACTAAGGGTGGGAGTAAAAAATCGGAAATCGATATATCAGGATATTTTGTTAAACAATATCAAAATTGAATTTTTTTTTCAAATTCAAATTCTTCATTTCAGTCTTTGTTTATAACCTGGATTGGAAAAAAGTAACAATTTTTCTCCAGCAGAGGGTGAAATGTTTCTCTCTGACCCATGTGATGTGCATTTTATGGGAAAATATGGCTCCTGATATAGTCTTTAGACATTATCATCATCATCAGCAAACTAAAAATCGCAAAAATCGAAAATATTGAAGAATCACAATTTAAATTGAATCAGCACCCCAAAAATCATAGTATAATCAAATCGTGAGATTAGCATAGCAAAAGGTACATTTCACTGGTAAGTTGGAAACTACAGTGATTATACTCTCACCAGCCACTTTACTAGGTACACCTGTCGTTAACTGCTTGTTAACACGAATTGCTAATAAGCCAATCACATGGCAGCAAATCGATGCATTTAGGCATGTAAACGTGGTCAAGCTGATGTGCTGCAGTCCAAACTGAGCATCAGAATAGGGAAGAAAAGTGATTTAAGTGGCTTTGAACGTGGCATGGTTGTTGGTGCCAGACGGGCTGGTCTGAGTATTTCAGAAACTGATGATCTACTGGGATTTTCACGCACAACCATCTCTAGGGTTTACAGAGAATGGTCCCAAAAAGAGAAAATATCCAGTGAGCAGCAGTTCTGTGGGAGAAAATGCCTTGTTGATGCCAGAGGTCAGAGGAGAATGGCCAGACTGGTTTGAGCTGATAGAAAGGCAACAGTGACTTAAATAGCCACTCGTTACAACCGAGGTCTGCAGAAGAGCACCTCTGAACCTACAACACGTCCAACCTTGAGTCAGATGGGCTACAGCAGCAGAAGACCACACCGGGTGCCACTCCAGTCAGCTGAGGTTACAGTTCACACAGGCTCACCAAAACTGGGCAATAGAAGATTGGAGAAATGTTGCCTGGTCTGATGAGTCTGGATTTCTGCTGTGACATTCTGATGATAGGGTCAGAATTTGGCGTCAACAACATGAAAGCATGGATCCATTCTTTCTTGTATCAACGGTTCAGGCTGCTGGTGGTTATGTAGTGGTGTGGGGATATTTTCTTAGCACACTTTGGGACCCTTTGTGCACAGCCTACCTGAGTATTGTTTCTGACCATTTCTATCCCTTTATGAGCACAGTGTACCCATCTTCTGATGGCTACTTCCAGCAGGATAACACTCCATTTCAGCTGGAATCATCTCAGACTGGTTTCTTAAACATGAAAATGAGTTCACTGTACTCAAATGGCCTCCACAGTCACCACAGATCTCAATCCAATAGAGCACCTTTGGGATGTGGTGGAACGGGAGATTCTCATCATGGATGTTCAGCCGACAAATCTGCGGCAACTGCGTGATGCTATCATGTCAATATGGACCAAACTCTCTGAGGAATGTTTCCAGTACCTTGTTGAATCTACGCCACGAAGGATTAAGGCAGTTCTGAAGGCAACAGAGGGTCCCATCCGGTACTAGCAAGGTGTACCTAATAAAGTGGCAGATAAGTGTATTTCTACCTAAAAACATTAAACTGAAGTCACACGTGCAATGTGTTAGTTCAAATGAGGTGCAGTTTGAGTATACACCCTTCAAACGTTATAGGAGTCACATCAGCTGAGATGGTTCGGATGAGATAGGATATTTTAAAAGGAGCTATAAGTTGGTACAAACAGCTGGTGCAAAGCTCATTTGTTCATTTGCTCTTATGTTTGTGGAAAGAAAATTTTAAGAAAATCCTTTGATAAAAACATATGCAGCTGCATTTACAGACATTATAGCCACTTGCAGCTTGGCTCGGCTGAAGCATTCAGAATATTAAGTACTTTAACTTTAAAAATACCACGTCTCAAACTGATCTTTCATACTGACATGCCAGCTGACAGTGTTACAGCCAAAGCCACCCACGGTAAATGAGGTTCCACTAGAACACAGGGTCTCAAAATGATATTTAGGCCTAAATGTTACAGGAAAAAAACAACTGTCAGCTTCACCAAAGACAAGCATGAAAAGTCACTCACCGCCAACAGCTTCCAAAATAAATGAGTGTGTGACAATCTGAGCCTGGACGGTGAGGTGCAGTGTGGCAGCAAGAGAAGGACAGGGAACAATGAGAGGGTCATTTCTACAAAGAGAGGAGGGAGACATGGACCAAAAGAAAGAAAGAGCAGTAATGGAAGTTTCACTGAAAGGGAAATTGGATTTTTGATAAGCAACACAGTTTTGCTGCACAGAGCTTATCAGTGTTTTTGTTTTTCATTTGACAGACAGAAAACTAACCTGGATGGCGCAGCAGCGATGATGAGATGAGGGCCCAGCAGAGAGAGGGAGTAGTGAACAACCTCAACCAAACTCCCCCCGAAACCGACATCTTTGTTCCTAAACAAGAGCTCCTCTGTCAGCCAGGCCACATCACGACACAGCAGAGACACACTCACACCCTGAGGAGGAGAGGGATGGAGCAGTTTTGTTCCCAATTCAGAGGTAACCATTAGCCGTCTGATGACGTTAGTTAGACGCTGGTGGGTATGACTCACAAAATCACTGCCGGACTCTAATAACCGAGCAAGGAAACCAATTCTGTTTATGAGCCTCTTGGAGTATTAATGGGTCTTAAGAGGAGCAGGGACAGATTTTACCAGTGAAAGTACTAAGGGGAAAATTTCTTAGGAACAACAAAAATGCCAGGATGATGGATGTACCTTGCGATGTCTGTGCAGCAAAAGACTGGACACCAGACTGGTGGACATCACAGCAGTGCAGGAGGTGGCCGCTAGAAATAGAGGAAAGATTAAATATACAATACAGAGAGCTATTTGCACACTACAAAAACAACTTTTAAATACTTGTGCTTAATCCTTATAATCCTGCACCTACAGAAGATGAGGTGGAGGATGATGGCGACGCTGAGGTTTCTCTCTGGATTAACTGGCTCTTTGAGTTCAGAAGGCAGAAGCCACGACATCCTCCTCCGACCGAACTTGCTCTCAGTTCTGCAAAGACAAAGTGAGATAAGGAAAAAGGGTACTTAAAAGAAACTTTCTTTCTTTTATCTCAACTGGATACAACTTCTTATAACTACGGTCATATTTCTTTGGTCTCTCACAGCATCAGATTTTAAATTTGATACTTTTTTCTGGAAAGGCATTCTTTTATGATCTTTCTTTTATTGTTATTTTTTCTGATTGAGCCTGTATTCATATGAAAAGAAATATGGGATAGAAAAAATCTGACAGCACAATCTCAGATAGCTAAATTAGCTGGTAATCCCAGCTTTTAATGGATTTACCTTCTTTAATTTCTTATCAGTTCCAGTCCGAGAAGACCATGTAGTTGCAGGTATCCCAACTAAATAGAAACTACCTATAAAATTGGTATTATTTAGGTATAAAATAAAATCTATAATAACCTATAAAATATAATGTAATACCTATATAACACTTGCCTCCATTCATGTAACATGCTCATATGTTACACAACAGAGTTGCTTTCATAATTTTTTATCAGACTTTACACCACATCAGAGAAGTGTGTACTTCATACTAAAAGGGTTAAAGTGGCAAAAATACAAACTCAGACCCATTCTTCTGTACTTGTTGGTCAAATATAAGAAGCTTGTTCACCAGAGAGAAACCCTGATGAATGCTTTTCCAACATGAACAGAGTAAAAAGCACAACCAGAAGAACGGGCTTTTATTTTTTGTAGAACAAATCGTGGACTTCTGTCAATCAAAAGTTGGTAAGGCATCCGTCAAAAAGCTGTGTACCGTTCCCCTGGAATGAATTCTATGACAACCTTTAAACCACCCTGACCTTTATGAAAGTCTGGCACTGACTGAACTAAATGCAATCCTTAACTTCTTTACAGATCTCATCTTATTGCTGTTCATTCAGCTTGTACTCCTATGCCTCTTTAATCCATGATGTGTTCAGCAGAGCTATGTAATGAAGGATCTGTTATAAAAAAGGGAGCCCAACCTTTGAGAAACACATTCAGCATTTTTTGACAGCGTATCAGTTTAAAATATTGCTTTGAGTATTGGAACATGGGGGAGCTGCCAAAGTGAGCTGTTAGATGGGGAGTTGCGAGCGACAGAGCCTTCAGTCTGCTACTATAACTCATCAGTAACATGCAACAGTGAAGTCATCTACTTTTGTGCAGAAACAACTGATGGTTGTTTTACTGAAACATTTCTAGAAGGCTGAAGGTTTATTTTTCTGCATTAAAAGAGACACAGTAGCTTTTCTGCTCTGTTTCTGATTAAGTAACAGCTCCTTTAGTGTTGCTGAAACTGGAACAATCAAAGTTTTTTTCAAACAGGTTCAAGTCCTGAGGATTTCAACTTAATAAAAGATAACCCAGTCTGATAAAAAGTCAGTCTAGAAGAAAAGATGTATTGTTGGTGTTATGTCATCAGAACCCATTTCAGCAGATTGCATTCATTGTTGAAGGAGTTACACAACAAATCATGTGGATTTCAGTATTATTGAGTTGTTTTTTTTAATCTTCCCTCAGAAAAAATGGAATGGTTTGATCAAATTAAATTACACTTACTGCATGATTTCGAAAGGGAAGTTAAAAACTGAGAGAAGATAAAAAGAAGTGAGCTGCATTTCCAGTTGACTTACAGCGGCTTTAAGAGGGTTCATTTCATGCCTTAATATCATATTTCTGAGAATTGATGGAACATTTGAGAGTGGGTGAAATAATTATAGTCGGGCACTGAGGTCCGCACAAGTGTTTGACATAAACACTGTCTCACTCCATCTGAAAGGTGATGGGAGGCTTTTAGTAGGTATTAAGAGTGCTATTTACACGTCTCACCTGCGTCTGTCAAGAGACACATATAGAGGCTTATGAAAGACAACAGAAAACAAAGAATCTGATTCATCTCAAAGGAAAATAAGTGAGTGAGTTTGTGCATCTGAGACAATAAGTTTCATTAAACTTTAAATTTGAAGCTCTGGTTGAAACTGTGTTGGATTTGTTTAACATGGTTACAAATAAGAGGCTTCAAGTGTTGTGCCTTCAGCAATGAATAAACAGAGTTACAAAGCATGGCAGGGACACAGTGTTCAGTATTGGAGTTTGTTAATGACATGCACAAAAAACTAAAACAGCTCGCATGCTGGTAACAATCGAGTCAAACTGTCTCGCTCTGCCTCTCTGTATCCATCATTGGCTGTCTCTTTCTCTCATGCTGTTTTTTTCTGCATCCATCTTCTCTCTCAGAGGAATTAAACATATGAAGGGGAAAACCACTTTGTCAGAAGCCAAGCAGAGATGAAGCGAGCATGTTGTTTTCCTTTCTGTAATCTTTCTCTCTGGTAGACTGCGTAATGTTGATGGTAATTGGACTGAGTCTAAGAGGATAAAAACTCTCATCAGAGCTGGCATCACATCTTTGCCAGATTCTAGGTTTATAGGAGAGTAAGTCCTCAAAGTTTAAGAGAAAGTAACTTTTCAATTTCACAGATGTTAAACAAAACACAACCCAAGTCCTGGTGTTGTGTCTTACTGCTTGAGCATGCATGTACTCACACAGGTGGTTTCTGGTTACCTGTTGTTGAGGATAACAGGCAGCAACAGGTCCTGCAGAGGGAGCCATTCATCAACTGTGCACCTCCCTGACTCACACATCTCCTACACACAAACACACAAACATAGATGCACACACACATGTTAAGTCATATTTTAATAATCAGGTAAAAACATGGAGAAGATAAGACACAGTGTGCATGAAAACACCCAGTCTAACTACTGCTGCTGCAGCCCAGTCCTTGACACTAAATGCTTTATGAACTTCATCCTCGCTAAGTTGCCAGGTCATTAGTTACGCCTTGGTAAAACAATGAAGCTCACAAAATAATCCTTCAAGAAATACTAAGGCAGTAAGGGTCCATTTGTGCTTAATCTGTTGAAAACTGAATATGATTTATGACCTTTCTGGAGGCAGTACTTTGTAGATCTTACTTCAGACTGAACAGCCACTTGATCTTCTAAAGACTCTACTGCCTGACAAATAACAAATGCGACTAAATATCACAACTGATATCCCATACATTAAAATGCTGCAACTAAAGAAGCCTATTGACCACCTGAGCCCGAGAGCAAATTACTCTGGCTCTGTCAATTGTGGCTCTGAGTCTTTTTTAAGTTCTGATCCATCACAGAGACGGGCACAAGTCCAAGTCAAGTCTCAGGTCTTTGAGGTCAGCAGTAAGTCCAACAAAGTATTTGAATAAATAATAAAAACCTTATCATCATAACAAAAAACACTACCACTTTACTTGTACTTCATGTTATGAATCAAAATTCAATTGGTTTGTAATTATGTTACCTTGTTGTATTGTTCATACACACCTGGGGCTGGGGCCAGACTTCTCCGACAAGGTGGACAAACTTGGCCTCTACAGTATCGGTGTGGGGCTCGTGCACATGCAACAGTATGAATTCATCCTTTCTGCCTCCATAAGGCATTTTGTTTTCAAACAACTAAGACTGAAGTACCATACAGATGTTAACTCACTGTGTGTAATTTAACAGAGAGACAGCTTATTTGCTAAATCCTCTTTAGTGAAACTCATAAGGAGTGGGATGTTTGTCCAAAATCACAATTTGAAGTAGCCCCAAAATAAAACTAACAGAAAATATGCTGCACACAGACGGCTCACAGCAGCCAGTTGCTAACAGCCAATAGCCAGGATAATTGATTTTTATCATACAGTGAGTCCCACCCATGATAAGATTTCAGGTGTCCAACCAGCCGTGGGTACCCCAAGCTGTTCCCTGATCCGCCTCTTACACCTGTTCCTCCTTCTCTGCTGCATACAGCACAGCATGCTGCTTCCCACAGTTTCTTCTTGAACGTTTCATTATCTCAACAGGTGATCCGTAGGTGTATGGACGAGCCTTGTTTATGATAATCCAAAACTAAGAGTGCAGCAACCAGCTGCACAAAAACTGTTAATACAGCAGAAAATGGTGTTTTAAAATCAAACATGAGGCTTTAACCTCATACATCAATGAACAGAGACATATTGAAAGACTCAGCTCTTCTTCTCACCTGCAGCACGTGTCAGACATATGATCATGGGGAGCATGAGAGAGGAGTTTTTTCACTTGTTAACTTATTATGGATAAAGATCTTGTGTAGATGTAAGAAGGTAGTGCAGATGGTCGCTAAATATACTAGAGTGGCCTACCCAGGTGAGGTCATTGTGTGGGAAACACGGCACTGTAGCAGCTGTGGGTAATGTACCTGTGACTGTGTCACCTGTGGAGCGTGGTTGCATGTGCACCAGCTGCAGGTTATGCATCATGACAGGGGAAAGATGATTGCAAATTGCAAAACAACTTTACATGAGTCTCAAAGCTTCAGTCTATGTCTAGTCTCAGGTATTTGAGTCAAAGTCAGTTCCTAAAGCCGCGTTTCCACCAAGCAGACCGGTTCGGTTCGTCTCGGTACAGCGAGCATTTTGCTGTGTTTCCACTGGCTTATCCTGCGACAGATCCCCAAAAACCGAGACGAGCCGTCCCACTTTTTGGGACCCTTCCATATGGGAGCCAGACTGAACCGATCTGCTCTCAGAAGGTGGAGCAACACACTGTAGACCGTTGATTGGTCAAAGGAATCATCACTTACCCCGACAGCAGCTGCATTCCTCCTGGTGGCACACAGTCTTCTCTGAAACAAAGCTTGATTGCACTTTTTATCAGAGAGCTACATGCCAATCACAGAGAGGACGAAACGCTGCATCTCTTCCATCTGTGCTCTTTGTTTACTGTGTCGCGTTTTTCTTCTTTGTTGGATTTATTTGCAGGGTAAGCTACAACGGCGTTACACTATTTTTTAACAGCTGCGGCTTTCGGCATCCGGCTTACACGCGAGGGCACAGTTTGCTGTGGAAACACAAACGGGATCAGGCTTAACTGTACCAAACCGTCCCAAACCGTACTGAACCAACCTGAACTGCTTGGTGGAAATGCAGCTTAAGTAATCTGCCTCAAAGATAAAGAGTCACATTGCTGAGAATACTACACCCTTGTTTCATTTAAGTCAAAGCAGCTGTATTTAAGAGCAAACCCAAGCAGCAAGTCTCTAAATTGTGATGAGGGTGTCGCATCTAAAAATAGTTTAAATTGAAGAATCATAATTCAATGGTTAGCAATGACATGCTCCTGTCTGCTGTGCACCTTGAGAGAAAAGGGCTGAGCGATGTGGATCCTCACACTCCCTCCAGGTCTCCAGAAAAGAGAAAATAGCCCAGGAAGCACAGAGCTGAGGCCAACCTGTGATAGAGCGTAAAACACATAAACACACAGCCTCAGGAACGGTTCACAGAGCAGTGAGGGATTACAGTGTATGGTAATGAGCGCTTGCCTTTGGACAGAACATCACAGAAACAGCAGCACTAATGAGCAGGATCTACGATGCACACAATGATGAATGACCAGTGTGAGAGCATGTGTGAGAGTAGTAAAGCTATATGTGCACTACTGTACAAATGTACCGTGTGTGAATGACCAAACAAAATGGTGAGTCGAGGATCTTATCATGGCAATTAACTGAAGGAGCACCCAATCTCCAGTGTTGTCTCAAAGTGCAGATAACAAAGAGAAACACTAACAGAGACAAATAAGCAAAGCACAGCGAACTGACTTTCACTGGTCGGTTTGAAATATTAACATTAAGTTGTAAAACACAACACATAGAGATAAATACATCATATGTTTAAAAAAAATACTATCATATGAAATCTAATAAATTCAGGCTGCCGTGTCCCCACTGATTTAAGCTATTTTTTCCACCTATTGCAACATGGACTACATTAATGTGCATGAATTTCCATCTGCCAAACCTTGCTCTAGTTTCCAAAATTCTGCAGGATCCTTGGACGTGTAGCTCATATATTTCTTTATCCCTGGGTTATCTTGAAGCTTTGTAATAAGGGAATTTAAAAGCAAGAGAAATCTTAATACTGGGTGATTACTTTAATGCTGTGCAACATAGTGTGAGCAAACACCATCTGTGAAAAATACCTATAGATGGGGAAAAGTCTTAACTCAACATCCCCTCTACAGCTTTGTATTTCTCATGCATGCACTGTAAAATTCACACTTTAGCTACCTCCATCGTTATGACTGTTTTGTGCGGCATCTGTTTCTTCAGTTGCTGCCGGCTCAAGTCACTTGAGCGTTCCCTGGAGGTGTGAATACTAACGGTAAGCTATATACCCCAGGGGATATACAGCTCTGAGGCGAGCTCCTTGAGAGTGGGCTTCCTTTAAGGGCAGCAAAGCGACTGTTTGGTATGAGTCTTTTTTTCAAAAACACCTTGTTTTGTATGTCACTGTTCAGACTTGACTTGGTTTTAAAACTGAGCAGTGGCAGGTTTTGTTTTTTAACACAACATACAACAATCAACTGCAGGATTTTTCAAAAGAATTGTGCATCACGGCAACTTCTACTACTACAACAGCTCTGAGTTGAATATGTTTTTTCCTGCAGAGCACAAAAGTGAGTCTGACTAACTAACCCCATCTTTGTTTCAGTGCACCTGCACACATCTGCCCTTTGATCTCCCTTCTGCCTTTTCTTTTGCAGCCTGGAGAAGTGAACTTCAGTTTGAGAACCTGCGCCCAAAATCCAGCCTGTTTACTTGCTCATCAGGACATTACAGATACCTCTTACACGGTTTGTGTGTGCCGAAATAGTGTGTGTTTACATGCATCTACCTGGTCATTTGTCTTGGGCACACAGTCGTAGGAAATGCCCACAGGGACCAGAGTGACATCGGGGACAGATCCTTCTTTGAAGAGCTGCCTGATGCGGGCCAGCCACTGGCCGCCTTGACCAGACTTTGCTGACACACCAACACTAATCGCCTGGCCCTCATGTAGCAGCTCACGTAGGAGCTGAGGAGAGAAAGGAGCAGAGCGAAAGATAGCTGGGACAAAGAGCTGAAAAGTCTTGGCAGTAAGGGGACAATTAACATAAACCCATGCCTTATATCTCCAAAATATACATAAGCAATATACAACAGGAGCTTCGTGCAGAATACAAAGTGAAAAGAGTGTGGAGGGGGCTGAGGGAGCAGAAGTCAAAATGCAGAGAGCAAACAGGATAAAGAGTAGAAGTAAAAAAAAAAGACTACAGGGGACATTTCATGACATTCAGCGACACTTTCCTTCATTCCAAAGAATATTTTTTGTCCTACAGACAAGAAAATTCAATTAGCATTGGACAGCAGCTAAGCCAGCCTCCACTCAATAAACAATAAAGGTCTATTAACGTTGAAATACAACCAATATACAAGCCTGCTTTCCCATGTACAGCCAATATGCTTACTCACACAAATTGTCAATGAAAAAAAAAGATTACTCACTGCATCACTCATCAACAACCTATTCATGTGTCACTGTGGCTGTAGTCCTGAGGATTTATGTCAGACCGAGCAGTTTTATTGAGCCATATAGCACAATATTGATCTTTATAAAGCCAGTAACTTCTCAAAGTGAATTATGTTTAAAGGCAAACTGATGTAAAGCATGAAAAGATTTCTCTCTTATATACGATGACTGGACTATACACAGGGATTAACAGGTGTTTATCATTGAACATGGCTTTAGGAAGAGAATGTAAATTCAGGCCACATGAATCATCCCCACCAAAAAATCTACCTCCTTATGAAAATAGAAACCTGCCTGGACCTGCCAAGCCCAAACAATCACACTAACAACCGTTCTCCCGTTTCTCCACCCTCTCCTCATTGCTTTGTCACTCCTGCCAACTCAAAAGCTGCAATCTCTGTAGCAAAAACTCCAGCCCCCCCCAGTAATTTTGACAATGAATACTGAGTGAGATGAGGCTGGGGAATTAGGGAGATGGGGAAAAGACAGGTTGTGCTCTGATTGAGGAGCTGACTGTGATAACACTTCACCATGGAGTGCAATGAAAAATGTCTATGTGAGAGGGTATGAATTAAACCAGCACCACATACACTAAACAGCCCAATAACAGGGACGGCTATCTCCTGCTCACCCTGCAATTTGATATAATTACCTGCTGCCTATGAGGGCTTTTTTACACCAAAATGCATTAGCAACATGTTTACTGATTTGTGGGCCAGGCTTTGTGCCCATCTACAGATAAACATCGGTTTACTTTCACATGTGCAGATGATGAGAAAGTGTTTCGACCGATACTGTTGGACTTGTGTTGCTTCAGAACAGGGTGTTTTTACTCATGAACTTTGAGGAAAGGGGTACACAAATCCTGAATTAGCCTTCGACAGTTGAGAAGAATGAACGTACAGAACAGTTGTTAGAGAAACCTCTTGCATCTTAAGAGGGAGATTATTAAAACTTTCTGTATTTTGGTGATATAAAAGCTGAAATGGCTCAATAAAAGCAATTTATGGATGGATGAGCAGTGAGATGGCCCACCTGTGTAACCATTTTGATTCATGGGACTGTTTTTGCTTCAAAGTAGGTAGCCCTCCAGCACAAGTGTTTACACAGCCTGAACAGTATTCAATAATGTACATGTGTGTGTTGACATGTACACGTATTTTTTTGTATGAGCTAATTTTGGCAGCTCTAAAACTGGAATAATACAGGACACAAAGGCCAACAGTGAGGTTTAAATTTCCATATCTCCTTTCAGACTTTACTCTTAAGCCCAGGAGGCACAACAAATACAAGGCTTTCTTTCCTCTCGTTGAATATGGTGTAATATGCCAGTATCTCAGAAGCTCTAGTGCTCCTTAGGACTGTAAAAAAGGCCCTCAAGGTTTGAAACTTCAAAGCAAGTACTTCATCTCAAAGGGTCATAAAAGCCTTTAGACTTTTAAACAGGCTTTATTTTTAGGGTGTATATCATCAAAGTCAGAGGTTAATCCTTTTTTAAGGTCAAAAGGAGGTTTCATCTCATAAATAAAGCCATACACAACATTCTCTCAAGCCAAAGTAGTGACAACCTGAGACTTACAGAGGTAACAACAGAGGACAACACGCTGTTGGTCTCTGCTTCCTGTTCAGTCAGCGCAGATGACGGCAGGAGGACCACACCTACTTTCTGCAGGATGGATCTAGAGGATAAAAGAGAGCGCTGTGACAGTAGAATAACGAGATCTTAAAAACCTGGCAGGTATTCACACATTTCAAAACTTAGGAGCAGCTTGGAATTTCTGCCAGGCAGTATTTGTATGGGATGAAACAACATCTTTAGTATGTACATTTTTAAATGTATATATACATAAAGCATAATATAATAAAGTATATATTTCTTTTTCTACCAGTCTGTATAGAATATAAGTGGATAATGTGTAAAGTGAGTCTTGTGATATTACCTTAGGAGGGAGCTCTGGATGTGGAGAGGACAAACAGTGTATGGGATTCTCAGGCTGCGACAGAAGAGCACCAGAGGAATAAGAGCACAATCCATGGCGCTCTGATGCACATACACATAAACCAGCGGAGATCCCTGAATAAAATAAAATGAAATAAATAAATGAATAAAAAAACACAAGCAGCTTTAGATAAACAAATTCTTCATATTGTTATTCATGAATGCAAACAGTGGTGGGCTGTGCAGAGGTGGGACCAGATTAACAGAGTTTCTGTGGCCTTATATCAGTCTCATAATCATTCCCCCCAAAAGCACCAGATGGTATCAGCACGTTCTGTTAAAAAAACAATTTTAAAATCACAACCAGAAGGGGTGAAAATTGGTAGATCTTATTTTTTTGCATGGAGGGAGATTAAATACAAACATGGAGAGAATGTTTAAGTGGATGTAAGCAAACATAGACTGTGAAAATATACAGAGGGAAATTTTCTAAGAGCAAGAGCAGCTTCACACAGCTAATTGACGTGTAATCATGACCAACATTAAAAAACTTTTACTGTTGTACAGGAGGCTGCTCTGCCAAAGAGAAACTTAATATGAAGCTGTATTGAAATACTTCAGGATATACATGAACTTATGTTGAAATATAACATTTTCTATGTTCCTACATAAATCAATGTAAATTGAGCTAACTCATGCTCTGTTGACAATATTTATCTTACATTTTTTCCATTAAGTTATCCAAAAAATAGAACCCATGTTGGAAAATACATTTGGACAACAGGTGCTCTGCATGTTGACATGGCTTGGTGTTAATAAAAGCCTATGAGTATGATCAAAATTGAGTGCAAAGACACACCTGATGCAAAACGAGCAGACAGCAGGAGGATCATGCAAGTGTTAGCAACGCAGAAGGGGAGAGTGAGCTCGGAGAGCTCAGCTGCACTGATAATGATGATTAACCAGCAGCTCACTGCAGTGAATGACCTACAGGTCCGTATCATGACATGTAAACACAGATCTAGGCTTCAGTCTTGAAAGATAAGGGCCAAAAGATCTGATGAGTTATTTCTGTAACTGTGCTCTGATAAAATGTAGGAGTTCAGAGAATCTACTGGTGAGTACCACACTGTGAAAATACTCCACATCAGGTTAAAATGTTTGGTTTTATTAGCATCAATATCAGTTCAAAGATCTGATAGAAGTGAAGCTTTGATGCTGCAGTAAACTGCCCCTGTCAATATTTTACTATTACATGAATTATGATACTGCTGCAATATAAGATGCTAAGATGATGCACTGTACTGTTATGGATGTTCAAGACCGTGCTTGCCTTAGAGTCTTATGACATCATATTTGGGAAACCTTCAGCTCTGAGAAATGAGGCTGATGCAGTTGTGTTAAAATACTGCACCTCAACAAAATTAGGGATGCACGATATTGGATTTTTGCCAATATCCAATATGCTGATATATTGAAACCCCTTTTGGCCAATACTGATACTGATAATCATAGTTAGTTTGTTTATTTTAATTGTAAAGAAAGCTAAGTCTATCCTGTACTGGAATTTATATGTTACTCTTATTGTGACGGTCTTATTTCTTTAAGAAACACATAAAACAAGACAAAAAACATTTGATTTTACCATAAATAAGAAATGTATTATTTTTTCAAACTCAAGACATTCAGTATTGAAAAACAGAAAAATAATTTCTTTAGATCACATGAACTAACATAACTAACTTAAATGTACAATGCATTCTTAAACATAACCAAGTTGCATTTGATTATTTTAGAGCTACTGTAACAACCTGGTGACAGACACAGAGCTCTGCAGTGCAAATAAATGAAGTGCTACATTTTATTTAAGGAGCTTATTTTCAGATGAAAAATAATAAAAATCCTAACTGAATAGCACCTTATTGGCTGTGCATATCGGCAGAAATTTTCATATCTGCCAATATCAATAAACGTGTTTTTGAGCTTTTATCAGCCGATACCGATATTGTGCCGATAATATCGTGCATCCCTAAACAAAATACACAACCATTTATAAAGTCAATCTTTCCAGCAAAATAAACGTGCCTAAAATAAACTAATTTCTTGAACTGCACACAATGTACGCCTCTTTGTCACTTGCCAGGTTGAAGTTAAGTTTTGTTAGCCTTTTTTTAACACATTGGCTGCCAGACATTTTCAGAGCAGAAAGCTCCATACCATGACTGATTTTCCCAAGACCCAAAGAATACTGTATTCTATACCAAACCTTACTGATCCAAACCGGACTGCTTGGTGGGAAAGGGGCTTTGAGCTATGTAAACACAGAAACTACCAAAAGAAAGATTAGACATTCTTATTTCATCTACCCTTTTCTGTTCTCTATTAATCTGCAGTAAAACAGGCTGGTTTCATTAAAAACCCCTGTTTTGACCAAAAACTGTGAAAACGAGCTTCATTAGCTTTTAGCACTCGTCATCCAAAAAGAGAGGTCAGTATGTCAGTACACTCATTTACTAGCCTGATACTGATGGACATGCTCCTCCAGACCTTTGTTGAAAGACATAACTGACGTCTATAGAAGTCAGTGACAGCAAATGAGTTAGAAACTCTGCTTCAGATACGACAGGGCAACGTCACATCACGATAGTTTTCAAATAACACTGTTAAAATCCAAGTTTATAACATTTCTAAATTATTGTGGTTGATGATTGCTCAATATTGATCAAAATAATTGTGATTATCACCACAGGCATAATTGTGCAGCCCCAATGTGTCCCTGTATTTTGGGAACATCATTTGATCTGGAAATAAAGAGATACTGTGTGTTGGTATTGACTGTAGTCAAAGCAGGAAGATAAAAGATGATTAAACCTCGGTAGGTATGAGAATGACTCCTTAGTGAAAATACTCAACAATTAGCAATAAAGATGCAGGAACTGTAATAAGCAAACCTGCTCATACAACTCTAAAATACCCAAAACTTCATTATGAGTGAAGTCATATTTCCTGCTGCTTTATTTTTAATCAGTTAACAGAAGGCAGGATGGTCATGTTTTCAACAGACACCTCCTCAAAACTGAAAAAATGAGGTACAGGGTTTGCAATGATGCATGTCAGCCATGAGCTCTTGGCAGGAGGGACTAGAATCCAACACTTGCATGACTTCATACCAGTCACATCACTAGCTGCTACTAGATTGTCAGTGGTGAAAAAAGTGACCACAATCTGACAGCTGATGATCAATCACTGCCCTAAAACGCTGATTGAGAAGACTGAGGAGTCAGCAGTAATATAACACAGTCAATACATCGGTATTTCAATAATTGCAATCACAAGAAATTGCTGGCTGTACGGGCATATATTAGAAAAAAGGGCAAGGGGTCCAGTAGTGTGTGAAATAAAAAAGACAGCCCACACAATCCCCTTCAGGCTTAAACATGGAGGATATAAAAAAAGCAGCCATGTAGTGGAAACATGTATGAAGGTCATGGTGAGAGCACACAGGTATACAGAATTTAAGTGTGAAATTAATCTGACAATAAAAAGCAGGGATACTGACACTTTGATTTTACATTAAAGGAAAGAAAGTGGCCCAGTGGATTAAATCAAGCCAATCACTTTAACCTCCTTAGTAGAAAAAGAGAGAGCCCATTTCCATGTCTAAGATAAAATGCATCTGGACACACCATTACTTACCAGCAACAGGGAAGCTTTGCACATGAATAGAAATTGTGAATAGGTGGTGGCAACATACAGACAACCTTTGAAAGTGAAAGCATCTTCAGAGACATTTCCTGGTGGCTTTGCCTCTCTTTGTGTAATTTAATCTATTTCAGTGAGATCTCAGCCGGGGACATAGTTCACTGAATTCATTCAAGCCCATCTTGAACCTCTGCAACAGCAGCGTGAATCAGACTTATTTACTTGTATTTATCTAGCGAACCATGTAATTAGAGTTGTGAAGTCTTTAGGAGAATAAACGAGAATAATCAAGAGTAAGAAGGCAAAGAGATGTGTTTTTCAAGACTTAAACAATCAACCATACATTTAAATGGTTTTTCTCACCGACAAATGTTCTTCAGACTGTTTACCTTGAAATGTTCAGTAGTGGATGAGTGTAAAAACACGGATTAAGCCATGTTCCAGCTCATTAGAGGGCTGAGCACAGCACTGTCTTACACCTGAAAGTGGAGCCAAAACATCAGAGGACCAGTGCTAAAAATCGATGCGGGCTCCAACTTTTGCTGAAGAGTTGAGTAGAAGTTATGGGCTGTCTTTATGTGTATATGTGGATATTTTCACCTCTTGGGAAGCTCTTTGCAAAGCCGGCAGATGGTTGAGGTCAACTTGTATACAGTCAAATATGGACGGAAATATCTTCAGCATCAACCAGCCCAAGAACCTAGAGAGGGGAGGAGAGTGGGTGGAGAGATGTAAAGAAACGAGGGAGAAAGAAGATGGTAAAATTAATAACTGGAGATACCAAGAAGAATGTGCACAATGGAATAATCGACATAGTAATGAGGCTAAAAAAATAGCAGCACAATAATGAGATGCAAAGTGCAGGAGAGCTTTGGCAAAGAAAGAGGAAACTCAGTCTGAAAACATGTAAATTTGATGGAAGGGAGTAGGAGAATAAAGCCAGAGAAGGGATAAAGATAAGAGAGAAACTGATGGTATGGAGAAAGTGTGACAATGGAAAACGATAAAAAGCAGTGTGTTAAGGTGACAGCTGTACTTAAAGATCGGGGGTGAGGCTGTAATGAGGAGCAGGGAGTGAGAAGGAAGAAGAGAAGAAGGACAGAAGAGGGCAGATTTTATAGAGAGATAGAAAGAGAAGTCAGGAAAGTTTCTTAAGGGGAAAACTTGAACTTTCCACTGCAGTTTAGTGGATATTTACAGAAATCTAATGCTGTCTGTGTCTGCAGGAACAGGCTCTTAAGACCTGCCAGTCAAAACATCCAACTTCAATTTTAAATCACACATCTTTTGCCAGGAGCAATCCAAGTCTGTTGCATTTCTTCCACTGCCCATGGACAAGTTTATGCCTCCACAGCTGTCAGTCATCTTGGGATGAGTGATGAATGCCTGAGAGATACTTGTGTGTGAACAGCTTTTCTATCTAACATACATGACTACTACACTTTCTGAAACACAGTTCATGTTTTATTTTAAAAGTTGCACCACTCTGAGACAGTGGTGTTTTTCTGTACTTGTATTCCTTTTTTTAAATTATTGTTTTCTTCCTGTCAAACCAGTGAATAGCCAAGAGGGGGGCTTATTTTTGGATCCAAGGTCCTAAATTGAATTTGTCATTTTCAAAATGTTAGATGAGTGCCATTTGGAGCTCTTCCCAAGACTGGCTTCGACAGTCTCTTGGTTTTGAGCAACTCAGTTGGATAAAACTTTGTTCCTTATTTGAAAAAAGTCAAAAGATACAAGCCCATTCATAGAGAAATAAGAACAATTCCCTCACAGAGAAATTTAATTACTGTGCCTCAAATTTTGGTCACCAGTGACAAAGTTTGACAACACATTTACAAAGGTGAGAGAATTTGAAGTAATGTTTTGGTCCATCTTGGCTAAATGGCAATTTTGCTGCTTTTTGTGTTTGGTATTATGACTGATGAACAGAAAAAAACTTTTTTTCCTTTTCGTTCTCTGAAGAAGCTCTTTGCTGTGGCACAACACAAGGCTATTATTATTATTCTATAACTTCTGTTCACAAGTTAAACTGATCTGCTCCCCTGAAAATACAAAGGTCAGAAGTCTGTTTCTAAAAGTTTTTCTGACTGCTTCAACCTGTATTTCACTTCTATCTTGAGCCTTGAGGAGGTAAACTTTTGAAACCAGATAAATCAGCAGAATCATCAAAGAAAAGTATAAACCATTCGTAACATGGCACCATGGTGTAATCTTTGGTTGCTGATATGGTTATCTGATGATGTTTTCCCCCAGACTGACAGTGTGTTTGCTGCTGACTGAGAATAGACTACTATGTTCAAATCCAGCGTAACATTAACCATGACAAGACATGACAGCAATGTGTGGTGTTGAGGAATGAGTTATACAAAGTTCTGACAACATAGCCCAAAATACGTCTGCACTAATAGTTACCTCTAGTTATCTATGACTATGGGCAATTCTTATAAATCCTTATAGCACCCCTTAGTCCCTGGTTTCGTGCGTTCACCTTTCGAGAGGGGGTATCCGAATTCTTTATAAGGTTAAGGGTAAGGGCCACACAGTTTTTGAAAAAAAAAGACAAACCAGGACTTCCCTTTGAATGAAGGAGTATGAGAATTTTCCCATAATACACCACACCCACTGACAAGATCAAGAGCGATGACCGAAGAAAGCATGTCTGATTATTTTCCTTGTAATGACTCTCACGTTTTTATCAGATTTTAATCCTATACTACTATGTGTACATATTAAAGCAAATCAAAGGGCCAAAGCAAAGGTTAACATCTTGAGAGACAGTATCTTGGAAGCAAAGGAACAACCACATCTGCCTACGACACAGCCAGCAAGTGGCTAAAGGTGATGACGTAACAGGGATCAAGTGGCGTCTTGTGTCTTTGGGATGTGTTTGTACGCTTTCCCTTTGGCACTTAAAACAGAGCGCCAAAGGGAAGAGGTAAGACAAAAGAGTAAGACAAAGCTGGAGGGCTAAGGGGTACAATTCTGTAGAATACTGTTCTTACTGAAGAATTTGGAAAACACACAATGGCCCTCAATTATCAAACATGCGTATGCCCAAAATGGGTGTACGCTCCTTTCCATGCACAGATCGGCATTTATCAATCCGGACGTGGGTGTTGGGTACGCTCAAATCCCGCGACAAGTCTGAGTTTGTGTACGCAAGTTTCATGCCATTGGGCAGCACGGTGCAGCGAGGGAAATCCGTCTATGGAGGAGAATTATTCGATCATGTGAGCGCAAAACGTTTTCCGACAGAAACACTGATGTTCTTAGATTAATATCTAGATTGTTGAATTGTGATAAATGACGCAACAAAAGGTTTCTAACCTTTCACTCTTCTTCCACCAATCTTTAAAATGCATCGCTATGAAAAAGCAGCAGCGCGAACTGTCAGCTGATTAGTCCATATAAAAAAAAAAGTGTTTCCTTCACCGGTTTACATAAAAAAAAAAGAAAAAATAGAGATGCTGTTAACAGTTTTAAAACACTCCTATGTCCATGATAAAGTCTCCGCAGAGAACATTCAGACGACACTGTATCAAACTTTAAGCCTGGATTTGTCACAATATCATAAACGTGACCGGTGTGTGTTACATAGTGACTTTTTCATAACAAAACGCTGTTTATTTACATGGTATCACAAACAACCTGCTCATCCCGTGGTACAAATAATCATTAAAAGGGACATATCATGCTGATCCCTGATTTAATACTTGCATATAATATAATACATTTGAAAACAAGACCTTTCACTCTCTGAATTTTCAAAAAATGAGATATTGTATTTTTCCTGATATCCTAGAACGAAATTTGATGCCTCTGAAAATAGGTCATTGCCATTTGGCAGAGAGATTTCGACCTTCGTGACGACACGAGGATCCTCTCTTTTTATTGGAGTAATCTGATAAAGCAGCTCCTCCTCTGTGATGTCAGTTAGTCACACAACCGCCACCAAGGGATACACCCACCAAGAGCCGAGTATAAACGTATAAACTATACATGTTACAGTACCGGTTTGACTCACCACACTGAAGCGTCCTGAGATGATCTGTGTCGAGGTGGATTTTCTTCCTCCTGAGCTGCAGAACCGTCCGGGTCTGACTCGGGGTCCAATACAAAAGGACGTATCCTACACTCTGCCATTTTATTACTGCTATCAATGCCTTACGGTTAAGTTTTGGCAAACAGCAAACTCGCTCAGTCTGCCCCATCCAATATGGCGATTTTGTAAATACTGCCATGCTGCAAAAACTGCCCCCTGGCTCTACCCCCTCCACCCCTCTGATAGAACTGACCAATCAGAGCACAAAGGGCTGTGATGTTGCGAGGTTACTGGAGGTCATTCTCGAAACGGAGCGTTTCAACAAGATCTTCAGAATGGTCTAAACTGAGGATATTGAGAACTCTATTGTGGGGCAATGAAGGAACTAAATGACTTGTACTGAGGGCAGAAATGCTTTACAGGTATCCTAGTCTGGGATAGTGAAAAGGAGAAACAAGCATAATATGTCCCCTTTAAATTCCGATGTACCCGTGCATAACTGCGCGCAATCGCCACACTTTAGCTCCACTCCCTCCTCAGTCTGTGACAGGCTCATGGTGGAGTCAGCAGCTTCTTTCAGAGCTTAAACACATCTTTAAAGGCAACTTTCAACGTTTCTGGACCTGAAGGGAAACGTTTGATAACATTGTGACTTCTAATAGTCAAATATCACGGATGAATTAATCAAGATATAAATGAGGGCTGTGTAAATCAAATGTTTAAAACTCTGCTGTTTAGTTTGTCACATCCATGCTGCTGACAGCTGCAGTGATTTCCTTGCAGATGAGGTTTTTCTGACTTGCTCTAAGGCCACTTTTCCAGCTGCTAAATAACACAGCGTCATTTCTCTCTACACCTGTTGCTATGGCGTTGTCGATCCGCAGCACGGGGAAATTTCCTTTGTCGTCGAGACAGATGTCTGTCTAACATGAGTCTGGTTCTGTCCGAGGTTTCTGCCCGTTAAAGGGAAGTTTTTCCTTGCCATTGTAACTTGCTAAATGCTGCAAAGTCCTGTACTCATGGTGGATTAAGATAAGATAAGACTCCTTATCTTGTCTTGATGTTGGGCTTCTGCTAATAAAATTTTATTAACATTTACGGGTCTAGACCTGTAAATGTTTTTGTAAAGTGTCTTGAAATAACATTTGTTATGATTTGGCGCTATATAAATAAAGATTGATTGATTGATTTGTCCTGTAATACGTCTCTTCATGACATAAATTCCGTGTGTCCGGCCAGCTGCACCTTAAATTTTCAGGGGCGTTTATGTAAATTAAGACTGTTTTCAGCCGCCACATTTATGAACACCTGATCAGGCGTACGCCGTGATTGGTCCTGGTACGCACGTGTTATAAATCACATGCAAACGTTGCAGTAAGCTGATTTTTACACCTAGATCTGCACCAATTCCCACGCAAGATTGATAAATGAGGGCCAATGTCACCAGTCTTATGTCACCAAGTTATGAACAGATCAGGATTCATCTTCCAGAACAATATATCCTTTTTTTAACAAAATGTCAAGATGCCAATCATATTTTGTTCAAAACTCAGACTGGAAGCGGCCATCTTTTGGTTGTGGAGAAACAACAAGGGAAGAGAAATAAAAAGCATAAAAGACTATTTTTCTGAAAAGTTTAAAATCTCCCTCTCTTCAGCTTCTCTCCTACTTGTTGAATTTTTTATGGAGTTTTTTAATGTGTTTGGGCTGTTAAACGGACTCTGAATGGAAAATAGGGCTATTTAACTATGGCCACTGACACTGTAGAATAGACCCTGTGTAGTTTTGCCCTGCTTTTAAGTGGCACAGTTACAGAGTGCACAACAGTCAAGAGACAATATTTGATCCCTGTCTTTGCCCACAGGCCCACACACAAACAATCACACACCGTAAGAGGCTGGCAGAGATGCAGGTGTTAATGAGGGGGAGACATGGTGAGAGGAGGTTGGTCTGCCCTTGGCTGTCTCCCCCCTCAGGTGCTTTATTCTCCGCTGTGAGCGCCTCCTTCACCCTGAAACACATGGTCACAGGACAGCAGGGATAACACAACACAAAGCCTCTCTTGTGCTCCACACTGACAAACACCCTCCCTTCCAGTAAAACAACAACAACGAGATCCATGAGTAAAGAGGTTACGTAAAGGTTAAATTCAATTATGCCAAGGGAGAGAGGGAACAAGAAATACAAACTGGAGACTTTGTGACAGAGATAAGAAGAGTGTGACGACCGTCCAAAGTTATCCTCTTTCATTCTCTGTGCACAGACCCCGTGATAGCCTTCATTTTCGATATCTTTGTTTGTGTCTCTTATCTCCTTTCTTCCTTTCTCTTTCCCTCCTTGAACTGGTTTCATTTTCTTTATCTCTCCCTATCATTTATTTACTCCCCCTTGGCATCGCTCCTCCTCTACCACCTCCTCCTTGTTCGCCTCAGGTACCTGTTGCTTTGACAGACTCTCTCCAGTCTGTTGCTAACAGGACTTGCGTAAACCTTGCACCCACTCACAAACAGCAGGCAGCACACCCTCCGCACCAGCCAGCCTCGGTACCTACAACAGAAAAACAAAAATGAAGAGGCAGAAAAAGTTCATGGTGTGCGTGTGTGTGTGTGTGTGTGTAGGGACAAACTGTGGATACCATCAATACCTAGTGTGAGTCTCATTGACACTGAGCACATTGTGGAAGCCAAGGGAGGAGTTTGGTCCAAGTTTCTTGCTCTGAACCGTGACGAGAGAACAAACAAAGACAGATGACGTGGGAGGTAGTGTCAACCTAGAAGGAGCTCAAGCGGGCACAATCCATTTCATTGAACTCAGAATTGAACAAAGTGGCAGAAAAGGGAGCACAAATCTTTCTTCTCTAGTTTTACACAATAAAATATCTCTTTCTGTGCAAATGGGTTTAAATCTCTACCAGTGAGTGCTTCTTTACAGTATTTGAGCTTTACCTTCTGTGTATTTCATACTATGTCTTAAAATGTAGACTTAACAACATAGTTGTAACACGAGTGTGGCCTGAACTGGTCACAATAACCTGTAGCTCTCATAAATGTGCTTTTTTTTCCACAGCTGACAGGTTGGTTGCTCTCAAACAATCTTGCAGGTGAATAAATGGGGTTTGCAGGTCATGGGCTGGCAGTTCAATTCACGGTCAAAAAACATTCCCGTGGTCACGCTCACTCAAAACTTGCAGCATTTGTGGCATTGTGCTGTGATAAAGCTGCACATTGTATGAGTCATGCATGTGTCATGAAGGTCATTGTGTTTTCAGACTGGGTTAGAGTTGGTTTCTTGGAAGCAAATCACCAGGCACAAATGAGATTTGTTGGATGGTATCAACATACAGCCGTCCTCCCTTATTTCATTAATTTGATTTTAACCTTTACTTTCCTCTGCTTGCTCTCTCTTAACCTTCTCCAGCCTCTGGTTTGCTCACTCACCAGACTGTCTGGGGTGCACCGGTGGCAGCACTGGCCAACAATTGGCCTGAACTTGCCCAGGCAGGGAGGCACTGTCTTCAGCTTCTTCTTGATCTTCATTTCCCAAGAAAGCTAAGAAGAAGAGAAACCCAATTAAACAAAAAGGTATCACTTCAGAAAGGCTGGAAACAACTTGCTGTATCTACATTTGAAATAGATGAATAAGATATTCAAAATAAGGGACAAACCCATAACTAACATTCACAGTTCTTCACATCTACACCCCCACTTTGGAGTCTGTTTACTCAGTAACCCCTGAATCTAGGTGCACCGGTCACAATTTTCTAGCCAATCACCGATCTTTAAAAAGTCTGACCTGCTGATACCGAAATTTTTTTTTTTTACAACTAACAGCATATACCTTCAATGTTCCAATCTTATTTTATTGAAAATCATTGAACAATACCTGTGAAACATTAAAATCTTTATGTTTCAATTTAAACAACCAATAAAGTGTCCTGAGTTTTAGGTCTCAGAGCAAAGAGCAACAATGACTGTCTGTCAGACCTTCCCGGAGGTATATAAGATTAGTTTCATACATAAGGATGGGCAGACCACCGATCCCCTCAAATTAAATCGGCACCGATCAGTCGACCAGCTGATTGATGGGTACGTGTCTACCTGAATCCTTAAACTTGCATGCTTTTAGTTTAAAGTGATACTCCGGGATGGAACGAGTTGGGTCCTATCACAAGGTTTAGGGCAGAAATTACCCCAACAGCAGTGTTTTTGTGCAGCAGAAGCCCAGGGCGGACGCACCAAAGACCCCCTCCCTGCTCCTCTGCCGGTTTCCTCTGCACTCAGACGGGGCCATATTTTACTTGACCAAAAACACAAATAAACGGACTCCCACCGAAAAAATCTGACATCCATCTGCATTCACGCTTCATTCAAAGTGAACGGCAGGTCGTCCTCGCTCTCATAATCACTCATCTTTACGAAGTTATTGCATAATTCGTCCCGGCAGACTACCTGCATTTGTTTATATCTGGCACGCCGCGCACGCAGACTGATACACTAAGCGGCGAGCGCCTCGTAGCCAGCTGTGGCTCTGCAGCAGAGGTAGCTCTGTTTTACGACACGATAAGAACAAGAGCCTTATTTAGAGGTGTTCTTGTGTGAAAGTAACGCGCTGAAATAAAGCGTGAATGCAGACCGTTATCAGACATTTTCGGTGGGAGTCCATTGGGAGGGGGTGTTTGGTGCATGCGCCCTGGGCACAAAATCACTGCTGTAGGGGTAATTTCTGCCCTGAACCTTGTGATAGGACCCAACTTGTTCCATCCCGCAGTATCACTTTAAAGTTTGCTTCTAGTTATATTTACTTGATTTCATGTTGTTCACACAATAATTCTTCTCTGTAATTTATGTTTAAGTCAGAGAAACTTGATTTCACAAAATAAATTTCAACAGGAGATTGAACATGTCTTTTATGACACTGGAGTTCCAACTTAATTGTTAACATGCTAATACAGGCCTGACAAGGACCTCTCTTTGACAGCAGAGCTGTGGGATCAAAGAAGACACAACCACACATAACAATTCATCCTCATACAGAAATATACAATTCTACCCATGTGTGCAAAGTAGCTTCTAAAGTGTAATTACATCGGCTTGCTTCACAGTTGAGCATTTGTAAAATCCTCCCTTGTTGTGAAGGAAAGCCACAGGGCTAGTTCTGTTGGTGTATTTGCCCCCCTATACAAAAAATTAAGCCATGCAGCAATGTTTGGGCTCCATCTGATTTCACGGCTCCTCAGTGATACAGCAGAGCCTGCAAACAGACGACATCAAAAAAAGAAGTTTGACTGTTTGGGCTCTTTACTCTTGATCTCATTTTGTTTTTGTTATGATTTTTGTGTTGCTGTGATTGGGTTAAGTCTGAGCCCACAGCAGCGTGCAATGACTTGCGGCGCAGTAAATATTAATAGAGGGCCCATATGAGAGCCAGTATCAGGCAATCAGTGCACATCAGGCATAAACAGCTCCTGCACTGAAGAACAGGCCACACTGTGTGCTGTATACTAATCAACCAGACTTAAGGTCTCCTCTCTTCTCTACATTGCTGGTCCATGTACAACTATTTGGGTTATGATAACAAACAGCCACCATACTAATTAATAAGCATGTACTGAATGTGTGTTAAGCGGGGTGTTTGGATTTAGATTGATAACCCAGTTTATTCTCAATGAGCTCATACATCTTGTTAAGCCAAACACTCACACTTTCTTTTCTTTAATTCATGATGATGGATTCCAGGGACCAGAGAAGCTGACGAAAGTAGTATCTTGTTAAGAGGAGGTCAATTTAAAGATTAAACATTAGTGTGATGACAAATCTAAGAGACAACGATCAATTATTCAAATTCAACTGCGAGTTCATCCTGAAGCTGGAGTATGATAAAAAAATTAAAAAAAAAGTGTGAGGATGACAACAGATGATAAACGCTGAAGGAAAAACTTTAGAGTTATCAGTCTAAAACCAGATTCTAACCCCTCTGTCAAAATAATAACATGGTTACTGTTTTGTTAAAGCTATGGTGTACGATTTGGAAGCTTTGTACATCTTAATAACACCGTTTATAGGGCTGTTATGGTCCTATGGTCCAATCTACACAATATAAAAACCAAAAAGAACAAAAAAATCCATTCAGTATATCCGCTGCAAAGCTGCATACTAGTTGACCAATTCAAACCGCTCATGGCATGCGCAGTTCGGATTGCCTCGTGAGTCCATCCAATCTCCTGTCTCCCTCGCTTTGCACCGTCATGCCCATGGTCCCACCTCGTCCTTCCCCACTACCCCTCTCACGTGAGCTAGCTGCTCAGCTACCAAAGCGTCATGGAGCCAGAGAAGACAGAAACCAGGAAGCTGTTGCTGTTACCCTCCACAGGGAAGGAAAGAAAACAAAAAGTTCAAGGAAAAGGCTGAAGCAAGGTAGAATTATGAGTGATACAGGTGCCAACAGAGACTGAATACTGGGGAAATGTACGACCGGTGGAAAAAGCTGCAGAGGGATTTGGGACTGAAGACTGACGCTGAGACAGCTGAGTTTCTGTTGAACAGGTAATGACTTTGTTTACCACAGTGGGAGATGTCAGCTGAATAACTCTGGTTAGTTTGTGCCTACACTGGCTAATGACGTCTGCTCTGTCAATAGATTTAAGCATAAGGTAGCCACACATCTTTAGCATTGTATACTGAGCTGGTGAAGACATGCCGAGAAAGGTAAAGCCTCGCCCGCAGTCGGCTCTGCTCTGATCAGCTGGCAGTGGCAACGCCAGACCTGCTTCGCCGGCTAATTCATGGTTTTGATTGCGCCGGTCCAATTGAAAAAGCTACCACTGTGTGTAGAAAGGAGGGTGACTGTCTGTTTGTTACATTTTCTGCCGACTGGCTTCTTGCTCTGTCGGAGGGGGCGTGATGTTAGGAGGCGAAGAAGAGCCATACAAGCTGGGGGGCGGGATCTTGGAACATGGAGGGGAGGGGTGAGTGAGGCTGCGTTTTTCAAATGTGTCTCATCAGCCAAACTGGGTTTCAGATCCTAGACCATTGCTTGAACCAGAACAAAAGAAGACAGAAAGATGAAGGGCGGAGGCTATTCATGCACAGTGCATTCTGGGACAAAGAGACAGCACTGGCATGATACTGTAAGAAGAAGAGCTCAACTTCCTGAATCAAAAGAGTGAAGAATGTTAGTCCCTAAATTAGCTTAATGTACTATTGACACTGATTGGACAATAAGGTTACACATGGCAAAATTCACTTTGACTTAATTAAGGCGTTTTAACAATGTTAAATGATGGAGGGATCTCTAAATCTTTCCAAGACCAGCATTCCTGTCCTGAAGTGAATCCAACAACAGAGCCATTCAGTCGCCACAAAGCACTGCATTGATACGCCACACAGCCGGAAATACAAATAAGCACAAGACATGAACGCCAGAAGAACTGAAATTAGACAGATAAAAGTCTGTCAGGTTTAGAGCCTGAGTCTGGAGGTGGTTATGCAGAGCAGGGTTTGTATTTCTGGTTTGTTTTATCCGACGAAAGAACAGAATGTACAAGTGGATATTTAATAAAGGTCAAAAGAAGACACCATGTTATTCCACACATGGAAGAAAGAGGCACTAAAATGAAGCCAAAAAATACACAACTCATAATAAAAACTAATTAACTTAATGTTTGTTTTTTTTTTGTTAATTAGAAAATTAGATAACGCTTGTAGTGAGCAAACACCTGCTAGATGTTTAAAATCCTGAGTGTCTCATATGTCTGTCAAAAAATAAGTAATGTATCCTATACCAAGCGGAATGAGTTGACAAAAAAATTGTTAATGTTGCAATTTAATTGCAACATGTGTAAAAAATCTCATTGCTTTCATGCACCTTTCTCATTTTTATTGATGATTATTTTTCCCCCATGCTCTTCAATGGCAGAGCCAAAACCAGCTACTCAGATGATGAACATGAGTTATTGTTTTGCTGCTGTGGATTTTAATGGTTTCTTTGAAAAACTGCTCTTAAGAAACTTCTCCCTGCAGAAGAATCTGACAGGATAATCTCTGTTTATTTTGCCCACTTAGTTAAGGAAACCAAAGATAACACAGGTTAAATGTTGCTATACAGATTCGGACATTGTGAAACTTTGGTTTAAATTTAGTCATGGGCTTGTTAAATTATTTAAAAGAAGAAAAAGACTTTGACTTAAATGACTTTCACTTACTAAAATAGGCTGTAATGTTTGAGGCTACCATCAACGGACACTGGAGAAACTATAAAAAGCAAAAATGTGACTAACTAATTTGCATTTGCGTGTAAAGACAAAGATGACATTCAAAGCGCCAAAATTAACACTGGTCTCTCACTCAATCCCCCACACTAGTTGAAGCTGTTTTGTTTCAACCTTCATCTTTTTACATGTGACGCTACATCCCCGAGGCTTCTGTCCACAATCTAACACACAGAAATTAATCCTCTGGCAATCTTCAGATTTAGCCGCACAGAGCGAATGTGCATATTTCCCCAAATTTCAACTTAATTCCATTAAATTCTGTCTACTGTCTGATGGGTCAGAGTGACTCACTGATGAACCACATCCTGCGATTTGGTAAACATCAAACACAATTAATCACATGGGGCTGTGCATGTTCTCTGGTGATTGTGAAGAACAAAGAGTTTGGGATGAGTTCACGGAGAGAAAGTGGGAGCTGACAGCTGGAGAGAGTGATGCAGGCGGCGTTCTTACAGCGGGTCTATTCTGCTGGATCGGTGGAAGGACCACGTCTTTGTTTATCCCATCATTCTTCTCCTGCACCATGTTGAGCCGCCTGCAGACTTCTGCCTAGAGACCTGCCCAACAAAAGATTGAGGGAACAGAATAAATTATTCAATGTGACTTTAAAACAGTGCAGTCTTACATTGTGTCAGAGGTGGAAGATTGTTTGGGAGCACATGGGATTCTGAGGAGGCAGTAATCATCTGCTTTTGAGGATATCAGAGGGCAATCCTTTGAGAAACAGCCCCATCTCTCTAAACTAACAAAATAAACACAATCACAGCGACACAAAATTCATTTTGTGGTCTTGTCCTTGGCCGGGGATGGTTGGCAGCTCTCACTGATCTATCACTCTGTGCCCATAGCTGCAATTTCACCAATCTAACCAGCTCTTCTTCCCTCCTCCATCGCAAATTTTCTCAATTCTTAACTTTTCTTTCATTTTTTTTCGGTTAACAAGAAGTAGCTTTTTGCCACTGATTCCCTCGTGTTGGTTTCTCACTATGTCTTTGGCAAACTTTACTTTTAAAGTTGTCTGCTCTCTTTCGTACGCAGTCAGGAGCAGAACAAGGACAGGAGTGCCATTACAGGGTTAGAAATTGAAAGGAACTGGAGGCTGTCTCTGCACGGCAACGTTCAGGTGGAGTGCTGCTGACACTCACTAGTGGGTTATAAATCATTAAAAGCAGGGTACATAGCCATCAGCTGCAAAACAGCTCTTACGTAACTGATGCTGGTCCCTTGGCCACTAAGAAGAAAGACAGAGATTGGCAAGATAAGTCATCTTTAATACCATCAGGATTAACTAGGTTACCTGATTGATGACTTTGACACTGTCTGAGCTCAAATGAGTAATCATCTGAGATTAGGTAGATTAATAAAGATCAAGCGCCTGTGCTCATCCTCAAAAGAGACAGCTATGCCAGCACAAAAGCCACCATCCTGAGAGAGGCTCCTTTAGTTTGTAATAAGGCTGTTTCTCCACCATAAAAGGATGAAGGCGTGGCTGGCTGTCACCCTGTGCCCGTGGCTCACACACTCTTGGAATAAATCTATCTGGGGTTGCACACATCATAATCAGGAGTCTCATTAGCTTCAGTAGGAGACTTTTCCCTTTGCATCGCCGTCTCCCACTTTGTTGATCCCACCCTGCCCCATTAAGTTTGCTAATTAAAACTTAAGCCTGTCCCATGGGGAGATGCTCCATTTCAACTGGCTCAAATTCCCACATTCATTACCAGCACCGGTGGGAACAAAGGCGTTGATAAGACAATCCCTGAGTTTGGTAATGCCTCACAGGTGCAGAGCGTGATGAAGGACACAAAGTAACACAAAGGGGAGTAAAACTGTAAATTACACAGCCGGAGAATCAGCAAAGGCTCTAATGGAGTTATATAAGCTTCTCCGGAGGGAGCGCAGACCACATGAAACAGGTAGAGAGAGCAACAAGCCAAGGATGGAGCTGAGTAACACAACAAAAGGTTTCACTCCTCTCACGTGGTCTTTTCTGTCAACATACAATACATGAGCTCCCAGGCTGATACGCAGAAACGTGACAGGTATTCAGTCTGAAACACATGTACATACTCATGTTTACACTTGCTTGGTTCACCCTCTGTATGGTGGTTAATTGATCAATTACAGCTCTAATTAATATGCTGTGGTTTGCTAATGTGAAAGCCCGGACTGAGGTGAGCCGGCTGTGAGAAGGGATTATATATCAGAAGCCATTAAGAGCTGCCAGGTCAGATTAGATAATTTCAGAGAGGCAGTCAAAGTGATGCTGGTTTGATGCATTCAATTCAATTCCTCGTGTCCACAGTGATTAGTGGCTGCTTTAAATATACTGAAAGCTGGAAAAAGAAATGGAAATAAAGATCCTCAGTCATTTTAGTCATGTTAATCGAGGACAGTGGGTGTCTTTGTTTCTAACAGTTTGGAGGTGTTGATATGAGGCTGTAACAGCTGCAAAGACTACAGAGACAAGAGAACAAAAATCACGTGGCAGTACATCAACAACTAGCACAGCAACACAAGAGGTAAACTGAAGTCTGTTCATCACCCTGAGTATCTATCTCACCAAGGTCATGACAGCTACATGTTACCTGACTGCAGCTTCAGTGCAGCACATTTTCAAGGGGAAATACAAAAAAGCACCACGGCTAGTTTGGATTGTATGCATTTGGAAAAACCCACCTGCTTCTGAGCTCCACTAAAATCCCACAATGGGGCCACTGAAACCCCTCCTGCACTCATAACTTGTTTACCAATCTAGTTCGTATTGTGTGCAGTCCTGGCTGAAATTCATACTGCATACAGATCAGATTGTTTTTTTTCTTGCTTGGAACAAGTTCCTTCAGAAATTTTGATGATGCAGATCATTCCTTGCAGTGCTGAGGGCTTCAAAGTCAGTCGATTGCTTTTCCACGGCAGCAACCAGCTCATTAACTCAATGACCTGTCAATGAAGCATCAAAGGCAAAACCCGAGCAAAGGCAGTAAAACATATTTGGGGATTTTAGGCTAACGATATCAAAGAAACGCTTACCTTTCAAAAGTGAGGATGAAGACATTTTATGTAAAAACACTTCATAGGAGCAATCTCCGGGAGGTAACTAACAACTTTGACACGATAAAGGCGAGATCAAAACACAAACAACAGCAACTCAATGAAAAAAAATCTAAACTAAGAGTTTTTTTCTGTTAAACAAGAATATGATAGTATATGAAAGGAGTCCAGGTGCGTTACATAAATCAGATGAAAGCAGTTTTTACTTCCTTCAGTAGGTAGAAATCAGGACACATAATGATAAATCACTGTCACTCATATCTCTGTATCTGCAACAAAAACCACAGAGAAATCTGTAATGGCATCGCCATAAAATTATAAACACTTATATTAAATATCATTTATCAGATGATCTGTAAAATCTTTCATACTGCCTCTGACAGGACAATTATGACTTTATGGTTTAGCTGACTGAATTTTTTACAGCTTATCTCTGCAGGTCAGCTCTGTTAGCAGCTCAGCTACCTCCACATTATGAGGTGTAAAAACATCAGACTCAACCAGTCACTACAACAGAAATGACTCTGACTGCTGTTCGCAGAGGATTCTCCTCCAGCTGGAAATACACTTAACCTGAGCTCCGCCTTAGCCAGGTATAAATAAGAAAATCCTACAGTGCATTGAGTACTTGATAATAGCATTAACAGCAGGTATTTGACATGCTTATGAGCCGTCCTCAATAAACCATTGGGGGAGCAAGGATTCTGCTGAGCAGGGAGATAGATATCGCCACAGGGACATCAACGTGATGGGCTTTTATTCTCAGTCTGTAGGTAAACCAGGCTATTTGAAAGGAATGTTAACACGGTAACTGCACACAATACTGTGCACCTGGATGGATCAGCTGTCTGTATTTGTCTGCGCACACAGAGAAAATCAATCTGTGAATCAATGGTTGTAATGGAGGAAAGGGAATGATTGTGAGAGAAAAAACAACTTTCGAGTATAACCTTCCTCTTCCTCTTTACAGTTACTGTACTGTACGTAATACATAAACATTCTCATATAAACTCTCAATGCCTGGTTTTAAAACACTTAAAGCAATCTGGCTAGTTGTATTAAAATCTGATTCCATGTTAAGTTCAAAAAACCAAATTACATGAACTAAAACATAAGGTTTCTCAAAAGTTTTTGGATGATATTGTGCCAGAACAAGGGTGGCCAACCTGTGCCTCGCGAGCCGCATATGGCTTTTTGCCTTTCAGTAAGCGGCTCCTCAATCCATTCATAAAAATATATATGAGTATATTGTTATGAGTAGTGGTGTGCTGATCAATCTAAAATATTGACGCATTAATGCCAACGTTGGGCTCAGCATTGATCAATACTTGGGTGATAAGATTGATACTTAAGTTTCAGTTTCTTTTCTCTACATGTGCTCCTTTTAATTGCTCGATCGCTCATGTGCTCATAGCTTTCTAGAAAGATAGATAGAAAGATGAAACTTGCATGCAGTAAAAACAGAAATTTGTCTTTGACACAGCTCTAAATACTAATTTAAACACACTTACAAACATTTCATTATTTATTATTTAATTTGTATGTGAGAGGAAGTGCGTTTCTAAGACCACATGTGTGATGTGGCTCTTTGTAGTACCACAGTAATTTTTGTGGCTCTTGCTCTCTGACTGGTTGGCTACCCCTATGCCAGAACTTTCGCGTACTCTGAGCTGAGGCGGCAACCTCAAGGAGAGTACACACTGCAGGATAATCCGGCTGATTTTTGTCCCTATCTTCCCTTATGATCAAAGCCAGCAAAGGCCTGATTGTCTGATGTTCGCAAATGACATTGTGTGTGAAGAGGAAGTAAGAAATCTATCTGTAATACCTGTGACAACCTTACTCACCTCCAACTCGCACCGTTATTCATAAAGTCTCGACTTTTTCCGTAATTGTCATGTTTGTTTACACCAAAGTCGCGTTTTACTACGCAAGATTTTGAATATTGAGCGTGAAGAAGCTGAAACTCTGCTAAAGAATTTGAAGAAGATGTGAGCCAGAGTGCACATCACACACTGGATCAAAAGAGAAAGATATTGTGCAATCTACCTTATGTTATCATCAAGTGTGTGATCACTAAATTTGTGAAGGTTTGAAGAATCCTGTCATGTGTACCAGCCTTAAGAAAAAATGTTGCAATGTACAAAAACTGTTCTTAAAAACATACATATCAGTCATCTGATACTATAGACTGCCTGCCTGTCATTCAGGTGAGCTGTGCCTCTGATTTGGTGAACTCCTGACTTAACATCTCCTCACTGCCGATAGCGAAATTAGCTACTCTGACTGACAGCAAATGTTTGAGGCCAGGAGTCAAACTTCAACCTCTGTGATGGTCGTAAAAGCTTTTAAAAACAGGGCGTGCGCCTACATCATTAGGCCGCTTGTCTTCCTCTTGATCAAAAAAAAAAAAAAAAAAAGAAAAAAGAAGCCACATCAGAAAGGACTTTGATAACTCATATTATTAGCCCCCATACTGGCAACTACCACTGTCCCATATCTGCCAACCTTTCCTTGATGGGTTGGATAAACGTCTGAATCACTGGCTGCATCAGTATTAGATTGGCTGGTGTTTTCATAAATGACATTGGGACATCATGCTTAAGTATAAATTTCCATCCAGTATTCTTAGTTTTACAAATCTCCACTCACTTTCTATTCCTGTCATGTTGCTAACAGCGTGTCAGCATGTGTCAGATGCCAGATGGGCTGCAAAGATTCACTGATCTGAATTGGTAATTGATCTGGACGTAAAGATACGAGTGCTCCAGTCTGCTGCACCCTGGATTAGATAAAATGTCATAAAAACCCATGGATGGCTTTCAAAGTTCTGATCCAGTTTACTGAGGTTTTGTTGCGTTTTCTGCAAACTCATGTGACATTTATCTTTAAGCATTATTAAGATTAATGTTTAGCTTGGTGGTGGCGGGGCTTTGCAAAGCCATTTATGGCAGATGCAGAGAAAAAAAAGTTAATTTTACTAAATATGTATTTCTGTTTGTAAGACTGGGGCAGAACAAGGAATGAAACATTACAGGGTATATGCTAAAATCCTGGGGTTAATTTCAATACCTTTTTAAGACTTTTTCACAAACCTTTAAAAAAACTTTAAGACTTTATCGCAACTTTCAGTTGTTGTTGGCATCCACTTTTTAGTGTAGTTTACATTTTTACAGAAATGATATAAGCTAAGGAGGAATAAAGCTTGAAAGAACAAATGAAACTAAAGGCAGGTTTATGACACTCCCACAACAAGAAAGAGCAGTTATTCGAGGCCAACTTGCTAAAGAAAATGAGAAATTATTTAATCATTTTTAAAATTTAGAACATGTGCTGGAGATTGTGTGATTTGCTTTAATGTTGTATTTAATTTCTCTTTATGACACTAGAAATGACATTATTTATAGCTGGTGTTTATACCGTTCACAATCCTTATTGTTGTATTTTATTGTAACTAGAGCCATAATGTATTTTTTTATTTTATTCTTTTTAATTTTTGTATTTTCCTACTGACTCCATCGATTTCTGCTGTTAACACAACAATTTTCCAGTTTGGGATCAATAAAGTAACTCTATTCTATTCTTTTCTATTCTATCTTAGAACTTAATCGGCTGAATGTTTAACGTCCCAATCAGGGAACAGCTGCAAGGAGGAAAATAAACATTCATGGATATTATTTGGGTCAAAGCTTGAATACCTATGAAACTTAATACCTCATAAAACCACAATTAAGACTTTTTAATACTTTCTAAGGCCCTTAATTTTCCCCAAGTTGGTGTATCAACTTGTAATACTTTATAAGACCCCGTGAACACCCTGTCTTAGTCAAACCCTGATTTTTGACAGCCAACAACCAGAAAAATATCAATAATGGCAAGTCTTAAGTTCCAGCCTGTGGCCTGTTTCCCCACTCTTGCCCCCTTTCCTACCCTATCCACTGTCCTCTACTCTTTCACTAAAGGCATAAAAAGCCCAAAAAATAACTCCAAAAACATTTGAAAAAAAAAAAAAAAAAGTAATGTGATTAGTGATTGAAAAAAGTTTTTGGAGAACAACAGTTTCCATGTTGTAGTATCAGGTTCTCTGTGTAATTGGTTTTAATTTGTCCACTAATGAAAAACGTCTTCTGTTAACAACATTTGTTGTCATTGATGTAGTATGTCTTACAGTAAAACCTATAAGCGCAGAAAACTGTCTGAATCAAAGCATGCTGAGGGCAGGCGGATCAGATAAGTGTTTTTAAAGCAGGAGAACACAACTACAATATCAATGTGTTAACAAGCTAACGATTGCATGACTAAACAATTAGGAAGCCATAAATAATCCCAAAACACTGACACAAAGCTCAAGTAGCAGTTTTAAACATAAAAGCCTTACGACTGTGAGAAGTTCACTACAGTACTGTTAAAAATATAATTCAGGTTCTGATATTTGACTTTTTAATTCTACATAGTATTTTTTTCTCCCAACTGTACCAAATCAAAGTCCTCATAGCAGTCAAGCTTCAAGGCTATTTGATGATTTATTCAACCAAATGCTTAGAGTGGGCATGAGCCAGAAATAACAGAGCAAGTTTTTGTGTCAGTTCAGCTCCGGCAATAACAAACTGTCCCCAGAATAAGTACACAAGTGTGTGTAATTATCATAACCTTAATATTGATCAAAACAGTAGGTCTAGTCTTTTGTTTGGGGGTAAATAATCAAATCAACACAATAACATCTTATTTTACTGGAAGAAACATTTTCCTCTTCTTTGGTTATGTTTAGTGAAGAAATAATTGGTGCAGAGCAAATGGATAATTGAAACCCAAGTAAAGGTGGTTAGGACATCTGTTAAGGCTGCCTCGGGGGTGTCTCCCTTTGGAGGTTTCTTTGCACATCTGCCTGGGGTGGACCCACAACTCGCTTTAGGGATTTTATATCTTGTCTGGATTAGGAACGCTTTGGATTCCCTCAGGAGAAGCTGCAGAGGAACAACTTGCTGAGCTGGTATCGATTCACATAAAACCAAAAGGTACCATGTTTAGGTACCTAAATGCATCCTTGTGACTGTGAGGGAGTGGAAGAGTAGGTGAAATGTCCATGCCAGAAATGAACACAGCATTGCCAGGTTATATATTAAAGAATAAATATGTTAAATAGAAAAAAAAAATCATTATTAAAAAAATTGATATTTTTTTACCACATTAACACAAAAAAGTACCAAAACTTGGTACCGTTGAGTACCTGTACCCATTGCCAGGTACCGGGCATCAGTACTGTATTGTTTCAAATGTGAAAGGTACCCATCCCTAGCCTGGATGATTTAATCTTTGGATCTTTACTAGAGTGAGTCAAAACTCAACTTTGTGATGCTTCACTGAGGCTGACAAAGTTTGAGTTTTTATTTTGTGAAATTAACCAATTATTAAAATTGTCAACCACATTTGGCTAATTAGTGAGTTATTTAATGTAGTCAGATTTGTTTATGTTCTGTCTGTGGGATGACCCAATTCAGAAAAGACTCAGGCAGAGTGATAAAAAGATTTTAAACATGTTTTTGTGAAAAAGATGAAGAGAATCAAAGAGTAGAAAAAAATTGTTGCAGTGACTTTTGATGTTCTTTCATAAAAACAAGATTAAAGCATGCATCACAACTGTACAAACTTTGATTGAAGGAACGAGAAGGGGTGCAAAGGAGAACAGGCTTGGGGAAAGTGAGATCAAATTGTTTTCGTCTAACAGGATCTGATGATAATTACACTGATCATTTTGTTTCTGACTAACGGGATCTGATGATAATTACCCCGATCACTGAGCTGTTTCTGTCTAACATTGTGGGATGAAAAGGTTTCTACCTCACACTGGATTCACAGAAAAAGACTGAGTGCTAATTACACGTCAGACACCCATCATTTCCTCCCTTCACACCTCTATACTTCTGCCTCTCCTCCTTTCAGACAGGTTTTCTCACCGTGACAGCACTGATGTTTTATTAACAACACAGAATTACAAGACACCGAGCCAACCTGACACAGACTGAGCTCAGGGCGTGTTACCTACAGCTCTTTAATACCATGTGAGCAAAACGTGGAAGCCCTGATTTTATGAGACTCGGATGCATCAAATAGATGTAAATATGTGAACGGAGACCTAAGAGACGGCTTTAAAATGCAATCTACAAACAACATGATGCAACGCCGCCTTACATAACAAGCCTGTTTTGTAATTGATTCATGTGCAAAAGTATTCAGGAAGGGTCGGCAGCTTTTATGCAACACTTGGGAATAAATTGTGTAAGCATATGTTAATGAGTCTGTCCAAGTGTCATTCATTAGACTTGTCTGAAGGCTGCATTAATAACGAACATTGTAAGCTTGTTTCATCAACATCAGCTATCTTCATCTGTTTATTAACATGCTGACTTTACATTGACTTTAAACAAACATTTATTTTATCTTTGACCCAGAACTCTCTCCCTGAGGCATGCTGAACCAGCTGTGCTGCAAAGAGGGCTGAGAATACATTGATCCAATTGAAAGCATGACTCAGTGGCAAGCCTGACATTCATGGGTACTGCTTTATGCCCTACAGTAAGTTAAATTCCACAGCAGCTGAAAATAACTCACACAATTTTGCCATGGAAGAACACTTAATGGCTGTGTTTTTCAGCAGCGTTAGACACTAAAAAGAGAGAGTGAAGAGGTTTGGAGACCAGATTCATTACGTGTGGGTGCACCAAAATGACATTTTCAACTTCTCCCACAGAATGGACTCATTTTCCTGCCGACATTTCTTGGAATACTCGCGTCTTGCATTACAGAAGGATCGGCAGCATGGCGGGATTAAAATGCTGACAAGAGGCACCCTGCTTTAAGCTCTGTAAAAACTGATCACAGTTGTGGATCATTTGCTGTGTTGAGTTTCAGCCAAGAGAGCATCAAGCTGCAGCAGAAAGAAGGTCTGAATTGAACAATTACAGAAATAACTTTACTGTTTTGGATGATCCAAAATAATTCTGCCAAAAAAAGGCCCAAATTAAAAAACAAAACAAAACATGACAGTGATTATGACGTCTGAAGGTGACAAATTTAAATCGATTGTTCTAAGTGAAGAACTGCACAGACACCAAATCTATCATGTTCTCATCCTCATGGGAGAAAAGAAAGCAGCTCTGGCTTTATGTAGTTGTTAACAGCTACAGCTATAAAGGTCAGGTGAAATGCCCTGCCGTCTACACAGTAGGGCTGGGACAGTATGCTTTTCTCCCCGATTCGATTTCTTGTAAAATTTTTGCAATTTGTTCCTGTGTAGTTCCTAGCTCCACCAGACCATGTGAAAAAGCTGAATGACAATTACGTCTACTGACTCTATCGGGAGCCATATCACCCCCAGAATGAACATCACATGTGAGTCTATTTTTTAAGGTTAATCATGGGATGTGACCAAACTGCTGTTAAACATTTAAACACTTTTAGTTTAAATGCATTTCAACCTCAGTAATTTAATACGTGCCCATTTTTTGTCCATTGCTCAAAACATTTGCAGTCAATTCCCACTGTAAGGTATGCAGCTTATTATCTTACACTTGTATCGGATCAGTATCGGTATCAGTCGATACTCAAAGCCCAGGTGTCTGTATCCGTATCGGATTGTACCAAAAAAAATTAGATCGGTGCATCCCTAGATGTGACATCATGATTCTAGATGGTCAAAGAAAAACATTTCTCCCTCTGTTGGAGAAAAGTAGCACATTTTTTTTTGCAACTCAGCTTGCTATCAAAAACAAAAATAAACTTAAAGGTCCCATATTGTGCAAAAATCACTTTATTGAGTCTTTTAGTAAAATTTGTGGGTCTTTGGCTTTCCTCCCAGCCCACAAAATGTGACATTTAATGACAAAACCTGCTTGTCAATGTAAAATCCTCACCTAAAATGAGTTTTTTGGATTTTGGGGATTGGCCGACGTCAGCGATTCCCTTTTATGAAATCAGGAGCAAGTCTGACCTGATTGGTCCACCGGAGCAGGTACCCCGAACCCCCTCCCTGCTGCTGGAGAAGAATGCTTAAGTTGAAGAGCCATCACTGCTCTGTTTTTGGCTGTAAACAGCCACATAGTTCCATGCACAAGCTCCACATCTCGGAAGAAGACAAGACTGAGTGACTAGAGTTCATTTATGAGGGAAATGTTCCAGCTACACTCAGTAAAACTGTGCATGTGTGTGCTAGTCACTTCACGGCCGACTGCTTTTCCAACTCTGGGCAGTACAACAGAGGGCTAACGAATAGACTGGTCCTGAATCCAGGCGCATTACCAACCATCCTCCAACAAACCTTGGACCCTGGAAATGTGAGTATTTTAAATGCTGTGTGCTGTGGAGCAGATGTAAGAGCTTTTCCTCAGTGTCCCCCCTGTTTCTGTGTTAGCTTCAGGATGCTAACTTTAGCTGCGGTTAGCCTGTTGTTGTAGCCTGTAATGTTACGGTAAATGAGCTTCACTGTTTTCTAAACATTGTGCACTCGGAGCTTGTGGCGCTGCTCTCAGTGACGTGGAAGAGCGGGGCGGTATCAGCGGTGGCTCATTTACATATGAAGGCCACGCCCACTAAATCAGACCGTTCTGAACAGAGGGGCTATGAGAGCCTGGGAACAATGCTGCTGTGCTTGATTTATTGGCTTTTTTGACCAAAACATGTTACTACCATTTCATGAAGACATCAATGATCCATATTAAACTGCAGAAAAGGAGCATAATATGGGACCTTTAAACTTGAAAAATAATAAATAAATAAAATACTGAACAAAAAATCCCAATTTGTTAATCTTAAAATAAAAAAATCATGAAATTTATGCGAATCGTTTTTTTTCTCCGACCCCTACGACACAGTGTTAAGAACAGTGTTCCTGACAGGATGATTGTGAGGTCTTGGGTTGATCATATTCAGTTTATGATTTCTCCTTTTATTAAACAAATACTTTAACCTGCCCACCTCGCTGCAGTTGACGCACATTTTAAGTCTGTAACTCCTAAACCATGTCGCATTCGTTTCATCTTTTGTTTCCGCAAACAGAAATTTCTTGTATCATCACTGAAGAAAATCAGCTTCAAACCACAGCTATTGAAAACAATATCATATGTAAGCTTGTTTTTTTGCAATCTGATGATGTGCTAGCATGTTTGGATAATGTGCACACACACACACACACACACACACAAAAACAGCTGAGTTTGGATCATGAATGGAGGATCACAGAGCTAACACAGCATGGAGGAAGCCATCAGAAAGCTTGGAAATATTTCACACACATCACATCAACAACAGCTTCCTCTAATATCTGCAACGTTTATGTTTCAAGGAGTGATAGCACAGTGTAAAACAACTATTAAGGATTGTGCCAGAGTGTGTTCAAGCAGACAAAAGGCAGAAGACAAGAAGCAGATAAGTACAGCTTCTCATCATGGAAGTATTTTTCCTGAGACGTGGGCAGTAATAGATGTCGCAGGACTACGTTTCACCTCACACATCTCAAGCTCTGACCTTTGCCTGCTCATAGTACACTTGAGTTAAATATGGACATATCTGGGTTTCAATCTCTTTCTTATGCATCTATAACCTTAGATACACCAACACACACACAAATGAACTCAATCCAAACAGTTCGGGGTTCAAGTAAGGAATGATTTATACTGCAGAATGACTTCCTGACGGCGTATAATTAACTGAGTGTCTCAAGGATCAGAGTTCAAACACGCGGTCAGAGCCAGAGGTGTCTGACCTAGAGATGAGCAACGACTAACATAAGGATGACTTATTTATCTCAGTGTATTCAAGGTTATGGTCTTAGAGGGGGGGAGAATAGAAACTCTGACAGAAACTTAAAATAAGACCACAAACACAAGTTTCAAATCAGGCAACACAGCAACAGAAATCACACAGGGCTGCACGAGTGTTTGACAAGTTCAACTTAGAAATAACTACTTTCTTGGATCAAGGCAAAGAAGTCAAAGTTCAGAGTAAAAATGAGGTGTTGAAAGCAATGAGGTCACAGCCTGATAATAAGAAGGTCCCTACTCTGACAGATATATGAGCTGAAGGGTGGTGTGGTAAGGACATTACCCTGATTACATGGGTACAAATCCTTGGGAGGCTTTTGACAGATCCTTGAGCAGCAAACAGTCCCCCAACAATCAACCCTTAGGAAATTTTAGAGTAAATAGACACGATCAAATACCATTTATTGACTAATGCATAAGCTATACCACTTCTGATTAGAGGCCAAGAAAGTGCTGAAGTATGAAGTTTGTAGCTTCTTGATGAAAAGCTTTTCAGATGGCAAACATCTCTAAATGGGCTGGGTAAACACTTTGAATTCTCTTCATTTGAATGCTGCTTTATGATTGAAGGGATGCATAACAAAAATAACTCTAGTTATGGATCTACTTGAAACTGTTTGTTTAAATGATTTGTATTCAAAACAATAGCTTAGGTTTACAAAGGTTTACAATGGCATCAAACTAGGGAGGGTGCGTGATACAGATGTGAAAGAGCCAAAGTGTGGTCTATGTTGAGGAGTTGACACAGCGAAGTGGTTTCACAGCCCTGGATTGATAAGCACAGACTGTCTTACACATGGACGTAGTCTCTGTGATATCACCCAACTGTTCCTGAAACTGTCTTGAAAAAAATCAATGGCAGGGGCCATTTTGGAGATGGGGCTGGCTTTGAGCCTCCACCGTAACAGCTACAGGGCGCCCGACAGTCAATCAGCTAATCTGTGCCTCTGATTGGGTGACCTTGTGATTTTTATATCTCCTCACTGTAGAGTTAGAAAAAAAATTATCTGCTGTACAGTTTTGAACCTGAGGCTGCTGCTTGTGGATAAGCAGCAATAAAGAGAAGGGATAGCAAAAACCTGAAGAGAGGTCATCCAGTAGTTTAAGGTTAAAAACACATCTAACAATCAATAACTTACATCAGAACACAACAAACATCAACGTAAGTAGAGAACAGATAATAGCTGCGACAGGAAAGGAAAAATCTTAAACAATTATTTAAAAAATACCTTCATGTTTATGCTTGTGTCTGATTTTAAGAGCAGGTGAAGTTTCAGACTGAGAGCCCTCTCAAAGACAGTGTAATAAATACTATTACAGATCTTTTATGTAACATAAAACTCTGCTTCCAATAACTGAATAACCACTGATGGTGTAACCTGAGCTTGTCTGTGATTCTGCCACGTGGTTTCCAAGCCTTTAGGGGAAAAAGAAATGAAAGCAATTTATTAAAGTCTCATGATCAGAACAATAAAATCAACTCTCCAGGGTCTTATGTCATGTGAGGGTTATTATGTAGGCGCCTTTGGGCTGACAACTAAAAGTTATAGCTCCCTGTCAGATGCTGAAAGGAATATGGAAGAGTCAACATGTGTCTTGTGCACTTCACAGCAAACTGCGTGACCAGAGGAGCTCTCATCAATGTGTGTACTTCAACTGGCTTCGCCTCACTTTGCTGCACATCTGCTCTGTCTCAGCTTCAACAGCCTGGAGCCCTCTGTTAGACACAGCTATTTTTCTGTAAACTGAAGCACAACAACCAGCAAAGGGCAGATCAAGTGACAGGAACTCTGGCTGATTTTCACAATCAGAGACTCTTAGTTGACACCAGAGCATGTTTCACTTATCTTAAATAATATATATCATAATAAGTGTAGCACAGCCTGTCGTTAAGGTTTTCAGAGGCCACTAGCGATAACACAGACGAGGAGAAGCTCACCACTCATTCTGTAATCGCAACGGATAATTTGGTGGTGCTACGCTCTGAAAACACAGCTGATGAGTGTCGACAGACAAGAGAGCACGTCAACAAACTGCAACAATGCTAAGATGGACAGAGCATGAATCTCCTGGAAATCCAGAGTAGCCCAGGGATCAGGTATCTATCCTATCTCCTGCTGCCTGTTGTTTTTCTACAAAAGTAGTGGTGTAGAGTTTTTCCTCCTTCACAAACTCATTTTTGTTTTTAGATACAAGAAAAAGCAAAAAGAAATTAAACTAAACTGTTTTCTTTAATGTAATTCTGATTTCATAAATACGAATAGAATCGATTATTGATATTCCTGTGCCAGATATGCTGGGAGTAGATTGTAAAAAAAAATGGATGTCCGCTTGCTCAGCTTGAAGTGAGGTCTTCACAATAACTGCCCCCCTGGTGGCTGGCTGCAGTATAGGTTAAAAAATCTGGCTTTCCAGTCATTCCAGATGGGCTGTGGTCAAACTTTAAAACATTAATACTCCTCGTAAAAATCATTTTATCGTAAATATCATTTGGCTGTCTTGTATTCAAGTCCTCTTTTTTCTGAAATGTTTCGTTTTCATTAGTTATACCAGGTTAAAAATGAGGCTTTACGTAACGTTAAACGATGATTGACAGCCGCCGTTCGGAGATTGTAAAACATGTCGGGAGGTAGAGTCAAGAAGTGATTAGACTCTCGAAAGAAAATAAATTATTATTATTTTTGTCACCCAGCTCCACCCAGATTCTCCCAGAATCCCTCATTGTCTCTACCATGCAGACTCTATTTTGGCTTCAAAACCGTACAATGATAAATAGCAGAGCAACACCGTCCACTCTATATACAGTCTATGTTTTCCACAGGTGTAGATAAAACTACTTCTGTAAAAACAGGTTAAAGGTACTAATATAGCAGCAACATTTAAACTGATCCCAAACTAACTAGTATAATATCTTCAAGATAAGCTTGTTTCAAAAATCACTGGAAGAATGAATTTTAACATCAGATCAAAGGATCTTCACTCTCTGGTCTCATTTATCTGATTTGATGAGAAAGCCTCATAAGGACGCTTTAACTCTGAGTGCTCATACAACACTATGAGAGCTTGCAATACGAGGACACCTCGCTGAGTGTCAATGATACATATTCAACAGTAAGATTTTTTGAATGAAAACTATGAATTAGATCAGACTTCATCTCAAGTGATAAATACTGCACTTTGCTTTACAACATCTTTTCCTTTTGGATCTCCAATTAGCAGATAAACACAACTGGTTTAAATAAAAAAGGCGCAGTTACTGCAAAGAGGAGAAATCTTGTTCCTTTTGATGACACAATGATAATATTTTAGAGAATTAAAGTCTATATTTGGTGGAATAACCACAGTTTTAATTACAGCTGCCATCTGTCTAGTCATACTCTCTGAAAGTCTCTCACATTGCTGCTGAGTGATGTTACACTGCTCGACAGACAAATTTAGGTGGTAAGGTTTTGTCTAATGGCTCATTTAATCGACTGAAAGTGTTTCTGAGTCGAAATTCAGCAAACACTGAGTCAACTTTTTGCTGATTCAAGGAAATATTTAGACGTCTCTCATTTTTTCCACAGCTCTGTATGATATGTTGACCTTCTCTTGGATGAGAAAATCAAATTGGAAAGCCTAATTGGAAATCCTGCCTGTGATCAATAGCTTAACACATGAGACAAATGTAAGCAGACAACTCAAACAAAGTATTTGTATGGAAGTTTAATATTCTTAGCCAGAACCAAAGAGGTAAAACACAATTAAATGATGAATGAAAAGAGACTTGGTGAGTCTCCACTGAGAACACTGATGCAGAGCTGTGCCAGATTATATATAAATCAAACAACCCCATACTGACTGCAAACATTTCAGTTCATTCATTAATACAGCTGCTTTACAATATATCTTTTCTGCTAAGGCTAAAATTCCTGGACATATAAAGTTACTTGTCTAAGCCATGCTTATTGGAAAATAACCAAAAAGGTGCTCATCACCAAACACGACCTTCCCATTAGTGCTCCAGCTCTGACTACTTTGACATTTTCCTGGCAGAGTGTTTCTGAGTCTCCCTTCTGTAGAGTCTGCTGTAAAGTCAGAAACTCATCAGGGGGTTCAGATGAGCAGTCTCAGCAGAGCACACTTCATTTCTCTGCACAATGTACCTGAGAACTGATCTTCCTTACTTCAGTCTAACCTGGCTGGCCTCCAGCTACAGCTATATTGTATTTGTGATCTTGTCAGGTAGATGCACAGCTGAAGTGAGGTAAAAAGCATAGTGTTCAGCAGGGCTTTGTCAAAACACAGGAAATCAATATCCCTCTTGCTGTGGATTTTTTGTGGAGATCATAATGCTGCATGTGAGGACAGCCTCCAGTCATACTGCTGAGAACAGAAGTGTGGTGCATTATGGGGCTTTGAGAAGGAGGCAATGGTCCTGCATGTTAACATCTTTTTATATTGTGTCAAATTTTCCAGTACCCTGGACAAATTGCCTCATTTTCATGATCAAAGCCCTGTCTTTAGTTTTGTTTTCAAGGTCCACTGAGGAGGAGGGGGGTGCCAGTGAGGAAATTTGTGCAGGAGACAAGTCCTCAAAAATCAGTCCTTGCCATTTTCAAGGATATTAAAAGGCAGGGGAATCGTCAAGGCGTCTCATTATTTCTGACGACTTTAGTGTTATACACTTCAACCTCACCTGCAGCAGCATTTAATTAGAGGGTCAGGGGCCAAGTAACGTCCAACACCAAACTTTTCTATTTTGCAGAGGTTTATTTGAAAACATGATAATGTGTTGTGGGGTTTGGCTTCCTGGAAATAAATTGCTTCATAATTAACGGGGCTCTGTGGCTCGTTTTCAACTCTGAGCAGGAGGTTAAGAATTTGGAGACTGGATAACTGAGAGGATTTATAGTATTTTTAAGCTTCTGCATAATAAGGCACTGCATCATTATGCAAGATGGATTTGGGGTAACAAACAGGATTATCATCATTTAAAACACTTGCAGTGTTTGCTTTTTAATAAATAGATTGCCTCCTTCTTCCCTTTTTTGCTGTGTGGGGTTATTTTCTGCCAGGTTTTTCATTCTCTGGTCTTTTTAGGCGCAGGCGTGAAATGTGGGTGTAAGCAGGACGCCAACATTTTGTCAATATAAGACAGACGCTTGTATAATATCAGTGTTGACTTGAAAGAGCTCTTTCCTTGAACCTTTGTATATTTTCTTGCTTTATGCCCCCATAAGGCACTGATGTCAAATCATGTGGTGTCACAGAAAAGTAAAAGAAAAACTCAAACGTTTCTTTGCAGCTGAACTTTTATCTAAAGTCACACACTGTGAGGAGCAGAAGAAGACGGTGTAGTCTGTGTCTTGGCCCTGGAATAATACTGTTTAAAGATTTCTCTCTGGGCTGGATACATTAAGTTTAATGGATTCACAGTACTGATGTATTTTACAGCATTTCTGCTCTTGGTGGTTTGTGATCTGTTAAGAAGTTTTGGAACAGATATATTTAATGTGAACTTATCCAGTGCAAGCTACACATTTGAGCATTTAGGGAATTATTATTACATTAAGCACACTCCCTTCATGTTTTTGCTGAATTAATTAAGAAAAGCAGGATTTAAAACAAGCTTTGTAATGGTGACCGGCTGGAAATTGCATCAGGCCTCTGACTGTCCTGAAGTTCTGATGGAAAAATCATGAAAGCGGCGGATACATTTCAGCCACAGTAACATAAATTTTGTACGGCTGTCATGATTATCGCTTCACTACTAGCTTAAAGGTTTAAAGATTCATTGAAAAAAAACTTGTGTTAGATTTCATTTGGTCGGCGAGCACAAAAAGAAAATGGAAAGTAGAAAAAAAAGAAGTAATAGGACGTGACTGCTGCATATTCTACATCTGAGCAACCTGACACTTTATCACACCCTTCTTCTCGTCCGTCCAGCTCACTAAAAATCAAGATACTTTTCTGTTCCTTCTCACTGAAGCTGTATGGCACGACGGTTGTGACTGATGAAGGAAAGAGCATCAACTATTCTGCCTTGTGGTGTGGTTCAGGGCCCAGATCTGAAATGACAGCTAAGGCTACAGTCAACATGCATATTCTAATATCCAGTTACATCAAGAGGCCTGCAAACATTATGTAGTCATAATATTGGGTAAGGATGATTATATAAAGTAAGATCTCTTGCATGTATTATACATGCAGGTCTATAGATGGGCAAACACACAACCATTAGAACACCACAACGTGCTTTTTACCATCTTCTCAGGCTATCAAGCATTTTAATGTTTACTCGAGCAGTGAGATTATAAATAATTGAATTAATCTGATACATAATTAATTTAAATTTAACCTTATTTTAACCTGAGTTACCATTTTTTCCATGTAGCATTTATTTGAAATGACACCTGCTTACTAAAAGGAAACAAGTGTGGTTGTATTCATTGTGGAAAACAGTGGCTACTGTTCCACTTATGTAAGTCTTCTTGTGCAACTGGTGCTTAAGCTATTGCATAATGTGGATGCAAATATAACTACGCGGTTACTCGGTCAGCTAAAATGAAAGAGAGGGCAGGAACAAAAAGCTGCTCACCTGGTCCTTCACTTATACCAAAATATCTGCAAAGCCAAAGTGACGGCTGCAGTGAGGTGTGAAGGGCTCTACAGACAGCTAAAGTAGGCACATAATGCAGCAAGAGAAGGGTAGAACACATACTGTTTATGCACATACATTAGTTTAGAGGATGTAAAGCTGAGGACAGTTCCTGGTGAAACAGCGGAAAGCTACAACAAGTGTGTGCAAATTTTCTCCAATAACATGACACCCTAAAGCCTCACTCCTCAATCCTAAGCCTTCGTACTTAGTCCTGTTTCCCTCCTGCTCCTTTTCTCCTCTCAAACAGCTGTGCAGATAAACAACAAGGTGCTCAAGTGGAGAACAGAAACATCCCCAGCGGCGGCCTCAGGGTGAGAGCTCTTCTAATTACACTACAAAATACTGCCTTCGTTTTTTCTGTCATACTGCCACCCCTCTCTGGCTCACTTTTCCCTGTGCTTCTCCTCAAACCTGTTTCTCAAGATCCCCAGACTCAAACAACGCTCGCCCCTCTGAATAAATATGAATTTTCCACCGCCTTGACAAACCGTAAGAGGGTCATTTTTTCTCATCTCCTTTTGTGATGTTAAACAGTCGCACATGACTCTTCTTCACAGTCACCACCTCTTCTCTTTGATCCTCTCTTTGCTTCTTCCATCATCTTCTGTGATGCCTTTCTATTTTTTTAATCCTGTTATTCAACTCTTTGTTCGTCATCTTTGGTTATGTCACCAAATCATGTCAAGGTGACTGTGGAAGTATCTACTGTCAAGCCTTTGTGGCAGTAGCCAAGTATCAGATCCGTTCCTGTGTCAGAAGGAACGAGGATCTGATTTCAAAAGACTTTTACAGCCAAAGCAAAAAGCCATCTTATTGCCTGACATCAGTGCAGCCTGAGGCACAGCTTCACTAAGACTCCAAACTTCAACAGATTTCTTCAACACCTCAACTTGATTTAAAGGAAGTTTATTACATCAACACAATAACCTGCACTCAACAACTGTTTCCTTACTTTAATAACGTTAGACGTGTCTCATAATCCTGGATGCAGTTATTACAGATGAGATCTTAAAGTCCACTTTCACACACACACACACACACACACACACACACACACACACACACACACACACACACACACACACACACACACACACACACACATCTGCTGTAAATTGTCACACAGGCGGTAACATCACTCTTCTTGTTCCCGTCTCTCCAAACACGAATGCTGCATCACTCTTGCATCTGAAGTTCCACAGTTTTAAAAAATGGATGTGACGTGTGACAAAAACAAAGTACTGCTCAAAACTTCAATCTGACAAGCTGGCCTTCACAAGGAAACACAAATCATAAATTCACATGAGACAAACTCCTCCTGGCTTGTCTTTAGGCAAAAGAAAGTTTAGCAGATTATTGACAAAAGGCTCCCGCAGCCTCAGGCAGTTAAAATGCACACTTTACTTGCTCTATGAGTGCTCTTTAAATTCAAACCATTTTTCAATCAATATCAGACAGAGCAAATTACAGTCTATTAAGTATACCCTTTCAAAATGTCTTATAAAACTAAAGGATCATTTCTAAGAGCAGTAAAGAAAACAGTACTTTCACTCCAACACACTGCCAGAATACAAACTTCTTCTAAAATGCTAAGTTGGGCTGCCCGAACAAACCATCATCAAAAAACAAAAAACATCCAACACTGAAACAGTTTCTAGTGAAGTCAGAAATTATACTGGACTTTCCAGACTATAAGTCACACTTTTGGACATAGTTTGGCTGGTTAGGACTTAAAATCAGATGCAACTTATTTATCAAAATATTTAATTTAACACTTTTTTAAATGTTAATTTATTCTGACTGTCTAAGACCACGGACTAAACATTACCGTCAACCAGAGCATGTGAGCAGGATGGAGCAGCAAGATTTTCTGCTCCCCGCTCCGTCACTCCCCGCTCAAAATCCCACCGTACCGCACCACCTATAACTGCTGAGCACTCAACCAAGATTGCATCCTGCTTCAAAAATATGTTATGATTCTGGGGATTGTGACATTATTTCTCCTGACTTTCTGTCTACTATACAGAGTGTGCATATCTGTGTGTGCACATGTTTGTGTGTCTTTTTGTGTATGGATCGGGGCAGAACTCTGCCATGCACAATACAGAGAGCAGAGGAGAACTGTGAACGTGCACACAGGAACAATTCTGCTTTACAACTCAACAGGACACTGGTACTTCCCTCTTGTGAACACATGAACCCAGTCTATTGACGCCTGGGGCTGGGTATTACTAAGAACCTCACGATTCGATTCGATTTTGATTCTTCGGTTTGCGATTTGAGCCGATCTATATTGATTTAAATGTTTAGATTATTAATTTTCATGCCCCGTTTGAACATATGTGGTAGGTCACCTCAAGTTTTGGAGCAATAAAACAACCTAAACGTCAGACTTTAAAGCCAAAGTATCAGGCTTCATGCTGTTGCTGCTGCTTTGGCTGCCATTTTTTTGTTGTTTGGCCCTCGTCCATACAATGCGAATAACACACTCAGTCCCCCTCACTATCCAGGAGATATATCGATTCAGAAGATTTGCTGAATCAATATTGAATTGGGTGAGGAAATATTTCGATGCATCAATTCATCAATATTTTTACCAACCCTTACTGACGTCTGTTAAAATTTACTTCTCAGGAGACAGTTGGGGGTCTCAGACGCCCCTAGACACCCCCCTCTACTTTACACACTGGCCATGCTTCAGACTCGTGATATGAACAGTAACCCCTTATTCACACATAAAACGTCGATGCGCGGCCTGTTACGCTGCAAGTGCGCTGATGAAACGAATCAATCTATGCAGAGCAGATGGTACCAAACAGGAAATCAGACACAAAAACGATCAGAGTATCATTTCAAAATAAAGCACCATGTTCAGGCTCCTGATCGTTGTTTATCAAAACTATGTCACAAGCACATGGCCAGAAGTCATCAGCAGGTCAGATCTAGAGGAAATCCGAGGAAAAGTTAATCTTGAAAGGAAAAACGTCATAATTCTACACAACACAACACATTCTTTCTATAAGGACACCAACAGAAAGGAGAGGGCATGGGCTGAAGGTGCTGAGGTTTTTAGAGGGCCAGGTGAGTTTAACATACTAGTTAATCACCTTGCAAGTATGTTGTCATGGATGGGATTCCTGCAGGAACATGTGAGTCTCCTGTGATCTCAGGTATCCAGATGCTATGGGTGCTGCCCATGAATGAACTGGCGCGCGCCGCATGCTATATGTGTGAATTAGGGGTAATGGAGTGAAACTAGCAGGACAGCATCCCACACCATCTTTCTATGTATAGTTGAATAACATGGCATTGCAATGTTGAATAACTTGCCTTTTTGGATCAAATGTTTGTCCCTTAATCTTGGATTATGTAAAATAAATTTCCAAATAATCCGACTCATGTTTCATGTCACTGACATATTTTTTTCTTTTCATGATGCACTTTTTGACTGACATGATTCATGCTCTGGAGTGACTTATAGTCTGGAAAATACAGCAGTCGGAGTCAGAAGTAATTTTTTTGCTGCTTCCATCTATTATCCTCATTTTCCTCACTCCATGTGAGAGCAGGCTGCTTTACTCCAAAAAAACCTTCTTTATCTATTCTAACTGTAATTTTCCATAAAGTTCATCCACTTGAATGCCCTCAAAGGACACACAACCCAAGCAACCCACTTTTTTTCCTCCTCACTCACTTCCTTTCCCCTGACTTATTACTCTTCCCCTTTTGTTTGTTCAATTATTTTGTTCATTTCTTTTATATCTCCTTCTCTGCTTTGCTTTTCATCTCTTTCAGCCTGTCCTTCTCTCTCACTCTCACCCCACGCCTGATGCAGGTTATTTCTCCTCCAGGAGCCAATCTGGCTGTGATTGATCAACTCATCTCTTCTGCATTAGAGCGCCAGAGGAACAAACCATAGCATAACCATTAACAACACCAATAAAACTGATGACGGTAATAAAGAAGCCCACACCAGCATTATCTGTGCTGTTGATATAAGTAATGGTGAGCGAGTTATCTTGGACAGATCTCACTTTCTGACTCATCCCCTCTCTTTCACACACACACACACAAATAATACACGCATACTTTCTGCCAAGAGAGTAGAATCTATTTAACGAGGCAATTTATGCAATAATCTGCCCATATCTTTCTAATTCATGAAGTTTCTTTTCTGGAAACTGGCAATCAAATTAGTCTGAATCATTGCAGCTCACTTCCCAGCCTCAGCAGCTTTCCCAGGATCCCCCTGCTGCCAGTAGGAGCTGACAGGCGGGGAAACAGCGGGATAGGAGGGGAGTTATTGAAATGAGAGCCAATCCTTTGGCCTCAGCACATTTCACACAATAAATCAATAAGGTCCAAGGCGTGGTCAGGCTTAGCATCATCAATTTGTTGATTGAAAAATGAACCCTTTCACTTTTGTCAGAAACATCTAAGACCTGAGGATGACCAGCTGTACACTGTGTATCGGTGGGGATGTTTCAATCGAAGAGCCAAAGACCACCATACGTTAGCAGAGAGATCCAGCTTGTGAGTGCATCGACTGATTCAACACACTAACGCACATCTTCTTTCAACTTGAAAGGAAGGCAATTAAAAAATCATGATGACCACGCGGTAAGAAAGTGTTGTGATCAGAACCAACCAGCATATTGGCTTAAAAAATTCATTCTGAGATCTCAAGTTAAAATTTTCCAGAGTGCAGTGAAGCATAACTGAAATAAAACTGAACTCATTCATCAGTCCGGAAAGTCCACATTAAGAAAGCATGTCAAGACAGCTGAAGAGCTGAACGTGTAACAAACAATTATCAACACAGTGTGATTTAAAACAGCAGCCATCAAACATGTTCATTTCTGATCTCTCCCTGCGCTCACTGGAGGTTGTACTTTCAAGTGAGGTGGTGTAAGACTGCCTTTTTGCTGTTTTTATGTTATGTACAGGTTGATTTAACTCTAAATTTAAAAACTATATGATGAAATACAACTTTAAGGTTCATCTGAAGACTGGTGTTTCCCCTACCCTTTCCCTACCCAACAGAGGCAGCCGCCCCCTGGGTCGAGTTGATCTTATTTTCCATAGAGCACCAAATCACTCAGGTCTATACCTTGTTTGTTAATTTAACAGACTAAATAGCCTTATGTAATTCATCTAACATACATAACGGGATGTCATTTGTACATTGTTGCTTCACATTTCTCTTTGCGCGCTTTCGTGCATGGCAAAGTTCTGCATCAGCTCGTTCACAGACACACAAACATGTGCGCGCGTTTGCACTCACAAACAAGCACATTCTGTATAGCTTACAGAGAGCTGGGAAAACCACCACTAGAAACATCTTCCAGCACCTTCTCTGTAAAGATGCATCACTGAAACAACAAAGATCACTGACATAATGTTTTAATCCATTTCATAACCAGTTAAAAACAATCCACTGGAGCTTAAAGGAAGGAAAAATGACAGGTCTTCAAGATCTATGTTAATAATGGGTAACAATTTGAAAAAAAAAATCCATCTAGATAGATTTTTATTCTGATTAAAACTAAAATTGTCATGCTTTTCTAGCACGTTAAGTATTTTCTCCACAGCTTACCTTCCAGATGAGCAAAAGTGGTAAGAGGTGAAGCTACAAATAGGTCAATACTATCAATGTCTGCAAAAAGAAAGCTAGCATAGTGCGAATGAAGATTGATTGCTTTTCTCTTTACCTTGTAACCATGAGCATACCTTTGCAAGTTGTATTTCGTTTTATGCTTTTTTTTAAGTTTTCAAACTTGTAACTATTTCATCTTAGTGTTTTATTAACATAGGTATATATTTCTTTTGTTCCAGATCATGTCTGCTTCTGTAGCTCCTCCAGTAGCCATAGCCTAAGCATAACTGTGTCAAATAAACATTGCAGTCATGTCTGTTTCTTTCATTTTTCATCGTATATCAATATTTGCAGAATTTTATAAGACAAGCACATATCTGTAAAGTAAAGTATTTTTTTCATATTTTTTCAGAAAATAGGATCCTATAGTTCAAAAACTTGACATCATAGAGAATAACTGAGAACAGTTTGGATTCCGCTCCCAAAAATTTGTTAAAAACATCTCTCAGACCTAACTCAACAAAAATGTTGTTCCCCAGTGCAATCTGCAATTCTGAAAATGACTAGAGGACTTACATTAGAGAAAGGCATTCAAGTTTCCCTCTCCCTTGCTCTCTCTGCCACCCCCCCCCCAATGCTAGGAAAGGGATGTCATAAAGCACCTGCTCTCTGCCCTGCAGGTAGACCGTCATCTAGAGCATCTCCGGATTGATTTGTCCAATAATTCCAGCAACAACTCATTTAGCTGAGACCAAAGTCTGTGTTTCCCGTCTCTCACTCCCCAACCTTCAGTTCTTTATACCTCTGAGTCTCTAAACCTTGTTTGGCAGCAACTCTAAAACATGATCAAACTCGAGCGTGGCAAAAATTATAAATTAAAAAACAATACAAGGATAAAGCTTGGTTAAGATTTATTTGCCTTTATTTAAAGATAAGTAATCCAATGCACTTGATTTTTGAGTTTTCTGTTTATTTCAACATCTGAGTCTTCACTACGGTCGTCTGTGTAAGGGGGACTGGTCCTGCCTGAGGTGAGGGTCCCTCACAGACAGGTTAATGGGAGCTGCAGCAGCCTGAATTTAGAGGAGACTCTAAACAGGGTTTATCTGTTCATTTAGCTCAAGTGCTGAGAAAAACACTCTGACTGGTTGGAAAAATCCAGATTAATCTAATAAATCACACCCAAATTCAAGCAGATTCTCAAATATTATGGTTATTGTGGATGATTCCAGTTGTAGAGTATAAGTCCATAAAACTGTCTGCATCGGGGACTTCATGGGTTCATACTATTTTTACATCATCAAACTGTGGCTTCAAAAGCTAGTATATAAAACAAACTCACTCACCTTGACCAGAACAAGTCCTCCTAGGATTAAGCTACATTGCAGTGTGCAGCTGTTGTGTGTTTATCTAAACAAGGTGCAGAAGTCTGATAAATGGAAAAAAGGCAGCCTAAATGACTAGCAAAGACAACTGATAACAAAATATTAACCTTGTCCGTTGCCTGAGTTGGTTCATTCCTGTATAACATCATGTCTAATTTCACTTCCCTTTCAGAGTGGAAGTGAAAGACGAGGCCCTGTGAAGAGCTGTGCTGCTGATGTTGCTGCTGCAGTTTCCAACTGGCCATAAGTGATGTGATGGGAAAGTAAAAAGCCTGAGAAAATGGACCCATTACTGCTGAAACATCATGCTACTGGTGCAGTTTTTCAGCCACCCTCTGCTGAGGGGCTTTACAGAGTGTTCACACCTTTGTTCACAGAACATGTAATGTTTAACAGAAAAGGGGAAAAAGAGAGAACAGAGAGATTGAAATGAATTCCAGGCCATTGCTCCTTCCTGCTGTGATCATCCAAAGACTTTTTAGGCCATTTTTGAAGTCATCCTCTCAGTCACTGCTGTTGGCTGCTGTGCTATAAAACCATCAGATTGAGCACTTTACCAGTCACTATTTCACTTTTAGTCATTTTGAAAATGTCAGTAGCAGGACAACTTTCCTACAGCAGCACTGAAGAAGAAACACCTTGAATTGGAAACTGGTACAGGGAAAGATGAGCAGTAGCACTGGGTTAATATTCTGAAACCTGCCTGGAGATGTGCATCTATTACTGAGCAGTCATAGTTCACATTTCTGATTTCAAACTGACAGCTTGGCAGAATGCAAAATGCGTCGTTGCATATAGCTTGCACCAACGTGCTTCACTTAATGTCAAAAAGTCCAACTTTTAATAGTCAATAAAAAAGGCGAGGGTTTTGAGGGGCGGTGAGTCACACTGTTGCCTACCCCTGCCATGGAGATGGCAGAATGATCGGTTCATTTTTGACCAAACAGAAATAGAGTTTGTGAGACCAGCAGGCGCTGTGAGATCTGCCAAACATTAACTACCACAAACAAACCAGGAAAACAATGACAGCCATGACGATGGTTTCTATGGGGATAGCACCAAACTGCACAGTATCAGTGATCCTAATTCTGGCGCATGTGATTCTGGATGACAAGATCAAAGAAGCTGTCTTCTTCTTGTGTTGGGAACAGTGAAAAGTGACAATGATTAAGGGAGCGTTACATCAAACGACAGCCTTTGTTCATTGAGGAGGTCTGCAGCTCTTTGTGGCCAAGAATCATTAATTTGTTACTTTCAGCATCAGATCTCCACTTTCTCCAAAAGGCCACTGGCCACTGACCTCAATGTGAGCACATATACATTCAGACACATGCCCAGATGCTGTGAGTGATAATAAATTCACAGTGCTAGTTCATGTGTCTGTGTGACATGTAGAAGAAATGAGACTTCCAAAAAACAGAGTATTTTGAGAATGTATTTGTGCCGTGTATATCCACAGTGTGGAGGAGGCTCATCTCACATACTTGGCACGGCACAACCTGTCCTGATGGGCCGTCAGGTTGGTAAGGACCCTTGCCTCAATAAGACAGCGGCTGAATGTGGCTAAAAAGAGGAGGACTGAGAGCATGAAGTGTGAAGAAGCCACCCCTGAAAGACTGTGCCTGTCACTGTATAAAGTGGTGCTCACCCACACTGAAGCAGCTCAGACTTTAAGTTTTTCCTCTTTTTTATTTATTAAGAGTGAAATGTGAAAATGTTTCACTGTCAGAATGCTACTTTATTTGGGATAAGAAAACTTTCACAGTGAAAAATGCTGGTAATTAACTGGTTTTTACTGATTGATAAAGTCACACGGCTCCTATCAACCAATCAGTGATGGACACACTCACTCAGATAAGAACAGAGGTGTGATCTTTATGGGGCTGTTTATACAGACACAGAACATTGTCATTAGGAGGTACAGTGAAAGTTTCCTCCACTCTGGACTCTGCAGAACTGTCTGGATGGGTGTAATGTTGACTAAATGTAAATCTGCTCATTAAAGCACCAGCACTAGCAGGAGCCCAGGAGTTCAATTTGTGCAAGTTATGTTCAACACTGAAGTCCACCGGGTAGCACATAGAAAACTGCACACCCCTCCACAGCACAACCTGAGGCTCGGTCTTCTACAGCTGTCTCTGACTTTGCTGGGTGTCCAATGGGACAACAATGTCTACAGGCGTGGGAAGCACATAATTGTTGTCACTGCAACGGCAACTTTTACAACAACCATGGAGCAGGGGAAAAGATATGAAGAGGACTTCTGAACAACAAGCAGGACTTGGAGCCAAGAGGGGCTTAAGCAAATCAAAAAGCACTGTCACAAACTTATTCTGAGTACCAAAGTATTACTAAAACAAACACACACAAACACAGATGGCTGCTAATCCCATAACACCTTTTGTACTAAAGTGTACAGCATCATCTGTTGATTTAGCTGGAGGTACTTTAAACTTGTGATTATCACAGCATTCTCTGCTAGGGTAGTTGCATTTCAGTCATCCACATGCTTTGGCAGCCCAGCATCCATATTTTGATTGGCTTACTAAATGAACACAAAACTGTATTTTTAGAGACACAGACCATGGACATGAGTTTAGAAAAGCTAAGTATCCAAAATGAAAACCACCGAACCCTCTCCTAAACACAAACACGGTGACATACAGCACATGTAGTGGATGGACATCTATGTCAAGCACAGTCCTTCAGACATTTTAGTCATTAAATAATAAAACAACCAACAAAACATATAAATAAAAATCCACTTTGCCTTTGCACAGGTTGTGACACCATGAAAAATGGTGAACAAAGGAGTCAGGTCTCTGTGTATGTGAACCAAACCAAATATAATCACCCAGTCTTGATGACACCCACTTCTTTGCAGCCTGAAAGGTGATCAAGACGAACAATCGACTGTTTTCTGCTTCGCTGGCTGAGTAAATGAACTCTTCTTTGTGCTATAAAGATCAGACAGAATCCTACAAGGATTACACCTGCATGCAGTGATATGTACTCCTCATCTACAATTAAAGCCCAAATCACCTGTTCTTTGGCAGGACTCAGTTTTATCCACACAAAACAATACACATATTGTCTTTTTGTTGAATCTGTTATCAGGGCAGCTTTAAATTTAACAACTAAGCGTTTTAAAAGGGAAGGAAGCAGCTGCCAGGAGACCAGGTGAACTATCTGCCAAGTATAGTCGCTTCATTGTACCCCTGCTGAATACCAATCGTGAATTCTAATGCTTTCAATTGATATTCAGAGTGGTTTCTAATACCTGGTAGACTCAGCACAAAAGGCAGCTTCGCTATTTAATGGTTTTCTTACATGTGTTTGACAGATGCTGGACATTAATTCTACTATAAAGTTTTTCTGTTTGTCTAAATGACCAACCTTTATGTGAGTCATTCTTATGGTGTGACAGCTACATTTAACAAACACACAAAAAACACAGATAGAGGTTATTTTCAAACACACAGCATTACTAGTGCGGAGTATGGGATATTCATGAGTCATGCTTACAACATCGCTTTTCCCTCAGACACTACCTCTGTAACATTTGCTGTTTAAGCTTTTGGGACCCCACTCACACATCGATCTGTGTTCAAACAAGATTTCAGATATTACATAAACCTGAGGTGTGAGTTTACTTCAGGACCCCGACAATCTGCAGTCAACAAGTAGTAACAGGACCAACAGCAACACCTTCCCTCTGTGTTTGGGCTGCAGAGCCAGCCACTGGCTAAGTTATGGATTGTTGGGTGAAACTGGATGGGTGACAAATCCTGTTATTTTGGCTGCACGGATACTTCTTGTTTCATCATGTTTCTTCCAAATCCCTGGGTCAGGTTTTTAGTGCGGAAATTGCTTTTCTGCAGTAATGCAGACAACACTCATCTATAAGCAGACATGGGGATCATGAAACAACAGGGCTTTAAAATCAAAGACAGTTGTTAGAGGATAGAGAGGAGGGAAACTACTGCTGGCAAGAGATAAAGAGGGATAAAGAGGATAGAAGAAGAGATGAAAGGCTTTTGACAGACTCACCTTGGGTCTGATAAACTGACATGGAAGTATGTCCCGGGACACTTCAGAATGTTTTTTGACAACTTATGACCTTAAACCCACCAACTTTATCTTGTCAAGGTTTTCTGCACACTGGCTTAACTTTATAATGACGCAACAAAAAAAGTGTTACATTTGAAAAAGCATAAAAAAGGTTCTTGGTTCATTTCTTATCAATATTTTCTAACAGCAGTGTATGTTTATCTACTTGACATGAAGGGAAGTTTTTGAAAAGCTTGAGCCCTTTCTCTGTCCATATTTACTTAACCCCAGACTTTAGACAGGTGTGAATCTTCATTCATTTCACAAGGAAGTAGATAACTCCTACCCCACTCACAAAGATGTGTTTTTTCTTTTAATTTGGTGGATTTTGTTTTGAAATTCAATAAAACTATGACAAGTAATGAAACAGTCTGAAATAAGTGCTGATGCCACTTTACAGCCAATAAAAAAAACAGAGCATCAGTACGTTAGCTTGTTTTTAGGTCTGTTACCCACAGGACAGAATCAACCATATCTAACACACGAAGGCCCTCTGTTAGCTAGAGAGGTTTTTTGTCTGATGAACTTTGGTGCTACATCATCCAAGTTTTAACTTAGTCTAACTAAATTCTCTCCTGAAAACTACCATAGGGGGATACTAATACTGGTATTTAGAGTAATACTAGGACTAATATGGTATTAAACAATCGTTAGTATACATTGATAGATAGATAGATCCTTAAATGTCCTTCACAGGAAATTTGTTGCCACTGTCTGCACTGAAAGAGTGCACATACACAAACAAGAAAAAGTACATGTACATGAACATTAACCTCCATATCCATGCCCTCACAGAAAACACATAGCCACGCATTTTCACACACATTTTTACAGCTCACTACATTCACTTGGATCCCTTGTTCAGCAAAGTGATGGCAAAAGGGACAAAGCTTCTGCTGAAGCGAGCCCGTTTCCAATAAATAAATAAATGGTCGGATTGCTTTGCAAAAGAATATAAGACAAGGCCACGATCATTTCTGACAGATGTAAAAGTATGATCCAGATCCTGGCAATTTTCTGGATACTAAGATCCTGAATATGAAATATGTACTGGGTCATTATAATTTTCAACACTGTCAGGTAACAAATTATCGTACAAACCTGCAACTAACACCAAATTGTAGCAGACAGTCTGCTGAAAGGGAGTATAACATTAAAGTAAGACTAGTGTTGGTGACAATCACAATATGCTTGGTGGAGGTCTGCGCTCTCTAAGAGCTTTTTTTAGTTTCCATCAGATTTTCATTAGTAAACTACAGTTTCATTTAGCAGACGCGTTTGTCCAAAGCAACATACAACACAAGCAAGAGTTTAGACAGAAAGGAAAACCTTAGCTATTGGAACAAAGTGCTACATGTTATTTGGCTGCAGGTGCTGCCTTTAAGTGCGATAAGAATTGCCTTTTCCCCCATGTACAATAATGTAGCCATAACTAATCACAATTAATTGCTGCAAGAATATAGTTCAATTGGCTAGCTTCAAGTGCATTAGCTTTAGCTTCCACAAGCAGTGGCTCATCATGTTTACCGAGCAGACAAGGAGTTTTGGACAGGTGGTGAAATTCTCTGAAACATGGACTATCGACTGAATGTTATGAGTTGCCTTGCTGTTACTGAAGTAACTTAGTTCACGTTAAGTAATCACAGTTCTGTTAGCTTGAGTAGTGTACAGTTAAATCAGACAGCCATGTCCCTTTTCACTCCTAAACAACTGTGAGCATGCCTGGCTTTGAGTTAAATTCTTTTTCTTCAACTAAATGAGCATTTTATAATGTAGACACAATAAAGACTTTTTCTGTGCCATTTAATTTCTGTGGAAAACTGCTCAGTGTCTACACAGTGACCCCCAAAAAATTCAAGCTCTAAGTTTTGAGATCAACAACACCAGTTGTGCAAATGAACTCTGGATGCCAGGACTGCCTTTCCTCATTGGTATTCACTTTTTTGAGTCAGCAGATCGTGTAATGAGCAGTTTGAGGTGGACTCAGGATCGGGCATTCTTCCCAAATTATGAGCCAAATGTCCAGTAATGTGTTTCACTTGGCCTCCATCAGTAAGGGATGATAATTAAATCATGGATTCATCACAGTTTTCCCACACTCAAGGTAGAGCACTAATTTCCTCAAAAGGAATTCACAAGCCTGAGCAGACCAGCTGCAAGACAAGCAGTAGATCGTTCCCCCTGTCAGGCAGCGACTTTTGTTCACTTTAATAAATCTATGCTTTTGCAGCAGCAGAGGAAAGTCTTTCAATGGCAGAAAGGCAGCTCTTGATTTTGTGAGTTGGAGCCAATTTTACCACTGGGTAGATGCCCCTGGCCTTTTGTAAAGAATATACTTGAAAAGACAGAAAAGGGCGAGGTTGATTCTGCTGATTCATGGGGAATAAATGGTTTCTCAATGGCACCAATCTGCATAAACTAAATTTAACGTGATAAAGGTATGTGAGCTGTAAAATTTGCACCCAATAAACAAAACAAATATTTTGTTATTTAAGTTAATATCTGGAAGACAGAGTGGTTGGGGAGAGAGTGGGGAAATATGTGGACTGCCACAGCTTCCCTTACAGGAGGTAGAAATGCCTCCCACCCAGAGACATCCAGCTGAGACATGAAACCTTTCAAACATCAGCCTAACACACTGCAGGCTAAAGGATTAATGGGTCCAGCCTAGCCTAGATCTGGCACTGTAGCTCCCTCCAACCGCATTGTTGTAAATTAAAGATGAGATCTATTCTAGGTGTCGACACAAATTGGTTTTAGTTGGTCAATACTATGGACAGCACTTTACCCAGAGTATGTTTGGATTTCAAAGACTTAAGCAAATGGTTCGGCAACGGTAGGTCCAACATATCTTATATTCCTCTTCTTCTAATCTTACAGTTAGGCTCTGCTCTTCCTTCTCTTTTAAATACAGCTCAAATCCTGCACAAATTCAACATCAATTGGATCACTTCCAAAGTGTTTCCTGACATGCACTTTAGAAAGTGAGAACACCCTGTGGCAGACTCGAAATAATAAAAAAAAAACAGATTACACTCCACCAGCAGTGAAAACACCTCAGGGCCCACAAGTAAGACCTTAAAGACATGATTTGGGACTAGTACATGTGACCTCACTCAGCATTCTGCAACTGCAAACCTGACCCGGATGAGCAGAGATAAATTGAAAGATGGATGAGGAAGAAAGGCTGAGACTACAGAGCTCCCTCACCGGGTTTCACCCGTCAGATCAGATAAGTGCAGCAAGAATACACAACCACCTTTCTGTAATATCTTTCACAACTACATTTCCTGTCTGACCCCAATGATACTCAAATCATTTATGTGTTGTTTAGCCTTTTTTTTTTTAAATGGAGAAGAATTTCACTCTAAAGAGGGGTTGAAGGGTGATTAGACAGAGTCTGAGGTTCTGGTCTGTGTTATTTACTTTAAAAGCTGTCTCACTTCAAACCTCTGACATTTCTGTTATTTCCGTTAAAAGCTAAAATGTTTGCAGTAATAATATTCCATCAAGCACTCAAAGATTAAACTGACTGAAGTGTAGTATAGACACAACATAAAATGTTGCTTCAGCTCCCGCTAAATACCCCAGCACAGTTATGAGTCACAGTTCCTCCACAGTGAAGATGCTTTTCAAAATCATTAGTGTAATATTCAGACTTTAATGCAGCTCATTTCACACACGTCGTCTTCACACACTGTGTAGTTCTCAATGCTGCAACGCACCAACACACACAGATTCAATAAAGTCATCAAAGGCCCCTATAGATTCAATGACCAACGCAGTAAAACCAGACTGAGCATCACATCTCAGGAAGGTATCGACAGGATGCATAGCTCATATGAAATGATTACATACACAGATACCACAGGGAACAAAGTTATGATCCCCCAGGCAGTATTGACTAACTTTTTATAGACCAGGCACAGGGTCTCGGGGTCTCACTCATGCTCAGTCTCTCCCCCTCTCTCCCTCTCTCTGGGGCTTCTCAGGCAAAGAGTGTTTACTTTGATAATGGCAGAGCTCTGCTCTCTCGACACACGCTGGCTGCTACTGGCAGGGTTCCAGCTTTATACCGTGCTATCTCTGATAGACTGTGGAGGTTCTTTAATTGTAGGGCTGTGACATATTTGAGAGTTAATAACTGCTGGCTGTTAGGTTCACAAAATCAATCCACCGACTGGAGACCCAACTTTGTTTAACCAGGGTTCAAGTTAATTGTATGGGGGGTGATTGTTTACAACGTGACATTTAAATTTGGTTGCTTCTTATTTGGCGACAATGAAACTGGATTCATGGCTGTAAACATAAACTCTGGCAACCCGAGAGCTCAGCACAATACATTACACACAGAGCTTGACGACAGACAAATCTAGCAGTTGATTCATGTGCTGCACTCTCAACAGCAGCCGCCATTATTGCGGTGGCACAGTTGCACTGAACAGCAGGACGCTTGGAAGAGGAGAAGGATTCAGTGTCAACAGAATAAAATAAAAGGTATATTGATTTCATGCAGCAGAGGCTCTCTTTCTGTTTTCTCTCAAAGCTGAAGTTTATTGTTGGTGTAGCTCATGACAGAAGAGCCAAGGAAAGATAACTCACTGTTTGATTTAAAAAATGCATTAAACTTCATATAAAGGCTGGAGTATTAAAAAATCTACTCTTTTCTTCAAAGATATTTGACACAGGCCCAAGTATTGATAAAAATATATTAAGTCCAAACTACTAAAATGTCCCAAAATATCCAAATCACTACAGCTACAGTTTAAATGAAGGTGAAATACATGACTAAGCAGTTCTATCAATCTTGTTCTCTAGTTTTTAGGACAGTCGTTTGTTGAGCCGGGAATGCGATAACTCCGTCTATGAAATCAAATCAAAAAGAACTAGGGCTGTCATTTTAACGCGTTAATTAGATTAATTAATTACACCACAAATTAACGCGTTATAAAAATTAACGCAAATTAATCTGGAGCCCAAACCCGCGGGGGGTTCAAAGACGCACTTATTTTCAAATGTCTGGTATTTACAAACCGTTAGTCCTACTTGGAAAAAAGTGGTGTTCTCGTCAGATTTTCAAATTTCCGATGGTCCCTGAATGTATCACACCTGATGTCAGCAACATGCTTTAAGGGGGGAAGTGAGAGTGATACAGTCCACATCTCGTTTATTCACACGTCTTTTTTGAAAATCTGCAGAAAATCAACCGTTTGCTCTAGCCCAATTCTGTAAAAAACAGATAATTCCACACTCTTTACTGCTTTAAACAAGCTCTGAATTATTGATATATGTCCTGTATTTAAATCTAAAGAATTCATTGAAAATTTGCTTCCATTTTCCTGGTGTCATGTTTCAGCTTGAGGCTGCTCTGCACCAATGAGCAACAGTTTGTGTTCAGAGCATGTAAAACTGAAAATACTTCACTCTTCTTTGATCCAAGACTTGAAAAAAGTGTTTTGTACTTAGTTCCTCACAGTTGTTTGCCTTTAGCCTGGGATCTCCTGACCTCATAGAAGTATAGAAGTTTATATTGCAGTGACAGTTGAGTCCACAGTGAGTAAAATGTGACAGAAGCAAAAACCGTCCTAAAAATCAAATCAGCTTATCTTACGTGCAGGACTGTGTAGATTTTGTTAAGGTAGATTTTGTTAAGGTAGGTTCATGTGTTCCTTATGCCTCAGGGTACCTAAAAATGTGTTGTATATATTCCCACCTTATTTTTTAAAGTCTTCTAATGTTTTTTAATGTAATTTTAATGTCCTGGAATTCAAATTCTTTGTTTTGGGACCTTAAGCAGATATGAGATTAAAATGAGATTAATTAGAGTAATTAATTACAAATCCTGTAATTAATTAGATTAATTTTTTTAATCGCCTGAGAGCACCAAAAAGAACTAATGCAAATATTTCGTTTCTACTTTCTAGTTCTCATGTCTTATTTCTTCTTTTGTCTAATGTGGCAAATACATCTCATTTTGGCCAGTGAATACATTTCAAGTACGTTACAAAAAAAACCTTGTTTTCATGAAACATCATACACAGAATTACATTTCAGAAAGAATGACAACATGTTTTAGATTGGTCTTTAGAAACCTGATTAAATAAAAAGTATTTGAAAAGGTGTTAGAATGACCATTTATTCAAACATCCTGAGTTATAATCCTTGATCTTTGATGAGTGTTATTTCTTCTCAGAAACTTCGGGGAAGGCCATCTGTGCTGAGCCGACTTAAGAAAAGTTTTCAGCCTTTAGACTTTTTAATTGGATCCCGTTATATACACAAACAGAAATCCTCTCGCACTCTAAGAGACTTTATCTTTGTTTGTTCAAAGACTCACAGTCATAAACTCTTGATTTTTTCTGTGTGAAGTCCAGACAACTCTGCATCCAGACCGGGACTGCTTTTTCAGTAGCCCACTGTTATCTCAGCTGTCTGGCCTCTTCATTAAACTCAATGATTTGACTTCATCAGAGCTTCCTGTTTCCTCAGTGACAGACATTTAATCAAAATCCACTTTATTTATATAGCACATTTTTTAAGTTGTTGTTATAAGTATAAGCATCATCTGTGAATCTATTATTATATGTATAGAAACCATATAAGGTCAACAACGACCAAAGCAGGGGAACACACCTCCTCCAGTGTTTGTATAAATATGACTCTCCAGCAGCACTGTTGAAGTCATCTCTCATGAACAATTTCAAACAACCTTTTGAAAAGTATTCACTCTCTGTTCCTCCATCCGTCTATCAACAAAGAGCCCACATCTGGTCCTTATTCTGCACTCCTCAAAATGTATAGAGACTGTCAATATTTCATGTCTCATCATTATTATTTAGTAGAAACTGAGCCAAGCCCTATCGCAGACATGTGCTCCATATCAGAAAAGTTCCCTTTCATAGAATCTCCTTCAGGGCCTGGGAGAATAGGAAGTGTTAGAATAAGAACCATGAATTCTGGATGAATCCGTAGCCCTTCATACCAAAATATCCCTTACACTGGGGTCAGTTTGGGAGGTACTTTTTATGCAGACAGCTCTTGCATGAAGCCAACCCAGACTGGCCTCACAAGGTGGGGTGAAAATCTATGTGTAGCAAACAACAACACATAAACGTGATGCTTAGAAAGGAATTAGGACAGGATTTGCGTCATGTATGGAGCACAAGCAGTCTTGAAGAATATTTCTTTAAGATAGCAAAACATACTGTTGCTCTGAGTACACACTAAGTTACTGTAAGCAGGAGAACTGTAAAGCAGAAGTGCAACAGCAGGAGGTTGACTTTAAAAGAAGTTAGTACAGCCTGTTGACTCTCTGTTATGAAGCTTTTCAAATCATTCAACTCCCATTAGGTATTAACAGTGACCCTTAAAGTATCAAAGTATACCATTCTATCAGATCCAACCAGCGCTGTAGTCAGGGAACGCTGAATTATGCACCAGCTAGTCAGTCCTCATGAGTTCTGCATATTAATGCCCGTCCTGGCAGTTATCATTCAGCAGTGTCTGACAGCAGGAGGTGCAGAGAACAGCAGAGCTGGCAGAGCCAAGAGACTTGGCTCTTCTTGGGTTCTAGCATGCGTGGACTGTTTTCTGGGTGCTGGCAACAAGCAGCCCAAAGGGCTTTATCAGTAAAAGACACTCACTGGGAATGGGTTCCTAAAACCATTCCATTGAATCCAGCAATGCAAATTGACTTGCAAATCGAACTTGACAATATGAAAGTGGTAATCTGTAACATTGACAAGACGTCTACTGCCAAGCTGTGGTGAAGCTTTCCTAGTCAGCTGTGAATAAAAAAGGAACAAAGTAGCACAGTATAGCTCAGAGTACAGAGTTTCTGCTTTTTGTGTAAACCTGACATCAACTGTGCTGGCTCTCTTCAGCAGCCGTCTTACTGTCAGACACATGAGATACAACCTGACAAGCTAGATAAGCTTACCAACACTTCACCAGAGTGTCTCCAGCCACTTCATGGATGCTGTTTGCAGATTTTTGCAGTAAAACACCACAAACTTACACCAATGACTAAGTAACATTGGGAAAAAAATATTACTAGCTAACAACTCCATACTGACAGATCATTAATGTTGTAAATTTCCAAAAGATACTACGACAGTCAAACGCAGATGCTAAGATTAGGGATGATCCAGGCACAGAGCTTTTCAGGTATCGCTTTGTGCCTTTTTCAGAGATTATGGTTTGTTGGGAGCAGCCTCTGGTGATCCAAAGCTTCAATGCAAGTTAAAAGATTGAAGACTTCCTGAGCTCAGAGCCAGGCATTTGCCAGAGTCAGTCAACTGTTCTGTGAGACACAATGGGTGACTTGGATCCAAAGCTTGCAGACACCACAGTAGTGCTAACCAAAGTTGGTTGGGATTTGCACATTTTACGAAGTTGTGCTGTCACAAGTATTCTACAACTCTACAATCTTATTTAGCAGACACTTTTGTCCAAAGCGACATTCAACACAAGCACTAATTAAGTATCTCTAAAAAAGGTATAAGTGCTTTTCATCCTCAGATTTTTCAAGTGTTAGGAGGTCTTTTGTTATCTAGCAAGTCACAGCCCCAGTATTAACCATTTGCTTCATAGTTATTGATAACAACTAAAAACTGTTTGCACCTCCATATCTTTTAAGAACTGCAAACTTATATCAAGCAGTCTTCATTTCTTTCTAGCAGCGACACATGAGCACACTTCCCATATACCCAATTCAGTTAGTTGTATTCAGCACCAGAGCTGGTGCACAGCTCATTAAATTATTCTGTCAGTTTTAATAACAGGAAACTTAACACCCTCCTGATCATGGAAAATCTGCAGAATTAAAAGTTATAATTTGGTTTGAAAGTCATCAAAAACTCGCTTTTCAAAAATTGTGCACCCCTGTGAACAGCTGTGACTGGGAACTGTAGATCTCAATGATGCAATAAAACAGCATGCATATGATGATCATGTTAATTTTAATAACAATTAACACCTATTAGTTAAATGGTGATGAAATCTTCCAACAGGAATATGCTTTGAAGACTTTCTTTGAATTGAGTATAAAACATTTCAGTGCTTCAAAACACATTCTGTCAAATGGTCACGAATCACAAAACAATGTTAGTCATAGAATAAAAGCGCAGAGTGGGAAGAGACTGTCACTGAACCCAAATGGTGGGCATCACTGCTCCCCCTCTCCGTTGAGACCCCTCCTTGCAAGGCATCATCACTAAATGTAATTTCCTGTGCATTTGTGCCCCCAAAAGCTTGACCTGGTTCACTGTTTCTATCTTCCTCCGGTTAATGCATTAAAGGATAAATGCATACAATTTACTCATGATGGAGAGAACAAGCTTTTAAAGCAGTGCAGACAATTTTAAACAAAACATCATTTAACTCCTTTTGAAATGGCATCCGGGTCCGTGAACTTCTGTTCCATTTGTTCACACACCTCTTCTGACTCACTCCATTCAAATAAAAAGAAAAACAACACAAGCAAATGAATTAGCTGATGTTTACCCTTCATATACAGAAAGCATCTTGTTACATAACTATGCATTGTGAAAGTATCGCTCCTGCAAAATAAAACGTATCCGCAGGTGAACAACAAATTCTTGTTTGAATTGACTTGTTTTGAAATGAAAACACAATGTTCTTGAGTGATATCTGAAATGACCTTGCAACAATCCATTCATGGTTCCCCGTTGAATGAGAGAGATGTTTGCCCCCAGCATTTTGTTATGCCATTCCTCCATCTTTAGAGAGCAGTTTTATGACCTGTGTATAAGACATATGTGCTCATTTTAACTCACAACACATGTTTAAAGTGGTGTGACAAAGATATCAGTAAATAATGACCCTCATTTACTTGCTCCAACACACCATGAGCATGTTTAATTCTTAGATGGTGTCTGAACTCACCATCTTTCTAACTGATGTTGGCACAGCATCCCTGGTTAGCCTCAGCAGCTGAAAATACGTGATAAATAAGTCAAAAAGTGTGCAGTGCTCTGGGTTGTTTACTCAGGGAAACTCACCATCTAATTCAGGCTCTTAAGTGGAGGCTGCCAGAAATGGTTTCAGCCGTGTCAGCTTATGGCTTTTTATTAAGCTGTCATTTTGTTGTTTGGCTGCAACATCTGAGTAAATTCTACCAAGCAGAAACTATCTTAAGACCTCCTGTTGTAAGCCTGGCATCTAACTGACTGGGTGCCTCCGTGGCCTGAAGCATCCTGACACTTGGCAACATGTGTTTACTTTGAAATTTTTACATGTAACAAAATCAATGTCATTCACTTTCACAGTCCATTTAAGAGACTTCCACAAGGCTGGAGGCACGTGTAGCTCAGTGTTAAAAAAAATCAGACACATAGATTGACTGAATTTTGTCCTTTTTGAGTTTCACATTAGAGCTAACACAAAGGTTTTTTGTAGTTGTTATGATTACAGAGACAGCATTTCATCCCCATTATGAGTTTGTTTTTCCAATCAAATAAAATCTAGTTTTGTAGCTCAGACTTTTAATAAAGACAAAGTCCTTGTTCCTGCTGTCTCTGCTCTCAGTCTGACTGACAGGTGTTACCTTTAAGACACGTGCTGTCAGCCATTTGTTTTCATCTATGACAGGTGATGATATTCACTCAGATGGCAACAAATATCCCACCAAGGATTAGCCTTTTAGTAGGGCTGTCACTTTAGGGTTAATAAGATTAATTCATTACTACCCAAATTAATGGCTTTAAAAAATTAATGTGATTAACTCATTCACTGCCAGCCATATTCAGCACATCTTGCATGATCTTTCAAGACCCAAATAATATTGTTTTCTCTGACTATGTAAACACCAAAACTACCTGAGAAGAGTGGACTCTCTTCTTTTATGTCTCTCTTCCTGTTTTTGAACAAAAAAACAGACAAAATGTACTTTTTTTTAGATCAAGTTCATCTCGGGTGCTCATCCTTTGATCCACTGCATGATCTCTGTTGTCTTTTTTTCACCACCATAAAGCCACTCTTTCTTTCCGAACAAACGCGACGCATACTTAGTTTGAGCGTGAGCTGCCTGAACTTTTCTGACTTGCAGCGTCTTGCTATGTCTCGGTCATCTCACATCTTCTCCTCATATTGATGCAAATCGACGGTTTGATTGACGCGTTCCACCAGACCCTGCCTCTACCCGCTCAAAAACACAACTTACTTTTATAGACGCAGTAAATGGTTGCATAACGTCAATGGCAGCAAACATGGACATTTTAATATTGCCCAGTTGAAAAAAAAAAAAAAAGGATTTACAAATCTTTTCTTCTTCATGCATTAGTCATGCACTACAATTTTATAATTCCCTAGAATTAAAAATCTTTATTTGGGGACCTTAAGCAGATATGAGATTAAAATGTGATTTATTAGATCAATTAATTACAAATCCTGTAATTAATCAGTTTTTTTTTTTTCGCAGGAGGGCACTATTATTTAGTAAATGTTTATTTCTGAACCATAACTTATTTAGCTGAGGTTTACTGTGTTGTTCATCTTTGTGTTGAATTCAATTTCTCCCACTTTACATTTTATTTTTTCTGGGATGCAGGGACCTCACACTCATTGGACATCTGCATCCCATGTATCTCCTCTGAGTAGTGTACATTATTAACCTGAGTAAGATAATGGGATCAGCTGTTATTCTTGTATTTTTTACTTTATGTAGTTACATAATATTAATTTCAGCATTTAACATCTTCTAGTATTAATTACAATGAGGCCTGTTAGATTAATGTCCAGGTCACAGACCCCTTCAGCAGCAGAGGAACCTCTCTCCCACTAGTTGTCATTTTTATTCACTCACAGCCAGCCAGACACATCTGGGGTGATAAGCAAGATCTTGTTACTGTAGCAATCAAGGTCCATCTCCTCATATTTATCTCATTGAGAGACTTTGTGTCTCCCAGCTTGAGTATAGTTACATCTTCACCACTGAACTGCATGACAGTTTAGTGGTGATGGCCACACAAATTGCTTCTAACTTGAGTGTTATCTTTGTGGATGGATAAAACAGCAGAGGGATGGTTTGACAGAAATGACACAGCATTGCACTCTCCAGCCTGTGTTGACGTCACCATCTGGGTCTAAAATGGATCATCTAAAGAAGGGCTCATAAACACCAATATTATATTTTATTGGTCAAAATAGTGTAGTTTGGCTTTTCAGTGTCAAGTTTGATATCTTTTTTTTAGTATTGCCTTCCTTAGATATTTTAAATAGCATTGGTTTTGAACAAGTTTTATTTGAGCAGTACATCTTTATTCTTGTAAGAAAAAGGGTGTTAGAATTGACTGCCTGCGGAAAATAATAATGCTCACAACCCTCCTTAAAAGCATCATCTATTGATTCAAGTTTCATAACAAAAGGCCAGAACGCAAACAGTAATGGGTCACGCCGCATAGTTTATGGTCAATATGTCTCTCTTTGACATCACACAACCAAATCAAACCAGCTGCTGAAGAGACTGCTTTTTATTTGAAGACAATCAGCCTAATATCACCCTGTTCTGAAGAAAAAAGGAAGACTGATCTTTCTTTCATTTCACTACTTAACCATCACAACCATGATAAATTGGGAGCAGATGCTTAGCACCTAATTGGCCTCCATAAAATCTTTACACAAATATGAAGTTCATAACACATAATACAGGTCTGTGTTGTGGGGATTATTTTCCTCATTGGTTTTAATAGTCTCATTTTCTGCCTGTCACACATCATCACAGTCAGTAAATGAAAGGCTCTTTCTGAGGACAGGAGTGCAGGAACTCTAACATGCACGGGTTTGGCCAGCACAGGAAAGTCATTGCTGAGTAATGAGAGCTCTGATTATGATGACTCCTGCATAATAACTTCTACTGAACTCTCAGTGACCGGGTTCAACTGCCAAAATACAGAGAGGCACTGGGAATACTTTACAACAACCAACACCTTAATATGGAGACAAATGTGTCAATCCAGATACTAACACTGGACTAACTTGAATTTCAATAAATGGCACATCTGCAAAGGGCGAGGAGTTGACACAAAGCGTTTCATCTGAACGACAACGGATTGAACTGCAACTTGAAATTTCTTATTTTTTGACGACTTGCCTCAAAAATGATTGAAGATGAAAGTGACAGAGGTATTTCCAAAAGCAGACAACCCAGAAACAGCTCTGACACTGTGTAACCTCAAAAGCGATGGACGAAAACTCTGTGATTTAGGCTGCCAGTGACATAACAGAGGACATGGTTATAACTTTGAGATATGTGTCAATATGAGATGACTGCTGCACTGTGTACTTGTAATTATGTCGTGTCAATTCATTTCTTTATGAGACAGGCAGAGGAGAGATACGACAGAAAATGAAGGGAACCAGAGAGGAGAAAGGCATGCAGATGATGTCCTTGGCTGAAATTGATCAGAGACATTGTGGCTCATAGTAGGCTCTTGAACTTAAGGTTACTAAGACACTGGGATGCAGCGTATCACACATCTCACAGAGAAGTTCAGATCACAGATGGAGGATCACAGTTTAAGGCCCACAGATCAGATCAGCAAAAATAGAGATATTCAAATAATCCCTCCTCTCCTAATGAAGCCATGTCTCTGGTCGACTAGGCATTTACATTTCAAGGGACAGTTAAACCAAATACATCCCTATGCATCTCAGTAACAGGACCATCAACCAACACAGCTAGCTAAAGCCTAATCATAAAAAAATAAGGCTTTGATGGTAACTTCAACATTCTTTGTACATCAAATTAAGAAAAACAGTACTTAAAAGATTGGATTAATTTAAATTATTTTTAAAGTGACCTGAGTCCTCCTCTGTGTGTGTAAATGTGTAGTTACATTAAGTACACTGTGTACATAATGCACTTACTAGAGGTGTGAAAAAATAGTGATACGGCAGTATATCACAATGCTTCCACCTGAAATAAAATATTGATGTTTATTCTTACTATCGATATTTTTGTTAAATGAAAATTCATATTTTAGGTGAGTTGGAAGCAGAATTCGTCTTCTGCACCTCCACTGCGATGGATGGTGCCTAAGAGCTACCCCACTGTTTGTTGCCCATACACTTTATAATAAATATAATCTCAAAATATATTTAAAATATTTTATTCCTAAACTTGATGATGTGGGTTTTGATGCTATAAACATCAATGTTTCCTCTCTATTTTTGGGTCAGTTAGTTTAAAATAATTAGAGTTTGTTTTACAGCATAGTAGACAGATGAAATAACAATCCTAGTTATGCTTTGTGCAATATTAGATTTTTATGAGTAACACTGTTGGCACCAAGTGACATTTATCAGTTTTACCAACTGACCATGTCTTTCAACTAATAATTTCTTTTGCAACATTAGTTTAATGTCACAGTAGTTTAAGTGACAAACTTGATGCACTTTATGTTTTCAAGTTAAGTTTTAGTATGAAACACTGCATCTGACTTTCATTACTTCAGACACTATAAAAGAAAAGCTGTTTTCAATCAAATAGTTAACTGGGTAAAATATTGCACTATTTCATAATATCGTGATGTTGTGATGCATATCGTATCTTGACGTTCTTGTTGATACTCACCCCTAGCACTTAGCAGGACAGTGCACAAAATATCCCAGGGTACAGGGTCTCAAATCAAACTATGTAGCTTTGCACTAACCAGAAATAACAATTTCATTTCACCACTGGTCACAGGTGTTCTTCTGTTATCCATTACATCATCAACCATTGTTTGATCCGTCCCTCCACATAGCCAACATGGGGGCCGTTGAGTGTGCCGGCTGATAGATCAAAGTGCACTGCATTTTTCTGTATTGCCAGTGTGAACACACTTCTGCACTCACATTAGTTTGTGTACATGCAAAAGTTAGCAATATTTGACACAGCCTGTCCCCGTGTCTGTGGTCCAGTGTTCACCTCTGGCACCCATAAAGTGTTCTGGTTACACTGCTTCCAGACCAAACATTGTACTTGAAATGGATTTTTCCCTCTTCATTCTTTATCTATAAGTGTCTGGGGATTTTTTATGCAAACTGTGCAGGTTCCTGTCAACAGTGTTTTTCTAAACGCCTTCTCAGTGCAGCAAAAATACGACTCCTCTTCTTAGTTTTAATTACTTCTCTAACGTCTGTCAAATATTGAAGTCTGAGCTCTCACCATCCACATTTTCACACTCAGAGCAGACAGCGGTAGGGGGTCTGACAGACAGACTGACTGGCATCTGTCACATGCTGGTTTTACTGTAAAGTGAAGTGCCTCAGGCGGGAGCACACCAATGTTCCCACATTTTATTTTGCTTATTTTTCTGAAATCTGTTTTGTTGGTTTGACTTGAAGAAATAAAAACAAGGGTTCAGCATTCACAAGCTCTACTTCAGTCTAAACCCTTTTTGAGCAGCCTGTTTTATTTTTTCAACTAATGACTGTGATTGTGACGATTCCTGGGCTGTGGGGACATAGACTCTAATTGTCTGTGGAGAAATTAAAGGGGACATATCATGCTTGTTTCTCCTTTTCACAAATGCCAGACTAGGATGCCTGTAAAGCATTTCTGCCCTCAGTACAAGTCATTTAGTTCCTTCATTGCCCCACAATAGCGTTCTCAATATCCTTATTTTAGGCCATTCTGAAGATCTCGTTGAAACGCTCCGTTTGGAGAATGACCTCCAGTAACCTCGCAACGTCACAGCCCTTTGTGCTCTGATTGGTTGGTTCTATCAGAGGGGCGGAGGGGGTAGAGCCAGGGGGCAGTTTTTGCAGCATGGCAGTATTTACAAAATCGCCACATTGAATGGAGCAGACCGAGCGAGTTTGCTGTTTGCCAAAACTTCACCGTAAGGCATTGATAGCACTAATAAAATGGCAGAGTGTAGCATACGTCCTTTGTATTGGACCCCGAGTCAGACCCGGACGGTTCTGCAGCTCAGGAGGAAGAAAATCCACCTCGACACAGATCATCTCAGGACGCTTCAGTGTGGTGAGTCAAACCGGTACTGTAACATACATAGTTTATACATGGAAATATAGGCAGACTTCACCAATAAACTATTTCTATCACAGGGCTCCATCCTGCTCCTTCCCTTTTCTCTGGTTTATCCATCATGCTGAAAGTGTAGTCTAAAGATCGCCTCTACTGTCAGTTCGTCACTATGTTAGCACTCAGTCAAGTTAGCCAGAGCTAGTAGGGAGCTTTATTTATACTCGGCTCTTGGTGGGTGTATCCCTCGGTGGCGGTTGTGTGACTAACTGACTTCACAGAGGAGGAGCTGCTTTATCAGATTACTCCAATAAAAAGAGAGGATCCTAATGTCTTCATTTAGGTCGAAATCTCAAAGCCAAATGTCAATGACCTATTTTCAGAGGCATCAAATCTCGTTCTAAGATATCAGAAAAAATACAATATCTCATTTTTTGAAAATTCAGGGGGTGAAAGGTCTTGTTTTCAACTTTATTTTTTTATATGTAAGTATTAAATCACGGATCAGCATATGTCCCCTTTAAGTCTTAGAAATGTGGGAACACAGGGTTGTGGAAACATGGGTCTGACCCTCTTGCAACTTCTTACTAAACAAACAGATGATACATATTCCGTCAATCTACTGATCACATGCAGCCCAAAGCGAGGGGGTGGTTCAACAATGAACGGTTGCACAACTGCTGAGACAACCATGTGGGAATGTTTGAAAATCCCTTCTGAGGGTTAAGTTGATCTGATAAAGCAGAGGAGTTGAATGATCTTGGCTGAATTGATTATCTCACCTTCTCACTGGAAACCTGAATATAATGATTCAGAATATTATCATAGCCCTGATTAGGAAAATAATTAGCTTACATATTCCTTTTCATTCCTCAAATCAGTTTCCAAATGATTTTCTTGATTGCGGGGGTTTCTAATTATTCCTGCAACACAACCTTTTGATTACTACCACAACAGCATACCAAGTGAAAGCAGTAAGTCCTGAACCACATAAAATTCCATTTGAAAAAACTGATCAACGTTAACAAGTTTGTAAATGCAATCACACACAGCTTTACACAGTAACATGACTTAGTTTTGAGAATCAATCAAAGGAAATACCTCAAACCTTCTAATGTGGACTAAATTATGTGAGATTAACATTATAAACAAATAACAACAAAAGAATATGAAGTAGGAAAGAAAAACAGGTAGGGCATGCTGGATATAAATGTTCAGTATATTTTCTGCATTAAGTGTGAAGCTAGATGATGTGAGGTCATTTCCTTTCCACAGAAACATCCAGCAGAAGTATACCAGAGGGTTATTTATTGCTTTTTACTTTTTGTGAAGCTGAATCTGTCATGTGTAGTGTCTGCACTTTTACTCAATTTAAAAAGTGTATACTTTTGCAAACCCTGACTCTCCTGAACTCCTCTGGGATCAGTCAATCAATCAGTGTGTGCTCATGTGTTTTTATGGGGGAGAGGGAGGCTTGGCAGCAGAGGGAGACGCTTTCGGTTGAATGCTTTCCAAATCTGTGTGAGTCTTTCTGTTGCTTCCAAATTGCCAATAACTGAAAATGAACATACTTTGTTACTCAAACTTTTACACTTGCTTCTCATGTGCATCAATAGTTCATGGAGTCAGAGCCAGATTCACAGTAAATAGAGAGGTAAAAGCCGATACTGATCGATTCAAACATTCCTTCATACTTGGCATTAAGATCTGCCTGAAACACGAACCATGAAACATAATACTCCGCAGGATTATGTTGCAGGGCTGGATTTCATCTGGGCTCTTACATAGGTCAATGTCCCAGTGTCCATGTCAAATTTTGGAGGGGGTAAATACTCCGCAAGTTCTGGAGAGTTTGTCACTTCAAAAGATATTACTGTTATTGTATCAAAAGTTAACTTTAATAACTGAACAGGCGCAAAGCTATCAGAGAAGAGAGGAGGAAATATGAAAACAGAGAAGAGAAGAAAAACAGCGTTACTTTTGCCAGATAGTCCAGATGGGAAACAAGGCAATTAGCAGCAGTGGGGAGGCCAGGCACGAGTTCCCAGCTTAAACAGAAGCTCTTTCTTTTTTTGCGTGCGTGTCTTTGAGTTTGTGTGCAGCACTCCCACCCTGCACAGAGTCACACAGCAGAGTAACGGATGGGATACAAAAGAGAACAAGGGAAAGTCACACACATCAAACAAAGTGTCAGGCTTTAGACAAGAGTCAGAGGGGAGAATTTCAGCAGGCAGTTAATGAGGACAGAGGGGAGACGGTAATAGCTTGGTGTCACCGCTTCCATTTAAACCTATCTGTGTCAAATAGGAAGGTTGAGTTAATTTATATAAGCTGGTACAAAATGTTCTCTTTATGTATCTCTTCACTAGCGGGATAGTTATTCCAGCACTTCAGCGTGTAACAATAGCAAATCTGATGTAATCAAAACAAATATAAAAGAAAGGAGAGAAGAACCTGAACTGCTGAAATTTATACCTAAACATCTTTTAAAAGATTTGAAGTTTGTCAAAGTAATAAATGAATCTTTCACAAACAAGAAAAAAAGGTTGGATTCAAAACTTATTTTAAGATTGCAGCACAAGATTGTATAACTGTATCATCTTTTATTATTTTACTTTTTTTTCCTTCTCTTCAATGTTCTGGTACCCTCGACAAGAAGGTTCAGTTTCTCAGTGCTGTTTTCACGTCTGTTTATTTGGCTTTAGATTAACCTTCAGATTAACTTTCAGGACTTTTTAAAATACTTATTGGAATGATTTATTTATAAACCCAGAAGTAGGGATGGGTACCTTTCACATTTGAAACGGTATGGTATCAATACCCAGTACTTCGTAATCGGTACTGGTACTCAACGGTACCAGCTTTTGATACTTTTCTGTGTTTATGTGGTAAAAAAATATCATTCTTTATAGCTAAGTATAAAAGTTTTTCAATTTATTATATTTATTCTTCAATACGTAACCTTGCAATGCTGCGTTCATGTTTAGCATGGAAAATTGCCCACTCTTCCACTTCCTCATAGTCAGTAGTGTGACGTTGTTGGAGGTGTTGGGTGGGGGAGGTGTACAAGCAGAGCTGGTTTGTGTATGTTTGTGTGTGTGTGCTGTTATTTTCTTGCTTGTTGTGTTTATTTGGATTTGTTTGTTTGCTGTTATTTTGTTTTGTTTTGTTTTGTTTTATATTTTATTATTATTATTATTTTTTTATTGCTGTTTATGTTCACATATACTTTTTCATGTGTATATATCATTTTCTATTTTGTATTACGCTATTCTGCTCTTTACGTTGTTTTGAATCTGAGGATCCCCTCGAAAACGAGATCATTTATCTCAAGGGGCTATTCCTCGTAATAAAGAAATGTTAAAGATAAGGATGCATTTAGGTCCTCAAACATGGTACCTTTTGGTTTTATGTGAATCGGTACTCGGTACTTTTGACTGAATACGGTTGGTACCTATAAAAGTACCTAATTCAGTACCCATCCCTACCCAGAAGCAACACACAAATCTTCGGACCGGAATGTAATGAATTAAATTTTGACAACACTGTCAAAATAAATGCAACTCTGGCCTTGTTAACACGTACAGTATGCTATTCTGGCAATTAGACTCTATTATGATATACAATTGTATGATATTTACAATTTTTAGTTTGCTTTTTAGCACCAGACCATGTGAAAAAGTTAAATGATGATGATAATGTCAAAACTATATCAGGAGCCATATTTTCCCATAAAATCACGTGTTTCAGGGAGAAACATTTCACCCTCTGCTGGAGAAAAGTGGTAACTTTCTCTAATCCAGTTCAAAAACAAAGACTTAAATGAAGAATTGAATTTGGAAAAAAAATTTTTTTGACAAATTATCCTGATTTTAATACTGTCAAACAAAAAATTCCGATATATCCATTTTTTATTTTTTTCTCCCATCCCTAGTATGTGGCTAATTTTTGGAAATGCAGTCAGGAAGATTTTTGATCAGCGCCATGTGGACAGTAATAAGTTCCTTGGCATTATATGTGTGAGGGTGATACTTGTATCAAGCTCAGTAGTTTTGATTTGCCACTCCATACACAGTATCAGGAGCGCTTCTTACATTCACCACTCACTCAAGATGAAGCACAACTACATTCACACAATATTTCAGAAATTTTCAAACAATACAAAATACCAGACTTCTGTGCCATGATTATGAAAATGACAAAACTGCTACATTTTATATGACACATATAATTTGAAAGTTAACTTTTTCAAAGTTAGAAGTAAGTTATTAAAAACTTGTTCCAATATTTTCTGAGCTGCGACTCAACTCGTTGAGCTTGAGATTTACACAGGGAAGAAGATTGCACTTTTGGCCTTTTTGGAGGGTCTTCAACTTTGTAAGCAGTTTTAATTTGGTTTGCTAATGACTTTCCTACGGCCAGTTTTAATTGTATCATATAATGTTGCCAAACGATGCAACACGAAGCAGCAATTAATGAACTCTGACGGATGATATTTTTGAAGGTGTTATTTAAGTTTATAGCTGGACTACACAGTGTACTAAAAACACTTCATCTGCAAATCAGCATCAAAATGTATTTATGGACTTTCAGGGCTTCTCAAAGGTGATACTTTCATGTTGCGTTTCACTTCATACAGACTCACTTTTCATTATACAGTCTGATGGAGGGAATATGTTTATTGTATTACAGAGACCCACGCTTGTTAATTGAAAGAGCTTTTTGGACTCTTCTGGGAGACAGGAACAATGGAGCCTGCTGTAACTACTTAATCAGATGAGTAATTTGCTTAATTATCTGTTCTTAGAGTGGGAAGTTGTGTGATTGTTTGGAAAGCAGAGGTTAGCTGTAGTGCCTTTCAGAGTTTAAAGGGATGATCACAACAAAAAGCTACTTACAGCAGAAAGCTAAACAAATGTTTAAAAAAACTGACTGAAACTTATGAACTTCTCACACACTTATCAGCAGCTCACCTCTTGTAGATCACACTCCAATTACGAACTTGTAATGAGAAAACTATGATGAATCTGCTGCTGTATCTTCTCTGATGATGATGATGATGATGCATCTTAGGCACTGCAATGTACTCCAAAGTGAAATGTAATGGAAGTTTACTTGACTTGTGTCAAAGCAACTTTTTAAAAACTGTTGAGGGATGGGGGAAGAAACAGAGAAGAGAAATCAGCGAAAAGATAAGTTCGATAAGTGAAGGAAAGTAATCTAAGATTAGGCATTTAGAGTAATGTGAGAGGAGACGAGGAGGAGCAGCGGGTCACAACACCAACAGCATGATTCCTCTTTCTGTCATCATGGCGATATGAATTAATGTGTGACCCCCGTTGTATCTTACTATTAACTCTGATTATTACAACTCCTGATTCTCTGGCGCCTGCTGTCCTACATTCGATTTAATCTGCAGTGGTTACCTGTCCTGGTTAAAGAGAAATTCCAATTTTATATCACACTGAGTCTGAGTCCTATCCCTGTGGCTGTTCTGACTACATAACAACACAACACAGCCCGCAAAGCTGCACCAGGTCTGTTTTCTGTGGCAGAGCTGCCTGTAGTATTACTGGCTTGTGCTCCCCTTTCAGAGGGGTGGCATTGTGTGGGTCCTGTGTCCCAGTTTGCAGGTTGGTTGGTGGAAGTCTCTCTAATGAGGACGTTGCAGTTAGAGTAATGAGTGGAAAGCACTCTGCTGAGCTGTTACAGAGCTATGTGTCTGTCAGTGAAAAAGGAGGTATTTTATTCAGCCTAACCAAGACTTCTCAAAACAGATACTTGACAAGGTGTAGCGATGATCCCAGATCAAGTTTATTCTTCATGAATAAACTTTTGCTCTTACAGTAGCCAAGGAAGGACAGGTGAAAGAACGCTACGTAAAACAAAACGTCAGGTTGTGTTCTCACTTTTAAACCATTAGTGTTACAGACACCCATGACTAGTGTTTCAATGTCTGTTCATTATCCAGGTTTCTGACTAATCACCCAGCTGTGTTAATCACTTAATTATGATTAGTCAAAACCCCTTGGCAATAGTTATTAATGCTGAACAGCAACTGCGACACTGAGCACAAACTGATCACACACATCACAGGAAGCAAATCTATCAGTTTATGGTTGATGAATTTATCTCTTCCTGCAGCCATCTCACAAAAATATCTTTTTCAGATAGAACCCATGGACCCTGTGCAGGAAACTTTTTGAGATTATTCTTGACTTAATAGGAAAGCATAAAACCGTTGATTGGGAGTGAATAACTGAGCAATAGACCAGAACATGACAGGCTGAGAAATTAACGAGGGATGTTGAAACAAAGAAGAAACTAGACATAAAGCAACCTCAAATTTCAACACAGCGTAGGCTTTGTCAGTGTTTAAGATCTGTCCAGTATGCGCGTCCAGTCATTACATAAATGGGGCTATTGGTCATAACATACCAATGTAGAATGGAGAGGCAGGCGCAGAACCTCATAAGTCCGGGGGACTTTTTGGAAAACCCCTATCCAACAAATTTAAACTGTGCATGCATACACTGCTCGGTATCGGCGCCTGATGTTGCTATTTTTGGAGGATCGGATAGCATTGGATTTTGTTACGTGATCAGGACCCATCCAGTTTTCATGTGTTTCACTCGTTATGGCTGCTTTAAATCTAACCACGTTGCAAACATGTCTGACTACTTCTCTTTGAAAAGCAACAATAGTAAAACATTGTTTTGCAACATCTGTTAAGTGAGTGTTCTTTGAGGAGGTACCAACAGGGCTCATTTTCATGCAACAAATATGATTCATCATTTACAACAGAATCACCCAATGTAGAACAGAATTTACCCGAAATAGGGATCTGTATCGATTCTGTATCAGCAAAAGATATAAAATATCGGATCAGATCGGAAGTCAATGAATCTGTATCGGGTAGGGGTGTAACGGTACACAAAAATCCAGGTTCGGTGTGTACCTTGGTTTTAGGGTCACGGTTCGGTACATTTTCTGTACAGTATGGAACAACGCAAAACCATTTGCTTGTTTAGCATGTTTATTAAACCAAAAACTTGCCATTATACAGCGAGGGGAGAGGCTCTTCAAGCTCCGGTTGGTCGTTGGCAGCAGCCATGATGCACAATTCAGACACAAGCTCCTGTGGCTACGGAAGCTTTTTCATATCCATTTTCTGATTGGCTCACCGTGAGACGTCACGTCCACATGATATGCCCATGATCGCAAAGCACCAATCACAGAACACTTTCCTCATGAATATTAAAATGACTTCCCTGCTCAGCCAATCATAGACGAGTACTCACGTGAATGTTAAAGAGCCATGTGCAGCGGCTGATGTAAACTTACTGTACTGTTCAAATACAGCACTGTACCGAACCGAACGGCCTCATGGAGCAGTGCGGCACAGATACATGTACCGTTACACCCCTAGTATCGGGGCATCCCTAATGCATTCTCCACATCCACAGGCCTATCCAGCCTTGGAGCCCAGGGCTTGTGCATATGGGCTGTCCAACCATAAGCAATGAAAACACTTAAAGACGGACGATGTGCTCATTCATTACCTTTTAAGACAAAGTATGTGAGCAGATATTTAGGGATTGAATGAATCCTTTAGAAAACTATGAAAAGGTCAAAATAAATTGCAAACATTCTCATTTTTATCGCTGTTTATGTGAAGTGTGCATGGGCAATATGAATCTGTTGACTGGGTTTTTCCAGGAAGTTCCCCAGACAAATGACGTCCTACACCTGCCTCACTTTCATGATGCAATCTGTTAACAGGACAATTTTTGGCTGTTGTGCATGTGGCCAACGCTACAGCCTAATGGGCCATTTCACAACGATACGTTATGACTAATGGTTCCCATTTGTGTAATGACTGGACGTGCATACGGGCCCTGGTTGAGTGTGATTAAAAGACCCACATAGAAGTTTAAGGACCTACAACAGGTGCTGCTGTTGTTTTCGACATCTGTCAATGCCAATGAAAATAGCCTGAAGTGTGAATCAAAATGTTGGGTTAAATGTTATTTTTTACAGTTAAGCAAGATAGTATTGAGGGACTATTCTTTTTGTTGCTTATTATTTCAAAACCAATAAAATCATCTTTGAATCTATTTTTGGTATCAACTTGTTGGCATATTTATTTGATAGCTGGACAATAAGTGGGGTGATGTACCTTTAGCCTAAGGGTACACCAAATAGAATACCTTCAGACATGATGTTTCACCCTCTCAGGACTCTTTTTTAGCACAATCATTAGCTGACTATGCTATGCGTTGTATAGTATGTAATTATGCAGCAAATCCAAAGCTCCTTCTCTCAGCCTTGAAATTCTGCAATTTTCTAGGACCTGAAAAATTGGTTTCAAAGTGATTAAATTTTACATTAGAATCTTTCATGATTAAATGACGATTGGCTTAAGCTAACACCTATTAAGAGCTTTAAATCTTTATTCAGAGACAGCTCTACATTTAATGTGGGCGCTGGTTTGGCACATTAAACCTGGTGAGAAAATACAAGATAAGTTAAAGAAGGAGGACTGGGGGAAATTAAAACTCAGAGTGTGTGTTAACTGTGTTCTGCCTGAGCAATCAGAGCATGCATCACAGACAGGGAAACAAACATCAGATTGCTTCTCTTTCACAGAGGGCGTTTTGTGTGGATCAAAACAGTTTCTGTGATTCAGACCTCCATGGTTCAAACGTGGGTTGTTTTAGTGTAAAGATTGTGTGGGTGTGCAAGCTCAGGATGTGTCAATATAGTGACATGTAAATTTCTTTTTTCACCACATGGGAAAAAGGAGTAGAGTAAAAAGGCCATGGAAGACGAGAGAAAATAAGGAATGGGGTGAAGAGCAGAACAGAAAAATACACACTGCATCACAAAGCCATGAGTAAAGCGATGAAGGTATTAATTAGACAAAGAAGCTAAAAACAACATTGCTCAAAATTCTCTGAACAGCACCAGCTGTTTTTGATCCCTGAGATCAAACATCTATAAAAATAAATCCTTTCCTTTAAAGTGATTTTATGGACCAACATATTCAGATTATATTTCCATTGCTTAATAAAGATTTCAAAAGTTCTACTATTGACAAATCCTGATGTTGGACAGATACATTTATCTCAAGTAACAAAGAAAGATGTTTCCCAAAGTGAAGGAAAAAGAGGAAGATAAACGATGTGAAGCCAGAGGAGATGGGACAACATTAAACAGACAGTGGAAGAGCCAGAAAAGCACACAGGGAGGATTGGACGCGTGGAGGATGAAGATAAATGTGATTGTGTGGTGGGAGGAAACATGGGCGAGGGGAAGAAAAAAAAAGAGCTGTTCCCAGTTCAAACAAACTGATACATAAAAAGATTTGAAATGACCCCTGTATTTACTCCAAACAGGAAGCTGGGATGAAGAAATGTGAGGATAGGAAGGAGAAAAAGGAGCTCAACAAGAAAGAAATAGGCAGAAGAGGAGTCATGGTTTAAGCTGACGTGTGTGATAAGTGTGGAAGATTGAGATGGAGAGATTTGAAGAAAGGATGAATAAAGGGTAAGGAGAAGAAGGAGGAGGAGGAAGAGTGAGGCACCAGAAGATGACAGGCGTGCTGTGTTTGAGATGGAGTCAGAAAAAATGACAGACAGAAAGAAATAACGTGGGCCAATAAGATTTCATGTAGGCAGCTGATGGACAGTTGAATGTCATTTTTTGTAAACAGCGCTGCTGCACGTTCTCATCTCATCGTACTTCTTCAGCTGTTAGACAAAACAAGCCAGCGATGGGGAGTGAGATGAAAGAGGAGTGTATGGTGTGTCCCTAACCGAATCAAAGACTTGCTAACAGAACCAGTCACATCTGAGGTCATACGGTTTATAAATGCTGCAGAACACAAACACAATCTCAAAGGCGACAGACCAGGGTCTAAATTAATTTGTGACACAAGAAGAGGCATTGTGTCTACATCCAACTCTCTTAACATTATTAACAACTAAACACATGGCTCACTGGCAGAAACTAAGAGCAAACAAAGAGTGTTTTTATATGCAGATTAGGCATCTGTTCTTTTTAAATATTATCTCAAGCAAACAAAGCTGATTAAAGGTTATGTTCTGGGTATATTAAATCTTTCTTGAACATTCCCATAGCTTAGGGTGAGAGTGCACACATTTCAGCACAGTCCATGGTGGTCATTCTGCTGAGACATGAATTGTACAATATCAACAATACCAGTTTGAAAGCATGCTTTTACACATTCTGGTTTTAGTGCACACATAATAGAGATTTATGTCCCTCGACATGAACGCAGTCACAGTGGAGGGTACGCAAAGGTAGAATGGTAGAATGATTTGTGAATCAGAGAAGATTGAGTCCGTGCTGCTATTAACATGAGATGTAGCACAGTATGCAGGTAAACCTACATTTTCTCCTCTCCACGCCTGGTATCAGAAAATGAAAGAAATGTTAATCTGTGTCAAAGTGATACTCTGGGATGGAACAAGTTGGGTCCTATCACAAGGTTTAGGGCAGAAATTACCCCTAAAGCAGTGTTTTTGTGCAGCAGAAGCCCAGGGCGCACACACCAAACACCCCCTCCCTTTTCGTCGGCCGGTTTCCTCTGCACTCAGACGGGGCCATTTTTTACTTGACCAAAAACACAAATAAACGGACTCCCACCGAAAAAATCTGATATCGGTCTGCATTCACGCTTTATTTAGAGAATTTTCAGCGCATTACTTTCACACAAAAACACAGTTAAATAAGGCTCTAGTTCTCATCGTGTCTCTTCATCCTGGCAGACTACCTGCTTTTGTTTATATCTGGCACGCCACGCACGCGGACTGATACACTAAGTGGCGAGCGCCTCGTAGCCAGCTGTGGCTCTGCAGCGGAGGTAGCGCCGTTTTACGCCACGATGAGAACTAGAGCCATATTTAGCTGTGTTTTTGTGTGAAAGTAACACGCTGAAAATTCTCTAAATAAAGCGTGAATGCAGATCAATATCAGACTTTTTCGGTGGGAGTCCATTTATTTGTGTTTTTGGTCAAGTCTGAGTGCAGAGGAAACCGGCAGAGGAGCAGGGACGGGGGTTTGGTGCGAGCGCTCTGGGCTTCTGCTGCACAAAATCACTGCTGTAGAGATAATTTCTGCCCTAAACCTTGTGATGGGACCCAACTTGTTCCATCCCGGAGTATCACTTTAAGCCGTCAAGAGCCTCAAAGAGCACACACAGGCCAAATTTTGACTCGTGGTCAAAGAAGCAGTTGTAAATGATCTAACTCCATACAGTGTGATCAAAAACAGCTGCTCCACTAAAACCCTCTTAATGAGATGATACACTCTTTGTATTTTTGAAAAAAAGTCAAAAATTACTGTGTTGTTATAAAACCTTACTGTGAGACTGCTTTTTTTCAAGCGATGGCATTTTAGTAGTAGTAACTTAACAAGACTCCTTAAAAACACACACAGGAGAAAAACAAAACTTCAAACCACAAAGATTCAAGACTCAAGAAGAGGTGATGCAACAAAATGGAAAACATACTCTGTCTCAACTGTTTGGAGAGCTGGTATGGAATTTAAAATGAGCATATAGTTGTTTTTTTAAATAATATTTTCAGTTTCAACATTTGATTTGTTGGCTCTGCACTACACTCAGAAGCTACAGCGTACCGAGAACTGAACAAAAACGTGTTTGTCATTTTTTTTCTGGTTTCAGGCACAGACAATGTGAGAACTGCATCAGACTGTTTTGAGGGGAGAAGGGGGGTCGCAGCAAATGACCATTCATTCATTTTCCTCTTCATTTTATGACACGGGGATATCACACCGTGGGCCAAAGCACTAAAGGAAAAAGCTTGATACAAATTTGAGCTCATACTACCCACCTCTTCTCACAGGGAGAGATCTGGTCTTATCAAACTGGATTACACAGGATGTGAACCTCAGAATAAGTGTTATAAGTGTCTTTAAATAAGACTCTGCCAACTTTCTGCTTATGAAACAGAGTGACATGACCTAACACCTCTTTATGACCGCAAAAAAGCAAACATGACCATCAACACTGAAAAAAAAAGTTCCTCTACATTTTCTTTCAATGTTTGCTTTCAGCCGGGGTCAGCTGACAGCTCAGACATCAGCAGCACTCAGTCCATAAGCATCTTTGTTTATGGTTTCCACAGAAAACACCCAGAGCGACTGATATGGTTTACAGTGGAACAAGCAGGATGAGATTTTTCATCTAAACAGCTCTTGTGAACGTACAGGACACGCTCAGCAGAGAAACAGAACATACAGCTGTTTGCTAATATTGACTCAAGAGCTCAAATTTCTCACAGTAGCTTCAAGAAACATGAAATGCCTGTTTTATGTCACTTCAGTGTGTCAACAAAGACTGTACATTCCTCAGCCAGTCAAAGTCCATGAACCCTGAATAAATATCCATTAATACAAACATTTAACATGAAATCTAATTTCTGATAATGTGCTCTCACATATATTCAGCTGTAATGTAAGGACAGATCAGAGGACTCTATTTGTCCAGGAATGTATTCTGCCTCGAGCCATAAAGCGGCATCCTGCTGCGTTCACCCTTTGCCTTCTTGCTGCCAAGCACCGCACCCGAGTGGGAGAAATCTGTGGGAGTGACCTTTGGTGAAGCTAAGCAGTTCACTCCCTGTCTGAGTGTTTAAAGGTTTTATGTTAAGGTCAAGTGTATGAGACTCATATCAGCTGGGTCCCACTGGCACAGGATGGGAGATTTTTGTGCTGCACAGCCTCAAAAATAAAAGATCCAGAAAGAGAAAAACTGTAAAACATCTACAATAACATGTGTTACATCATTTTAACCTTAACATACAGATGTTTGCTGCACAGCTGTAACTAACAGGTGACCTAGTCCTCTGTTCATAAAACAACACTGAACATATGCTACGTTCAGCTACTCATTGGGGGGTTGATCACTTCTTTGAAAGCTCTTCATATTTTAGTTCGTATGAACTCCTTTGACACACAGTATTTTCTCCTTTCTAATCAATTCCTTTTTAAATGTTTTTAAAAACTTCATCACTGAACAAGATGTGCTCCAGCACCTTTTCCTGGCACAGTGCAGCTCTGCTCACAGTTACCTTTGCCAGAATGAAAAAAAAACCTGTTAGGACACTCTTCAAAGCTTTAAGGAGAACTTGAACAATGAGAAGAAGAGTGTCAGGAAAGAGAACGTGGAGTGAAAAAGGAGCAAAAAAGATCAGAGGAAGACAAAGGATTGGAATCCTCTCTTTTAAAAGATAGTCCTCTGGAACGACTGTGACATTTCAAAAGGCCAGACTTCCTGAGAGGCATTGACTGCTTCCTCGATTAGAGTAGGCCAATCCATGATTACACATATCAATAACATCTGATCCCAGGCTCTGTGTGCCATTTAATACTATGTACAGTGTATGTTTCTGTGGATCAGTGTGCGGTGGTGTGTGTGCGCCTGTGTGTTAAAGAGATCGAAGCATGTCAGGGCTCTGGCTCCCGTATCTCTCTTCAAGGATGTGCTGGTCAGTCAATTCACATAACCTGATTAAAGGAGAGCAAACAGGATCTGTGTTTACTGGCAATGGGGATTTCCAGGAAACTTATCGATGAAGCATTTTGGATTACACACTCTCAAAGTGTTTGTGAGCAGGTCTGAGACGCTGATCATCAAAGAACCCAACATTTTGTACATTACACTAAGGCTGCAGCTCTCGAATATTTTAGTATTTGAGTATTCTACTGAAAATCCCAACAATTAATCAGATAAAATACATTTTTGTTTCGTTAAAGAGCAGTTATTTTTCAAATGAAAAATTTTCTCTTTAAGAAATAGAATTTTCTGATACAGCATGTCAATAAGAGCACTTGCTTTGGTAGCTGCAAAATTTGTAAACACACTTTGACACATTTTTTGTGCCTTGTACATCTCGTCAAATGTTGCGGACCCAAATGGCACCCGATTCGTAGAATGACCCATTGGTCTCCAAACTCCAGAAAAGAGGCTAGATTTGTTGCTAGTTGCTATTTTGTATAAGAGGTAGCTTGAGAGGTCTGAAAACTCTCTTAATATGGCCCCAGCTCTATTTAAAAATACCACTCTTTGATCTTTTTTACAATTAAACGATTCCTCGAGGCAGAGAAAATTACTCAGGAATTTTTTGTAATTGAGTACCTCGAATCATTCGAGGAATCGTTCCAGCTCTACTTTATACTGTGGTGTTTTCAAAGGACAGTGGGGGGTAGATAATAAAAAAGATTTTATCATGTCATGCTATGGTCCTGGATGCTGGATAAAATGTTGATTAAAAAACAATGCAGATCGTTTAAGCATGTGTTTAATAGAAAACTGTTTAATAGCCAGCATCACAGATAGTATGAGGATGTACAAAGGTTGATGGTAGAGCTAGTGTGTCAGAAAAGCCACTATTTTGAAAAAAAAAGTCTCATCAGTTCATATATCTTTGTAAATTCATAGAAACAGTAACAGCCCAGACTATGCTGCACAGAGTTATAAACATATAAGACATAAAAATTACAGTGATTTAAACTCTGGTATGCATTTTATAGCGTGAGTATTCATTTTTTAAATGTGTCATTTTGATGTTTGGCTTCCACACTGCTCTTGGTGACTCGAGGGAGAGAAGAATAAACACCTGAATTTACAGCCCTCTGAATGATTTAAATTATGCAAGAAAGGACAAAACTTTCAGTTGCACATGATCAAAGAGTCAGCACAAAGTCTTTTATCACACAGAGAAAAAATGTTTTTCAATCCCTTTCTTTTGATAACACATACACATACACACACACACACACACACACACACACACACACATGCACACACGCACACACGCACACACAGAAAACCCAACAACTTGCTGATGAACCCAACTTTGCCCACGTGTGCCAGCTGGCACGGCAGAGAGGATCACAAACACTTTCCACTTTTCATTGCACGTCATCCTTTCTTATCCGTGCTGTTCAGGGATAACAATTTCTTAGTGTCAGGGTTTACACAACTTCACACTTCAGGTGGATGAAGCAGGGCTGCACCAGTGAACAAAAGTGTTTTAACAATTTAAAAAGCTGAAACACAACTGTGAATAAATGTTACACAGTCTTTCTCTTTTCTAATTTACGCCTGGTTTACACGTCTGCATTTAAATCGACTCAATTTCTGATGTTGTCAGTCTGCGTAGACCTTCCAATGCAGAAGCTTTTGGAGAAAAATTGTGTTCTCTGTATTTACAACATAGCCAGTCTCTGCATAATGGCGGTATCTCATCTCCAACACCTCCTTTCTGGCCCTCCTTGGAATAGTTCAAGTTGGATAAACAGCATTAATTTCAACTTAAAGCTATGGTCTACAATTTGGAAGCTTGGTAATTATTAATAACACTGTTTATGAGCCTGTTATGGTCCGACGGTCCGATCTGCGGAATATAAAAAGCAAAAGGAACAAAAAGAATCTATTCAGTACATTAGCTGCAAAACGGCATAATAACTGACCAATCCAAATCGCCGTTCCCCTCATTTCTGGTTTGTGCATGAGTCCATCCAATCAACTGTCTACCCTGCTCTGCACCATCCTGCCCATGGCCCCGCCTTGTCCTTCCCCACTACCCCTCTCACGTCAGCTAACTGCTCAGCTACTGAAGCATCTGGAGCCAGAGAAGACCCAAACCAGGAAGCTGTTACTGTTACCCTCCACAGCGAAGGGAAGAAAACTAAATAGGCTGAGGAAAAGGCTAAAGCAAGGAAGAATTATGAGTGATACAGGTGCCAACGGAGACTGAATATTGGAGAAATGTACGAGGGATTTGGGACTGAGGACTGACGCTGAGACTGAATGTTGCTGGTTGGAATGGGTCGGCTCTGTCAATAGGTTTTAGCATATGTTAGCCACACATCTTTAGCATTGTAAACTGATCTGGTGAAGACACGCCAAGAAAGCTAAAGCCTCGCCCACAGTCGCCTCTGCTCTGATCAGCTGGCAGTGGCAACGCCAGACCTGCTTCGCCTCGCTAATTTATGGGTTTGATCGCGCCAGTCCAATTAAACAAGCTACCACCATGTGTTACAAGGGGGATGTCTGTCATGTTAGTTACATTTTCTGCTGGCCTGCTTCCTGCTCTATTGGAGGGGACGTGTTGTTAAGAGGCGAGATATATACGAGCTGGGGGCAGGATCTTAGAACACAGGGGGAGGCTGCGTTTTTCAAATGTGTCTCATCAGCTAAACTGGGTTTCAGCTCGTAGATCATAGCTTTAAAACACTTAAATTTATTGTGAAAAAGCAAGTGTATAACCTGATCGGAAACAGCCAACTTATGTTAGGAATCATACAGCTGACCCTGCCCTCGTGTGTATTGGAAGAGTACTGCAGAGCGATGCAGACTCATCAGTGCAGAGGTACTCTGCCTGGCCAAAAAAAGTCACCACCAAAAAAAAAAGGTTACAGACTCTATTTTGTTGGACCGCCTTTAGCTTTGATTACGGCATGCATTCACTGTGGCATTGTTTTGAGATGCTTCTGCAACGTCACAAGATTTATTTATAATTATTTATAATAATTTTTGATGATGGCAAAGTCTGACCGCTGTTAGTCAGCAATCAGTGAGGCTAACCGGAAAATAAAACTTGCTCAGGAGTGTAAAGATTGGACTCTGGAGCAATAGAAGAAGATCATGTGGTCTGATGAGTCCAGAGCGATGGGCCACCAGGGTAAGAAGAGAGGGGGACGAAGTGATGCACCCATCATGCCTAGCGCCTACTATCTAAGGCTGCACGATTATCGCAATCGCAATGTCGGCACATGCAATTATGTAATCGCAAAAGAGGATATCGCAATCGCAATCGCAATGTCAGCACATGCAATTCAGATTTTTCTCCATGATAACCAAGCAAGTCTGTAGACTCATCATGACACAACTTTTTTTATTAAATCCCAAGCACAATCGCAATCGCAATATTGTCCACCTAATCGCAAATCGCACCTTTTCCCCAAATCGTGCAGCACTACTACTATCCAAGCCTGTGGGGGTAATGCTATGATCTGGAGTTGCTGCAGTTGGTCAGGTCCAGGTTCAGCAACAGTCTGTGCTTAAAGAATGAGGTCAGCAGACTACCTGAATGTACTGAATGACCAGGTTATTTCATTAATGGACTTTTTCTTCCCTGATGGCATGGCCATATTCCAAGATGACAATGCCAGGATTTATCGGGCTCACATTGTGAAAGAGTGGTTCAACCAAATATCAAAGTGTCTGACCTTTTTTATCTGGTGGTGACTCTTTTTTGGCCAGGCATTGTATGTAGGGCTCACTGCAGCTTAGGATCATTGCAGAAGTATAAACCGGGCTTTAATGTTAAACCAGAGAAAACTTGCTGCTCTTGACAGACAGATTTGAACATGCAAAAAACATGAATGAAATCTTGAGGGTTTTTTTTCTGAGAATGTACACGTTACCGCTGCTCAATAGCGCAGCTTCATCCATCCCTCATACCATGGCAATCAACAAAGTCACTCCAAAACACACAGCATTATTTTAGCTAAACGAAAAGCTTAAACAAGTAAGAATGAATGTTTTTTTTATTCTTACTTGTTTCAGCTTTTCTATTTGATCCTTGTTTCTGTTTAGAAAGGGAACCGCTCTGAGCAAATCCAAACAGTGACATAGACAATTAGCCTGAGTGTTTCTGTTAGATTTCATTAAACAGGGCAAGAGTGCTGGACTGCCAAAGCTGGGTCACATGGTGTGGATATGATACTGGTGGCCTAATGGGAAACATGTTGCTGCCACACAGTCTTTAATTACAGGCAGAGCCCCCTGTTTGACCTGGTTAACACTCAACAGCAAACACACACATGCACACTTCACAGGCAGCCCTGTGCTAAAACACTTGACTGATGAACAAAATCAATATACTTAGCCTACCTGACAGAGGCTCTGTTTCAAGACTATCTGTATTAATTATTGAAAAATCTATCAAGCTCTCTTCTTTCCCCTCAGTCCTCAATTGTGTGCTCATTCTCTCTTTGCTTTAAAGTCTAATTTATGATTCAAAGGAAACCATTAGCACAGAGCACACAGAGGCTAGCACTGACACTTGAGCAGTAGATCCACAAAGCGAAACAGCCTCGGGAATGGAAGTATGAAGTGGGTGTTGTAGACAGAGTGAGTATATCACCTGATGGCTTTCCTGCAGGCTCGCATATTAATACACACACAAGAAGGCAGCAACGCAGCTCATGACAGCTTTTTATTTATATTTCTTACACACCCGTTAATTACAGGGACTGAAAAAAGGCTTTCACAAGTCTCAAATGCCTGGACACAAAATAAAAGTTCTGTAATCTTTGTGTCTGTGCTGCAGCTTCAGCAATTAAGAAAAATACATATGACATACAGTTTAAACTTTGCTGAACTGAACTAAGTTTGAATATCATGTCAGAAAGTTTTCCCCAGAAACCTTTTTAAGAAGCTTAAATACAGTTTCCTTTCAAACAGGACTTATTGTGAAGAAGCCAGCAAGCCAAATAAGATGAGAGGGAGGGTGTTTTCAGGAAGCAGTTACTGTTTTCACATTTCACCCTGCTGGCAGGTGACAGACACAACACTTGCTCACAGACGCACCCATAGTGGAGGTTAATTAAAGACATGCCAATTTTGGCTACCTAGATTTGTGTCTTATAGCATTTCTGCTTATGGTTGAATCAATGATGGCAGTATTATGAGGGCAGCTCTGGAGTACTTATGTAGCAGTACAATTTTTAAGGGGAAGGTAAATTGATGGTTCTCATCCGGTTACAGCCTACACCTTCCTGGCTACAGTTATCTGAATACTGCACTGAGCTCCTCCATAAGTCAACACTTTCAAGATACGAAGGGTACCTGATGCTGCGAGGGGGCATGATGAGAGACAGCCTGATCCACTGAGAGGTGATTTCCTCACTTGTTTTCAGAGTATGACCTGCACAGAAACTTTTAATTGTCAAGTTTACCATGATATTAATCCTGAATCCATGTGTAAGGCTGTAAACCTGGTACCATCTAATAAAAGTCCTTTTTGGTTGGCTAAAGTTTAATCATTTTGCAGTATTGAGAGATAAGCAGAATCAATATTTCTATTGCATGCTCTGATAGTCTCTGTTTCTGACTTTTGCTGAAAAAAAAGTTGGAATGCTGGTTTTGTAATTATGAGAACCAGCAACCATGAACTGTCAAGTCATCTGTTTCACGAAAATTGCATATTTAACAGAGTTTTCAATGTGACGGCTGATGTGCTGTCTCTGGTTATTTCATTTGTGAAACAAACTTGCAAATGTTTGCGTTTTGCTGCCACACTCTGAACTATTTGATTAGAATTAAGCTGGAAAGAAGCCACTTAGCCCCATTAGCATGCATCCTGACTTTAAACAAAGTATTTGGTTTTGTTTGCCTCCATATTAATCATAGTATGCTCAGAGTACAATAATATGTACATGTATCTGGGTGAATTCGGTCAGCAGTGTCTGCCAAACCTGTACCTTGTAATGGCTGAACTTTCTTGAATGTGACCCTTAATCAGAAGTCAGCTGTCAAATTGTCAGTGTCATCACATTAGAGAAGATTAAATCTGACAGTAGGTTGGGACTGCACTGTTCCAAGTCAAATTACTGCAAACGTGATGACAGGCTTGCTACTTTTCCACTCCTGTGGTCCCTGTGAATGTAAATGAGGAGGGAGTGAATTATTTTGTGCTCATGTCTCTTTTCAGCAGCACAAGAGAAAAACCTTCTGGGGTTTTCAAACACACTTTAGGTTTTTGTCTTTCCTCTGTGCAGTATAACTCACTAAGTGCAAAATCTTTTTAAGTAAAAGCAGAAAAAGTTTTATGATTCAGTGAAAACGTAGAAGTGTGGCAGTGAGAGCTCAGGGTAAGTATGATATTGGTATTCTGAGTGAGATGTTATCTCTGTGATCACGAGGCCAAAGCCTCTCAGAGGGCTGAAAATGGATCACAGGACCAATTCCATTACATTTCTGACAGTCATTTGTGGAAACAAGATTTATCTGCAGTTACTGGCTGGCACGCCCTGAGACAGCTTGTCTATTCTTTTACAATCTGTACTCTCACTCTGACTAAGATATATGTGATAGAATCACAGATAAGCAGAGACTGATTTAGACTTTTAAAGATAAATTCTCAAGAATAATGCCCTCAACTCAATGAGAAGGAAAAGAGGAGCACTTGACTGATAATGGCCTCATGGGCAAAAGTAAGAGGACTTGAACGTAGTACAAGTGTTGTAAAAAGCCAGAGGGGAGCTCTGTGCAAGTAGTTTGTATATCATGATGTCCAGAGTCTAATGGAAAAAATATTTACAGCTGATTAGAACTGCTCAGTTACTGAGGTTCAAAACCGTCCAAATGGAAAAAAGAGATATCAAGGATCTACTTGAGTTGATACTTCAGCCTCTTTTCTTCAATCACTGAGTCATAGTTGTTTGTTTGTGTTGGATAAAACACGATTGAAGTCATTGTAAAAGGAATGATGACACGGAGAGTTTGACACTGGACCCAGATCACAAAATAAGATGGTGTAAAAGGTGATGCTACCTCAGACCTTACAACCACTGCAGGGACTATGTGTGACTGTGTAGCTGAGCTCATTTCCACAAAGTGAAACCAAGAACAAAACCAAGTGCATTCAATAAGTGTTTCCATGATCAATGTACTCTCACAATAATCCATGCAAACACTGATGACCACATTTCTCTTTAAGCTGCTGCTTAACAAAAGAAATTCTCAAGCCAACATCCTGAGATTGGTCAAAGATGAACTGAAGTATCTATCACGCCTCAAACAGATACAAACATTTTTCTGTGGCTGAGACTTATGGTAACAAGCGAGCGTTAATAATATATAATTATTAATATTTACTTATAGTTGTGGCTTTGCTAAAGCAAAATCTGATGACTGACAGATTTTATTATAAATTGATAATAATTGATATTATAAAAATGTATTGATAAGTTCTCCACAAAACAGGACTCCACTTGATATTTTACTGAAATACCTTTATTCTGACACAGCCATATCAGAAAATGGCATGTTTTCAGTAATAACTTAACATAATTGAAACAGCTAAATAAAGCAGATGATTGAAAATTCAAAAAATTGAAAACTGAAAAATACTCATCCCTGGTTTAAGGCACAGACACTGTGTGAGTGTACGTTTGTTTGATAGAAAGAGGGAGCTTGTGGTGGGCAGTGTTTCATGCCTAATCCATTTTCATTTTGCAAAACCGCGACATGAAACATGAAATCATTAACGTAAAAAGCAAAACAAATACTGTGACATCAATTTTGGATGATAAGGCCCACTCCCACATTCTAGGTGTATCAACAGCCCTGAAAAAAAAAGTACCGATCAAAGGGCTTCAGATATGTTATGACTCAACACCACCGTCTGCAAAGCTTTCAAAAGTCCACAGACTCTGAGTGAGTGGACTGCCAACAGTGCAAATATACCAGCCGAATAAAAGCTTCTGGATATGCTCTTTGTTCTTACTCAAGCTCAGACCTGTGCATACATCCTCTGGTGATAATGAGTGTTTTAAGGGGTGTTATGACTAACCATGTCGTGCGTAGTTGTGTCGTGTTACCTGTAATGCATTCCCAACAGTGTAAACGAGAAAAACACGATCCATTTCCCAGTAAATGGGGGCTATAACTTGACTCATCTTTCTATTAGACTCACTCCTCACTTTTAAAAGCTGAAAATTTAGAGGAAATGTTTGCCAGAGTAATATAAACTTTGGGGGAAATCGTTCACAACATATTTACACTCAGTCAGGCTCCTGATGGCAGTTTTCAATATTTCAGCAATGGGAGCAATCCATATGAGATCTCAAAAACAGGTGAAGTTGTTTTCTACCTCAGTGTGCTCTTTACTAGATAAACCTGCCCGCTGGAAGCAATATTTCAAAAATACAGCCCATTTCTCAAAATTGAGTTTTTATTCTAAATCACACAGGGAAGTGAGGTATATTATATAATAAATCTCCGGAGTGGTTCCAAACAGTCAGACTAAACAAGCGCCACACTTCCACCGGGCACCAAGGGAAAAATATAGCAGGCTATAACAAAGTGGAGACAAAATGATTTTCAACATACATTAAAGGCATTTCCCCCTTACACTCAGTTTATGTAAAGGAAAGGAAATGAGCACAAAAACTTCTATGTGTTCATGCACAAAGTCGCATGTCTAATATATGATATAAAAACCACAACGAATCCACAGAATAATGATACACCACTGGGATGAGCCAGGATCATGTGCAGCTTGTGATGCTACCGGTGCTGCCGCTTAAATAAACTACTTTTTCAGTAACATGATTTAAAATACCGCATGATACAGCATCTTTCATCACTTTTATTGAGCGCCAGGAACCTGTTTTTTTTTTTTCTACAGAATTGAAAATCATATCTTCAGGTTATAAAAAAACACACCCTGCAATGTATTATCAAGATACCACCAAAGCCAGTGGGTAATAAATAAGAAGAAAATATTGGGAGAAAGGATTTGTGTGGGAGTGGGGCTGACACAGGACTGTAATACCTGAATGAGTACAGTAGGAACAGTCTGGTGGACTGAGATTTAAGAATTGGTGGCCTTGTACATTTCTACAAGACAAACAGAAATAAAGCTGGAGATATATCTGACTAGATGTGTTTCTTTGTGCCAAGTAATCTCAGCTTTACTTTATCTCTGCCTGTGACTTCATATTGTCAATATTCTTTTAAGAATGTGCCTCTGACTTTAAAACCCTAAGCTGTCAGCCTCCACCTCCCCATAATTATTTTTCAACTCATCCACACTCCTCTACCCATCCCTCTGCCTGTCTCATACTTCTCCCAAACTACAGCATAAGGCTACTTAACACCATCTTAACTCCAGTGATAAACAACAGACGAGTCATTCCCCAATCAATCAGCATCCCTGCCTCCCTGCTCTGGGTCTCTGAGGCCGTGCAATTACCCCATCCCCTGCAGGTCTGATTTACTCTCCTCCTCACCGCCTGTCCGGGCTCATTCTCTGCTCACCGCTTTCCCTCTTCACTAAATCTGTGCTGTGTCAGCTCCTCAGCTCCCTCTCACTGTCCACACGTTAATCTGAGTCACACTTCCATTTCCCTTCTTCGAGCCGACACCTCACCATGACGCCCCTCTTAAACATGTTGCTTTGAAAATTATTTAAGAATTCTTTTGAAATTTTAATTAAATTAAACTTTTCCTTCAACTGAGAATTGCGAGGGCATATTTAATTGAACCCTTAATATCTATTTGAATAGAATTTAATAAGAAACTACAAAAATATGAAATGAAGCAACAGAGGGGATATGCAAAGCACATGATGAATAATAAGCTCTCCTCAAAAGACTCTGAGATAGCTGCTTAATGCAGAATTACACCTACAGAAACAATACTATTAGATGCAGTGTGCTGTGTAGCTTTTTGAAACTGCACATTGCCCCTCCATAAGATGTTTAAAAAACTATCATTGGAATGAAAAATGCCAAAAACAATTGTCAATTTTCAATTTGAAAGAAAGTCACTCTAGCCTGCAGCTTTTGTCTCAAAAGAATCGAATTAAGTAAAACTTCTGATATTACATTTCAGAGTCAATTTAATCACAGCAGTACAAGGAGAAACAGACAGCGAGAAAGAAAGGACAACAACTAGTAATTGGAAAAGTTATATCTTACTGGAGGGTTTTCTTCAGCCAGGATGCTGTTTTTGTGCCTCTTCAGCATACTCAGTGCAGGAGGACAGCATTAGAATCCTGTCTGAATCCTCACTCTGCTCATCACTCTCAATGAGGCTCCCATTTCAGTTATTCTTTCCGAAGGCTTTACCAACAGTGTAGAGAGTGTGAGTGTGTGTGTGCTTTCTTTGCTGTCTCAGAGAGGACCAATTTCAGCTGAAACTATCACGGCTGCATCATGAGGACATTACAGTCCAGGCGACATCAAAGGGCTGTTTGAAGATGGAGACTTGGTCGAAAGGCTAAGTCAGCTTTAGGATAAGAGTCCAGTAAGTATTAGGGTCAAGCAAAGGAATGTTTTTTCATAACAGCTAAAGCATAACTACGCCCCAAAACTTTCCCCAAACCTTCTCTTACAGAGCAGCGTGTTAAAAAATGAAACAGAGAAGGAAACAATGGCTGAAAGGTCAGGGAACATGAGGACACACTCACCACTGCTGCCTGATGCAAGGAAAGCTACATTGAGCTCATAACATAAAAAGCTACTGTCAGACTCTTCAATTCTTCATTGGGAAAACAGGGAGTCTGGTGGAGCTCTAACAGTTGCTAGAAGCATATTTATGGACTGAGAGTTACTGTGTGGGTGCCTGGGTTGTACTACAAGATTTGTTGGCTGCGTATTTCTGTGGGGGAGTCTCAGTGCATAGCCAGGGCCATTCTGGAGTTTTGTTGTAAGCATTACTGTTTAACAACTCTGGTTATCAATTCAAGCTTTGGTTACAGAGCAACTATCATGTGCTGTGCTTTCCCCAAGCAGCAACCTCTGGTGTTAAAAAATAAAGCCAATGAGAAGGGGCAAAAAATGCAGTTCCACAAGTATTCCTCGCTCCAAAAGCCAAGGAAACCCCACTAGGTCTCATTTAAAGGCCCAATATGATGGTATTTGAGCTGTTTATAACATACACTAGTCGTCCTTTGTACAAGTTTTGGAATTGATTTAAGAGAAGCATCACAAATTCATGATTTAACCGTAAACGATCCCCACACTTTGCCTGGCGAGTAGGAATGCTTTGATGAACAGGCACTGTGCTGATTGGCCTAAAAGTTTCCTGTGAGGAGCCAATGGCCACACAGCTGATAACTCTGATTTTAGAGTGATGTTACTGTTGTAGACAAGCTTTTGGAGAGAAAGCTACTTCACAGCTTCCATGTTTTCAGAGTTTGCTTGTCTGGAGGGAGACTAAAGTGAACATATGTCTGCAGAGAAAAAAGAAAAAACACATTCATCTCTATTTGGAACATTTAAAATGCAAAAGACAAACATTTTAGAGCCTCATCCGAAACCAGGTTGAGCTACGATGTTGTGTATTAAATTGTAAATCAGCCTCAAACCTGCCTGGTGCACAGTCAGGGTCCCCTCAAGTATAACAACATGTGTCTGCATGTGTGTTTGTGTGTTTGAGCATGAGAAGAGCGGAGAGAGGAAACCGTCTTTTATTACAGCACTTTGATAATACCTGGACTGTGGCCAGAGAACTAATGAAGTCTAATTTTTAACAAAAGACCAATTTCCATGAAATTACACATATCAGTGTTTAATTTGACAACAGGACTAAGGCAAGGCAACACACAGTTATTACATTTTGCTGCTTCTTTTCTGCTTATCTTTCAGGCTTGCAATACCCAATGGCAAAACAAAGCTCTTGGTACCCCCTGTTGAATTAACAATATTACAGAAATCATTATTCCTTTTTGCTGTCTTCGTCACCAACGTCTGAAATAGTAATCTTTAGTGACTGAGAGGCTGAATGAGGCCTGTTTAAAACCCATTTGTGATGAAACAAATGACTTCAAGCTCAGCAGCTGTTAGATGCCTGCCACTCGCGAGCTTTCTAGCAGAAATTGGATTCATAAATTGAGATATAACTGAGGATTAAGACAGTGATGAAACTGGTGTTAATTTGACAATTTGAGCTATTTTGGTCGGTTGATTTGGTTTCAATGTGCTCTATTCGAATCAACGTCACAGACTTAATTTAATTCAGATGTTTTAATACTCCATGAATCAGCACAGGCCCATGTTGGTTGTAAAAAAGAATATTGTACCTGAAAGAAATGTGTGATTGGTGAGTCGTACGGTGACACTGGGGTCCTTAGATGGTGGAATTAGACTCTAAGGTGTCGTTTGTGATGACACATCTACATGGGGGTGGATAATACTACGAGGAGTATCCTACCATACAATGCAATTTAATGAAGGAGATCTGCAGTATAAATTGGCCTCACAGTTAAATAACTTGTTTTGTCATGCTCTTCTGGCTTTTTCTCAAACTTATTTTGATTCTTATTAGTTCGGTTTTGGTCAAAGCCCACAAGTCACGTCATTTTCAGAATCATTAAACCATTTAGGGCTCTTGTGCCTCATTTCAAAGTGTCTGCATTTGCTGTTTTTTTTCCACTTATTTAGCAGGTTTTACCTCTATGTTTATGTAAACAACTGGCAGAGCTGCAGGGTGGAATTGCAAAGAACTGAAAGCATAATTATGTTACACAAAAAGCACAAAGATAAGCAAAAGCCATTTATTTCCCTTGTTTGTTCTTTTTTGTTTCTGCTGTGCCGTCTCATCTTAAGAGGACAATGATAAGCATTTTAAACCTGCCAACACTGGCTCTGGAACAAATGAACTGTCCTATCCATCCACCTGTCCATCCATCCACCCATTTGTTTTTCTCTCCTTATCCAGGTCCTGGTCATGGTGGCAACATCGCCTTATGCCAAGGCACCTCCTCTAGCCATTCCTTGGGGTGTTCATGGGCCAGAAATGCAATCTATTCACCGTGTTCTGGGTTTGCTTCCAGCTGGACCTGCCCACCATACCTCCACAGAGAGCGGTCCAGGAAGCATCCTGATACACCACCTCAACTGCACTGACTGGATGCTTTCAATGCAAAGAAGACATGGTTGTACTCCAGCAACCCAGAGCACAGCCAAGCTTTTGAATAAACCCCAAACAAGTAGAAACACTGAAAAAAAACTTTGTAATTTAACTTCTGGTGTAAACAACTTTTTCCTCAGGTGGATTCAGAACTTCTCCAAACTAATCCACATCTTCACTGCCACTTTACTGAGCAGCCTGTGGTCTGACAGCTGATCACCAGACACTGAACCTCAGTTAACAGCCAACACAACACAGCCACCCTACCATCAATCTGTTTTTCAGCTTTTTAAAACGACTTCATGAATGGGCACAAGAATCAAGATATGAAAATGCAGATGCTGTAACCTGGGTTTCCGTTATCCGGTAATTATCAGACTTTGACTGGTAAAATCTGCTGAAGTCCGACATATTTCAACACCACCGGTCAAAATGTCCGGTGAGAAATATTCCCTCTTATCTTTTATGGATAGGCCTGGTCTATGTGGAACAAAACTTTTTTTTTTCTTTTTTTTGTCAGGCGGTACTAAACTTGTAGCACTGGTTTCATTTACTCCGACAAAGCGCGCAGAACCACAACAATACAGCGGGAGACACATGTCGAAAGGCGAAACTTAAAGACTTTTTTACTAAACAAAATGGTTCAGAGGAGAAAGTTGGTGGTGAGGCTGAAATCCCGGAGGCTGCAGCAGATGATGTCTTGCCTCCTGCCGAGAAGAAAAGGAAAAGTCGGTCGTTTCGGACCGAATGGAAGCTTCTACTGTGCAATATTAATTTTAGTTAACCAATTGAGTCAGTTGATGGCACTCATTTTATTTGATACAGCCTATGCTTTAAAAGAAAGTTTTATAAATTGACATGCTTTGATATTATTCTTATATGTACGTCGTATCATTTTAAGTCTATTGGCATGACCTTAAAAGCACCAAATTAGTTGCCTCAACAAATTTCGTTAGTAAATAATGTGAAGACTTGTAAAATATAACTTCCATGAGGCTATTCACCCCATAGAGTCCAAATGTCATAGTCGCTGTTGAGGTGCGTATCCTAACTGTCATTATTCGGGAGCTGTCTGCGGGACCCCGCTGTTTGACTCCTCATTACCCATTGACTCACAGTGCAGGGTTTATAATCCGTTTTTGTCATCAGTCCACTCAGGTTGTTACACAACTTTACTTTGAAGATGGAACAAATGTTTCTAGGACCAAATTATTTATATTTTTAAATCGCTTTGTCACGTATATCGACAAAGATTACATTGATCAAAAATACACCCCCACTTAATAACAGGAATAGATTTTTTTTACAGGCTTGCTTTGCAGGTGAGTAGACTTTATATATATGTCCTGATCTTTGGGCATATCATTGAATAAATTCCCTTACCACTCTATTGAAATTTAGTCCGCACGAAATTTGACAGGCGAGGGCGGGGCCCTTTGAAAAGTATACCCCCTCCCAGCCTCGCGGAAGCTGCGGGATATACTTTGCAGCATTTAAGCTCGATAAATTCAGATAATATCTGACCGGGAAATCAAACGCTTGTCCGGTAAATTGAAAACCTGCCAGTCACGTTGTCCGGTGCCATTTTTTTATAGGGGAAACCCTGGCTGTAACCTGTTAATAGTTTGGCAAAGTTTTGGACTTTGGAAGAGGGGTTTTCTATCTTTAGGCAGAGTCATTTTGATAAATGAGAACACAGCAATCACTCTGATACGTTCATATGTGTCAAAATAAAACAAACAAACTAAGCTCACCCAGAGGAGGTAGTCTAGCCTGCTTCCGATTGGACCCTGAAGCCATTTATTTCCAGTGACAACACAATTAACCAAGCAACTGGAACCAACAGTCACTTGGCTCATCACACCCCTGTAGCGAATGGTACAGAGGTAACATAAAAATAGCAATGGGCTGGCATTAGTCACTGTCTCCATCTAATTCAACATCGGCAGAGGAGCTGGACGGAGCAGCATCACAGGACTGGGCAACTTATTCTGGCCCAACTACTCTTTCAAAATGTTCTGGTCTGAGAGTTTTGTCCAGCTAGTCAAACCAGGGGTAATAGTCCTCATCACTGGAACATTCTGCAGGCTGACAGAGCTTCTTGGCTTTTTTTGTGACCCTACAGAGGAAGTTAAGGCCCCACTTGTTCCTGCGCTGACTTCAAAGTTTGTAAACTTGTGTATTTTGTGAGTCCTGTACGGTTAGTCCACCCGTGCCTGGTCTGTAGTAATCAGTAGTTTGTCAGCATATTGTGTAAGCTTTGCTTCTCTTTTTGTGATGAATTATCACACCTGTCCAGATATCCGATTGAATCCACAACAAATTTATCCTCACATTTTATCATTATTGATCATAAAGGCAGTAATGCTGCAGTTTGTCTCTGCACCATACTCCCTACAGGAAGTTCTGCAATCACTAAAGAAGCTTCACTCTATTTTTGGATCTGTTTCATTAGTACTGGGAAACTAACCCTTCACCTTACAGAAGCTTGACACCAGGTTAAAAAAGCAATCGTCGACCCATCACAGATGAAAAACAGCCATAAGTGGTGACATGATGCTTTGCACGAAGCACTCAGAGCACAAGTATGCATGAAACACGCACACAGACAAAGGAAAACCCTCGAGCCCTGTGGAGCAGTGGATGAATATCACTTAAATAAAACAACCATGTGTACAAAAGAATAACAAATCAGTGTGAAGGCCACAGATAATGCTTTAGTGGATGACAGTGTAAGAGACAGTAGACATAAGTGCCTCGGTTCAGAGACAATTATTCAATCATGTTTTTATTTTTTTTAAATAAAGAAAACATCAGAAAAGACAGAGTGGAGAAGCTCTAAACTTTTTAATTAATGACTGAAGACACTAAAGTTAAAATACTGTCACTTTTATCCACAGCTACAACCTAAGTTTCAGTTGATATAGAAAATTGGTCCCTTTAATTCCTATCTGTCATTTTCTGTGTAAAAATCAAACTCACTCTTTCGATAGCTTCTATCACTCTGATAAACCTCAGACATGCAATTTCTTTAGCATTTCGTAATTTGTCTGGGGTCTGCCAATTCCAATCCCATTTCTGAAATAACTTGAAATAACTTTGATTGACTGACACTATGTCTTATGACTTTGCTTTCAGGGATATTACATTTTTGGTTCATAACAAAAAAAACTGGCAGTTGATGAACTGTTCTTTGGAATAATGAAAATAATAATAATAAAAAAAACACACAGAACCACATTATTACGTTTGCTTATTTTCACTCAAATAAACTGCCCCTAGAAAGTTCAGTCAAACTTTTTATTTCCCTGTGGTCTCGTGTATTTTGATCCCATGAGTTCAGTTAGTAGCAGCTGTTTTCAAATATGTGGAAAAAAGTTCTTTATTTATCTGTTAAACTAAGAAAGGAAAGCAAAAGCCATATTTAGAGATGCAAATGCTGCATACTTTTCTTAATCACGCTATATTAATCAATTACTTGTTTTATTCCTGGTGACCAATGTCATAAAGTGAGGCTCAAACTGAATAGAACTGCAGCCAGGGAAATAAGTAGTCTCTCTATTTGAATACCAGGAGCATCAGAGCTTTCTGAGCATGCATACACAGATACTGGTGCACCAGCTCTGCCAGCCTGGGAACGCTCTCTGCATCGACCTTCTATCCGTCTGTCAGCTCTGCTTCCAAAGGTCGGGTAAAGTCCTTCTCTCCCTGACTGCCTAAGTGAATGTTAAATGCTGGAACAAAGAGTTTTTATCTTGCTTTATATTCATTAATTATCAACATGCATTAATCTATAATACTGTCTGCAGCGACATCTCACAGCAGGCTGAACTGTTAATCACACGCTCACATGCTGAGGTTTTATCACCCCAGAGTAACCAAAGAATATTACAAGAATAATTCACCTGAATAATATTCAAATGGACTGAGCGGCCCCAGCCTGGAGGTGAAAAAAGAGAGAATCAGGGATTATGCAAATGATCATGCACACACAGATGAAGAGTAACAACACACCTGGTTTTTCTTGTTCAAAACTCTGTGTTGTCAACTAAATGAAGACAGGGTTAGGTACCAAAGTAGTCATTTATGACTTAAATGAAATATCTCATCTTAAGAATATGTGCTCGTAACCTACAGAAGAAAGTTTCCTACATGTATTAAATAGCAAGAGAATAAGGCATGAATGCAACTAGTGGGGAAGTAGCACTGAGATCCAGAGCATGCAGTCTACATGACTGTGAAAGGTTCACATGAACACTACGCTACTGTGTCACAGACACACTGACATGATGCCTCAAACACTCACAGCTATCAAACCTTTATATATTCCATGACCAAGGTTTCCTCCATTACAAGCACTTCAGAGAAAAAAGAACAAACACAAACAATCTCTAAAACAGTGTAATCAATTAAAGTCAAGTATGACAGAATAGCAGCACCTCCCCCTGGTGCTGATTAAAGCTGCTGCCAAACAAACAGAAAGAGAATGGGGTGGATGACGCTGTTGTCACTGGACTTTTGAATTCATCATCATATTTTATGTTTACATTTAGACCTTTTCCTCTGGGAATCACACTTTGTTTAGGGGAGGTTGTCTAAGACTTTCTGATGACTAGTCACATGTTCTGGCACAGTTACACGCAGACCGACAGCTGTCTGACATGAGAAGCTTTAACAACATGTGAAGTTTTTCTTGAACCTCTTTACAATCACCCTGATCAGGCATTTCAGATGTATAGTTGTTTTGTTATTAAATAAAGTAAATTTGAATAAAACTATTTAGATATGTGCAGAGTCCTGTGTGTTGGAACAAGCAGAAGATACTCCTACTTTCATCTGGAGTTAAAAGAAAAACGTCCGTCGCTACTAGTGTCTTTAAATATTGATACTTAGATGAGATTGCCTGTGAACCAAAAGATTGCATTCTCCTACCCTCTTGGGTCCGTAACTTTGTGTGCTGGTTTTTAATTCATTTATGGATTTCTTGACCACTAAGACAATTAGTAACTGAGTACTTTAAAGCCTCCGTTGAAAAAGTTGAGTCAGCTACATCATGTAATCAAATAAACAATCCAATCTACCAATTGAAGTTCCCCTCAGGGATGAATAAAGTGCTTGTCTGTCTGTAACTACAATAAATTTCTTTTTCTTTTTGCAGTAACAAACGCAGATACTTGTTATATCACGTGAAGCTGTCATGTACTATTAGTTTTTACCCAAGTGGCCTAAAAATACAAGATAATGTGGGAGTGCTAAAACCTGCAGGATACGGGAGGGGCTCACCGCAGCATCCACTCCAGAAAAGTTGGTTAAATTGTCGCTCAGTTGGCAACACCCAGTCACAGTTTTATCCACCACTTTCTAACGGCCATCATCATAGCTCACTTAAATCCAAAGTGCTCCCATACAGAAGAACGATACAATGCCACAGGCACATCCTCAGACTCGGCCTTTCCCACTTTCGTCAACACAAAAAATCTCCCTTCACAAGTGTCCTGCTGTTTTCCTAACGTTGTGCATGCATATGAACAATCCCGAACCAATTTTTTTTCATAAACCGTTCTATCCCCAGCTACATCCATTTACTATAGAGTCTATGGCTTTACCTCGGCTACAAAGAAGCAATTGCGTGATGAGTTTGGCCGTATCCCAAACATCAAACAGGGTGAATCAAACCACACATGGGTGACGGACGTGGTCAGTTGGTGAAAATGGTAAAAGTCGAAAAGTGTCCATAATGTTTCTCAAACAAAAATCTGATACTGCTTAAAAAAGAGTGACTATGAATATGATTTTTGGCAGTGTACTGCAATGTAAAATGAAATTCAAATTATTTCAAACGAACTGACCCCAATTTGGGAAAAAACATTAATATCTATAGCATACTGACTTGCTCAGTCCAACAAAACCCATAGTTTTAAGTTTAGAAATGAAATATTTTGAAGATACTTTAAGATAATGTTTTTTTTTTAATGTAATTTAGTACTTCTAATGCTTTTGTAGTTACACCTTTTGAAAATTTAATCAGAATAATTCTTTAATTGGTCAAAAATAGTAGAAATATTGTATAAAATACTATGACTTCAACAGAAATGCAATCTACATGTTTAAACAGACATCTAAAATGTTGTTTTCACAAGCTTAAAGCATATTTTGATACCAACCCTTATCTGCAACTGTCCCATATAAAGACCAATGAAGAATTTGTCTTCCAGTAGACTGGACCAGACTTGTTGCTGTTGCTTGCTGTTTACATGAAACAATTCTATTCTGATCACACTTTTCATCAGACTATAAATGGTCCATGTAATTACGCCCTTAAAGTCTGTAAGGGGCTTTGCACATCACTCTGAATTCAATTGAACATGTATGGATCTGTGACCAGCTGATCCTCTCAAGTAGTGCTGTTTTTGGCGACCTGTTTTAATTTTAGTTTTAGTCTAGTCTTTGTGTCAAACTATTATTTTAGTTTTTATTGGTTTTAGTCACATTTATACTCCTTTTAGTCAAGTCAAGTTTCAGTTGACTAAAATTCTGAGCATTTTAGTCTTATTGTAGTCAGAATTATCCATGATTATTTTTGTATAGTTTTAGTCAATGAAAACTGATGACATTTTAGTCTAGTTTTAGTCAATGAAGATTGTACTTTAATCTCGTCTCTTTTGAGATGTCTCTTAAGATTTGTGGTGTTTTTTTCGGCGATTTTATGGCCACATTTCTCCCCATCTTTTACCACAAGACACTTGGTTTTCTTTTCCACTTCTGGGTAATGAGAGTGTATCTAAATGTCGTTTCTTCTTTTTCTCCCAAAAACAAACCCCGCCTGGCTGGCCATCAATCCCTTTCGTTCTGTTAGACTTAACTTTGTTTCTTTGGTTGTCGTTAAACTTTACTATCCGTAGCTCCGTCTTCCACATAATGCTGCACGAGTGGGGGGATAGAGGAAGTGACGTCACCTGCGTCTGCGCAATACGACCTGATGCAGCCACTGAACTGCAACCCAGGAAATGGAAATAATACAAGATAAAAGTGATACTAACGCAATGACATTACGCCCCATCCCGTTTTGGTTAACGAAAATGAAGACGTATATTAGCAGAGTTTTCATCTTGTAAACCACATTTAGTCCCGTTTTAATTCGTCAACAATATTACATTATATATTAAATTATAGTTTCAGTCATATGACCACCATTCACGTCCCTTCTCCTCCCGTTTCTGTCATGTGATAAAGGTTTGTTGATGTTGATATTTAGTCATAATTTTCGTTGACTAAAGCAACACTACTCTCAAGCAGGTTAAATATCTTCCAATCAGATCACCAGCCTGTCAAGCAGTGAATTGCTAATATTGAAAAATGTAATTTTGGGTCCAACGTGGCCCAATCAGTAATACTCCCTACACCTTCACATATTCAGAAATCCCCTGAACATTGCTTAATTACAGACAAAGGCACCAGGTTAACTCTACAGCAGAGCAAGATCAATTTTCTTAACAAAAGGCAAGAAAAGGTTGAAACCATTAGGAGGTGGTTCTTACAGTGAAAATGCATGGGTGCATTTTAATCAAGAAACAAGATAGCAAAGTACAACCCAACAGCCCCTGAGTTTAGGGACGAGTGAATAAATGAAAAACCAACACATGGGAATCCTTTTTAATTACAAAAAAATAATGACAAATTTATTTCCACCCACATCAAATCAGATAAACCATTCTAAAAGCAGGCCTGCTCCCTGAGATCAAGCCAAACAATTTATCAGTGATATGGGTAAACATTCTAGCAAATGCACTTAATCTCCCTTGTGGGCAGCAGAGTGACTGAAGGGGGGAGATGCTGAGATCACTTCCACTGAAACGGAAACGGGGACTGAGAAGGGAAAAATGTGTTGGATTGATAAACGAAACAAGAATGGTTTCAGAAGAGGACAGTGGAAATGGAAACACAAACAGCGAATTAGTGGGGGAGAAATTACGAAAACACCACCGGAGTGTTAATTTTGGAGAGGTATGAAGCCACTCGCGACTATTATAAAGCAGACTCCTGCAGGGCAAATGAAACAAATAAACACTCCACTAGCCTCTCCCTGTCACGCAGATGTGATGGTACCGCAGCCACTACAATGTGAAGTGGCAAATACAATGCATGCATGAAGCACCACAAAGGGACTAAGGTACACAGAGGCCATCGTTGTGGAAGCAGGTTTGCGTCAGCAGGTGCTTGACGCAGCAGTACTGATTTATCTTCACTGAAATGTGCTCTCAGGTTGAAACAGCCCAGAGCCAGGGGTCATCATGTACTTTTATGCTACTCTATGCTTTTATTCTGTCTTAACAAAAATATTATCTCTTGGTTCTTTTAACTTTATCAGACCCACCCTGTCTGAGCTGCACAACGGAGCTAAAAGGATCTGTGCTAATGCAGCAGAATCATCTCCATTTACAAATTACATTACAAACACATTTGAATGGAAATTGCAATTTCAGAATGATTAATCACATCACTCCTACGAATAAGTGAAGCACCACCAACACTGCACTTTTAAAGGTTAAAAATGTGTCCTGAGACACTATTTTCTACATCCAGAAAATTTGGGAATGAAAAGTTGTTTACAAGTTTTACCAGACAGAGAAGACAGATAAGAGCACATGGTGAGAGCATCGTTTTGCTTTCCTGAGATCAAAAGATACTGATGCATACATTTGCACTCACAAGACAGTAGATGCCCAACTTTAGTCCACTGGCAAGATGGAGTGTGACACCATGAGCAGCCAGCAGAGAGAATGGCAGCTTTGTGTTTGAGAATATGCTGGAGGAAATTAAAAGAGGGCAAGAGTGAGAGGAAAGGAAAAGAATTCAGACAGTCTCCCTCAAGCCTGTTCCTGTGGTTCTGCATCAGTGACACCTCAGGAGGAGGAGGACAGGGAAGGGTGGGGGTGATGTGTCATTTGACCGTGGTTCACAAACAGACAGCGGTACAATCGCTGCTTTGAGTAAGCACTCATCCAGCTACCAAATGAGATTTGAAGACAAAGATAACCTTTTTTGAGTAATCACTGAAATAGATCTGTATAAACCAACAGGCCCACAATTTTGGTAACAGGCTAAAATCTACTGGATAACAAGCACACAGATCTGTATTAAAGGATGCATATATCTCAACAATACATCCTCCTATATCCAGTTCAGATCATTAAAAAAAACAGAAAGAGAAAAAGCTGAGCAGTGTATCGTGTTTCAGTTACATAAATAGACACACTGCTTTTCATCTGATATAATAAAGTATGTCAGGGTTTCCGCAATTCTATTACAAGTTGTTTAGGAGGACAGTGTGTTAACTACGAAACGAATGAGACCATAGTGAAAGATGTCAGATTGCATAATCAACTGCCTTTCCCCCCAAAAAAAACAAACCAAATGTTTATTTTACTTAAAAAGAAATATAGAACTGAAAATATAATACTGCTATTTTCAAGACTCATTGTACAAATTGAGCAGAGAACACTTGAAGCTATAGCATTGACACACACATACACTCGCACATGGCCCAACCACCCAGTTCCCTTAAGAGCACTCATGTAGAGGGAGACAGATGCACTCATTGCCCAGCAGATATCATGAATCCCTGCTGCTGGTCCCTTGGCACAAGACACTCACAAGGCACTGCACTTCAAAAGAACCAGATGCAAATCAAACAGGCTACATCCCAGGAGGTTCAGGAAAAATAATCTGAAAACTCAGGCTCTCTACGTATTCTCTGTGTGAGGCTGTTGTATCTAGATTAATAGTGGACAAAGAGACTGGTGGTTTGAGACAGTAAAAGGATCATGAATTCATAACAAAATTCAGCAGAGTTTAGATGGCCAATTCCCCCAGAGAACAAGTATATTTTTTCAAAGCTTCATTATTTCACAGATATTTTTTTATACAGGATAAAAATTCAAACCTCAAACTATTCTATTCTATTTTTGATTTTCATGTACAGACAACCTCAGCAGGACATACTCTGAACTCAAAGGGTGTTATTTCCTCAGAAAAGCACTCTGAAAGATAGCGATGACGGTGTACTATTGATGTGGTCCCTTGTAACATAGCAACTAAGTAACTTATTCAGTACATTTTCCATAAGACAGCTGTGGACCCCCAACTGCAGCTATAAGAGCAGCCCCAAGGGCAACGGAGCCCCCAGTACAACGCTGGTGGGGATTAAAAAGAATGGAATAACACACACACACACACACACACACACACACACACACACACACACACACACACACACACACACACACACACACACACACACACACACATAACATATACAAAGCTACACTCAAGGAAGCAGGAAAAACACAGCAGAATCAGTCTGCTTTGTTGTTCACTGCCTTGGACTGGAAGAAAAATTACTGTCCTACCTTTTCTTTTATTTGAAGAAGCTGCCGACACACCTTTAGCACAGCCTTAAAAAGAAATACAGAGGATGGTGATGAAAAGGCAGTCTGACTGAAACAACGCTTAAATCTTATCAGCATAAAAATGTCTTTAAACAAACCCCTCATATTCATCTTTCTACGGTGGCCAACTGTGTCACTTGTCTGTGGGTGAGCGAACAAGTTCATGACCTACATGAGCTTTCATGTATACTTGAACTGTGAGTGAAGCATCACCCCATGCGCAGTGAGGAATAAATGTGTCTAAGACAAGAAGGGTGAGAATAAAGGTTTTCAAAGGAGGAAAGTGTGACATCTTCAGTCTGATTAAGTATTCACAACCAGACAAGCCAAATCAGAGGTAAGAGGGAAGACATCAATGCAGCATGCAAAGACAAACGAGAGAGGAGAGGGTGAGGATGTGAGGGGAGGGAAAGAAAAACTGACTCAGAGCTCTTCTGATTGCAGTGAGAGTTTCTTCCTCCTGTGCTGTACACATGTTCTCATTCATACATTATATAAGGCTCTTTGAAATGGAGTTTTACCTAAAAAACTAATCCATGTTCCAATATCATATCCACAACTAACTGTTGCTGCTCACACACCCACACACATGCTCATGCACCGACATGACACATATAAAGGTTTCCTTCCTCTCCTCTCCATCAGAGGGTGAAATGACATGAAATCTCTGATCCTGTCAGGAGCTTAAAAACATCATTGTAGCCCTCAGCTGTGCCTGAGATTTTTCTCACTTTTACCTTTTCATCCGTTTCGCTGCGCCTAAACCCACACCTTTGGTAGTTACTTTTAAAATTATTCTTCATGATTCCTGTCACAAATTGAAGTCCAAGAAGAACGGTGTAACCTGATTACTGCTCCTGGTCAATGCTGGGAAATGCAGGCCTACTGTGCATGGTTACTTCAGCAGAAATAATTGAGGATTTCATTTATTAAAGACCTCTCATTCTTGACTAAGTCACTGCTGAAATGATAAAATAACATAATCGCCATGTCATGACAGCATGACAGCTTGTTTGTCAAATTTTTAAGGGGACATATCATGCTGATCCATGATTTAATACTTACATATAAAATAATGAAGTTGAAAACAAAGACCTTTCACCCCCTGCATTTTCAAAAAATGAGATATTGTATTTTTTCTGATATCCTAGAACGAGATTTGATGCCTCTGAAAATAGGTCATTGACATTTGGCTTTGAGATTTCGACCTAAATGACAACATTAGGATCCCCTCTTTTTATTGGAGTAATCTGATAAAGCAGCTCCTCCTCTGTGAAGTCAGTTAGTCACACAACCGCCACCGAGGGATACACCCACCAAGAGCCGAGTATAAATAAAGCTCCCTACTAGCTCTGGCTAACTTGACTGAGTGCTAACATAGTGACGAACTGACGGTAGAGGCGATCTTTAGACTACACTTTCAGCATGATGGATAAACCAGACAGAGAAAAGGGAAGGAGCAGGATGGAGCCCTGTTATAGAAATAGTTTATTGGTGAAGTCTGCCTATATTTCCATGTATAAACTACAAATGTTACCGTACCGGTTTGACTCACTGAAGCGTCCCGAGATGATCTGTGTCGAGGTGGATTTTCTTCCTCCTGAGCTGCAGAACCGTCCGGGTCTGACTCGGGGTCCAATACAAAAGGACGTATCCTACACTCTGCCATTTTATTAGTGCTATCAATGCCTTACGGTGAAGTTTTGGCAAACAGCAAACTCGCTCGGTCTGCACCATTCAATGTGGCGATTTTGTAAATACTGCCATGCTTCAAAAACCGCCCCCTGGCTCTACCCCCTCTGCCCTTCTGATAGAACTGACCAATCAGAGCACAAAGGGCTGTGACGTTGCGAGGTTACTGGAGGTCATTCTCGAAACGGAGCGTTTCAACGAGATCTTCAGAATGGCCTAAAGTGAGGATATTGAGAACACTATTGTGGGGCAATGAAGGAACTAAATGACTTGTACTGAGGGCAGAAATGCTTTACAGGCATCCTAGTCTGGAATAGTGAAAAGGAGAAACAAGCATGATATGTCCCCTTTAAAGACCTCTCATTCTTGACTAAGTTACTGCTGAAATGATAAAATAACATCACCATGTCATGATATCTTTTTTGTCAAATCTTAAAAAAAAAGAAAGTTTTGTTTCTTTGTGCAGCCTTTCCTGAACAATCTGAACACATGCTATATGTTGTATGTTGTTATATATAGTTGTTATGCTTCCTTCAATCACATTACACAATTACTTACTTAGCTTCTTGTGATTAAGGTTCTGTTGCAGAGGCAAAATGGCAATCGACTCCCACCTGAAACGAAACAACACACAACAATTAGATATATAACTCTATCAATTTCATGCATTAAAATGTTGTGCTTTCAGACTATCCTGAACACACAGAGTGAGGTGAAGTAGAGCAGAGACAGAGATATGGACAGATCATGAGAGCTTTTATCATAACACACCTATTGCTGAAAGACAAGACAAACTGACACTTGCTTTAAAAGTTTCAATCTGGCTGAAGACGGTGACACTTGCCATCGAATCTGTGCATCCTTTGCAAACAAGCATCACTTCATCCTTGAACGTGTTTTAAGTTTTGTGGTGTTTTCTGAGTGAAGATAATGTGAATTCTACAGGAGTTGAACCAGAAGAAACTTTTCGAACCATCTATTGAACTGAGCTCATCCAGGATTGCCATGTAAGCTACTCACACACCCTGTTTCCCACATATCAAGAGGCTGAGGTCACTGTTTATTCAATTGACTGTGCATCTCATGTCTATACAGCTATCAATTAGACACAGAGTGGGGTGCTACAGGTTTTTTTCCTTCCTTTTGTGTCAATAAGCCATTTGAGTTGGCGGCACTAACAAAGGCCAACTGGGATATCCAAGTCAATTATTATTGACAAGCTAATTAAATGCTCTTGAGGACTATGGACTCTTCCTTTACAGTCTATATTTGTTTGTTTTTATAACACTCAAGCGTTTTCGAATCATGTATACAGAAATAAGATACATTTGACTAAGAGATACTTCCTTTAATTATTTTTCTTTTCGTGGCTTAAGCCAGTGTACACTGGACGCTGTCATATGTCAATGTTTTTGAAAAACAATCTTCTTAAAGCGCAGCAGAAGCCATCAGAGAGAAGCTTTATCTGTGAAATTTATAGGGACAGTAATCCTGCACACAGGAAGTCAATGTATATCTACAGATTTATGGGGCCAGGGGGAAAATAAAACAAAGAATCTGTGCACACGGCTGCAAGACAGTTCTGCAAGAAACCAATTCACTTCCAATAAAACCTGTCCAGTTATATTCATCATATTTACAGATTCAAAGTTAAATTGACCAATTTTTATGTCCTTTACATCAGTATCATAATCATACCACAGTGATCATCATGTTATCATTATTGGTAATGAATGGTTTGTCAGTTGCTTTCTTCAGGCTCTGTAACTCAGATGAGCAAACAGTCATCAGCTGGAATAAAAATACAAGCGGCCATCCTTCATAATACCTGAGAAAGTACACCTTCATGAGGAGATCAACAGTTTGGCTGCAGACAGCTGAGCTTCTGACATGCTCCTAATTAGCTTCACACGAGTGCGGCTGCAATTATTAGGAGCAGAGCTTTAAATACAAGCCCTTGTATGCTATTCTATAATAATAAGTGTGATCAAAGCAGCACATGTATTAATATTTAATGAGGTTTGGAGCACATTGGTGTTTTTACATCTGCCCAGTATTAATTATAACTCCAAATGTGCTTCTCAGATATTCAAGATCCAGTCCAGAGAGGTGTTATTTACTTTAAGCTTGACCTCTTGAGTATTTGTGCATCCCTGTTGTTAAATTTCATGAGTTCGTAAAGCAGTTTTAACCTTTGGAGTCCAATGCTGCCGCTTCACTTCCAGCCAGTTACTGCAAGCTTTTTATTAATGTTTTCTTTATCTATATTCAATTGTGTGTGTTGTGGGCTTAAAAATGTGTTTACTAAGACATCTGCTCTAATTTTGACAAGTTTAAAACGCCACCCAAAGGAGAATGTAGTGTAAAGCCCTTTTTTCACACAAACTCTTCAATATTTCAAAATTATTAATTATTAATTGAATTATTTCAGGACTTTGAGGCCCTTATTTTTTCAGGAACTGACACCATTTACCCCACAGTATGTGATTTTCTGTGTACAGCTTGTTACAGAGAGTCATTCTCACACACATCAGCTCATCCCAACCCCCCATGACTTGAGGGCTGGCAGGTTAAGTCTCCATGCACACATGTGCCTCAGACAATGTCAAGAAATGTTCTATGCTTTACCGCAGTGAAAGGGCTTAAAAGTATGTCTCAGTATGACTCAATTTCACCTCGAGAACTGGACATAAAGTTTTAATCAAAAAAACTTTTAGTTATCAGCTTCTCTGTCTTCTGAGTCTGTCTAACTCATTTTCACAAGATCCGTGACAAAAGGAGCTTATCTCCAAACGAGCCATTTGGTGCTACTTCAGGATTTCATTAAAGGTGTCATAATAAAAATTTAATTTTGAAGCGACTGCCATAAAACTGACACAGATGGCACTATGAAGGGGAAACACTGATGTCAGTGTTGATTTTGAACACTCGAGCACTCCTACCAAATGTGACTGTTTAGTTTTTAATTTCCACATAGAAACCAACATATCCCTGAATTATTGATCTGTTTACACTTGGCTCAAAGCATTTTTTTTTCTGTGATTCAACAACAAGTGGACAGCCAAGACACATCACTGTTCACACCAATCTGTCAGGAATCTCCAATGTGTCCTGCTGACAACTCATGTTCATCATTTCACTTCCACAAGAACGTCCAAGTGCCCAGCACATGGTTACTACGTCAGTCGGCCCCTAGACAGACATCTGATTTGTTTTATACCAGCCTGCTAGACAAACAACAAAAAAGTCATGATTCCAACTTCTGAAAGTGGCTTACAAAACTCAGCAAACTTTCACCAGGGCAACTAAATGGTCATGCATCTTGTTTTCTTCAATGCTTTTACTTAGAACTGTCCTCTTGTGTGTTTACAGGTTGAGCAAATCACTTGACCAGACTCCATGTCACCTCTTCCCTTCAATTTTTCTCTTTTCTAATTGAATAAAAAAAAACTGAGCCAGTAAATGCAAGGTTTTAAAGCATTAAAAGCGTGACAACCACCAATAACATCTACCTTCTGGAAATCGATAAGTTCATGAAAGTTGTTTTACATGTTGATGTTTTTGGAGCACAGCACTTTAGGTCATGGTAAGTTCTTAAAATAAGCCTTTTTTTCTCAATTTACTTTGACTTACCATGATGATGCTTCTTTGTTGAATCTACAAAATATATAAAGAATTGAGGCCAGAACAAACTTTACTCTGTTATGCATCATAAAGTGCTCAGTGGGACACTAATGCTGCCAGGCCAGAAAAACAATGCCAAGCTAGCAAGTTTTGGGGTAAGTAGATTTTATCTCTCTAGAAGGCACTGGGGTGTAATTCCTTGAAACATAAGAGTCAACTGGTTTGTGCAGGATTAGGTACACAGATACATACTAGCCCTTCATAGAAATACTGTGATATTCAATTTAGAAAGCAGGACGTGCGTGACAAAATTGTACTGAGAAAGGAATGCACTGGCTGTACTCTTGCCTGTAATGTGACCGAATATTCCCCAAAGAAGTTTCCAGGACACACAACCATACGACAAATTTTACTAGAAAAACGACTGAAATTTTAAGAATTTAGATGTTATGAAGCCACCACGTGGCAAAGAATAATCTTGAACTTACGTTAAAATGATTTGAAAGCTTGCTACAACTGCCCTGCATATTTGTGTGCTAGGTTTTTCAGTGAGCTTGCTAAAAGAATTAATATCAACCACATGTTTTATCCTTCCAATACATTCAAAACAGATTTACTCACCAGTTATCGATGTTTTAATGTCGTGTGGCTAACCCACGCGCTCGGCTTCTGTGGCGCATGCGCAGTTTAGTGAAAGTCACTCGCCTGCGTAGCTTCGCTGTCCTCTGGTTAAGGGGAAAAAAGGTGCGTCACAACCATTTTTCCTGAAACCATCTTTTCTTGGGAGTCATTATAGAATGTCTACATTAAAAATGTGAGTCGGTGTCAACTTTATAGGACTGTTTGCTTCTTGCATTAGTCATTTCATAAAAAAACTTTTATTACCACTATTACACATTTTAAAGAAAATGTATCTTACAATTTGTAGCAGTTGTCTCTGCATTTTTTTCTCCTACACATGGAGTATTTCTTAAATGCTATCTTAACCTTTAGCCCAAAAAAGAAACTGCTCGTCCACCTGTGTTTGAGCTAATTTGGAGACCAGACCTCTTGTCTTTTTCATTCAATCACTCCTCTTGACTGCTTCATTCAGAGCAGGTCATTAAGTTTGTCGATAAACCATTGCATGGCCTAAAATAGTAACTTAAGTAAGAGAAAACAGAAAATTGTCTTTCTCAAATACAGAGGAGCTGAGCATGGCACAAATTTAAAAGAACAACAAACACTAGAGCCAGGTATTTATAGAACATTCCCAAAATATAAAGAACTATATCTTAAATCCTGCAATGATTTAACTTAATAGTGATTGTTTTTAGATCACAAGGGAATGGTTATTTCTACCTTTGGTGTGCACAAGTATTGACAAGACATTGATGGATGTGATATTTATTTAAGGTAAATTTACTGATGAGCTCCCACCACATGATTGAAGGTATGTTGTCCGATAGAAGATTCCCAGAGGTGAGATTAAATGGTGGATGATTCATCATTAGGACATAAAAATTGATACTGCCTTTAAGGTGCTATGGGATTGGGCCAAGGTATTTACTCTGAAATGCAAATTTTAGCGTCTCACTGTGATTATGTACAACATATAGTACCAGGACAAAACATAATTGATTACATACTACAACAGTGCAGGCTGTGAGAATGTTGGGTTGCTTTAGGTATGCAGATCATAATCTTTTGGGGGCAGTTAAATAACATTTAAAGCCAACATACATACTTCCAAGATTTTCTTCTCCCAATCTTGTTATTTCACCTCAAACAATGCAAATAATAGCCAGTGATTTAGGATGGTCCCATGACATTAAAATCCAGGCCACTTCTTTGCATGTTTTAGTTGTTTCCCATGCTACAAACAGTCATTGTTAAGAATGGGTTTAGACTGCTCCTTTTGAGCTAAATTAAATACAAAATGATCTCAACGTGGAAACAAAGATAGACACATATGCTAATAATTAGTGTTCAATTTCTAAATAACATATTTGTTGTAGGCGTTCAAATTTCACAAGTTTTTTCAGCCAAGGTTTGTGTATTTCATGCATAACACTGACAGACTCTGACTCGCTCATTTTGTATACACTTTGAATATCTTTAATTAGTATCCATTACATGTGGGTGTTCATTTGCATCCTATACACAGTCTAGAGTGAACTTTCAGTTAGGGAGAATATTGAGATAATTAGACATCCACCCACATTTAAATCACACAGAGGGGCACAAGTATACAAACACTGAAGCCAGAATGCATCATCAGCCTTTCCAAGATAAATCAGGATAAATCTGAGTAATAATTGCCACTGATAAAATAAACTTTGGCACCCAAATACCACTGTTATCATCACAAGACTCACAACTGAGCACAAAATAAACTGAGGTGCTAGTCGCCATATCTGGAGGTTCCTGTCCATGCAGCACAGTGATTTCATGTGGTGAAGCAATTGTTTATTTGTTGGCACCATTGAACGTTACATCAGGCATTAGAGCATGACTTCCCACTTGTATACTTTGTATTCATCAAGGCTCGGCTGATTTGAAACTCAGTATGCATCAGTTGGTTCACTACCCTGGTGGTGAGCTACAGCTGAAGAGAGCTTGCACATTATCTTTTACAGCTGAAAAAGTACCATTAATGTCACTGCATGTGTCCACTTATAAGTGAGGAAAAGACACTTACAGGTGGAGATACTCTGAACGCAACAGGCCCCCAAAGATGTCAATTTGCGTTAGCCCTGCGTCATGTTCCATTATCTCTCATTCCATTACTTAGTGGCCACAAGGCCTGATAAGCAATCTGGAGAATTCTTCACCTGTCAGTCAACAGAACCCATCGGTATTACATTAGCCTCTGTTCTCCATGCTCCACTTAGGTCTCCGATCTGGTCTCATACCATAAGCCACTTTTGTCAAGCAGCACACAATGACAGCCAGAGAAGGAGATATTCTTTCCACAGTCTCTGTATGAAACAACTCCCTTTATGTATTAAAGTGGGATAAAAGTGTGAAGTATCTTTGAGAGGATCATACATAAAAACATGAGCGCACACATAAGAACATGAACACCTGTCTGAGACCGGGGGATAGTGAGTGCCAAAGTGTGTATTGGCTGTAGTTCTGATCTGCAGTCTGGTGTTGGTGTCCTCAGGTGGCACAGAAGTATAACTGGAAAAAGTTAGTCACATCAGTTGATTGTTTCTTCCCACAGGAAGGAGGGAGATGTGTCTGTAATTTGCATTTTAAGAGCTCTCTATTCTTTTTTATCATTTGCAGTGTCTGCACACTTCCTGGATTTTCACTCCATTGGCTAAGAAACTGTTTTCTTTTTTTAAAATGCACAATTAATGAGGTTTTTTGGGATTATTTTACATAAGAAAGGCAGAACAATGAACTAAATGGTGTTTGCAGCCTTGGTCTGCTCTACTAAAAGACACAGTAACTGCAAGCTTTAGAGGCAAAACTGTGTCTGGTTATTCAAAAATGTTGTTCAGGTCTTTTAATGTATACTTTTCTACAAATCTTCTCCTTGTGTGCTATCAACCCTGAGGGATAACTTTATGCACATACATTGCATTAGAATATGTAATTCTGAGAGTTAAATCGACTCAAATCCTGCCCTTAAGCTGAAAGCTGAAAGTTTTATCTACTCTACACTGTGTTGCAGAAAAAATCCAACAGCATCAGTGAAACTGGCTTTGACATTTTTAAATTCAGCAACACCAAAGTACTTGTGTGTCTAGGCGTGAGTTTTATCCTTTTCTGGTTTACAGCACTTTATCTACCTCACATGGAGGTTTACTGGAGAAAAATGTATCCTCGTTTTATCAGATTACTTGTCTTGGAAGTTTTGTGATGCATATGATAAACAGCAACACATTTTCCTATCTTGTGTTCCACTTTACACATCTCTGCTACATGTTGCAGAGCAATACATATCAGAAGTATTCATGCATGAACACATTTTAACGCAGCTATGAATGCCTGCAGAATGGACCTGGCTTATCTTCCCTTTATCTTTTCCAGGCAATATAATATAATTGGAAATGTAATGCCATTATATTCATTTCTGCAAGCATTTAAGTACCCACTCAAAAAAACATGTATCAGTGGAGTGCTTTATGAGTAGAGGACAATGCCTGAGACCTTTTATCCTCATCAAAAACACAACACAAGAGAGCCTACTGTATATTGTGTAAGTGTCTGTGCAGGGTCTGTTGTATCTTTGTCCTCTGGCCTTATTCTTGGTTTTGTAAATGGATACTGATGTGAAAAGTTTCATAAAGAAAAGAGAAAAAAACACACACGAGTGATTCTTGATATAAAAACCTAAACAAGGATTGAGTGTTGTGAATGTGATAGGAATAAATGCCTCTTTATCAGTGCTGTGCGGGATGCTCCCCTCCTCATAGTCACATGAAGCCTTTCATCCACACTGATAATAAAAAGCTGAAATTAGTCATTGTTCAAGCTTCAGTGCAGAAAAAGAAACTGCCATGATTACAGGAAACTGGGGTCAGTAGCTTTATTTAGGCCTTGGCAATGAGGTGAAATTTTGTCTTATTAGATTATGAGAGCTGAAACTCTAAATTTATGTCGTTCTGCATCTAAAATTGAGTTTTAGAGCTGTACTTTTTGTCTGCCTCAGAGGCAAATAAGTCATGCTGTTCTTATGGCAAAACATCATCTATTCTAAGAAAATCAATAAACTAGGCCTCATAACCATTTATTTATGCTTAGTCATTATTTAGAGATGAGTTGAATGAGATTTTAGCTAAAACATTAGCTTAGCCTCACACAAGGCTGGCAAGGCTTTGACCAGAGGGCATGGAACAAAATTGAATAAGAGTTTAAAGGATTAAAGGCCTATCTTGCTGAAGCATTTCAGTACCCTTAGCGAGCCAACCAAACAGACAGTGACTTGGATAAGTTCATATCTTTGACAGTTTTCAGGAGGTTTAAAAACTTAACATCATGACAAGAGGAAAATAGACTGCTAACAGCCCTCTGAGTTAGCAACATTAACACAGCCTTAAGTGAGGATATGCCAAAGTGAAGCTAGTTAGCACCTTGCCCCCTGTCAAGTGCAAGTTTCTAACTCTTGGGCTTATTAAAAAAAAAAAAAAGACTTGTCCAGCATTGATAGTCAAGACATTATAGATAACTGAACATCCTCACCCTTAATTTGTAGGCCTGATATTGTGGTCGTATGTTGTATTCAAAACCACCCAGCCTTACCTGGGACTGTAGCTCTAATTATTGGATACAGTCAAAATACTATGACGCTCGACTGTTTATATGTGAACAAGCACAGATATTGAAATTGTAGTGCAGTTTGGGAGTATTTGATCCAGAAACTGGAGATGAGTGCTGCTAACCAACAGGGCCATGTAGGCTGTGGTCTGGTGCTGTTAGCTTTGATGCTTTTCGATCCAGAGACCCTGGTTGTGTCCAAAATCACTCACTCATTCCCTATCACTACTCACTATATAGTGAATTAGATGTAGTGGAATATGTAGTCTACTCAATCAGCTAAATTAAAACAACATTTCGGACACTACTCGCTCATTCCCCAGCAGTGACGTAATTACTCTCGCGTCTCTCACGGACGGCTGGGGAGTTACAGTTATATCTTTTCTCAAACACTGCAAAATAGTATTTATTTTAGTGATACCTAATATTGTATTTAGCTTATTTTCTGCAACAGCCAAATATAATAGAAACATTTATTACACGCTATTTTTAAATAAATAAACCATATATTTGCGCTGAACTTATGCTGTGTTTAAGAACTACAAGGTCCAGTGAATGCATCACTCGCGATGAACGGTATAACGGCTAACGTCCGTGTTGTTTGTTTCTCAGCTCAAAGTTGTGAGACGGGCTTGTCTGAAAGTTAAACAGGGAGCTAAGTGTTATTCTCTGACAGTTTTTAATGTTGTTTCATGCGATCAGTCATCATCAAACATGTAATCAGCCATTTCTTCTGTTGGAACTGCAATGCATGATGGTATATATTGCTCATATAGTGAGCATTGCTAATACAGTACTTTCAAAATGCATTGTGGGATACATTGAGTGGACTATATTGTGAATGACCATGCTCACTCAGATTTCGGACAGCACTACAAAATAGTGTATTGGGAGTGATGGGAGTTATTTCGGACACAGCCTCTGTGTTTTGCAGACAAAGCCAGGTAAAATGTTCCCTGTCTTCTTGCTTAGCTAACCAGTGACTAGCTGTAAAATTGAGCTTCTTTTCTTTTGATGTAAAAGTTACTAATACGCATACGTCAGGTGTTTTGCTAAGGTTTTTCTGATGGATGAAGTCTCAACATCCATGGAGTTGCTTTGATAACTGCATGTAGATGTAAATTTAGCAACACTTTTTGCATTTTACTGAGTAATAAAAGGTACATCATGCATCTGGAGAGACTAAGACTACAAGCATCAGCCACTTTTAACAAAAGGTGATTTACTGTGGTGTCAAAGCTGCAAGCTCCAAAAAGCCCCCAAATGGATTTCAATTTGTCTTAAGATTTTCTTCAAAGGATGAATTTGTTATGGACATTGTGTCTGCTACTTAGCCTCCAGTGCTACTGTATAGCACAGGAAGGACATGACACTTTTACATCCAAACAGCACATCCTGTTCCATTTTCTGTGCCAAACTTCCCTCTACTCCCTCTCTGTCTCTCTCCCTCTCTCTCTAACACACACACACACACACACACACACACACACACACACACACACACACACACACACACACACACACACACACACACACACACACACACACACTGAAACTCTATTACTCCTCTCTTATATGTCAATAAACGCCAGGCCAAGTGCATTTTCATTATACATTCTCTCCTTATGCTTTTCCTATCAGCTGCACGTGTGCACATGAGTGCACACAAACACCAATGTACATTTGGGCGAAAAGTTTGTCACAGAATCGATGTTGCACTAGTTGCAGTGAATGAATGCAGAATAAGTTAAACCCTGAGTGTCAGACTGGATCAGAAAACTATGAAGGATCAGAAAAATCATGTTCAGTGTTTTTGCTAGGTTGATGTCTGAATTGTAGCCAATCTGTAAATCTGCATGTGTGTGTGTGTGTGTGTGCGTGTGTGTGTGTGTGTGTGTGTGTGTGTGTGTGTGTGTGTGTGTGTGTGTGTGTGTGTGTGTGTGTGTGTGTGTGTGTGTGTGTGTCTATCTGCTAAGCAGTGGAGTGTCAGTCATCTGTTTCTCTATTTTAGTCTTGAGTTTGTTTTCTTTTGTGCATGATTTGGTGTGTGAGTATGTGTGTGGACTCAAGCTTGTGTGTGTTTGCTTTAGATTGTGTGCACATGTGTGATGGTGTGTACGTGCATTTCTGAGTGACCTTTCCATGCAGGCTGAGCTAAATAAAGACACAGCCGTCTTTCCTCCTTTTCATATTTCGCAACTTTGCTTGGAGTCATCTGTTTTCCTGGGTGTTGATCCATGTCTGCATGTTTATGTACACTCATTTAATGACCCACTCATATACTTTTTAGTCAGATGATTCAGTTCTGTTTCTAATTTTCATCCCTGTTTCGGGCTAAGCTTTGATTTTTCTAAGAATCATTTTGCTAATAGAGTTTTTAGAGCACAGCCTGATGCTGCCGTAAGGATAATGTCACAATTTTTGGTTCTCAATTCCTGCTTTACCAACACCAGGAGGCACAATCATTCGCTGGGGTTTATATCCATGACAAACATCAAAGTAATTGTGTCCAAGGGGAAAAAGCAGAAATGAGCCTCATTTATAATTCAAAGCTGAGGCTTTTCAAAAACAATTTTTCACAAGTCATCACTTTTCGAGCTGAAAACTCTACCAGGCTTTTATACAAAACATCTCTTGTCATATGATTTGTGAATTACTCTTTTGTCCTGAAAAACAGCTTATTCAGACCCTCAACTGTATAACACATGGCCGCAGTCTCAGTGACTTCATCAGATGGACTTCACAGAGTCACTGGCTGTTTTCTAAACTGCCTCCTACTTACTAAATATAAATGTAGTGAGTAGCAGCTACTGCATACTGCCTGTAGTATGGAGTATGACTGTTTTGTTGGGTCTGTTTTGTAACATGCTTTAATTTAAGGTACACTTACATTAGAAAAACAACAAATTCATGATGGTATTTTAGGGTCATGTTTTTAGAAATGAAAAAAATGGAAAAGCATAGAATGACATCACAGCAGAATTTGTCTTTTTTTTTTTTTTTTTACAGCAAAAGTTATATCATTCATTGAAAATAAATCTGGAGCAGACTGAGTTTTTATTTGGCTGATTGCAAAACCACTTTTACATAATCCCTGAGTAATCAAAAGAAAAGAAGTGGTTTAAGTGATGGACTTTAATTTTGTAGAAGCAAACACCTCCTTTACAACAAAAAGTGACAAAATTTCCAGGTGTTTCTTTCTCATCCATGGACCATCGATTGTTGGTGTTGTTGTATTGTAGCTGTAATGCTGACTCATTTCAGTAGGTGGTGGTAATTTACCTAAACCAGAGCCAATATATAGGCACAATGCATGGAAAAAGAAGATCAACAGCATTAGTGCAGTACATTGTGGGAAACAGTATGCAAGGTAGACTCAAGCAGCAACATCTGGTTTGAGAATATGAGGCAATGCTGGATTGCTAAAACTTGCAGTTTATCAAGTGTCCACTTGAGGCTGGCTCTGTAAGTACTGGAAACCACATACACACTAAGCCAAAAAACAAAACCATTTCCATAGTAGAAGTAAGCATGTTTACAGCCTGGAACAAAACTTTTTTTTTTTCAACTTGACAGTTTAAAGATATAAAAATGACAAGGTTACCCAAACAGAGGCTTAGCTTATCAATGGGTGCCCTATAATTGTTGGTGAGGAGGTTCAAAGCCTGTCTCGGTTCCAATATGGCCCTGGTCAACCATTTGTTTCAAACTCCATTTCAGAAACAGACTGAGCCGATGCATACTGACAAATTTTCCTAGGTCTGTAGGACATTCAGGAGTTTTTTTGCATACAGTAGATTTTTCTCTTTTTCACATACAACATACTAGAGTACCACCAAATCAGTTGGCATTGCTAGTATTATAGGCTGTTCATAAAGCAGCCACTGTGTTAGAAATGCTGACCCCAGCTGACTTTCTGCAAATCATTGCCTTGACCTTGGTTTCATTATAAATACAGACCTCAAAAGAAGAGCCTCACAGTCCTTCTGACCCTTGGGGGGCTTTAAGCAGGAGGTGTCAGAATAATTACCACCAGGTTACCAACCAAAAGTTGGTTGCATGCCCCATGAAGCCAGCCCCTGAGCGAGTGGCCTGGTTTGAAGCCAACCTGCGGCACCTTTCCCTCTGTTAGTCCCCACTCTACCCACTCCTGCTGTATCCACTTTCCTGTCCTCTCTAAACAAAAGCATAAAAAGCTCCCCAAAATAACCTCAAAAACACTCTTTAATAACCCGAAACAACAGCATCAGCCTGAGAAAGTCTTTGTGGATTAGTAACAAGTACACTCATAAATAATCAAACTATCCAAACATATCAGCAGAGGCAGACAGAGCTTAGTAGCATCTCAAAGGCAGTGATGAGAGTTGGTGTGGAAAGATGTGGTATGTATTATTAACTGTATGGAGTGTTTGCTGATGTGAAGTTCATTGACCCAAGGAAAGCAACTGTTGCCACAGTAATAAATAAAACGAAGATAAACAAACAATAAAGAACTGTATAATAGAGCCACATCTCAATGCTTTTAACAAGTCCTTGAAGCCACATATTCTTATTATATCAAAGCACACACACAAATACACACATTTGCACACATACACATATGCACCGAGTATTGAGCTCCACTCTCTTAAACAGACTCAGTCTACTAAAATGATTTGAATCATTATCACTTGTGCCTCACTAAAAATGACGTTTTTATCACAGTTCCCACAACGCGAGTGCTTTGAATGCCCCCATCTTCAATAGAGAGCCCCTGTGTATGTGTGTTTGTGTGTGTGTGTGTGTGTGTGTGTGTGTGTGTGTGTGTGTGTGTGTGTGTGTGTGTGTGTGTGTGTGTGTGTGTGTGTGTGTGTGTTGTGATTCTCATTTCTCTTCTTGCCCCTTGGGTGTTTTCAGCAGCCAAATTACCAAGTGAGGAAATCTATCCACAGTTACAACGTGGAGGAGATTGGAAATGGAGAATGTTCCACGCTGGAACGCCCTCCAAACACATCCATATTCATACAGAGGCGAGCTACATCCATCATGAATTTGAAAATGAAACCTAAATGACTGTGTTTGTGTGAGTTTCAGAGGGCAGGACCTTGTATGGTAGCCTTTGAGTGTGTGTGTGTTCTTTTTTGAATTCTCCAGGCTGCTATCATGTGAATCTAATGAGTGTGTGGTGCTTCATGTGAGCCGGACTCTCTCCATCGGTTTCTTTTTCCAGAGGGTCTACTGCCACCATTCTGTCCTGCTTTACATTCCAGCTGAGGTTGAAGAACCAGGAGCTTAGGGACGCTGTGTCCGTATGATTATACAACACTGTAAACACACACCTCAAGGCTCCCCAAGCTTGGCTTCGATAAGTTATCTGTTCACCTCGAACTGCACCTTAAATCACAGCTTATCCATGAATATGTAGATGAAACTGTGAGGATGCACAGGTGGAGCTTTACACGAGTGGTGTGCGTGTATCTTTGAGGGAGAAAAACAGGACAGATAAATTCCCAAGCTACCCATCAGCATAAATCAATTACAATTCACCACAGGCCTGCTAACCTCAAATATAACAAGCTGTCACAACAAGTGTGTGTGTGTGAGCGGGTTTCATGACTGGAATAAAGTATGTGACACTTGGTGGGAGATAACACATTCAGCATGTGAATGTTCCTCTCTCTCACCCTGTGTGTGAGTGTGTGAGTGTGTGTGTGTGTGTGTGTGTGTGTGTGTGTGTGTGTGTGTGTGTGTGTGTGTGTGTGTGTGTGCATATGTGATATTTAGCAACATGCTCTAATTCCTTATAGACTTCCTCTGTGTTTGTTGGCAGGAGGCGACGTTATGCTGCCTCTGCTGCGTCCTACTTCTCATGTCCCCCTGTGATAGGACATTTCCCAATGACATCTTGAACCTCCATCAGCCCACCATGTCACAGACTATTTCCTGGAGTTGTGTTGCCTTTTTTTTTTTTTTTTTGATAATGGCTGGAAATTGCTTTGGATTGCACTCGGGCTCACCATGTTTGCCAGAAAGGCATCATTTTGTTAATTCTCTCGTATTGGTGAAATAACTTGTTGGCATCACTCTTCCTGGAAATGATTTTTTACTTCCTCTCCTCCCTGATTTTGTATAAATATAAGAAACAAACGAAGCGAGGAGTGAGTCATGCGTTTTCAAGTAGCTTTATTTCCAAACTGGAGAGAGGTGATGACAGATGGGAGATAGATGATTGTAAAGCTTAGACCATGCATTTTGGTCCAAACACTGTAGAGGAAGAGACAATACAGGCGCTTTCAGGGGGAGAAGATGGCGATCAAGAGGCGGATTATTGCACCTGTCACCTTTAAGCCATAAATCATACTTTTCTTTAAAATAAACAAAGCAGCAGTCTCATCACATAAAGCCATGGTTTAGGGAAGTTTGAGCAGCTCATATTTGTTGAACACAGCCAAGAATCCATGACCTGTGTGGCTATTTTTGTTTTAATTACTTTGCTTAAGCTGTTTGTGTTTCTGAAGAGAGAAATAACCATTTCAGACAAGGACACGGAACACAAGCAGCTCTTACTCTACACAGTTTTCTTCTCATTGGATATTTAGATCTCTTAGTGCTTGTTGGAGAATGGATTGTAGCCTTAATGTCCCGCACAAAGCCTGAAAATCACCCAACTGAAACTGGCTCTGGGTGCAATTGACATTTTTACAATCGATTCTTCTTGAAGGAAAAGTTTGACAACACTGGAGAGGTGAGATTTTTTTTCCTGCTGCAGAATACTTGAGAAACTCTCCTTGAATGTGCTTGATTGAACTTCTTTTTTCCTTACGCGAACTACATGGTACAATGATGATAAATGTTGCATTGTAGTTTCTGCATTATGCACAAAAACTCAAGGTTTGTGTGTTTTCGTTTCAACACAGACCACATCCCCTCCGAGCTCTGGTGCAGCTCAATCTCACAAAGCAACTTGTTGAAGATATTAAAAATCTGTACAGTGTTCTCGCTCTTTGATCGGTTCCACTTTAAGAACAAAAAGCACAGTAACTGAACAATAAATAGATAACAGACAGTTCAATACGGACGAAAAGTTTGAAATAAATAATACAGTGTTTTCAATCTCTGCCTCCTGTCACAAACACCAAATATAAAGTTCATTTAAAGCAACATAGAGCCAGATATCACTGAGTCAGGCTGGTGTCCTGTAAGGCTCTTTGGTCCCTTGAGGGTGATCAATAAAAAGCCATATACTAAATATCACTGTTAAAACACCGACTTCAGGTTCAGTAAGACTGTCTAAACACAGTTATACTCCTCCTCCTCTTCCTCCTCCTCCTCCAAAACATTCATGTCACAAACAGAAAAGCAAGGCCTGCCCCAAAAATCTGCTCTTTTCATCTTCATCTTACAGTAGATCTGTAGTGCACAGCAGCCAGAGAAGGCACTGACACTCTACAGAAAATAGCATTAAGTCAACACACGCACAGTCACACACACACCTAAACATACGCACTTACACACACACACACGCACAGTCACACAGGTCAGCAGAATTAGACAATTAGCAAACTGAAGAGTTGCTGCTGACAGCCCTTGTCCCATTGAGTCAATAAGCCTGTGTGGTGTTCACAGTAACAAACACATTTTCTGTCCTCTCTTTGTCGAGGAAGCAGACACAGTCTCTTGGTGAGAAAATAAATGTGCTATTCATTCTCTCGCCTCTCAGAAACAAACCCAAATGTGCCGTGTAAAGGTCCACCACAGGCAAGGATGTGCCGGAGGCGTCTGTGAGGAGTGACTCAGCCGAGTGGTTCTCCAAAGAAAAAAAAACAAGAAAGAAAAAGAAACATATCAGAGGTGACTTTACACAAATCTGTCCTTTAGAGTCAGTGTAGATGTCTACCTGCTGGGTGTTTCTCTGGAAAATAATGTTCACAGGTTGGATCAGGTTTTCAGTCTTCTTTTTGCTCCTCCCATTGACTTATGTGAGGGACCCCTGAAGCATGTTCAAGAGGCTCAAGCAAAGTTTTTGTTGTTACCTAAAAGGTCAAAATGCTGAGGCGATAGTCCGCTCCATCCAAAAGTTAAAATCAGAAAACAGGGGTCACAACCTGTGCTTTCAAGTCCAAAACCCATCAGCCTTTAGCTCAGCATATTCTCAAATGTCAAATCCCAGCGTGAAGTAACAAACAACCTGAGTGTCCCTTGTGACCCACACCCAGCCGAGAGCGAGGTGTCTGACGCGAGGAGCTCCCACCATTAAAAGTTCACTTTGAAAAGGCGCCCTTGTCTGTGCTATCACATTTGAGATTGTCAGAAAAAAACGTCTCTTGTTGTTGCTCTTTTTAGATAAAATCGAGACACATGTTTGCCCTGCAGCTGAGGCAAATTAAGACTGCAGACGTAAGAAATCACATCCAACTTTCTTGTGCTCTTTATAGATAAGTAAAAGGCCCTGGGCTCAGAGGAATCAAAGGTTGCTTATCCTTCTGTATTTTTTCCAACAGTTTTCTTTCCTTATCAATTCTGGAGTCTGGAATAAACACTTAAAAAACTTTATATATATAATACATTTAGCATTCTGTACATTACTCATAAGTTTCCTCTCAAATGCTGTCTTCAAGAACATCTCTCCTGTGAGTCTGACTTCTCCATCATTCAAAGTGAAATAAAGATAAAACTTGGTTTCAAATCTTATCACTAATACAGATAAGTGGGAGATAAACCCTTGAATGTCCCACACTGCCTCTCACCCTGTCAAAATGTGTGTGTATGTGTGTGTGTGTTTGTGTGTGTGAGCGCGTGTGTTTGTATGTATCAGCTGCAAGCTGCAATTTCACAGTGCAAGTTTTCTGTTTGCTCACACTGTGGCTGTAAAAGAGAGTCTTTCAGTTCGAGATTTTATGCTGTAATTTTCACTGGTCAACATGCGTTTTTATATGAGCCCTTTAGATGTGATCTGAAAAAAAGTAAAAGGATCATTTATCTCTGCTTCAGAATTAGATTTTACTGTCTAATGCTAAAAGAAAGTCCCCTTGGTGCTTCTGCAGAGAATCTTCTTGAAGGCCTTCCTGAAGTCTTTGTTGAAGATGGTGTAGATGACAGGGTTGAGTGAGGAGTTACAGTACCCAATCCAGAAGAAAAACTTAAAGAGAGGCTCGGGAATGGCACAGGTCTCCGGGCACACCGCCATCAGGGAGTAAGAGAAGAAAAATGGGAACCAGCACACCACAAACACCCCGATGACCACCGCCAGCACAAAGGTGAAACGCTTCTCTCTGTTCACCATTGCTTTCCGCCTCGCTGCCCCAGGGTTGTTCTCTGTTTTTGACTTCCTTCCTGGCACCAGCCGAGCCCCTTTTGAAGTAGCCATCATGTCCCGGTAACGCTTGACCGATGCTGGGGAGTGAATCCCCCCTCCTGCTGGTGACCCCGGCATGCTGGTGCTGCCTCGGCTTCCTCTGTGGCTGTGCTCCATGTCGCTCTCTGTGCTTGAGCTGTCGCCGTTGTTATTGTCAGCTTTTTTCTTCCCCTGTTTAACCTTCTTCTTCTCCTCCTTTTTGGTCTTAGCTGGAGAAGGCTGAGGCACAGAAGAGGGGATGGAGGGAGCATGAGTCGAGGTGTCCAGGGAGGCTGTGACGGGGGTCATAGGTAGGGATGGGGATGGAGGCTGCAGGAGGTTATTGGTGGTGGGATTCTGGGTGGTTTGGGTCTCTCCTGAAGGAGGAGAGGTGGTGATGGCGAGGCTGGGGGGTCTATCACTGCAGTTTTTGTTTGATGATGGAGGTGTGCTCTCTTCACCATCCTTTCCATTAGCTTGAACATGTTTTGTAGGCTGACTGGGCGTAGCAGAACCAACCCCATCTTTTCTGGGCTCTCCTGGGGGGCAGCGAGTTCTCTGCTTGGCAATTTGGTAGATTCTGACATAGACCAGGATCATGATGAGGCAGGGGGCAAAGAAGGAGCCGATGGTGGAGTAGAGGATGTACCAGCGCTCATCATTCAGCTGGCATTGAGGTCCTCGCTCACTGCCCAGGTCCCCTCCCTCACTTTTGTTCAGAGAGAGCAGAGGGGGGAAGGAGATGATGGCAGAGATGAGCCACACCACCACGATGGCGGCTTTGATGCGCTTGGGAGTCCGCTGACGCCCGTAGGTGACCCTGGAGATGGACAGGTAGCGGTCCAGGGAGATGGCGCACAGGTGCACAATGGAGGAGGTGCAAAAGAGCACATCCAGCGCCAGGTAGATCTCACACCACAGAGACTTAAAGTACCAGTAGCCAAGCAGCTCATTGGCCAGAGAAAAGGGGATAACGAGGGTGGCCACTAAAATGTCCGCAGCAGCCAGAGACACTAAGAAGAGATTCTGCGGACCACGGAGGGAGCGGCTCGTCAGGACGGCGATGATGACCATGATGTTTCCTACGATGGTGAAAACGACCATCAGGGTGATGGCGGTGGCGAAGGCCGCCGTGGCCTCGGGGGAGTAGGGGGCGAGCTTGAGGATGCTCTGGTTGCACGGGATGGAGGCTCCGGAGCCGCTCGCGCTGCTGTTCCAGCCATTTAGCTCCAACGAGCAGCCGCTGTCCGGACCTGAGGCCATGCTGGGTTGGATCTCCAGGAGGCTTTATAGGTTAAAAAATATTGATATCACTGATTTTTATTTTATTAATGAACATATTTCATGCTTTCAATACATGTGCCACAGAATTATGTTACCCTTTCTGTACAGGAAAAAATCTGTGTCAAATATAAACTCTGCCAAAAATATTATTTACCTTAGTTTTCAATTGTTTTCTCTCCTTGTTGATTCCAAACGTTAGCTCCCCTGCATTCTCCACCCCAAGTTTTCCAAGTCCATTTTACGCCCAAACAGTCCCGGGCTTTGTGCGTCAGGACGCGGATCAATGCTTTTCAATTAACTTGACGTGACACTTTGTGACTAATACTGTATCCGAAACCAGAATCAAACGATTTGAGATTTACAGTTGTGCGTCAGCCTATACTATGGCGCCCAGAGAACAAAAACTTATTTTACGCACAAAGTTTATCTCTTTGAATCCGTGAATTGATAAGGCGGGATGCTTTGACTTCTTCTTATCTAATATGGTTAATGTGTGATCGGGCAGCGAAGGGCAACAAATTCACAAGATTAGTTCAGAGTTTACAATTTCAGCAGTAGTGTGATCTCCGTGCGTCTTCGTAAAGAGACGCGCGTCAGCCTGACTGTCCTACCCTTAAAAACGAATCAAAAAGGGGAATAAATAATAAAATAAGCCTCATTTACAGTGATTAACTAATAAAAAATGTACCGGTCTTTCCCTGTGAAGGACAGTCGGACAGATGGCAGCGTTTCCAGTCAGTAAAATGGAGAAAACTCAAAGTTAACATCGAGCTCCCCAGCCCTGCTCGTGCAGCCAGATATGTTGTCAAAACGCGCCTTTTTCTTCAGGGTAGAAATGACTCCTGCAGGGCAGCTTCTGTCTGTTCGTCTCAGGACTTGTTCCACGGTCCGTTTTTACGCATTTGTCTCCACTGAAGTTCATCGTGGTTCCATGTTCCAGCCTCTTCGCTTGCGCACATCACAAGCGTCCTCACAGAGGCGCAGCAGCATCCTTACTGGTGAACAGGACCTCAGCACGAAATCTAATAAAGTAGGGGTGCCTCCCATCTCTCCTGCGCTTCTTTTTCGACCTGCTGATGTCATTCTAGGGCTGCAGGCGTCATGGGATGCTTGCTTTCTCTGTCTTTTCAGACTTCTCTCTCCCTTTTCCCTGCCTCTTGTAATGAATCACCACCAAAGCTAATCGGCCAGCAGTCATGTCAGAAAAGACTTGGGTGGCACAGCTGAGGTGTCCAGCTGAGAGGACAGAGATGAAACCACTTGCTTAACAGTCTATGAAAGCTTCTCAATCAGTCAATCAATCAATCATCATTAAACTTTAATGATTTATTTACTTACCAATACTGTACCAATTCACAACAAATCTTCTATCTCAAGAGACACTTTAAAAAAATCTCATGTGCACCAAGGACAGATCTGGACCGTTTTTTTTTCTACGTTATTCACACACAGACACACAAAAACTAATACAGCATGAGAAAAGCACTTAAGTAAGAAGCAGCCACAAGGACATAGTTCCATTGAACAGACAGAAACCCTGAGCAGAACTAGACTCCTGTTGGACAACAATCTACTGCGCACGTGTCAGAGATGAACAGAGACAAACATTGTCATCATCAGAGAGCTGTTCCCCAATGAGTGAGGGGTTTCTGCCTTCTATTTTTCTGGGGTTTTTTTTCATCATCATCATTGTCACCATCATCATCATCATCATCATCATCATCATCATCATCATCATCATCATCATCATCATCATCATCTCAATCTCTCTGCCCCCATTTTTGACCGTCTCTCTGTCCATACAGTGGAGGCAGATGGTTGTCCATCTGTGGGTTTGGTTCAGTTTATCAACTCTGCCAAGGAGGTTATGTTTTTGGGAGAGTTTGTTTGTCTATCTGTGAACAACATAACTCAAAAAGTAACAAACAGCTCTTCATGAAATTTTCAGGAAATGTTCAAAATGGGATAAGAAAGAAGTGATTACATTTTGGTGGGAATCAGGATCACTGTCTGGGTACAGGATTTTTTTAAAGGATTCTTTATCATTGTGAGATAGGGCTGTTTTCATCATATGTGTACACAAGTCCACGATAAATGGTCAGATTGCTTTGCAAAACAATACAAGACAAGGTCAAGATCATTTCTGACAGATGTTAAACTAGGATCCAGATCCTGGCAATATTCTGGATACTAAGATCCTGAATATGAAATATGTACTGGGGCATCATAATTTACAACTCTGTGAGGTAACAAATTATGGTACAAACCTGCAACTAACACCAAATTGTAGCAGACAGTCTGCTGAAAGGGAGTATAACATTAAAGTAGGACTAAAGTGTCGTGTGACAATCACAATATGCTTGGCGGAGGTCTGCGCTCTCTGAGTGCTTTTCAAGCTGTTTCTGGTATTACATGGCTCATTTGAAGTGGATAAATCACCATCATCATAATCATTGCCAATATCATCATCATCATCATCATCATCATCATCATCATCATCACATCATCATCATCATCATCATCATCATCACATCATCATCATCATCATCATCATCATCATCATCATCAACATCAACAACAACAACAACAGCAGCAGCAGCAACTGCGACAGCATAACTTAATGTTTGTAATCTTGAAAGCCAGTGTTATCTGTATGGCTCCCAATCATTTTTTTCCCTACACCAGTGCCTATGTGACCTCTCACATCTTAGGGCATTTAGAGCCAAAACTGTTAAACTCTCATGTGCACCAACACCCAGGTTTTAGCCATAAATATTTCTGTTGATTCTCTTAGTTATCTATTTGACTAAGGTGTTTGCAGTACTCTTTGAAAGCCTCAGTAACAAATCTCATTGGTGTTATTGAAACAGAGCTGCCAGTGTTTGACCGAGTCTTCACAATACAAACTTCTGAGGCAGGTGAATAAAGAGCTGACTTTAAGCTTTAGGACATAACTTTAATTTTTATGATGCACAAATTTTTGGAAACTTCAACAAAGCAAGAGTCTCATTTTCGGGAGCTACCACCTTACAGTGTTAAATTAGTTATGCATAAAACCGTAGGTGGCCTCTAAATGAATATTTTATATAAATAATACATTTCTCAGGTTACAGATTTTGCATATAAAAGCTTTTGCTGCACAGAAACTATTAATTATAACAGTTAGATAAAAAGTTGCCGTGAAAAGCAGCATATCCTTGTGAGTCGAATTATACAGTCTGATCATGCTCACAGCTGCCTGCACTTTGTTACCTTCCACCTCGACAGGGTGCAGGGCAGGACTACGAGGCACTTGCTTTCTGTGCTCATGCATTTCCATCATCACTTGACTCCTATTTAAATCCCCCAGCATTATGCGCCCTGCAACACTTCCTCCCCAAAGATGTAAACACAATTCACATGATCTCTCATTGTACCTGAGATCAAGTGTTGGTTGCTCAATTATTGAGTAAAAACCTACGTCGGCTGACTGTTTTAAGAGACATGAATTAAAAGGCAGAGTATATGTATGTATGTAGGAGGCCTGTGTGAAACAAACAGCACATATTGTACAGCCTCCACACGCACACACGCACAATCTTATGAATGGTGAGTGCGTGAGTGTGTGTGACAGGTAGGTGGACCTGTTTGCCTGTTCTGTTGTACATCTCCCCCACACACCTCTGCTTTAATGAGAGAAGCCCAGTAAGCCACCCATGGAATTACAATCCTCTGTGATTGTGTGACCTGAAGCCACAGCCAATAATGGTTGTACATTTTTCGCTCCACGCTACACATTCTAAATATAAAGGCAGAGTGAATAAAGCTTTTAGTGGGAGCGTGCACTCCAATCAAGTGTCTCTGTTTCCATGGGTGAACCATGCTTAGTAACACACTGGAAATGCATTCTGGGGGAGAGGGGTGTGTCACTGATGTCAAGGTTGCAGAGACTGAGAAGCAAACAGCGTTCAGTGCAAGGTACATCACTTCTGAAGTGCTTGTTGTGTAAGAGAATGTATTGTACAAACCAGCACACAAACAAACAAACCTAACACAGATACACACCAGCCTAGAGGAAATCCTGCCGTCATGCATCACGCACTGTGGATCAGTAACTCTTTGCTCCACACCCAGGCTGGAAAAAGTTTGCTGCACCTGATTCAGGTAAAAGGCACCTACTCTTTCAGAAACTTAACATGCTTTGTAAAAGTTTTATTAACGTCTCTCACTGTTGTAAGATCGACAAAAACAAAGAAGTGGAGATAAATAGTCTCAAATGAATTAAGCATTACTGCAGGTCAGCATACTGCAGGGCTGTGGAGGGAGTCTGTGCACATTATGGGTCAGGTCCAAATCAATTACAGTACAGCACCTGCCCTTTGGAGGCCTCCATTTTCAACTTTTTCCTGAGTTATTGGAGTTGGTCTGCCTCCTGCGTTCTGTGTGTGTGTGGCTGTTTCTACCTTTGTGAGGACCACTGACCAACTGACAGATTTGAAGTGAGGAAGTTGTGGCTCATAGAGGTCTGAAGCTTGGTTTTCAATTAAAACTGGAGTCATGTTTGAATTAAATTGGGGTTATAAGCTCAGCTGGAGCCTTTCTTTGTTGGAAAGATGTAAGTGTTTGTCACAGGTTGCGTTTGAATGTGAGAAGGATATCAACAGAACAGTGATTTTCTTTCCTCAGGTTGATCATTTGAATGTTTGTAAAGCTTTGAAGAGGTAGTTATGCATATATTTAGATGAAAAGAAAAGTGTATGTGTCTGAGTGAGTCTGCAATCTGCCAATAATTACAAGGAGCTCCCCTCAGTGCTTATACAGTCATTTTCCGGACTTCTTTTTTTTTTACTTATTACTACTGCAGCATCTGCACCTGCAGACTTCTTCTTATGTTCATCATGTTACATCAAATATAACTCTCCTGCTGACATTATAACACACTTCTCATGTCATCTCATAACACTTTTCTCCACCTGGGATTTCTTGATTGAGTGACACCATCTTCAGGTGTGAATACCAACACTATAAATAAGCACAGCCACAAGAAGTGTGTGATCCCCTTGATCTTTTTCTCTTTTCACACCTGCAGCACAGGCACACCCACACAAACACACACTGTGTGTCTATGAGTTTCCTCAGCCTAATGTAATATGATTGATCCTGACACTAGTTTAATCTGGCTGCAGAGTGTGAGTAACGGTGAGTCTGTTTCCATTAAGGAGCCAGACAAGTGAGAAGGCAGTGAGTACAACAAGTGAGATGAGGGAGACATTCAAATGAAGGTGAGCTGGAACAGTCTGCTTCCGGAGATAATAAATGACCAAGTGAAATGACACCAGAATTCATTTAGATGTGTAAATAGCACTGATAGAAAGCGTGTGTGTCTGTGTTATCAGGGTAATGGAAATGCTGCCACAGTGAGCAGATAGTCTGCTGGCGTCATCTGCTGGAGAAGTCTGGATTATCTTTGAGGTTAGGTTGTTTGAAAGATTGACACCAGGGGGCACTGTCTTACCACAAAACAGTGATGACTGCTTTTTCACACACTTCACTGGTGACAATGCAGGTGTGAAGAGGGCTGATTTAGCTTTTGAAACAACCTGCAGTGAAAGCAGACATTTATTTACAGCCTTTTGGTCATGAAAATATTACTGTAAAACCTTTAAATGAACTGAATTAAGGGCCAAAGTCCAGCATAAAAATATTCTTGAAGAGGTGCATGAAGTCCAACTTAACTCCTAATTGACAAAAGGGAAAATTCTAATTCAGGACAAAAATATGCAGGGGACCAACAATACAAGAAATATGTACAGTATGTTTGAGAGGAGGTGACCTTTAATGGAAAATTATAGCTACATCATTTACCCAAAACAAATACAGGCCCTTTCCTTTTCAAACATACTATGACTAATGTTCTTTCTGTCTGTTTTCCAAATGAGCCCTGACACTTGAAACCCAGTTTTTTCTTGCAGCCTGTTCTCTTGAAATGTTCCTGTAACATGTCTTAAAAACTGCAAGTTGCTGAACTCTCTGTGCAGTGATGTAACGTCCTTAAAACGTGAAAACAACGAGAGCGTTTGTCCAACAAGGGGACTTTTTCTGCCCTATAAAAATCTTCCTCTGAATCAGCAGCTAGAGTTACTGGCTGGTCTGTTGATGAGACATATTGGACTCACATGCTACTGAAATTGGCTCTTGCACATGATATGCTGATGGCTAATGTGAGTCAATACTGACGTCAACAGTGAAAAGAATAGATACGTAAATAGATAAGTTAATTTGTGTCTTTTCTCTTGTCTAGGTCTATTTCCATATATAAATATACACATTGTGTGTCTGCAGTAGGGTCAGTATGACTATATATGAGTTTATACTTGTGCAGTTTACCATAATTTGTGTGAATATATAAATGTAATAATAATAAATTATATAAAATAAAATAAATAAAAATAAAAATAATAAACAAACAAACCTGTTTTTTTTCTTTGCCCCCAATCCTTTGTTTTAAAAACTCAACTACCCATTTGTCATCTTTAAATGGCAATTCTAATATTGCTATTTTATTAATTTTTGTTTTCCTGCTTTAAAGTTTGATAACAACTTTCAGTTTTCATTAAAAACGTGATGAAAATCTCTGAAACAAAAGCCAAAGAAGTGTAAAATAAAGAGAAAGTTTGCCTTTTTTTATTTAAAGAAGTTAACACATGACAGTTTTTTTCACCCATGTACAGTTTACTCAGTCAAACTGTTTTAGAAACAAAACCATTTCCTCCCTTGAATGGAAATCCTCACAGTTCACAGAAATCTGATGTGTGGTTTAAAAGAGTATCAGGGTATCTATTTCAGGGGGTAACAAGCGTCAAAGGTCGGAAACTCCTGGTTTAATCTTCAGTGATGCATCTGAATGTTTGCGTACTTTGCCTTAAATTAAATACTGAACTTTGTGTGTAAAGATGGTTTTCTTAGATACTCAAAATAAACAGTATCTTTACACAAACATAACCTTTCTCACTCATAATGTGCACATATCTTCAGATGTACATATTATTATTCCCAAATGAAAGCTATAAATAGCAGCTGACAGCCACAGCTTCAAACCTCAACTTCAAATGCTGTCAACCTGATGTCACTCTGAAAGTCCAAATGAGCTCTAAGCAGAACTAAAGTTCTTTTTCTGGGTTTCACGTGAAGTCTCAATCAAAGCTGGAAAACTCTGAGGAGGGTTTCTGTGCCCTGAGCATGCATGTGTGTGTGTGTGTGTGTGTCAAAACAAATGAGAACGGAAGGAGGGGAAAGAGTTGAGCGTAACAGTCACACCTGTTACACATGTTTAGGGAATGGACACATTCAAATGAGAGGAAGTGGATTATTTCAGCCATGACCAACAGAAGTGTGTGGGCAGTGTCATTTGCATGGGGGTTGAGGAGGAAGTTGGTATTTAATGCAGTAAAAGTTCTCTGACATCTCTTCCTTTTTTGATGAAGTTGATTGTTTTTTTTTAATGTCCATCAAATATGTGTTTTTTTTTTAACAGCTCAGAATAGCAGGCCGTGGGTTGAGTGGAAACTCATAGAACAGAGACCTTTAACCACAAGGAAGTAAGATATGAGAGCTGTGTCATGTGACCTTTTGAGCATTTGATGACAAGATGTTGACTTGCTTAAATGTCAATCAGTGTAGATGTAATATAAGTCATGCTGAAGTCTGATAAGAACGATGGAAGTGAGTAATAGGAATCGGTGTTTAATGTAGTTGAGAGTTATTTCTCTGTCCCCATCAGATCATAGTTTCATCAACATGTTTTGATCAGTTATGTGGACTTTCCCAAACTTCCTGATTACACTGTCACTATGATTTCTGGTTCTGCTCCAAAGTTTTTCTCACTAATTAAGCTAGTGGAAGTATGTGGAAGTGGAAAGTATGTTAAGGTCAAAATACTACATAGTGTAAAAACCCATTCTCTGTGGATAATCCAACTAAACTCTCAGCAACACCCAGATCAAAAACCTTCTGATTAGGTAAGAGTGGAACAAACTAATTCAGCGAGGTCAGAGCCATTTTCACGTTTTTTTTGTTTGTTTTTTTCCTTTGGCAGAAAAACTGAAACAGACACTGCACTGTTTCTGTCTGGAGAGACAGCGTTGGTGTGATCTCTGATTGTATTTGAGTGAGATGTGTCACAGTGGGTGTAAAGTAAAGTCACCACAGAGTACACTCAGGGTGTTCCCAAGCATGTTTTTATTTCAGTGGAAAAAACAGCAGGAATCAGCCAAACCATTGGTATAAAGTGCAGTAACAGACAGTGGTCGTGTTCAAACTGTCATGAAGAAATAAATAAAAAATATAAACTCTATTTACATTATAAAAACCAGCTTCTTACAGTTTGAGTGTACATTCTGTCTCAGGATACAGAGTGATGAAACTGACTGTATTTAGTGCATTTATATAAACTGTCCAGGATTGCTTTAGAAGTTCTCACAGTGTTGTCTCACAACATGTCACAGGGGTTTGATCTCTGTAGGAATGAATCTCAGTCTAAAAATACACAGCCCTTGTAAAAGATCAGGCACATACGTAACACAAATAATGCACAAACAAAACCTGACATGCAGGTGTGATTCCCCTCAAGTGTCAGACGTCAGGGAAATTATGTCATAGCTGCTCCACCCTACTGGCTCAGGATCATAATAGTTTGTAATGTGGTTCTCAACAAAAGAGTTTGTAATGCCTTCTGTTTACTGCATCTCATTTGTGGCTCGACATCCACCGGCTGTATGATGCCAGCAGCACAAATAGCTTTGTAAATGTATACACTGAGAGTACAAACAGTTCATGAGTCCTGATAATCCTCAGAGTCCAGCACAATTAACTAAAAAGTACAGTCATGTTGGGCTCTTTCTTCTTCCTTCATCCCTGGCAGAGCACGTCAGTCTCAAACTGCAGCAGCTGTCCCATGAAGGCCAGGTTAGGGGAGATGACCTGACGCCGCTGCTTCACAAAATCGAAGGCTTCGTCTAGTCTGACCCGCTGCGTGTGCATGAGGTAGGCCAGGCAGATGGTAGCCGAGCGGGAGATACCTGCCTGACAGTGTACCAGCACCCGACCTCCATTCTGCTTCACTGAGTCTGCAGGAACGAAACAGAGAGAGATCAGTGTTAATGTGCTTTCTTTTCACACCATTACCTCTCTGAAAATGTTACCAAGCAGAAAAACAGACAAGATTTAAACTGGAGCATTCTCAGAGAAAGGAAATGCAGTTGTCATATGTCAAAGAACTTAACTTTGCAAAGAAGGGGGTCACAAGGTACAAAAAAAGAGGTAATGTTGATAAATATCTTTCTCCTTTGCAGCTTGTGCAGCATAATCCTGCTGTTGTGTAATCAAACAAGAGAACTCTTGGTCCATAAGTCTAGCCTACAAAAGGATTATGGTTTACAAGCTGCTTAGAGACATTTTTCAGATATTTAGTTTCAACAAAAGTGTAAATATATAGCTCACTCAACAACTCACAGTGTTTGGTTTGTGAGTCAGCTTTAAAGAGGTTACAGTGAAAAGATGGAGGGTGGTAGAAGTTCACAGGAGAAACTGACCGATGAAAGAAATAGCTGTAGAGAAGCAGGCTCTAATGTCAGCAGCCAGACTGTCCTCCACTGTGAGCCGCAGGTACTCAAACTCCCCCTCGTAGAAATTAGGGCATGTGGAGGACACGTTGAGCACAGCTGTGATGCCCGCTGCTGTGAGGGTCTCCCTGCGTGACGAGTGGATGGCACTACCCAGAAAAAGGAAGGGCAGCAGCTCCACTGGACCATCCTGTCAAGCAAAATAAATGAGTAAGTCTGTTTAGGAGCAGGAGTATTCATTTTGTAATATGTTTGCCCACAAACAGCTTTTATTTGATCTTACTTGATCATAGGCTGGCGTCCTCCGTCCTGTCACTGTTGGCTCTGGTTCCACTTTAGAGACGCTGGCAGAGCTGTAACAGAGCTCTGGGTAGGCCTCAGAAAATCCTGCAAATCCACCTAAATGGAGGTCAACAGTATTAGCTGAGCCCAAATCTTTCAGAGAAATGCTTTTTTAAAATGTGTAGAGTGAAAACAAATAATGATGTGGGAAACATGAAAATGGGGCTTGCTAAAAATCTCTGTATTTGTGTGTTTTCATCCTTAATGCTTGATTATAGAAATATTTTCACTGATAAACAAAAATGATTTCACTTTAATTCCCAAAACGTTAAGAATAAACAGGAAATAATGGTATTAGTTCAACATGCTAAAAGTTAGATTTTGTAATTAAGCGTTATTCACATTAATTTTTTTATAGCCTTTTTTGTGTACATACATTTAACATAACTACAATGTTTTGTTAACTACAATTAAGTCGGTTTTATTCCTATTAATTCTAACGTCTGCTTTAAATGCTATTAACATAAACATTGTTGTATTACCTTGTAGGAAGCAGATTTGCGTGTGTACTTCGTTTTGTAGGGCAGTGAGCAACATCTGGGCCACACTCTCTGCCTTTAGCTCGGACATCGAGGGGCTGCTTTCATCCACCACCACCACCGGGGAAAACTCTCCTCTCTGTAGCCGGCCCACGAGCGACTTATCCGGAATGAGCCACTCCAGAGCCACCACGGAGCTTTTGGATCTTCGGCGCAGCATTGAGTTCCAGTTGACATTTCGGGACTCGCAAACATGAGCCCAAGAGAAGTCGAGGAAAGGTCTGCAGTCCAGTACTACACACCCGGCAGAGGTGTACTGGTCCCGGGGGGTCCTGAGGATGTGGACCAGTTCATTGCCAGTAATGTCCAGAGGCGCACTGCCCGAAGCCATATTTGAATTTAAAAAAATATTAACAATAATCGAGACGTAAAAGCACTACTTTTTTAGTTTTGAGAAACAAAAAAGGTTAGATTTTAAAACTTTATCCGGTTTAGTGTACTCTTATGAAGACTTCAACTGCTGTGGCTGATTAATGGATAAATTGTAGAAAATAAAACTAAGCAGAGAGTACTTGTTGAACCCTCCGTGAGCTCTGTTAAAATCAGCTGTTGATTGAGAGTTTCTCTGTTCATTGATAACAGCTGCAGGAGGGGCGGGGTTAACCCAGCCCCGCCCTGTTTTCCAAAGAAGGAATAACGTCAGACACGGAAGACCTTATTTGGCCGGGCCGACACTCCTCATATGGACACTGACGTCAAACCTGATTTTCCTACCGCGCACGTGGTCGTTTGGGGTTATCCCGTGTTTTTGTGTTGAATGACGTTATGCTTAGAGTTAAAACCAAAGCGTCCCTCCACAGCAGCCTCCAGAGGAGAGGATGAGAGCTCAGTTTGGTTATTTGGGTTAGATTAAATCTGTTTCTGCACTGCATTCTGTTCTCTGGGCCCATGCAGCTCATGGATTAAAGTGACTCTACCCTCTTTGCTCTCCACTTGCCTCTGACCTTGGGGGTAAAGTAAAAGTTGCACAAATAAAATGTTACAAGACTTGGAGTGGTTTGTTTTTGGCATTATGGGAAATCAAGAACTTCTGTATCTTTTCTTTTTACGATATTATTGCTTCTTACACTACATTAAAATAGGTAAATAGATAAATAAATAGAATAGAACTTTGTCATTGCAACAAGTGCAATGAAATTGACATATTTATCAAGTGTAATTAATGTGTGGCTCTATGGGCTGCCATGCTCAAGCTGTGCGCAGTTTGGCCACTGTGGTACACACACACACACACACACACACACACACACACACACACACACACACACACACACACACAAACTTATTCAGACACTTATTCACACACAACGCAAAGAGAGAATGAAAGACAGGGTGATAGAGTCGACTAGACTGCGAAGAAAAACACACTCACACTCTCGACTGCCTCAATTACCGAGCAGAAAAGAACCACCTGATATATGATTTAATATATACATGATGTGTTATGAATGAACACATAACATTTTTTAGGTGTTTAACTCTTGATTAAAAATGACAGTAAAGGTTTTTAGGAAGCTCTTTTAAAAAATACATCAAACTTGCAGTATCCATGGAGGATCCCAGGCAGTTTAGCGCTTTTGTGAAGAAACTGAGTAGAAAACTAGTATGGGAGCTCAGCTATACACCACTATAGGCGGGGTCAATGTGACCACATAATTTAGGTAATCTTAAGAAAGGTCAACCCAAACATTAGTGTCAGTGCAAGCGTATGCTGCATTTAGATTTTTGTCAGAGCTTAACTTCGCAGAAAGGAAGCCACACTGTTATTATTTGTCCACAAGAAAAACCTGAAAGTTCCTTTACCACCTTATATAACCAGACTTTTCCTTTGATTATTATCAAGAGAGAAATACATTTTTGTTTCAATTAAAAGTTATTTTTATTTTCAACTTACATAAATTAGGCCAAAATACAAGCCAGTCTATTTCATTTTGATATCAAAGACCTCTCTTCCTCCCAACATACTGCACACGCTCTGCCCTATTTCACACAGGAAAACATATTTCATGTGCTGTGAGTGGGAGCTTCTAAATCACAAGGTGTAATCTGACGTTTTTTTGTCTGCATATCCTCATAACCCACATTCAAATCACTCAGCCTGCCCACAATCTCTCCCACTCAAACCTCTGACTCCACTTTCCTCTTGTTCCCACTTCCCTTCTCCCACTCCCCTCACCACTGCCTGCTGGTTCCAAGGCTGCACTCCCACTTGGTCATGCTCTCTCCCTGCTGAGGCTGCAAATTCAGTGTGTACACACACACACACACACACACACACACACACACACACACACACACACACACACACACACACACACACACACACACACACACACACACACACACACACACACACACACACACAAGGGTGCACAGTTAATCATGGCTGTCATGAAGCGGCTGAGAATGCATTTGATGTAGCTTCAACCTGCACTTTGGGCCTCAGGACACACATACACACGCGCACACACTGTGTGAACCCACAGTGATGAGATGACGTGATAATTTGTTTTTTAACATTCGCCCCCAATTCAGTAACCAGACAGGAAACAACATTGCACATACATCCTGTCACCCTCCATGCACGCCTCAACAGCCACATTCACAAACACACACACCCTTGTACTGTATCATTACTCCTCTTCTTTCATTTGTCAGAGCTCATTGCTTAAACGTACTATGCAACTTACTATTCTATGACACGTTTCTCAGAAATTACCCAAAACCTGAGTGATGATAAAATGTTTCATGAGTAACATCTGATTTCTTTGTTCCTGGGTGACTCAAACACATTTATTTACTTTCATTTTCATTGGATCAAAATGTTTCACCATATTTCCCGAGTTGGGAAATCAGTGTTACCTTTCCGGCAAACAGCCAGCTGAAAATAAAACTCACAAGTCATAACACTGAGACAGGCTTAAATTTGCTGTTGGTCATAATATTGACTTGATGCCAATGCAGGAAAGATTTCCTGTTCTGCCATGTCATTGTGTTTACAGTCATTTTTCTCCATTCAAACCAAATCAAATGTCTGGTATCTGGATGTCATTACCATTTTTTCACCCTTTTTGCTAAAACAGCTGCCAAAAAGATACTTAATATCCAAGGTTCGGAGGTAATTCTAGCCATTTTAAACAAAAAACAATTGAACAAACCGACAGTATATTTGCAAGGATTTGGATATTCAAACTACCTAAATTTTCTACTTTTTTGACAATAGTTATATATAATAGGCAGCTGGATACTAATGATAACTGTTGTTGGATAGTATTGTTGTTGGCTGATGTGTTATTAAAGAAAAGTTATCAGCTTAGTATTTGTAACAGGTTAACATTATGCTAGCAAGAAATTATAGTCTTTGCTGTTGCTGAATCTATACCAACACATTATTAGAGTTAATTAAATACTTAGCTAATGTCAGCCACTGTGTGATTATAGCTAGCCATTTACTTAACATAATGCTAGAAAGAAATTGTAGCTTTTCCTAGCCATTGTTAAGTCCTTGCAAGTACATGATTAGATTAATTTTAAATATGCTACGAGGATGTTCTGTTGTAAATGAATCGCATCGCCACTTAAGAAGAAGAAGAAGAAGCTTCTTGCCCAGAGTCTCACATACTGCTGTAAAAATTGGACTTTTAACCAGGCGTTTATTTGGTTTGGAACTAATTTTCTTTTTAGTAGATACAATGCAACAAGGTAAGGTATTTATCAGTACAGTTACGCAGCTGATGGTGTTAGAAACATGACAACAAACAAACGTTGTGAGTTTGTACCATACGTCAGTAGCCGGCTTCATGTAGCGCTACTAGCTGCCTGGTGTTACGAGATATCTTTAGGCTAACGTGACAACGAGCTAACTGTCAGTTTGTACTGTAGTTTGGTACCCATTCATATGTAGCCCTACTGACAGCTTGATGTTGTGAGACGTGTCGGTAGTAATGTTGGTGAATCCTGGTCCTGCCAGCGCTCATCCACCAAGCAGAGCTAACGTAACCTCACTCTTCATTTTATTGATAGACTCTCAGGTTTGAACAGATCACCGCAGAATAATTGCTGCATGTGGGTTGGAATGAACATTATCACAAACAGTTTAACCCTTTTAGCCTTTAGCTCGGGCTGTATCACTCGCCTGTTTAGTTTTCCTCTGCTCTTCTGTCCTTTTTCTGTCTGACATTTAAGCTCCAGTGTCCACCATCACGACAAAATTAATCACAGAAATCCTTTTCAGCAGAGAAAAAAATTAACAGATCTTGCTTCTGACTACTTAGCTTCATTAGCCGGCGTGGTGTTGTCATAGAGACTTGGACGTGCCGTAAATCAATCCAGTCTTGCTCAACCTGATGTGGAAGCTCTTCTTCGTAGCTTCGTAGCAGTTCGAAACAACCCATACTGGTGCTAATAATCTCATTTTAAAGTGGGTTACAATTGGGCATGTATCTAGAAAGGAGACTTTTTCAAGATCACTTTCAAACTCTTTACAGCCCCTTTAATACTTTGAAAAAAGAAAAAAAAAAAGACGTAATCTCGCTCAGCTCAGCGTGATTGCCACAACCTGCTCCTCCTGGTGACTGGCTGCAGTATAGGTCAAAACGGTTTCCCTATTCATTCCAGACAGGCTGCAGTCAAACTTTAAAAGACAAATACACATCATAGAAATGTTTCTCACATTCGTATGCTACGGTAATGTGAAGATATTATAAGGCTGTATTGTGTTCAAGTCCTTTTTTTCTGATTTTTTTTTTCATTTTCTTTGAAAGGCTTCTTTTTCGTTAGTTAATAGATATTAAAACTGAGTTTTAAATCACTTTTAAACAATGATTGACAGTCATTGCGTTTTTTTTCAGGAATAGTAAGATTCATCAATGGGGAGAGCCAAGAAGAGATCAGACTTCAACAAGAAAAGTCTCTCTCTACTGCACAGACTCCGGCTACACAATGGCTTCAGAACCGTTCATTGGGAAAGAGCGGAGCGACGCTGTCTACTCTATATACAGACTATGGTCAGCACCTATGTAATGAAAAGCTTTTACCTTTAACTGTTGTCAAACACAGAATTTCCACCTTTGATAGAAAACAACCAAAAGTAATTTTTAAGGACTTCTTGGCTATTAATTTTTTTTTTTTTTTTAGGTCACTGCCAATGTGAGTTGTAGTCTGACTAAGCTCTTGTGATACATTTTGTCACCTCATGGTTTGGGATACTTTTAATAGATTAAAATAGTCACAAAACCGTGAACATATGAGTACAGCATCATTATGACATTAAAGCTTCCCACTATGAGTATCTTGTGTGACAAATAGTGAATGGTCAATTGAAAAAAAAACACCAGGGATAAAAAACAGCACCAAACAGATCATGTCATGTGACCAACTCAGAGAGATGACAAAGAGGATGTGTTGAAGATTGTGTTTGTACAGCTTTTTTTTTTTTAAACAGGAGCAGCTTTTTCCATCAAAACACACAGATGGTGTCCAGCTGGCAGATGCGAAACAGAATTCAAGAGTCTTCTGATTGTACTATTGAACAACACATAGCTGGTGATGTAGAAATGTGTCATCTTTCTCAATAGATATGTAAATAAATAAATAAATGAATAAAAATTGATAAAAAATGATGGTTAAAAAACAGATGAAAAGATCTATGTGCAACCCCCTCTTCTTCCAGATCTGGATTATCAAAGATTAATTGGATGGCTGAGAGCTATTAATCCTTGGAAAACACTGTAATCCCAGCGATTTAGCTCATCCCTGACTCTTCTCACAAATGCCCACGTGACAACGCCACCGCTTCATTGAGGGGGAGCGTGTGCCTGCTGGGGTCAGATCACTGATGTGTTCGGGCGGGCTGGTGTTTAATGTTACGGAAAACTGAGTGGTTTCTGGGGGATTTTTGATTAGTGTGTTTCAGTGGGTGTGTGTGCTGTACGCTCTGGTTTCATACACCACACTTTCTGTTTTCTTTTTTGTTTTGGAGTGGGATGTCACTGTTATATTCACTATGATTCACACAGACAACCCCCTGAGTTTTTGTTAGGATAAATACACAGTAGAAAGTGCTTCATTCAACCACAAACATGTTTTCTCACTTCCATTTCACTACTGGACATGAATGTGCACTTTATTAGGGAAAGTTTATTGCACAGCTGAAAGACACGTTCTAACCTTACGCAGATGAAATCATTCCAATGTCTTTTATTAAACCCTCGAGCATCATTATGCAATGTTCTTGCATTTCTTTTCCTCAATCCTCTTTCTTCATTGCCTTCCCATGACTCTCCTCCGCCTTATCATCAGTCTGGGGGTCACAAACACAGCAACAACTCATTCGGGTCATATGATAATACATAAACAAATAACAAAAAGAAGTACCTGCATTTGACCATAACAATATATATTTGAGTTAACACCTGTTGATTGTTGTGCTCAAGTAACTGACATCTTTTTCTTTTGGAAGTGACATACTTGTTAAGTAAACTGCTGACAGAGGTAGTCAGTTAAATTGTAAACAATGAGTCTATTTTAAATCTATTTGCAGCTTCATGTGACATAAACCTAAGCCTCACACATATGACTCAGTCTTCAAACTGTGACTCCACAACCACTTCCTCATCTTGCCTCATTTGGTCTGTCATCCCCTCTGACTGTTCTATGTTAGCCTTTTACTCCTCCACCTTTCCTCTTACCCCCCTCATTCTCTCTGTTTGTACCCTTCACCCACTAATGGTCTCTCACCCCAGGACGACTGTGAGGCCTACGCTCGCTGCTAGGCTCAGAGCCGTAACCATAGCAATGGCAAACACCAGCGGGTCACTTGTAGGTAGAAAAGGTGAGTGGTTGTCTCCATGAGGTAGAGTGGGCAAAGTGATGACAGGTCGATGGGTCTGGCCAGCCAACGGGGTAACTGGAAAAAGAGAGGATGAAATATCCACTACATCTCTAGTTATACAATACTAATATTTGTAATGATGGAAATATACTAGCAAGTCCAAATACCTTTGAACTTAAACTAGACTGACTGTGCTGGGGTTTTGAAGGTAATTTTATTAAAAGAATATTAGTCTTTAAACACACAGGAAGAACCCTGAAGATTCAAAAAAGAAACAACAAACAAAAAACCACCACCAAATAATGCAACAAGGCAACTAGACTGCCGAGAGTTGGTCAAAACGTTTTGCCTCTCTTCCAAGAAGTTACATTGGTTCCAGATCAGAAGAGGTTCTTGGACTTTGTACAGAATACCAATAACACTTGAACTCAGTATGACTTTTGATGAAATCCAAGTTATAAAAGACAAACAGAAAGTTGAACTGAAGCAGTGATAAATCATGTGAAGACAGATGGCATGTATCCACCTCCTCCTACTGCACAAAAGTTAAGCAACAATGCCCCCCGTGAGGTTGATGACGTCTTTAGTCACCATAATCTGTGAAGTAAAGCTCAGCTCTTGGGGCTGTGACATTGAAATCCCACATTTTCACCAACCAAAACACATTAAATTATAATGAAATAGCAGAGATCCCTTGAGGAATCGCTGCCATTTCAATATAAGTTAAAAAAATCAACTCTTGCATAATTTGGGAGCTGACAGTGTGAGCTACAGCATGTAGTATTTAATCTAATAACCAGACACACAGTTAAAAAAAAATGCCAATCAGAGCATCCCATCCTTATTTTATCATGAAATAACCAATTCAGGCCAAGCTCAGAGAGGTTCATACATATTTGAGAAAAAATAGCTGCGACACTAACTACATTAGCTAAATGACCTTCACCAGGGACCTCTAAATCTTTTGGCCTCACTTTTGGGGACCAATCTGTTGGCATCTATTGGTTCACTGTATAAAATTAAGCTGTATCAACACGCACACTGATTTAAACAGAGAAAATACAAAAGCAGACACTCGAGAGACACATTAAGAGTAAGGCTGTATGTGGCGATGGATTTTCTTTACAGTAACCCAAGTTTACAATAAACTCTAGGCAAATTCCTCTATGGCATTGTGAAGACTGTTTCAGAGCCCTCATAGACTTGAGGTTTTGACAGTGGGACACACACCAAGTTTGTGAGTACTGAGACTGGGATTGTTCCTTCCTGTCTTGAAGTCTCCCCCATAGTGTTAATTAACTTAACTCCCCTATCCCACATCATCCCTTCACCTGATTTGAGTGTTTCATGCCTTATTTGGAAACATAAAAAAACAAGTCCCTCTTCCACACAGTGTCCCCCTGCCTGGCTAACTTATCTAACTTTTTTAAGATGATGGTGAAAAATCCCCACTGTACCAGTAACCAGGAAAGTGACTCTGTAAAAGATGGTTCCATCTCGGCCTTGCAGAGAGCAGCGATATGTTCCTTGTTCATTCACATGTAGCTGATTTAAGATCACAGTTGAGTCTTCTGTGACCACCAACGTGCTGAAGTCACTCTCAGTCAGCTGCAAACACAGATTTAGACAGAGAAGTTTGTATTGTAGTGGGTGTAGAAGCTGCCAGACAGTAAAAGTGCTGAGAATGTAAAGCTAAATAAAGGATATATATTCACAGAAATCAGGAAGTGCATGAAGTGGGTTCAGATTGGAAAGTATCATGAGCTACTACTTAATGTTTCTCTTCCTAATTTTCACTCAAGAAGGAACCAGTGATGTCAGAGGGACCTTGTTAGTTCCCAGCAGATGAGGAACCCATGAGTAGTGGTACTCTGGCCTTTCCAGCAGAAGACGATGCCATGGCAGGAAACAGTTCAGTACAGCCTGGCCTCCTTCCTCTGCCTGCACTGGATATTCTAGGGACAGAAGAGGAGAAGAGAGAGACAGAGATGCTTCATTCATTCACATGAGGATTACTTGAATAATCTTTTTCATTAGCCTTGCACATGGACGAGCAGGAGCACTGCCTCGCTTGGAACACATTTACACACTCGTGACAGCATGTGTCCATGTACAGCATGTGCTATCTGTGTAGTGATGAACTCCCACTAAAAATGAGTGGGTACAGCCAGGCCTCATCCACCCACTCCCCAACATGCACACTCATACACACAAACAAGACAATGAAAACATACCCCCGCAATCCTGCTGGCCAGAGGGAGAAGGACAAATGTATAACTTGTAGCGGCAAGAAAAGCAATCCATTACTCTTCGTCTTAATAGCCCTGAAAACAACACAACACTCACACACATGCAAGTACACGTGCTCAGCAAACATGTTCTTATTAAATACATTCAGTGGATCAACAAGGATTTAATGCAGAGAAAAGAACCGGACAGATCAAACTTACCACACTTGTTAGGGCATAATCCTGAGGGAGAGACAAACAAATGATGTGAAACAAATGCATCTTACTAATGCAACTTGTACAGAGCCATGACTTATACAAAGTGCCCTGCCTCATACTGTGCAGAGAATTCACTGCTATGTATATCTGTTACCATCACGGATGAATGTGTCTAAGTGTTTCTCCAAGATCCTCCTGCCTTTTTCCATGATCATGATGGCTTCAAAAGTCACAGATTCTTAAAAGAGAACAAGACTAGACTTAAAATGTAATGTACATGAACTTTTAACAAAGCGTCAATAAGGATATGCTCTACGATGATATGAGAGGACAATTACTGCACTATTATTTTTATATAATCCTAAATTTTGTGTATTTGTTTGTAATAAGTTGTTATGATCGATGCGTTTTTGCTTTTATGTTTCTCACCTGTGTGCTGGGTCTTCAAAAAGTGGTCAAACTCAACCTGGTACTCAGTTCTAGCCCTGTACAGGGTGGTAGCATCTGATGAAGGAAAAGCAGAAAGCACTTACTATATTATTGTTTTATTATATATCATACACTTTCTGCATCCCACTCATACATTCATCCAAAACAAAATAATGGCTGTAGTCTGAAAAAGATCTGAATGCCAGATCACAAAAAATCCATAGCTATTTTGCTATTTTCAACTTTTTACTGTTTTTAAAGGGCTGTTTCCTGGTATTTTTATGTTTTCTGTTAGTGTTGTAAGATGTTAATTTTGAAATGTACTATTTATTGTTAACATCTGTTCTTTTTTTCTGTTTGGTCATTGCGAAAGAAAAATTGTAATGTATATAAGTGACAAGACATGACCAATAAGTCAGCTGACATTAATCATTACACACCATATAGTTGTGCTGTATAGGACTGTGTTAGCATTCTCACCAATGACCCCCTTCCTCTGCCTGCTTGTCTCTCTGTAGGTCACATAGGCATGGTCACAAATCTTTTTCAGCTCTATTTGGTCATCCACACTGGGAGCAGACAAGGCAAAGTCCTCATGAAGGAGCCTGATCTTGCGGTCACACTGCAGACAGGCTTCTGCTGAGCAAACACAGCAGAGTAGGGACACCAATACCAGCAGCATATCTCCTTGGCACCTTCAGGAAGAACACAAAGATGGGTCACTTTATCTCGTTTCATTTTTCAGTCGGTTATTACATGTTCAGAAACAACAGTTGCCGAATATTGTTACTTATACAAACACAATCCTTACTGTAACTACATTTATTATTCCCCCACATTTTGCCCTTGGCTGCTACCAGGAATGAAAGTGTTGTTCCCGACACTCTAGCACTTTTACTGATGTTGGGAAATATGCTGACCTTGTATTTTTGGGACAAGTGCACTGCGTAATTTGTGATAACCCATACTTTAAAGTTGTATAATAAAGGATGATATCTATTTCCAGTCAGTTTGATAAATTAATTTACCACAGTTTCAGAGCCATAGGGGCATCTTTAAGACTACTTTTGTGGCTCAATAAGATACCAGTCTTAACAAAAGTGAAATCAACAAGCTTATCCTTTAGAATATGAAATTCTACTTTGAACAAAGAATTTATTTTACATATAACTTTACTATTTAAGTAAAATACATGTATCACCTCTGGCCAAAGTATATCAGTCATACCTGCCAGTACTATTTTTTTTTTCAACTTTTCCTACTTGAATTTTTCCATTATCTTTGTTTACGTTACTACAGAATTAGTTCTGTGTCTGTTAAAGATAAAAGAGACAGAAGTTACCAACCCATACTGTATCACATCACATTTCCTCATCATGTTAGCGTCCCTGTTCAGCTCGTTGCTGCCATCCAGTGGTGGATAGCATGTCTCAACACAGCCATCATATAATCACACCTGTACTTACTTCTGCTGTACCGTGCTGCGACTTCACATAAGCCGGGTCTGCGGGACACTGCTGAACACGAATTTATTAGTTTTCTTCCCAATCCCTAATTAATTGTGAATACGAAGCCACAACACCTATTCTGTTCTTGTACTGTTTCTACTGGCAACGGTCAAAGTGACAACTCAAAAAAAACATAACCCGAGCTTGTTAAAAATGACAGCCTCAAAAAGGCTCAGATGGACCAATTTATAGATTTTATCAAGTCAGATACATTTTTTTAGACGAACTTCGAACACAGTATTTCTCGTACTACATTTCCCAGAAGACATCAGGATGGTGTAAGCAGTGACGTAGCCAACGAGGACGAACCCAATCCATTCTTCATTCTTGTGGGCGACTACGGAACTTCAGACACTTTTGCGGCTGCGCAGTGAACACTGAGCTCACAGCTGTTTACACTGACCCCCTGAGAGAGCAGATGGAGAGGTAAGATAACACTCGTTTATTACCAATACGTATCAAAACATAGTGTTTAAGTTATTTTTTGGGCGCATCGGTGAAGTTAACCTACACAGCAAAATGTTTTTACTATGAACACGGTCGCAAACGCGTTCACACCGAGCTCGTGACAACCGGTACAGTCGACTCAGTGTGACTGTAATGTCCCATAGCGTCAGCAGCGTCCTCGGCAAGTGTTTGTTATCGATCAGGCGCTGGCACATTGGAAATGCTTGATCGGTTTATTAGTTAAAAGTCACCTTGGTGTTCATGGATCTGGAGGCCATATTTGTGCCTACTGTGAACAATTCAGTCGAAGGTTTCGGTGTTCAGGTGAAGTTTTATTAAGCAACGATATAAACACAAAGTAATAAGCAGTAATTATAGTTGAAACGCGTCTGTTCATAAGCTCACCGTTCGTAATAACGCATGTGTAAGCTACAACCTTACGGCAATATCTGCTCACTGAAGTACCTCCTCTAATACGGAGTCAGCTTTTTTTTTGTTTCTGTGGGAGCCAGACTTTTGCAGAGAATGCATTTCTATGTCTTGGTTCATCCCCTGCTGAACTGCTGCCTACCGTCATCAAAATAGAATTCAGACGTTAGCTGGAACATAATGATACCTGTTTTTAGGCTAAACAGAGCTCTGTTGTGGATGATTAGTGTGTAGTCTTACCTGAAACCTGTAGTTCTGCTACAGCACAGTTATTTGAGGGCTGCAACTCTGGTACTTACTTAAGTCTAAGGTGATCATAACAGCATGATAAATATATTTTAACCATGCTGACATCACAGTCATTGTCTCTTTAAGTAGTGTCACTGATGCTGTTAACATTAGTATGCACCTATTTGGCTGCAGAGCCTGGCTTCCTGCCATATGCCAAATGAGAGCTTCTGGTCTCTCTCTGCTCCATCTGCTGGACTCTGCTGCAGTTAAAAGAAACTGCACTCGGTACTGAAAAACTCCCCACAGATTGATTGTACAGTGAATTTTGTTATTGAGAACAGAAGGAAACAGAAGGTGAAAAGGCCTTTGTTGTGACAGCATGCAGCGATGGAATCTCAAAGCTATTTATAATCATGGTTACTGCAGACTGTCAGTGTGCCAACAGCAGGTTGCTTGCTGTGATGGTGAGCTTTAGAATACCAACTCTGGATATGTTTGACCCCAAATAGACTCTGAACATTAATTTCATCTTGCATTTGATAATTGATTACTCATTTGCTTTATTCATTGAAGTATATGTAGTTATTACCTCATTCTTACTACAAGAATGGAGTTTTGCATGTTTTGATGTACTTCAGCTGATTGTAGTTATGATGTCTTTCTTTCAGGTTTGCACAAATCAGCCCTTGTTCAGAAATGGAGACAATACAAAAGATAGGCAGGTAGACACTCTGTAGACTTTATTTTAACCTCCACTGCTGCCTCAAGAAGACACAGTCTATACCACGTTTTCATCAACACTGACGCCGGTGCCATCAAGTCCACTACAGCTGTTTTCTACACACCTCACTGCCTAAAGTCTCCAGCATGTATCAGATTGTCCCAGTGGCTCCCGGGGAGCAGCCGTTGCACGGAGAGGCCGGTGGTTCCCCCCTGAAGAAGAAACTGGCTAACGACGGCCGCCCTTTGGTCTTAGCAGGCATGTTTGGCTGTGTGCTGGTGCTGGCTGCTGTAGTTGCCTGGTGCTACTACTCAGCTTCCCTTCGTAAAGCACAGCTGCTGAAGACTGAACTCTTAGACCTCAATAAAGATGGATTTATCGTTCATAACCAGGCAGGGGCTGTTCTCTTCAGCATGGCTTTCAGGTGGGTTTTCTACACTTTGACTAATCTGATTTTTTGTCATTCCAACTGGAGCTTAGCCTGTAACTTTTTAATGCGTTATACTTGTTTGACCTCAGCACAGTTGTCCCTCTATGTCTGTGCTTAGTCAGACCAAAAAGCTGTGTGTCCACCATGTGTGGATGCATAATGGAAAGCCAGATGAGACAGCCACGATTATACCCTCAGGGAATTTAGACTGTCCTACATCTGTGGAGTGCATATCGACAGCTTAGCCAAAGAGCTATGTCTGTACTTGCAGAGAAATAGAATATGATACAAAATATTGGACATTTATCTTCTCTTGTCTTTTGAATTGTTAGACTTTTCTTTTCTGATAAAGTTTTTTAGTTATCTGATAAAATTATTATAGTCTCAAATAATTTGGTTGGGCTTGCTCTATTTGAGTGATACAGAAATGCAAGTCTTCGCTAACATAAAAAGCTTGGTAAGTGTTGTTTATAAAAAGTTTACTGATACTCATTTCCTCTCTGATAACTCTCTGTTTTAGATCTGGCACTCTGGATCTGGACTCCTGCTCAAAAGAGGGAAATATTCTGAGCTGCAGTCAGTCAGATTCTGGCAAACTGAACTTCTTTATCCAAACAGTTCGACCAAAAGATACAGTCATGTGTTACCGTGTTCGCTGGGAGGAGCTCCAAGACAAGATGGTGGAGCATGCCATGGCCTACAACGACTCTCACTGGTATGGCGGGGCTGAGACAGCAGCACAGTACTGGCCTATTAAGATCCAGGGAGAAGAAGAGCCACAGCCCTTCATCACCAGCGATGTCTATTCAAATCGTAAAGCTTTTGGGGGATTCTTGGAGCGCTATTGGCTGTCTTCTAATGCCACTGCTATCAAGATTAACGACACAGTGCCGTTTCATTTGGGCTGGTCAGAGAAGGACAGGACTCTCAGGTTTCAAGCCCGGTACGAGAACTCTCCCTTTAGACCACCAGAGGGTCAGCCTGCCTTTCCTGAGCTCAGCTATAGAGTGTGTGTGGGGTCAGATGTTACCTCTATTCACAAATATATGGTGAGTATTGACACAAAAATAATTTTTTTTAAACTGTAAACCCAAAGATTTCATAACCACAACTTTCATAGCTCAGACAAGTGCTAGCCAACCAAGAAATTGTTTTGCTTGTGTTTGCACTATGAATATGTCAAAACTACATCACACACTAACACATGAATGGTTCTGGTACAGTCATTGAACCCAAAACAAAAGATTAAGTGCCCTGCAGTAAGTGTGTGCTCTTCATCTGTGCATTATATTCAGGTACGTCGGTATTTCCCAAAACCCATCAAGGTCCCATCTCCTGAGGTGTTCAAAAAACCCTTGTGGTCCACATGGGCACTCTACAAGACGGCAGTGACTCAGGAGAAGCTTCTGCACTTTGCCTCTGAAATCACCAAACATGGCTTTACATGCTCCCACCTGGAGCTGGACGACCGCTACACAGCAGATTATGGAGAGTTTGACTTTGACCCACAGAAGTTCCCTAATGCCAGTGGTATGTTTGAAAAGCTCAGAGAGGACGGGTTTCAAGTGTCGCTCTGGACACATCCTTTCATTAACTATGACTCCATGAATTTTGGTGTTGCTGTGGAGAAAGGATTGTTTGTGAGGGAGCCAAGTGGTGAGCTGCCGGCTCTGGTTCGCTGGTGGAACGGCATTGGAGGAATTTTGGACTTTACCAACCCAGAAGCCCGCGAGTGGTACTCCTCACATCTTCGTATGCTAAAAAATCGCTATGATGTGACGTCCTTCAAGTTTGATGCAGGAGAGACAAGCTACCTCCCTCGCCAGTTTAGCACCCTGATACCATTGTCTGACCCCTCCACCTTCACTCGACGCTACACTGAGATGGCCATACCGTTTAGTGAGCGTGCAGAGCTGAGGGTGGGTTACCAGAGTCAGAACATCTCCTGCTTCAGCAGGATCATTGATCGAGACTCTGTGTGGGGATATGAACTCGGCCTCAAGTCTATCATCCCCACTGTTCTGACGATCAGCGTCTTGGGCTACCAATTTGTCTTACCTGATATGATTGGAGGGAATGCTTACCCTAACCGCACCACAGGTATGGTCCAAAGTTTAGAGTCAAACATTGCTCATTTAAGAGCTCTATTGAAGACATGTTGTATTTTTGTGGTCTGACAGTCTCACTGTGTTGTGCTGTAGGTGCTTTAGACAGCAATAATGGTCTGCCAGAAAGAGAGCTGTATATTCGATGGCTGGAGCTGTCCGCTTTCATGCCTGCTATGCAGTTTTCCATACCACCATGGGCATATGACAAAGAGGTGAGTAATGTCCTGTTTTAGTCATTTTCAATCCAACAGATTCAGACTCACCCACTGAAGAACCACTTATCTATGAGGGTGGGCTGAAAAGTTCAACACCTGACTAGGAAGGAGTTATACCATAGAGAAGTAACTTGGCATGCATTAAATCCAACATTTTCTGGCACTTACAGCATGGTTTATTTTTCAACACAGTCAATGTTTTCTTATGTGGCAGGACGTCCGGACCTTGGGCCATCTTCAAGGCTCTCCCTACCCCTCTTGAATTCAGCTGCTTACTTTTTCACAGTCAACAAAGCTGCAGCATCGTCCCCTAATGTAGCAACCATGTCAGTGTGAATGTCCTTCGTGGTTAAATCCTTTTTCTGAGGATATTTGATTACACCATGGTGCCAAATTGTATCTATATTTACAAAATGTATCTGGTTCTCAGTTTATCTGAAAATAAACCATGCTGTAGGTGTCAGAAAATGTCAAATTAAATCATGCCAAGTTCGATTACTATGGCATAACTTCTTCCAAGTCAGGCTACAAACTCTTCAGCCCTCCCTCGAATGTCCTTTGACTCCAACACAGTCCAGGTGAATATATATATATTAGCTAATTTAAGTAGCTTTTTAGTTGTTAACATGTATTTTTATCAAATAAAATCACTCTCTACTAAATTATAATAAATACAGGCCTGTTTTTAAAAATTTGGACTGGTTTAATTGTCGACACTCAGTGGTCCTTTATCAAGCTACTTTGATATCATAGTGTAAACCAAATCTTAATTTCATTGTTTCTGCATTCGTCTGCAGGTGGTAGAGATTGCACAGAAGTTCACAGAGCTCCATGAGACTCTTGTAGCTCCACGGGTGCTGGAACTGGCGAGCGAAGTTCTTGATACGGGAGACCCAATCATACGGCCCCTCTGGTGGATCGCCAAGGAAGACGAGGCAGCATACAAGATTGACTCCCAGTTCCTGATCGGGGACGACTTGATGGTAGCTCCAGTGTTAGAGCCAGGGAAGCAGGAGAGGGATATCTACCTCCCCGCAGGACGATGGAGAAGTTACAAAGGGGAACATTTTGACAAAGGCCCCATGTACCTTACTGATTACCCTGTGGACCTGGATGAGATAGCTTTCTTTACATGGGTTCACTAAGACACTTGATGAATACAATCACACACTCATTCTTTACCCTCATGTACATCTTTATGAGCACAGAAGCCTAGAAATGGAGGGAAATATTAGCTTTTTTTTTTAAAGGGAAATGACCACTAGGGATCTGCTGCCAATGCAGAATGTGATTTTAAACATTAACCTCATGTCTCCTCTGACCTGCTCAACCTTTATGTACTTGTATACTAGTGCCTGCAGATTTTAACCATCCGTCCAAAGATTTAGGGCAGAACTTGTTTTCACGTCTGATGCTCTTGTTCCATCCTTGAAAAACTCCTCATCCTCATGTGCCTTCCACAGTTTATAATAAAAGCAATTTGATTGTATCGTCACCAGTCTTCCACTGAGTAGATGTTTAGATAACAAATTTTCTTCCTGCAGCTAGGAAAAGAGGCTTTAGGGTGAAAGCTAACCAGGTTGTGTTGTCTTTGAATTGTACTGCAGGCCAGATTAAATAGCTGTGTGGTAAAGTAACTGATAATTGTCCTAATTGTCTCTTGACAGGGCAATGGACTGGCAATAAATATGCACTAAGAGGGCATGTCTAACCTTATCCTAACATGGTAACTGCTGTATTGTGGAAAATCTTTGAAGTACCCGACTAAGCTAAATGCATTGATCTGCTTTGCACTGACAATAACTCTGATGTAATTTGTGGTTTGCTTGCTGTTGGTATTTATTAACCTTTTTTAGATTAAAGGGTGATATTTTAGTGAATGTACAGTAAAGAATCATACACTGGTTTTAAATTTGGGCTTCTTTCATGGCCAACAACGTCTTTATTTTCACATTCCATAACCTGTAGTGCCATTCTGTCATTTCAGTGCCAAATTCTATCTCCTGCTGTAAGCTTTACACATCCGCACAAGTTAAATTCACAGCTCAGGGTAGTAAAGGGATTACATTTGTTATGCTGGAATTTCGTTGATCATGTCAGAATGATGTGGAATTATTACTCTGATGCTACTGGTTGCCTAGTGAAACAGGTGTTGTTAGTTATGTTGACACATTTAAAGTGCCATTCATTTCTGCCTTGTGACTTAATTTGCCTTATCAGATGATCTAGCCCAGATACAAATACACACTAATATAGCTGATGCTCTGCACCTTTACAGTACTGTTAAGATGCACATGAGTAGTTTTATTCTACGTTGAGATATGAGCCATCTGAATATATGTCTGTCTGCTCTGACACAATGTTTACTGGCATGAGAGTAAAGCACATTAAAGGCTGAGCCAGCTGAATGCCTCGCTTGAAAATAATGGTATGATGTAAGCTAAAATCAGATTTTTAAATGTATGATTTGTAACAGCTTTTGTCATGTCTCTCTAATTGTTTGTTTTTGATGTGTAAATGAAATATTGCTTTAATATTGGAGTCTGTGTTGCTTTCTTTCATTTAGTATGGCAAAGGGTGGCAAAGTCACATTCTCAAATAAACCTTAAACAGGATAGTTTGATGCCAAGATATTTTTTTTTTTTTTTTTTTTTTTTTTTTTTTTACCATCTGAGTCACATTAAATGAAGGCCACTCAGACATAGAATTTTATTTGATCTCTAATTTTCAACAAAAATATTTGACTGCTATCAACTTCAACAAGAATCCTCACATTACTTTCATTGTAAAGGTTTAGGAATTCATTTAAAAAGTGATCTTTAATGATTTCGTATGCTATATGAGTTCTTGACGACAAATCTCTTCATTTGTTTCTTAGTCAAATTCATTAATCAATTCATGCACTGAAAGACTTTGTTACAGTAAATCATTCATCAGTGATTTTAGATAAAGACAGTACAGAAACAATGACTTTTCCTGCTGGTGATCTTGCTGGATTTTTAAGGTCAAAAGGAGTTGTAAATAGTTTATAAAACTTGTTTGATTGATTTTTTGAATTCTCAATAATATAAACAGCATTTAATCTGGAAGTTTGGAAATAGTGCATTTTATTTCCAGACTTCTTCCTGTGCAAAAAAGGAATCAACCTGAAGCTAATAATATATTGCCAGGCATTGTAGTTGCGAGGGATCTCTACCTCTTTGGTTTGGAGTGAAATTTAAATTCTCTCATGTGAGTTAAATCGTTTGTTCTTCCCTGACAGTACCTGTTTACAGGAACGACTTGATACACTGTGCAGTGGCATGTACCACACTATTTTTTCTTTAGTGATCTGTATACTTATATTTGTGAATAATTCCCTGCTATAGATGTGGTATTAAAATGTTTTTAAGGGTTTTGAGTCATTGCTCAACCATTCTGATGACTTTCTGTGATAAAGTAGTAATCATTTTATTGAAAAGTTTTAGTTCTAGTGTTCTTGATTCTACCACCAAGGGGCGCTAAAGTCACACATCCTTATATCACTTGTTGACAAACTTTTGATGTCTGACAGTCAAATTAAGCCTTGACAACATGTTCAGTCAGGTATGTAAAGCCTTTTTTTTTTTTTTTTTTTTTTTTTTGTCATTTTTTTGGTTCTCACCTAGAAGCCACTAAAACAGAGAAGGTTTAGTTGAAAAAATGGAAAGATTGCCTAAAATCATAGACTGTTTAAAATGCTCGTTTTAACTATACATGAACACAGCATGCATCTTTTATTGTTTAGTGTGATGAGCTTGCTTCTAAAATAAACAACCACTACAACAACAGTGTTTACAGTCAAAAAAAAAAAAAAAAAAAAAAAAGGCAGATACTAGGGGTCAATCAAGATATTTTAATGCTATCCTAGTTTCATAGAGTTTGAGTTGGAAGTCTGACAATTTTATTTCAACATAAAAAATGTTGATGTTATAACATTTAAAAAATAATAATAATAAAAAAGTGGCGTTTCCTTTTTACATTACAAAAGAAAAACACCAAACGTGGGGTTTGTAGTGGCACCAGACAATACAAACACAGCTCATTAGCTAGCTCCAGGTATCAGCAAACAACAGCATTAAAGATCCAAACATGATAGACTACATTAAAAACAAGTCTAATACAGTCAGTGTTCCGAGTTACTTTTACCGTTAGATATGTGCTGATGGAAAAACAAAAACTTTGATGTTAGCTAGCATAAGGGTATGCTAGGTTATGCTAGCAAGCTATCTAGAGTGTTAGCTATGAGGCCTCTGAATGCTCACATAAACTGTAGGCAACCTGATGAGGTTAAAAGAATACGTTATTTTACATTGAAATGCGGTCTGAAGTCTCTAAACATCAACATTTGAAAGTGCTATTATATTCTGATTAGTCTAATCTCCCCATGACTAAGATATCAGAGAATCAACTGCTGTGTTTGAAGGGAATTTTAAGATTTATTAAAAATTATGAGAACTTGCAAAAACAAAAAATGTGTTACAAGTATTGTAAGTCGTTGACAGGATTGAAAAATGCACCCATTATAGACTAACCAGAGGTCATTTGCAAACTAAAGCTAACTAAGACATAATACTTGCAGTTTTAATGTGGCTGATATAACTCACATTTTCAGTACACCTTATGACAGGCTGTACGCAGCATTTTGAATTTTACATGAGAAAAAAAGAGACATTATGTGGACACCAAGAAGAGGATTATCTGATCATTGATTTCACCGCTCTTGATTTTAAAGGCAGTGGCATTTAGTGAAGCAAACTTTGTAAGAACAGGCCATAATATTCACAAGTTTGTTTAATGAGTTTTCACCTTAATGTAAAACATGTTAACTTAGAGTGAGCCTTTTATATCATTTCAAGAAGCTGGTCCCCTTCAACCGAGGCTGCAAACTTGTACATTTATTCTACCGCAACACAGAGCGGACAGGCTGAAGTGACCGCCATATGTGTTTTTGTGTTTAGTGGTTACCAGCACCAGTTGTAGAAGAAGATGGTGAGATAGTGGTTGTTGCTGTGCTCAAAAATAAACTGCATTGCCACAGAAGTTTTTTTATCATCACATCTATCATGCATCACAGCAGCACTGCCACTTTTGGAGCAACAACAATAAATGTGTGAGCAAAGGATCATTTGAGTCTATATACTCATGGCTATATATCACTAATAATTCTGAAACACAGAGTAGTTACTGCTTTTTGGATATTTTGCAAAATAAAAAATCTTATTAACGGATTTCTTTTTGCCTAGTGAGCTTTAACAAACTTCTTGATGTCCACATAAATCCAACTGTGACTCTTCATTTTTCTTCTTGCTACTCAATCAACGGGAGGAAAACAGAGATAAAGTCATTTTTATGCTGCTTCATGTTCCAGAGCTTCAGTGAAAAATGAGAATAATGGCTGTGGACACCACCAGCAAGACCACAAGGGAACAAGAAGGTACGAGGCAGACTCCAGAACCAAAGGGGAAAAGGGAACCCAAGCCGGGCGGCAAGATGTCGAGACTGGAGGGTGTGGCACTGTTACACATGTCCCCCTCACAGCATGTTAAAGGGGCTATACAGCCATCTTTGAATATGCAACCCTTGGTGACAGCGCCTGCAAGATACGGAAGAAGTGAAACAATGAATAAGTGAAAGCCACCAGGCTTCCCGTGAAGTAGTGTAATAGTGAATATTAACACAAAAACTTAGAAAGAAGAATTGTACCTAACACATTGTTGGCGAAACATCGGTCTGTACCAGGAGGACAGTCCAGAGCAACTGAGCAGATTGGAGTGGTTGGTCCACAGGTGAAGCACTTAAGCCCACATGCTATGCAGACACACAGGACAGAGTCATGCTTTTCTTTCTTTCTTTTTCTTCTTCTTCTTTTTTTTTTGTTTAAATAATAGCAAGCTTTAAGGAAATTTTCTTTTGAGCCACAGAATAATTTTTAGTGTCAGAAAATTATTCCCTTCATTCAAAAAATTGAAGAAAATTAAAAACCCTACTCTTACTTTCAGACCACTGTATCTTTTCTTATTTTGCAACAACTTCAACTTTTAGTGCTGCAATGTCAAACTAAAATACAAAAGGCATGTATCAGGTGATCTTACCTGTGGACAGAGTGAAAAACAGAACCAGAGCTCCAAAAAACTGCATCATGTGGAGTGACAAATAACTTTTGGTTTGCAGTACCAAAGGAAAACCAGGGTAAAAATGAAAACTCCTTCAAACAATGCTGCCTTTATATACTGTAACCTCTGTGTCTGCTTAAATTATGACAGCTACACCAAACTCCCGCCCCATCCAGGTAAAGTAGGTAAATAATCCCAGAGACAAACGTGCAGCTACACTCATGTAGGTAAATACAAAAAGTATAAGTCTGAAATTATCTCTGGTTGCAGATTGAATAACTGCCCCAAGGGCTGCATCACCGGGCGCCATAAAAACAATACATATGGTTCTACTCCAAATATTTAGATAACCTGTCAAGGAGCAACTAACTAGTGTTATTTGGGGTTACAGGTCACATGCGAAGGACCAAAAACTCCTGACTCTTTTTTGACTTTGTTCTGCTTTTTATTTGATTTGGGAAGGTTAACAAAGTCTGAACAAAACCTGTTTCTCTCCTTCTTCTCAGAACACCACTCATTCCTGCTCAGAGAATTGAACACCCAAGGCAATGTTGACCCAAAGAAAATGTTTATTGTTGTCCATCCTAAAAAAAAAAAGTTACAAAAAGTTGTGTAGAGGGAAATTAGATTGCATAATGAACAACAAAAGCTCATCATTAGAAGCTGTTGTTATTGTGACTACAAGTGGGCCAATATTGCTAGCATGCCATGGTGCTAAACTAACAGCGCAAAATGTGTGTATTTTTTATTTTACCAGTCGAGCACTTGTATTAGTTAAAAGGTTTTTGTTCTTGATTTCAAAGTTACATTTTTCAACTCTGTCAATCTCTTTTGCCACGCTAGTGGCGATAAGTTATAATTACAGGCAGCAAAAGAGGTCACTCTGATAATTGCTTTGTTTTCCCTTCATCTGAACATATTTGTCCCGTCTTTGAAGGTACACTTTCGGAAGAAAGTTCATCCCCTGAAGTCAAAAGCTGTATATTTTGTCATTTATGATATTTACTTTACTTGACCTTTTGGAGTATTCACCTGCTCATGGAATAACACAGCATGCATAGTCTGAGAATAAGTCTGTCATTTCAACCAGATAATCCCTGAAAACTTAACATTGACTTAACACTGCATGGAGTCTTTGAATGCCAACAGTGGATAATGATTTGAATATATTTGTTTTAATAAGAAACAAATTATTCACTTTCAGCTTAACTATTTCATAAACGTTGTCCAAATTCCTTCGTGTTATTCCCTGAGGAGCCTTTTTCTTTGGAGCCCATCTAGATCTATTGTCTGTTAGAAATGGCTACACTGCAAAAAACTAAAATCTTATCAGGTGTTTTTTTCTTATTTAAAGTAAAAATTGTCTTATTATAGAAAAGAAGAATAGAAAAGAAATTTATTGTCATAGTAACAAGTACAACAAAATTGAAGTCACAGCAGCAATCAAGAAAACAAAAGTAAGAAAGTGTATAGAAAGTGCAAAAAGATCCATAAGAACATAGATGCTGACAGCTTGTCCATCATTGTCCAGTTCATCCAGCCTCCACCTCCACAGGGTCCAAGACTGAGCTTCTTCAGTCATGCTACATCTCTGTCTCCTAGATCCTGTCTGCTCACAGCAGGTGAAGTTCCTCCAAAATGGCGTTGGTGTCTGATGTTAGCTCTGTTAGCCATGTCTGTGAATAGCATGATGCTACTCTGCCCTCTGGTATTCCCTCTGTTGCTAGGTTAGCACGGCTAGCTGGTCCATCTTATTGGAGATAGATCTTACGTTCCCAATAATGATGGATTGAAGGACAGGTCCATGTGGTCACTTCTTAGCTCACGCCTGAGAACCAGCACGTCGTCCTCACCTCCTTCTCCTCACCTTGTGGGGAGACATCAGGCCTTACACCAGTTAGCATTGACATGCTACAGGCTGCAAAGAGGTTAGTGCACACGTAAACAATGCAGCCATGGTTACATGTAGGATCCAGACAAACACAAGAGAAAAAGTAGTAAAAATATCACTGAAGCCACAAAAAGTTTGGTGTCCATGACCAACAAATGAGCCATACAAAGTAATGATCCACTTCAAATACAAAGATTATGAAAAAGAGACAAAAAATTACAAGAAACAGACAAAGAAGAGAGAGCTGCTGCAAAAGGCAGCTATAGCCAACAGGGCGGTGCCTGGCAACAATTATCATACACGATATAAGCCACATTCAACTTATTGGTCCGGAAAAAATGTCTTTGTTCAAGTTTTTTAAAGACAAAAATGAGGTCTGAATTGCTTGTAAGCCAAAAAATGTCTGCTAATGGACCAAAAAAAAAGAAAAACTAGAATAAGAATAATACAAGTAACTTTTCTCTTGTTCCCTTGGTAGATTTTTTTGTTACTTCCCACAAGCAGTGCAGATGTCATTTTCACCTTTAATAACTTGAAATGAGACACTTTTCTGGACTGGTCAGGGTAAAACTAAACCTTTTCTAAACCCACATCCACCAAGAAATCCAATATGACTCCATTGTTTCACCTTATACCCATACACGTGTGATCATCGATGGGGACAGATGAGAAGGTGACGTCCAAGTTCTTGGTCGATCACAAATTTATTAACAATGCATCTAGAATGTGCAGTTACAGACTCTGTGTTAGTTACATTTCCCTAACTACAACATGTGCTGGGGCAGTTCACGAATTCTGTCCTCATTGCTCTGAATCAGAACCCAAGAACATCAAGTATCTGACAGTTTGTTCCAACAATGTAGGAAGGGTCATCTGGGGTGGTTTCCCTTTTCAGTGATTGTTTCCAGAGTACAAGCATCATATCATTCCTGTTTCTGGGGGAGTGAAACACATGAACTTCTACTCCCCCAGGCTAATTACCATCTGTGGAGGACAGTTAGATACACACATGCACACATACACACACACACACACACACACACACACACACATGCATACACACACTCTGTGCTCTGCATGTTTTTCCACATTAGTATCTGTTTTTCTCCGAGTTTTGCAGTCACCAGTTCCTGTTTCACAGGCTGTAAATGTCAAGCACTCACACTTTGTCACACTTTTTACAGAGACTTTGAGCAGGAGAGTGTATAATTAAAATGGTATAAATAAGTATAACCCTCGTTGTTCATCAGTACATGACCACCATGAGCCCATTTTGTTGGAATCAGCATTAGCAAAGTCATCAGAATGACTGAGCTAAATACTTTATCATGTCATCAGTCTATCTTAGACTACAAGCTGCTCAGTTTTGTGGTCAGGTCTTGCTCAATGGTAAGCCTGCAGCAGCAGAAGTTGAACTTCTCGTTTCAAAGCCACAGTGAGTCACCTGCTTCACAAACTGAAGAGCTGTTGTAGTGACTGATTTGAATTTTAGATCTTGTTTGAGGATTGGCAGACCGGGGTGGTGGTCCCTCTTTTTAAGAAGGGGGACCGGAGGGTGTGTTCCAACTACAGGGGGATCACACTCCTCAGCCTCCCTGGTAAAGTCTATTCGGGGGTACTGGAGAGGAGGGTCCGTAGGATAGTCGAACCTCGGATTCAGGAGGAGCAATGTGGTTTTTGTCCTGGCCATGGAACTGTGGACCAGCTCTATACCCTCAGCAGGGTCCTCGAGGGTGCATGGGAGTTTGCCCAACCTGTCCGCATGTGTTTTGTGGACTTGGAGAAAACATTCGACCGTGTCCCTCTGGGAGTCCTGTGGCGGGTTCTCCGGTAGTATGGGGTGTTGGGCTGCTTGTTACGAGCTGTCAGTTCCCTGTTCGACCGGTGCCAGAGCTTGGTCTGCATTGCTGGCAGTAAGTTGGACTCGTTTCCAGTGAGGGTTGGACTCCGCCAAGGCTGCCCTTTGTCACCGATTCTGTTCATAACTTTTATGGACAGAATTTCTAGGCACAGCCAGGGAGTCAAGGGGGTCCAGTTTGGTGACCTCAGGATTGGATCACTGCTTTTTGCAGATGATGTGGTCCTGTTGGCTTCAAGCCGTGACCTTCAACTCTCTCTGGATCGGTTCGCAGCCCAGTGTGAAGCTGGGATGAGAATCAGCACCTCCAAATCCGAGTCTATGGTCCTCAGCTGGAAAAGGGTGGAGCGAGAGGTCGACAGGCGGATTGGTGCAGCGTCTGCAGTAATGCGGACTCTGCACAGGTCTGTCGTGGTGAAGAGGGAGCTGAGCCAGAAGGCAAAACTCTCTGTTTACCGGTCGATCTTCGTTCCCACCCTCACCTATGGTCATGAGCTTTGGGTAGTGACCGAAGGAACAAGATCGCGGGTACAAGCGGCTGAAATGAGCTTCCTCCGTAGGGTGGCCGGGCTCTCCCTTAGAGATAGGGTGAGAAGCTCGGCTATCGGGAGGAGCTCAGAGTAGAGCTCCTGCTCCTCCGGGTTGGGAGGAGCCAGATGAGGTGGCTCGGGCATCTAATGAGGATGCCTCCTGGACGCCTCCCTGGTGAGGTGTTCAGGGCACGTCCCACCGAGAGGAGACCCCAGGGCAGACCCAGGACACTCTAGAGAGACTACATTTCTCGGCAGGCCTGGGAACGTCTTGGGATCCCCCCGGAGGAGCTGGATGAAGTGGCTAGGGAGAAGGAAGTCTGGGCTTCCCTGCTCAGGCTGCTGCCCCCGCGACCCAACCCCGGATAAGTGGAAGAAAATGGATGAATGGAACTTGTTTGAGTAGATTCATGAGCACTTATTGTTTGTCACAGAGATGCAGAAATGTTATCTTGTGCTTTTATCACTAGCTGTACAGATACATTAACTCTCTTTTTACTGCCTCTGTTAAATACTCTGCCCTTGTTGCCTGCTTTTTATTTTACTTGTCTCATTTATAGAGAAGTGAAATTGAAATTCTTTTGTTCTGTTTTTTTAGCCACACTGTCAATTCTCCACACGTTTCAGTCATTACATGTTTTTAGCGTTTCAGAGATCACTTCGGTTCTTGAATACTCCCTTTTTAAATGTTTCCCATGTGTCCCAAACAAGAACCAAAGCTCTGTGGCTCACATCCTTTTGTGAGTTTTTTTAAGGGTTTTTTGGTTTGTTTGTTTTGTTAAACTTCAACCTATGATAACTGATTCTAATGACTTCTACTTATTTTATTATCATTAAGCCATGAACCTTATAAGATTTTTAAAATCTTCATCTTTTCTACTCCTTTAGTGTATTAACTTTAGATGCCAGCTCTCATGCATGAAATGTGCTGGATAAATAAAATTGAGTTAAGAGCCAAGTTGAACTTTCACTGGCTGCAGGAAGAGCTGCAGGCTGCTTCTGTGTTTTTTTTTTTTACTCACTTAAGGTATGCAGCTGTTTCATCCCTTCTGTAATATGTGTTAAATAGTTCCCACTGTCTTATTACAATGCTGTTACGTAACATAAGGCAGCACAAATTTTCCACAGCTCTTGGATGTTTTTTTTCTAGTAATAATTCAATAATTTACTTTCATTTTGTACAGATTTTTTGTACTCTTATGTAAAACTTATGATTGCACAAATACACCAAATACATCCAAGAGACTCAGAAATTCTCCACTCTTGGTTTTTGGTAAATAGGTCACTTTCACAGAGCTTTTAAACTATAAAATAAAACAGCTGAAATAAGTGAAAATGTCTTTTGTTATGACAATATAACCTGGTATTTGATAAAGAAATGACTATGTAAAGGATTCTTAATGACTTTATAGAGACGCTTTCTTCCACCTCGAAGTCCTCAACCTGATATCATTTTACTTGCAAATTGGAACTAGGAAATTGATCCCAGGAAAATTCAGTTCTTATGAAGAGAAGCCTTGTTTGAAATGTCCTGTAAACACTACTGATAATACTGAGCACCACTTAAAGTTACAGATACAAGGCGCAGAAGGTAACTGAAATGTCTGTGGTTGAATCTCGTTGCACACTTTAGGAGAACCATAAATAGTAATGGAATGTAAAAAAGTAACACAGTGGAAAGTTAACCTCAACTGACATTGACAAAAACAAACCCCACAGCTTTGTTTTGTTTAACCTTTCACAGCTAAATGAGCCTGTTCATTATATCACTGTGTTTGAAATAGCAGGGAAAACAGGCTTTGCAATCATTTCAACCTGATTTTTAAGTTCATCTGACTATAATAGGCTTCAAGAAAAATGAAAAAAAAAAAAAAAAAAGATAATCTGCAAAAATTGTAATGATAATAATTCTGAATTTAATGTGTATTTGAATTAAATTGATCATGCTTGGCACAAACGTACACAAAGGCACTGTGGTCTGTTACTGATGACAGGACAACAGTATGAGACAATACATTAAAAGCATGTATATCTATTTACATAAAATGACTCAGATGGGCTGTATGTTGCTCTTTTTGGATAGAACAAGATACATACCATCTATTTGATGACACCCAGATATGACCAAAGTTTCATGACTGTAACAGGATCCAGATTGCTTTTTCAATTGTTGTGTTCAGGACCAGGAGTAAACTTTGAACTTTAGGTTGCAAAACATTGGTATAGTGGCAAAGACTTTTAAAAACGAAAAGAATATGCTGGAGAAGACATTTGTTTTTTGTTGATTTGTAGACAAATTTATCTAGATTTGAATACGGAAGCATCTGTTTCTTCCTCATTTTGCATCCCTGCATGCATCATGTAACCTGGCTTTGCCTGAAGGATGTCCTTCACCTGGGGCCAACTGAGAAACAACAGCCCAAGTTTGTCTGCTGGTTCACTTTTTAAATCTTCAGGTTGCCTGACCATACACAGCATTATTAATCACATCAATCATGTGTATGTTATCTCCAATGTATTTAATCACTATTCTCCACTCACTATAAGGGCTCAATGAAAAGTCTTCTGTTATATAAAGAGCACGTTTTACTAAGGTTTGGTATTCAGAGTTTACACCATCATTTGATCCCAGAGTAATTTCATGTAATCCATGCACAAATCTAATGAGAAGGATTTCTGTTCATTACTTCACTCTCTTTGACTGCACCCTGAAGGAACAAAGCTTCAATAAGGAGTCTCTTTCACACAGCTAGTCAGACTGACATGAATGAATGAAGTCAGTGATCCATAACAGCTTAAACATGTTTTCAAAGCTGAACTCAAATGATGCCGATGTTTGGAGCCCAATGAAAAGTCCACAGTTAATGAATGTGTAATGAAGTTAAAGATAAAAATAATAACACTCTCTTTGAGGTGCTGCACAGGTGAAGTACTTCACATCATTTTGAATGTGCTCAGCCTCTGGGATTTCACTTTGATTACCATAGGAAAAAGGGCTTTAAGTAAAAACCTAATTTGACTTGAGGCTTGTTTTGCACTGAATGAGAGCAAGTTCCTGAAAAGCAATCACTCAGACTAAACAGATTGGAAAGTAGAGGAATATTAAGAAAACTTATATTTTTTTAACTAAATATTATGACATCTTGATATTCTGACAAAGTACTTTCATTTAATGTTTGATTTTAACGGTTGAACTAATACAGCAAAACTTTAAACATCATTCCACAATGGAAAACAAATTAGCTTGTTTATTAGAAGAATGTTGAAATATGACCCTTTTACACTGCACCCTTTTTTCCCAACTGTTCCCAAGCACTCTTAGCCGCCAGCTCTCATGAATAAAATGTGCTGGATAAATAAAGTTGAGTTAAGAGCCAAGTTGAACTTTCACTGGCTGCAGGAAGAGCTTCTTCTGTGTTTTTAACTCACGCAAGGTATTCAGCTGTTTCATCACAAGTGCATCAACTTCATACATCCAGGTTATAGTTTTCCCTTCTGTAATGTGTGTTGTCTTTTTACAATGCTGTTACGCAACAAAAGGCAGCATCAATTTTCCACTGCTCTTGGATGTTTTTTTTTTTTTCCCCAGAAATGATTCATTGACCTACTTTCATTTTAGGGCTTTCCTGTGTAAGACATGTGATTGCACAAATACACCAAATACATCCAAGAGACTCAGAAATTCTCCACTCTTGGTTTTTGGTAAGCAGGTCACTTTCTGACTTTATAGAGACGCTGTCTTCCACCTTTGAGTCCTCAACCTGATATCACTTAACTTTTAACTTGGAACTAGGAAATTGATCCCAGGAAAATTCAGTTCTTATTAAGAGAAGCCTTGTTAAAAATGTCCTGTTAACACCACTAATAATACTAAGCACCACTTTTACTTACAGATACAAGGCGCAGAAGGTAACTGAAATGTCTGTGGTTGAATCTCGTTGCACACTTCAGCAGAACCAAAAACCTCAACTGATTTTGATTTTGATTAAAAAAAAAAAAGCTTTGTTTTATTTAACTCTTTACAGCTAAATGAGCTCATTTTATTCACTAGTGTTGGAAGTAGCAGGACATACAGTCATTACAATCACCTGTTGCTCTTTTTGGAGAGAAAAAGATACATACCATTTATTAGGTGATACTTACATATAAGCAAAGTTTTAAGACTCTAGCTGGATAAAGATTGCTTTTTCAATTGTTGTGTCAGCCTGGAACTGACTGCAGGTCGTATTGTCCTTTGTTTTGATTAGACTAACTTTATCCAGATTGGAATACAGAAGCATCTGTTTCTTCCTCATTTTGCATCCCTGCACGCATCATATAACCACGTATTTATTCAGAATCTCATGTAGGGTTACACTGTCAGCAAAACAAGTGTGCAAGTTGTGGCTGGGTAGCTGTTAAACCAAGACAAAGATGACAATGTGTAATCAACCAAACTTAGAACCTGTGAAGTCACATTAGCCACTAACACCTCTCATTCCTCTGTGATAATTGTGCACCTTGTTCTCATCACAGTCTAATGTCAAATAAAGCATCCTGTTTATCTGTAAATGCAACTTAATACATTTTTATTTATCTGAAGCTGTATTTATTCAGTCACACACACACACAATACAAAAAGTGCAGCACAGACATCAGAAAATCCCAGAGCTTCAGAGAAAGAGAGCCACGATGGCTGAGGAAACCAGCAGCAGGAGGACACCAGGGCCAGTTGGTACGGCACTGTTACACAGGTCCCCTTCGCAGCAGGAAAAGGCTCCAATGCATGCTGCGCTGTTCTGGCAGCCCTTTGTGACCACGGTTAAGGCTGCAAAATGCAAAGGGAACATTATCAAAAACCCAGCAGCCACCATCATTCAATTACAGAAAAATGTTGCTTTATCTTTTTGATGACTGATTCTAGTGAGAGCTTGGAACTTGCTCTATTGCCACAAGAAATTTAATGTTAGAAATTTTTACCGTTCACTTCGAGGGTGTAACACCGATCGAAGATTGCCGCACAGGTTGAGGTGCCAGTGCAGGATTTGGGGTCTGCAGCAGTGCATGTGTAGCATCTTAATCCATATGCTATACAGAGAGACAAAACATGAGCTCAAGATGTGCAAAATACCACGCAGTGTTAAGAGGTTTCATGACTTTTCCCAAGACGTCCACACCCACCATTTCTTGGCAACTTAACAGAAATTTATACCTCCACACAACCACAGAGTAAAAAAATAATGAGACTCTGAAGTGGCAGTTATATGCTTTAGAAATACATTTTCTGCCAGACCTGTAAAGTACTGTAAATAACAGAATATTAAGGCTGGAAACTGGGAATTTGAGCAAAAGATGTAGCCAGGAGTAAGTTTGACTTACTGATCAAACTTTTGCCATTTGTTATTGTTATTTGCATGCAGTTTACCAGAACAAGAAATGTAACTATCAGATAAAAGCTGACAGAAACCCAGCAAAGCCATTTTCCTCAAGGAGTTAATTGTTCCCTTAACTTTCGGGCACCACCACACTAAAAAAACAAACAAACAAATGCATTCTTCTTCTTTTCTATCAACAGCAATGATCAATCAGTGAGCAAACTGTGAACACAAAGTCTATTCTTACCTGCAGACAGAGTCACAAACAGAATCAGAGCTCCGTAAGCCTTCATGGTGAACAGGAGGAGAAGCAGTATGTTGATCAGCCCTGCAAGAGATGAGAATAAAAGCGTTTCCTCCTTTTTTTCCCTCTATCAGCCAAGTCGACATTTGCATTTCCTCACAAAGACCTCCTCCCAAATGACCTGAATAACGTCAGTCCTGAAGTGACCTCATTATTTCAGGGCTTACAAATACTTTGTTTCTGGAAATGAAGAAAAATACTTTGATTTGTTCCACATTTGCAGAAAAGTAACGGATGCTAGAATGTTTCTATGTGGAAAAAAAGAGTTTTCACGTCTGCTTTTCTTCTACATATTCCCTTATACTGGAGAGAGACACTTCCTCAGATCATTTCTTCACCTCTGCTGAACTGATTTAATGATGAGTTGACACAGGATGCGGAATCAGACATGTTGAAACAAATGGAAAACTTTGACGGAAAGTAACTTGACATGCTGATCCAGTAAGTTAACATTTGATCTGCTCTTACTGCCAGACACAGTCATCAGTAAAATGCAAAAAACTAAAACACAGCAGGGCACCAAAAGTATTTAGAAGTAATCATTTTCTTTAGGTAGTTTTCCACATATGGACACATTTAAACAAACTGGGCATGTGTTTCTGAAATAATCTGATTACATCAAAATCAACTCTTGATTATTTTGTAGGAAAGCATGGGGAATAATCATTTTCAGCATTTTCTCAGCATTACTCAAAGCTCTGTGATAGTTTTATTCCATATTTCTGTTACACACCCTCATGTCTCAAGGCACAAATCCAAAACTGCTGCCTGCACTGCAGTTTGGCACACAGTGAAAGCAAAAGAATCTCAAGGAGTTTCGCAATACTTTCCCCACAAGATGATGATAAACAGGAAAGAGGTTTTTAGAGGCCTGTTCTTGAGGTTGACCACCATTTGATCCCTATCTCACTGAGATTAAATGGTTTGTGTTTTGGAAAGGAAAGGCAAGTTTGTACCACATTTCTGTAACAGGACTAATCAAAGTGCTTCAAGGCATAAAGAATAATTACAAAAGGTCAACAAAACACATTGAAGAAAACATTTAAAACCAATTCAAAGAGAACATTAAAATTCAAGTAAGAAATGAAATGACAAAAACAGAAGATTACACTAGTGTAAACTGATTTTGAGATGCAAGAATAAAGTTAGAGTGGAGTTGTGCAATGAGTAAATTTGTTCAAATCCAGATGTTTGGGGCATAAAAACTGAATGCTGCTTCTCCATGTTTGTTTCTGACTCTGCAGACTGAAATATGACCATCTGATCTAAGAAGCCAGTGTAAAGACCTCAGAACTGGAGTGATGTGATTCACTTTCTAGGTTAGCTGAAGCTAAACGCATGGACCATTTTTTCAGGTCCTACTGACACAGTATCTAAGTGATGGTAAGCTGACTTTGTGTCTTAAAAATCAGGTCAGAGTCCATGATTACAACCAGATTTATGGCTCAGCCAGTGTTTTTAACTCTAACGGTTGCTCACCGACTTGTGTTGTCTTTTTGGAGCCTTGATCATCAGGTTACGTTGTAAAGTATAACCATGTGTTTATTACTGTTTATATGTAAACTGTTATAAGGAAAAACACGGTATAATTATTTGCTGATGAGGGGCAGGGCAGATATACAGATATAAAGTTTAAAACAGTTTTAGCAATCAGCAATGCCACCTAGGGACTTACACCCCAGAAACTTCGCCTTAAGTCCCACCTTTATTTAATTAAACACAGTCAAACAGGTAAGGACTGATGAAGGCAGAGACAGGGTTTCAAAATAAGTTCCAAAGTTTATGAAAAAGGAAAGAAAGTCAAAACTTGATCATTTATCTAAGAGGGGAGAAAAAAACAAATGAGGGTTAAAGAGTATTATATTTTTACGATATTTAACGTAGGCCTTCCACATGAGTAAAAAATAAATAAATAAAAAACTATGATGCACTCCCCAACATAAACTTACTAACCAAATTTAAGTTAAAAACAAGAAATCCAACCAAACAAAATAAACTTAGTGTAACAGAACACACACACACACACACACACACACACACACACACACACACACACACACACACACACACACACACACACACACACACACACACACACACACACACACACACACACACACACACACACACCAATCCTCATCACAATAAGGTGCAGTCTATCATGCCCCAGTGTCAAACTTGCATGCAAAAGGTGGGGGACTCTAACCCTGAATGCCTAGCCTCCCAAAGTAGTTGGATTTTCTGAAAGAAAACAAAATAGTTACACAACAAAAGAAAGCAACAAGCAAACCCAGTTGGTAAGCAACCAAAAATGTATAAAGGAAAACAAAAAAAAAGTAAGAGGGGCAAAAACAGCTGCAGGTCTATATTTGCAAAAGAGATTTTCTCCTATTGAAATAAAGTGGTGGTACCATAAAATCCCAGTCATCCCTTTCACCACCAGAAGAAAACTGGGATTCTAACAGGGCGGAGCTTTAACAGGCAGCAGCAAGAGGCCCACCAAAAGGCTCCAGCTGCATTATATAAAGTGGTCTGCTCAGAACAGGGAGGGGTAGAGAGGGAGCTGCATTCAAGAACAGCACTAAACTGGATCCTTGAAAGTGTTTGGTCCAGGAAAAGACCAAACATGCTTTACTAACATTTTGTAGATTTTTTTTTTTTAAATTTTGTTATTCATTTAAGCAGAATGTACTTTTTATTTCTTAATTATTTTATTTATTTATTTATTTATTTATTTATTTATTTATTTATTTATTTATTTATCTTTTTATTTTATTTTATTCATTTATTTATTTATCTTTTTTTTTTTGGGGGGGGGGGGGGGGGGTCTTATCACAGTTTATGTTTCATCGTCTTCTTCGTCTTCTTCTTCTTCTTCTTCTTATTGTTATTATTGTTGCTGTTATTATTATTATCATTATTATTATTATTATTGTTATAATAATAAAATAATAGTAATAGTAATAATAATAATAATAATAATAATAATAATAATAATAATAATAATAACAACAATAATAACAATAAGAAGAAGAAGAAGAAGACGAAGAAGATGATGAAACATAAACTGTGATAAGACCCCCCCCCAAAAAAAAAAAAAAAAAAAGATAAATAAATAAATGAATAAAATAAAATATAATAATAATAATAATAATAATAATAATAATAATAATAATAATAATAATAATAATAATAATAATAATTATTATTATTATTATTATTATTATTATTATTATTATTATTATCATTACTATTATTATTATTATAATAGCAAAAAAAGTTATAACAATAATAAAACAGAAAAAAATGTAGACCCATTACCGCACTTTACATCTGACAAGGGAGGGTGATAAGCCATGGTACAAACAGAAAGATTTCTAGAGAAGCTTTAGGGTACATCATAAAGAATACAAATGCAGAATAAGAAAATATTCATAAAGGTACCGATCTTGTGAACCAAAGGACACACTGGAAAACACTTTCACTTACTTTTAATAAACGTCATTACATGTCAAAAACCTAACTTTTTTTTTTAAATAAATTGTCAGGGTTTGTGATTGAGTTTTTCAAACGTTGTAACCGGAAACCTCGTTTTCTTCTGATTGGCGTGACGCTCGCTGCGTCACTTACGCGCCTGTCTGTGAGATCAGCACATGCGCCGCTATGTTTGGAAAAGCCGGACAGCGAAAGTCTCCCTTCTCCTCTTAAAATATCATGTGCATAGATTTTCATGCATATTATGAACTTTAAGTTCTTATGTATTTAAGATGACTGTGAATTGAAACATGCCAAAGTCTCAGAAAAAGACGTGCACTACTCAAGCCTCCATCAGCAGGTACTTTGGTGGACTAAGCAGCAGCAAAAATGCCTCCAGCTCTAAGTGTGGGATTAACCCAAATCCTGCAGAACACAAGCTTTCAAGAGGCAAGGTGAGGCGTGCACGTATAAATACTTTACCAACACAGACTCCTCCAGATCATACATGTTTTACTCCATGCGAATTCTTCAATGTCAACTGCTTTCGCCCTGCAGCAGAAACTTTCTCCCGATGACAGTTTTGGATTACCAACAAAACGAGCCAAGCTTTCTGTGCAAGACGAGGTAAAAGAGGACGATTTGGACTGTGAGACTGATTCCTACCAAAGCACTAAAGGTGAGTTCACTCTTAAACCCACACATCTCTATTTAGATTTGATCAAAAGGCGTCATATGCTTGTGGAGTATGAGATGAGCCTCTGATATGTAAACAAGACTCACATTATAGTGTCGGTTTTGCCATCCATGAACTGGAATCCTTAATGCATCCATATGAAAAAAATCTCCACAAAGACAAAAACATTTAGGGTTGTCTCTTTTCAATATGCACCTCCTAATCAGACCATTTTCTCGTCAGAGGCCACACTCACATTGCCCAGAGGAGTAGGCAGCCTCTGTTCTTCCACCTTGGAGAAGCTCAAAAGTTTCAGCGTTGGCTACTGTGATGTTCAAAAGGAGGAAAAGAGGCAAGAAGGTCCTAGCAGTAAAATCTGTGCCCAAGGGAGCAGCTTTGGGTCTGCTCATGAAAACACAGATTTACACTGTATTAACAACAGACCCATGCAGACAGAGGAGGAGCATGAGGATGAAGAGGAGGACAATGAACAGGAAACTGCTGCTCCTAAACAGGTACCCAGTATAAATACTGGCTTTATTATATTACTCACTTGACTCATGTGATTTTAGGAAAAAGGCCTCAGGATAGAGGTCAAAACCAGCATATTGACACAGTCCGTGTCTCCAAGCGCTTTGAGTTTCAACTTGTTTACAATTTTCTGTATGTTATGAGATACAAACATGGATGATGTGAAAAGCAAACAAGTGATCAAATTATATTCTTTAGAATTCATCTAAATTACTGTCATGGGACGTCATCTAAATGTTGAAGTAGTTACTTTTTCTTAATCAAAAAGTCACTTCCAAAAGGAAACGTTTTAACTGCTAAGTCAACATTTTCCTGGGTTAGCCATGTTTTTTCATGACATGATTTCAAGTCTGTTAACTTGGCAAGTCAAAAGCAAAAGTTGAAAAAAGTTGAAAAAGTCATTCTTTGTTAGGGCCACTGACATTTCTGAGGGTTTGGCCAGTAAAAAAAAAAAAAAAAAATCAGACATAATTTTTTTAAAATTGTGGATTTGAGTGGGAACTTTGAGTCCTGTGACTGAATTTGAGAAAAGACTTTTCTTTTTAAGTCTATAAAATCAAAATTTGGAGCATGAAGTTGGAGTTCCGACTTCTCTTTTGAAATTATGTCTTTACAGTAGTATATTTTTTAAATGGCAGAACTTGTTATTGAATGACCTTACTCTTTTATAAGCAAGGCAGCATAAAAATCACTTTCTCTGACCCCTGACTTTTAAAAAGACAACAGTAAAGTTGGTCATAGCATCATCAACCGTGGGAATGGTGGTGCTATGACCATTCCCACGGTGGTGCTGTGACCACCACCATGGTAATGGTGAAGTTTCTTTGTGAAATGGGGAAAGAATATGTAGAGTTGTTGTTTCGTTAGTGAGAAATAAGGAAGTAAAATCTTGCGGTAGAGAACTATGTGAAACTGTGATGTGTGAAAAGAGAAGAGATATTCTCTGTATTTTCTTTTCATTTTGCAGGTGGTCCACTTTTCTCAGTTTGCAAAGCCAGGAGGGAAAGGAGGGAAAAGTGGAAAGAGTGCAGATCTGTGTCCTCCTGTGGAGTCTAGCGCCCTCTCTAGACGATCAAAGAGTGTATACACTCCCCTGGAGCAGCAGGTCATTCAGCTGAAACAGCAGCACAAAGACGCATTGTTAGCTGTGGAGTGTGGATACAAGTATAGGTTCTTTGGAGAGGATGCTGAGGTGAGACCTGGGAAAGGAAACTATCTTTGTGCATGTGCCTTAAAACAACAAAAAGTAAGAAAGAGAGGAAAACAGTTATTTGGGTTCAAGCAACCCCTTGAAAAAATACTGTAATATGGCAGTAACGGAGTGATTAAAAAACAGCTGTAGATATGAAATACAGTACATGACATATATAAATCAGCAATGAGTCATTTTATAGTTTTAGATAGTAACAACAAAATAGTAGATAACCCAAGTGTTTTTAATTGCAGTTGAAATATTATTCCGGTTTGTGGTTGTGATTAAGATTATTTTAGAATTTAAGGCTGAAAGTGTTTTTGAAGCATGTTTTGAGGGAAGAAGAAGCTGAGCAGCACTCTGTCTGGCCTGTGTGTGTGTTTGAACAGGTTGCAGCAAAGGAGCTGAACATCTTCTGTCATCTGGATCATAACTTCATGACGTGCAGTATCCCCACACACCGTCTGTTTGTTCACGTCCGACGGCTGGTGTCGCATGGACACAAGGTACTAGACCAGTTTTGATTAGTGTTTATAAGCTGTTTACGCTTAGCTTGTTTCGTATCTTTTAATACTTGTCTTTGATTTCTAGGTGGGTGTGGTGAAACAGACAGAGACGTCAGCCATCAAGGCCTCAGGAGCCAATAGGAATGCCCTGTTCAGTCGTCAGCTCAGTGCGCTGTACACAAAGTCCACTCTGGTGGGAGAGGGTATCCTTTAAAGCTGTGGATTTCTCTATGTCTATCTGTGTAAATGTCTATATGGTTTGTTGGTCCTTGATGGTCTCTGAAGATGTGAACCCAGTCTGCAGGCTGGGGGACGAGGAGGAGGGGACCTGTGGGGATGTTGTGTCGGACCCTCCTGACAGTTTCCTGCTGTGTGTCAGTGAGAACTGGGACAAACCAAAGAAGCAGCTCACTGTAGGGCTGGTGGTAAGTCTGAGTTGTGGATGCATAAAGAGAATCTGTTTATTGGAGTTAAGTTTTAGCAGATAATTATTTATTTCCTAACAATAAATGCAAAAGTTATCATTTTATAGCTTCAGCTTTAAAAAGAAGTAAAGTAATTTTATCTAAATCCAGTAAGGACACAAAACTTGCCGTGATAAACAATCAAAGACTTGCTTTCTTTGTTGTTGCATTTACTTGATGCATGTTTTTGTTGCTGTAGGCGGTTCAACCCAGCACTGGAGATGTGTTACTGGACTGCTTCCCTGAAGGTCAGTCTCGCTCTGAGCTGGAGGCCCGTGTCCTCAAGATCAGTCCTGTGGAGATCCTGGTGCCTTCTGACCTCTCAGAACAAACCCACAAACTCCTGCAGAGCATCGCAAATGCAAGGTAAAACCATGCGGACACTAGGGGGCGATCCAAACCCACTGCATGAAAAGTGTGTGTTCTGGCTTGCGTCGATTGCCATCCCTGTGAGTAAAGTGAGTTCTGTCTGGATTAGGAGGACTCTTCTCCTCTGTAGGTGAAAAAAGAGTCTAACCTAAGTTAATTTCAGAAAAGTTCATTCTTTATGTTATGAAGAAACTATTTGTAAAAAGACGCTTAACTTCAGTCCACTCAGGTGTATATTTTTTTCATTTGCAGTCTCCCTCTGTGATTCAATAAGAGAACCCAGTCCAGATTTGTACACCTTGGACGGCCTAAGATAAAATAAAAAAAGGATACATATTAATGAGAAAAATAGTTAATGTTTTTCCCCATGTTATTAAAGAAAAATAGATCTACTATGATCACTATGAAACAATTTAAATCTATCTTTTGACACATTAAAGATGCTAACACCATCATTTCAAACCATTATAGTTGTTTGACAATTGTAAAAGGATCACACGCTCAGCAGGAACCCACAGAGCACAAAGGGAGTTGTCAGATTAATGTTGGACTAACAAGCTTCAGCTGAGTGTCTGATGCTGATACAGTTTTCATATAATGCATCAGACTGCTGCATTAACTGCAAGATCAAAAAGTGTTAGATAGCTCGTTTGTTGTTCATCTGCTGACTCACAGTGGCAGCAGCCGTGACTTTAAACAGAAACCTGTTGCCTTCATTGTGTTGCCGACATTCTGCACCCAGCATGCTCAGCTCGGCGGGGACCGTTCCCCTGGGTCTACATGTGATTGCGTTAAGCTGTGAAAATGAAACGAGGGAGTGGGAGGAGAGCCGACTGGATGTGATTAGACAGGGCTGGTTGGATGAATGGGAGGGATGTCTTCCTGCTTAGTCTTTGGCTCCTTCATGATCCACATTTCTCATTTATCGTTTTATATTCCCTTTCCACTCTGTTCAAATCTCCTCCCAGAAAATAGGTTTTCACTGTATTCATGCCTTTCTTGTTTTATTCCTCCCTTTCTCACAATTCTCTTTTTCTTCAGCAGCCTGTGTTGAGTGATAATAGCAGAGATGGGCCTGTAAAGGCCAGTCCAATTATTGTATTTGAACAGCACTGCTCTCTAGCGTTGTGCTCTTCAGAGACAAGACTCCTCTCAATTTGCAGCCTGTATCATATAAATACAGGACACCTTTGTCGATTCACATCAGACAGGAAATTTATCACATTTATGTGCACACACTGTACCCTAATATGCCGGGGTCACTGCAAATCATTTCTATCTGCAACCTCCCAAGATATTCTTCCTCTTGGTTGTATTGTGCTCTCATTTAGAGATCATCAGTTTGAAAAGGAGCGGCACAAATGTTTTAACATAGATGTTGTATGCATATCAGCTTTGTCAAAGGAACCCATCAGGAAAGACCAAAGAGGAGTTAAGGTGAATATTTGAAAAAGGATTTTTGTAGCTGCTGATGAAGCTCAACATCTTGTCTCCTGGGTGGGCTGACGAGACGGGCCCCCTAGCAACAGGATTTATGTGTGTCAGTGGAGCGGCAGGTAATGAGTCCCTTGAAAGTTGGTAGTATCTAGGATGCAGTATTGGTTGTTTTACTTATCCTCAGCTTGGAGTCATGAGTCAGGATCAGAGCTGTGGAGTGTCTCAGAGCAGCTAAAAAACTTGTTTGATGGGATTGACTTGAAAGATGATAAATCAATAATACGTTAGTCACTGGTTCCATCCTGGGGACAAGGTTATAATAGTTAACTAAAACGAAACTAAAAAGGAAAACTAAAATTTAAAATCCATTGCAGTTAACTCAAACTAATAAAAACTAGAAAAGAAAACAAAAACGAAAAGTAAACTAAAACTGTATCTTGTGTTCACAAAACTAACTGAAACTAACTTAAATTACAGACGAAATGTCCTTAGTTATAGTTTTTGACAATATTAATAGCCTTTAGGATTTAAATTAATCCGGCACATTTTCCCAAACAATTTTACGACAGTTTTCGGCAGTTGTCAGCGCCATACAGCACCATCACAGCAACGTACTGGGACGTGCTTGTTAACTGCACTGACTGGCTGTGCGCTGCGCTGGGACGAAAACGTATAGGAGCAATAAATCAGAGCATCTGTAATAGTTTAATTTCATGTGAGTCTGACTTTATTGTTACAGAGTCCAAGTTTCCAATTATCAAAGCCCATATTATATTGTTTTATATAATTTATGTTTTTATTATTTTTATTTGATTAATGTTAACATTATTTTATATAATTTATGTTTATATTTTTATATTAAGTTTATATTATTTTCTTGTGTTTAAGGCAGTAGCCAACAGTTCAGTATCAGCATTGACTGAGCAGTGAGCACTATGTTGAACTGGAAAATAAACTGTATTACAAAATATTTACTCTGACCTTTTTGAATCCTGCACCTGGCTAATAAGGTATGAAAAACTAAAACTAAACTGAAACTAAACTGAAACTAAACTAAAACTAAGACTTGTTGCAAAAATTAAAACTAAATAAAACCTAGAATGACCGCTCCAAAACTAATTAAAACTAAACTATAATGGAAAAAAATGTCAAAACTAACTAAACCTAAACTATAATTACAAATCTAAAACTATTTTAACCTTACATGGGGAGTGGATAGCTCTACAAAAGCAAAAAAAATGACTAAGTTTGTCTGTGTGTGAATACATTTCAGCTGTCACTCTCCAAGCTGTGTATTCACCCTAAAGCAATAGAAGCTACTCAAGGACTTTCATCTGTTGTCCACATTGACCTCTGATCTGTGGGGAGCTTCCTCTAAGCATTAACCTTTAGCCGTCCATGTTTCTGATCGATTATCATCATCACAGCGCTCTAAGCCTTTAAAAAAACATGAAAGGGGTAGCATGTTGCATCTGAACCACACAGTCCTTCGCCGCATATGAGTAAACTTAAATGGTGTCAATCTGTGGAGTTAGATTTGGATGGATCTCAGTAAGAGCTAGGTCGGCTATTATGGAATGTTTTGCAGATATTTGTTATCTTCTGGCTAAGGTTGTATAACATAATTTAAAATAACATAATATTCTTCATTTTATTATTCAATGGTATCAAGAAGCAAAGATGCTTATGATGTAAAAAGATCCCTCCCCAAGAGTAAAAAAAGGACTGTAACTGTAAGTCAAATGTTATTCAATTATTGTTTTTCTGTGATTACACTCTAAAAATTACTCACTGCACAAACATGCTGGGAAGAGCTGCATTTTTTAAAATTGTTGCTGAAGTTGCGCCACTTCCTGCACACTTTATGTCTCTCTGTTCCACCCTCTGTCAAAGCTGCGACACATCTAACTTTACTCATAATATTTTATAAGTAATAATGCGTTAATAGCTTTCTGCTAGCATTGTAACATGTGGATTTATGTTCTGAACGTGTAAAGTAATGAAGCTGCTAAAAATAATCATATCAGCATAAACTGACTCAGTACATTAGAATCAAAAAGCTTGCATCAATGTGCTTGTTTTGTGCTAAATTTTCACATTAGTCAGCAGCCAGGAGCATTAAGTGTACTCTCTTGTGCAAATCTCTGTTTTTAGTGTGTCTAAAAGAAATCATTTTGAATATGTGGTAGAGGTGTCCCAGTCCGATATTGATATCGGATATCGGTCCGATATCGACAAAAAAAACAAGTATCGGATTATATTGGAATGCATCTAAAATCATCATCTAAAAATCTCCGATATAAGCAGTCCATACCAGACTCCGCTCATGCTGTTTTTATTTGATTTATTTAGGTTATTTTCTGGGTCTTCTAATTTATTTTTTATTTTATTCAATTACTAGTATATTCTTATGTTTAATGTTAAAATTTCTCTTACCCATTGGTTAATAATAAATGGATCAGTTTTTCCTCATACCTACTGTTGCTGACTACTGTTCTTTGTTTGAATAATATCACTTAATCAAACCTTTTCTAACATGACAGACATACTACAAAATAAGTAATAAAAGCATGTATGTTTACATGTTTAATGCTGATATCGTATCGGATTAATATTGGTAATGGCCAATACTCAATGCTGCAGTATCTGTATTGTATCGGAAGTAAAAATGTAATATTGGGACATCCCTAATATGTGGCACTTAGAACAAAGACCGTCTTTTTGTTGGACAGTTAGTTGGTGTAACTCTTAAACTTAGACTGGAATTTCAGACAAACATCTGCTCATTTTATTTTATTTTTTTTTACATAAACCTGAACCTGTCCCTTATGTTGTTGCTTAAAACCACTCTGAGCTTTTATAAACTCAGCTTAAGAGATCTGGGTCCTGTCAGGGCTCTGCAGATGTGCTGCACTACACCAGTCCTTAAATCAATACCAGTGATTGGCACTGTTCTTGTACACCTCATAATCTGCTTTATGTTATTGTTTAAGTGATTGATAGTTATAGTTTCACTGCTGGGAAAAACGCTGTCTATTGATCAGTTATATAAAGCTGTATTCCCAGCCCGATCAGTGACAGATGACAATTCCTGTGTGTGAGAGAGAGTGTATCAGCATCTGGAAACAGAAAAGAGAAATTCTCTCACTGCGTCGAGAGCCACGTGTTTACCTTGGTTGCCCTGGCAACTACAGAGCGGACAAAGCAACTGAGTCCTTGAAAGCAGCGATGCAGAGAAGGTGAATGAAGCGATAGAGAGATGTGATGGCGCTAGGGGGAAAACTTGCATGTGTGTTTTCAGAGTTGACTGTGCTGCTCTGTGAAGCTGAGTCTGATTTTCCTCTGGCAGTGATCCAATCAGATCTCAGATGCTGTGTCTCCTGCTGTTTGTACAGTTACAGTCACCCGACTCCTTAAAACATGCTGTACTTTTGTTCGACAGTGCTCAGGCAGACGACCGCGTGAGGATTGAGATGAGAGACAGCATTCAGTTTGAGTTCGCCTCTGCCATGAACACAGTGACTGAGTTCTACTGTCACACCCAGGAGAAAGGTGTGTGTGTATGCGCATCTGTTTGCCTCTCCTTTTCCGATCTCACACATTCAATGAGTCAGAGACAGCTGAGTATAGCTCAGGAGTGAGTCTGCGTTTTCTCTCTGAAAAAGTAGCGTGTTTGTGTGTCTGTGTCCTCCAGGCTCTCGCTCTCTGTCCACTGTGGCTTCCTTGGAGAGCGCAGTGATCTGTTGCCTGGGGCCTCTCATCCACTACCTTCAAGAATTCAACTTGGAAAGAGTTCTTCGGAGTGAAAGGTACTTGCCACCAAATGTTCAGACAAACTGACCCCACAAGCTGAATTTCCTCTAATCTGACTGGTCATTAAAGTCCCGTGAGGAGCTAAACCAAAGAGTCAGAAAGTAAAATCAGTCTCATTATTTCTTTGATTTGAACAAATGAATGTTTCAAATATTTTTAACTTATAATTATGAATTAAAGCTGGAGTATGACCTTAAAAAGCTCTGCCCCTTCTCTGGCCTTGTTCCAAAGCCAAGTCTCTAAAAAACACATCTGACATTTTTGTTGTTTTAAAATGCACCCGTTATCTCTTTGTTTTCTCATTTACATCATCTGTAAAGTGAAGAAGTTCAGTTTTGTGTTGCACAAGATGATTACTAGATCATGCAGATGCATTAAACAAATTTACTCCATGCAGCTCATTCAGGCGTCTCTCCTGTGTGTCAGAGGGCATGAGTCTCAGTGCAGCCACCTTCAGGAACCTCGAAATCCTCAACAATCAGGTGAGCTAGTATTCTTAGTCAAGGTTTAAAATGCCTAAAACGATCTGTATGAAATGGATCGAATGATCACTGTTTCACACTGTTGTAGGGAGAGTCATTTTTCTGTTGTGCGGCTCACAAACTCTTCATGTCTGGACTGTTCGGAGTCCATTTGTTCAGAATTGTTTCCATCTGTGTCATCTTCACTCTCTTCAGTGTTTGTTTGGGTTGCTGACTGCACTTGTGAAGTTCAAAGCTTTGTCCAAATGATGAATAATTTCACTACAAAATGTGCCTTTGAAATAACAGAGTGACACAAAACAAAGAGATCAGTGAGATAATATATTTATATATTGTCACATCAAAGTGTTATCTAATGTTGTACCACTCATCTTTGCTTTGGTTGTTGATTTGACCATTGTGCAGCTTTTCGTTTCGAGCCAGCATTGTCAATGTGCGCATGTTACCATGCTGCTGTCTGATGCACATTTGTTCCCATTCACAGCCCCACAGGGCCATAGACCTGGACTGTTTTGTACAATATGTTGGGGTTAAATTGTAAACCATGGATGTCTTTGCTATCAGATATCAAAGGAAGCCACATCCTTTGAGAAAGATCCGTCTCAGTAGCTGCTACATGCTCCTCCATCTCCACCAGCTTGTTGCACACTGTGGCCATCTGTTGCTTTGTAGTGAGCAGTCAGTGTGCAGTGTGTTTTAAGGCTCTGTAGCTGAAAATGACACAGTGAGAGGAGTGGAAGCAACCCATAGCAGTGGCATTCTCAATCTGCTCTTTGTGCTGAATATTATTACAAGGCTCTTCATCAGAATTAGGTAAAGATGGTGAGAACAATCTAAGCAAGAGACCACTTTTCATACCCCACATCAATTTAAGACTCTCTTTAGCCTTTTTAACATACTGTTATCAGCTGCTTTAAGTTCAGTTAATAAAAAATAGTTGATAACTAAATAAATATGAATATATATATCCTTAGTTAACCCCACAAAAAATAGGTTATTTATTAAACTTAGAGCAGCTGATGTATACACTCACCGGCCACTTTATTAGGTACACCTTGCTTGTACTGGGTTAGACCCCCTTTTGCTTTCAGAACTAATCCTTCGTGGCGTAGATTCAACAAGGTACTGGAAATATTCCTCAGAGAGTTTGGTCCATATTAACATGATAGCATCACACAGTTGCTGCAGATTTGTCGGCTGAACATCCATGATGAGAATCTCCCGTTCCACCACATCCCAAAGGTGCTCTATTGGATTGAGATCTGTGGTGACTGTGGAGGCCATTTGAGTACAGTGAACTCATTGTCATGTTGAAGAAACCAGTCTGAGATGATTCCAGCTCAATGACATGGAGTGTTATCCTGCTGGAAGTAACCATCAGAAGATGGGTACACTGTGCTCATAAAGGGATAGACATGGTCAGCAACAATACTCAGGTAGGCTGTGAAGTTTACACCATGCTCATTTGGTACTAAGGGGCCCAAAGTGAGCCAAGAAAATATCCCCCACACCATTACAGCCTGAACTGTTGATATAAGGCAGGATGGATCCATGCTTTCATGTTATTGACAGCAAATTCTGACCCTACCATCAGAATGTGGCAGCAGGAATCCAGACTCATCAGACCAGGCTATGTTTTTAAGTCTTCTATTGTCCAATTTTGGTGAGCTTGTGCGAACTGTAGTCTCAGTTTCCTGTTCTTAGCTGACAGGAGGGTCACCCGGTGTGGTCTTCTGCTGCTGTAGCCTATCTGCTTCAAGGTTGGACGTGTTGTGCGTTCAGAGATGCTCTTCTGCAGACCTCGGTTGTAACAAGTGGTTATTTGAGTTACTGTTGCCTTTCTATCAGCTCCGACCAGTCTGTCCATTCTCCTCTGACCTCTGGCATCAACAAAGCATTTTCGCCCACAGAGCTGCCGCTCACTGGATATTTTCTCTTTTTGGGACCATTCTCTGTATGACCTTTCTTCCCCATTCTGATGCTCAGTTTGAACTGCAGCAGATCGTCTTGACCATGTCTACATGCCTAAGTGCATTGAGTTGCTGCCATATGATTGGCTTATTATATATATATATATATATATATATATATATATATATATATATATATATATATATATATATATATATATATATATATATATATATATGTATATAGACTTGTCTGGTTTTCTTTTGTTTATCTTGTGGAACATTTTTCATAGCCTCAGTCAAACAGCCGACTGTAAAAGTGACATGAATTAAATTGTCATCTCTGCGATCACCAGTAAATGTTCAGTGATTACCCAGGCTTGCGTGGGCGATGGCTTTAAAGTTCAGCACACATGGAGTTCAAGCTCAGTTCAAGCCTCCTCAACCCAACAGCCTGTGGCTTCCATCACCTCCTCTCCTCTTATTATTTTTTTGACATCATTATGCTGTTTTGGTATATCAGGATGATGTCCTTGTGAGCTGTGTTTGTGTGTCTTCTTTCCATGACAGACAGATGGCGGTGTGAAAGGCAGTCTGTTGTGGGTGTTGAACCACACTCGTACTCCTTTTGGAAAGAGACTGCTGAGGAAGTGGGTGAGCCAGCCCCTCACAGACCCGCAGTGAGTACAGTACAGGGCTTCTGACAGAGCAGGGCTGTCAGTGCTGAGCTGAACTGATGCAACAGGAGTCAGTTTCACATGTTGTCTCTAAATAAATATGGAAAATACAGGTTTATCTGCTCTGTCAGGCTATGTTAGGTCTTTCCTACACAGGAGAGAGCCTCAAAGCACTCTTGAATGACACAATCTTTTTTTATTTCTAGACAGCAGTTTGTGAGACCATTGAGATTTAAATGAGCATATAAAAGAGATAACAATGTTCATTTCCTCTGTAGTCTTTAGTTTTTTGAGGATAATTAGAACTGAATACAACCTAGGAGGGACAATTTGTTTTTATCAGAGTGATCAAAAGCATGTCAGGGAAGAAGAAAAGACAGAAAATGAAACAAAAGCAAGAAAAAAACAAGTCAGCATTACAGGGCTCTTTGCTTGTAACTTCTACAAAACCTGTCCCCACATGGTACTAACACACTTCTCCCGTTAAGTCTAGGGTTTATTTAACACATCTTTCTAAAGTGACATTATAGAACCTTTACTTTGAAAACTCAACATGCACGGGTCTGCCAATGTTTTACATACGCTACAAAAAGCAGATTAAGAGGGGTAACTTTGAGCAGGGTAGGATGAGAAATAATCGTAGGTAGATGTCAATATCTTTTCAGTATACTTCTCATTTTAATAACTCTATTGTCTGTTTTGTGACTGTCAGTAAGCCTCAGAAAACACAAGGCTCTTATTATTAAACTGTCTAATATCACAGTTATTAGAATGGATTCACAAAAGCCCTTAAAATTTGAATACTTGATTTATTTCTCACAGCCTTGCAGAGCTGTTGTTACTTTATCCAGATACTGCAGCCCGAAAACACAAAATGTGTTGTGGAAGCGACCTCTTGAAATAAAACCGTCAAAACTGACTCACAACACTCCTGCTTCAAACATCCTCTCAGTTCTTATACAGCAGCACTATTCCCGTCCTCTGCCCTGAAGTGGAATTTTAGTATCCATATATTGATTGTGTGTGTATGCACGCCCCCCTGCGTGTGTGCCTCCCACAGTGCAGGGATTACAGCTTCGGATTTGACTCTACTCTCAGATTATACAGATAGCTCCTCTGCAGAAATTTACAAGAACAAAACCCAGATTACAAATTAATTCCACCACACACAGTGCTGCAGCGCAAACACTGATCTGAATGCACACAAATATGTCTGGTCTATTATGTAACTTTGCATGATGTTATCTGCTTTTAGTCTATTCTCTGCAGATGGTCTCTTCTCAGAATCATTTGTTTTGTTCTCTCTGTGCATGTATTGTTCTGACTATTCTCATTCACAACAAATACAAAGCTTGATCTGTGGCCCTGAGCTTCATAATATAACTGTGAATGTGGCACGCCAGCATCAGGCTGGAGATGTGCAGGGCTCACTAGTCAGGCTGGCTGTAATTAATGTGCGTCTTAAATGCAACAGAGGTGCTAAAAAGATTTGAAAATTCAACCTGATACAAATTACATGGTTTGATTATTTCCATGGATGGCTGGATTTTAACTTATTCACACTTTTCCACTTGTGGTAGAAAATCTGTAGCAGCTAATCAGCTGCATTTTGACTGCGCCATATTTTCAAGCATCTTTTTGAAAAACAGCTCCTTTTAATCATCATTAATTAAGCTCTGGGAATGACAGCTGTGATTTGGCACCTCAGTTTGTGTGATTTTGCTTCTGTCTGATTCTTCAGTTTCTCTTTCTTTTTCCCTTTTCTTCATGAACCCACAGCTCCATCTCAGAGAGGCAGGATTCTTTGCAGGAGATCCTTGAATCGGACTCAACGTCTCTGAATTCTGTGAGATCTCTGCTGTCACATTTGCCGGACCTGGAGAGAGGCATCTGCAGCATTTATCACAAAAAGGTACCATTAAAAAGAAATACACACACTCACACACACAAACATACATACTCAACAGGGTAACATATTTTTACATCCTTAAGTGGTTGCTTTTGGAGAGATTGTTATTAGTCCTGTCACTCAGGATCCGCTTATGAATTTTCCTTTTGGTGGGAAAAAAGGTTGCTCTTCCTTGTCATTTCCTTTTTTTTCATATAAAAAACACTACAACTGTTTTCTCCCTCCTCTTGAAACCCCTTATCCCTCTCCGTCTCTGACTGTTTTATGGCGTGCTCTTGATTAACAACAGGGAGCGGTCGCCTCAGTGACACTTACCTGATTGTCTTACACAATCTCATTTCCCATCTGAGCCATTTTTGGAAATGTCAGAAGGCTTCATCCACGTGTGTGTGTGTGTGTGTGTGTGTGTGTGTGTGTGTGTGTGTGTGTGTGTGTGTGTGTGTGTGTGTGTGTGTGTGTGTGTGTGTGTGTGTGTGTGTGTGTGTGTGTGTGTGTCATATATAAATGAGAGAGGCACTCTGATCTGAGCTTCATGTCTTGTTTCATGTTTAACTTCCTCACTCCTTCATACACTGTCAAAGAGAAATAATCAAATGTCAGTGAACACTCACACTCACACACACAGGGAGCATAATTGTCATTTGACTCCACAGCAGATAAATGAGCCCGTGTGTAATGGCCTGTGTCTCTATGGCTCCATTGACATAATGAGAGGGAGGACATGCTTATGGTCTGCAGTCTGTTTGGGTTCATAAAGGAGCATCGCTGAGGCTGCTGACATGAGGGACTATTAAAGTGCAGCGTGTGATTGATGCAATAAACTATTGTCAGTGTGACTCTCATTAACCTTTAACGACCTACTACTTTCTGTGACATCACTGATGGCAATATGAAGCCAATATAACATAAAGAATCACCTTCCTGTAGAGTTTTTTTATGTGAAATGATTGATTTATCTGATTTTCTGTGGGTGGATTGATTGTTTTGAACATAAAAAGTAGAGTGTGTGATCAATGGACAGCTATGGGTGCTTTTTTTGGTCAGGAATTCAAGAAAATATTGAATTAAAAGCTACACAAAACAGATGAATGGAAGCGAGATTTGATTATAAAGTGGTGACTGTTTAAAAATAATGACAACAAATTTGTTTTGATGGTGTACAGCACAGGTTTCCAAACTTTTCAGCCAATGACCCCAAGGACAGTAGTACTGATGACTGCAGTAGGAACACACAAACAGGCCAATCCAAAAACAGACAAAAGCAAAACCGAATAATGTCTGCGATAGTTAATTGAGCTAATTGGTTGGAAATTAGACCACCTACTTGCACAAACTGCTGAGATTCCGAAATAAGTCTGCTACCACTCATACCATCACTATCCTGGATGAGTAACCTCAGGGGTCCTCGACAAAGAAATGTGAAAAACAGATAAAATATTTTCTGTTTGAACTGTTTTGTATAAGTTTTAACCCCTACTTTTACATCTGCCAAGGAGGTTAGGTTTTTAGGAGAGTTTGTCTATTTGCTTTTCTGAGAAAAACATAACTCAAAAAGTAACTAACAGATCATGATAAAATTTTCGGGTAATGTTCAAAATGGGATAAGGAAGAAGTGATTAAATTTTCTGACCGATGTAAAAGAACGTTCCAGATCATGAAAAATTCTGGATACTAAGATCCAGAATATGAAATATGGATTGTGTCATCATAATTTTCAACACTGTCAGGTAACAAATTATCATACAAACCTGCAACTAGCACCAAATTGCAGTAGACAGTCTGTGTATATATATATATATATATATATATATATATATATATATATATATATATATATATATATATATATATATATATATATATATATATATATATATATATATATATATATATATATATATATATATATATATATATATATATATATATATATATATATATATATATATATATATATATATATATATATAAATATATATATTTATATTTATATATATATGTGTGTGTGTGTGTGTGTGTGCATGTAGTTTTAGTGCAGTTTTAATGCAGGACTGCTACTAACAGTCATTTTCAGAACCTCTAAATCTGCAGATGTTTCACCTGGTTCTGGCTCATCATTCATATAAAATTTGAAGTGACTTTAAAAATGTTGGTAAGAATTTCATAGAGCTCAAAGTGAAGTCTGGAATTTGTCTGAACTAAAGTCCCTTAACCCTCAGACTTTTATTTCCCATCATAAATTCTGAAAAGCAGAAAAACTTAAAGTGTAAAAAGCCTGGAATCAGCAGATGTTTGACATCTCAGCCCAAAATCTGACAGAAAGGTTGAAAGACTTAGTCATTTTTTAAAAGTTGCCAGTGGTTTTGATTTGATTAGCCAACTGTTTGTTGCAGCCTGTGCTGCTGTTAATGACTGATGTGTCTCAGAGCTCAGCCTGTAATAGTGCATCTATCTTTGAGCTTGGCTGTTGTAACCAGCACGGATGAGATTTAAGGATCTAATCCTGCCTGCCTACAGCATCCCCAGAAACAAAACACCACACACACACACACACACACACACACACACACACACAAACACACACACACACACACACACACACACACAAACACACACACGCACGTGCACACACACACACACACACACACACACACACACACACACACACACACACACACACACAGGAATACAGGAATACAGAGATTATGATTTCATTTTGTTATAGAATCAGAAAAACACATATTTATCATTTCTGGTTCATACATAAACATGACATTCTAATAAAACTCTATTCTGCATGTGTTCGTACGTGTGTTTCAGTCCTCCACACAGGAGTTTTACCTCATTAGTAGCAGTCTGTCTCGCCTGGGGCTGGAACTGCAGGCTCTGCTCCCAGCCATCCAGTCAGAGATCAGCTCAGGGCTGCTCCGTGGTCTTCTGATGGACACTCCTGACCTGCTGGCTCCGTCACACAGCTTCCTCAAAGTCCTCAATGAAAAAGCAGCGAAGTGAGTATAAAGCACTGAAAAAGAAGAGAGGGAGTATTTTGCATGAGCTGCAAATCAAGGGTCAGAATGTCTCTGCACTGCGGTAGGACACAAAATTGGACTGCTGTGAAAAAAGAAATTCTCCAGCAGAAACAAAACTTAGAGCCATTTGATGAACAGTTTCTATCAAATTTAAGGAACACAGCTTAAACGAGTTGTCAGCATTAACTTGACATTACAGATTTTGTATATGTCGGTAGTCTAGGGGTTATAAAATACACGGCTGCAACTCAGCGTTACTTTCATTGACTCATGATGCTTCAGATTGCAGTGACACAAGCTGATTTCTTCCTTGTAACCCCTTAACAGGTTTCTGAATTCTAACTGCTGTCAAATTTGCACCGTGTGTTTTTATTCAGGTCAGGGAACAAGACAGAGCTCTTTTCAGATCTGTCTGGATTCCCGGTGCTTCTGGAAAGAAGAGAGCAGATCCAAACTGTCATCCATGAGATCCAAAACCACCGCAAAGAAGTCCGTCTGACACTGAAAGCCCCGGCACTGGATTACACCACCGTCTCTGGACAGGAAGTAACTACGGCTTGTGTGTGTGTGTGTGTGTGTGTGTGTGTGTGTGTGTGTGTGTGTGTGTGTGTGTGTGTGTGTGTGTGTGTGTGTGTGTGTGTGTGTGTGTGTGTGTGCGCGTGTGTGTGTGTGTGTGTGTGTGTGTGTGTGTGTGTGTGTGTGTGTGTGTGCAGTAGTGTGTGTGTGGCACAGAGTGACAGACGTGTGGGAGGAGATTGATGGTCTGCTCTTTGGGTGTGATGAATTTGATCTGTTGTCTCTGTGTCTAAGTGTGTGTGCAGTAGTGTGTGTGTGTTAGCTTTAATCAAGAGTTTCTTTGCTCTTTTGTCCCCTCTCTGATTTGTTAAAGCCTTTCTTCTTTTCCCTCCTCAGTTTCTGATTGAGGTGAAAAACTCACTGTCGTCCACTGTCCCTCGTGACTGGGTCAAAATCAGCAGGTAAGCCCCCCCCATCATAGTCTGGGCTAAGATTGGGTTTCATAACTCTTTTGAAGGTTGTTTCCAGACAACAATGGTCACGGGAATCATTAAAATGTGTTTCTAAAACCTTTCAGAAAGAGAAACACCATATAAAGTCTGTTTATGAACTGCAGAGCTGAGTATGTGGACCCATAACAAAAACTTGCCAACTCTTATCTGCTAATGTCAAACACCTTATTCTCCACTGACACGTCCCTCCATGTGTTCAGATTCCAGTACATGTTTCTGACATCACTCAGGCACCTGATGGTCAGCACCTGGGGGCACCAGAAGCTCAAAACGAGAGTCAACAGCAGAATAAGCTGTTTAGCAATGGCAGAGAAGATTCGGCAAATTTGTCATGGGCACAGTATATGATATGCAAATCAAGCCCTTCTAGCCCTTTCCCACAAACCCTCCATGCCAAAAGAGTGACAGAAAGTTGAAACTGAGAAAAGACAGTGGGTAAAAAAGATAATCAAAAAAGAAAAACATCATCGGAGTTATAAAATGTCACTGATAAAAATGTGACATCAAATAAATATAATGTGGTTTGAGTTCAAAATCATTAAAACACAAACATTTTTAAAAAAGAAATAATAAAAAACATTTCATGTCTGTGTTTTTAGCTGAGGCAAAATGTTATCAATGCCACTACCTGTTCTGATGCCATCATAATTTTTTTTTATAATATGTGTTTTTCAATGCCAATGTTTCTTTTTTCAGTTTCAGGATATGTTTTCTAATGCCAAATATTATTTCTAATACCAAACATTAAAGATATAATTTGTAGTTTGATTTAGATACTCAAAGAAAAGATACAAAAAGAAGAGAAAGACGGAGACTTTCTTTTCTTTTTCTCTTCCTCTGCCTCTAACTACTGTCCCTCTCGCTCGACCTCAAGCCTGTCCCCTCTGACCCGATGAGGTGCTTCTCTCTGAGCTGTAGTTCGGATCAGAGTCTAATAAACTCTCACCACAGGGGCTCTGACAAGCAAAAAAATATTGTGATATTTAGTAAGTCCTAGAGAAAATGTACATGTACTATTTGTATTATAGCTTTACTCCTAATATCAGGTCACAGGTAAAAGTCGACGAGTCTAGCATGACTGTCGCGAGTACTGACAAAAGCCACGTTTGTTTATTTGTTTTTTAGCTTTACGTTTTGATGTTTTGGTGTTCCCTTACCTCTAAATGTGACATGACTCAACGTAGTGCAAAACATAAAATGATGTGCTGAGTCTGTCTTTCAATCATTTACAATCATAGGTGGGAATCAGCTACGCTTGTGCATGTGAGGGTGTTTCTTTGGAGGAGCTCCAAGAGGAGGAGGAGGAGGGGCTAGGCGGAGTCCTGACGAGATGCTATGTTCAAATTCATGCTAGTTTTTCAGGACTGCCAACCCTGCCTTGAAGGCCATTGTTTTGATGACATATGGCTACTTTTAAAAGTGAAAAAACAACAACAACTTTGCAATAGTATTAGAATGATTACCAGGAAGCATTGTCAAGACGACAAATTCCTTATTTTCCTTTCCTAAAACAGCATATATGACAGAAGAATGTTCAACTATGAACAGTATGACCTCTCAAAGCAACATCATGAAACTTTTTCACCTTAAAACACAAAAACAGCTTCCAAATCAGAGTAGGTAACTCTGTGGGGCATGGCTCTCCGACAGAAAGCCCTGACATTTCTGAATACTGTTAGTGCTGTATTCTTAGCACAGACATCAGGACAGAGGAAAGGCAGGAGGGGAAAAATTGAGACCAGGCTAGTCTTGGTTTATTTCTGAGATAATCAGTCTCTGAATATGTACAGCAGTATTCCTCTCCCCTTGCCCCACCCGGAAGTTCTCACCCTGACTTTGCTGTTGCTGACTTATAAATCAGATCTGCAGCTTAAAGTTTAAAACAAGTATCACTGAACTTGTTTGAAGTTTGATGATTCCTCTTTTTAACAGTGATGTCTGAGGACTATGACAATGTTTCAAACTAATACTGTAAACAGCCTTTTGACAAATGTTTGTGCTGTACTTATGTCTTTGTTACATGTCAGTAAGCCATACCAAGTCAGCGTTTTCTTGTTGTGCATATGGTAGCAACAAGCTGATGAGCACAGCATGATGATAAGCTGCCAACGAGCCAATATTTCCCCTGTGTGTTAATGATGAGCAGAACAGCACTTAAGGGAGAGTGACTATTGGACTTAGATTTGTCAAGTGGTTAAAAAAAAAGGACGTCTTACAGTGACGACTGATGAAGTTCTCTTAACCAGCTGACAAAATCTTAATCAGCTCAGTTGGTGTGTGGCTGTCATCGCACCTGTTGATGCTTTGTATGATTGAGCCTCCAATTTCAACAATAACTGCCATGCCACTCCAGCAGTATTCACCAGATACACAAAGGTTTATTCCCATCTTTAAATCATCTCCCTGTCTGCCTCCTCCATCTCCTCTCTGCAGCACCAAAGCTGTCAGCAGGTATCACTCTCCTTTCCTGGTGGAGCGCTACAAGAAGCTGCTGCAGCTCAGAGAGCAGCTGCTGCTCGACTGCCAGAGAGAGTGGACCAATTTCCTGGAGTATGACACACACACTCACACACACACATAGATAATAGGGAACTCAAATGAAAGTACTGCTAAAAACTTGTCAGTCTCTTCCTAACATAATTAGCCTGTTTCAGACGAGTACAACTTCAGTGCCGTCTGCTTTCAACACAGGATGCCCTTACTATAATTTACACTTTAAAATGCTTCCCTCTCTTGCTCTGTGTCTCTCTTTGTAGTCAGTTTGGGGAGCACTATCACACCATGAAAAAGGCCATTAGTCACCTAGCAACCGTGGACTGTCTCTTTTCATTGGCTGAGGTGGCCAAACAGGGAGACTACTGCAGGTGATGTCCTCTCATGCCCTAAATTTCACTGTGTATGTGTGTGGATGAAGACTTGTGTTTTTGTGTGTGTGTGTGTGTGTGTGTGTGTGTGTGTGTGTGTGTGTGTGTGTGTGTGTGTGTGTGTGTGTGTGTGTGTGTGTGTGTGTGTGTGTGTGTGTGTGTGTGTGTGTGTGTGTGTGTGTGTGTGTGTGTCTTTGTGTGGGTGTCCTGTGTCGTGTCCTATAGTCTCAGACAGGCTGTGTGTAGGCGTGTGCACCAGGCTCCTCAGCGTGCTCAGCCAGAACACCAACATATCTCCCACACACACACTCACACACGTAGTTTAAAGTCACACACACCTTTGCATCCCTCCTTATTATTTTTATATTTTTGCATTTTTCTTTTACTTTCTGTATTTAGAAGTTACATTTATTCATCCCTGCTGTTTGTCTGGGAGCACTCTTCCCTTTCATTTACTCACTTTTTGACTTTTGAATTAAATGAATGGTTTGGGAAATGGACTTATTTACATTTCACTCACAGCTAAAAGGAGGGGTTTTAGTACTCACCTGTGCACACTTATGATAGAGCTATAGTCAGCAGCTAAGTGTAGTTTGTGCTGGGCTTATTTTTAATTTTGATTTTTAATCAAATTGTAAACATTACAAGGGGTTTTACAATAGTTGTAATTGAAAAGAGTGTAGAAGACTCTTACTGTTGTGTTTTTTTTAATTCTTAATTTATTTGTGGTTTAGTTTGTTTAAAATGTAATTAACCTCATAAATGCAAATCAAGCAAATTGTTATGAGAAAAGAAATAAAGGAATGAAAAAAATGAAAAAAGTTAAATGAGAGATTAGTTGTCTGCTACATGATGTTTTAAATGAAAACATAATCTCTTTGCTTCTTAGTGTTTATAAAGGTGTTTCTGTTTGGTTTGTTGTGTGTTGACTTCATTATGTTTTCTGTGTTCAGGCCAGAAGTGTGTGAGAGTAAGCGCCAGATTCTGATTAAGGATGGCAGACATCCTGCCATCGACTTACTGATGGGAGAGCAGAGCCAATACGTGCCCAACCTCACTGAACTTCAGGTATACACACACACACACACACACACACACACTCTCATTCACAAGGCTGCTCCCAAAGCTGTGAAAAACAAACAAACTAATGTGAACTTGCTTAATAACTCACTGTGACAGTTTTGAAACAAATTAGCATCATGACACATGCAGACGTAAATACATACACACATGACACAGAGAGACCTGCATGGCACCACACACAGAGTGGGAGCAGCTGGAGTGGGTGTGGGTTAATCTTGCAACAGAAGCAAAAGCCAGGGGGAAGAGAAGCCAAGCCTTCAATCCACCCACCACCTCAGCTGTGCAGGACAGCATGAAAATATCTTATTCCGAGCCTCTCCTCGGCCGCCCTCTATCTGTGTCACTGATCCTCTCCCCCTCTCCTTCCCTCCTCCTGCTACAGGGTGATGGCAGGAGAACCATGATAATCACTGGCCCTAATATGGGGGGTAAAAGCTCCTACATCCGCCAGGTGGCGCTGATCTGTGTCATGGCTCAGATGGGCTCATATGTCCCGGCTTCAGAGGCCTGTCTGGGTGTGCTGGATGGCATTTACACCAGGTATGTACAAAATGAACACATTAGATCCACGTGTAATATCTTCATGTACTTCAAGATGTAATTAAACACAGCTCAGTAAACAGGAGAATAGAGATCCCACCCTGACATCAGTGACTGAGGAGAGAAAGATTAGTTTTTTTCAGATGAGGACAAAGTAATAACACTGCCAGATAGACACTTGCTGAGAAGCACTGGTGCACCACTGTCAGGAAAGATAACCCTAGATAGAAAATTGGAGCAAAAAACCAAACTGCCACTGAGGTTCAGAAAAAACTATACTTAAAAAAAGTTTTTTGTATCCCTCCTGGTACAGAAAAGTCTCATTTCTGCCTCTTGCGTGTAGTCCAGTCTTTCTTCCCTCATTCTTATTTTCATGTATTTCTTGACACTTCAATAACAACAGACTCAAAAAATCTGCACTGTTCCTTTTTTTTAAGATGAGACTTACACAGCACACATCCCAAAGTTTGCGTATACCTGCTTCATTATCCAACAGAAGCCTGAAATGCCAGGCAAGTTGTAGTTATATCTGAGTGACATTTTCTAAATTATGCTTCATGACCATGACAACAGCTGACGACGTACGACACTCACACCTCTTCAGATCCTTTGCTAATAAAGTAGTCGAGTAAAAGGTTGCTGTTAAAATGGAGGTGACCCAGGGACAGGAGAATGAAACCCCTTTCCTAAAATCACCCATTTCACCTTGTATTACCTTCTTATTCTGTGACATGACAGAGATTATTTCTAGGACTGACACTGAGCATAATCCATTCTAATCCCATTGTGTCCCTCACCACGCAGGAGAAGGTGTGTGTAGAAATAAGCGCGGCTGTATTGTTCTGTCTAAATGTGGTATGATGCAGCTCTTTGTAGGGTAGAAACCTCATGACAAAAGGAGCTGATTTAAAAAAAGATTTTTAATTAATCTTGTTTTAGTGAGCGAAGCAGAGAGTTTCAGTGTAATTTCCAGTCCTGGCTGCATACAGTATAAAGAATGAAACACAAGCTAGTACATGGTCTTTTTTTTTTGCCTGTGCTGCAGTATGTGATTAGACCTAATGGCTTGCAGATGCATGTAATTGTCTTTTTGTGTGTTTAAGCATGTTCTTATGTGTTAACCCAGTAGGAGCCAGAGACCTGTCAGCACACCACGGGTGTGCGTCCATGCCTGTGTGTTCTTTCCTCCCCCCTGAGACAAATAGTTGGCAGTTTTTGCCTCTATAAGAGAGTAATGATGTAATTTTTAGCCCACTTTAGGGATCAAGAGTGATAAATTTGATTGTGTGGTCACCAGATGTATAGACAAAAATGTACTACTTTATCAGTTGTAAAGGAAAAAAAAACATCTGTGGCTAGATGAGATGACAAAGATATATATGCTACAGCAAAGGTTAAGGAGAAATCAAAGCAATGTCAGTTTTCAAAGGTTGTTGAATGTATTTGGCAAAAAAGCGCTGATCTGCTGTTAAGTAAGTTTGTGGAAGCATCAAAATCTTTTTAGCTCAAAGTATTGTGTAATATTGTGTATCATATCAACAGTATCACAGAATGTTGTGCAGTATGGTGACGTTTCATATCTATTGTATTTTATAGATTGTACAGAATCATATTGTACCTTACCAAGTCCTATCGTATGGAACAGTGTTCTGTCCTGTTCTCTCTTCCTTCCTTTTTTATCGTGTGCCATCATATTTTAGTGCATGGAACTGTATCCAATCACATTGAACTATACCTTACCATTCCGTACTTTATCGTATTTTATGGTGTCGTTTTGTTTCCTGTACAGACATACTGTATCATACTGTACTACATGAACCATAGTACCGTACAGTATTGTTTTTTGTCATATCTTACAGTATTGTGTCCTACATGCCACGTCCTTTCCTTACATTCTTTTCTTATCTTATAGAATTGAACTACAATACGTAGCATTGTATTGCATTGTATATTACAGTATTATATCATACTGATCTGTATAATGGATAGACCGATTATCGGCCAGGACGATATTTGGCATTTTGGGGCATAACGGCATCTGCCTTTTTTTTAATGCGATGGCCAATATGAAACCCACTTAAAACGGTTATGTTTTGGCTCTGATGCTTTTCTGCACAGATCTCCCTGTCTACACTATGGCAGCCCTAGACTGTCATTTAAACTCAGTCATGTAAAACCAAACAGAAAATTCAACTACATTACATGCCTGTAAAAGGCAGCACAAACTTATTTCTTCCAGTTTTATTGCAGTTACATAGAAATTTTGGAAAACTTTTTTTTTGAACTGTTGAAAACTTAAGCTATTTATTTTTTTATGTTTTCATTTACCTTTATAAAAAAACATGCTGCTAAGCCTGGGAGCTGTGTAATGAACATATGCTTGAAGGCATTTGATTTTAGTTAAGTGTTGGAGTTTGTAGTGTTCAAATTTTTTAACGCAAATATTTTCACTTTGATTATAAATGAATATCGGCTTCAAATATCGGTTATCAGCCTCCTTGCCTACTAATAATCAGAATTGGTATCGGCCCCAAAAAGTCCATATCAGTCTATCTCTAATCTGTATCAAATCATATATTTTTAAATGTTGTAACTTACCATTGTTAAACCTGTATTTCAACCAAAACAACAGAAAAAGGACAAAAATCTATCTGGTAGAAGACTTTTTGCAGAGCCTTTCTCTCAGTCGTTCCTGGTCGATAGTCATGGTAATGATCAGAAAGCCATTTATCCACAACTTTATATTTTCACTTCTGTTGTCTCAGAATTATTCTGAATCATAATAATAGCAAGAAAAAAAAGACAAGTTTTCATTTTAAATGCAAGATAATGAGTGTTTTCTTCGACTTCTTTAACTACCAGGCTAAAAAATCAGTATAATATGATGTGTAGGATCAGCCTTTTCTATGTGTTTTTCTTGTCCCGTGCCCTAACGGTCCCAGGGGGCTGAGAGGAAGAACCACTTAAGAATGTTGGCTGTTCATTAGAAAACTTCATTACTCATCGTACCAAGTGGTAACAAGCTTTCATTAAAAGAAAAAGAACAAGTAAGGTCGCTTTACTTTTAGTGATACTGTACAGGTCACCGTTATCATAAATGAGGACAGAGGGAAAGCTGTTTGAGATGGTTGCAGTGCCGTTCTGGTTCTATGAGAATGTTGATATTTATTAAAATATGAAAAAAACAAAACAGGTTAAAGTGTGTCACAGTTTGTTTGGATAAAGACCCTGAATGAGGGAGTTATTAGTGTCAGCTATGGATCAGGGTGTTAGTAAGAGCTCTGATTATAGAATTACTGTATGTAAGTCCCTGAAGGTACATACTGTAAGTACAGTGGCACAAAAGCACTCGTGTCTGCTTATGTGTCCCTGTGTTCTAAAGTGGGGTCTCTGATTTGGGTCAGAGATTTTCTCCCTGAAAAAAAGACATCCTAGAGATAATTAATGTCCACAGGGGACACACACACACACACACATGCACACACATACTGTCCTCTCCTCACCTTCTCTGTTACCTTTGCCGTTCTCTCTGATTCTAATTGGACCGCTCTGCCTCTTTCTTCCACTGAGTGTTTGATCCTGAGGGGAATCTGTTTTGGTAATAAACGCCCAATCAATTCCCACTGCTGTGCAGAAACAGCGGTGGAGATGCTTCATCTTGTGTGTGTGTGAGAAAGATGTGGTGTGTTTACGAGGAAGAAGGAGTAAAGCTTTACTAGAAAGCGGTGAGCAGACTTTGTGGGTCGGGGTAATGAGTTGGTGCGTGGGTGTCTAATGGGATATCCTGTCTGAAAGGATTCAGATGATTGATTATCAACGAGGATAAAATGAATGATATGGAGACTCCTTTAAAGCTGCATGCCGCCTCTCCAAGTTTTGGTTTGATTTCATGCTGCAACTCTTTTACAAATATGCCTTACACATAGATTGAGTGTGATTCTGTGTGATTCTGTGTGTATGCAGCTGCTGCGTGGATTTTCTTGTCTGTATTGAGTCCTGAAGGTTATAGAGCACATTCGTTCATCCCTTCATGGTTGTTATGGAAACAGCAAAAGGAAGCAGAATGTAAAACTGTTTTGAAAGGGACCTTTAATTGACCATGGACTCTTAGCAGTGATTCTAAAGTGTTTTACTAATGTCCTTTACAAGCTCCACTCTCACATGAAAATGCAGCCGATTTTTCTTTGTGTGTGTGCATGTGTGTGTGGTGTGTGTGTGGTGTGTGTGTGGTGTGTGTGTGGTGTGTGTGTGTGTGTTAGGACTTAGGAATGCATCTGATTTCCAAAGAAAAAAAAATCCACACAAACAGCGGTGAGTGTTTTGGTGCCAGCCGGTCTCTGTGTAACATCCTCCCCCATGTGGGTGTTGTATACCGATTTGAAACATGTTGAGTATGTGGGAAAGTGTTGCATCCTAAAACGACTCATTGGTTCCTCGCAGTTTTTATAGTAAGTTGAACTCTCCGAGTGCCTGTGCCAGCTTGTAGGCAGCATTCAAAGCAGGTTGGGCCTTAAGTTTTCTATAGTATTTGGAGGTTTGGAACAGGCAGAGGAGGAAAGTTAGCCAAATGTTGGAGAAAATTCAAGAAAAAAGTTGAAATAATGAACAAATTGATTTCCTAAACTCTTGGGTTGGCTGTCTTTGATCTCCTTACTGTACGTATGTAGATAAAAATATGGATTATTGTGGAGTCAGACAGTAAAAATTACACTGCATCATGATGGAGTAACAGTGAGAAAAACCAACAAACTATGTCAAAAAATTTCAAGTTTAAGGCTCCACACATGTATGAATATTCTAAAAGTAGAATCTCTGATCTGGAAAAAATCCTGGTTTTAGTCTGTCTCATCAACACCATAGAATAACATAGTGTACCTGTGTGTTGAGCGTCTTCTGGGTGAGCTGAAGTAATAAACATATAAGCACAAAGTGTTATGTAAAGTATTCAGCTACACACCACGTTGGAATGACAAAGAGCTGCAGCTGGTGTGAGCTGACAGATGTGAGAGCACACAGTTAGAATGCAACAGAGAGGAGATGTAACTGACGCAGATCTGGTGTATTCTTGAAACTGTAGCTTAACGTACCGAGCAGATGTAAACAAACTGATTAGAGTCCCAAATTTATGGGTTTTTTTTTAGGGTTATTCAATACCACTTTTTTTAGACTGATACCAGTACGAGTACTGCCTCGAGTACTCACCATTACCGAGTACTGATACAGATATGACATAAATAACAATGTCAGACCATTTGTACAAAGCACAGTCACTCTTCCATTAAGTACAAAATAAAACATAAACTACTGTCGCTGAGTTTAAAATTTGTTTTGATGAATTAAAAAGTGCAAAATAAAACTGTTCAAACTGTTATGCTTTCTGAACCGGACCTGATGCACATTTCCCATGGTGTCAAACCACAGAAATGTAGCGCCAACTACTGGTGAGGATGACTTACTCCATGTAAGATTTTTTTTGCCTTAAGTATCTGCTGCTGGTGTCGGCAGCCTTCATGAGTACTGACACCTTGAAATAAGGCTGGTATTGGCCCTATACCAGATACCAATACCAGTACTCGCCCATCCCTTTTTTTTATTTTTTGACATTAAAAGTAAGAACTTTGTTGCAAGAGCTGACATTTTTCGGCTTATGTTACTTTCTTGGGGTCAGCTCTGACAGATTTTGAGTGTTTTTGAGCATGCCCACGCTTTTTCTTTGGATATGAGAGATAACAGTTGTAATCATACAAGCTTAATGTGTCTTTATTGGAGTTGCTTGCTTTCAAAATCTCTAACTGTTCCCTTTGAGGTGTAGTAAAACTTTTTGTTTTGGTTACCTGTCACTAAAATGCTTCTACTGATGATAAGCAGAAGCAGCATTGTGATTGGTTAGAATCACTGAGAACTGAAATAGCTGACGGCTTTCAGGGAACCAACAGTCTCAAGAGGAAAAGACTTGAAATGTGTTTGAACGTGTTTCCTGGAGCGATGTGATGTGATGATAAATTGACTCTATATTCAGAATTGGTTTGTTTGGCGGGAAGAGTGGACTCAATGAGAGCAGCAGGACACCCAGCTGGCACAGTGTTGCAGCTTCAGCTGTACATCTTCTCAGAGGACAGACAGAGTGTGAACAGCCATCCTGCTTCTCATTTGGTTCATTTAAGTCTGTTCTTTCTTCAGTGTAGTATGGATCGGACTGTCATAATTTCCCCAGGGCTCAAGGCATTCATGCACACTTGCTCTATAAATTGACTAATGAAATGCAGGAGCATGTCTGCCACACCTCCATCCCCTACAGCATGTGGTGTAACTATGGTAACTCACGACCTGGAGGCTCATTCATTGATAGTTAGTGTGTAGTATGTCAGTCGGGACAGAAAAAGACAGATTTAGAGGTGAGAAACAGACTGGCAGAGATGTTGCTTGGTGATCCAGCTGGAGTTTTATCCCATGAGTCACTGCTCTGCTCTGCTCCGTCTGACGGCCGTGTTCAAGCGTCAGAGGAGCTCTCCAACAAGCTCCGTGGTTTGTGAAGAAATCAGCATGTTCTCTTGTATTGATACAGTTAAAATCACAAACTAAAAACACAAATTCAGGGACAAACGGCCGATGATATCTTAGCCAGCAGTGGTTGCTATTCTGTGTTGATGCTTGAAGGGTTTTCACTGGACATGGATCATAAAGACCCTGGGGCAGGTGTAGGAACAAGAGAATTTTTCCACACACTGATTTAACAGCCTGCACAGAGTCCTGAACTCAAGCCCTGGATCAAATCACCCAACATCTGTGTCCTCACTCAGTAAAGCTCTTGTGGCTAAAAGTGTGGAGACCCCTCCACAGCTTGACTCTGCCTATCGAGCACAACTTCACTTCATTCTTTTTCTTCTGCCTTGTTTTGAGAAAGACCCCCAGGGTGTTTTAGTTACTCTCTCCCCCTCTGTGTATCTTTCTTTGGACTCCTTCTCTTCCATCACTTGGTCTTCTCTTTGAAAGTTGTTCTACTGGAAGATCAGGAGGAGCAGGTTCACAGATAGAAAAATAGCAGATTCTCAATTTATCTTTTTGTAGGTGGTTGGAGTTGTGGAAGAATCGCAGCAGTTTATGAATTTTCTCAGTGCCCTAAACTTTGGTATAATATTGCAGGAATCCTGGGATCTTAAATCTTTGCACAAAACTCTGCATTAGTTACCTCTGCCAAGGAAATTATGTTTTTGGGAGAGTTTGTCTGTCTATGAACAACATAACTCAAAATCTAACGAACAGATCTTGATGAAATTTTCAGGAAATATTCAAAATGGGATAAGGAAGAAGTAATTAAATTTTGGAGGTGATCATCATCTGGATCCTGGGATTTTTTTAAGGGATTCTTCATCAGTCTGAGATAGAATAGAATAGAATACAATAGAACTTTATTGTCATTGTAACAAAAACAACAAATTTGAAGTCACAGCAGCAATCAAGAGCACATAAGTAAGAAAGTGTGTAGAAAGTGCAAAAAGGTCCATAAAATTATAGACGATGACAGCTTGTCCATCATTCTCCAGTTCAGCCAGCCTCCACCTCCACAGGGTCCAGGACTGAGCTTCTTCAGCAGTCTATTCAGTCTTTGTCTCCCGGATCCTGTCTGCTCACAGCAGGTGAAGCTCTTCCAATGTGGCATTGGTGTCTGATGTGAGCTCCGTTAGCCATGTCTGTGAATAGCATGATGCTACTCTGCCTTTTGGTATTCCCTCTGTTGCTGGGTTAGCATGGCTGGCTCGTCCATCTTATTGGAGAGTCTGATCTTACGTTCACAATAACGATGGATGGAAGGACCGGTCCATGTCGTCACTTCTTAGCAAACACCTGAGAACCAGCACGTTGTCCTCACCTCCTTCTCCTCACCTTGTGGGAAGACATCAGGACTTACACCAGTTAGCATTGATATGCTACAGGCTGCTAACAGCTGAGTTCACATGTAAACAATGCAGCCAAGGTCACAATAATTTCTGATAGATGTAAAAGTACGATCCAGACACTGGCAATATTCTGGATGCTAAGATCAAGAATATGAAATTTGTACAGGGTCATCATATTTTTCAACACTGACAGGTAACAAACTTACAACTAACACCAAATTGTAGTAGACAGTCTGCTGACAGGGAGTATAACATTAAAGTAAGACTAAAGTGTTGCGTGACAATCACAATATGCTTGGCGGAGGTCTGCGCTCTCTGAGTGCTTTTCTATTTCTTTGCGTTCATTTGATGATGGTGTTGTCTTGTAGTGCACTAAGTTTCTCTCTTTCACTTTATTTATAGAAAAACTAGAAACTCAAAGTCAAATTCTTCAACGCTAAATTTATGCTTCCTGATCTTACATTAACCCTCCCTCACCCTGCTTCTTTGTGAATCTTACCCATTTTTCTCATCTTGTTTGCCATCAGGATGGGTGCTTCAGACAACATCTATAAGGGACGCAGTACCTTCATGGAGGAGCTGACTGAAGCCTCGGAGATCATTTCCCATGCAACAGAACGCTCACTAGTCATCCTGGATGAACTGGGGCGGGGCACGAGCACTCATGATGGGATTGCCATTGCTTATGCCACCCTGGAATACTTCATACGAGATGTAAGTGTGTGTTTGGTTAGAGAGTATCACATGAGGATAAAAAGAATATTTGCATGGGGGGAAAAGAAGAAAAAGGGAGACGCTGTTGGGACAAGTTGCTCTTTATGCTAAATTTGCTGAATTTCAGTTCACCAGTGCTGTTAAAACTTAAAACCAGTCCAATTAAATGTTAAGCTAATCAGAGCGGTATATGTGTGTGTGTTTGTGTGTGTGTGTGTGTAAGTATCTCATTGTATGTCCTTGTGGGCTCTGCAGGCTGTGGTGGTTGTTTGTTTTGCAGTCAGAGATGAGGCTCCAGAGAGGGCACAGCAGCAGAGCAGCTCTTCAAAACTGAGCAGAAATGTGGACAAGCTTGATCTACAACATTAATATGCTGTTAGAGAGCAAGCTGCTGTAGAATAGGAGCCGGAATTGACCCGTAGATACTTACATGTTTGTGCTGAGGGATGTATGTTCTTACAGCTCTGGGCTTTATTTTATTATCCTGATAAACAGTGTAACCAAGACTAAAGTCAGGCTGTCTAAAGTTCACCCTTTGCGCTTAAGAGGAGTGAATATGATCATATGCGTCAAATGTTCCTTAATTACATGTTTCCCAGTGATTGAGGCCAAAAGGCGGACAGGTGCAGCTGCAGGCTGATTGTACAGGTTGAAGTACATCAGTACCCCTCAGGGAGAGAAGAAGTGTGTGTTTGTACTGCTCTGCTGGGAACCTGTGTAGTAGCACAGACAGATGCCCATTGGGTGTTGCACAATGTTGCGTATCTCAATTTTGACTAAACACCCCACTTGAACCTGAGGGGGATGAGATAGAAAAGGGTTCTTCATGCTTGAAAGGTGGGCCATTGATACACACATTAGCAAAACAATCAATGTTTCATTATGGAGAAATTAGAGTGATTAGATGTACCAATTAGAGTTAAACACAAGATCAATAAATTACACAGAAAACTCATGATTACATGATTTGACATTTGACTTTCTCAGGTTATGGCATCTGTCTGTGTCAACTATCAACAGGCAGAGATTACCTCTGTGTAACATAAACAAACATCTGACTGCCTTGTCATTCTCTGTAGCCTCCTGCTACGTATTGTTACACATCCTACTGCAAAATACAGGTATAGTCACTGGTCTTGGTCATGAACTAGTGCTGCACGATTTGGGGAAAAGGTGCGATTTGCGATTAGGTGGACAATATTGCGATTGCGATTGTGCTTGCGATTTAATAAAAAAAGTTGTGTCATGATGAGTCAACAGACTTGCTTGGTTATCATGGAGAAAAATCTGAATTGCATGTGCTGACATTGCGATTGCGATTGCGATATCCTCTTTTGCGATTACGTAATTGCGTGTGCTGACATTGCGATTGCGATTGCAATAATCGTGCAGCCCTATCATGAACATCAGCTGGCAAACTTCATGATGCTAGATTGTGACTCAAAAAAAATGAAACATTGACTTTCATTAAATATATTTGTCAAATGGTTCCATGCAAACATATTAGGTAGGGATGGGAGAAAAAATCTTGATAAGATATATGTTGCGATTTTTTTGTCTGACAATATCAAAACAGTTTTTATTTTGACAATTTTTTTTTTTTTTTTTAATTTTCCCCACCAGAGAGTGCAATATTTCTCTCTGGCTCATGTGATGTGTATTTTATGAGAAAATATGACTCTTGGTGTAGTTCGTAGTCATTATCACCATCATTTAACTTTTTCACATCGTCTGGTGTTCTAAAGGAAAAATAAAAATCGCAAAAATCGTAAATATCGGAGAAGCACAATTTAAATCGAATCAGCATTCCCAAAAATTGTAATGCAATCAAATCACGATAATAACACATCATCCCTGCCCTAATAGTAGGTTAGTTGAAAGCAATTATTCAAGTTCAACTTAGCTGACCCTGAAATCATTGTTTTCAGCTAACCTGATACATTTACATAGAACCAGACATAATGTATAAAATCAAAGTAAAATTTTCAGCTTTTCAGTGTGTGGTATTGCTGCATTCATGTGCTCCTCAGATGATCCCAGTTTGTATGTTGAGAAGTCCATTTCTTTTCAACTTTTCGTTCACAAGTTTTCAGTTTAGAAGATTAGGTCAAACTCTGCTCGTCTATTTAGAGTCATATAATTTTAACTTTATGGATATGGGAGTATGGGTCACAGTGGTAGAGTGGGGTTGTCTCTCCATCAGAAGGTTTATGGTTCGATCCTCTTGCCCACATGCTGTGTCCTCAGGCAAGACTATTAAGCCCAAATTGCACTGTGTGAATGTGTGGACAAGTCAATACTGATATGCACTCAACAAAATAGCCTCTGTTGTCTGTGTATGGATGTGACGCGGATGGATGAATGTGACATGTTGGGTAGAGTAGGGATGAGTACCTGTCACATCTGAAACGATATGGTACCTATGCCTGGTACCCAGCAATCGGTACTGATGCTCAACGGTACCAATTTTTGGTACTTTTTTGTATTCATGTGGTAAAAAATATCAATTTTTCTAATAATAAAATAGAAAATTTTTCAATTTAACATATTTATTTTTCAGTATATAACCTTGCAATGCTGTTTTCATGACCAGCATGGAAAGTCACCAACACTTCCACTCCCTCACAGTCACAAGGATGCATTTAGGTAAACATGGTACCTTTGGTTTTACGTGAATCAATACTCTTTACTTTAGACAGAATTCAGTGGTATAGTTAAAACCATGATTATGTTGCTCAAGTAATTCAGAGGTCTTGTGTTGTTAACAGTCAAATGGCGTCCGAGTCCCTTCAAAGGTTGGAAAGGATTTTCCAATTCAGATGTTACCACGGGCCTTTGAGAGTGTTTTTAATCGTAGTTTTGTCTGTCGTCATACCTTACTGTTCATGAAAGAGTGAGCCTCAAGGTACAGCTCTGTCTTTAGTCCATGGGGGCAGGACGATTGGGATTCTTTAACATTTAATACACTCACTCTTCCTTTTAAAAAATCATAGCCTCCAATTTGTATCCAATCCATGAGAGCCATTGTTTAGCTGTAAGGCATTTTGTGTATTACATGTTTCATGTTTCCTGAGTGAAAAATGAGTAGCCCGGAGCTTCCCCTGTTGAAATATAGATAAACATTTATCTTTGAAAATCCCTATCCAGATTTCATGTTTTACCAGTACCACATTAATCTTTGGACAGAATCTCTTGGTTACATAATCCTTCTGGAAAACGTTGACTTAAAAATGTGTAAGTAGCAGCTAATGCAGGACAGAGCTGCTGCTGGCAGGATGAGGGAGCTCTCGAACCACCTGTTGTATAACAGCATTGATTTGTAAGAAAAGCCTTGCTATTAAAGGAAAGACAAACAAAAGGCCAAAGAAAGTTCTGCTTCCTTCACGCTGAAAGTTATGCTTCACAGCGAAAGGCATCCTCGGTACAGGCAGACCTGCAGAGTCTTTCACGCTCAGTCCTCTTCCTCCTACTCATTCTCCTCCTCCTCCTTCTCTGCCCCGTCCTCCTCCTCCTCCTCACCAGACTCAACTGTTCCCATCGAAAGTCTGACTGCTCCTCCTTTGACTCGGTTGTTATAGTAACACACCTTTCCGTGTCCGCCACACTCACCTCAGAGGTAGTTAAGAATGTAGATGGGTTTTTATAACACTGATGAATAAAAGAGACAGCCTTGACGCAGGGAGAGAAAGTGAAACAGGAGGAGGAGAGAGGATCACTAAAAGGAGGACTTGGCAGCTGAAATCACGATCATCACATGCTTTTTTCACTCGGTGTTTGTCTGATTGAATTCCTTTCTGGCTGTGATGTGCACCTCTTCTTTAGCCATTACTCATTCTCCGACTCACTTTTACTCATGCTAACAGCAGGTCCTGCCATTAGCTTCACACTAAGCTCAGCGCTACACAACTCTCCACACTCAAACCATGACTCAGACTTACATGCAGCTGTACAAACACGGTGATTCTGCATTGTAATAGTTGGCAGAATCAGACCTATGTTTCAAACCTGGTCTCTCAGGAAAGGTGAGAACTCACCAGAGCTCACTTCTGGCTGCACACTGAGGGCTAAATTTTCAGTAGAAAGAATCACTCCATGTGGGTGTAAATGGTCGGATGTGCTCATGCTGGTGCACAAAGCTCCTATGAAGCTCCTTCATGTGCTCTGCTGCTCCCTGCACAACTCGGCACTACCCTCATACACAGCTAGTCTCTGTCCCTCATTGGAAACACTGTTTGCTTTTGGGGAAATTTAACCCTTTTAAAAAGTTTCAATATTTGAGTTCTTTAGCTTAAGTTGTTGCTTACATGGTTTAGCAAGTTAACTCACTTTAAAGTGTTGTCCACATTCTGTAGCCATAGCTAGCACTTAAGTCAGCTCTGGTCTTTTTACATGAGCATTTTACAGATTACTTTCTAAAAGTTGACATTTAGATATTACATGGACTGTTATGTGGCAGTAAACAGGTTGGAGCAGCCTCTTCTGTTTCTGGAGTGTTCGCTTGAGGCTGGCTCCGGAAGTAGTGAAAGTCACATACACACCAAGCCAAAAAAGCCATTTTCAAAGCAGATATTAACCTTTTTACAGCCTGGTTCAAAAAACGTCTCCTATCTGAGTCGCTAATTTTACTACCGGCTCCCACTGTATGGGGGGGTGAATTTTTTTCTAACGCGGCCGTTCAGAGGATATTAAGATCGCGAGCTCCCCCAATAAGAGGCACAGCTGAGGGTCACGTGACCGACAGGCGCCCTATGGCTGTGAGCTAAGCGAAGCCCTTGCCACTACCAGTACGGCCGCTATAGCCGATGTGCTTCATTTTCCGTTTCAGAAACAGATGGGTGACGCCAGCGAGACTATGTCCATGTTTTATACAATCTATAGTCTGGACGCTGGACTATTTTGACAAGCTGAAGGGCTGACGTGCATCACTGTGCAGGCGGAGTAGAGAGCCCGCTCATTTAAAGAAGGAAAGCCCAAAAGAGCATCTTAAAAACAATGAGGTGTGGTTTCAAAAGCACAACAAGAGAGTGTGTGAAAGCCTTGGAGATCGCAATCAAGGCCTGCTGCCTCTCCCTGGTAATCCACCTCCGCTGGCCCTGCCTGGCTGTTCCCTGCGACCTCATCCTCGACCCCCCGACCCATGTTCCTGGAGGTCTCCCTGGGGATAATGAAGGGATCAAGGAAAGAGAGATTTTTATGTCTTACCACAGAGAACTTCCATCTTTTCCCTGGCTCCGACCCTGCCCGGCTCCTCCCTTCGTGCTATCAGGCTCTTTTAACTTTTACGACAAAACTCCACTGAGGAAAACACAGTCGGACTCAGAGATGACCTGTGCAGGCAAATCCAGCCGGAAACGAATATTTACAGAACTTACCTTCAAAAACTGTCTCCTCAGCCACTTTCACTTAAGCCTGCTCCTTTTTTAACGGTCTCTGTAGAGTGCACACGTATCGCAAAACTCTGGATAATGAAACACCGCACAGATTATTTTCTCCATCTTCCGGCGGGGTTGGAGTTGGAGAAGGTGGCGACGCTGATGAAAATGTCATCGCTGATTGGCTGCCATGGCACAGCCTCACGCGTATTCGCATCGATAGCTAAATATTTTTAACTCGAGTATAGAGGCGTCTGATACCCCAAATGCGCCAACGCTCCAAACGCGTCAGGGACAAATCGGCGTCTAAACACGTCTTTGCATTGACTTTGTATGTAATCTTGATGCAAAATCACTTTCGGTGTGGCCGTACCATTAGTGTGGTTGGGTCAAGGAAAAATACTTTTTGCTTATTTTTTTTGGATTAACAAAAAATCCAATTCAGTTGCTGTGCAGCATATCTCATCATGCAAATTTCTTCATCATTATTCATTTTTGTTAAGGGTGCTTGAACCTTGTCCTCCCTTGGGTCTTGATTGTTTGTGACACTGCAATGCCGAAAGGTGCTGGTACCTTTAGAATCCCAAAAGGGTGAGCAAGACCCTGACGAGAAGGGCTCCAATTAGCATATCCCCCAGTTCACAATGAATTATTCTGCTTATTACCAGGTTACCAACTCACAAGTTGACACAGAATATGGATTGAGAGGTGTCTTAATTAGATGCATTGAGCAGAACACAATACACCACGCTAATATCAGTTAGTGTGTCTAGATTTATGTATAATTAACTTAATATTACAAAGCATTTGTTTTGATTTTTAGCTTGGAATAAGCATTTATTTCTTGTAGGAGCTGCTCCCCTTCCACTGAGGCTCCCATCTTGCACTAGCACAGTCAGCTTTACAATACTTTTTTTACAGCTAACACCTGTAAACAGATTCCAAACAGACATGTAATAATTTTTGGACTGTCTCATGAAGAGGTTCAAACACCAAGAGGCCAAACTTTAAACCGTTTAATAGCAAAGGGATGGCTTCTCATTTGGCCTCAGTGCTCTGTACTGTGGCTTGATTATTAGGCAGGGTCATCGTTAATGATTGGTCCAGTCTTGGTAAATTGATTGTATAACAAAAAAGCCACAGGCAGTTATGTACAGAGTAAAGGCAATACACAGCTTCACGTGGAAAGGTCATGACTTTTACACCTGTAACTGACCCTGAGCAATGTAATGCCAATAAGAAAACAAGATTGACTCACAGCCAAAGTCAGAGGTCAGTCACACACATGCACGCTCCATTCACCACAAACCCCTGACACACACACACACACTTCTCTGTGAGAGCTTTGTTAGTGTTGAGGTAAGAAACGAAGGGTGTTCTCTTGAGTTAGAATTGGATTTGTGTGTAATTGGATGGAGAGGAGTGCAAAGAATGAGAGACAGCAGAACTGTAGACATATCTCGCCTCTTCCTGAAGATCAGATTACAGAGAGAGGGGGCACAGTCTCTGACAGTGCATCATTATAAAACAAGTGTGAGGAGCTGTGAAACTCCACAGGTGGACAGTAAACCAGACACCAATCTGAAGCTCCAGAGACATTCAGCAGGAGAAGAAGAGGCAAACATTGGGACACAATCCAGAGAAAGAGTTATCTGTGGCATGTAGCACATCAGAGGTCTGTCAGAGATGTAGTTCTGTTGAAACTGTTTGGGGAGGTGGGTAAAATATAGATCCAGACTCCTTAATGTTTGGTTCTTTGGGAACAGCAGACTTTGGTTCATACTAAGAGTAGAAAAAAAAAGTTTTCATTCTTTATGAAGATTGTTCTTCTCTGTCTTTTAAGACTCAAACTTCCACCTTTGATTACAAAAAGTTAAAATCTTGGTTGACAATGTTGTAGGAGTTAATTCAACAGACACTCTCTGTAACTATTTAACTATAACTCAAGCTACAGTGCTGAATATAGTCATTTGAAATTTAGTCTGAAATCTGAAGATTGTTATAAAATGACTGTTAACTTAAACTTCAGGAAGTGTTTTTTTTAAAAGGAAACCCTCATTATTCTCAGCTGTAGAGCAGTTCCTAGCCACTAGCTGGGGCTGTAGCTCCAGTTAATACCTACTTCCATAGTGTTGTTCTGCTCTACCACCTGTATGTAAACACACACAAATGATCAGGGGAATCTCATAGCAATCATTTGATGTAATGACGATAAAAATGTATGTAGGCTATGTCAAGTTGAAGTAGCCCAGAGCAATGCACAGATGTTGACCTTTATGGGCTGCAGGCTGGTGGTGCTAGCTCTGCTATCTTTAGCCATTCTCTGGAAACCAGTTTGACATCATTTCCTGCAGAAACTGTAATCTTTGTTTTGTTAAATTTGTGCTCATTGTTAAAAGATTTTCTGATGTTTTATGTTTTTAACCTTGAGACTAGTCAGTTAGCCACTTTTAAACACTGTTTCTGATTACAGTCTTTTGCTTAGCGCTAATGCTGTATGCTAATGCGTTCACAATATTTATTAGCAGCTGATCAATGGACTAAAATTTTTGAGGTCAGGAAAGAAATGTTCTCATTAAAAAAGGTCAACTTTGATGAGAAATGCTGTCATTTTCTCTGCAGTATCTATTACTCGCTTTCCTGTTCAAACCAGATGTTCAAATTTGGGTGCAAAAGATTGGGACCTTTAATCTGAATATAATTTCTTGGATTAAATTTGATAATTACTCAAACCATTGTTTAATTAATGAAATTTCCCAGGATACATTTTCTCACAATTAACTAATGGATCAATTGCCTGATGGTTTCAGCACTAATTTTATAAGATCGTCCAGCTCACATCTGTCAGTGCAGCCTGGGGTGGTCTTGTAATGAGCTGCCATTAGCACCTAATCAGACCATTATCCGGGCTGCAGCCTCCCTCTGCCTCGCTCCGTTTGTTTATCTCTCAGTGTAGGTGGATGGGGACAATAGTGGTTCTTTGTGTGTGTGTTTGTTTGAGGTGTGTGGGTGCACGTCTCTGTCAGAGGGAGGTATTACTACTGACGTGTGACCTTTTTTAGACTAACCTGTTAGCATCCATACCTGGAGACAGTGGAGTCATGCAGCCTCCTGTCTGCTGCGGTGATGTAAGACTCAGACATGCTTCACTATAAGGACTTGAACACAGATTCATATCATCACCATCAAAATCAGTCCAATTTTTTCTAATGTGAAATGGAACTGTAGTTGTTGGATTTAAAGGCAGTCCTTTTTTAATAACATGGCAGGATTCTCACAGTATGTTCAAGCATCAGTGCATCCTCCAAACTCCCAAATACATATGATTATACAGTTAAAGTAAGCAGGAGAATTAATTTAATCTAGTGAAGCGCTCTCAGTGCTCTCTCTAGGCAGCTGTGCTTGAAGTGCAGCTCCAAGTGGAAAAAAAACATTTGTTGTAGAGGCTCAGTGAGTGAGTGCATACAGCACCTGCTTTTTGTGATTTTTATGTCTTACTCTTAATGCCAGAGTTTGATGATGTAGCCTTTGGGTGGCTCCAAGGCCTTGCTAAGATTAAAGAACAGCAAGATGAGGTGAAGTGCCTTCACTTTGCTTCAGTTTCTCTCTTGAGCCGGAAAAACCAGGTGTTAGGTTGCAGTAAATGTAGAATGATTTTCCACACTCATCTTAAGAGAAGGATTGGAAGAAGAAAGGCTGAGAGGAAAAGTAACACAAATACTGTATATGTACAGTCAGGATTTTCACAAGCAGTGGCTTCATGTAAGAGCTGAGCACCCTGCAGGGTACAGACTGAGACAGCTGAATATCGCTGAGCCAAAGAACAAAAACAGCTCTTTGTTTCAGCTACAACTTTCACTTAATTGTAGTAACACAGATGGTGTTACATAATGCAACATTTGTTGTGATACCTAGTGTTTGGTATTGAGTTACTTAATCTCTTCTCTCTCTTCTGTCTTCCAACTACTTTTCTTTTCAAAGAGGGCTAATTGGATTGCTGTTTACAGAGGTCAAAGGGCACAGAAAACTTTAAGTAGAGAGAGTGATGATCCCATTGGAGCTAAATGACTACGTGTGAGGTTCTGTGCTGCAAACACGTTTTCAATTTCCTGAAACCTCACCTCTGTTAATAGAAATATTCTACTGTTATCACAAGCGCAGTTTGATGGAGCATGGTTATTTAATATACACAATAAACTCTACTCTGGGTTTAGCTTAAGTCAGCAGTTGTATCGTTTTTTTTTTTTTTACAAGTTTTAAATAGTTAATAATTGAATTAGCTCTTACTTTATATAAGTATGTTTACATACAGATGGTAGCATATTGGATTATAGTTACTTCTGCCAAGAAGGTTACGTTTTTGGGAGAGTTTGTCTGTTTGTCTGTGAACAACATAACTCAAAAAGTTAGGAATGGATCTTGATGAAAATTTCAGGAAATATTCAAAACGGGATAAGAAGGAAGTGATTACATTTTGGAGATGGATCAACTGGATCCTGGACTTTTTTAAAGGATTCTTTATCATTGCGAGATAGGGTCGTTTTCACCATGCGTATATAACGATAAATGGTCAGATTGCTTTGCAAAACAATACAAGACAAGGTCACCATCATTTCTGACAGATGTAAAAGTACGATCCAGATCCTGGCAATAATCTGGATGGTAAGATCTGTAATATGAAATATGTGAAATATATCCACTGGGTCATCATAATTTTCAACACTGTCAGGTAGCAAACTATCGTACAAACCTGCAACTAACACCAAATTGTTGCAGACAGTCTGCTGAAAGGGAGTATAACATTAAAGTAGGACTAAAGTGTTGGTGACAATATGCTTAGCGGAGGTCTGCGCTCCCTGAGTGCTGTTCTAGTTTTACCTTTTTTTTTTCTGATGTTTGTATCTTTAAAATTTACAACACAAGTAAGGCATTTAGTACTTACTTTAAAAAGTTATTTCTTGAAGCTTTTTTACTTTATTGGATAGGCCAGTAGAAGACAGAAGAGACAGGGGGAAAATAGAGACAAGGACTTTAACTGCTTTGGTGCACGATTTAACTGCGGAGCCAAACCAGCTCCTCAATATTCATTGTTCATTTATTTCCTCTTTTGTATTTTGCACACTGTATTCTAAACTTGCTTTTCACAGGAACCATGCAGAGCTGGTAGAGAGAAGGCTGTTGTTCTCCTGTCAATAAAACCAAACTGAAAGTGGAAAGTCCTCACAAGTGACATTTCTGTACAGCTTGTCTTTTCACTGGCAGTCTGCTGCTTGGAAACTTTTTTTTTTCCCTTCCTAGCAGTTTTCCTGTTTTTTTTATTTTTTTTTTTACATTTTTTTATCCCCTGGCTAAAGCTCTGCAGGAGTGTTGCACATCAGATTTTGCTTTCACTTTCTTTATCTTCTTCTCTCAGGTTAAAGCCCTCACTCTGTTTGTGACACACTACCCTCCTCTGTGTGAGCTGGAGCGGCTGTATCCTGAACATGTGTCAAACTACCACATGGCTTTCCTGCTCAATGACCCTGACATTGCTATGGACACTGATGGTGAGTGTGTAAATTTGGTGTCTCGTCTTGTTAACATTCTGCACTTGTCATCTTGTCTTGTGATGAGATTGCCATGTATGTAAGCTGTATGTTTATCTTTCACTGCCGCCAGATGGGGAAGTTCAACCAGAGTTCATCACCTTTCTCTACCAGTTAACTGAAGGAGCTGCAGGGAGGAGCTATGGCCTGAACGTCGCCCGATTGGCTGACATCCCAGAGTCGATCCTGCACACTGCTGCACGAAAATCCAGAGAGCTTGAAAGCACAGTCGAGGCCAGGAGGTACAGTGAACATACACCTCACTCTGGTTTGGTCTCGGGGTGGGGATTCCTAATTTACACTGAGAGAGGAGCAGTCCAACTCCCACTGTCTCTCTGAAGTCCCACAAGTTTTACACTTCAAATGTAGAGTATCTCTTTAAAAACTGGTATGAGTCACCATATATCAAGTTTCAGTGCTCTTCCAGGGATATTCAAACACTCTGAAGATCAAATTGAGCTTGACAGTTGTAAATTAAGAGCCAAACATGCATCATGCAGAAATAAAACTTGGAGCAGCTCAACCGAATCTAAATTGAATGTTTATTTTAGCTGCAGCACTCGAATGAACCTGATTTCTTTCTTGTGCCAATATTCCAGGAAAACCAGACCAGTAGGAGATGACTGGTGCAGTTCTGACTCTGACTCAGACTCTGTGAAGCTCTTTGATGCCAGTTTAGGATTCCTGTTATTTAATTTTTTGGAATGCAAGAGTTGTTTTTGCTGGTTTGCATTTTGTTCAAACAGATGTGTGGCCTTAGTTCAAATGTTTTTATCAGAAAGGGGGCAGATTTAATAAGCTGTTTGTGAAATGTGATTTTTGTTTATTTGATTTTATTACAGGGGGTTGTAGACTAAAGAACAGATTTGTCATCCACGTTTTTAAGTTTTTGAGCCTTTTATTTCTGCAAGAGCTTTCGATATCGAAACACTTCAAGCGTTTCACTTTCATACAGATTCTGGGACTTACCTGGTGGCAAGAGGAGTTTTTTTTCTATCCAATTACTTTTTTTAACATCATGTTAATTAAAAATAAGTGATACTAAAGTGGGACTAGCAAAAAAGCCAAATGATTTACTACTTTTTGAGCACTAAAGGGTTAAACCATGTGCAAATTAACATTAATGAGGTATTAATTTGGCCACAGAGCACACATGGCTACACCAGGAGCTGTTATGTGCCACTGGCACACCTGCTCACCTTTGTAAATGAGCTAACAGTAACCAGGGTTCACAGAATAATGTGTATGTGTTAATAATGGGACGAAACTTCAAGTCAGTGCATTAATTTCTTACCCCGTGTCCAGCAAAACAAGAAGAAAGAAAATAAATTTCTATATCTATTAACTTTCTGCCATGCAAGAGCCTCATCTTTACAACAGTGTGTGATGGTGCTCATGGGAAATGCAGTCCTCCAAGAGGAAAACCTTTCATATTTTTCAACTCCTTTTACTCACATTTTTTGTGATTGACAAATATTTGCACTCATGCACTTATGCACCCATGCATGTATGCACAACAGGAGACAGACAATCCTCAGGACACACAACAAAGAAAAAAAAAATCAAGAAATGAATAATCATTTAACACATCATGTTTTAATCAAAGAATCAACAGCCCGACTACTTTTCAGCCCGTAGAAATTAAACTAAGTGATAAAAAGAGATAATTTAAAAACAGTGTGGTAGTAAGAAACTACAGTAGTGCGCAATAAGATATTAAAACAATGAATAACAGGGTTGATAACATAAAGTACATGGCACAGATTTAAAAAGAAAACCTAAACCTAAGAAAACCAGAGTCTCTTTAAACAACACAAAAGTTCTTCACAGTGTTTTCAAGCTCTAAAACAAGTGAACATAATGACACAGTATAAAACAGGCAGAATATGGAAAGAAAAATAATATTAAACAAGAGCTATACAGTTCCCCACAACACCTTAATGAACCAAACACAATTAGAGTTGTTAATAAAAACTAAAGAACAATTTTGGATAACTTCTCCTCAGTCGTGTTTTTCCTAAGGGGGTTTCTTAATCCATTCTTCCAAGCTAATTCAATTTTCTGAGCATTTTCAGGAACAGAAGAGTGCACACTAATGAGGAAAGGAGAAATATGTGTTTCTGAATGCTGAGTTTTTGTATTAAGGATAACCACACATTGGCAGGCAGACATACTCCACTTATTTTTGAGTTAGGAAGAGAAAATCTGTCAAATTCTCATTGTTTCACTGAGTCTGTCAAAATGTACTTTCTCCAAACACGGTCTTCTGTCTGTGTAAATATGTTCACAGCATCTCCTCTCCCTGTAACAGACAGCTTGCTGGGAGCTCAGTGCTGCTTAGCCACTTTCGAAGTAATCCTCACCATATGAAATATCTGCCAATTCAGACACAAACACACACACACACACACACACACACACACACACACACACACACACACACAGCTATGTCTCTCTAACTAGTAATCCTCTCTATATGAAATGTTTGTCCTTTGTTGGAGTTGAGCCACGCAGAGTACACAAGAATCACACACAGGAGTTGAGTCGCAGGTTGGAGGTTAAGAACAGGGATTTTTTTGTACTGGCACTTGATTCTTGAGTGAGAGAACAACGTATTCAAGCTCAGCACATACGGGGCTTTGTGGTAACATGTAACAGCTTTATAAACAATATTTCTGTGTATTTGTCTGTCTCTCTAGGAAGAACAAGAAACTTCTCTCAGACCTTTGGAGCCTCTCGGACAAATCATCACTCATGGAGTGGCAGGAGACAAACTCTTAGCATCAGCAACAGGAGTCAACAACATGAGAACATCTGATATTTATACTGTTAATTATGTGACATCATCCTATTTTGTGATTAAATTAAAAAGCAACTCTTGACCTTAAATCTTGCTCTCCTCTCATTCAGTTGGACTGGAAATGCTCAGTTCAAGTTTGGTCTTAATTAGTTTTAGAGTCAGTTTTACTTTACTTTTCAAATTCCAAATCCCAGAAGGATGAGACAAGATTCCTGTACTTCTGTCAGGATTCTGCTCATCCTGTCAGGAAACCAATTTGTGGGGCACTCAGGGTTCAGTCCCAGGTTTTGCAGTCCACATGCAGAAGTGTCCAAGGACACTTTAGTCCCTGTTGGTGACTCTCCCTGGTGCTGTGCCATCGGTAGACTGATCATACTGTTCAGAGCCTTAGCTAGTAGCCTCTAGGGCTGGGACGATATGCTTTTATCGTGATTAGATTAAATTACGATTTTTGGGGTGCTGATTTGATTTTACTTAGGATTCTTCAATATTTACCACTTTTGCAATTTTTAGTTAGCTTTTTTAACATTAACCTGACACACCAGACGGACAGTTTCATATATTCACCACGGAAATACTTAACCAGTCTATCTGGGCAGCATCTCTCTGGATTTGTTTTCAGAAGCTGGACCTTAAAAAAAAAAAAAAAAAAAAAATAGCAGGTCGTGATTGGACGACCGTTCTGATTGACACATTCACCACGGACCAATCCACATCAAGCTGCGTATGACGTAGCTTATGTGCGCCGCTGCTGAGAAACAATAGATGAACAGGTACGGGAACATAAGAAACGGCTGCGATGATGGCGTTAGACGACTGCTGCCAAAAAACGCTGACAAGTGCGAAAGTCTTCTGACGTCACGTCTTCACGTCACGTCCGCTGCTCCTGTGTCTTCTGCATCTCTTCCCTGATTGGGCCGAGTGAAATCGTTAGTCAATGGAGCCTGGAAAGATGGATCTGCAGGATTTCAGAAACTCAGGCAGGTCTACCTGCTTTGCAAGGTTAGTTTAACACCAGATCATTAGAAAAAGTTAAATTAAGATAATAATGTCTACAGACGTTTTCGGGAGCCATATTTTCCCATAAAATGCAAGTCATGTGAGTCAGAGAGAAACATTTCACCTTTTGGTGGAGAAAATTGGTAACTTTTTTTTTCAATCCAGTCTACCAAGAAAGACTGAAATGAGGAATTTGAATTAAAAAAAATGGACAAAGAATCCCGATTTTGATAATGTTAGACAAACAATCCAGATTTATTGATTTTCGATTTTTTTTCTCCCACCCCTAGTAGCCTCTGTTCTGGACGTATAGCCTAACTAAGGTGTGAAGGATGAATATGTCATGAAAGTAAAAGCACTTTGCGTAGTTAGAGGACTAGAGAGACTGTTGTACACAGTCCATTTCCCATAGGCTACCCAACCTTATACCACACAAAACCCTATACTTAGTTTTTAAAACACAATATATTTTCATTTTCGTGTTTTTCCCAGCCTTGTCGTAATCTTTGTTTTGTTGTTTACTTTACTGTTGTCCTGTTCTATCTGTAGCCTACATAGCAATGATAACCTTCACCTCTACATTATGGCACAGTGCTGCTGAGGGGTATTGAGGTGTTATGCAAAGAGGCTCAAGTAGCCTTGAGCCTTTATTCTCAAGCACAGATGAGGATCAGGTGGAGGATTTTCTCACTCACTCAAACCTCGTTTTTTTGTTTTGTGATGTCTCTCTGGCAACTTTTTAGACTTTTTTTTTAATCAGATATTTCTCAACACCACTCATAGGCTGATTTTATGCAAATCTATGTTTTTTGGGCAGAAGCCCCAGGAAACAGACTTTGACATGATAAAGCACTGAATTGTTAATCATGACCTGGTCTGTCTCGTCATAGTGGGATGCTGTGTTCAACTTTTTTTCTTTAATCGTTCAATTATTCATTAATGAGAGCTCCCTGATAAAACCATTAATAATGCAGGGACAAATCACTATCTTGGCCTTTGAGAATATCTGCATTACATCTGCAGCTCTCCCTTTCTCTCTCACACACACACACTCACACACTCACGCTCCGCCTTTAATTCGCCAACTCCAGGATCAACGCGCATCAGCGGAGAGAGAAAGATAGAGAGACATTGTAGCAGTGATTGCGTGTGTGTGAGGGAGAGAGTTAACCACTGTCAAAGCCGATTACAGTTTATCGGGTGTGTGATTCTGTCTCTGTCTGTGCACTTGTGGGTTCCCTGAGATCTGCACGCCTTTCCTCTTCTCCCGCTTGTTAGTTGTTTATTGACAGGAGCGTGTTTTTTCCTGTTTTGCTGAGAGCAGCATGGATTCATTTTAGCGCTCCTGGAGCTCGGACAGCTCTGCTATGAGTTCCTCTGCAGAAGCGCTCCCGTCACAGGGACAACTTTTCCGTGCGCTCCGGCGCCCCTGATCCGCATGTCTCTCGGTGCCAAAGTTCCACGCAACCCCTTTATGCACGTGATGATGGGCTCGCCGTGAAAGCACCATTGTCCCACTTTCTTCTCTCTTCCAAAGCGTACTGCAAAAATGCAGAAGAGCGTCCGCTACAACGAAGGGCACGCGCTGTTTCTGTCCATAGTCGCGCGTAAAGAGGGGACTAAGCGCGGCTACCTGTGCAAAAAGACGGCGGAGAACAGCCGATGGCACGAGAAGTTCTTCGCCCTCTACCAGAATGTACTGTTCTACTTCGAAAACGAGCAGAGCGCGCGACCAGCCGGGATTTACCTGTTGGAAGGATGCACCTGCGAGCGCACGCCGGCTCCCAAGATATCCACCACTGGGAAGGAAGCGCTGGAGAAACAGGTGAGGGGGGAGTATGAATGCGCTAAAAACTGAGTGAAAGTTGAAACAATGTTATTTATCTAAAGCTACAACCTCATAAAATCTGCAATAGACCTAAAGGTGAAGTTAAGTGATGTAGCCCTGATGGTTTGGTGACATAACATAACAATACCTGCGCACCAAAGCAAGTATCTGATGTTTCAGATCATGAGTGGTTTCCACAGAATACGTTCATTGTTTTGATTAAAAACAAAACAAACAAAAAACTCTTAAAGACCAAAACAGTCAAAACTTCTGCATCAATTTGTTTCTTCACTTTCAAACTGAAACCTGGCAACAAAAGTGACTAACTCATGCAGCATCAGCACCTCAGTCTATGGTTTCAACAAGCTCTGCAGTCTCAAGAGCTCAGAGTGCATCCTCCCAAAGCTGGTTACTGGTTCCTTGTTGGTGAATGTTAAGGTGAGGGAGGGTTCTTAAAGCATGTCTTTTTCAGCTCAAACAAGAACACCTTTCTGCAATAATACTTAATACTTTGTGGGGTTTTTATTGTATAAATTACTCAAAGATCAGCTTGATTTATAAACATTTAAGTTGGACATTGTTATACTTTGGGATGGAACAAAATTAACAGCCCCGTCTAAGTGTATTTGTGTGTAAATCCATTTAGAGATGTTCAAACACTTGAAGTCAAGTTCATTTGTATGTGACTTAAAGAAGGTGGTGAGGCAACAGGCGCTTGTATTTATCACCATTAATACTTAAAAGATAGGATGGCGCGTTTTCCCTCTACACCATGTATATTTCATATTTTCTTCAACAAGCACTTCAATAAGTCTATATCATCTTTACATTCGATGAAATATTCATTCCCACACTTCCATGTTTTTATGGCTGTTACACAACCAAGATTAGTTCTTTAGGTACAAACACACACTGCAGGATGGCACAACAAGGGTATTCAGAAATCTAAGGGTGGATCTGAACATGTGTGCAATATAAAGGTCTGCATGCTTGTAAAAAATATACCCGCTGAAATTTTTTGGCAAATCTGTTGGTGACTGCGCTGCTGGAAGATGCTTCAGCTTTGTTGCCTAATCATTAACATCAGTCTTGTTGCTAGGAAACATTTGAATTACTGTTAGCACATGCATTCATTGAGGAAAAAAGATATGCACACACATTCTGTTCAGGAACATCATCAATACTGGAGAAGTATCAAAAGAAAGGAATTAACTTTTGTTTCAATGAGAAAAAACACAAAAAACAAAGAGGAACTTAACTTCACTAAATTCATGGAGACAAAAGAAAAGGATTTTTATTCCTGATCCCGGCTTGGCTTCAGGGAACATGTGCACACAGGCACCATGCCTCCCAGTGACATGGGAGAGAGGGCACAGAAGAGACAGACTTTTTACAGTTTGTATAAGTATCAGAAAGGCAGTGATTGCCTGCAGTACAAACCGTTTGACCAGTTAAAAATAACCACCAATCATCACCGTCACTCAGAAAATATCCCTCACCACACACTCCCACCTACACGTACAGTAGAGGTCTGTCTCTTTAAATGTACAGTATGTGTAAAGACAATTCATTCCAGATGTATGCCAGTGGAGAAAAAAACAGGACTTCAGGAAGGCAGAGATGGAAGAATGTGGTTTTAATCAAGTTATTTATAAAGTAGGGAAGATTAAATCCCTATTTCTTTAATGGAGCTGTCATGAATCAAGATGAAAGGAGGAGGAATCTTGCTATGAGCCCAATTACACATGTTCAAGTTGTTATTTTGGCACTGCTGTTGGCCAAAACTTTTCTTTTCCCATGTTACTGAAACAGGAATTTATGTTGTCTTATTTGACTTTGTTTCACAGTGACTGTCCCACTGCTGTGATGTTTTATAAGAGTTATTTTTATATTGAGCTCAGCTGAAAGCTCATATGCTGCCATATAGCCTTCTGTCTACATGCAGGACATAGCTTTGCACAAATAACAGTGGCATAAAATCTTTCTTTAGGTGTTCCTGTGTTTTCTTGTTGGTCATTTAAAATTGTATTTTGTTGACGCAGGGTTCAGCCAGACGTAAGGATGTTTTATTTGTTATCTTGGTGCTGTGGTTTGGTAGGGTGAAGTGTGTGAAGACACTTCCACGCTTCCATCTTGCTTCTCACTGTTATTCTGTGCAGTCGAGTGAGTCTGCCAGCAACCTGCAGAATCACACCCCCACAGTGTGCCACAATGTAAGCACATAAATAACACACACACACACACACACACACACACACACACACACACACACACACACACACACACACACACACACACACACACACACACTGCTTCTCTCTGTTCATTCCTACCATGCTCTCAAAAAGACGCAAACCCTTCAAATCATTTGGAGAGCATTCACACCTGTCTGAATGGTTTCCACAGTGACTGCAGGTGTGCATTGCTGATGTGGACAGGTGTGTGTTTGCATGTTGAAGGCCTGTAGTTTTAGCTGTGTGTAATTGCCAAAAGGTCCCTCCCCTATCGCCAAGCTTCTGGTTTGTTATTGATCCCAGAGAGTGAAGCAGTTCATTAGAGGCCATGAACCAGGGGAGATGAGCGCTGCACACACTATCGTCTGCGTCTTCATTGCCGACCATATGTCAAAATGTTGCTAAGAAAATCAAAGGCCTGGTGTTGCTTCATGAAGGGCCTTTTTTGCCTCATTAGTGAAATTTAACCAACCAGCTCTCTGTCTTTTTTGGACCATTAAGGTCCACAGTTTGGGGGTATCATCTGCAGTTGCTTCAGTTTTTGTAATCATTACCAAACACACCACTCTAGTACGGACAGAGACCATCTCATTGTTGTCCTTTGAATTCTTACATTGAGTGCTAAAAGCTAAAAGGGTCTGCATAACATCAGTATGGATTGAAGCCCTTAGAAATCAAAGAAAGTTTTCAAAATGGTGTTGCTTTATGTGTTCAGGTGTGGCTGTAGCTCCGCAGAGAGTTATTGGATCAAACCTCTTACATCTAAACTCAGGGCATGTCCAGAAGGGTGGCCAGGGGGGATGAAGGCCCTCCTTATAAACTGCCTCTAGTGCTGAGCGCAAGACTCAAGACTTTGATTGGCTTTACATTTTACTATAAGTAGACAAGAGTATTTTAACATGCTGCTGGTAGTTCATCAGACAAGTTGAAGGAGGGGAATCAGGCCATCAGAAATAGCAAGCACGGTGTAACTCGTACAACTAAAACATTTCCATTTAATATATGTTTTACTGTGTGTTTTCATAGAGCGCATACATCGTTGTAAATCCTACGCAATATTAGTTGCCAGTTAGCTTTGTTTCAGTAACAAGTTTATACAAAATCAGAAAGATTCTTGGCCGTTAGCTTCTGTTGTTGCTAGCATCGTTAGCTCATATGAGCCAAAACAACAACAACAACAACAACAACAACAACAACAACAACAACAACAACAACAACCCATGATGTGTAGGGATGGGTATTGATAAGATTTTTATCAATACCAATTCCCTTATCAATTCCTCTTTTGATTTTTTTCTGTAAAAAAAGTAGCTTTACAGGTTTTCTAGGTCAACAACAGTAACCTGAGTTTATAAGAGAGTAAATATGTAATTAGTCACTGGATCTGGATATCTCTGGACGTACGGGAATATTATATATTATACTGGAATAAGTAAAAATAGTTTGTCATGTGATGTCAATGTACTGTTTTGTAATATATTATTGACTAAAGTAGGCCATCTGGTATCTCAAAGTGGTTAAAGCATTATTTTAAGTTGTTTGGAACCTTGCCATAGTTATGAAGCCAGGCATGAGCCTGCACCTAACTTTTCTTTTATTTTCCTGTGAGTATTTTGACATTTGGGTTTTTCAGTGCTTCTCACAAAGAGTAACTGTGATATGTCTGCGCTGAAAGTTGAAAATCTATTCTGAAGCCGAAATTATACCTATGTATGCTAACCGCTGGCATATCAGTGCAGTTTTCCATATATGCTAGCATCAAGCTAGCGCCATTTTTTTTATAGGAGATTTATATCTTGTTGACTATAGTGAATACGAATCTCCTGTGAGAGAGTAATGTACATTTCTTTGTGAATTCACTTCTTCAGTAAAACTTCAGAATAAAAATCCTGAATCAGAGTTTTATTGGTAAAGTATTATCATCTGCTAAACTGACGTAGCAGCGGCAGATTAGTGGACGTAAGGTCCTGCAGCTCTGCACAATGTCAAGAATTGATAAGGGAATCGTTAAGCACAAAGGCTAATGATTCCCATTGCTTATCGATTCTGAACAGGAATTGATTTTCGATTCCCATCCCTAATTTTGTGTCGGTTTGTGCAAAAATAACATGACTGTATTTCCACTGACAGAACTTGCATTTCACTCATAGTGTGATGACTATTATAAGTTAAGTTTTTGTTGATGCAGGCCCGTGCAGCCATCTTGGATATTAAGCTTGTGGTGACTTAAGCTCCTCAAGTTCCCATATCAGAAATCTGACCTCATATCTGACTGGCAAATTCTAGACTTTCAAGATCAAATTGGATGACTTATACATACAAAGGACAGTTGGGCCATCCCAGTGAAAAATATCAGCTTAGTGTGGGCCTGTTTTTTTTTTTTTTTTTTTGAAAAACTGAATAAAAAGCACATTAAGCTTAGCTTTGAATTTAAGTGCTTTTTAATCCATTAAAATCCTACATGATACATGCAAAGCGGCAAAGATAATAAACTGATGACACAACAAAAAGCTCAGTATCATGTTTGGGTTGTTGGCCAAAACTGAGCCAATCTGAAAAAATCCACAAATGAGCTCCAACATCATTTTTTATAGCTTCTGAAATAAAAACAGGTTGTTTTAGAATTTATAAAACAACTCAAAACAAAAAGACAAACATGATTGCTGCCCTTTTTTAGTTTGAATGGATGCTGATATCCTCTTCTTTCAGTTTAATAGAAGAATGACATTTTGTAAAAGTATCTGTTTCATGTTAACTTTTTGCAGGAGCTGAATTTCTAGTCTCAAACATTTGAATTTGTGCTTCTGTTTATGTATTTTCATTTGTAAAGATACAGATGTGCACCCACCTCTTGTGGCCTTGTTCATCAGAATTGAAGAAACAAACTATTTCTCTGTAGCAGCGTCCCTCATATCTGTCTGAAACTGAGTGCTGTAGGAGTGACTTTAGATTCATGTATGAAAGAGACATACTATAAAAGAAACAATAAAAACCAGATAATTAGATATGTCATATCAAGACCTTTGTTTTTGTGGCCTGTGTTTTCCAAATCACCTCTCAGTCCCAAATTACAATAATTCTGGTTGACTGATCTTGAGTTTCTTTCATGTCATGGCCAGAGACACATTTAGGGCTTTAACATTTTACTCCTCCAGATGGTACCATCATTTTTGGAGCCCCTGTCAGTGATGGCCCCTTATCATAATATCTTGTCTCCCTCATGTTGCAACCTCCTCAGGGCCACCAGATCCTGCATAGATGATAAGATGTGTTTCATTGGAACCACAAGACATGGATGCTTTATCTTTAACCTGAAGAATTTAAGGTTCAATGAAGCATTGAAAAGAAAGGACTCTTGCTTTTTTCCACATGGCTGTATTAGAGAGGAACAGAAACCATGAACTTGAAATATGCGAGACGTTAATTCCATACTGTCACACCTGACAGAATATGCTTTCAGCCAGTGTGTTTTTCTTGAGCCTTTGCCACATGTTCTTTCAACAGTCTTTTTCCTCATTAGAATCTATTCAAGAGAGGGTGGGATGACACTTCACAGTTGAAGTGTTGCTGCCGACTTCCTGATGTCTGCTTGTTTGAGTGTAATTATTTCTCATTAGAAAGCTCCTCTGGCTCTAAATGCCCCCCTTGAGCCTCACATTTTTCTTTTGTCGGCACTTATTGTCTGCATCAAAGAGCCGGTGCCGTTCATATTCCCGGAGTCAGATCTGCTTTCATCAGCAGGCTTTTTTCATTTCCCTTTTACTTCTCTGCCAAGTATTTGACCCATTATGGACATAATTAGTGTCAGGCAGGAATTTAAAGCAGGCATCAGTTCAAAAAACACTTTTTTCCCCCTTGTGTTTGAAATCTTGCAAGACTTAAAGGAGTTTACAATGAGGGAGAGTGATTTCTATGAAAACAGTTGATGTGCAGTATGGAAGAGTTGTGCTGAATTTCCTGTGAAAACGGTGCTGTCCAAAGTGGCAAGACGATCAAGAAACCATTTTTAAAACAGCAGAACAACAAAAGAGTCAAGCTGGGATAAATGCTTCTGTCATTTTTCAGGGAGTTTGTTGATACTTCCATTTCAGTGGGTCAAAGAGGCACACATAAAGAGCACAACTGTTAGCTTAGCTTAGCATAAAGAGCTTAGGCAGAGAGAAAAGCCAGCCAGACTCTCTTGAAGTCCCAAAATGCTCACCTGCTGTTACTATCTCTTTGTAAGCAACAGGTGGGAGAAGTTACTTCCCAGACGCTTGTTGTCACCATGCTGTTGCTGGGCAACCAGCTGCAGAGGCACCAAGAGATGGTGGATAAACTATCGAGCCCTAAATGTTCCTTAAGGACATTTCCTCCTGCTTCCAGTTTTTATGCTAAGTTGTGCTGATCACCCCCTGGCTGTAGCTCCTCACTAAAAGTTTTGGCATCGTAACAGCCTTTTTCGAGAAAAAAATCAAAACATGATGTTCAGCTTTGCATTATTGCTGCTCTGATCGATTATTTGCAGAAATGTCTGCCTTTGGGCAAAGATCCAGTGAGAATTATTAGGAGACGACAGTAATGTCTGCTTTAAAGAGCATTTTCTTTCAGCTTAGGGTTTTAATTTGGATTTATTGCTTCCAGTTTGGCTTCGTTTTGGCTCACTCTCAATTCCCTTTTAGCTTTGTTTTCTGCTGTAAAAGGTCACTCTTTTACAAATAAAGGCCTCTTAAATTCCTAAACTCATCAGGCTGACAATGACGTGACTCTACATAAATGCTGAACTTAACTAAGATGCATTAACTCTTAACTTTGTCCTATCAATCACGTCAACTAGTCATAGTGAGGAGCTGATGTCAACAGGTTGTGTATAACCACAAAGACAGTGATCAACAGGTGTGACAGGAAACATACGAGGGAACATAAACACTCCTAATGAGGAGTGTGACAAATAAACTTAGGAGTGAAGTAAAAAGGATCGTCGAGCAGTTTTCCTGTGTTCTCTTGTTGTCTCTTTAGAGTTTACAGGCAGGATCAGTTAGTGCACAGCGGCAATTCCCCACAATACAGTAAAACAGATTGATGATGTGTTTAGATGCCTCTGTGTTGCTGTTGCACTGAGGGAGTCGTAGAGTAAACTCTCCAATCCAGGAACTATTGTGTTAAGACAGCTGGGTGCTCCAAAATGATTCCTTCTGGCGACGGAGTGACAAAGTGTCCAATGTGTAAAAAGAAAGAAAAGACTTGATTGTTGTGTTACATCATATAAGTGTATACATGTTTGTGTTGACTTATTTACAATGGAGTAGGGAGACGCTGAAAGTAAACAGTGGAGGAGGACATCAGTCTGTTTAATCCAGACAGGTAATCCCTTATCAGGGTGATCTAAGGTCTAGGTACAACAGATATCATATCCTTATACAGTGCGTGTGAGAGGGTTTTGTGTTTGTGTAACAGTGTTATGTCAGTGTGTGTGTTTTTGTGTGGGTGACAGAAAGAGAGAAAGAGACGGCCCCATGCTTTCCGATCAGAACTTCTTAGCAGGAAGTTAACAGCATGGAGGCCATTGAAGAAACAGCAGGACGTGGTATGTTGATTCAGTGATTGTCACATTAAGCTGCGACATCATTAGTTGAATTCAGTGGTTACATAGAGTACTGCCTCTGCTGCAGTCAGATTAAAGCTTTGTATCTCTTCACAATGACAAGTCTTCAGGATATTAAAAATCTGATCTCATGTGTTAAAGCTCAGCAAAGCCCTTTGGATTCATGAAATTAAGGATGGGTTTTAAAGAAACAGAAATACAAACACACTCAACCCCACGAGGAATCATTGGAGGGTTGACCCATCACACATGTTTTTTTTTTTTTTGGCTTTTAAGGTTGATATGAACTGTATTTCTAAAGGCTTTATAACAAACTAGATGATAAGAAGTCTGTTTTGGAAATGATTTACTTTCTACAATACACTTAGATAAGTGATAGCGATGCAGCCAAAAGCTGATTTTAGCTCATCTTTGCATGAATAATGAAGGAAACGCCCAACAGGTGCCACAAAATATGCATTAAATTTTTTTAAAATCTGGTCTATTTTCTTAATTTTGTAGTGTAACAATTTTTTTGCATTAATTCTTCCTTGCAAGTAGATTCCCATTACTTTTTAGATTCTTTTGTGATTTTTGTGAGATTACAAGCTTGCTAGTTTTTAAGCTACAGCTTAGGGATCTTCAATGCAATATTCATCATATAAATACGAAAGTAGTATCAATAAGATTATCTTATCTTTTAAGTCCTTGCACAAAAGCAAATAACTAATTTCTTATGTTTCAAGTACATAGGTCAGACGTGCCCATCAAACAAATATGGCACTGAATAGTTCCCAGAGCATCTTCTCTTTTTTCATCGTCTCTATGGGATGGAAATAAAGAAGCGTGGGTTCTTTCAGCAAGTCAATCAAAAGTTTGTAGGTGTAAAGCAGAAAGCCACCCACAATAAGGATGTTAATTTCCTCCACCTCCTCCTTAATGTCAGACTTTGCAAACCTGGTATCAGACCATCAAACAGGTCATGCATGATTCCAGTATCCAGGAGTATCCAGCAGTAACTCTTTTTTTGAGTCTCTCATTTCTGTGATGTTGCATGCAAACCAAAGATGACTAAGATTGTGAACTAAAAATCCAAATTGCCACTTATACAAGGCTTTTTTTTTTTTTTTTCAAAGGACACAAGCAAATTGTGACCTGTGTTACTTTGTCTTATAACTGTGAGATGTATATATTGCACTTGTGTGTTCAAGGCATGTGCAAAAGTGATCTGACTGGTGGAACCACTGGACTAATGTCACACCCTTTCCACTAACTATAACACACTCTAGGCTCACAGGAGCAACACCTCAGATTGGTACAATCAACAGTACAACATATTCTTGCAAAGCTTTAGTTCAGTGAGTATTCTTTATGCTTTCTCTCACCGTTTCACCACTCCTCTGCAGCCATTAAAGATGCTGTTGGAGCCTTCACTTAAACCAACCCTCTGCCAAAAATTAACATTTGTATGTAAATCAGCATGACAGGAGGAGCCCCAACATTATTGGTGTCATTCATAGTAGCTGTTGTCCTATCAGTGATTTTTTTTACAGTACATGGTCTGTACTTTTTATCAACAATACATGTATGTTGAGCTTGTTTATGCTTTGCTGAATACCAAAAAAGCATACATGAGAAAACTTCAGACAAACATTTATTTCTGAAAGGTAGAAAAAGCTTTTAGACTGCCCGGCTGATACCTGATACCTGGCTATTGAAAATAACTTTATTACCCATGGTTGTCATAGATATGAATGCCCCATGCACAGGAAAACAGCCCACTGTACAATATCATGGGGTAAACTTTATATTATTGAGCACACATGGTTTTAATAACAATGGCAGTTTGTTTCTTTGTTCCTGTCCTTGGAGCATTTAATGAAGCTACATTTGGCACAGAAAAGACATTATTGCCTCTGTGGGAGCACGACAGGAGCTGAGAAATGAGAGAAATAAGAGACGAGAGGCAGACTGTGGAACTTTTCCAGAAGACTGGTGGTGGGAAAAAGTAAACCCAAACCCTTTCTCCTATTTATCTCTCTAAAGAGTCCTCATACATGATGGATTGTTTAGGTAATTGTATGAATATGTCTGACAGGCATGTTGGATATTGTGTCTGTAGGTTTTACCAGCAAGAAAAAAAAAATCTCCAGCAGCATCAGAAAGTATTCAGGTGTTGTCATGGGGGCTGTTGCTCTCATTAAAATGTTTTTATCCTCTTCTTTAATGACTGATCCCTGTTGTTCAAATGAAGCTAATAATCTGATGCAGAGAGGTTTGAGGTGTGTTTCTTGAACCTACCAACAACAAGTGGTTTAAGATAAGCCCTGCTTTAAAAAACATTCTCAATTGCCACCCATGGTTTTCCAATGTTTTTTTCCTATTTCCATCTACTATAAATGGTTTAGTATGCCCTGTGTACTCTTCCATACACCTACAGGAATCCAGCCTATGGATTTTTATATGAGGTTTCCAGTGAAGTCTCAAATACACACATGAATCAGGTCTGCTCACTGCTGTATTTCTTTATGATGGTAATCATCACCCCATGGGACTTAGGATCAGTGAGCAGCCTTTGGTGCATCACAGCAGAGCTGCATCATACAGCTGCTTCTCTGAGTCAAAACTTTGTCTGTTTTTTGTTTGTTTTACATTTAAAATAAACAAACCAAAAAAGCAACGAAAAGGGGTTGTGAGGATCAAGATGAATAAAAACTGTGGTTTTTGCAAATGAATTGATAACATGAAATTAATATTACATAGCTTTCTTGTGACCTGCACATTTACATTGTGTGGCTATCCTGTTGCAAAGATGCACTGATTTGACAGTGTCTAATTCAAACACTGGTTTCCATCAAATTAAGTTTATTTGAAGTTAGGTCAACTCAGATATTGTGCTTTTTTGGGAAACACATTATAGGAAGCACATACATTTATTTTTACTGAGATAACAACTCTCAGAAGGCTACTACAATTTCAACAGTTGCAGCTATATGTTCTTATGTCAGAGAGCCAGAGAGCGCCTTGTAAATAGTAAACATGATTTAACTCAACAGAGCCAAGCCTCATCAAAAAACATCAAACCAAACATCATCAAACCAAAATCCAAACTATCAAACCAAACATAATCTAAATAACTGTGTCACTTGTTTTTGCATGTTGCCTGTTTTTCTTTTTTTTTTTTTTTTGCTTAATATTCTGTCAGTCTGAGCAGTCTTACCCAGACTCTTCTCTCATTGGCTACAACAGGAAAATGCTGACACCTGATAGGTTTAGTAAAAAAGTCCCGCCTCCTCCCCCCTGGAACAAGTCTGGTCGTAAACGAAAGTGAAGCAGGTGCTCTTATGGTCGCTTGAGTTGAAACCACTGACGGTGTAATACGTTGACGTAGTCTTCGTGACGTCACCCATCAGTTTCCGCGATGGCGTTTGAAGCAAACTGTTGGCCGCGTACATACTAGAGGTGAGGCAGGCTTTGAGCTGTAGCCGTTGACGGCTACATGATGTCTGTGTGTCAGTGTGAGAGTAGGGTTGGAGAAAGTAGCATGTCAGACTGAATTCCTTTTTTATACACAGGGACAGGTTTATTTTTGCTGTAGTAAAATCTTTTTTCAGTTGGTGTTGTTTATGCAGTTTGTGGTACTTCTGGGGTCAGCCTCAAGCGTGAACTTACTTAACTAGCTTGTTAGCGCTTACTCTTTATTTTAATTTCTGGCTGCCAGAGATATCACTTGGTTTAGTTTTTTACCAGAAAAGTAGTGGAACAAGCGGAGCATATTAACCATATTTTAAGTGCTTTATCTGTCATGCTGGTTTCTTTATTGTAATTTACTCAACATTTCAGGACTTTGAGTTTATACTTATTTCATCCATGTTAACTTCAAACCTTTTAACCCTTTTTCCTACTTCTACCCACTGAAGTAAACAACATCAAAGCAGTGAACTGCTGGATGCTCCAGCAAAGCTGAGAGTAAGAGTTAGAGAGAGGAAAAAAAGCTCCATCTGTAGTACGGCACAACACAATTTGGCCTCTCATCAGTGCAGCTACCAAACAGACAGCAGTGTTACATCATTAGAGGCTATTTCAGTCCCTAATCATCAGTGGATCTCAACACTGACTGTCATCTCTGTTTTTTAAATATTTATAACACATGAGTATTTAAGGATCAACCATTCATCATTTCCTTAATGAATCTATTACTACCATGTCCAATTAACTTTTTAAAACTTTAATCTTCAATAGAGCAAAATTATTAATCACACGAGCATCATGGACCAGAGGCTGTGTGTGTTTTTGTGGAAGGATTTCACTTCCAGAAGTTCAGCCTCTGTTGGACAGTGAAAAAGCAGTCAGATGTTTGTTCCCACAGCGTGCAGTTTCAAATGACTGACCTAAAATTGGTTCAGCATAATAAAATTTGCTGCCCTGCATTGTGCCCATGTCTCGCTCAGTGGTGGTAAAACACAATCCTTTTTATCACACAGTCAGTGTCACTGTCTCATTTTCCATAATAGCTGTTCCTCAGGGTAGATGGAGAAAAACTGTTCCAGGTGAGTGTAAAATTGGTCGTTAAAGAGTCAAAGAGCAGAGAAGACTCTCCGTCTCTTTGTCTTTTTTGTTTCTTCTGCTGCTCCTCTCTGTCTCTGTTTGTTTAAATGAAATTTCTTACAGTACAGTGAAGGCCCCGAGGCACAGAGGGGAACATTTGAACGCATTTGGAGGTGGAGCAGGCTGCTAGTCCTGAATGGTATCGAGGAGTTAGGAAGCTTACTTGTAGACTAATGAGGACACAGTGCAGCGCTACAGAGTGACAGTGTAATTGCTCGCCCTGGATTGTGAATGTGTTTAATGCCATGAGGTCCAGTGTGATGCAAATGTTCTGTACAGGATGGTGTACCATTAAAACTTTAATGACTGCCTGAGGCCTGGGAGGTCACTGCTGCATCAAATAGTTATGGCACACAGCAGGGGAAGTATAGTATAAATATAAAAGTAGAAAATATACAGTGTATATGTCAGATTTAAGTTATTTAAACATATCTTTGACTTTCTGCCCTCTCTTAATCATCATGGTTTATGTAACACAGATTAAAAGAACATTTATGTGATCAGTACAACCATATAAATTAAGACCAACATGCATTTTTACACCTTAACGTGGCCTTCAAGGCATATATATATAAGCTCTATAACTCCTAATCATATTATCAAACTATGTTCACTTTAATGTATGGATGAGAGGAGCTAAAAGGATCCAAAATACCCTCCATTAGCATTTTCTACATTATGCTCTATTCATGCCTAAAATTGCAGGATGGATCAATAAAGCCATTAAATGAAAAAAAGACAGCGCTAGGAAGCAGAAAATGGAAGTGCAAAACACATTGGAAGTGTGAGATGTTGTGTTGCCATGGAAATGTTATCTTGTTAGATGCTGACACAATTTAGAAACATGTACTCAGTTAAGAAATATTATGTAACTGCTCCCGAGCGCTCCATCCTCCCCTGGTCTCTCTTTCTCCCTGTCAGAGGCTGTTAGAGTGCAGATTATTGTTGATGTAATAAAATCCAGGCAGCCAGTGAATCGTAATGACAGATACATAAAATGCAGGATAGGATGACAAGGACAGAGATGGAGGCGGGTGTGTGTGTGTGTGTGTGTGTGTGTGTGTGTGTGTATGTGTGCTCCAATAACCTTGGTGACTCTGTACCCAACCGGTCCCACTCCAAGGGCTGTGGCCTGTTCATCGTCCTGGAGGGGTAAACGTCTCTACTGTGGACTCTGCTTGGTTCACTGAATCCTTACTGAGAGAGACACAAAGGGATGAAGAATATGAAGAGATGTGGAGATGAAGGAGGAGGAGGAGGAGTGGGTTTCGACAACAAGAGAAGTGAGGATGCTGGTTGAGCTGGGCAGAGGAGGCGGAGTGGGATGGTAGGTGAAGTGTAAAGAGAGAAAGAGGAGGAGGAGGAGGAAAAAAGAGGTGGCTGTACGATGAGCAGGGAAGAGGAGAGGAGAGAGAAAGTCCATGCAGAGCACAGTCTTCTCCTGACTAAGAATAGCAGCTCTTCTGGTAACCCAGTGCCCCAGGACATGACCATTTGAATAAAAGCCTCTATCACTTCACATAATGCCTGGTCTGTGTGTGCATGTAGGTGTGTGTCTGTGTGCTCGCATGTGTTGGTATGTGTGGAGAAGTATTTGGAAGGCAGATACTCAGGGAAGTTCAACAGAATAATAATGGAGACAGACAGGAAACCAGAGAGAGGGAGAGGAAGGGAGCAGGCTAATTGATGGTGATGATAATAGGCTGGTGGAGCACAGAGGCACAGACCAGACTTGATGTTTTATTGCAGCAAGCAAATAACTCTGTCATGTGTGTCGAGCCACCCACCCTCCCTCGTTTTATCTCCTGCTCTGTCTATATGCTCTTCCTGCTTCATGTGAAGTCTGCACAACTTTATATAGGATAGATCCGGGCAAGAAAAGAGCGTGAAAAGCAACTGTAGTTGAAGAAATGTTTCCATATCTCTGTGCCATATGTCTTATTTGCTGCGTGTGAGATCTTAAAGGAGCAATGAAAACATCTCGAGCTGTAAAGTGAGACTTTTGGCACAAGTGATCGTGTGGTGTCGTTACTGTGTTCAGTCTCAGGGTCACAAATATAAACAGTTTTTCCTCCCTCTCTGTTTTTCCCTAACCAGCACTACTTTCTCATCGTGTTTGGCCATGATGGACAGAAGCCTCTGGAGCTGCGGACGGATGAGGAGATTGAGTGCGATGAATGGGTGGAGGCCATCCAGCAGGCGAGGTACACACATTACATTATCTAATATGTAATGTAATGTTAATGAATTTAGCTTTGTCCCAGTCTGCTCCTCCCAGTGGTTAATGTCGGTATTCTGTCAAATACAGTCCAACCAGGAACCATAAATATTAAACAAGTTTGATATTTATGCACTTGAGGATTAATTGAACAATAATTGCTCAACGAGCCTTGATCACTGACTGTGGCCCTGAAACTGACTGTGTGAGGCCAGAATTAGAGTATCTAGCCAACTGTGCTCACCTTCCACTGTCCATTAGAGTTGTAAAGGCAGGTCTTAAGGTACAGTTTTTGGCTACTTGATGCCTCAGCATGTTTTGCTCTTAAAATAAAATCTGTGGAGTTGCCACAAATTCTGAAAGATCTTGCTTGTTTGTTCAAATAAGTTCAGAAATGCAAGATAAATGACAAGGCTCATCTACAAGGACCCAGGCGCACGACTTGTATGAGCTTTAAAGGGTTTTATTACAAAAAGATGTATATAACAAAAAAATGAACAAAAACCTCAGCAGGTGCTGGAAAACCACAAAACTGAAAATCACAGGAGAGCCTGGCCTAAACACACTTGGAAACAAAATTCTCTACGTGATACAACAGCAAAAATTATCTGGCATGACAAGACAAACAGACACAGGACAAAGGGAGACGCAGACTATATATACAAGAGGTAATGAGCCACAGGTGGAGACAATGAGGGCGGGGTCAACAATCACAAGAGCGGGAAACACACCAGGACAGGAAGTGAAGTAATCTGAAACAAGAGGAGAGCCATTACTACAACATAAAAACCAGACAGGACAACAAAATATCACACTGAACTAAGGATGTGAGTTAACATATGAGACGAGACATAACAATAAAAGCTTTAGATTGCTCCACGAAGTCACTTATTGTGTTAAATTAAATTACATTGGAAACTTTAGTTAAAGGTCCCATATTATGCTCCTTTTCTGCAGATTAATATGGATCATTGATGTCTTCATGAAATGGTAGTAACATGTTTTGGTCCAATAAGCCAATAAATCAAGCACAGCAGCATTGTTTCCAGGCTCTCATAGCCCCTCTGTTCAGAACGGTCTGATTTAGTGGGCGTGGCCTTCAAATGTAAATGAGCCACAGCTGATACTGCCCCACTCTTCTGCATCACTGAGAGCGGCGCTATGAGCTCCGAGTGCACAATGTTTCAAAAACAGCGAAGCTCGTTTACCATAACATTACAGGCTAAAACAACATGCTAACAGCAGCTAAAGTTAGCATCCTCAAGATAACACAGAGACAGGGGGGACACTGAGGAAAATCTCTTACATCTGCTCCACAGCACACAGCATTTAAAATACTCACATTTCCAGGGTCCAAGGTTTGTTGGCGGATGGTTGGTAATGCACCTGGATTCAGGACCAGTCTGTTCGCTAGCCCTCTGTTGTACTGCCCAAAGTTGGAAAAGCAGTTGGCCGTAGTGACTAGCACACACATGCACAGTTTTACTGAGTGTAGCTGGAACATTTCCTTGATAAATGAACTCTAGCCACGTAGACTTGACTTCCTCCGAGATGAGAAGCTTGTGCATGGAACTATGTGTCTGTTTACAGCTGATGCAGCGGGGAGAAGAGTGGGTGGGGAGGAGGTTCAGGGGTATCTGCCCCGGTGGACCAATCAGGTCAGACTTGCTCCTTATTGGTCAAAAAGGGGAATCGCTGACGTTGGCAAATCCCCCAAATCCAAACAGCTTGTTTTAGGTCAGGATTTTACATTCACAAGCACTACTAAGTACAGGTTTTGTCATTAAGTGTCACATTTTGTGGGCTGAGAGGAAAGCCAAAGACCCAAAAATTTCACTAAAAGACTTAATTAAGTGATTTTTGTACAAAATGGGACCTTTAAAATAAATTTCATTGGAGAGTTTAGTTAAGGAAAAAGTACGCCTCCAAGTGGTGTAAGGCATGCCATCTAAACTCATTGGCTGCTTCTTTTTCCATGTGTAATTCCTTCATATTTGATCTGAAATTATTAATTTTGTTGCCCAAACTATTTATTGAAGCTAGTCATCCTATATTTGTTATCCAAAACAGCAAACCAGCGTTTTTCTTATCAGGCTTTACAATCTGCACAACATACAACAGCACCCACTATTTCTAGACCCACGTGAATGGTAAATGGACTGTATTTATAAAGTGCTTTCTTTGATCCTTTATAATGATGGCCGGTAGGTGTCAGCCGATTTTCAAAAGCAACAACACTAATGCAAACACCACAACACAAACACAAAAGCTACAACACAACGCAAGTGCAGCCTCAATGGAAGTCAAGAGGACAATTATTCTAATAGACACAGAAAAGTTGTGAAAGTAAAGAAATAATTGTTTTCTGTTTATTTACCTTCAGCTATGATAAATATAGCTTTAATGCTAACCTTATTGATTCACAAAGCTGAATGTAAGATGACATATTTTTCGGGTAAATAAAAAAACACAAGTACTATGAAGGATGTTACAAGGTGAGATCCCTACAAAGCTTTATTAGGGTCCGAGGCCTGAGCTGAGGACACCTTCTAGTTTATCATAGTCATTTACTTACTTTCGCAACTTTTCTGTGTCTGTTGGGATGACCAACCTTTTTAGCTACCTTTGTGGCTCTACTTATATTTGCATTAGTGTTGCAGCTTTAGCATTCATGTTGTGGCTTTTGCATTCATGTTTTTGCTCTTGCATTTGTGCTGAGGCTTTTGCAAATCAACACCCACCAGCCACTGTACATTATAGTACTCTAACATTTCATGTCAAATTCACCAGTTTATCCACTCACACTTATACATTTTTCGAAGTGGCTACTAGTATAAGTATTTGCTAATTATCAATGGCACAGCACCAGGGGTAGCTGTGGGGTTAAGTTTCTTACTTGGCAAGGCATGTGGACCCTGGATTGAACCCCCAGTTTCTAATAGACCCCATTTTGCCTTTCCATTTACTGAACAATGAAACCTCTGTCTTTTGAAAAATCGCGTCGACAGTGAAGCAAAGCTCATGAGAGGGGTGCCATGTTTGTAAAAACTACCCAACAAAGAATCACAGATGCATGTGCAGACACATGAAGCTTGTATAAGCTTTTGCAGGTTAGGGAAGTCATACGTCCAGCTGTTATCAGCTGACAGGTTGTTGTTTGAATCATTGTTTCCAACTCCACTCAACCACACTGGGAAAAGAAAATGCCCTTTGGACTAAATATGAGCCACATTTGCCTGACCAGTCCATAAAAATGCCTTATTTCCAGTTATTTAAAGACAAAAATGAGTTCTGAATTGATTGTAACGTGGAAAAAAATGTGTCAATGGAACAAAAAGAGAAAAGTTACTTGTATCAAGACATTATTCCAGTTCTAAGCAAATTTTGGAGCATTTTTTTCTTGTTCCATTGGCAGACTTTTTTTTTTACTTTTAACAAGCAATTCAGACCTAATTTTTGTCATGAATTAACTCAATACAAGACATTTTTCTGGACTGACCAGTTGAATTTGGCTCATACCAAGACAATTTTTACTTAAAGTAAGACAAAAACATTGATAAAATTTCAGTGCTAATTTGGTGGTTTATTTAGAGACTTGCCTCTCACTAATTCCTGCTACACCTATGCCATCCACACACTGCTGATTTTGCATGCTGTAAAGCAAAGCCCGTAACACAAACTATAACTGTAATTCTATTTGGACATAAATGGTTAAAATCTAAGATGAGAGTGTTTCTGACTAAACTTCAGCTCAAGTAATGGAAAAATCAGCTGTGGAGGTGTGGGGAGGAGAGTGAATAGAAGTTTTTTTTTTCTGCAGAAGACATTTGGACATTTCACAGCAGGCAAAGCTCAGTAGTGTGAATAATAGTATTAATGAGGACTGCATGACTTCCATTTAGCTGCTTCAATTTAAGAGTCATTGTCAGGGCATTGTTAGAATGTTAACAATAACACCTGCACTTTAATTCTAATATTAGCCCAGATGCCTGAAGCCTAAATAGTGTTGTTTTGGTCATTTCTGTTGAGTTTGCATTAACATAAAAGGTCTAACCTGCTCCATCCAGACTGTGGTGGTACTTTTAGTCAAATTAATTTGCAAATGACAAAAGCTTCTCGAGATCTTTATTCAAATGTTAATCACGCTGCAGGGTTTCTTGAAATTGCCTGAAAAACATGATGTCGCTTGTGTCAACTGAGCACCAGAAATATCTTGTGAAATAACCACGGTGTTCTAACTCTGGCTGAGGATTATGTGCTTGTCAGGAGCCTGTTGCTCACAGTGAGGGGTTTGCCCGCTGGTATTTTCAGGGGCTCTAAGATTTCAAATGGTCACACATGGAGAACAATTTCAATCAATGCTGGGCATTTATTTTAATTGCCATTTGAAAACCTTTTTTTTTTGCTCCTTATTTGAAAAAAAAGTTCATAGAAGACAGCAAAAAGTATAAATATTTTTGCACGGGGTTCAATTCAGACAAGTTTGTGATATAGTCTTTACTAGACGTCTTTGCGTGTTTCTGGATTTGTCTCACTCTTCAGTTACTCGGACATCATCATTGAACGAGAGGTCCTGATGCAGAAATACATCCACCTCGTGCAGATTGTGGAGACGGAAAAGGTGGCTGCCAATCAGCTGCGCACCCAGCTAGAAGATCAGGACACAGAAATCGAGAGGCTCAAAGCAGAGGTACCGTATCCATGTGTACACACAATCACATCTGCATACACTCTTCAAGATCTACATCCATCTTGTATTAGAGCCACAGCCGTTTAATGCTTCTGTGTTCAGTGATTGCTTCTCTTGTGTGGGCTTCAGATTGCGTACACCAAGGAAACAATGCATCTGTATACAAAACAGGATGCACAAGACAAAAGCCAGCAAATGTGAGTGTGTTTCACGTAACTCAGGAGACAAAAAGCCTGGTATGAGCGTTGGAAGAAAAAGCGAATTTGTGGATGACTTTATCGTGTTCTCTAAAACAGACTTTTGCTGTTTTTGAAGGTCTTTGCATTTATTATTCTTCACAACACTCTGTGGTTAGTTTTAATAAAATGTGCCCTAGACACAGGTGAGCAAACCCTTGTGTCAGAAAATTGATTTCATAACCAGAACAACTTTGAATGAAACTCAAAACAGTGGAATATGAGAGCACATTATTATCCTTATCCGATATCCAAGTATCCCTAACGTGATTTGATTCAAAGTTAAATGTCTTGCAGAGGTTTAATTTTGTGGAAAAATATACCTTCTCTTGATTCAATCAAATGATCCTTGAGGGGAATGGATATGTAAGGTGAAAACAAGTAGATATGTTCTAAAAATAGGGTACTAGGCCAGAAAAAAAGACAGAACAAAACAAAACAAGATGGGTTAAACCTTTTTTTCTGACTTCCAAGTCACAATTCTGAGGAAATCAGTAAATTATTCACATTTTTTTTCTCAGAATTCTGGCTCTAAAGTCATAATTAAAAGAATAATGTCTAGGAGAGGAGGTTTTTTGTACTGTCCTAACCTTAAAAAACATTTTCTCAGTGATCTCTATCCTGTTCTGTACTCTTGACCTTCGTCTTGACATCACACAGCCCATAATGCACCATTTAAATTGTCAAAAACAGTAATATTCCTACAATTTTTATATTATTCTCATGGTGCTTTTTGTGTTTTCTTAGTCAACACTGTCCCCAAAGCTGTCTTGTAATCCATGAATGTGTTAAAAAAAACAGTCCTCATTGACTCTGCTTTTAGTTAGTACTTTACAAAGAGATGTTTTCATTATTTTTCACATAAATGTGTTTACTTTGTAGCTTCTTAACAGCATGCATGCCAGTCTTTTCATCAGTCCCTCACTCACTCATGAGCATGCCCACTTGTTTGCAAAGTCCCCCCTGCCATGAATCATTTGTATAGGGACCCAAGAACAAACACGTGTATAAGTAAACCTGTAAACAATATGTGCATAAACCTTGAGCTGTGTGTGCGTGCATGCTGCCTGTGTGTTTGTGCATGTGTATATGTGTCTTGTATGATGGTGGAGGAGTAGGTGTGAATGATACTCACTCCTGGACGTGGGAGGAGAAGCTCCAGACAGCACATCAACATCTTAACAAACAGCTGCCAAACCATTATGCTTATCGAACGCAACACCTTTCTGTTCTGCCGTCACAGCACGATAAATCAGGCTTTCACGCTAACACAGAGAAGCACAACTAACCTTGACAGCATTATTTATCAGAACTAATTAACAAACCTCTGTTACACAAACAACAGCTGGTTATTGATTGTTGGTTTAGGTAAATTTGATCAATAACACTGAAGAGAAATGAAAGTTCAGCCCTGATCCTGACATCACTGTCCAGAGAAGGGAAACATGTTTATGACTTCCCACATCAGGATATTATGGTGGCCCTGAAAGCTCACAGCACTGCAACTTAAGAAAACACATGCAAAAAGACAAAACACAAGCAACATCTTCATCAAATTAAAAACAAGTGTGCAGGATCTAATAAACATGCTGCAAAGACCATAACACTACAGAAGTGTTTTAAGAGGACACTTAAAAGTGATGCACATGTCCAGATATGCTTGTTGTTGACAAAGATTTTCAGTCACAGCTCTTTTACACATACTCTAATACAATGTTAGACTAGAAAAGCACTCAGAGAGCGCAGATCTCCGCAAAGCATATTGTGATTGTCACACAACACTTTAGTCCTACTTTAATGTTATACTCCCTTTCAGCTGACTGTCTGCTACAATTTGGTGTTAGTTGCAGGTTTGTACGATAATTTGTTACCTGACAGTGTTGAAAAATATGATGACCCACTACATATTTCATTTTCTGGATCCTAGTATCCAGAATATTGCCAGGATCTGGATCGTACTTTTACATCTGTCAGAAATGATTGTGACCTTGTCTTGTCTTGTATTGTTTTGCTAAGCAATCTGACCATTTATCGTGGAGTTATATACAGATATGGTGAAAACAGCCCTATCTCATAATGAAAAAGAATCCTTTTAAAAAATCCTGCATCCAGATGTTGATCCAGATCACCTCCAAAATTTAATCACTTCTTCCTTATCTTATTTTAAACATTTCCTGAAAATTTTATCAAGATCTGTTTGTTACTTTTTGAGTTATGTTGTTCACAGACAAACAAACAAACTCTCCCAAACACACAACCTCCTTAGCGGAGGTAATAAATCAAAAACACATACTTTATACCTCATTTTCCAGCACAACTGATGGAAAGAGAAGCATAATAGAGCTGTGACTGAAAATCTGCGTCAACAATAAGCGTGTCTGGACAATGCATCACTTTTAAGTGTCCTCCGGAAACACTTCTGTTTTGTTGTGGTCTTTGCAGCGTGTTTTCTAAATGCTGTGCACGTGTTGTCAAAATGATGAAGATGTTACCTCAATTTGCTTGTGTTTTGTCTTTTTGCATGTGTTTTCTTAAGCTACAGCATGGTGGGATCTCAGTGCCACCGTATGATATAGATAAAAGCTTGATTTTTGTTAAATATTTATCTACAGATTGAATCCATGCTGCCAGACGTAATGTGTGTTAAGTGTTTCTCAATTCAGAATCCAGATAAAGTCTCTTGTTTTACCAGAAGAAAAGGAGAGATTCCACCACACATGCTGTTTTTGTTTGTTTTCCTGAAGGCCCTGCACTGTGTTTTCATAATGTGCAGGTGTTTGATTTAAGCTGAAATCTGGCCAGCACTGTTGGTAGCCTCAGGAAAACAAGTTTGTGTTTTGGGTTTGTTTGTCCAGCTCCTGATATCGCCATGCATCACACTTCTATTGTTGCTCTAATTCTGTCTCAGCTCATCAGTGTTTATAATGACTTGTACATATGGATCACTTGTACAGCCCAGTTTGATCTTTTGAAAGACGTAACACTGTTTAATGGGTAAGCGTCTCGTGCTGCTGTCAATTCTCGCTCAGAGCAACAAGTGTGTGTGTTTGTGTGTGTGTGTGTATGGGGCTACTCCTTCCCTTCACTCTGTGATCATCTCTCATTGGCAGGACACAGTGAGCCCTGTTGATAATGAAAATGCAAACCAAAAGCATTTTATATTAGGAAACATCTGCCTGCGTAATGAGGCTGCTCATGAAAAAGGGATTAGTCTTTGAGAGCTTGTGTGCAGTTGGTGATCCATCTCATTAAAGCCATACTCTTGTTTGTTTGTTTTTGTGTGTGTTGCTTTCTGTTTATGAATAATTAAACCAACTAGCCACTGTAACTGTCAGCAGTTGGCAGACTGGCTCCTCTCCTCCTGCCATTTGCATGATAGTGCTAGTGAAGACTAAAATGAAGATGAGAGTGTGGGGCTGGAAATGGCTTTGGCTTCATCCTTCATGCTTTTTCTCCATCTGAGAGAAACTGATGTTGTCAGGAGGCCTGAAGGTAATATAGTACGAGAGCAGGCTGTGTTTTTTTTTCACAGAGGATAGTGTTGCCAAGAAAAACCTTTTACCAGCTCTGTGTGTTTGACATCAGTCATCTCTGTTGTTTTCAGAGAGGTGGTCATTTCTATTATTAGGTTTACAATCTGAAGTAAGAGTTTATTTCCACTGCTTTATAACATTTTGAGTTTGGCATCTGCCCACCTCTGTGATGCCTCTGGTGTGTGCCTCAGTTTTTCAAGCCTGAACGATGACATTATGTTTGTTTTGTGTAGCTCTTGTTTTACCTCCAGGGAACAAATGTCCAATGTCTAATAACCAACCTGCCTGTGCTGTTTGAGGAGAGCTGGTGCAAACTTTGATAGGATCGTCATTAGACATGCACTGATCGCTGCCTATTTCCGATATTATGCTCCTTTTTTGCAGTTTAATATGGATGACTGATGTCTTCATGAAATGGTAGTAACATGTTTTGGTCCAAAAAGCCAAGAAATCAAGCACAGCAGCATTGTTTTCAGGCTCTCATAGCCCCTCTGTTCAGAACGGTTTAATTTAGTGGGCGTGGCCTTCATATGTAAATGAGCCACCGCTGATACTGCCTCGCTCTTCTGCATCACTGAGAGCGGCGCCATGTAACCATGGCTACCGAGCTCCGAGTGCTCAATGTTAAGAAAACAGCGAAGCTTGTTAACTGTAACATTACAGGCTAAAACAACAGGCTAACTGCAGCTAAAGTTAGCATCCTAAAGCTAACACAGAGACAGGGGGAACACTGAGGAAAAGCTCTTACATCTGCTCCACAGCACACAGCATTTAAAATACTCACATTTCCAGGGTCTGAGGTTTGTTGGCTGATGGTGTAGCTGGCACATTTCCTTGATAAATGAACTCTTGCCACTTAGTCTTGTTTTCTTCCAAGATGGGAAGCTTATGCATGGAACTATGTGGCGGTTTACAGCCAATAACAAAGCAGTGATGGCTCTTCAACTTCAGCATTCTCCTCCCTGCTGCTGGATTGATTTATCTCCAGCTGTGGGGAGAGGAGTGGGTGGGGAGGGGGTTGAGGGTATCTGCTCCGGTGGACCAATCAGGTCAGACTTGCGCCTGATTGGTCAAAAAAGGGAATCGCTGATGTCGGCAAATCCCTAAATTCCAAACAGCTCATTTTAAGTCAGGATTTTACATTCACAAGCACTACTAAGTACAGGTTAGGTCATTAAATATCACGTTTTGTGGGCTAGGAGGAAAGCCAAATACCCACAAATTTCACTAAAAGACTGAATTAAGTGATTTTTGCGTAATATGGGACCTTTCATTTTGGGGGAACAGTGATCAGTGATCAGGGATTGGTGATCGGCCCATCCTTACATATAAAACTGATCAGATGTACCTCCGGGAAGGTTTGACAGCCTTTGTTGCTTTTTGCTGCAAGACCTAAAACTCAGATCACTTTATTGGTTGTTTAAGTTAAAACATAAAGATTTTATTGATTCACAGGTATTGTTCAATGATTTTCAATAAAATAAGATTGGAACATTGAAGGTATATGCTATCAGTAAAAAAATAAAAATTGGTATCGGCCCAAATCAGTATTGGCAGGTCAGACTTTTTAAAGATCGGTGATCGGCCAGAAAATTGTGATTGGTGAACTCCTAGTCGTTGCATAAATTGAGATTCTGCTGCAGATGATTATACAAGCCTAATTTCATTCATGTACCATCACCTGCTGATACAACCCCTCCCCCTCCGTTGACCTTCTCTCTTTGTGAATGAGATTGTCAAAGACGAGGAAGCCTGTTTCCAATCTCCATTCTGACACCAACGGATCACTGACAACACGTTGACTATCACTGAAACAACATTCACATGAATGTCTGGAAGTCCCTTTAGGAATATACCCTCAGTACTTTGCAGCAACTATTTACTGTGAAACAATCTTATAACTTTTCACCACTTATTGTGCTTCTTTTCTGTGTGTCCAAATTTCTCTTCAAAGATTGTAGCTCTGAACAAAACTAAAGAGCGAATGCGGCCTTACCATGTCAACCATGAAAACGAAGACCCAGATATCAAGAAGATCAAAAAGGTAAATATTTCACCAGTTTTTCTTTGTGTTCCTTCTTCTCTGTATCTGCAGTTGTGTGTGTGTATGTGTGTGTGTGTGTACTCACATTATGTTTGCTCTTTGTATATGTCTTTTTCTAAGCTCCTTTGTTTGTTTCCCCTCAGGTGCAGAGCTTCATGCGGGGCTGGCTCTGTCGGAGGAAGTGGAAGATCATTGTTCAGGACTACATCTGCTCCCCTCACGCTGAGAGCATGAGGAAGAGGAATCAGATAGTCTTCAACATGGTGGAGGCGGAGACAGAGTATGCAAACATATTGTGCCTGCAGTAGCAGAAAAGACTGTAAAGCTTTCCTGCTTGATAAGAATCTTAATTACTGTGGATAAGGCTCACGAAAGGATGCTTTTAATACTGTGTGTTACTGTGGACTATCAATGAAGATTATATTAGATCATTTAGATAATCTTGATAAGTATTTCTGAGTGTACTGAAGTAATAGTATGACTATACTCTATCTCAATACTGATAACTAGTGGTTATTTTATCCAGAAACATGCTTTAGATTAATTTTTAATTAATTCATGAAATACAAAATAGCGTTGGGTTATGCAATAGATTTCATAACACAGCTGATGAACATGCCAGAAAGGATATTGAAATGCATTTTTCTGCATACTGCATGGTGGTGCAGTGGTTGGTGCTGGTGCCAATGTCTGCACACATTTGTTTTAAAATCCGCCCAACAAGCACAGACAGTGGTCAATATCTGCTTTTTCTAAATGCTTTTAATTAATCGGCCTATTCCTACTGAAACCGTAAGATTAGTTAAGTGCTGCTTCCTGGAACTCCAGGTTTCTATGTTTCAGAAAATACTGCTCTATAGTCCTAAAAACAGACTTCCTTTTTCAGTCTACAGCCTTCAGATACAGTAGGTTTTAATGTGTTGGGATTACGACAGTTTTTCAGTAGTTCATACCTGATCCTCCGTCTTCTGTTTAGCCACGCTGTTGCTAGCATGTTGTGGGTCAGGACACACAGAGCATAGCGTCTCCTTTCTGCGCACATTCGTCTTCGCTGTTCCAAATTTAAAACAGTGTTGTTAAGCCTGCTTTGAAGGAGCTGCTCTTGAAACTGAAAATGATTTTGCAGCTCTAATAAGAGCACAAACACACAGACCAGGAGAGCGGCATGTAGGACTTCCATGTTTATCTCCATTTCCGGGTCTGAACTCTGTGTGCCACCCTTTGTCAGCGCTGTCCAATGAGAGCACTGATCGTCACACATGTGGATGTGTTTACAGAATATAGTCCACTTGCAAAAAGTACAATCTGAATAAGAACCGCACCAAACAAAAAAAATAAAGTCTGCTTTTGGTCTGGACCAAACAAGTGGACCAAAGGACTTTTCTGGTCTGAATACAGCCTTAATATGAGCCACATTCACCTGACAAGTCAAGAAAAATGTCTTGTTTCAAGTTATTTAAAGACAAAAATGAGGTCTGAATTATTTGTAACAAGTTGAAAAAGAAATCTGCCAATGGAACAAGAGAAAAAGTGACTCTTACTGAGATATTACATTTTTCTTGTTCCATTGGCAGATTATTTTTGCATGTTTACATTTTTCTGGACCGATAAGTTGAATGGGGCTCATATCATTATATAATTTTTACTTTAAAAAAGACAAAAACAATTGATAAGATTTCATTTTTTGCAGTGTGTCTATGTTTTCAAGGTGAATCTGGAGACAATCAATGTTTTGAGCTTGTTTTTCATGTGTGCGACGACAGGTACGTCCACCAGCTCTACATCCTGGTCAACTGTTTCCTCAGACCTCTGAGGATGGCTGCCAGCTCCAAAAAACCTCCCATCAGCCACGACGACGTCAGCAGCATCTTCCTCAACAGGTACATACTTCTCTCTGTGTGTTAATCAGAATTTCTCTCCTTTTGAAGTAAATCCTTCCAGTGTTTCTTGGTGGAGGAGAGGGCAGCAAAAGGCCCTGCTGATGATTTAAAGAAAAATAAATAAACCTGTTATCATTTGTTTAAACAGTGTTTACGATGTGCTTTCAGTGAGACCATTATGTTCCTGCACGAGATCTTCCATCAAGGCTTGAAGGCGAGGATAGCCAACTGGCCAACTTTGGTGCTGGGTGAGTTGTTACCTAACCTCTTAAAAAACACACATACACAGATAAAAGGTGTGTGTGTGTACGCTCTGCAGCCACTCACTGAAATCAAGGTCAGGTTTTCAGTCACCCTCCACATCCACTTTGTCTCATTCAAACGTCAGCCCTGACGTCTCACTGTCCTGCTCACACACATACACACACACACACACACACACACACACACACACACACACACACACACACACACACACACACACACACACACACACACACACGCTTGTGCAAATGCTCATTTCCATATCTCAATCTGCACCGAGCACACTCATTGTCTTGACAGACAATGACCGCACAGAGCAGAAGGCCTCCCACAAACCCCCTCCCAAAACAGCAACCTCCTCGACAGATAAGCATCACCTAGGAAACAGACTGCTGAAAGACACGACAGCAAATTACTTGTGACAAATTCAAATAGACGAGGACTGACTGATCAGACGTCACTCTTATCTGAATATTTGCTTCAGGCTCACGCTGAATGTAGTTTCTTACCAACAATATGCTTCAGAGCAAACCAATTTTAAGAGCCACGTGTTTCTCACTGTAGACAAATAATGACAGATGAGGAGGAGCTGTCATATGTGTCCCATCTATGGTTTTAAAATCTGTTTTGTTCTCTCATGCATGGTTTTAAAAGCCCAAAGGTTGTTTGATGAGGAAGAAACTGATAATAGAAAAACAAGATCATACAAAGCCACAATGAACCAGATGTTGTGTCGAAGATATTTATGAAGGAGCTATCAGATGCTTGTAATTTGCCTCCTTGATTTGTTGTTTGTGTTTCTGTTTTTAGCCGACCTCTTTGACATCCTGCTGCCTATGCTGAACATCTACCAGGAGTTTGTGCGCAACCATCAGTACAGCCTGCAGGTTTTAGCCAACTGTAAGCAGAACAGAGACTTTGACAAGCTGCTGAAACAGTACGAGTCTAACGCCGCCTGTGAGGGGAGGATGCTTGAGACTTTCCTCACCTACCCCATGTTCCAGGTAGATCTCAGACTTGTGTATCACCTGTTCATCCATCTTAACGAAGCCTCCATCTTTTGTGATTTAACTCAGATGTTTAAATGTTCTTCTCTCCTTTAAGATCCCTCGATACATCATCACCTTGCATGAGTTACTCGCACACACTCCTCATGAGCATGTGGAGCGCAAGAGTCTTGAATTTGCCAAGTCCAAGTTAGAGGAGCTGTCCAGGTAAAGCTGTCTGAGTAAATACATTTTCATGACATTACGATTCTAAGCTCATGAATAACAGGTGTGTTTGTTTTGTAGAGTGATGCATGATGAGGTGAGTGACACAGAAAACATCCGGAAGAACCTGGCCATAGAGCGGATGATTGTGGAAGGATGTGACATCCTGCTTGACACAAGCCAGACCTTCGTCAGGCAGGGTGAGTCTAAACTACCAGCTCACATTATTGCTCACCCAAGAGTTAAGCTCTGGGTGATTTTTCCTGACAGTAAGACCCTCCTGCCTCTCAACTTTTTGATCTGAGAGCACTGACATGTCACCTTAGCAGAGCTCAGGCACTGAATCATGACTTTAGCTTTAAAGGTTTAGCTCTGTAAGCTTTGCTGGGGGAAACAAGTTGACACAAGCTCTCCAATAAATGTGAAAAAGAGTGATTGATAAGAAAAAATGATTTCTGGGAAAGTTTTTGATTTGAATGACAATATTCTCAGCACTCTTAGCTGTGAAAAGTTGATTTTGGTAGAGAAGGCTACACTTCTGAGGTGTGATGTCAGTGTCCACAGACTATGAAGGAAAGCCTTTTGAGAGAGTGATTCTACAATGTGAAAAGGATTAAATTATAAAGTCACTACTACAGGGTGAGCCAGAAAAATATACCCATCGTTTTTTCCGCACTATCCAAAACTGCTTGCAGACAAACATTACAAACATTGAACACAGTTTCTGTACTTTATTCTCTGTCACCAAAAAGATTTACATCTCAATATCGCCACCCTTTGCCTTTATCATAGCCTGGAGACAACCTGGCACTGTCTACGCATCAAGTTTTGACCATGACTTCATCAGAGCTGTCTTCTAAGCGGTGACACTGCTGTGAGATACTCTTGAGACCAGTGGTGGCTGCTGGTCATTCAAGGAGGGGAAGCTCACTGTTTTCAGGCCTACATCATAAATTTGTTTATTTATTTAAACTTAATTTCTACCCTCCGTGTCAGTTTGTTAGCAGCTGGAGCTGCTACGTGAGATTACGACAGGCTGTAAGTGTGAGTGACAGGGGGAGAAGCTTCGCAGCTGTAGCTGTAGCTGCTTATTGGTGAAAAGAGAGAGAATCTTTAAACACAACGCTCGTCGTTTTTAAGAAAGGTAAATTCGCTGGGGATCGATAAAGCCTCCGGATCAGTCCAGAACAAGTAAATGTAGAACTGAGAAGATGCTCCGGTGGAGAGTTATACTTCGAGATCGCTGACTGGCTCATTTCACTGTCAATCAAAAAGGGATTTGGCCTCAGACAGATCATCCAATCATCATGCAGAAGCAGAGCGTCCAGGCCAGCCCACTGCCTCATAGACCCCCAGAGACGCTGAGCATCCGATGGGCGGGACAAAGCCCAGTGTTTATCCAATGACCGTCCAGTTTCCACCGTGGAACAACCCACTTTACACTTCCCCGCTGAAGTCAGAGGACGCCCAGCGTCCGACTGTGTTAAAGCACTGAGACACTGCGACACTAAATGAGAAGGAGGTGGAGCCAGTTACCTGTGATAGGTAGCTGATTCAGAAGATGAAGTAATTCTAGAGAATATTTTGTCAATGAAATGTACACACAGCAGTACATATCACCACTTTTTTGGGGACATTTTAGGGAAAGCTGAGCTTCCCTTGCAGTCTTAGAGCAATCGCCACTGCTTGAGACCTCCCTCATCAGGATAAACCAGATCGCAAAGTCTATTGGATTGATGTCCGGACTTGACGGAGGCCACATGTTCTTGTCCCAGAAGCCAGGAAAGTTCTGCTTGCACCAGGCCTGTGTGACATTAGATGTGTGAGCTGGTGCACCATCTTTTATGAAGACACACTGGTTTCCAAACGCATTGGTACATCAAGGCAACACATTTTCTTCAAGCATTTGAAGGTTCACCTGGCTGTCCACTTTCACACCCTCCTGAATGAAGACCAAAGGAGACTTTGAGTCATCAGATGTAACAGCAGCCCTCACCATGACTCCAGCTGGGTTCTGATGACAAAAATGAGTTCTGCAGCCTTCGAGTAGGTGCTGTGCACTATGTGTCATTCTGAGAATTGACCACTGCCTGAACGGTGAAGATCTTCTCATCAGACCAAACCAGGACTTTGTCTGCGGCGCTCTGGATCTCCTGCAGCATCATTTTCCCCTGTCAAGCCGTTTTTTCTTAGAAGCGGCTGAAATCAGTTGTCTGGGTTGCATTTTTAGTGCTTTCAGTCCAAGATCCTGTTTGACGATTCTTCTCAGTGAAGTTCTTCTGATGTTCACTTCCTTTGCTGTTGTCCTCATGCTCCTGCGAGGATTCCTTTGGATTCTCTTCCACCATCTTAACAACCCTTTTGGCCCAGACTGAACGTTTTCTTCTAGGGATTGGCTTGCTGGTGGTATTGCCAGTCTCCTTGTATCGTTTCATGACATTGTAGCCAGTCTTACAACAAACATTCACCTTTTTCATGTTTGCATTGTTGTCAGTCCAGCCTCCTTCAAGGCCACAATCTGGTCGCGCTGACCCTTTGATGCCATACTCGACAATCATTGGGAGTAAACAAATGAACAAAAGTACATCAAAAGCTATGCCTTTTAAGAGAAACTGTACAAAATTTTAAGTTTGTAGGACAAAAGCTAAGGAAACAAATAGAGATATATGATGGGTAAATCTTTCTGGCCCACCCTGTAAAGCCTCAGCCAGTAAAGCAAACCCCCTAAAGAGAGAAGGAGGCAAAAGTCAAGGCCGAAACAAGACTTCTTTAAGATAGTGTCTTTGGCAAGATGAGGAGCATTGTGCAGTCAAACACAGCCATAATACTGTGATGAATTAAGGACTGCACATCGAGAGAGCTTTTCTGGGGGTTGGAGACTCATGAGGGCATTGCTTTTTCAAGCTCTGGTCCGACCTTATCGCCTTACAATTGCTGAATTTTCTCACCCTGATCTGTCGTGGTTGTCCTTTGCAACTAAATGCCAGTCTGTGCTGCGCTGTCTTTGATACAAAAAATACAAAAAGTTGTGATTCTCTTACAACAGAGACAAATAAATTGCCTGTGGTCAACTTGTAGAAGCCAAGAACTCATTCATGGGGTCATGGTAACAAAAACAACAGGCTTCTCAAAACAAAGTCATTCTTCATTACCTAATCTTAAACCTAACCCCTTACACACTCTGTTTTATCAGTAGTTGCTTAAACAACTTATGAGAGAGTCTGTCTCATAAAGGCTCTAATCCAAGTCCTGATTTGTTCTGGAGCAAGACATTGAACCCATATCAGTATAAGTTGTTACAGGGTACACTCCAAAAAGCTATCTGATCTCCTGCAATCACAGAGCCATTTTCCATTTAAGGACAAATACAATTGTCCAGGGTGTATTTCTGCAGACTAATGGCTTTACGACTGCAAAGGAAAGCACACTATGAAGTTCCTCTTGCTGTTTTGTCAGAGATCAGAGGATGAAGTGTTCACAACAGTAATTGTTGTTTAATCTGTGTCTTAATGATCCTTTTCCACCTTTTTCCACTGCCTGGGGCTCACTCAAAAACCATGAGTGATTTAGATATGTTGCTTTTCCAGATGTATAATTGTTTAACTACAGACACCCAGTGAAGTCAGCCCTCAGCTTAACGTCAGCTTTGTGAGATGAAATGTAAGCCTGGTCCTGTCCTGCCCCCCATGCAGGCTCTCTGATCCAGTTGCCATCAGTTGAGCGAGGGAAGCTGAGCAAAGTCCGCCTGGGCTCTCTGTCTCTTAAGAAGGAAGGGGAAAGGCAGTGCTTCCTCTTCACCAAACACTTCCTCGTCTGCACACGCAGCTCTGGGGGAAAACTGCACCTTCTGAAGGTGAAGATATTTTATTAACCTTTCATCTTTATTCAGGGAAGGTGTGGTCTTAAGTCTGAAAAATCTTTGTTTTGGTGGAGGGCTAAAGACAGACCCTAAGAAATGAAAAAAAAAGGAAAAAAAAAGAAAAAAAATGGATGTTTTTGGAGTTGAGCCTTGACTCATCCGTAGTACACGAATCCACCAAGAAGACACATACAGGATATCAGTATAGAGTGGTGTTTCAATACTTGTGTGCATAGTCAAACCCATTCATGTATGGCTTATCCTCTGATAAGGAAACACACCACCTGAAAATTAAGATTTTTATAAGACAGAAATATGATATTACCAAAAAATCATTATACATATTGCACATCTGTCACATCTGAATGGTAAAATAATACAACTTTCAGCAGATTTAGCACACATCTCAGTGGAAACTGAATTTGATCATAAACTGTTTGATCATAAAACATAAACTGTATTTGCTGTTGTATTCTTGCAGCAAGGTGGAGTTTTGTCCCTGATCGATTGCACACTCATCGAGGAACCGGATGCCAGTGATGAGGAGTGTAAGTTCACTACGACTGTGAATCAGTGTGTTTATTCAGACAGCTCTTATTGGTTCATTTGAGCCCTTCAGCACTCACAGAGGTTAATTAGGTGTCAGGTGTTGAGGGTCCAGAAATTATTGCCCTTTAAATACCAGATGCTCGCCCCTTTAAATGTCAAGGTTTAAACTTTTGACATCATAGGTCCATTAATTTTTTTCATCATAGGATTCATTTAGTAAGTGGGGAGATTGATGAAACACACATAGAACAGACAGACAAAAAAGAAACACGTCTGAAAAACACAATTTTACACTAAAGCCCAAGGGGAGCAAAGAGCGGAGATAGCAGGACCCCCTAATTAACCCTGGGTGTTTTTGTGTGTGTGTATATTTTCAGTCGTTATCATAAGGAGGACTGTGGAACGGTCCAAAGCATTTAATGTTTTTTTATCACACAGCCAAAGTAGGCGGTCAGGTATTCGGCCAACTGGACTTCAAACTGGTGGTGGAGCCGTCAGACTCTCCTGCTTTCACAGTCGTATTACTGGCTCCTTCACGGCAGGAGAAGGCAGCGTGGACCAGTGATATTAGCCAGGTATTACACACACACACACACACACACACACACACACACAAAGACAGACAAACACTGAATAACAAGAGCCTCCAAATAGCTAGAGCACATCTCCTCAGGGCACTGAGGAGGCTTAGTGATAAGTAAACACAGACACGGGTGCAGTTCCCTGGAGGTGTGTGCAGATCGCTGCCTCAGTACTGTACAAACACAGCCACACATGACAAGCATGTCACACTGAACCCATTTTTATCAGATGTAAAAAAAAAAAGAACATTGACAGTCAACTGTGGCTTCAGTGTTCCTTGAGATTTAACTCATGGACGTTGGGAAAGGCTCAGATAAACAAATGAGTGCTAAAAAGTCAGTTTGAATTCAATTTAGTTAATTTTCCTGCCAAAATGAGTCTGTGTTGTGAGAATATACCCTTTGAGACACAAAGTCTCTTTTATTTCAAGAAACTCCTGACTGAAACAGTGGCACGAACAAGTTTTACAAAGAGCGATGCCAGTAGACACCACTGATCAGGTCTAGTTGACGATTTATTCTTATGATCTTCAGAAAAGCCATTAATGATAAAAACTACCTGCCATTGAATTATACAGACTAAGGTGACTTTGTTGCTTTGACATACGTTAAATTTCCCTCCTTGTAGCTTCTCAAACTCTCATTCTTCCCCTTGATTTTCTCACTTCCTCCTCCTTCATTCTTGTAGTGTATCGATAATATCCGCTGTAATGGCTTGATGACCAGCGTATTTGAGGAGAACTCTAAAGTCACCGTGCCTCACATGATCAAGTAAGTATGTTTGTGTTTGTGAGGAGAAAAAAAAAGCATCTCTTTGTGCAGTTTGAAGTCTGAAAAGTAGCACACCTGTGTCAAAGATGTGTTGGTGTGCGTTAGATTGTTAGGCTGTATGTTGTATATTTTGCTTGTTTGTATTTATTTAGGCTGTTTTAAGCTTCTGCTTTGGAGCATACTGATTATTATTTTTCTCTCTCTTACTTTTTGTGCATTTTTGCTGAGCTTCTTTCACAATCATTTCCTTTTTATACTTATTTTGACCCATGCTTGGTTGTGTGTATTTGTGTATGTGTGTACCCGTGTATCCATCAGATCCGATGTGCGTCTCCATAAAGATGATGTTGACATTTGCTTCAGCAAGACGCTCAACTCCTGCAAGGTCCCCCAGATCCGTTACGCCAGCGTGGAGCGGCTGCTGGAGAGGCTGACCGACCTGCGCTTCCTTTCAATCGACTTCCTCAACACCTTTCTGCACACATACAGGATCTTCACCACAGCAACCGTCGTCATGGACAAACTGGCCGACATCTATAAGAAGCCCTTCTCTTCCATACCGATCAGGTCATCACACAACCAACATTTAAACATGCATTCACTAAAGAAACAGGAGTAGATGCAGATAAGATCATTTTTTATGATCTGTCTGAAATTTAGAGGGATGTGTATGTGTGTTAAATGATTGTATTTGCAGTGTTTTATAAGCCTCCCCCTCATTCTGTCCAGGTCAGTGTTTTGGACTCAGTGTGCAGCTCCCACCTCTGTCCACAAGGTTGAATACATTCAGGCAGGAACTCATGAAAAGCTTTGTGTTGAGGAGAGCAGATGTTTCAACAACCAAGTTTTTGGCACATATGAGAGGAAATGTTTGTCACACAAGGAGTTTTATTATTCTGGATTCTCATGCTTTTCTAAATCTGGCTGAGACTGAATTGAAAAGACATTTATCTTATTGTTTATACTAAAGATGCACAATATTAGATATTTTTAATCTGATATGCCGATGTTTAACAACTCACTGAGTTGATAGCGATACCAATACTTTTTCTGCACACATAAGTGCAGAGATTATCAACTCTCTTCTGTATTTGAAGTAGCATTATGTATTGTGGTGCATACTTCTATCACATTTGTTATGAGATATTAATTTCTTGCACAAAATAAGAAAAATATATACTTAAAACTTTAAATTTATTTACAACAACTGCTTTAAAACAAAAAAAAAATCCAAAAGATAAATCCTACTTGAAAGCTGGATGATGGTCTTCCTGAGAAAACATAACCCACAAGTTGTGGGCCACAACCAGGGCAAATTTTGCCAGTTTCATTATTGACAGTCACCAAACATAACCTCTGTTTATAGGGAACATATAAGAAGTGCAACTGTTCAGCATTTTAATCCAAATTGAATAAAATGGTTTACTTTGGAGCCAAATTACTTAAGATTACTTAATCTGAACTGTGCAAACAAAACCACAAAAACTTCAAAAAATATCTGCAGCTTCAGCCCATAATTTTAATGTTTTATTTTATCAGTGGAATTTGGTGTGTTGGCCGATATCCGATATTTCATTTTTAAGCCAATATCGACCGATACCGATATCGTGCCGATGATATCGTGCATTCCCAGCTTAACATATATAAAACTTCTCAGGCAGAAAAATTGTCCTGTCTCAAGTGCAGGTAGAGCTCTATTTAGAAAGGCTTGAGGAAACTGTCAATGGAAGATGAAAATGCATCATAAACCAGGCACATGCAAACAGCTTCATGTTGTGCTGTGGTTAAGGTGTCTCATATCTATCCTAAAAAGATTTATTTCACCTGTAATGTCCTCTCAGGTTCAGTAGCCGATGTTTCCATTGGGTCAAATATTCTACAGTTCTCTGAACCACATCCACTGAATAACAAAAGATGCTTATAGATTGTCTGTTGACCAAATTTCAAACTAGAGATGTTAAACCTGTGATGGTAATGTCTGTTGCTCTGTGCTCCAAAATATATTGATATCTTTGGTGACACCAAAAATTTGCCCTCTCATCAAGCCAAATTCAAAACTACAAAAGATAATTATCACTTAAGACTTTTATTTATACCTTTGATGTTCCTGTTTGGTAACAACTGTCACCTTTTCAATTCTTTCGCTCATGAAGAGATATCAGAACGGAGGATTTTCTATTAGTCTCAGCTGTACTTTGTTTTTTGTGCCTGTAAAGTGAATTATTTCATTCCAGAAAATGATCTAAAATTGCAAATAATCTATGAGCTCTGCATAAAAAATGTGACTGACAACATTAATCTCAAACTTCTCCCAAGCTTCTCAACATTTAAAACATTTAATTATCTATTTATTATTTTTTAGAGGGTCTGTGTTGGCTCACACGTGCAACCATATTATTGCACAAAAGTCACAGACTCTAAAACGCCTCATTGTGTCATTTTTCGCTATCGTTTTCTTTTTGGTTAATGGTCAATATCTGGGTTGGTCATAAGCTGCTGTTTTCAAATTGCTGTCCCCCCTCCCTTTAATCATCAAACATGTCTTTCCTCTTTAGAGACATCCTTTCATTTTCCTTTTATCATCTCTCCTCTCTGTCACATCTCACATTCAAACCACAGCACCGCTCCATGTAATCATTTTTTTGTGTTATCCATCCCCGTCTCTACGCCTCCCCTCCAATTACAGGGCGCAGTACCACTCATTTGACCGTCTGTCCATCTCATCCATCTGTCCTGACTACAGCCTGAAGATTAAGAAGATAGCCATGGACCAGTCTAAGTAACCACCTCCCAGCTCTCTGTTCTCTCTTCTTCCTTTTTTCTGTCTCTGAACTTATCCTGCCTGTTCCTCCTCCGCTCTGGTCCTACTCCAACACACAACCATGGTTTGATTTCCTTCTTCAATTTAACTTTTCTATCTGGTATCCCTCTCTTTGTATGAATGGATCATTTTCAGGTTGATACTTCAGTATATCAGGTGTTTTTCCACTGTGAACTCCATTGATCCTCTTTGGTGCTTTTTAAATATTCCTCTTTAACTTCTTCTGCCGCTTGCCTCCTTTTCAATCTTTTGCCTCCATCTTCTCCTTTTTAGGTATCTTTCCTTCCTTTTCCTCCATTTCTCCTCCCTCTGTTTTGACTAGGACGCTGCTTGTTCTTCTATTTCCGACTGGATTACAAGCTTTGGTGGATAAATTATGTTTGTTCTCTTCTGTGCATGACTCCCTCCTCAATGTAGCTCTTAACACCTGACTCTCTGGGCAGGATCAACGTCATCAACAAAATGACAACCAAAATACTCATTTTTGCACTTTAATTGGTTCTTTCATGAGGTGCTTAAGCTCTGAAGATGTAATCTGCAAATATGACTCATTAAGACAAAGAAGTTTCTGCTTGAGGTACATAAGCAGAGAGGGGGTTCATGGTTTTTTAAACAAGCTTTCATGCATATTTGGTGAGCTGTTCAAGGTGTACTCTGACGCATTCATACATCGATCCAAGTTTTTTTGAGCGCTGAAGCAGACAAATGACATTTAGTCACGACAACCAGGTAATCTGATATGAGCTTAATGCTAAAAATAACCCAAATAATTTAGCTGCCAATTTACTTCAGCCAAACTAAACTTATGTTCAAGCTTTTTTTTTCTTTTTTACAAAATAAGAAGATGCTGGGTGACATTTGCCTGGAATTATAATTAGTTAACTGGTAGAATATGAGTTGTACCACTAAGTAGCCCCCTTTTTTTGTTTTCTTCCTTTTTTGGCCATAATAAACTAGAAAATTTATTTAGCTTCTGGATGGCAAGTTTGACCACAAAGTCTTCCAGGTTAGGTGCTGTCTCCACCTGCGTAGTTTTTGGTGGACCACCTGACTTTTAGAGCCAAAGCCCAAAGTACTTTATGGGACAAGTGAAGTGAATTTAGTAGTGGAATAATAGAGGCCAAACATCTTTAACCCCTTGATTCCTGTTGTTGCAAATTTGCAGGACACCCTGTCAGGTCTTGATGCAGCTGAAATGACCTTTAAATCTCATTATCACCTATTGATTCATATTCTACGCTTACCAAAGATCGTATCAGATCCACTATGTAGTAAAATATTGGTCAGGGAATGAACTTCTCATTAGAGCCTGACCGATATGGGATTTTTGGGGCCGATGCAGATACTGATACTGGGCGCAAAATAAAGCCGATTTCCGATATATATAATTAATTCGTTGATATACACAGGATATATACTGCGTATGAACACAAATCATTATAATACCCATATGATTCAAGACAGAGACAAAACTCTATTACATTAAAACAAGGAACTTTAATTATAAAACTTTAAACATATGAACTGTAGTGTAAACCAATGATATATAAGAACAAGCTGTAAACACAATAATAAATAAATAAGTCAAACTTTAAACACAGTAAGTAGAAAAAAAAAGTCAAACTGTAAACACACAATGAGCAACTTTCACGACGTTAAAACGCTGTATGATAGTCTGACATTAGATAATGGTGGATGTGTGAATTAACAGTAGCATTTATCTCTGTTTATCTCACAAAAAAGCAACTAACAGGGCGTTGAAACGCTGTTCTATAGTCTTACATTAGATAATGATGGATGTGTGAATTTACTATTACATACATCTTTATCTCACCAAGGTACAACTTACACCACGTTAAACATTGTTACACACTTTTTAAAACTTACGTAATAACAACCTTGAATGCTCTCCTTGGCATGTCTTAATAGTGTGTTTTTGTCATGAAGCACTTAGGTGAAGAGTTACATTGTTTTGCAAAGTCACAGCTTACCATGGAGTAAATCAAATTGTTGCCATCCTCTTCTGTAGCTGACTGAGTGTGAGTGGGGGAGACGAGGGGCTGCAAAGCATGGTCTGCATGTGAGGGGGGCCCAGACACTCGGGCAGTTAGCAGCCCAACACACAGACACACAGGAGCAGGAGCAGGAGCGACAGAATCTCCATGGAACAAAAATTTTATAATCAGCTACATTTGGGCTGATGTTGATTAATCAGTGACAGGCTTAATCGGCTCCACTTCTCATGCCTATATATATATTTTCATATATAATATAACTTTGTTATAACTATTGTGTGCTATACTCAAATTTACAATCTCCACTTAATTTCACATCTGTAAGAATGCAAAAACACATCAAAACAATCTATTTTTATAATAGTTAATTAATTCAGGCAGTAAGGGGTTAAAAGTTAGCTGATAATTGCTGCAGGGGAGCTGCACTGACTGGTGATAACATCCTACAGCGTTCCTGACGTGGATGTAAACACCCTCAAATCAAAGCTGGAAATCAGCACAGTAACCTCATGCAGACGTACGATCACAGCTCTTTGAATACTTTCTGCCTGCACTGTTTGTGCCCACTCACCACGTCACTCTGGATAACTACACTGGATCCATGTAACTCTGAATGCTGTTAAGGTGCATATTTGCTGTGAATCAAGAATTTCTTCAACATGATGCTGTTTTTGTCTCTTATTCAATTCGTTCTGATTTCTGATGCACATCATGTCATCTAGTTTTGACCCCAAACTGATCCAAAAGCACAAATCGGGAATAGAAAATCAGATACACTATCTGACAGTTTGTTTAATATTGGAGCTTTTCACTGATGTTTAAAACATTTTTCTAAAATGTTGTTTATCTCTCCTGCAGGTCTTTGGAGCTTTTCTTTGCTACAAACCAGAATAACAGAGGTGGTGAGCACATAAACGACAAATCTCCTCGCCTCTGTCGCAAGTTCTCCTCTCCACCTCCTCTATCCATCCCGTCCCGCACCTCCTCCCCCGTCCGAACACGAAAGCTCTCCCTCCACTCCCCCATCACTGGCAGGGTTGGAGGTCTGGACCTCACCAGTCCTCTGCCAAACTCTGGCACCAACCACAGCACTTCCCAGTCTGCTGGCAGTAGTCCTACATCAGCCCATACCCCTCAAACCCCCACGCCTCAGACTCCTACTCCAACCACCTCCTCTCCTCCTCCTCCATCTTCTACCTCTCCCCCACCAAACAACTCAAAGCCAACACAAGAACAAGCTCCTTCCATTCCCACCTCCCCGGACCAAAGTCCCTGCTCGACCACTGAAGGGGAGGAGGTGCCCAAGATGGACCCCTTCTGTGGCAAACTGAGGCGAAGCATCCGTAGAAGTAAGTAATGGTTTTCTGCTTTAGATGTTTCTATGTTTGTGTCGATAATGTCGAGCTTCATTGCTTTGATGCTTTCAGTTGACTAATGATTTTTGAACATAGTCATAACTTATTCGGTTTGCTCTGCATGTATAGAAATGTCTTCTCTGACTAAGATCAACATATAGAGCTTTGTTGGAGGGCTAAATTGCTCCTGAAGAGCTGGAGGTCACTCATCAAATGACACAGTGTGAAGTGTTCCCTCTAAGAGCCCAACAGATGCCTGGCGGGACATCATTATCTCCTTGTGTTTATGTGCCTGACTCAGCTGAGTCGACTTCCCACTGCACACGCTCAGATCTTCTAATAGTGGTGTTAACACTCCTCTCAGACTGAAGAGAGTGAGCATCAGGGCATCTGAGGCAGCACAGGAGGACAAGCTTCAGATAGACCCTAATTAGCACACGCACAGAGATACAAAACCTGTGTGTATGTGTGCAAAAGTGTGTGCATGTGTGACAGCTGCTAAGAAGAGCTCACTAGGAAATAAAGAGTCATTAGCCCCTGTATGGTAAACCATTCTTCTCTCCTCGACACACAGTACAGTATCTCTGTTGTTACATATATATATATGTGTATATATATATATATATATATATATATATATATATATATATATATATATATATATATATATATATATATATATATATATATATATATATATATATATATATATATATTTATATATGTACATGAAGCTATGCCTGCAGGCTAGTTCAAGCAGGCAACTCAAGCTGCACTGATTCCACATTTATCATGCATCATTTGCATGATCACCTGAAAAACATGTCTGTATTTGACAGTCCATTAAATCTGCCAGATTTCTGGCCTTTTCCACAGCATAGGTTGTTTTGAAGGCTACACAGAGCATAGATATTTTGAAAAGCAAACTTAAGAATTAATAAAGAACTTAGAATTAATTTCATTGTAACAAGAAGTCACAGCAGCAATCAAGAAAACAAAGGGTCCTCCACAGGGTCCAGGACTGAGCTTCTACAGCAGTCTGTTCAGTCTCTGTCTCCTGGATCCTGTCTGCTTACAGCAGGTGAAGCTCTTCCAATGTGGCGTTGGTGTCTGATGTTAGCTCTGTTAGCTATGTCTGTGAATAGCATGATGCTACTCTGCCCTCTGGTATTCCCTCTGTTGCTGGGTTAGCACAGCTAGCTCGTCCATCTTATTGGAGATAGATCTTACATTCCCAATAACGATGGATTGAAGGACAGGTCGATGTCGTCACTTCTTAGCTCACACCTGAGAACCAGCACGTCGTCCTCTCCTCCTTCTCCTCACCTTGTGGGAAGACATCAGGCCTTACACCAGTTAGCATTGACATGCTACAGGCCACTAACAGCTGAGTTCATATGTCAACAATGCAGCAGTGGTTACATGTAGGATCTCCAGACAAACACAGGAGAAAAAGTAGTAAAAACATCGCTGAAGCCACAAAATATTTGGTGTCCATGACCAACAAATGAGCCATACAAAGTAATGATCCACTCCAAATACAAAGATTATGAAAGGGGACGAAAAAAATTACAAGAAACGGACAAAGACCAGAGAGCTGCTGCAAAAGGCAGCCATAGCCAACAGGGCGGCGCCTAGTAACGATCTTGTATAATCTGAATCTTTTAGTTTAATAAATATTTATATTTTTATCTGTTTTAACTTAATTACTTTTCTTATTTACTGCACTGCTTCTTTCAGCTTTGTCATTCTGTATCTTAAAGTTTTAGGTTTACATCATTTTCTCTTTTACTACTGTAGCCTTATAATATTTTAATATCTTATTTGATTTCTTTAAATTTGTCTTGTTTTCTTTTTTCTTATTTTGATTTTAACATTTGACTTTACCTTCAGTGTTTTATATATATATATATATATATATATATATATATATATATATATATATATATATGTTTTAATGTTTTCATTTGTCGTTCACTTTGTGTTGCCACTGTTGTGCATGAAAAATGCTCGATAAATAAAGTTTGATTGAGTTTGATTGTCTTTATGCAAAGATCTGTGCTTCAATGATTGTCAACAAACTTTGACTTGAATCTTTCCTCACTCACTTGCTCAGACAAACAAACAAAATATGCCATGAACTATACTCTTGTTATCTGCCAGTTATAGTTGGGGATCCCAACAGGAATGTAAACCTGAGTAAAGTTCTCCTCTCCAGTGGAGCAGCAGCTGTTATAGCCACCACCATGACCAGAACCATTACCATCATCTTCACTGTCAAACCTGTTTTCCTCTTCTTCTCCTGTCTAGCTGTGCTGGAGTCTGTGTCACTGGAGAAAATCATCCCAGAATCTCCTCAGACCAGTGAAGCAGGAGACATGTCTCCATGTCGTTCTCCTTCGACACCTCGGCACCTCCGCTACAGACAGCCTGGAGGTACCGGTGTGTGTGTGTGTGTGTGTGTGTGTGTGTGTGTGTGTGTGTGTGTGTGTGTGAGAGTCTGTGTGTGGTTGTGACTCAGAGCTATGTCACAATGCCACAGCCGGAGTCCCTCACAGTGGGCAGTGCTGTGCCCACAGACGGGCCACTTTAACCCTGGAGGCTGACATCTTTAGTACAGATGCACAATACAAAGCTTAAATACAGCCGGACAAAGTCATAAACAGCTCAGTGTGAGTGTGTTTGTATGACTGTGAGTCGACAGGGATATGTTCCTCTGTGTGGGCATAGCAAGATATTCTGCTTGGATTACATTCACTGGGGGTGATTCTGAAGGATAAAAGTATTTGAACTCTTTCAGGTTTCTGAAAGTAACAAAACAGCTATTACTTTTTTGTGAAAACTGTGATTAGGTTTGATGATGTCTTGATAAACTTAAAAAAAAAAACATATTTACTGGTGGTCCCGTCCCTTAATAAGGATAATTATTTGTGTGTGTCTGCAGGTCAGTCAGGTGAGAACTCGCGCTGCTCCGTCTCTCCTGCTTCTGCCTTTGCTATAGCCACAGCAGCAGCAGGGCATGGTTCACCACCAGGTACACACACATACACACACAAACAGCCACATATCATGATCATGAAGGTAGAACTAGACTCTTTAAACAACATGATATTAGATATTCAGAGTGAATCTAAACTCTGCTAAAAGCCATTTAGTAGTTTATTAAAAAGTAAACATGATATAGGCTTGTAAAAAGAAATTGTTTTTTCCCTGTGATAGCCCAACTTACATTTATGGAAGCTCATTTCTGCCATAATAGAAAAATGTGAAGACTTGTCCTTATTAAAAAAAAGTAGATATCATGAGATACTAAGCCAAATTATGATTTAATGAGTTGAAATTATAAGATATGAAGAAAATGAGTCAAAATTGTGAGATACAAAGTTAAAATTCTTAAAAACTTGAATTTACAAGATTAAAAAGTTTAATTTCTAATGAGGTTACTACTTATGGTAAATGTAGTTTTTCTAAATGTGAGCCAGACTTTTAGTCTTTTTAATCTCATAATTTTGGCTTTTTTTAATCTCATAAACACATCTTTATCTGATATATTTGACTTTTTATCTCATTAGTTCTTCTAGGTGTCTCATTATTCAAACTTTTTGTGTAACAGCTTCAACTCATTTCTTGTTATTTATTTTTATTTGGTGTTCCTAATTAAGTATCTCAATATATATACTTTTTATCTTATAACTATACATAACTTTTTCATTGTTTCAAATAAGTTTTAGCTAATTTGAATTTCTTACCTTGTAATTTTGTTTTTTTTCATCTGGGCAAGTCTTTTTTCTTCTTTTTATTTATTTTCTTTTCTTTTTTTTTAACCTTGTGGGAATGGGCTTCCATTATTTAAGCCGTCAGTATGAAGATAAAGAATTAGATTTAAAATATTTAACTAATAAAATTTTCTTTGGATGTTTCAATGCATTCAGATGAATCAGCTTGTATTCAGTGGTGTTTCAATCCTTGACATTTGTAACCCCATTTTGGCTGAATCATAAAAAATTGCCTACATACATCAAAATCCTTAAAGATGAAATACTCTCAGAAAACTTTGATCTTATACTTATTAATTTTGTGTGATGAACTCCTTTTATCTGAGCTTTGTGGTTTTTTTATGCAGCATCTTGACTTTAAACCACTAAAAGCGTTTGTCTTGTGGGTAAACGGTACAGTAACACCATGCAACATCTGCCTTCTCTTTTTTTTATTCCTCTTACACTTTTCCTGCAGTGTTTACTAACTCTGAAAGAACTTGTGATAAAGATTTCATCATCCGCCGTGCTGCAACTAACAGAGTTCTCAACGTGCTGCGCCACTGGGTCTCCAAACACTCACAGGTCTGTCTGTCCCACTGCTGTTTTTGTTTGTGTGTGTGTGTGTTTGTTTGGTGTAGTGGGTGTCTCTGTTTTTTGCTGAGGTGATCGGGTCTGTGGTCTCATTAAAGCCGGTGTCTGAAGCGTCTCTCTGCTCCGCTGCTCACTTCAACATGTAAACAACCATACACGCACAAACACACCAGCTGAGCCTGCCTCAGTCCTCCTACCTTTTCTTGTGCTAAACAGCCAGCGCCGCTTCTAATGAATTGACCATCACAGTAATTGCTTGTCTCTCTGCTCGAAGGTCCAGCTGCATCGATCTGTTTTACACATTTTTTGCTCCAATAAGCGAAATGCTCTGCTGTCATCGCAGCTTTAGTTGGCTTATTAACACACAGGCAAACACACATGCATATTTATCCGCACACACACACTGTTTGTAAGAGCTTGTTAGAACTGACCTTTGATCAAGAGTTGAAATGGGGTGATAGTGAAAAAGGGAAGGAGTGCGGATGATTCAGAAGATCAAATACAAGGAAAAACATCACATCAAAGAAAGCTGTTTTTTATGATTTTGATACTTTTAATGTGGAGGTAACTACTCTCCTGGTGGGGGTTAGAGAAAATAACCCTGTGGTCTTCTTTTATGAGCAGTTTAACAGAGAAGGACAAACCTTAACCATGTAAGACAAAGGAAATATGCTCAGTTTTATGTAGCTGCTCTTCTTCTCACGAAAACAATTAAAAATAAAATACATATATGGTATAACCATAGATTAAAATATCAGCCTGAAAATCTGGTACCCAACCTGTCTACGAAATGCAAATTTAGAGGGCACAGGACTAAGTTATATTCTGCTGCTTGTTATTCAAAGAAATATTGTCATTGCCTTAAAGGACAACAGGGCACTCCTCCAAACCTCAGAATCGAGAGATATTTTGATACGGAAGCTTGTGTTTGTTTGTGTTTAGGACTTTGAGATGAACGGAGATCTGAAGATGTCGGTGATCTGTCTCCTGGAGGAGGTGCTCAGAGACCCAGACCTCCTGCCTCAGGAGAGAAAAGCAACGGCCAACATACTAAGGTATTCAAACACGTCATACCTGTGTCATACATTCTAGTTTGTCATATCGTGTTCTCTTCACTTCTTTCTTTTTTTATTGGTTCGCTCTAATCTTCTCTATTCTTCATAAGTCTATTGTAATAAGTCTAATTCTATGTTATCTTTTATTAGAGTCTAGAGTAATCCTTCATATTCTGTTCTATCTTCTCTCCCACGTCAGTGCCCTTTCCCAGGATGAGCAGGATGATGCCCAGCTGAGGATAGAGGACATCTTACAGATGGTGAGAGAACTGCAGCTCATAAAACCACGTCAAAAGTGTGTAAAGATAAAAATATATAGGGGGATTATTTGTTTATCAACAACAGCGGGTGCTTGCGCAACTTGGGTGCAGAAGCACTGCAGAGTATAATGGTTTGTCAAACGATGTGGAGGGGTTAACCACCAAAAAACACATTTTTTTAACTTAATGTCATCACTTTGATGGATGGTATAATGCTCCCAGGTTTGTGAAGTAGCAGAGAGTGGACAGAAGAGATCAGCAAGTGGACAGATATTAGGTGGACAGACGTTTTTAGCAGAGAAACCTAGTGTGTACCCAGAGAGGAAACATAACTCTTTTCAGACTGTGACAGACCAGGATGTAAACGTTTCATAATAGTCCCTAATTTTACTTTGGTCATAAAATCTGTTTCTGTTAATCGTTATAGGTTCACTCATTATTAACTGCCCATATTGAGTCCGTGTTTGGTCATAACCTCAGCCCCAAACCAAATTAACAGATTTGACTTTGCATTAAATAAGCAAAGTCAAATCTGTATTTTGAGTATCAGCAGTTATTATTGCTTGTTTGCAGTCAAACCTGGTTAACTGAGGTTGAATAAAGACGGCACATTTCATAACACACACGCAGACATCGCTGGTGTATCAGTGTAAAGCGTGACCCTGTTAACTGGTGACTCCCGGCCGTTAATCATGGCTTCCGTCGGCTGAAAGTCACCAGTTAGCATGGTCGCTATTAACGCCGAAACACTGGTTGCGTTCTAACGGTCGAAACTTGACAGAAGTTGCCTCTATTGTGTAGTATTGTTTTTGACAGCTGCCCACAGAAAACCCGTACATTTTGATGCTTCTAACAGGTTGAATTTGGTGTTTAAAAAACACTCACTCCTCTGAATGAATGGAGCTAAATGCTGCTTCTGCGGTCGAGATGCGTGCGCATCTTTATGATGACGTAACTGATGATCCCTCTATATATATATAGTCTAAAACCCTTAATGAGCTTTTTAATGTTTAAAGAATAAGAGCATCTTCTCCAGAGTTTTAATCAATTACATCATGAGCTGGCTTTGATAGCAGTAGAAAAGAGAAGTTGGAGCTTTTGGTGCATGATATAACCCACCTGCTGTTGAAGACTACCAGTGTGGTCTGGCTTAAAATGTGTAAATAAGATAACCGGGTTTTATAATGTCAAAGGGACTCTGAGGTACTTCTACATCAATAAACATCTTCCACAAATACTCATGAAGTCCTCTAGTTAACTTCAGTTCCCAGAGATGAAATATTCAGGACCCTTAAGTGTCCTCTTTTAAGCTCTTTGCTTAATAACAGGCTGGGATCACAAAAACTCACACTTTGCCTTTAGCCCAAGTGTTCATTCCTCTGTTTCTAAAGGGAAAAGAGGCAGATCCAGCCTGTCCTGGTAGTTCTGGTCTACAGAAGACCGTCAGCACTCATAAAACCCTGATTTCTGAGCCAGTCTTGTATTAGATATTCATAAACTTGTGTTTGCTCGTGTTTCATGATGTGCATCATGTCTTCACTTGTCTTTCCAGGCTGACTGTCCAAAAGCTGAGTGTTTCGAGTCTCTCTCTGCGATGGAGCTGGCTGAGCAGATCACCCTGCTGGATCACATTGTCTTCAGGAGCATTCCTTATGAGTCAGTCCTCTCATAATACCTTCACACTGATCTGCATCAGCACAAACAATATGAATCACCTTTATGGATACTGCTCATTATGAGACCAGTGAAAACACAGTTTCCCACTGAAGGCGCTGATGGCACTTAGGCTCCAAAACGCCAGCCGTTGAAAAGCTTTATATAATATCTTATGGAATGTACATCAGCATACTGACATCTCTATATGCTGGTCTACAGCTCAGAGGATTTCCATGTGTGTGATTTAACACATATGTCCTCCCTGTCTCAGAGAGTTCCTGGGCCAGGGCTGGATGAAGGTCGATAAGACAGAAAGGACTCCGTACATCATGAAAACAAGCCAACACTTTAATGATGTAAGATCTTTCAGTATCTTTTCTTTTTTTCTGTCTGTTCTCTGACCCATCTGTAAATGTTCAGCTTGTGTCCTTCTACAACCTACAGTCTCTTTTCTTTTCCTTCCAAAGATGAGTAACCTGGTGGCGTCACAGATTATGACCCATACTGATGTCGGCTCGAGGGCCAGCTCCATAGAGAAGTGGGTTGCTGTGGCTGACATCTGCCGCTGTCTGAACAATTACAACGGAGTTCTGGAGATCACATCTGCACTCAATCGCAGTGCCATCTACCGTCTGAAGAAGACCTGGGCCAAAGTCAGCAAACAGGTTCGGAGAGAGGAAGAATAACCAAACAGGGAGAGTTCTGCTCAGAAACAGTGAAGTTGATCTAAATTCTGAAGGTTTGAGGCTTCTTGCCCACAGATTTTAGACTCGGTATCATTAGAGAGTACACAATACAGAGAAGCATTTACCTGTAATGTTAAGTGTCTGCTCTTGGCTTGATCCAGACTAAATCAATTACACCCATTATCATCCAATCACCAGACAGTCTGTCTCTTAACCAAAGCATGCTCTCTGTTCAGGACCGAAACAAACTTGATTATGCCGTTCTTTTACAACCCTCTTTTTTCAAGAGTGAGTGGATCCTGGGTTAATGCAGCTGCCTTATTGTTCTGAATGTTTCTGATCTTGTCTAGACGAAAGCCCTGATGGACAAACTGCAGAAGACAGTGTCCTCTGAGGGGAGGTTCAAAAATCTGAGGGAGACACTGAAAAAGTGAGAATAAATAAAGTAAAACATTTTTTTCTTTAAGTTTTATGAGATTTGATATTCACCTTATTGCTCCACACTCTCCTCTTGCAGCTGCAATCCTCCATGTGTGCCGTACCTGGGAATGTATCTAACAGACCTGGCCTTTATTGAGGAGGGGACTCCCAACTTCACAGAGGAAGGCCTGGTTAACTTTTCCAAAATGAGGATGGTACGCACATTCTTCTGTTATCTAATACAAATCATCAGAACATGCATAAAATGCTTTGATTATATGACTTTAACTCTGTACTACCCTCAGATTTCACACATCATCAGAGAGATCCGACAGTTTCAGCAGACGCCGTACAGAATAGAGCACCAGGCCAAGGTATTTCTGACATTCACCTTAAAACACAGTGGTGTATTGTTGTATTTCTTTGTGCAGAAATATTTAGAAACAATGTTGAAAAAAGCTCAACACACAAACAGAGGGGCAAAAGTGTTGTAACCAGGGCTGTCACTTTAACATGTCAATTAGATTAATTAATTACACCACAAATTATTGCGTTATAAAAAGTAACACAAGATTAACTTATTGGCTGCCAGCCATTTTCAGCGCAATCTTTCAAGACCCAAATAATATTGTTTTCTCTGACTATGTTAACACCAAAACTACCTAAGAAGAGTGGACTCTCTTCTTATATGTCTCTCTTCCTGTTTTTGATCCAAAAAACAGACAAAACATATATTTTTTTAGGTCATTTTCATCCCCGGCTCCATCCTCTGATCCTCTCCGTGATCTTTGTTGTCTTTCCTCATGGTGGCGCCACTCTTTCTCTCTGAACTACAGCGATATATCCTCAGTTCGAGCCTGAGCTGCCTGAATTTTTCTGACTTGCAGCTCACATCTTCTCCTCATATCCATGCTGATCTCTTATCCAAAGAATGGACTGCTCTCGACCACAGTAGTTTACGAGCATGATTTTGATTGACAAGCTACGCCAGACCTCGCCTCCACCCACTGAAAACATAATTTACTTCTATAAGCGCAGTAAGGGGCTAGTTGGTCAGTTGAAAGAAAATGTGGATTTACAAATCTCTTCTTCGTATATTTATTTGGTCAGTCATGCACTACAGTTTTGTAATGTCCTAGAATTCAAATTCTTTATTTGGGGACCTTAAGCAGATATGAGATTAAAATGTGATTAATTAGATATATTAATTAAAAATCCTATAATTAATTAGATTAATTTTTTAATCCCCTGACAACACTAATTATAAGTAAAATTATATATTTGATAAGATTTTATTTTGTAAAGTTGTGTTAATGTAAAGACTTTAAAAAACAGGTTCAAACACACTTTTCTGGAGGGGCTTCTTTCACCAAAGGATCACAGATAATACCTTCAGTTTAAAGTATGACAGACCTTTAAGTGTGTCCCTAAGAGCTGATTTCATAGTCCAGTTGAAGATATCTTGTTCAACCAATCCTCTATTTCTTTATCACAATGAGATATTCATCTATCAAACCTAATATTTAACCCACTCTCTGTGCATCTGCTGAGAAAAATCCAACTTGTAATCTATTTCTTCAACCTGAGAAACTGAAGCGGTATGAGTAAGCACAAGCTGCTGGTCTGTGAACTGAAGTAAGCTGTCCCCCTTTCATCCAGGTGACCCAGTACCTCCTGGATAAGACCCTGATCATGGATGAAGACACGCTCTATGACCTTTCTCTAAAGATCGAGCCCAGGCTTCCTGCCTGAGTCACAGCCGTGCATGGCCAGCGGGAGCCTTCCATACCTGGACCCCCGAGGGCAGCATGCCCACATAATCTCATCAATCAGGAGGAAATGTGTCGATTTTGAGAGTGACTCTGAAATAGAAATCAGTTGGATTGAAGTGAGTGATGGTGGGAGTGAAGGTTGGAGAAACTTGAGAGTTTTATGAGAGACCAAGGGAGCACGAGGCAGGTTTTCTAAGGTTTCTGAAGAAAAGGGTTTTGATTGGATTGCACGAGGGTTTTGAGGAAATGGCATATTGCAGTGTGTGCTCATCATTCCTCAGTGGAAAAGTTTGGTGCACACTTCCTCAGACAGCCTGAGAGAGCAGGGAAGGCTGATCATATGAAACACAGTGGGATTAACAGAGATGTAGCATATACAGATAGTGTGACAGAGAGATGTCTGAGCTGGTGTCTCTGTGCTGATGTCTGTGATCTGTTGTCTGTGCGTGTCTGTGCCATGTCCTGGAGCAAGAGCCCACTAAAAAGCTTTCTATCATGATGGTAAAACTTGCATGATTTCAGCTTTGGATGTAACTGTCTAAATGGCCTTTAACCTGACCCCCCTGACCCTCCTGCCCCCCCCTGTCCCCTCAGCTTAGCACACCCCACTCTCACCAGGGTGACTCTCTCAGCCACATTGCATCCTCAGTGGGCTAGGAGCGATTATGCGACTTCAAGCCTTCAAATAAAACAGAAAAACACAAATATGAGACATTTAAAAATAAAAATTTGATTTATTGTACTAAAGTGGCTTATTTTTCATTTGATGAAACAAGAATTCTATATTTGTCTTAATACTAAAGACATCCCAAAAGATAGAAACAGTTTATTTTTAATGTCCGCATGAATGATACAAAATGAAAACTTTATCAGTGCCTTCCACTAGTGTAGGTCGACTTACCCACAGATGCTAATTCACATGAACTGAGTTTTACACATGAATCTACAAATCTTGACATTTCCTTTACAAATTGGACTCTAGAGTCACTCATTCACCTCCTTTTTTCCCCAGAAAAAAATTACTGTTGACTAAATAGTAGCATGTTAGTGTAAACACAGTAAAGTCTTTGCAGCATCTTAATGTCAGCGAATATCGCCCTCTAGTGTTTAAGCATTGTTATAACCTCTACTGACCCAAAGCTTCCGCTGCGTTTGTGTGCACTTTGAATTATTTTGCTCTTTCTAAATTTGTCTGGTTCTGGTGTGTGTCGTCGGGTCCCGGTGTGTAACTCTTGGATGTAGGCCGGGACAGTTTTTTGCACTCTCTGAGATGTAGCTTTGCTTGAGTGACAGTATGATCGTTAGGCTATTTATTATTTCATCAGATACTGTATTTATGTTACTTTTTGTACATAGTGACTCCACACATATCACATGATTGATGAAGAAATATTTTGAATTGTTATGCTGTGAATATTGAGTTGTTTTTTTGTCTCTCTTTCTAATTTTGCATCCCAGGTTCTTGTTCTACAAGACATCTGTTTTATTCTCTGATTTATTAAAAAAAAAAGTCTGTTGAAGGTTAAAAAATGTAGCATTTGAATTATTTCAGTTTGTTTCCTGTATTGCTGATATGATGAACTTTATTGTCCTGCATGCACACAACAGCTGCATGTTGTGCATGTCTGACTGGACGCTTCCCTGTACGTTCTCCTTCTGCTGCTCGATATAAATATCGTCTGCGCTTAATGGCATCAAAAACAATATTTTGTCCGTCAGATCTGGCACGTTTGTCTTCTAGTGTACCTCAAACAATCAAGCATAATCTTTAGGCTACGTCATCTGCAGATCAGCCTGTCGTTATGCAGTAGCAGTGTTGGAATCGATGCAGGCCTCAGTGAAAACACAAAACAATAACCTTATTCCACATCAATCAGAGGAAATGTTTTCAGGCTTTGCTTTAGAAAACTTGTCCTTTGCACTGCATCTGTAATTCTGAGTGTCTGATCCACATACTGGTTTGGGAATACAGGATGCTATGTTTGATCTGTAATATTATTTTTGTGTATTTGTTTGCATTTTTCACTTGTAGGTGCAGGGGAAATAAATTCAACATGCCTTATTTGTTTGTGTGTTTCTTTGGTAAGAAGCTGCTTCTCTTATTATTTCCTCCAGCAACACCTACCCTTAAAAATAATTCTTAGTTTTAATCTTCAGTGTCCTGTCAGGCTGCAATAGTCTCTAACGATTGAATTTATTCAAGTCACAAAATGAGGCCAAGCTCTGCAAAACTTTAAGTCACAACAACAAGAATTATCTTTGCACATGTTGTTTGAGCAAAAAGAGGTCACAAGCACCAAACTGAATTTAAAAAACTTTGTTTACAGGACTGCGTTGATTATTGCATTGATTATTATTCATTTTTTACATTTTAATATATTTATTTATTTTTTAACAAAGAAACTCCTAAATATCAAAATTGATTCATCTTCCACTGGTGTCTCAGTTTTAGCAGTTCAACTTTTTTTTTTTTTTTTTTTTTTTTTTACAAAACTTTGACTCCGACTTTTGTTAGATTAATCAAATAAATGTGTGTACAAATTATTTCACAGCTAAATTCAGTTCAGGTTGTTTTATAAAAATATTTTTCAAAAGTGAAAAAAAGTAAAAATCATTTTCCCCTGAAATTTTACACACATACATCCGAGAATTAAGCTCAAAATGACATAAAATTTAGACTGGATATACATACACTGTTTTATCTGACATAAAGCAAAGTTTTATGTAGAACCTAACTGTCAGTGAACATAATTCACTCCATCACATGTAGTTTAAGTGAAAATTGCAAATGAGGGTTACAAATCAAAATGCAAGTAAATAAAAGTCTGTCATTCATAAAATAAGAGAACAAATGATCAAAAAAATGTTATTTATATGAATTTAAGAATGTTGTTATTTCACCGTTAAAGTAGGTTATCCTATTTCTAATTTCACCCTCTGCCATCAGTAGCATCAAACAGGGAACCATCGCAGCCAGCTCTGTTCAACCCGAGAGCGACGCACACAACTCCCCTAAATGTCAAAGTTGATCTTACATTAAGGTCTCAGTGTCATAAGTTAAATTGTTTACTGCATGAAACCAACCAACCGAGAGGATGATTTCAGATTACAGAGTACACACATGAAATAAAGTGATCAAATCATTTTACATGTAATCAAAACAAATATATAAAAAGCTCCACACATAGAAAGCAAAAATGTGTTTAACAGTAACACAGTACGTCCGTTTCATTCCTGATTTGATAAACCAGATGTTTGATTCCCCCAAAGACTTTAATGGGGAAATACTGCCATCATGTGGTCATAAATGGAAGAACACTCTATTATCTTCCACATCTTATTTTCTTCTTACATTAGTGAAGATATGGGGTGAATGTGAAAAGACAACACGGTTTAATCTCGTGAATTTATCTACATCTAGAAAAACTGACTTGCCTGTTTGTTTTTTGGCGAACATTTTATGAGAGGGGAAAAGAAAAAGGCAGAGTATCATGAGGGAGGAAGTGATGGAGAAAAATGGCACAGTGTGAATCCCAGACGCTCTAACAACTATCCTGCAAACTGCAAAGTGAGTGTTGAAGTTTCCAAATGTTGTGTTTGAGAAGCTGTAAGTGTGAGGTCCACTGACAGTTTCTCCTGCTCAGAAACTGGAGGCTGGCAGTTGTAAGTTGCTAACATTTGTCTCAGAAGGAATCCTCGACCAGATCAGCCAAGATAGCTGTTTGACTTAGGGGCAGATGGACGACAGTTTACTCAAGTTTAACAACACCACCAGAGTGAGATCTTAGCCTTATCAAGTCAGAGACAGCAGTTTGAGGCTTTAGAGGCTTTTTCTTTATTCTGGAGTATACATCATTTTGAAAGAGGGAATCATTTATTATTATTATTATTATTATTATTATTATTATTATTATTATTATTATTATTATTATTAATTTTATTTTATTTTTTTAAGATTAAAATGTGCACTTCACAAATTTATATTTTCAGCACTTTGCTGTAACATAAAACATTTACTTTTGCTCTTTGCAGCTGACCAGCATCCATTGTTGTTTACCTTTTTATACAATTTTTATATTATTATTTACTTATATATATTTAGTTAACATGTACAAAGCAGTTTGCAGTTTACGTTTCCCCCTAAACAACACAAATTAAGTTCTTACAGAAATACACGTAAACAGTGATGAAGAAAAAAAAGAGATAGAGAAAAAAAGAAGGAATGACTGTGTGTAGCAGAGAACTAGAAGAGTTACAATAAAAAAAAAAGATACACAAGTCTGTACTTAATGGGTCAAACGCCATTCTCTCAAGCATCTATCCAATTTGCTGCTCTTAAGTCTTAAAATAGTTAAATTTTCTAGAATTAAAATTTAATGTATCACACTGTACTTAGTGTCAATGGATACAGCCATTTTGGAAGATTTTTTTTTTTTGCAACCAGCAACATCAATGCATAAGCTTTTGAAAACTCAAGAAGTCGAGGTGACATCCTGCCCAGAAAGCAGAAGTCAATCTTGAATTTTTCAACTTTTTCTTCATACTACCTCTGATTGACATGTAATATTTTTTAATCTCAGAGCAATCCCAAATCATATGACAGAGGTTTGCTCCCTCAGTCTCAGTCCCACATGTTCTCCAGCAGGCTGTGTCTCTTCCAGGAGTGCCAAAGTGTTGGTGTAATAAAACATCCAACCCTGTTTCTCCAGTTAAACTCATGCCAGACAGTATCTTTTGCTTTTAGTACAAATGCTGTTGATAACTCACAAAGCCTTAAAAAAACTGAAATATCCCTTTCAACAAGGTCAACAATGTAAAATTTCCAGGCCTGTATCATTTCTGTGAAAAGAACCTGAATGATTTGGGGCCACTGCCTCTATGAAATTCTCTGCACGTCCCTGCTCGTAAACATGGACGTCAGGATGCGTTGCATGTATGAGAAAAGTTTTAAATGAAGGACAGTTATAAACGTTACTACTTGAATGCTACTTGGGTGTCTATTGCTGGGTAATTAAGATAAAAATGCCATCTAAGAATATAAATATCTATAATTTAACAGATGCAACTGTGAATATAAGCTAATCAAGTGCTGATGGTAAAATCTTTGGAGTTATGAAGAAGCTTTTGGGTTATTAAAGAAGACACAGAATGACAAACTGCTCTCTACTTCTTACTCCTCAATCAGTGCATACTCCAGTGTTTACATTGCCAGCTTATCAAAGGTATCAGATAAAAACCGCACGCTAATAAAGTGTGGAGTACATGTACGTAAGTGTGTGTGTTAGTGCGTGCAGGAAGTAGCGTGCATGTGTGAAGAGGGAGTCAGACATGCTGACTGACAGAAGAAAGAGGATTTTCTGTCTGTTGAGGGTAATCCTGTCCCCTTCTCTCTCTCCCTCCCTCTGATCAGATCTCCTCTCCTCAGTCTGCTCTCACTCTCTGGACGAAGCTTCAGGAACTCACAGGCCCTTTGCTGCCTCCTCCCTTCAGACCAACTTCAGGTGAGTGATGGACTCTCCCCTTGAGCTCTCAGCTTCTCTCCTGCTTCTGGTTTCCCTTAGAGCAGTGTCCTAACTGTTATAGTGGCATCTTAGAGTTTACAGACCAGAGACTCACCCTCTTTTAAAACAGAGGAACATTCTGGTACTGCTGTTAAATCATGCTGCCATCTGATGTTTTTGTTCTTTCACATTGCTTTGTTGGAGGACACTTAAACTCACACAGTATCGCCTACACAGCAGCCTCCTGCATTAGGGCCTCTTAATCTGCTTGATATTAAAGGAGCAGCTACACGTGAACACTTCCCTTTAATTCACACCTTTTTCCAGCTCCAGAATTTTCTACTAACACCTAACTCTGACTGAAACATCTTGCAGTGACATCCTTTAAAAACCTTGAAATTAGACCCATTCATTCTGTTAAACACATGGTGCAGTGTGTCTTTAATTAGTGCACGTCAGTTCAAAAGGTAAAGCTACCCCTCCTTACTTTCCCTCTTTAATTAATCTCATAATCCCTGATGAGAATCCAAGTAATCCAACCTTTTTCCACCCTTTTCACCCAACCTTCTGTCAGCACTGAACAAATCCTCTTCTGCCTCCAACCCCACACACGCCGCTTACTTCCATTCCCCCTTTTTAGCTCCTTCTGCTTTCTGAGTGTGTTTTTTTTTGTAGCAGATTACTGAGTTTCTCCTTTATTTAGTGTTTCCCTTTGACATAAAGTCCAACATTCATCTGACTCCTTCTGGCCATGTGCCCTGGATCATACTCTCTCTGTGTTGTGTAATTTAGCCGATGATGTATCTGTTGATGCCAGCTCTTAGCTCCTCGTACTGCTTAACCCTGTTAACTGCTACTATCAATACTCAGTGTGAGTGTGAGTGACACACATTATTAAGAAGGAAAAAGAGCTAGCATTGATATTATGGGTAATATGCAAAATGTAGAAACATCTGATAGGAATGCTGTAATATCAGCAGGTCGTATCACATTAATTTCTCACTTTTTTATCTTTCATGCTGTATAACTTAGAAACGCTGTGATGCCCAGTCTCTCAAAGCACAAATTATCTGATCACCTGAGCTGGTGGCTTTCTAGTTTGACCAAACACAAGGCTCCTGTCTGTCCCAGGATTAATCTCATCACAGACAGTAAGAGTATCTCTTAGTTATTGGGTATTTGATAGCACCCTCATTAGACTCTCTGCTGTGAAGATGTGAGTCAGCTCATCATAAAACTCACGCTGCGACCCATGTATTAAGGATGCATTGGGGAGGAGGAGCAGATATACTGTTGTCTGCATTGCTTCTCTCTGTACTGCCAGTTTTCCAGACTCTGGCCTGGCCCGTGAGTGCACATGCAAAGTGTTTGCAGCAAGGCTAGCTGGGCAGAGAGCCAGGAGAAGTTAAAAGTAAAGTAATGAAACAGTACAACAAAGCGAGTGTAGGGATACTCACAGGTTTATGATTTCAAACTTCAGATCTCCTCTGTGCCAGTGGACGGTCTGGTTTGATGGTCTACTCTCCAATAATCTAAATGTTGTCTCAGATACTGTGGTTGGTAAGGTTCAGGTTTGCATCAGTCTCCTTGAAAACTGTGTAAAAAGACAAAAAAGTGTAACAAACACAGACTACCTCTTGCTCAGTTTGCACGTATTGCATTCATTTTTGGCACAGTTTGAAATTCTATCTGCACTCTCCACTGGCTTTAACTGCATTACTTGTTGTATATTTTGTATAACTGTACAAACTATTATACTTATCTAAATTTTTCTTGGCTATTTTTTTTTTTTTTTTTTTTTTACATTTTTTATCGGAATTCATTGTGGACATCAAAGAAAGAACTTCATTGTAAAGAGAAACATGTTTCTGTGTACTCTGCACATCAACACAGACAAAAACATCAACGACTGCCCTCTCCGCACACTGGAAGAACTGCACCATTCCCTCTGCCCCTGGAAGGCAGGAAAAAAACTCAGGACCCCTCTCATCCCAGACACCTCATGTTTAATCTGTTTCCTAATATCAATACCTCATTTGTCTTAATTTAATTACAATATAAAAATCACCTCTGTGTCATCAATGCACCTGAACACGGCAGCTTTTTTGCACTTTACACTGTTTGCACTGACTGAAGGGCTTTTGCAATTATGTTGCACTTGTTGCAATGACAAATAAAACTCTATTCTATTCTATTCTATTCTATTCTATTCTATTCTATTCTATTCTATTCTATTCTATTCTATGACAATGAACACTTTGAGATTTAAAAAAATATCTCATTTTCAACCTTATTTTAAAATAAGAGGATTTGGATTGGAGGCTGACTGATAGCATCAATTAGACTTGTAAACATAATAAACACGTTGTATGTTTTTTCCTTTTTTATTTTTATTTTTCTTTTCATTTTCTTCTTCTAAAAAATTGAATCAGATCAGCTAAGGGTGATTGAAAACACACCTTCTCTGTGACTTCTCACCAGGAAACAACTCACCTCACCACCTCAACACCTTACCATGGCGAATTCATTCACTCGTATGGTGTCCGGCCGTAACACCGCAGCAGTTTTGGCCAGCATTGGAGCCGGCACTCTGGCAACTGGATACCTCCTCAACGACAGCGCTGCTGCAGCTGAGAGGAAGATTCTCTACCCACCCAGGTACAAATCATGCATCACTGAAGGTCACTTGCCACAGGTATACAGACTCAGGACCAGGAATGGGTACCTTTCACATTTGTATATATATATATATATATATATATATATATATATATATATATATATATATATATATACATATATATATATATATATATATATATATATATATATATATATATATATATATATATATATATATATATATATATATATATATATATATATATACATATATATATATATATATATATATATATATATATATATATATATATATATATATATATATATATATATATATCTTTTATATTTAACCTTTAAATGCTGTGTTCATGTCCACCATGGAAAATCTCCTCTTCCACTCCCTCACAGTCACAAGGATGCATTTAGGCACCTAAACATGGTACCTTTTGATTTAATGTGAATTGGTACCTGATACTTTTGACAGAATTCCATTGGTACCTATAAAAGTACCTGATTCAGTACCCATCCCTACTCAGGATGCTGTTTCATGGGGTTTCATAGTGAGCATCCATAACCACCAGACCTTATCTAGATTATAAAAAACAACACAATAGCTCATAAGAAACTTTTTTTTTACAACAATTCATATCAACATTAACTCATAAGCTACCAAAATTGTTTTCCTCAAATTGGTTCAATAATGTCTCTGTCATTTATTGAAGCAATAAAATGTTTTATTTACAAAATACTTGGTCTGTCTGGTCTCTGGGTACAGTCGAACTGGTGGCAAAACAAGTTCATCCAAAGTTGTCCCTGACTCTCCACAGCGCTGACTACCCAGACCTGAGGAAACACAACAACTGCATGGCATCGGCCTTGACCCCAAAGATTTATGCTACTCTGAGAGACAAGACTACCCCCAACAACTGGACCCTGGACCAGTGCATCCAGACTGGGGTGGACAACCCAGGTCATCCCTTCATCAAGACTGTGGGCATGGTGGCTGGAGACGAGGAAACCTACGAGGTTGGAGGTGATGTTCGATGTGTGAGCTGTGATGTGACCAAACCTGGGATTTTAAAAACTGGGTGTTTGATTTTTCTCAGGTGTTTGCTGAGCTCTTTGATCCAGTCATCAAGGATAGACACAATGGATATGACCCACGCACGATGAAGCATCCTACCGACCTGGATGCTTCCAAGGTAGCAAAAGCTTTTCAGTCTATCACTCCTGGATCTGCCCTATGTTAACCTCACTGACACAGAAGCCATTCTCACCACTTACTTCAAGACATATTTGACAGTCTAACAAAATATTTAGCAGCTAAACCAGAGCTACCACTGGACAACAGCCATCCACTATACATTACCATAATTTCATTGCATACTAGCATCAGCTCAAGTATGAACTGTACATTAATGTGACCCTGCAAGTGCAACATATTCTGTGCACAAGTAAATATCAAGTGTGCACAAAAAAAATATGTTGTGTGCAGAAGATAGGCAAGCAGATACAAGCATGTACACACAAAACTAGTTCTCATACAACATAGGCTTACCCCAAGATAATATATTGTTTTCAAAGGATAGGTGTATTTTTATCCACAATATAAGGATCTGTCATGGGGAGGGGGGTGGTATCTTTTGCCCACAAGAGAAACACTTTTTCCAACAAGAAAATATATGAGCCCCATGGAGAAGCTTCCTGTCTTTTCAGATGCTGATTAATGGTGAAGATAACAACTGCCTTATTCCCCTCCTCAGATCACCTCAGGCATGTTTGATGAGCGCTATGTGTTATCCAGCCGTGTCCGTACTGGCCGCAGCATCCGTGGACTGAGTCTCCCCCCTGCATGCACGCGCTCTGAACGCCGTGAGGTGGAGCGTGTGGTTGTGACAGCGCTGGCCGGCCTAAAGGGAGACCTGGCCGGTCGCTACTACAGCCTGGGAGAGATGACTGAGAGGGAGCAGCAGCAGCTGATTGACGTAAGTACACAATCAAACCCTAAACAATGACATTACCTCTTCTTTTTATTTATTCATTGATTACTTTATCATCTAACGTCCTCCTTGGTTATGCTGTCCCCTCAATGGTCAACCAGGAGCACTTCCTGTTTGATAAACCTGTGTCACCTCTGCTAACAGCAGCTGGGATGGCCAGAGATTGGCCTGATGCTAGAGGGATCTGGTAAGACAGAGAAAAAGTAGCTCAGAAGTTCTGTGAACGCTGTAGTTACATGGTAGATTTTGTGAAGTGCTTGGTAGTAAAACCAGTAAAGGATCAACTCTTTACTTTGTAGCTATCACTAGAGATTGGTGTGTGCCAGGGGCGGCTGTGATTTACTTTTGGGAGACATTAATCTCATCAGTGATGCGCAAAATTCTTGCTTTTTCCCATCACCAACTGCAGCACCTATTTCTTTTTCTTTATATCAGTGTAAAGATGTTTTTTGTTTCAGTCAGGCAATTAAGAAGGTGAACGCAGACATGACATCTTGATATGTATTTTATGCTCTATATATCACTGACAGTATTTCAAAATTACTGCTTGTTGCCTCTGGTTAAACTGGCAGGTTTTTTTTTTGTAGTTTTCAAACACAACTTTATCTTATCTTGTTTTTTGGACAGCTGGCCGACAGTACAAGTCTCCACTTCCCTTCCACCTACCTACCTGTGCATTTCTAACCCTTGTCAGGCCTTGTCAGACAAAAGGTGTTCATCTGTTGAATGAAATGTAGTGTGTTCCTACCTTTCTTTGCTGTGTTAGGCATAACAATGAGAAGAACTTCTTAATCTGGATCAATGAGGAGGATCACACCAGGGTGATATCCATGGAGAAAGGAGGGAACATGAAGAGAGTGTTTGAAAGGTTCTGCAGAGGTCTGAAACAAGTGAGTTAAATAATGTGTCCATACATTTATCTTAATGCAATATGAAATGATTGAAGCGTAATAACCAAATACACAACAGGGATAAAAGTAGGTCATGAGATTGATTAAAAGTCTTCTCTTATATCTTTTAGGTCGAGCACCTAATCCAGGAGCGAGGTTGGGAGTTCATGTGGAATGAGCACCTGGGTTATATCCTCACCTGCCCCTCTAATCTGGGCACTGGACTGAGGGCTGGTGTTCACGTTCGCCTCCCCCAGCTCAGCAAGGTAAGGCAGAAATCATGCTTCCTGTTCACCCTAAGCTCAAGAATACTCCTTCTCTCCTGATTTGTAGTTCTTACATCTGAAAGTGATTTAATTTGTGTGTTTTTGCTGTAAAAGGACCCTCGCTTCAAGAAGATCCTGGATAATCTGAGGCTACAGAAAAGGGGCACAGGTGGTGTTGACACAGCTGCTACTGGAGACACCTTTGACATCTCCAACCTGGACCGTCTGGGCAAGTCAGAGGTAAACACCTGAAAAGCAAGGCTGCGGTAGAAGTGGAAATGAGCAGCAAGCACAGAAAGACAGAGCAGAGCAACAGGTGTCGGCTGTGAAACTGACACCCCCTGCTGCTCTGTAATCTGTAATCCAGGCAGGATGGGGTGTGCCAGTTAAGGCTAAAAGACTTCTCTCTGCTCAGCTGAGCCTTTCACGCTGCACTTCCTCACGGGCTGTGATGACCTCCAACAGGTTCCACTAATGAAAGGCTGTTAAAGGTGAAAGTTGGTTAAGGCCAGAGTTGTTGTTGTAGTGGTGTGGGTCTGCCAGCAACAGCCAGGTGGAGACGGACCTGTCTGAAAGGCTTAACACAGGGAGGAACAATGTTTGTGTTAACCTCGCCAAGTTTGCCGTAATAGTACTGGCAGTAGTAGTAAGTAAATAGCACAGACTGTAATTCCAATTTAAGAGCGAACATCGGTCGTTTTCACGCCCTTAGGTTGAAAGGAATCACTCATTTCATGAACTAAATTCAACTTTGCATTCCTAAACCTCAGGAAAAGTTTTTCTTCATTTATCATGACCACAGCCGATTGTTTGTAGAGATATAAACTCAAGTGTTATCAATATGTACACTTTGATTTTGTGATTTATGACACTTACCCTGTTTATCCACAGGTGGAGCTGGTTCAGCTGGTGATTGACGGAGTGAACTACCTCATCGAGTGTGAGAAGAGACTGGAGAGAGGACAGGACATCAAGATCCCCGCACCCATCCCTCAGTTTAGGAAGTAAAGACCAAATCCGCAGGAAATCCTTGAACAAAGCATCTACTCCAACTGCTATTTAGACTTTCTTTATTGATTTTCACAACATGTATAGTGCTGTACTGAGATGCTGTATGAAATAAGTATACTGCAATTCTATAACAATAAAGGCCTGCAATGAATGAAGTTTGACTACAGATGGGTGTTTTAAATTGATTACTGCCTGATTATTTTACTCCAGTATTTGCTGTAAATGATAAAATCTTGATTCTATTTGGTCAAAGCCCTATACCAATGGTGATTCATTTTGGACCCCCCCAAAAAAATAACACTCCAGGGACAACCTGTTATCATACGTCTAACTATATCAATCTGGAAAATGTTCGGCACATTTCACCTTTACTTGCTGAAACAGTGGTAAAAGCCATAGATTCTGAGAGTCAGGAAAATACAGGGTAAAGATATGTAAGAAGTAGAGCAACATCCTGTCCTATAATCCAGACAACAGGAGCAGAGCTGGTAAGAGCAGCTCAGTAACTGAACAGTAAAGTAAATAATAAAAATGAACAAAAAGTTAGTTTGTAGCTGGTTTAAATATCCCCACTGACTGAAGTTACTCTCAGTAGAAGCTTATGTTTGAGCATGTGAACTGAAAATTTTAAATTTGTTTTGTAAAGAGGCTATAAAGAACAGATTTTCAGGGATGAATTACACACTTTGAAATCTGACAGACTTATTTTTCATCTTTATAAAAATAAATCATTTAAATCAGTCAAATCATTTTTTTTGTGTCAGCCTGTTGATGGTTTTAAGCAGGATGATGTAAAGTGAGCTTCATGTCAGGGTCTTCCTTACCCCTGCTGAACAACCTAACTGCTCAAAAAACATTATGCCTGGTATAAATTAATCTAGAAAGATGCTTCATGATCTTATGGAAAATATCCGGTTTGACCTTCAACTCTCTCAAATGGATTAGCTGAACAAACAAACAGCTTGAGGCCAAAAGATTGTGACTTTTTTTTATTTTGGTAGAAAGCTAGATTTTATCTTCCACCTTCGATCATCATACTACAGATGGGGTTAAGGGCAGTGCTGTGCACATAATTTTTTAGGGGCACGGGCACCCAAAAGAGCAATTTAGTTTGTTTTGCCAAACAGGGAGGCTCTTTGGCACACGTTTTGGATCCCAAGAGTGTGTTTTTCAAAATTTGGGCCAAGAGGACAGGGACCACTCCACCTAACCCACCTCTGTGCACACAACTGGTTAAGGGGTTAGCAAACCCATCCATCCATCCATTTTCTTAACTGCTTATCCTGTTCAGGGTTGCAGGTGGCTGGAGCCTATCCCAGCTGTCATTGGGCGAGAGGCGAGGTACACCCTGGACTGGTCGCCAGTCAATCACAGGGCTGACAAAGAGAAAAACAACCATTCACGCACACACTCATACCTGGAGACACTTTAGAGTGACCAATTAACCTGGTGAGCATGTTTTTGGACTGTGGGAGGAAGCCGGGGCACCCGGAGAAAAACCCACGCATGCACGGGGAGAACATGCAAACTCCACACAGAAAAGCCCACCAGCCAAGCGGGGAGTTGAACTGGTGACCTTCTTGCCGTGAGGCTGCAGTGCTAACTGTTGCACCACTGTGCAACAGTTAGTTTGACCTTGGCCTTCAAATCTCTCAAATGGATTAATTGAACAAACAAACAGTTTGAGGCCAAAAGATTGGGACTTTTTTTATTTTGGTAGAAAGCTAGATTTTATCTTCCACCTTCGATCATCATACTACAGATGGGGTTAAGGGCAGTGCTGTGCAGAGAATTTTTTAGGGGCACGGGCAAAAAGAGGGCAATTATCAGACCACCCTCTGTGCACACCACTGGTTAAGGGGTTAGGAAACACAAAAGAAATGTAAACAATGCTGGTGATTGGTTAAAATCCCATGACAGGTCTTCATTTTGAACAGGAAAAAACAAGGCTAGGACAGCCAGATTACATAAATCATATTAAATCTACTTAATCCAATCTACATATTAAATCTAATATAAATAATTCTGTAACAAAATATATCCAATAAAAGATGGGGGCTAAGGGATTAATGAGCATGAAACTGTTAAGTGAGCAGACCAATGTCCAACAAGCCAACCTACAGAGCTACATCTTTCTGACACACAAAAGAAAGGAGAACTTAAAGCCAGACTTGGCCTCACACAGCTCTGCTGGTCTCCTCTCTTCCTCAGACAGAGATGTTGTTTTCAGGCCATGGCACACTGCCAGGCTTAATAAGATGAAGCTATATTAAACAGCAATGCCAGGACCTTCCAACACTGTAACAAAGAGCTCAGTCATTCACAGTGAGTAACAAAGACGTCCATAGATAAAGTGAATGTGAGGGGGGAAAAACATCACATTGTCACAACTGAGCTAAAATGGCACCAGGACAGAAATAGAGCCTAAAAAGAAGAGCTCCTGCTAACAGCTGGTGGTTCACCTGGGATTCACCTGGCACCTACACAAGACCTTAATCCAGGGGTGAAGGGCCAAGCTCATTACTTACAGACACCAGACAGGCCAAACAGTAGTGGCTGGTTAATTCTGTGACATATACACAGTTTCATCTGATTTTGCATGCTTAGGTGAAAGGAAGTGGGTATTATACTTTATAAATAAAGACAGCCTGACATGAGAAATTAGTGTAGCAATTATTTGAGTAAAAGTCCTCCTAAATCCTGCTGCTTTGAGGATGATTCTGAGTCACTCTGTATCTTTTTTTTTTTTTTTTCTGGCAGCAGATTAATGACGTAGATCTATTAATGCTATTAGAGATCTACAGTAAAGAGCTTGTGTGTGTGTGTGTGTGTGTGTGTGTGTGTGTGTGTGTGTGTGTGTGTGTGTGTGTGTGTGTGTGTGTGTGTGTGTGTGTGTGTGTGTGTGTGTGTTAGTAAAGAAATCATGCTGCAATTATCTCCTGAATGAGGCTGTTATTTATTTAACAGAAGCCAAAATTAGATTTCCAGAGCAGTGAAAGTGAATATTCAGATCACATTTCACGCACAATCGACTGTTTTTCTGGGATTGTTCACAACTAGGGGTGTATCATCAGTGTATACAAAACACTTTTTAAAGCCCGAAAGATCATTGCAAGGCTCACTTTTTAGTGAAAAAGCAATGTTTACTGCTGAATTAATAATCTTATTACAGCATTTACAGACCTCATGATTGCGCCGTCTGATCTGTTCCTTAACTCCTTTCACATATTTAATATTAAAATGATGCAACATTTTCCTCTGTTTCTGCTCTTGCTGCAAATTTGATAACTGAGAAATGCATGAGGAGTGATATGTGCAACAGAGCAGATGCCGTTGGTGTCACGTGTTATGCCGGGGACCAGTGTAATGGAGCGAAGGGGGACTGGAGTCTTTATCCCTCTCCTTCTAGCAGCTTTTGCAATTGTCATTACAACCATCATCTAAAGCTTAACATCCTAAGTCCCTCATTTTTGCCTTTAAGAGATCTGGATCCATTGTGCAATCTATAGGGAGCAGAAGTTTAGAGGAAAAATTTTGTTACAGATTCAGATTCAGACAACTTTAATTATCCCACAAGGGGTAATTCATTTGTAGCTTCTCAGTGTATATGCATTCATACAGTCAGTCAACAACATAAATAAATAAATAATAATCAAGGAAACATATTTAAGCTGGCATGGGACAGATAGAGATGTTGGACATTATATTATAAGTAGCCTACAAATGCAAATCATAGAGCAAGATAAAAACGAGTTAAAATAAGATAAGAAAAAGATAAGAAAAAAATGATCTATGTAAAAACTTTAAAAACAATGAGAAAGCAGATAAGACAAAAAATAAATAACATCCTAAAGAAATAGTCATTTAAAGTGGGTGCAGTCTGTATTTAGGAGCTTAATAGCAGAGGGAATGAAGGACTTTGAGTAGTGATTAGTTTTCCTTTGGGCCACATTATAAGATCTGCCTGAAGGCATAAGAGAAAATTTATTTGATAGAACGTGATCTGGTTGGCTGATAATTATCTTTGCTTTTTGGGCTACTCGTTCCTTCCAGATTGTGCCCAGGTTCCTTTGGTTCTTTGGCTGTGGTGCAGTGTTGATGTTAAGAATAATATTTGGTAATCTTGAAGATGCATATACAAAAAGTAAAACCACTGTTTGCAGCACTCTTTTATCATAGTTACTTATACGTATACTTTAAGGTGTAACAGATCATGTAAACGTTGGAAAACATGAAAGTGTCACATTAATTGATAAAACTATGTGACAAAGTAAAAATGTAGTTCCTTGAAATACTTGTGACCTGATCATATTGTATTTTATGTGTTCTAAATGTAACTTTAACAAGCAAACAAGTGTGTCCTTTCACCATTTGAGGGGGGGGGGGGGGGGGGGGGGGGCATAAAAACAAAGCAAGAACTTATTCATTAAGAGAAAATGTAGCTGATTTGTTTTCATTGATTCTGCAAGCTAGTTGGAGCTGTGGATTTCAAATTGAATCCACAGTGATTATTTTAAAAAATGTAAAAGTAAATAGTATCCAAAAATATAAATAAATAAATAGAAAAAAAAACAATCAGAAAGTTGGAACATAGAAACTTTGCAAACAATCCAAAAAGAACATACAAACAAACTGTTAAATCATCGATGTAAACACTTCAACTGGTGCATCTTGATGCGTGTAGTTACTTAAAGCAGGCAGTAGAGGGCAGTGTAGGAGAACCAAGAGAATATCAGAAAGAAAGCGCGAAACAGGTCGAAGAAAAAAATACTAACAGCTACAAAAGACGGGGGGAGTGTACAAACCGAAACATGTCATATTTGGTAACAGTGAGTGTGATTTTATGGTGTGACTGAAAAAGAAGTCACAGTAGAGAAATCATTGAGTGACCTGCTGTGCACTCTGAGAGAGCAGAGCCTGATCACACTCAGCAGACTGTGAGCTCTGATGTCAATTCAAGGAGGTTTGTAACTCACTACATGCCAGTAAACTTTGGTCCCTTTGTTTTTAAGACAAGCATGAAGTAAAACGCTGTCTTCAAAATAAAGGTAAAATAAATCATCTTTGTCTCTAAGGGGCATGAAGAGTTTCAACAAGCTCTCTTGTGATTGTACATCACATACATGTTTTAAAAGCTATAAATCAAAACATAAAAACATATTTTACAGTGCATCCAAAATGCAGGGTGCAAACTTTGCGCTGTATGTAATCAACTGTGATGCATTTGCCCCGGGGTCAGTGGCAGATGTTAACTTGTGAAGTAGAATGATTTAATGCTCTTCAAAGAGGCATAGCAGCAGATCTAAGCTACCATAAAACTGGGAGCCTAATGTTGAGCAATGGGTGAAGCATGCTGAAACAATTAATGTGCCTTTCTGCAGGTTGCTCAAGCTTCTAACTTTTGCCAAGATTTCAGGTGAAAGGATCTCAGAGCCTGGCTGCACTCACATTTGAAAACCATGGCAAGAAGTAATCCCTGCTTTAACAGATTAGATTAATAAAAGCTTATCTGTTTGCTGTGGACTGCCAAAATAAGTGTCATCAGCACTGATTGATGGATCACTGCTGATAGAAAAGGCTCATTCAGCCACTTCACAGCCAAAAACATTACTAGGCCAGACTGAACTTCTAATTTCGACACATAAGTGGGCACAGCGACAAAATAATGAGTAAAAACAGACAGTATTCAAAATATTGAGGTAGCATTCTTCTGGATCGGGTGCAGCCCTGAAATACCTAACTATGATTGGCTGATGGGGTGGCCAATCCAATTTCAAGGGCCATAACCACCTCTGACCACCTTTCTGGATGCATCCCTTTTGTGCTGCATAAAAACTTGTGAATTCTTCCCCCCCAACAAGTGACAGCCTCATTTCCAGAGACCACGATAAATGCATCAGAGAGTGTTAAAGACCGCTGTGCCTACTTTTACAAAACAAATAATCAGACTTTATCCCTTTCAGTGGCATCCAAAGTGTGTTTCATCGTCTAATGAAGACTGAAAATTGCAACACGTCGAGCGAAAAAAGACATCCGCTGGTTAATTGAATCATCACGGCTGAGCAGGTTTGAGATTAATTCCACGTAAGGAGAAGATCAAAAGCGAGCTGGTTGAAGGGATGTCGAGGGGGATAAGAGCGCTGAGGCTTGTGGGATAATCCCATTAAAGAGCTGCACATTTATTCACACTGAGGATCCACAAATGTACAGTATGTAAAGGATTAGGGCTAAACAGTCAGAGAGAGCGGGGTCACAGTCGAAACCTATTTTAGAACATCACACTGTGTTTTTCTAAAGACTTTAATTATGATTTTGAGCAATAATCAGCCACTATGAAATCTGCTTCAGAGTTTGCCACTGGAACAGATTGGATTATAAATATGTGGATTATAAATAAGAAAAAATGCATGAGTCATTGCTTATGTTGATTGCAAAGGACATATTTATACATTGGATTAAACATACACATTTACCTTGTATACAAGTACACACATCTTATTACTGGGTTCATCAATGACATCATCTTTGATCATAATGCAAACATTCGCTCCATTATTAGATGTATCTTTATTTTATTTTGGAGGTCAATGTTTCCATGCCTGAGTTATCATTCCTGTTCATTACCTACAGACGATCATTTCTGCATCTACTTTAGACCACATTTCCTGACTGGAGGAAGTAATGATCTTCAATGAGTAAAATGGATGGACCCTGCCCTGGCATAAGAGTAAAAGAAAGTTTCAACGATGGGAAAGAAAGAGGCTCATATATACAGAGTTCTTCAGAAATCAGGACATTTACAAAGATGCTTTATCATGCATGTCATATTTATTTTTAAATTGTCAGGGGCATATAAACAGGAGAGACAGCAGATGTGTAAAACCTCTTGATATAAACCAAGATCAGCAGAGAGAAGGTTTGAAATGATTGCTCCTGCCAAGAAAAGGAATGCATCACAGATTTTTTTCCTGACAAACTGTTCAAAGAAAACATTTAAATCCTTCTTTATCAATAGTTCTTCACATAAATACACTCTGATCAAAGCTTATATAATCAGACATTAGATAAAATATTTGGATTTGAAATTATTTAATGATGCTTTTTGTCACACTGTTTTATATACACTAAAATGAATAATGAATCAGTGTGTGTGAGTCTGTGTTTGTGTGTAAGTCCAAGTTAGAGTGTGAGTGGTCTTATTCCATAGTGCAGAAGTTATTCAGGCTGTTCTCAGGGGTCTTGGGCAGCTCATGTTGTTCCAGTAATCGGTACTGGAAGGAAACATGGTTGATATAGTTCCCACTGGACACCAGCCTCACCACCGAGTTATCACAACCAATCTTCATCTGAGCTGGAGGGCCAAGGAGAAAAAAAAAACACTGATGTGATGCTGTACACTGGGAAAAAGACAGAGCACTGTTGTTTTGTAGCTAGCTTTTATTTCTCCTTTCTAACAGTCCTAAATAACTATGCCACAATGACCTAAAAAAGGGACCATCTGAAAAGACACTGATTATTTCTATTATCCGAAGTACCTCTTAAGCCACTGTGGGGTATCGGGCTTAAGAAGACTTCGAAAAAAAAATTCATTTATAAGATTTGGTTTGAGTTGTAGGTTTGAGACGATTTTTTGTCAGTACTTACACACAAACAGGACAAAAATAGCTTGGAGCAACTTTTACCCGAGAGGGTACCAGAATCAACACAACTTTTTTTCAGTAGAGCATGTTACACAAATGTTTGCTTTGCCTATGTCAACTCCTCTTCAGGTGGCGACGTAGAGACAATAAAAATCACAGCGACAATAATAGTTTGGAGGCAAACATTGTACTTGATCCCAAACAATACTACACAGGACTTCCAATTTCATTTTATATATAGATTAAAAAAAAACAAACAGGAAAAAGGGGTAGCCACACAGGCGCACCACTTACCGAAATACGCCTGCTACATATTAAAAAACACCGTTATTAGTGGCTTGATCAGAGTCAGCCTGGAGGGGTAGGGCAAAAGTTTCTGTCAGAGAAAACAAAGTACAACCTCGCTTCCTGATTGGAAGCATATTCTGAGCTGGGAAGTGATGCCTCCGTACGTAAAACTCTAAGCAACAATATTTTCATTACAATTTGTTCAGAAATTAAACTTGAAAACAGAAGTCAGTTTGGGCTAAGAGAGGCAAATTACTGTGAGTTTAGGGAAAGCACAGTTTAAATAAATAAATAAAAATATAAAGAATGAATTTATATACATACATATTTTGGACACAATTCTAAAGAACCAAGTTTAATCAAACAAGTTTTCGATGAGGTTTTGAGACTCACCAAGTCCAGTGAGGGAGAAACAGAGGTCAGCTACAGGAAACATCTTCGAGGTGTCGACTCCATTTCCCCCGAGCAGCTCCACATAGTCACCTGACCCTGAACAGCCTGACCACACCTGAGAAACAATCAGCAAACTTGATGAGGGCGGATTAAACCAAAGGGTTTGCATATGCAGTTATTGTGTGTGGGTTTTGTAAGTTATCATGTGGAGTTTTACCACTAGAGGCACAATAGAGAAATATTTCCATGAGCAGATGCACGAATGTCACATGTTTGATTTCCAGTGGTCTTTTAATGTAGGATATTCAGGAATGTTCTCCAGTTTCACATCAATATTCATAAAAGAGTCCAAGCTCCCTTTTGCAGAGTCTTAAACCTGATACTCTTTGACCCAGATGAATATTATTCATGATATGAGCTAAAGGTTGCTCAAGGTTAAATTCCCTCTTCATCCTGTTTTCTATATTCTCCCGTATCACTTCATCTTTAATCAAATAAGATTATACAAAGCCGCAAGAGTGCCTTTGAAATTCCATTAGATGACTTTGGGAAACATGAAAGTTCCTTTTTAACATTCAGAAATGTCAGATTGTTGTAACTGACCCAGTTCTTACAGTTTTACATAATGTCAGCACCTGGCAGCTGGTGTGAAACTCTCTGCCAACATCTTCAGAGTGATTGTGTTTTCTTCTGTCTTTCATCACATTCTAATAACGAGCTTACGGCCATTTAGAGTATTTGGATTATTTCCATTTTAAATATAGATGAGGTTCATCTTATCTTTTGATCTGATTTTTTTCAAAGTCACATTTTAAAGTCAGTTTGCAGCTGTTGAAATCAGCTGCAAATCAGATATTAATCAGCTATGAAATGTTTCCTGTAATGGGCTAAACTTTTCACTAATAGTTACAAATTGTGTTTAGGGTAGTGGCAGAATATATACTGGCATTGCCAATAAACTCTGAAACTTTGATTGGTTTCTTAGTGTTGATTGCTTATTTTTTAAAACCAAGGCACAGGAAATGTAACATTAATTAAACATACTGTATGTTTGGACTTTTCACTGTTTATGTTAGCACAAACACAGTACTATGCAGGTGTATAACCTTTAAAATGTTAGATGTTTTAACCTGGAATGCCTATACATGTAATAGTCATCCCCTTTTTCCTCTGCTTTGGTCTCCTCCAGTTCTGGTTCTTGGTAGAAGGCAAGCCCTCCCAGTTGTTATGACTGTGAGCCATATTTGTTTACTTATTGTGCGGATGGAGGAGCGCTGCTTTGTTTTGTTCTTTTTTTGTCCTCTCTGTCCACCTCTTTCTCTCCTCCTCTTTTTCGTTCTCCTCTTTGCCGTTCTCCTCTAGGTGGGGCCTGTGATTGGCTGAGGGGTGTGGGAATGCACCAGCTACTGATTGGAAGAGGACGTGACATGGTGGAGAGCGATTGGCTGGAGTCTTGGGACGGGGTTTTCAAAGGGGGCTTCGGCAGTTTGGACGCCGGCCCTCCTGCCCCACCAGCGCCATTCATTTGAAGCAGTTTTCGAGTGTTGTGTATATGTGTGTGTGCTCTCTATGAGCATAGATTAATGGCTTCTTGTTGAATTTAGATTTTTGAAATAGCAGTCTCGGTAAGTAAGGCAGAACAGCGCGGGGAGGGGATCAGTTTTCTCCTGTCTTTGCGTTCAGGGAGTAGGATTCAAGTTTTGTACGTTTTCTTTTTACTTCAGAAATAATGAGGTATTTTGATTTATCAGTGATTTTGTTTGTCTCTTTGTTCCTTTGCTGTGTCTCCCTGAGGTAAACCAAGGGTAAAAAAAAACTTTAAAAATAATTAAATTTTAGTTCAAAGACTGCATCTTGATTCCGTTTCCTTTCTCTGTTCCTGTGTTGAGATGTTCTGGTGGTGAGACAGGAGAGGTCACTTTGTTATTTCTCAGTGTCCCCGGACTGGGTCATAACACAGTGACTGACTGTCTGCTTATTAAAGCTGATCAGATTGTGTACAATGGATTTCAAGAGCTGCAGCTTGCAAAAGAAATAACAATATGAGTGTTGGGTCTGAGATCACATAAATGATCTGAAACTGTTCATGAAGATATACAGAGCATAATCCTGTAAACATTTATCCCTATTCATTTACACTGGTTATTATAACAATGTTAATGATAGGTGCGTCAATGTTTTGACATGCACATTTCTCTGCCCTACATTTCAAACAAAGTCCATACACCAAGGAATAGTTTATAAGCCACATGTCAAACAACAAGTGCAGCTGTGGAGTAATATGATTTTGAAACAGTCTTGTAGCTAACTCAGTTAAGCTGCAGAAGTATTTTTGTTGGGGGTCACACTAGACAAATTGTACAACAGCTTTATGAGGGTATCACATTTGAGGTTGTGCGTCTGTACTGAGCATCAGGATGGTTGTGTTTATTTTCCACTCCAAGACTGAGGTCTTGTGCATTAGCCTGAATCACAGACCTGATGATAAACAGAACACGAGCACTCTTTCATGTGTGATGCTGCCTAAATAGCTGTAATGAGGAAACCGTGATCTCTCGCGCTCTGCTTTACACGAGAGTGTAGCTGTTATTGCAGCTCCATCACCACCACTGTGTGTGTGTTTGTGTGTGTATGTGTGTGTGTGTATAAACACACTCACAAACAAACAGGCGTTTTCACTTTGCCTCATGAGACATTTTCCTGTAAGTCTAATCAGATTGCGTAACACCTGTCAGAGCAGGAAACTACTGACCAAAGTCTCAGTGTGGGTCTGCTAACTGTCTGCCAAACAGAACATTGATTTTGGGTCGTTTTTCACAACCCTGAATTATTCAAATGACAATATTTTCAGGAATTCACTGCCTGGCTGAGATACACAAATGATGGAAAAACATATCAATGTAAAGAAAACATGGGCTAGTTTTAACAAGTTTGAAATGAAAGGTTTCCATCCTGAAGACTGATAAAACTCACGCGTCTGTACAGTGACATTAAATCTATATCTGAAACCAAGTCCAGGAACAAACAGCTCATCTGGTTTAGACTTCACACTGATAGTTCACAGACAGATAAGTCACAGGAGGACTTCTGAATGTCTTCTACTGGCTTTATGATAAGTTTATTGACTATTCTTTGAGCTAAAGGTAAAGTGATGCAACAGTCCATCACCATCATTAAAGCTGATTTTATTTCAAACACTGAAATATTTGTGTAAAGAACTCAGACTTAATTCTCACCTCCTATAACTCAAAAAAATTACCAAGGAGCATTTTTGATTTAGCCTCTTTTTCTGGAACAATTTCTTCATCACAGACACTACAAACCTGTGAACATATGATGATGAGGAGGAGTTAAAACCCCCAAATTAGAGGGCAACTCCGTTTTTTTGACACCTGGACCTTATTTATAGGTGTGTGCATGCTCAAATACTCACTCAGACAAACATTGTGCAGCTCGGAGTCCTTCAGAAGTTATTTAGATCGAACCGATTTTAGCCGCACTTAACAGGGGCCACAGCAAGGGAGCTTCAGGGCTGGACACAATCTCTGCAAAATCGCCAATTTCTGCTATATTTTTTCATCCATCGCCAGTGTTATCACAAACACACTCCTCTTCTGTTGCTATAGGCGAACACTGTCCACAAGCGCACCACAAGTTCGCATTGAGTCGTGGACGTGCTCCTGTTTGTTGTTCTCGAGCCAGCTCTTCGTCTCTCTCCCTCTGCATCCTTCTTTCATAGAGCTCTTCGTCCGTGTACTCAGGCTCAAACCGGTAAGGACAACTGTTAAACGTTTGTTTACCAGGTCAGCTCTGGTCAGCTGACCCACCTGAAGATGGTAGAAGAGCTGACTTTATGATAACACTGGCGATGGATGAAAAAATATAGCTGAATTGAGCGATTTTGCAGAGATTATGTCCCGCACTGAAGCTCCCTTGCCGTGGCCCCCGCTAAGTGCGGCTAAAATCGGTTGGATCTAAATAACTTCGGAAGGACTCCGCGGTGCACGATGTTTGTCTGAGTGAGTATATGAGCATGCACACACCTATAAATAAGGTCCAGGTGTCAAAAATATGACATCCTATCTGTAGCCATGCCAGGTGCTGTCTGATTGGTCAGTAGCCTTTTGTGAATGGCCAAAATAAATCAGAGGTATTGGCAGATTATCAGAGGTCTGGAACAGTTTTTGCTTTGGTTGGGTTCATGCTTTGGTGAATAGAACTCCGAAAGGAGGCTGAATGATGGTTATCATGAGCTAAAACTTCACTGAATTTGCAGAGGATTGTTGGCATGTATATGACGGCCTATTATCTCTTTCTTCAATATAGTTTGTCAAACACATCAAGTTTCGGGCCAACATAGCTAAACCTGTGATCACTGCCTCTTTAAAAAGCGTTTTCCTCAGACAGCAGGGGTGCCAAAGCATCTCACCTGTGGGCTGAGCTCATTGCTTTTGGCCTGCCCCAGGCTCAGCTCCGTCAACCTGATCTCCACTGGGTAGATAATGGAGAAGCTGCAGTTCCTGCGCTGGTGTGGCATCACCATGGTGAAGCTGCCCTCTGGACTCTGGGACATGATGTTACAGGCTTCACACATGCACACACACAGACACACACACACACACATACACATACACACAGAGAAGAGGAGAGGTTTCAAATTAACAGTTCCCCATCAGCAGAGAAACTCATTACTGACACCTCATGTCACAAATTGGACATAATCAAGGCTGACTGCAGGGAGGGGACACAATTAGGTCTGAGCATGGAAATCCAATCCCAGTTCTGATGACAGAGATAAGAAAATAATGAAATTTGAATTGATAACAGTATGGTAGACTAGACAGGCACCAACAGGAGTCGGAACACTTCAGTCCTGTGGGCGTGTTGTTCATTTAGAGACGTTTTCATGGAAAAGGAGCATGCTGATCAAAGCTGAGAAGAGGAGATATATCATGGAGAGTGGCTTGTTTTGCAAGTTTTGCAAGACTTTAAGATTGGATTCACAAAATTTAGTTACTGCATGTACTCTGTGTGTATCTCTATAAATTAAAGAGCATAAAACAATACAAATAAATGTTTCTGTCCTACTTCATCAGTTAAAAACATTTTTACTGTTGCTTATTCAGGGTAATCATGTATCAGAGAACAGAGATATGCATTTGTTTGTGCAGTTTAAACAATGGCCAGCAGCCAACAGTAAATATTTACAAAAAGCCTCACACACTGGCCTGAGATTTATGTGCAACAGCTCATCTATTCAAACACTCCTGTTTTGTGTTTGTGTCTTTGTCTCACAGCTACATGTTTCTTGACACACCGTTAAAAGCGTCTTTGTCATGCATCTGGAAAACAGGTGCATCTCTCTCATTCAATCCCAACCTGTCACTCTCTGCCTTGACTCATGCTCAGAATACCATACACCAGTGCTCCCTCTAATCTAATTTATATGCCAGGCCTTGGTCCTGAACATTTCTTGTTTGTTACTTGCTGTTCGATTGTTTTAGCCCTCAAGTGACAAAAACAGGCAACGGAACTCACGGAAAGGGTTGTGTAATTTTCTGACAGTGAGGATAAAGCTGGTGTCAGCGCTGTGGACACGGAAAAAGACCATGGCGACGTTTTGTGAGGAGCGGCTGGAAGCTCCTTGTCCTGAGGAGGAGCAGTAATCTGTGTAGCGCTGGTGTAAAGGGAGTGGGTGGTCCTGCCTGCTGGGGAACTTGTCTCCTTTCAGCACCCAGCCGTCAAACATCTGGAGGAGAAAGACATGAGATGAAGTAAAGCATGAAAACTTTTTATCTTTAAAATATTCAATGAAAACAACCCTGTTGTTACTTCTAAAAAGGGCCAAACATTAGGAATCCATTAACATACAAGCATTAGGTTAGCACAATTGGCACTATTTGTGAAGAAGAAGAATATTGGCTTAAAGAGGTTGATATGCTGAATAGTAACAAACTATATGTTAAAGAAGTTTTCTTATTCTTTGTGGGAAAATCTTTAGAATTTACCTAAATTTCACCCGTTAAAGATTGATGATATACGAAATAGCCAATTAAAGTACAAGAAAACAAACATATTCTGATCTTTTCTTTATTTTCCACTTAGCTTACTTATGAGATAAACTGCACTATGTGCTTAATATTCTGTTAGACTATTTTTAATCTACTCCACATTCACTTGATATTTCAGTATTTCTGTTGTTTTGCTCTCTGGGATAAATGTAGATGAAATGACATTTGCACTAGCCAATAGAGCTGAGTCTGAAACACACACAACAAACTTGCTTCGAGCTCCATTGAGTCATGAGGAAAACAAAAAAATGAGAGAAAGCATTTCATTACATGCAAAATTAGATTACGCCCCAGAGTGCAGGATGATTCTACAACATGTTTGTTTTCTAGTTTATGACAAACTCTGATAGATGGTAAAGATATCTACAGAGGAACGTTGATATTTGTAACTGCTAAATGAAACACTAGTCCATAAGAGAAACTGGAGACAAGAAATATATGGTTGAAAATGCAAGTATTTTGATTTCACAGGAGCGTAAAGTGTCTTTTCTGAGGATATTAATTTAACAAGATTTACAGCACAATTCACGCATTTGGCATCATTAATTAAAACCATAATCCAACATGAATTTCTATAAGTAGCCTGTAAATCTTCTTAATAGAAATGGTGTGTTCTATATAGAAATGAAAAACAAATATGTAGCTGTTTGGTTTGGCTAACATCTTCAAAACACAGAAGATCGATGCAGGCTACACCTATAATAATCCTATAAACTGAGTTAATATGGTAATATGCTAAAGTTAACCTGTCCCATCTTCTCACTGCTATTCCTGTCACCACTTTGGCCCACACAGCTCAAAACAAGGATGTAACTGGCAGGCTTGGCTTCATAACTAAAGCCTCCTCTTCCCACACTTGCTCAGGGTAATGTGACCAATGCAGAGAGGATCCAGTGTGGTGTTTGGCCCTAGCCCTTAAACGCTGCCTTAACCCTGTTTGGCTCCATTTTAATCAACGCTGTAAGATGAAACAGAATTCAGGGTTTAACTTCCTGTCTCCCACTTGTGGAGGGGCGTTGATGTAGTGTGGGTGCTGTTTTCGGTGAGTGAAGCCAACCTTGATGAAGTCCCCGGCGCTGCAGTCAATGTTGACGTCAGAGAGCTCCAGGCTGATGACCTCACTGGGTTCAGCGATGATGAAAATTGCGCAGGCCAGCTCGGCCTGAGACGCCACAAAGGTGAACTGGCCCTCAGTGGCTAACATGTCCAGACATCCTTAAAAACACAAAAAAAACAATGGTTACAATCAGACTTCCTCAGATTTTAAGTAAAGGGTAAACTTCATTGTGTAGTCTGTTGGCTTTTATCATGAATTAAAATGTTGACAACCAATTTACAAGGGTTGTATTTAGTATTTTTTTGCAGCTATGAGGAAAAAAAGTCGATTAAATAAAAAAACACCTTCAAAATGATTTGGGTGACAATCAAACATTCCCACTGATTAAATATAGACTTTTTGCATCTTTCAAAATTTGTGAAATGAAACAGCATGGGAGAAAAATATGTATAAAATTCAAAGGCAGATCTTAGCTTCGAGGTCAAAAGCAGGTTTTTTTTGTTTGTTTGTTTTTGTCTTTATAGACAAGGGACGCACACAAAAGACTTGGAGGTGTGTTGGTAATTATATTTATGTTCACCATCAAAGTAAATGTCAAAAACCTGAGTATCTAACTGGAAAGCTATGTTGTTTTTTTTTGTTTGTTTGTTTTTATAAGAGCTTTTCACTGTTTTTATGTAATAAGTTGTTGGTGAAAAACTTAATGGTTATGCTTAAGGCTCTTCTGCATGCAGTTAAAGTGTTATGATGACTTATCAGATTCTGATTAATTGATGTAGTGGTTACTGACTCATAATATGTGAAGGTAAAATGTGGTCAGTGCAGTAGCAGTGAACTCTATGTTCCACAAGTTTATCACTTAAATCCTGTTAAGTGTTTACTTGCTGTTAGCTAGGTCTTTTAAAGTGTTGTGCCCAGTCAGCTGCTGAATAAATCCCTCATCTGGTGCAGGACTTACTGAGAGGTCGGCGGAAAACAAAGTCCTCTGTTTCTCTCTTCTGGTCCAGACTGAGCAGAGTAAATAATCCATCTGAAGCTTCGATGTCCTGAGTGAAAACACGACAGAGATGAGCGTCAAATGTTAGCTTCCGACTCCACCGGCTGAAACTTTTAAGAGTGCAGGTTAACCTGCCCTTAAACCAAGGGAAAGTAGAATTATTGATTTACTTATAAAGAACTCACCTCAATGTATCGGCTGAGCCCCGTCCGTGATGAGAGGGAGATGAGGAAGAGGAGGATCTGTGCGCACTGACACACGGACATGATGAAGAGCGTCTCTCGGTGCTTTCTGAGGCTGAGGAGAATAACTGCGCTGCCTGAGAGCTGCCAGCTTTTATAGCAGCTCAGACACACAGGCAGGCCTACATGAGGGGGTCACTGAATACACACAGAGGAGAAATCATGTGAAAGCCTGTCAGTCATACTGAACCAGGACAATAATACACACTCAGCTGTGCTGTAGCAAATCATCACCAAGTAGCTTATCTGAGGAAGAAAGAAGATCTGACTTCAGGAAAAAATTATGTGTTGTATCATGAATTGTTACATTTCATACAAGAGAAATTAAGCTACCATGAGTTTGTAAATTTTAAAGATAATATATTTCTAATCCGGTCTATTAAGTTTTGTAAATATGTAATAATTTGACATATTTAGAGTTATACTGACTTTAGAACATGTAGGCAGAAACATAAACACAACTGGAAACTAGCATTTTCTTTATTGTAGATGAAAACTGCCATAAAGAATGCCTTATTTAACACAAATTAATTATAACACACACTCATAAGTGTCACTGAGTACTGTCCTTATTAGTATGAGTATTAAACCTGACCTCCAGCAGCCAGCAGTATTCCTTAGAGGAGCCAGTAAAAGATTCTTCCTCTGCTTTCAACAGCTTTTCAACACATGGATTAACTGGTCTTCGGCAAGTTACCTCATGTCAATTCACCCTGTTTTTTCTCAACTTCTGATTCAGTGCACTGATTATCATTATGTCAGCAAGATAATGTTTTTTCGAAAAGTTTGTCTTGTTTTTCTGGATACTGGATTTCTTTTGGCTGCGAGTAATACGCTGAAGATTGTTGGCATGTTCTCAAAGTGACTCGAGATAATGTTTGTTATGACTTGGATCTTTAACCTTTATGTAAACTGATTGATTTACTGGCTGATTGATGGGTAAGTCTAATCAAACTCAAGGGGGGAATAGATAAAAGGATCCCAACATTGTGTACAAAGCTTCCAAGTGTCTTTGCCAACACTTGCCTGATGATCTGAGATGAAAATGTTGTGTGTTCAATGAAAACTGTGGGATCTTTGTGATTCCTCTCTTCAGTTTGACTTTTAAGCAAGCTCTTGCAGACATTTTTATATGTGTTTACCCTTTATTGTGTTTGACACAGATAAATACAGATACCATGTTTCTTTACTTCCATTCAGGAGGGAAACACAGTTACAAGTTTCTTGGTCGCACACAAAGATATTCACGTTATCAAACCTGGAAAGTTTTCTTTAAGTAATGAAGTATTGGAATTTTTCTGTACTTATAATGGAGCTGTAAAAATTTTGTCTCAGGCAATACTTTATCTCTACCCACAGATGCATCCACAGCCAAAGACTTTTGGTATGGGGGTGTTCTGGTGCCATGTGCTGTCAAACCATAAAAGTCCACTTAAACTTCAGCTCTGATCGTACACAGAGATTCAATCCATGTTGAGCCCAATAGAAGGGGACTGTACTGGCTGTGATGCAATCCTGAAAGTGAAGCTCACAGTCTGATCTTAGACATCACCTCTTCATCTCAACCCCACCTTGCTTAAGGTGCCTGTCCAAAACAATGCAATGCCCAGTGACAACAAAGTTTTTCTTTTTTTCTTCAATGGCTGGCGACATAGGAAGCTGAGGAGGAAGCTGAGTGACGCACCGCCTGAGTCTTTAATGACAGCCTTCAAACAAAACACATAACTGTAGAGCCTTATTAATTGGGGAAGATATAGTTTGGCTGCTGTGATGTTATTTGGTTTGTAGTGACATACTCAAAATTAATTTAAGTTAGACTTCCTGTGTAACCATGTGTGCCTTTGTTAAAAGGTCAAACTCCGAGTAACTGAGTGTAAGAGATGATGATCATTCTGTCATCTTTTATTCTGAAATTCTGACCCACAATTATCCTCATCTAATAATATCTGACATTTTTCGTCTTCTGGTGCTGAAGGACTATGACGCCAAACACCAAACTACAAACCAAAACTGACAAAACGATGATGAATTTAATGAAACATAATTTCAGCTTGTTGTTGTCTCAAGCTGCTGACCTATTCAAGGTATGCTACTTTCATTAAACAGGAAGTATCCATTGCCATGCTGTGTGTCTTACAAAGTGTGAGTGTGTTGCGAAGATGTCACAACACATTAGACAGAGTCTCGCTATGTGTGTACTTGGATAATATTGATGACGGCAGAGGAAAAGAGAAATTAGCAAAATGCTACACATAGTGTGTGTCTCTGTGTGTGTGTGTTTGTGCCACAAGTGCTTTTCCCTCAGCGGTTTCAAAAAGAGCTGCCATGTGTGTGATGTGGTGTTGTGATTCATACTTTTATGGTTCAGATCTAATTCATTAAATGAATCAATAGCTTTCAATGAACAGCAAACCCTACAGTCTTGTTAGACTGCTTTAAACAATGATCAGTTATATCAATTCACATTAAGCTGGCCTATTTACACAGTTAGTCATCCAATCTGAGATAATCTAGTCACATCTAACTCCCTATAACAGCCCTAAATCCAAACACACTTTCGCTGAAAATCCTTAATAAATGAATTCACACCCTACAGCAGCTTAGACATGAACTTTCTTTGAACTTAATATAAAAAATTTGCAGGCAAAATTCATCAACGTCAAACCACAAAGTGTTATTAAGATGCAATTGAAAGAATCAATGTGTGTCTGAACAAATTAGTGACATAAAAACACAACACATGCACATTTTATCAGCTTGTACGGTTATTATTTTAATGCAGAAAGTTCACACAGATTTTTGTTGAAGTGCTGTTAAAATATCAGAATAAAAGTTATATATGTCAGAGAATTAAATCAATGTGGAGAAGTCATTTCCTCATTACTGAAATAAGTACACCAGCAGCATACAAGTCAAAAGACTTCAGCACCATCTGCTGGCCAGTTTGGGAACTTGTTCTAATCTTTTAGGTTTAATGTGATTCATGTGATAAAAATATGCATCTGTTACCATTCACTGCAGTTTTCTTAAAAAAAAAAAAAAATAGCAGCTGAAAAAATAGGGTTTTCTGTGTGTTTCTGTGTGTTTCTCAGTGAGAGTGTGTGTGTGTGTGTATGTGTGTCTGATGATGGTCTCAGCTGTCCAGATGTTGCAGCCTCCTCTCCATGTGTTCCCAGTTAAATCACATTGATTGGTGAGTCCAGACGTTACTGTCTTAACCTTGCTTCATATCCCAGCATGCAACCTCCTACTGCACACCTGCTCCCTGGCAAAGATAGCACAATCAGCTAAGTATTTTTGCTTGACCGTACATTGTGTGTTGCCCCCCTCAAACTCACACAGACTTCTTGTGTGGATCTGTCCATCAACACAGCGGTCCAGCCCGGCTCTCCTCACTGCCTGACTGACCCATTCATCTCCTGCGGGGGCCGTAATGAGCCGACCCTCCCCGTTTGGACCGACCTGACAGAGAGAGATGACTTTAAAGCCTGCATAGATTTTCTTCCACGTCTCCTCCTCCCCATTCCTCTCCCCTGAAAGTGGTTAATTCAAAGTGCATTAATGAGGAGCGATGGATAACACACTCTTCTTTTAATTACCTTCCAGCGGAGTTCTTCAGGGGAGGCCTGGTGACTCCCATCTGATGCCGGCCTGTTTGTTTGGTTTGCTTTCTTCATAGAAAGTCTTTTATCTCATGCATTTGGCTGTCAGGATAAATAATAATGAAGCATTTGTAGGTCAGTAATACATACTGAAGGAAAAAACAGTCAGCATATAGCCTACAAAATCCAACTTTAAGAGAATCTTTTTGGTTGGATTTGACAAACTTTATTTTATTAGAATTTAAGAAGATACTTTACAGATAGATAAAATACTTTATTAATCCCTGTAGGGAAATTCGTGCCTTCTTGATATTGTTGAAAATATTCTTATTATGCCATTGCAAATGCCAAAAAGACAAAACCGTATAAGTTTTTCTTCCTCTTCCCAGTAATGCAAAACCACGTTGACAAAGTCAGCATCAATGATCCATAGTGAAAGTAGTTCTTTATGATATAATAATTACAAAGTGTAATGTGAAATAATTGTTCTGCAGCAGCAGGGAACCTCTCCCCTAAGATGCACAGTCAGACATTTTCACTCAACAGTTCAGGGAGTAAAAGGATCACTTAAAACTACACTCCAGTAAGACAATTGATGCAGTTTTTTTTTTTTTTTTTTTAAGTTACTTTTCTTTGTGCTCTCATTGCTTACTCATTACTAACTCACTCAAGCCTGATCCTAACCCTTGATTGATGTGACCTATCTACAAAAATACAAAACTAAATTAATTGAAAATTATAACTTCCACTCACACATACAGCAGGGCATCAACATCCTCTTTGCAGCTTGTGTCTTCAGTGAGTTTGTGACAGTTCCCTCTGAAGCATCTATGGCCCAGCTTTCAACATGGTTCACAGTGCAGACAGGTGGAGCTAGACATGGGACTGTTGACATGAAGACTGATGGGTTAACCTGTACCTAAAAGATAGAAGAAGAACCAGTGACCCACTTTCTAGATGGGACAGGTAACGGAACCGTAAATAATATGAGTATTTCTTTGTTCTTCTCTTTTTAAGTACTTAAATCTTTGGCAATTCACCAAATTAACTGGCCATTCATTCCTACACAGTTTGTTGGTTGGTATAGGAACGAACCATCTATCCATAAACTTAATTAAAGCAACGTATTCGGTTTCCAAATTCACACCTCATGTGAAGGTGAAGTTAGCATCCAACCATTTCATTGCTAACGTTGCCGTTAGCTAGAATTCCGTAGTCACGAGAGGTAAGCTAATGCTAGCTTTAGCTGTCTCCATGCTAACAGAAGTGTTGGTCAAGTAGCTGAATGAATGCCTAGCTGTTGATAAATGTTAGCTAATGGGTCATCAAGTGTGACGGTTACTCTGAAAAATGGACTGATGTTGCTCATGATTCACATTATCTTTACAGTTGCGCATCAATCATAAATAGTGAAATGATTAACTCAGATTTCATTTAATGATCATTAAAACAGCATTGTAACTTGAGACACAGCAGTATTTGAGCCTCCCAGCCTGAAATTATTAACCTAAAACTGCATCACTGAAGCTCAACTTTGACTGCTGTCTAAAGACTGTATTCTGCCTCTTTAACATACAGTTTAAACTGTCTTCTGTGTCGTAGTTCCTTCTCCTAGCTCTTTAAAGCTGCCCAGGTCTGGTGGGTGGGCCTGTGACACTCTGTAAATGTGTTCCTTCATCATTCAGCCACCACTGTGGTCTGGCCAGTCTCATCCAGACTAATAAACATTGATTAGCTTACATAATCAATGCACTCAATGACAATGATTCAGTGCACTGCATAAATGTATCGACTGCAATCAGCTATAAACAGCAGCCCTCTTTTTTCATGCATTTTCTGCTTTTTATTAGCTAGGTTCTGATGGAATAATAATTGTAAGAGTCTCCGCAGAGTTAACAGACATATTTCATTAAGTGATGCCGAGATGAGAGAAAAGTCTATTGACCATCTGTCTAATATTTTTAAATAAATAAATAAGTAATGGTATAAATGAATAGGAGCATTTTTGTAAAGCATGTGATCCTCCCGACAGCGACCAGCAGGTGGCAGTGTTTAGCCGCTGTTGGCTTCGAAACAGCTGAGCGGCTCTTTGTGGCTTCTTTTCCTCAAATGTTGCTTACTAAGTTATATATATGTATATATTTATCTATTCTTTGACCAAAATCAGGTGGGTGTCCTGAAAATGAGAAAAGATAAGACTTTTTATTCTTGAAATTCCATTACAATCAAGTGTCCTTAATAAGGAAATATAGTAGAAACTGCTGAATTTTCCAAACAGCTTTAATGTAATGTAAAACTTGTACAACACCTGCATTCAAGTACAGCACCTGGCATGACATCCAGCCGGTCAGACTGGATGATAAAAGTTTTTGGGGAATACCATCACACACCTATCTGCCAATAAAACACCTTTTAGGATCCAGAAATAGGCCATGTGATGGATCATCTTTCATTTAACAGTTAAACTCGATGAAAAAGTGCAGGAGGGGAACCCCAGCATGAGGCATGTAACTTTTCTACTCTTTGTTTCTGTGGTCATGCATGACCGGGTCATGTAATGAATGTTGATAAAGTAGAAAAGCGCGTTTAATCAGGACGGATCACTGTGCAGAGGTGGAGAATGTCAGCAAGAGCAGGCACAGCTGCTCAGTGAGAAATCCAATATTGACTGTCGGGATAAATGTCCTGCATATTCTCTCATGTGTCCCAAGGGCCGTGGTATTATGCCTCTCACGTTAGCGCTCCTAATTGGATTAAAAATGGCTTGTTATTGGGAGAAAAATGACTGAGAAAACTAGCATGATTATTGCCTCTCAACAATGTTGGCTCCCAGAGCTGAGGAGGTGAAATAATTGTCATGGATTTTGAAAATGTCAAAACGGCACAGTGCTGTTTGTTTTGAAAGAAGCAGATGCTTTGATTGATTGCGTTTTGAGATCAAAATGATGTGAGACAATCCAGACAAAACCACTAGATCATCAGAAATGTGAAATATCCAAACATGTCCTGCATTCATGGCGTTTCTTTGCAGAATTTGATGCATTTCTTCAAAACCACCTTCACTTTCTCTGTGTGTTTGTGCAGGTAGACATGCACTGTATGTGTGCAGGCATGGTGGTGAATACATGCATGAGCAGAATTGAAACAGACAAATCCATCAGAAATCCTCAGGGTTTTGGTTTGTGTACCGCCAGGAGCAGCCATTAACAGAAAATAAATGCCTGACGCCATAAAGCTGACAGTGTCTCATTCATACTGACACTCTGGCTAAATTAAACATAAAAGCACTGATAACATCATCATTAAATATTGATTTTAAGGATGGTTGAAACAGAAAACACATCCACATGTATTCTTTAGATGAGGCAATTTGGATGAGAGTCAAAGCAGAGTAAGCAGAGTGGTTAGAAATCTGGCAGATGAGGCGGCTTCCTCCAGAGAGAAAGATGGACAGAACAGAGGAAGATGAAAAAAGCAGAGGGAGAAAAAGAGAGAGGGGGTAGAGAGAGGTAAAAGATTGGAGTGTGTGTGTGTGTGTGTGTGTGTGTGTGTGTTGGGGGGGGGGGGGGGGGGGGGGTAGAAAGAGATTTAAGGCTGAGGCTCTGAGCAGATGTTAGTGTTGATGATGATGGATGCAGGTTGTTGAGATGCAGAGTTGTTATCATGAGAGGCACTCGCAGCCTCCTCACGGCACACTTTCCCCCCAGATGTCAGTGTGTGTGTGTGTGTGTGTGTGTGTGTGTTTGTGCATTTGTGTGTATCTGTGCATGTGTGTATGTTTGTGTAACACAACAGTGGAGAGGGAGGTGCTTAAATGAGCATGCCACATGCCCAGATTAGCTAATTCTACTTAGTCTTTGTTGTTTTTATGAAGTTGAGTTAAAAATTCTTTAATGCAGAAATTTACCTCCTTAGTCTAAACTTATACCCACTTAAGACATCACAACAGAAGGACAGAAGCAATACTTTACATAAAAGGAGTTAAGAGACTGATTGGCACAGATGAATCCAATGAACAACTATCTTTTACTCTCTTCTGTGCAGACAGTGAAATATAGCTTCTTTCAGGGGTCTAGACAGAGTTAATTTAAAGATTTTTCACCTTTAACCAAAAAACTGGAGGTTTATTCTTTTGCATTAAACCAAGTATCACTAGGTGACCACATACATCCCTGCAGTCATCTGAATTCATCGGAAAGAAACATACATAGGCAGCAGGTGGTGTGTGTGTGTGTGTGTGTGTGTGTGTGTGTGTGTGTGTGTGTGCGTGTGTGTGTGTGTGTGTGTGTGTGTGTGTGTGTGTGTGTGTGTGTGTGTGTGTGTGTGTGTGGTGCATGCTGAGTGGTAACCTGCTCCACTCTCAAACCAGATAAAAGGTGCAGGACAGAAACACGTCGGTAATTGATTGCTAATTAGTTCTTTTGTTGTCTTCCATTGTGTCCTGACAGAGCTTTGCCCCTGGCTGTCTATTCAAACACACAGACACAGACACACACAGACACACACACACACACACACACACACACACGCACGCTCACATTCTACATCCTCTCACAGAATAAAAAAGAGGAGGAAAGAAAAGAACGACAGGCATCGCACGTCTATAAAGAGACTGACTGGTGTTAACTAAGCAGGCATTGTTCATTTACTTACATGCTGTAAAATTTGTGATATGGCTGATCCTAACACTAGATTTAACATACATAAAGCACTGAATAGTTACACACTATGCAGATATGAGCTTAAAATCATTGATTTTTCAAAAGACAATTGTAGAGTTTTACAAAATTTATTTCAGCTTCATTTATGGAAAACTGATAATGGTATGATCTTGACAATTTCTATTTTTTGTGTTTTCGTCCAAGTTGTTTTTCTTATTTTTGCCTTGATTTCTATAAAATGTTTTAAACTTGTAGTTATTTTTCTTTAGATATAAATAATTTCAATCAAGTCCAAAAATTGTGAATTAAAGACATGTTGTATAGAAATGGCAGATTCCATACAGTATGATTGTTATGTTGATATTTTTCAGGCACAAGATTTTGACTTGTGAGCAAAGATACATTTGATTGTGTGAACTAAAGAAGTTTTGGGAAAAAAATAGTAACATGCACAAGAGATTAATGTGTTGTGGTCATGACTTATATTTGTTGAGGGAGATAAATTATTCCGTAAGATATAGGGACAAGATAAATTTTCTTAGAAAAAGAGGATGAGTTATGGGATAACTTGCACACACAAGATAATAAGATAGTAACTTTTGCCCAGAAGAGAACATGTGCCCATGAATGTAATATTTTTCGAACAAGATAAGTTATGTGGTAACCTGCATGCACATCAAAGTTACACCGAGTGCACAAGATAAGTCCTGTGCACAAGATAGTAACTTTTGTGCCCAAAACATTAATCCGACATTGGACATGCGCACAAGATGAATATTTGTTAAACACGATAAGAGTTCCATAGTAATTTGTACAGGCAAGAAATTATACTGTGGATACAACATAATAAGTCCTGCGCACAAGATAGTAACTTAGATAGTAACACACATGATTGATATATTGTGTGAATAAGATACCAACAGAAGATAAATTTTGTGCAAAATTTAATCATACTTTGCCCACAAGTTTATAAACTCTGTGCGGAGGATAGTTACTTATGCACACAAGATAAACACAGTATATTGTGTGATCAAGATAACAGCTTGTGTGTACAAGAAAATAAGTACTCCCCTTCAATGGACTTAAGTAGTTCTGTTTAAATTTTACACATTTATTTATTTTTCTTAAGTGGAGAGGAATGTTGATAAAGGCCAATGCAGACTTGGACCACAACAAAGAACCAAAATGAGAAAAGCTTGAATCCAGGTATGATTCTATGATAAAGGATGAAATGATTAATTCCCTTCTTTATGTGTCCAGCTGCATTCTGTTGTACAGTATGTGTCACAGCAGACTATATGCCATCTCCACTAAGTTGCCGTCCCCACATCTCTCTCCCTCTCTCATCAGTGCATGAGAAATTACCTAATGAGGAATGGGTCGCACATTTCCACAAACTCATTAACCCGCGAGCGAGTGAGACTAATTGCACCGTTTGGGTAATGTGATTTCACATCTGTTACTGCAGCCCAGGACACAGTATAGTCAGCACAGGGCCTGAATCTGGTGGGCTGAGCCACATATAGAGCTACATTTAACAGGAGAACACAGAAACACTCAGGGGCTTCCACTGCAGCAGCTCCAGTCTGAAAGGGTGGAGCTGCAGTCAGTTGGCCTGGTGTTGTGATGTTTGATAAACTGTTGTAATATAGTGTTGTATCATTAGAGTCTTCCACAAGAGAGGTGAGTCGCCCATATTCAGTCTGGGAAAATTATAGTCTTGGCCTTGGGATTGGGCGGGTATGACAGATTAGTGTCCATCATGACACAAATATTCTTTAAAGTAAAGAAAAGTGTTATTGATTTGCTTTTTCTGTTGGTTTCCCAAAAGATCCCTGTTTACAATAAATTCATCATTCAGATTAAGACAATTAACTCACTGTTTTCCTCAAATGTATAGTTGTTCTAGCATCAACTTTCTTTCCAGATATGAAGTTTACCAACTCCAGTGGTCAATAGGTAGAAACAACAAACCCTTTTAAACATTTGATGTCATGTTTCAAATTCAGATTAAGATGGATTAACTGGGGTTGTACAGGCCAGAACCCATTGGCCAGTTCTGGGTTGTGAAGTGGGGATGCAGATTGCCACTCATATATTTTCACAACTACAAAACATTTGAAAGTGCTGTGCAGTAAACCCCCATACAAAGAGATCTGATGCAAACAATCATGGCCACACAAAAAATGTGGAGATCTCTAACTGCAAACACTCAACATTCAGTTTGAAACAACTCTAAAGCTATTTAACATAGAGATTATACTTTTACTTACTGTAAAGTTTTCCTAAATTGGTTTGCTGTGATAATGTTTTATAACATTGTAAATAAATAACACAGTGTTTTGGCCTGTTTTGATCAGTGTGTGAATGTAGTCATTGTGATATCTGTGCTGTGCTTCTGCATCACGCATCCGTCAACAGCATAGAAGTATAAATACATTTTTTTAGAAGCATGTTGAAAAACTTGGGGTTATTTTAATTTGAGTTTATTGTGTATAACATAAACATAAGGTTTCACACTCCCTTGTACACACTCCTTCACACAAATGTGAAGCACACAGAGGAATAAATGATTTTTTCAGGGTCTTGACTTGGGTTGGTATTTTCAATAATTCACTAAATTACTGCAAACAAATTTATGTTAATAAAAAAGGTGGGAACCAACTGTTTAATATGGGAAAGTAATATACTTTTGTTAATTATGATTAATCTTTTGTTTAACCCCCCAGCATTGTTACAGAAAGTCCAATTAGAAGTTTACAGGCAGAGGGACTGCTTATGCTAATGCCATATCTCATCAATTAGCATCCCGTGACCGTAAATTGGCCTCAGCGCTGACAGCGAGATGAGGTTAACACGCTGAGGAATCTGAGCTGCTGTGATTTCAGGCTGCAGTTGACACTTATAATCTTTGACACACACACACACACACACACACACACACACACACACACACACACACACACACACACACACACAGACACAGACACACAGACACACACACACACACACACACACACACACACACACACACACACACACGATAAGGTCTGCTCACTTTCATAATGAAGAAAATGTTATTTACTTTTCTGGAGTTGAGTTTACTGACTTGACCTCTCAAATTAGCATAATTTTAAAGTTAAGTAACCCAAACAATGTGGTTCTTATTAAGGAACTGATGGACAAGATTTTTATTTTTATTTTCAAATTACAGCCAGAAAAGGCCAAAAAGCTAAGCTGTTCACGAAAAATACTAATCTTTGTGTTATGTGCGTAAAAAAAAAAAAAAAACACTTCAGGATGATGTGTTAGTTTGGATTCATACTTTCTTGTAAGTGCAAACCATCACATTAAAGATGTAATTCCTAGATAATCATCCTATTTATTTGTTTTCTTAAAGAGACTTTACAGTTTACAGTTTTACAGCCACTACAGAAATATGATGACAACAAAATATTATTTCCTGCCCTTTCTCCCACAATTCCTTTAAAATCAGTCTCTAAACAATGTGGTTGATTTTTTTTTTTTTTTTTGATTTGAAAGGTATTTTGAACAATGCCTGATGTGTTTTTTTTCTTTGTTGGGGTACAGACTGATCAGTGCAAGACATCTCCCTCAATATGTGCTGTTTCTGCTCTACAAGAAGACTGCAGGTAAATCCAGTCAAATTTTACCAAGGCTATTTCTCTACAATGTGAAGACACTTTATGTGCCTCTATGTGCCTTTTTATGTGCATGTGCATGCAAACCATTTTTGTTTTTAAAAGTTTTAGACATATCACAGAAGTACCAAATGCACCAAACCAAATACTCGTGCAAAAAGCCAGAAATTCTAAAAACTTACCAGAAAAATCATCAGCGACTTGACTTAAAATTAGATGGTTATCAAATCACCTAAATGGTTCTGCTGATGAACTGTTAAACTACAATCTTCAGGTTTGCTAATGTGCATCAGACAAAGTTGCAGCCTGGATACAGGCTCTTAGGACAACTGATAGACTGAGCAGTCTGTTTCACCTCCTCGAGCAAACCTCAGCACATATGACACAGAGTTAATTTCTGCTGCAACCAGTGGACGGTATCATTTCAGCTTCACAGGATCTAAGATTATTGCAGCCAACCCTAGCCTTAAAATCACAGCTGTAGAATCAGAGATATAGGTGATGGTAGACATGGACTCAAGCAGGCCTATGATCTCTATCCAATCCTCTCAGTGGGATGACCGTCATGGTTAAAAGCAGTGACCGTCACATCACAGACACTGACATCTTTACTGCTGCTGTCTGCCACCATGAGACCAGTCACCCTGCAGAGGCCCTTTAACCCTGTTACCTCATACACGCAGGAAATGAATAAATATCTATATATACAGTAGGTCACTGAGCAATGACTGCAAACCAATCTACTGTATCAGTTGAGGGGAAAAGTTTTTTTTTTAAATTGTAGGAGTATATTATGTGCTATGAGCTTGGAAAACTGACATGTAAAGGTGCAATTTCATTAGATATAATGTAGAAATAAAGAAATTCCCACAAAATGAAATATTAACAACCTACAACAATAAGTCAGCTTGGTCACTTGTTTTTTATGTGGCTTCAGTAGACATGAATCATTCTTGGTGTTGACATTCTTGAAAATTACTTTTATTTGTTTGTTCATTTTAAATTGGTACAAACCCGTCAATGTGGTGCATGTAAGATCAAACATTTAAGAAATGTGTAAGTAATAGCACATACAATAAGTTAAAACATGTCACAAAAAAGACCAGCGGGTACATAGCAAGAATGTTTTCTCTACACAAAACATCCTAAAACAGAGTAGGCCTACTGAGAGATTATTGTTTTTCCTCTTTTGATTTGATGCAGTCGACAGAGAGGTCCTCTAGTACCTCTTCAATCTGAGTGGGCACCGTTTGCTCCCCAAATCGTCCAAGCGTTTAATTCCACGTGCACAGAGCATGCCTGAGACCCGCGTCAATATGCCCACAGCAGTATGGTGCGCGTGGTAGGCTGTATACCCCATCTCATAAATAACCGTTTGACATAACACAACTTCACCTGAACACAATAACGTGTGCGTAACGACGCACACGGTGAAAACGTAAATACGACGATTGTTTGGCTCTCAGTAATTAGGGCCTTTAGTCTAGAGATCATTACAATAGTATTCATCAATAGTTGATAAAATCCTTTTGAATTAACAAGATAAATAACCCCAAACCCAAGTTATTCCCCTCGTTAGTCCATCAGTGTTGTCCCTCTTTACGCCTAGTTAAAGTCGCATTCAGTCTCCATTTTCTCACTTTTCAGGCCTGATTGGCTTGCTCGTTTTGATCTACACAGTGGGAATAAAAACAGAGAAAGAAGGGGACCTATAGGAGAGGGAGGTGAAGGGGTGTTTCTGAAAAGTCACTAAGTGAAACTCATGGACACTGTGTGCTCCAGCGCTTTGCGCCGCAGTGACGCGATGCTTGTCCCTCTCCACATGTCACTGTCCGGGGAGCTACACAGCTGCGGGGAGCCCGATACGTTCGTTGGGCCAGAGAGAGAGGCCGACATTCCGGGGAAAGGCGACTGGTAGAGGTGGGACTGCAGGCCGGAACCGTTGGAGGACAGGCCGTTGGAGAGACCCATGGAATTCGGTGGCGGTCCCGGACCCAGGCTGCACTGTGACAGTGACTGGTGCATGCCCGGCTGACGACCAAGGGCTGGAGGGAGCTGAAGCTGGGACACCCCCGGCATCCCCGTGGCCCAGCGAGAGTCGTTGGCGTGGAAGGAGCACAGGCTGTTCTCCATAGCGGCCGCAGCGGAGAACTGAGGCAGGCCCGGTGTGGGGAGCAGAGTCCCTGGGGCGCGGAAAACGTTGGTGGTCTTCTTCCTCTTCTTCCACTTAGCGCGTCTATTCTGGAACCAAACCTGCGAACAGAGAAGCACCGTAAGCTTCAGGAGAACAGACAGAGGTACGATGCCTTGGGCCAAATTCTACTTCTTTAAATTGAGCAGTCATGAGGATTACAGCATACCCCTACAGAGTGTAAGCATGCAGACGATTATTTCAGTACAACCCCACTGTTCAAGACAAACTATGGGGCCACAACAGAAACTGAGGCCTGTAGAAATTTAAAACAACAAAACACACAAGGACACACACATGAATTCAATTTTTTGCCAGCAGGATCAGAAACGTACACTGCACGGTGACTGGGACGCACGACCTTCGAGAGTGTTTATCAGCAGAAGGCAAATTCGCTACCTACTATGTACTCTGGTCTAAATCTAATATTTAACTACGTGACCACTGATGAATTACAGACCATGTGAAACTAACAACGAACCCACAGCAATTTACCCAAAATATTGATAAAATAGAGTGTGCAACAGTCTGATACCCAGATTTCTGAAATAACAGTATCGAATAGGCGTGATAATTTACTCTGCAATACTAAAGCCTTGAAAGATCTAAATGAGGTTTTTGTACGTGCAAATATTTGGTTAAATATATTTCAAACACATTGTGTTATCTTGAACAATCGAAATGTCAGAATTTTATCAATATTGGTTTAATGAAAAGCAAATTACAGAGGGCACTTTGTGGAGAAAGCCAGCACTGTGGGTTTATTTTTGGCTGTTTCACAGCAGTGGGTGAACTAATTAGTCCTTCTAACATTTAATTAAAAGGGAAAATGAATAGGCTACTCGTCCAAAATGTTAATGATACTTCAATACAAACAGCCATTGTTAAGTACACATTCTACGGGAAAACAGCCCGGGGCCCACAGTGTCTTATAACCTGCAAGCTCGCGTTAGGATACTTGCCCACGTTCACAGTTTTTAAGGCACGCGTGTCCGTCCCTGTTGGTCTCTAAAGATTTCATCATCTTTGGGCGTGATTAATGCGCGCGCGAGGCCGTGAGTCGATGCCTCCGTATTAAAAGTGAAATCTCGCTCTCATTCTGCTCAGCCATCCGTGAAACGTCGCCCAAACCCATTACACTCAGGGGAAAGAAAATGCAATTTCTCATTCCATTAAAAAAGTACAATATATTCTTGAGTCCTATTAAGACGTCGCTGATAGAGCGTTTTAGAAACAGAGAGGCTGTGAAGGCACGCACGCACACAAACACGCCCACACAGGTCTGCACCTGTACGGCCTGCAGTAATATTTACCAACAGCGCGCGAGCCGAGCCGAGCTGAACTGAGCTGTTAGCTGCTGCACGAGGCTGAATAAAGGGTTGATTATTAAGGTGACTGATGATGAAACTGCTTTTATTACTTTCACTGGGATCATTTGCATGAGTTTCACATCACTGCTTAATAACCCGTTCAGTGTTATAAATAAGACTAAAATTGGTTGATAATGTCTTCGGTTTATGAGAGCCTGGTGTGTTCCTGTGTATATTTGAAAAAAGTGTTGCAATTGTTTTAAGGCGATTTGTGATTGATTGGGAATTGAAAAAATAAATGGATCTCTCTTTTTCAATTTGAGCTTCGTATGTAAAAGTATGGGCGATGAATTCCCCTATGGTTCTGATAAAACAGTCGCCATATTTTCAAAGCTGTTTTACAGATACACTGTTAGTTTAAGGCAATATTTCCGCCAAGTGAATTTCTTTTAGTATTTGTTTTATTTAAAAATTAAGGAAGCCTAATTATCGAGTCTGTAAAACACCAGTGTGGTAAAATAAACATTTTAAAAAAGAAAAACAAAAAATACAGAAATAATAAATAAATAAACAGGAAAATATTAACTTCTTTTTTTTTTAATCTCGATCCTGAATTTTATTTCCGCGTTTATTTCTTGCAGGTGGCTCGGGTTATTATTTAGCCTACAAATTTTATGAATAAAGCCACCTGATTATCAAGAGCTGTTGGCCTTTGTCTGCTCATTAAACGGTTTCAGCACCTTGGACAGAGCTCTTAACACGGCTCCCGGTATCTAATATTACATTTGCAAGTTAAATGTAGAAATGATGGAATTCTCCCTTTACATTTTTTGAACAAGACTCTGAAATATTGGAATGTTTTGCACAAGGCACGCTATTATTTCCTACAGCAACATGTTCTATCATCTAAGGTAACATTCAGTCTACGGAGCTTTCGACACAGCTATAAATGAAACGTTTTGATGATATTCCATCATAGTAAACTCCACTTTGGGCGCACGTTTATCGTTTATCTTAAGGTGAACGCCTAACGGTCAAAATAATTTTTGAAAGACCAGTTCCTGAAACTATACGAACTCAAAAGTGGCCACACTACCTCAACTCATAGGTGGTAACTAGTTTGATTTCGACAGATTTCTCAACATATCCATGATGGTGAGAGGCTCACACGATCAAATCTGGATTAGAACCACACCCCACCATGCCAGTGTCTGCCTCCTGTAAATTCGCCACACCGCACTAGTGTTTACCTGAACTCTGGACTCAGTGAGGCCGATCCTCAGCGCCAGTTCCTCCCTCATGAAGATATCGGGGTAGTGAGTTTTGGCAAAGCTGCGCTCCAGCTCGTTGAGCTGCGCAGGGGTAAAGCGCGTTCTGTGCCGCTTCTGTTTCTGGCTGGAGGTCTGACTGGAGCTCTGCTGCGGCTGCTGCTGCTGCTGCTTCTCTGGCTCCTTCCCGTTTACCGGCATACCGCCTGAGTTCGATCCCACAGAGGAGATATCTTCACCCGGCAGCAGAGTGGTTCCCTCCACGGAATCTGAACCAGGGGCCATGTCTCCCGGATGCCCCTGGTCCGGCACTCCGCCACCCAGCCGGCACTTCAGAGCCTCTCTGTGCCCGAGTAACTCTGCAGCATCCTTCATCCCTGAGAGGATGAGGAGAAAAGTGAACACAGGGAGAACTCGAAGCGCAGCATCTTAAAATCAGAGTTACATGCTGTAAATCTGCCTCAGTTAAAGTCATGATGAATCAAAATATACAACAAATGAACAGCTTTGGTGGCGCAAACCGCAACATCTATTCGATTAAGATTATTAAAGAATAGCTTTAGGAAACGATAAAGAATTTAGCTGTTGACACAATCAAACACAAGGTCTATCCATCACTTCACAAGGTAGAATAAGAAGTTGAAGTCTTACACTGGAGTTTAGGGCCGGAGTTTAGTGATGATAACTCACCGAGCCGAGCATCCAGGAGGTCGGCGTGAGAGAGCATGGCGTACCGCTCCAGGGCGAACAGCGCTCCAAAAAAATCCCACAACTTTGGGTCAATTTAAAAAGTATATATGGTCTAAATGAACGAAAATTCGGTTTGTGGTTAAAAAAGGAGGTCCCTTGCATTATAATGTCCTTTAGGGCGACGGGGAGGCGCTTATTAGTTGAAAGAACCCGTGAGCTTCCTCAAATAAGAGCCAATCAGAGCGGGAGCCTGGAAATGTCAGCGACGTGACTCCCCCCTCTTTTTTTCTACACTTTTACGCACGCACCTTTGCATGCGCGCGCAGACCCAAACGCGCACGGAAACACTACAATTCAATTCAATCCTGTGCCTTCCCGTCCTCTGATTTATTAGCTTTTCATGCTTAAATTATTCCACGTTAAACATCTTAATGTGTTTGTTTAATCTCTTATATTCGGCGCCATGACAGGACTGTAGTTTGTAGATGGATAAACGTGTAAAGTAACGCAGGTGAGCTCTTGTTTTCTTTGGCGAGGATATGTAGGACTTTACAATTACTTCAGCCAGAAAACGCACAGCCATTAAGTAATTAAGCATATCAAAATCTCAATTTTCAAACCGCTGGACTGTGTCAATGAGCCTGTTTACAAAGATTAACCAGAAAGGGAGGATTAATTTCCCAAATTAACGAAAAATCCATAAAATTAAGACGATTTTCAAGCTTATTACCGAAAGTAAATAGTGCATTTTTTCCGGTTGAGAAAGGAGCAGATGAGAGATCAGAATCTGGATTTAAGTCATAAATGGAAAGAAATGTAAGAGATGAGAAGCCTTGTAGGACCAGGCCTCCATCCAGCACCCCTGAGCCCATCTTTCCCCCCGTCCTTGGATCACAAACAAAACGAATATCGCTCCCATTCCCCACTGGCAGGTGATTTGTGGAGACAAATGGAGGAAATAAATAAATAAACGAGTACAGATGGATTTAAGCTGTGTTAGTGATCGGCCGCTTTAACTCCCATCGACTTTTCATCAAGGCGCGCGCAATTAAAGGTATTTAGGCCTGTTTGGCTCCCACAGAATCAGACGTGGTGGACCCTAAACGATTGTGCCCCTCTAGCAGAGGTCCATAAGTAGGTCTATTATACAATTAACAGGACAGCCATTGATCTACTCCTCCAGACAGTGCTGGTTAGAGGGGGCTTTTGGCAGATGTCAGGGTGAGTCCACTGAATAGACCACCGCCTGGGACTAAATGGGATTCTCTGCAGCCGCACAAAGGAGGCGTCCGAGCGAAGACTCCTCTCTCCCTCTCCTCCTCCTGCAGCTCATCCTTTATGCTCCTCAGCTGCAATCTGCCGGGACACAGGGAAGGAACGACTACGTGTGGCACAGTGTGAAAACTTAAGGAAATGGACCGGAGCATGGTCCTCTGAGAGGAGGGGAGCTGGGAGCAGATCCCAGAGGGTCAAGGGAAAGAAAGCAACAGCACCATAGCAGCAGCAGCAGCAGCAGGCAGCAGCAGAATCTGGACTTGTGTTGTTGTGAAGTGTAAACTAGCAGGGAGGAGAAGGGGTGACTGTGTTGGTCGGCCAAGTCTGCGAATGTGAAAGGTTTGAGTCTGCAGTGGAAACACGGTCTGTATACTTGGGGAGGTTTTGGATGTCCAGTGAGTGCAGGAAAACAAAACGTGGAATGAGGGGAAAAAACTGCAGGATTTTTCCTAAAATAAAGTATTTATTTTGTATCAATAGGTAATGGGATTTTATTTATTATACTATTAATATAAATGTACAATAATCTATAACTACAAACAAGTAAATGATTTAGATTACAGTCAGTACCTGAGTCAAGGCAAACTATTCTTTGATTGACAGGCTCTTATTTGATACAACTGTACTTTTGTTTTAACCCCAACAAAAATAATTATATATATATATATATATATATATATATATATATATATATATATATATATATATATATATATATAAACATCAAAACCATTAAGCATTGTCGAATAAATTATTTACTCTTTTGTGTTTATTGGCTAAATTATTGTGAATTCGATTCCAGTTTTTAAAATATATTTTTTTATATATATCTTTAAATTTGTTGTTTTAGTTTGTTAATCTGTTGATAAACCTCTTTTATGTAAACATTCATGTTTTGGCGAAAAATGAATACAAGAAAAACGACAACAAGAGGATGTAGAGTAACTGGAATTTTAGTTTATATTGCTGAATGCTTTAAAAGACATACTGAATAAACTAATGCTGAATTTATACAATAAATTAACTAACATGAAGAGTGGGTAAGGAACGCGCGTAAATACAAGGTCTCAGGCACGTGCGTGAATTCAAAACCTGCAGTTGTTTCTGACAGCCTGCTCATCCTCAACCCTCCATGATAAATATTGATATTGGGTTGTGTTGCAGTGAAAACATTCTGATAGCACATCTCCCCTCAGCTGTCCGTTCCTCCTGCTCTAACTTCTCCTTGTAATAAGAGGAGCCCACATGAAATGGGTCTATGTCTCACTCAGCCTCCCTAACTGGACCGCATCAATCTTCCCGCAGTGAAAACACACTCACACACAATCCTCGCGGGTTAATGCGGCGCATCTGAGTGCGGAACGGCTGTTTACACGCGAGGAGACACTTTTAATGGAAGCGCACCAAAAACAAATGCAATTTTGTAGAGCAATTTCAGAGATCAAGAATTCCGTGTCCGCCCTCTCCGCGCTTTTTTAGCAATCAAGGTGCGTTAAATCCATTGCTCATATGTGGGCCTTTGCAGAACAGGTTAAAATAACACAAGAGACAAAACAATGCACGTGCAGAAATAAGATCTCTTACAGCCAAAACACGTGGTTTCTTATGTTTCAGGCCTATTGCAGCGCCTGGTAGGCATCTACATTCACCCAGTTATAGAAATCTAAAAGGAAAATCGATTTTCCAATGAGCAGAAACGGCTCTCTAACAGAATCACACAGTTTTTGTGCAGCTGATTTGATGACAGGTGGAGGAATAAGAAGCAGATCTATGACTGTGCTGTATCCGAGCAAGAGAGATGCAGCGAGGAGAACCACAGGCAGGCAAACCCATTACAAGCTCCCCCTCTCCGGACACCCAGCACTGCTGCACCACCCTGCGCATCTCATGCCCCAATTAGAGCCCCTGCCCTCCGCCTGCTCTCCGCCTGCTCTCCGTTACCGCGTGATCTGCTGCACGGAGCGGTAATCACGGCTTTCAAATAAAATAATCAGCAAAGAAGAGCCATTTCCTTAATGAGGAGGAAGAGGCGTGTGTCACGGAGGGTGTGTGTGTGTGCGTGTGTGTGTGTGTGTGTGTGTGTGTGTGTGTGTGTGTGTGTGTGTGTGTGTGTGTGTGTGTGTGTGAGTTCGGTGGTAGTTGGAAGGTTATTAAAATAGCAATGAAAGTCACAATAGGTGTCATTAACAGAGTGGTGCTCAGAGCCTCAGCAGCTTTAAAACTGTCTCATTACTGCTGCTGTTAATATTGACCCCACGCTCAGGTGTGCTTGTGTTCAGGATGCTCTTTCAGCTGGAATCAAGAGAAACAGCATGTGGGAACTACCTTGGGGTAAGGATAGATGTAAAGTGGTTCATCAACATTAAGATCAGAAAAACTTGTATATCAAATTAAATCAAAATAAATCATAGTTAAAAAAATAATCAAGGTTTAAGTATGCTGCAACTACACCATGCATTGTGCTGATAGTGGGTGGACTCGCCTGTGAACTCTGATGGGGAAATTGAAAGGTTTGTCCTCCTGATTAATTTAAGTTGTCAATGCAACATATCAAGGGGAAAATATTGTCCCTTTGTTGCTGATTTTCTCTTTAAAGTTCATGCCTAATAAAACTATTCCCTTATTCTCCACAGAGACTAAAAATATTGACATTAGGCTAAAATTCCTCCAGCCAACCATTAGACTTTGAACACCTGATTAGTCAGTTAATTGTCTAAAAGGTAGCAGCCATAAAACAGCATGTACAACAAAAGGCTCCAGGGACTGCAACTGCAGACTCAGAGTACAAACACAAACACCCTAATCACATATGTGTATTTTCAGATTTTTTTTTCCCAGTGAAAGCTGAAAAAGCTGGACCTGCCAACACACTGTGTTCAAAACCCTTCTCAAGCTCCCCAGATTTGCAGGATTTCAGCTTTGACACATTTGTACATCATACAAATGAATAAAATGCTGACAATCCATAAAGGCAAAGTGATCAGTTTCTAAATCAAAGCTGTTTTCCTTTCTGTCTGAAAAGTGGACATTTTGGAAATCGAAGGGTTTAAGGCCAGCAGCAAAACTAATCTTCTCTGAAATGTGTTTTGACAGCTTATTGTCTGAGAGGTTTGCGATACAGTTCAGAAAAAAAAGTCTTTCTGCTGGATCATGAGCCCTGTATGTTTTCATTATTTCCCACCACTGGCAGCAGTGTAAAGGTGCTCTACTTGAATGTGCTTTTTCCTGTGTGCTAATTTAATTTCCATGCATATATACCCTCAATTATTTAATCAATCCCATCTTAATTACAGTAAAGAAATATATTTTCCTTAAAAGGTTAGTATATTAAGCCGGTTAATCTTTTATATTTTCAGTCTGACCTCAGTCATTTAGTCTCCTCCGTGCAGCTGTCTGCAGATCTAATTCCTTCTCCTCCCTGACACCTTGACTTTCCCTCCAGTTCTGCTCCAGCTATTAGAATATGTTCTTTCTTAAGTCCGGTCATTAGTTAGCTCCATTACTGTGGCTCCATCATTAGGAAGCTTAATGCATCATTGAAGGTAATGAGTGCCTTACATTACAGGTGCCAGCCAGTTTCAGACACTGAAAGACACTGCAGACAGAAAACAACAGAGTTTGTCTGACATTTTTAACAAAAAAATGTCAAATTATAAGTAAAGCTTCAGTGGCACTAAATGACTATTCATCTGTTGTATGATTTAATATTTTTAGAATTATTTAAATTCCATTAAAATACAGAAGATTGGTTATTTTTCAGGACAACGAAGAAGCCTTCAAGATAATTTGTGATTTGTTATTTTTGAGTGACAATACCTTGTAAGTATTATGATTTGCTTACATTCAAATATAAGCTACCGTGCACACTCTCATGGAGCTAGAACATCAGATAAAGGGGAGGACTTGGGTCACTTGTGTCTCTGAGTGCTTGAAATTAGAAACATGTGCTTGTAATTATCAAACTGCAGCAAAGTCACATCATGCAATTTAATGCCTCAGCAAATTAAAGAAGAAATGGGATCAGTCTCTTTGACCTTCATCACTCTGACTCTGCCCAACTTCATCCACCTGATAGTCAAAGCGTGTCTCCCCACACATGAAGGCATGCCACGATGATGATCTCCACGTGCGTAAAAACACCCACTCATGAGAGGAAGATAGGGAGAGAAGCCGTTTGCACACTTAGTACATTTCTCTGTTGATTTTGACCAACACCTGCAGCTCTGTCGTGTTTGCAGTGCGTTACTCACCCAGTTCAGCGCGTTTCTCACTTCACAAACCCCACATTTTCCCATCCATCCATTCTCTTTATCTTCCACTCATCGTCCCCCTCCGTCTCTACTCCCCCTCTCTTTCTCTCTCTTCCTCCTCTCCGCCACATTTCTGCTGCTCCTCTGCTAAACACGGCGCTCTACCCCTCCCAAGATTAATTGATCATCAATTTAGCTCTAATTTGGACCAAGTCAGCTGGTAAATGGGGCAGTTTTCCCTGATTGTTAGTGAAATGTGTGCAAGTACATTGATAAATTTTGATTATTTATCAATTACAACCAAATGAACTAAATCTATTGAATAAATTCCAGCCTGATTGCCATAATAGAGTTTGAAAATATGGCTATTGATAATGATTCCGGCTAATAGTCTTTTTCCGGCCGTGGCTGCCGGCTTGTCGGAATGACAACACAAAACTCATTTTTCACAGAATCAGCTGAGTGCGCGCGAGGCCGATCTTTCATTAATCAGTCACATTACGGAGCTGATCCGCCGTAATACGCGACGCTTTCCTCACACACACTCAAACACTTTGTCATATTTTATGTCAATTACCAGTCACCACGTTGTGTTTCCATCAAGACGGGTTGTAATAGTTAGCATATGCTAAGGTAAAGCTCTCTGTCCCGCCCACTGAAGGCCTGTTTGAGGGGGGAGACAGACAGACAGACAGGCTGATGATGAAATGAGGCTCTGCAGGCTCTTAATTTCTTATTTTCCTTCGCTGAGGCGTTTATGGGAAGGGTGGAGCACGAGCAGTTTTTTTTTAAATGGACCTGCCACCGTGTTTTCCCAAAGTTAATGGAAAAGCAGCTTGCTGGAAAATAGGAGAGGGAAAATTGGAATTAGGTTTCATACACAATAACAAGGGACAACTCTGGGCGGAGGGACTACTTTTCCCCACACAAACAACTAGTACTGCTGTTTTATTCCCTTAAAGTCATTTTTTACTCATACTTCTATCACAAAGTATTACATACTTCTCTCTTAACAACTCGTATGAATAAAAACCAAACTCAAGCGGTGACATGGAAAATAGCTCCTCACTGATTTGTTCTGCCGTCTCCAGCCTGACCACAGGGAGGAACAAAGAAGGAGCTGAAATAACTGCGATATCAGCCTTTCCTTTTTAATCAATGATATGAGCCCCTCTGCACCAATCATGGCTGCTGGAAGCGACTTAATGATCAGCATTTAGACCGGACAGGTAAACCTCCGCGCTGTGGAGCTAACACAGGGGCCAAGTGCAGGTGAATTAACCCGGTCCACATCTAATATGCTGGTGTCAGCTCTGGTTAGCTCATGGCTAACTGCGGCCTGTATTGGCAGTGGCATAGCATCCAACATTGTCTCCCTCATATGCCAGCAGGCAGCTATCTATAATCGATGGCCACTTTTAATTGGACAGGCTGTCTGTTAGTGGACAGGCGGGAGAGACGCTGGATTTACCGCATGCGCAGTGTGTCGGGGAAGGCGGGAGGATTTTCTCTACAAAATACTTATCAAGGCTTCTGCTGTAGCATGACAGTCAATTAGATTAGACAATTTCACACAGTGACCCTCAACTTCTTCAAAATAAAAGTCATAAACGCTGCTTGTAATTGCTGTGAAATGTGATGACTGGATTATTACCTGTAAAGCCATATATGCAATAATAATTTTGAATTAAAAATTTAGACAATTATAAATATAGCAGTTGTATTGTTTACAATTACATGTCGAAAAAATAAACATAAAAATAATAAATTAGAATTACAAATTTAAATAGAATAGCTAACCTGAAAGTCAGATCCTACACACATAGACTTCAGTCTAAATAATTCCCACCCTCCATAATAAACTCAAATGGAATGAAGGTTTATTGAAATAAACGCTCTTATTACACAAAAACACCACTAATTTTAACCCCTTTCAAATTAAAAATAAATTTTTGTTTAAGTAATAGAGTCAGTATGGTCGACCAGAAATATCTTCACTAAATGAAACCAGCCGCCATTAGCCCAATTTCTACGGAGGCTCGCGGGTCAGAGAAGAGGAGAAATGTGAATTAATTCTCTCTTAGCCGGAACGACCTGCTGATGCTGGGTTGAAAGGCTTTTTATTCCGTGTCCACGTACTATTCATTATTTTCAAAATGAACTCCACCGCGGAAAGCTTGACTAATATGCCTAAGTGACTTTTCCTTTATATGGACTCTTAATTTGAAAGTACACGGTTATAAAAATATCACCCAGATCCGTGGCTGCAGAAAACTGGCCTACATGTTATTTTGAGTTTGAGGAAGGTGTCGTTTCGTATTTCTTCCTCGCGGTCACAGTCCCAAGCCTATACTCCATTTATTTATTTTTTTATTTTTCAATTATTATTATATTATGGCTTTTATTTTTTAAAACAAGCAGCAGGCTGGCAGCGCTGTGAGAGAGCTGGAAGGAGGAGATGGAGGGCCGCTGGTGGACACGCTGCTTTTGGCGCAGCCTCTAATTGATATTGAGCGAGCTGCTGGTGAGGAGCGCGCGGGGCCACTGCTGGCTAATCTATGCTTTAATCAGCGCGTGTAATGAGAGTGGCGGCACGCGCGCAGAGAAAAGAGACTTACAAGCAACGTCTGTCAGGGTCCGGGGGAAAATATTGGGTCTAATTGTCGTGATTAAAGAAAACTAGAAGACTGGTAAGGCTGGTTTAGGGGGGAGGAGAAGGCGTGGGTGCTGTCCAAGGTGCTGAAAACAGAAGCTTCTGCAGGTAACACAAACATCAACCAGCCTAGCATCTGAAGCTAGCTTCTAAATTTACGTCTTCCAACCTGGATACCTCCAATGATAGTACTAACAGCTTACGAAATCATGATCACTATTCAGGCGAGCTAATGAGAAGACGAGGCTGCTGTTGACGGAACAACCCGTAACAAGAGAAGAGGAGGAGAGGCAGGAGGAGGGGAGGCAGGAAGAAGGCAGGCCACAGACTGAATAGCAAGCGGAACATTAGAAGAGGTGTGTTTGGGAACACTGTCAGGCAATTAACAGGACATTAGAGATGAAACACACACTCATGCACGCACGCATACACATCACATGACATCCCCTTATAGCAACACACACGCATATACATTGATAGCGTGTTTTAGAGGGGACCTATAAAATGTTGTTATTTACACCATTCCAACATTTATAAACTCTGTCATCTCCATAGTTGTTGACACTAGTGTGGATTTTACTTCTGTTTTAGATTGTGTTATGGTCGTTAGTGGCCTAATAGTTTTGCTCTGGCCAGTTGAGTAACATTAATGCGTGCAGTCATAGAAATATAAACAAGTTTTAAATGACTGATTGTGCTTAGGGTTAATTCCAAAAAGTGTTAACACCGGTTATGCTTATAGCAAACGTGAGTATTTAAGTCCAAACATGACAGAATTTTGGTTGCTATTGCATGCCATCGCACGTGTTTCTATTTTTGTGGTCATTGTATATGTGTGTGTGTGTGTGTGTGTGTGTGTGTGTGTGTGTGTGTGTGTGTGTGTGTGTGTGTGTGTGTGTGTGTATCTAAGAGAGGGAGAGAGAGAGAGAGAGAGAGAGAGACAGAGAACGCAGGGCAGCCGAGCGCCATTTTACGCACAGCCTCTGAGCAAAGCTGTCTGACAGTCTGCCTGCTGCTGAGATTAGCCTCATCTATCCGGTGTCAGCGACGCTCGTGTCCAGAAAATCACAGCATAAACGGGTCTGACTGAGGTGTGTGTGAGAGAGAGAGAGTAAGAAAGTAAAAGAGAGAGGGAGAGAGGTCAACTGATCCCTCATAAAAAATAAACTGAAATAGACTGCTGGGCTGTGGGAATGCATCGGGAGGGGAGGAGAGGGATGAGCTGGGTTTCCATGTGACACCAACTGAGTCTTCCCCAGGCTGGGTCTACTTCCTGACCCGGGTGGTGACACTTCATCCATCCATCCATCAATTACCCCTGCATGCATTTTCTTTTAGCAGCAAATAAAGCTGAGTGTATGTAAGCAACTCTGTTTTTCTATAGTTTTTTATCATCACATAACTGAGGAGGGATTTCCCCCATAAACAAAATGAGATATCCATCAGTCCACCGAAGTGACAACTTCTCTAACTAAGTGATTGATAGCACACACTGGAGAGAAATCATTGTTTTTAAGGTTAGGAGGCTCCTTGAGTCACTGGGTGACGAAATGATTACACCTGCAAAAAGTGGGTGTTTAAAGCTTAAGAGAAATGACTCGAGAACCTTGCCTTTTTTATTTCAAATGAAACCGTTTTAACAATACGGAAACTAAAATTAATATTTTGATATGATAATAGTCGTTGGAAATTAAAGATGTACATTTACAGTGATATGTTCTCTCTTTAAACTGAATAAACAGGAAAACAACCAAGAGTGGGCTTTCTTGTTGTGTCTCTACCCTCAATTTATGAAGAATGTCCAGTGGGAAGGAGAAATGGAGATATCAGGAGCGCACGTATTTATGAGCCTTTCTGACAAATAGGCGCTGTTACGCTCCGCCGGCGCACTGCCTGTTTACATAGAGCATCTCCATTCCAGCGCGAGTCGTTTATGGAGCGTGTATGTGCGCGTGCGTCGACGCTCATGAATTCGTGTGTGTGTGTGTGTGTGTGTGTGTGTGTGTGTGTGTGTGTGTGTGTGTGTGTGTGTGTGTGTGTCGTATGCACATGGCCTGGTGACCTTGGTTGGGGTCACATGTGAGGAAGAGGAGCAGGAGGGAAGTGAAGAGGAACCAGCAAAGAAGCTGCAGAAGTTTTGAAGGTGACTGTTTGATTTTCCCATCATGCATCTGGAAATAGCAGCGTCCTGTGTGCCTCTGCCGGGCTCCCCCACGCGCTCTAACAGCTTATCATAGCTCATATTGGAGCGACCCGGAGTTATTTCCTACACAAATAAAGTGCCTTTGAAAGAGATTAGAGAAATATGTATGAATTTCTGCTTAATTTATTTGATCATTCCACATTACAAAGCTGCGTAGTGCTCAAATGTGATAACAAGTTTTCAGTTCCTTTCATTATGTAAGAGAAATTAGACCTCGGCAGGGTTTCAGTGGGGCGCGGTGCTCCCTCGGATGAAATGTAATTTGTGAGGAGAATTTGTTGTATCTGTCACAAATATTCCCAATTAGCTGCGTAATTATTTGAGGGTTTCTGCAATTACGGCTTAAAGCGGTAAATTTGAAGCTGTGGCTGCCCCTAATTGGTCCAGATTTGATATTTTGCATATTTGCATAATGAGGAAATTGGTAGGAAATTGTGTTCATCCATTTGTGAAGAATTCTATGAATTTTATGAATCTGAAAGCCATCCCCCTTTGCGCGCGGTGACTTTGCCTCAGCTCCCAGAGGAAGCAGGGCGAGGTGGGGGGCGCGTGCAGGGCTGCACGGTCACGTCTCCACGTGCTCTTCAGATGCACCCAGGGAGAACGCGAGAGCTTTAGAGAACTGTATGCGGGAGATGTTGCACAAATACAATGTGCTTTTAAAAAGTTATTCTATATTTATATTTGCAGTCCGTCTCAGTACCAACAGAAGTGTGTTTAAAAATGAACATTTGTGATTTATTCTATGTGTTGGAATTTGCTTTGTAATCCCTCTCTCTGATTTATTGAGCTTCTGAGGGCCTGCTTTTCTTTTTTTACTCTGTCAGTTAACAAACAATATGGCTGTATGGGTTTTATTAAGACGTCTTTGATTTTGTCATTAGGTTTATATTAGATAATTCATCCAGATTGCTCTGTGAGACTTAATTATGCATTATCACAGTGTGCTGATTGATATTGAGAAAGCTAAGTGTTCTATGTAATTGGTAATAAAGAAGGTAATTTTAGAAATTTGTCCAATCAGTAATGATTATGAGGCTGGGAGTAGGTAATGATGTTAACCCTATTTGCCTCTTACACAGTCCACCTCTAGCATATCAAATATTAAATATAATAATGTAATAATCTCGACAAAAAAGAAGCTACTACATGATCATTAGCTATCTGAAATATTTCTGGTTTCTTAAGTTAATTTAGAAGAGGAGTTCAAGAGACCAAACCTGAGGTAGTCTATATCAGACACTTCACCTCTGAGCTGTTTCTTGGGTACAATATAATACATGCGGTCTCCACCTGGTAATAGTTCCGGTGGAGTGTGTGATGTGTGTGTGGAGTGTGTGCTCCTCATGTGAGGGCTTGAGCCCACAGAGAGCCGTATATCAGACAGCAGTAAAAGAGAGACGCTAAGAGCACTGATGAATGTCTCACAGATAGATGTGTTAAGTGACCTTGGGACATTACACTCTCCTTCAAAGAGGAAGCGATGATGATTAGTGCAGTCTTATCTCGCCATGCCAAGTGTGCTTTTGTGTGTGCACGTGTCTAGTGTACATGGTGTGTGTTGGCCTTACCACATTGTCTTGATTATTATTATTGACAAACATGTGTCTATGGATTTTGTGCATTTCACTTTTTTTTCACTTTGTTACTTACTTAAAGCTACTGTTGAGGATTTTTTGTGTGTTGATTTTGGCGCCCCCATGTGTGAAGTGGACAAAGATGAACATCTTGTATCTTTCTAGAACTTGACCTGTTACATATGCAATAGATGGCTGGCCTTACACAGCTAGTCTAACACCTTCCCCCAATGGTCACAGGAATCAAAAACAAAACAAACAAACAAAAATAATGTACAGATATTTTTTTTGTGTTGCCAATTGGCTCGTTTGCTTTTGCAGGTCATAAAAAGACATCAATATCAATATCTGTCTGTTTCACAACCAATTAAACTTCACAAGCAGAAGTATGTTCCAATGTATCTGACAAGTGAAAACTTGAAATTTGTCTACTTGGCAACTGCATTGACTGGTTTTTTGGCCTTGCAATGTAAGATAAATAAAAATGTGTATCACACTTGATCAGCAAGTTTTTTCTTGCCAAATTAAACATTTTTGGATCCAAAAAATGTCTTTGCAATCTCTTCGTTCAATGTGTCTTTAAAATGTCCACATCGAACCTACATTTTTAGAAATTATTGATAGGGAGCAAATTGTTTTAAGGAAATAGAAACAAAGGATGTCATGGAAACCACCGAATGACCAAACTTTACTGGCTACCAAAAAGTGTTTCTTACTAGTGTTCTGTCAGAGCCTCTAGTTCTGCCTCTATTTATTTTGTCGTAACAGGGTGATAAAAAACTTATCTCAAAATGAGGTTTTACCTCTTATAAGATGGAATTTAGGCTGTATAAAGATAGTTAGTGAAATGACCAATTAACATTATTATACTTAGGGGGAAAATTTGGAGCCTGTCAGAGGCGATCCTGAATTACTGCAACCCGTCTTTTTATTAAGAGGGAAGAAAGCAAACCTAAAAACAAACACAATCACATTGATTTATGGGAGGGAGATCACAGAAAATATCCTTCTTTAATATTCACAGGCAGCTCATAAAATAGGCTGCATAATAATTTCACCATTTCATGGGATATTAGAGCATAATGACCACAGTCCACCCCTCTACAGGCTACACACACAGACAGAGATACACCTCAACCCCTGGGCAGAGCGGTGTCGGGGCTAATTTATAGGTGAAAATGAAAGGCAAGCTTAATGTAATAGCTCCTTACAGCCAGGAGATATTACTCGCACCATCACTTCATGGGCTTGGAAAGAGGAAGATTTGGAAACAAGACGGAATAAAGAAGAGAGGAGGTCAAGAAAGGAGGGGGGGTTGGAGACTAAACACATCAACACAGGGATTGGAGGGCTCATAGCACACATTCCTTTTTTTTCCCAGGGAAAAACAACAGCAGCCATGAATGTGTTCCCAATGAATCTACAACTACAAGCCTGAACAAATAGAATCACACACACACAAACAGCGGCAACAACAGCAGCAGCAGCAGCAGCTGAAACCAGCGTATTCTACTCTTTGAGTTAATGGGAATAAAATACCTCAGTGGATGAGTGCAGATGTGTTTGATACAAATAGTCATTTTCCTATTTGCTGCCTCATTGGGCATGATGAATGATGGAAGTCAGGGAGGCGGTGTGATAAATGGCAGCACCTTGGCTCTACTGCATGGCCTATTGATTCTCCTTCTTTATTACCCCTCCAACCCAGCTGGCTGCTCTGAACCCCCCAGCACACACACACCCACCTCTCCCCAACTTACACGCACATGCACGCCAACACACATGCGCATGCAGTGTTAGCAGAGAAACAAACACATGTGCACGCAGCCATGTGCTCAGGGAATACACACACACACACACAAAAACATGCAACACATGCACATTTGAAGATACACAAACTGCAGAAAAGTGATGTGGAGGAAAAAAAGAGTGTAGGAAAATGTTATAAACGGAACGGTTGAAGGCTGTGTTTTCAAGGAAACGCATATCAGCTAAATTCAAATCCAAAATCAAAATCCAAAAAAGAAAATCCCCAAACCTAAAGATGACTCAATTAAAAGATGTTTTGCGAAGGTGATTTAATCCCCCTGAAATTGTTTGGTTGGCTATAAATTCCAAGCTGTCAAGGACTGAATAGTTTGATGAGGAATTGGCTCGTGTTTACAAAACCATCAGTCACACAGACGAAGCAGGCAGGATAAATCAGTGATATGACCATCTACTGAGCTCTTCATCACCAGGTAATGAGGGTAATATCCTCCTCTGCACACTAACATCCAGGCAAATAGACAAACAGACAAGCCATGGTACCTTTACTGTCTCCTCGGTGCATATTCACACATTGGAAACACTCACACACACACTCATACGGACAGTGAGGTATAGGCTGATGTTTGACAGGTGTGTTCTGAGGTGAGCCTAGAGGCTTACTTCCTGTCGGACAGCAGGAAGTGACACGGGTCAGAGGGACCAAGGTGGTGGAGAGATGTCTCCATCCTCACTGTCATGAAAAAAGAAAACATCAGTCTTTTTTTTTCACTCTCTCCAAAGAAAGAAACAGAGCGATCAAATGGCGCTGACCTCTCAGACTTCAATTTACCTGCTGCATCTCCTTGACCTTGACTCACACAGATAATAATTCAGGGTCTCGGTCGGGTGATGAATGGTTTGTGTGCATGTGTGCACGTGCATGTGTCTCTGTGTGTGTCCACATATCTAATTCACAAAGGCCAAACAAATGGAGAGGCAGTGGGCTAGACAAACACAGGCAAAGCATAGACATACACACTCATGATAAAGCACACAGCTGCTAACACTAATCTGTGCAGTGTAATGGACATGACTGATACACAAAATGCTGTTTTTCAGATGTGACTGACTTTGTTCCTCTATGCAGCAGAATTAGTGCTGTGTGGACAATATGGTTTACTTTATAAAGTGAGCAGTCTATGTTGTGCTCTCTTATCAAGGTTCTTTCTGAAAAAGTGTGTGTTAGCAGGGGTGTGTCCAAAGGGTGTCCAGAGGTGGCATATATCTCAAGTACAGTGATTTGCCTGAGCGCTGTGATTGGCTATCTACCCTGTCAGAGCTAGGACTTAACTGAAAGCAGCTAAAAGCTTGGCTAACAACTGGGTGATATAGACAGAAATGCTTTGTTGGTCAGTCAGAGGAAGAAATGAGAGCTTTGTGAAATTATTCTGATCAGAATTTAGTCATTACAACAGGCTGGTTTTGTATGTACTATCTCTTTTTAATTGTGACTATCCAAAGAACTGCAGATGTAAGTTGAACTTTCAGCTAACTGTGTTAACAGTTGACTCAGAATTCTGTCTAACATGAATAGTTGTTTTGAAGGTCTACAAAGAGCTCTACTCAAGGTGCGTTAAAACGAGATCAGACACCTTATCTTGTCTTGATGTTGGGTCTTTGTTAACAGTATATCATCAGTAGCTCTCACCCTGCTGATGTTTTTGGAAAGCCCCTTGAGATAACATTTGTTGGGCACTATAAACGTCAAGACTAAAAGACTGCAGCAGGGGTAGCCAACCAGTCAGAGACCAAGAGACACAAAAATGACCATGGTACTACAGAGAGCCATGTCACGCACGAGGTCTTACAAACACACTTCCTCTAACACGACGAAATGACAAAAAATGAAAATCAATGTATTTCCAACTTTCAAAGCAAGATTTATTGTGTTTGTAGGTGTGTTTAAATTTGTCCTAGAGAAAAGAAACTGAAACTTAAGTATCAATCTGAACACCCAAACATTGATCAACACTGATCCCAATGTTGGCATCAGTATATCAATATTTTGGATTGATCAGCACACCACTACTCTTAACTATATATATGTCTTTATGAATGGATCGAAGAGCCGCATGCTGAAAGGCAAAGAGCCACATGCCGCTCCCAAGCTGCAGGTTGGCCACCCCTGGTCTACAGTGCAATGCAATAAATAGTAACATTTATGGTCCCTTTTTGAATATTACTCTGTTTTGATATTAAAAAATGTGTTGATGAAAAAGTGTTTCTACTGTAGTGTCAGAGTTATAAGATGAGTTGTTTGTACAATTTAAATTGCATTAAGATTAAAGAAATAAGATACTTTACTGTCAATGTGAGCATACAATGAAAATTAATCAGTGAAAACTAACCCAGAAACAACAACAACAATAAGAGAACAGATAAAAGCGGCATAAAACAATAACAGAAATCATGCATTATTCAGTAACTGGAAGCTTTTGTACAGAGGGTCCATATGGTGGAAACTTTACAGAACAGCAGTGCTACATATGTAAAGTCATACCGTGTGTGCACACATTGGAGGGAAGGACAGTAGAATGACACCACAAAGTGACAAAAGAGTTTTAAAGTAAAGTTAAAGTAACTTAAATGCATACACATTATTGTCCACAGTAAATATTAGTGAAATGTTTTTGCATATTGACACATGTAAGAGCTTTATTAAGAGGGCCAAATAAAATAGTAAATACATAAAATACGTCATCATATGGGGGGTCACTGATAAAGATTAAAAGCTAATCCCTCATTCCCTGATATCTACACAACTATTTCTTCCTGGACCTTTTTTTTTGGTTGTGTGATTAACATGAGGACATGTCAGAACTGTTTGTAGGGGTCAGTTCAATAACATATATGTTACAGCCGACCTCATCTTTACTTAAGTGTGTGCGTGTGTGTACTCCCTGTGAGCATGCACGTGTCCATGTGGGACTTGATGGCCTCCACCTCACGCTCTCTGCTTTAAAAGTCCATTTGGACTCTTGCCTACAATCACCTTCCCATCGTCGCTGTGGTAACGGAGCCGGGCCTAATTAGTATGCATTATCAATTAACAAACTTAATAGCCGGCAGATTGATTAGATCCTCAGTTATAGGGGCAGAACTCAGGCGAAACATGGAATGAAAAATAATCATACACACAGGCCTGCATGCTCACTCTCTCATTCTCCCTCTCTTACACACACATTTGTACACACACGCAGACACACACAGCAGCTCACTAACCTTCTCCTCCTCCTCACTTGTGTAATTACTGTATGCATATGGTGGTGAGTGGATTGGGAATGAGGCAGTGTGAGGTTTTAAATAAACCTTCAGCTTATAATGAGTCAGGCCGCCATGGCTAGTTTAGCTCTGATTGTGCTCCACTCTAATGAATGACAAACCTTCTCCACTGCACATGCATGCACATACACTCCTACACACTCACACGACAAACACTGTTGTGTATCAATACAATAAAGACATGTGAAGTGTGTGGAAAAATGTGTTCAGGTAACATCTTTCACTCCCACATACTGCGACACATTCACTATACACAGACACACACAGATGTAGACACACACACACACTGAGGATGTAATCAGGCGTTAGGTTTACCCTCCTATCAGTCTAATGGAGGTTAATGAATGATTAGGCCTAATAATTTTAGAGTGGAGCTCCGGCTTAGCCACACGATGCATCAAACTCCTTACAGTGAGAGGGACAACATACAGAAAGAGACAGATTCACTATGAGCCATGTGGTGTTGACAATGTTTAACAATGCAATTTAAAATGTTTATTTTAAATATGATTAAAGCTTTTTTCACCCATTTGTTTCAAATCACCTCCTGTGCTGTCCATGGTGCTGAAATCTGTAAACTTTAAGTTATAGTACAGGGTGTAGCCTGTAAAAAGAAAGACAATTGAGGGTAATCTTCTACTTCTATAATTTCACTAAGGATTTATTTTAAAATATTTATCAACTTTTTATTTATGCTGTCTAATCTCTGTTTAAGTGACTATTGCAGTTTAATGAGAGGAATAAACAAGAGTATGAGACGTTAGGAGAGGGATCATAATGTGATGATGGGTGTAAGCCTGGTTGACATTTTCAGCTTTTCTGTCACTTCTTGCTTTGTGTCCAACTAACCCTACCTAAAACTTATGATTCATTTGTTTTAAAGTCTCCACTTGTCTTGAAAATGTGAGATTTTCTGCATCAAACCTTATTTAGAATCAAATTAAGATAACCTATTGGGATTTAAGTTACAACAGTGCTGCTTTTTAACTCAAGGTTATCAAAACTTTTGGTGATTAAAAATGATGAGTAGGAGTTAAATTTTCAGTTGTTGAAAAATTCATTGAATCGCCTCGCCTGCTGCTACTAGAACTCTGATATTTCAGCAGTGAGATAAAGCATTTGTAGAACAATAGCGTTTAACTGTATAATACTTGTATAATAACCATACTTTGTAAAATATTAAAGTAGAAACATTGATGCCGGTGCTGTAAATCATAAAAACAGAAAAGTGCAAGAATTTAGTGCATGGTGTCGTTACTGTAACACTTCAAGGCTGCAGGATGACTAAAATGGAATATTAATGTAAACACTGTAACCCTTACTCTTAATTGGTATTGCCATCATTAACAGTACAGAAGAATATTAGATTGAATCTTAACATTTTAAGTATTTCAAATCTAAGTGAGTAAAATGCATTAAAAACCAACATCATTACAAATGTATCTTTCCCATAAAATTTAAAGGTAACCTTTGAGTTTTTTTCTGAAACTGCATATTGTGAATTGAAGAAATTTTGAAGTTGCAGATCTCTCAAAGGCATAAGTAATTTAAGGGACACATAACTCCTTCTGTTGTTGAATATTTAAGATGAGTGAGTTGTGAAGCTACTCTTTGCAGTCAAACAAATTAAAAAACTTGACATGGTTCAGTAAAACAGCACTCAGTTATGTCTTCTCTCAAACTTAAGCCACATAACGCAGATCTCTAGCTCATAGGTCCAGTATATAGAACAGTGACCTGCTGCCTCTCTGAAAGGCCAAATCATGTGCATTAAAATGCAAACGTGCGCATATTTCAGTGTTAAATTTTATGAAGCATTTAAAGCACCATCCCTCCAGTAGTAAATCCTAATGGTCTTATTTCCTATCCATAATATTCATACTCGCCACCTCTAAGCAGACACATTAAAAATGTTTGCATCCCAGACCAACTTAGAGGTTGAAATTAAACAGAGTTTGGCAGTGCAGACACATACATATTTACACACAAACACACACACACACACACACAGTGTGACTTTAGTGCAGATGTGCGCCTGCTCTCCTCTGCTGCATTGTGGCCCAGTTTGCAGCCATCTCCCTCTGATGTATAACTCGTTGTCCAAGCCTTAATGTTGATTTATTATCCATCCATAAATTAGAAAAATATGTTTGAGAATTCCACGGCGCAGCCAGGCTCTGCGGCCCGTCTGGGGATTGGCTGACGTGTCAGAGGCGCATATTGGCTCGCCAGGCAGCCTTTTGTTTCCCTGCACCAGCAGGCATTTAATGAGTGCTGATGGCTTAAGGTAAATGTGTTAGGACAGACAGCAACAACAGCCACAAAAACAGCCTGCTACATGGGAGAGACGTGGAGCCGCTCAGCAGCACAAACCAGACGCTTTTTTTCTTCTCTATGCATGTTGAACAAAAACATGATTTTCATTATACATCCTTCAAAGAAACTTTCACTAGCAGTTTATGGCTATAAACTTCACGAGCAGTGTCTTTACAGCACCTTAAAGACTGCTTTTCTTATTTTACAAAGCTTCAGCTTTTGGTTCAGCTGTTCAATAAAATGTCTCTCCAGAGCCAGCTCATCATATTAGCTCCAGTTTCAGCAGTATGCATGCCTATTTTTCTCTTATCCTGCTATTATCAAATAAGGCTGATTATTAGTGGTGATGATTCTGCAGCCGCTCCTGGCTGACTTGTGTACCCACACACATACTAATTTCTAATAAAGCCTCAGACATCTCTGGGGGTGACATGTTGCAGCACAAAGCCAGGCGGCACAGCGGGTCCTATCATAAGTGTATTTGTGCAGTTGGCGTTAATCACAGAAGTAATCACGGGTCAGAGTTTAATTTTGTGACACAAAAAGCTGCCATGATGCACACCACAGCATCATCCCTGATTTATCCAGAACAGAGCCTAGCTCCACGAGACACTGTGTCCGCTGCATAATCAACACAGTGAGACAGAAACATCATTGTCATCTTGTCTTGAGCTGACACTGTCACTTCATTGTCATGGCTGTTAGGTCTGCTGTGCTGATGTCCTGCTCTGCTGTTTATGTTACAGATGTTGCTGTAATCAGAGCAGCAGTGTGTGAAGGACTCAGCCTGCAACCCAGACCAGCATCCCGCTTGCAAAAGGTCATTGTGGAAATGCTGGATGATGGTGATGGCTGGGATACAATGAGACATGATTCCACTGAGATAATCTATTTCTCTTGCATTGATACAGCAGACATCAGTGGGTCTTTCAGCACTTTGATATATTTTTTAAGACACAGTGAGATACCCACTAAAAATGTGACTTATTTGTTGAACTTTAGTTGCTTCCACTAAAGCTTTGAGAGTATTTCCAACAGAGTATGTGTAGAGTTGAATTAGCTGATATCTTGAGAAATGGGTGTTTCAGATACAAAGAAGGTGAGGCCCTGAAGATGGGGTACAACCAGTGAAACCTTCCACTTTAAAATGCCTTGCACATAATATTAAACTGTCACAGGCACCAGCAACTACCAACCCTAACATTTAAAAACTGTACATACAATGTTTGCAAAAAATAGCACACGTGACAATCACCCAGACATGCACAGCTGCACCACTCAGCAGCTGCTACCTAGTTAGCATTTTAGCACAGCGCAGCTAAAGGTTGATTGATGGTTGGTTGACAAACCATGAAAGTGGTATATAAAATTATTCAGTTCAAGCATTTAAGTAGGGAATCTATTTTGCCTTAAAGGAAGTAAATAACTGTATCTTAATTTTGATAATACCAAATGAATTGTTATCATTGTAGATTTTTTTTATTATCAAATAGTAGTAGAATCTTCTCTAAGTATTACTGTAGCCTTTTTCTCCTGACATACTGTGATGAAATTTCAACAGTTTTCTTCCACTGCTGATGCCTCTGCTTCCCCCGACAGTAACTGAAGTCATTTTTTAAACTGCTGTGTATCTTTGATATAGTCACTTTTCTTTGGTTGCTGTCATTGTTGTAGAATAATGTTTAAAGAAATCCCAACTCTTCTTGAGTTTGATAAATTGGGGATACAGCACAGACTTTATAAAACATGGACGTAGTCTCGCCGTCACCCTTTTGTTTCTGAAACAGAAAATGAAGCACCATAGCGGCCATATTGGTAGTGGCAAAGGCTTCGCCTACAGCCACAGAGCGCCTGTCGGTCATGTGACCCTCAAAGTAGCTGGACTGGCTTTCGGGGCACAACACTGAACATGTGTGTCTGTTTTTGTGCAGATCGGACAAAGTTTAAAAATTCCAAACTTTAAGCCCATGTTGTAGCCATACCGAAAAAAATTATAAAAATTTAATTATGACTATTGATCTTCATTGTGTGTAGTATACACAAGCCAAGTTTGGAGTTGATGCGAGAAAAAACCTAGGACTAGTTCGTTCAAATACGTAGCCTAGAAATCGCTAAATCACAATGTTTAGGTCCAAATAGCGAAGTTCGTGTTCAGAAATCATGATAGTTGTAAGAGACTTTTTTGTTGGGCTGAGCATGCTTGTTATACACACCAAATTTCAGGGCTGTAGGTCAAAGTAGGCAGAGGGGCTGCAGTTTTAAGCCCCTAGGGGGCGCTATGGAGCATTCATTTTTGAGCAAACAGTGGAATCATAAATTTTTTTTACCGGGACAGAATTTTGGGGCAAGGTTTTTTCGCATTTTTTCCAAGCAAAAGGCATGTAATTTGGGTTTAAAGGCGCACACGGAAGAAGGAGGATAATCGCAAGGGTTTCAATAGGGCTTCGCCCTGATTCTTGGGGTTTGGGCCCTAATAAAAAATTTCTAAAACAAATTTATCTCGAACATACTTTTCAGTTGCTAGTTTTTATGTTAATTTAGCCTAAAGTACTCCTTTTTATTCAGAGATGTTTAGTTTTATTTACGTAGTAGGTATTAAAAAGATGGCTGTTAGCTGAGATGACAAATCTATACTCCTGTAGTGATCTTACCAGATTAGCAACAAAGAGAAGGACTTGGAAAAGAAAATGTGATGTATACAGCAAATGTCAAGCATAATTGTACGTTTTCACTGAACATAAGTGTCTGAATCATCAGACACTTATGTTCAGTGATTTATAAATCCGCACAAGTGTCTGCTCTGTTCACTTTACTGACCTGAGAGATTGACGTTTTATTGGTAAATTGAACATATTCCAGGTAAAGAAAGAGGTATGACATCTGTGAATGCTTTTGCTTTACCAACACAGTTTGTCAGCGTACATTTAGGTAACATGTCCCCATTAACATACATTCAATGGTGCAGCCACAAACACAAAACTGTCAACTTGTATTTATTTTGTATAGAAAACTGCTCTACACCGTCAATTAACACAGGCCCTTATTTTCAGTGTGAAGTCTGCCAGTGGGTCAGATTCAGATAAAAACAACAAAGAGCACCAAGACCAAGAATCTTTGTTTACACCATCCCTTTTTGTGTCCAATTCCACATTGATGTGTGTTTTTTAAAAAGCACAGCTCTGTCCACAGAATTCACAAAAATAATCACTAATGGAAATCCTTCACAGCTGTTTGAAGTATATCGTCTTTGTGTTTCTTGGTGTAGTATCAACAATGAGTCTTACACAGCTGTACATCAATAAGGACGGTAAGGCACTTGTGTTTCCTATGACTGTCCATTATTCATTTCTGTATCTTAATTATCTTGTTAGCCTTTTCATCCAATTAAACCGCCTGTCACAACATTAGCTGGCCAGTTTGCTCTAAGAAATGTTTTAACCATGAGCGGGGATTTTGATTGCCTTTCCTCATCTGGAAAACAATGAATCTCCTCGGTAGAAATCCATATCAGTCAGGACACTGTTGTCGCTGTTGTTTTGATGGCAGCCTTGGCTGTGGAAACAACCGGTGTAGTTTTTAGTGCGGGGTGGATGGAGGAGGGGGATGCCTGCGAGGCACACTTCTTGTCCGTCAGCAGAGTTAGCTATGTCTCAGTCGGAGCATTTATCCTGGCCCATAATGGGGTGCTGAGTTGCTGGTGGCGGCCATTGTTTAATGATCTCCTTGGGCTCTGGGAGTAAACTACTGCAGTAATCAGAAGGGTAAACTCAGCTATATTTCAATTTGGAGAGCCGCTCTTCCGTTCAGAGAGGCCGCTCTGAGACGATAAATAATAGGACTATTTAGCCTATCCCACAGGCTGCCTCTCTGACACCTACCCAAACACACACACATACACACACACACACACAAGTCAGCCTATAACAATTCATGTCCCTTCCATAAATCAGCCCCACTAAAAGCTGGTGATTAGCGACATCATTTAGCCCCTAAAACCCAAACAGCGACAACTGTTTCCTTCCCTGTTTCAGGCAGAAGATGGAGAGATGCACAGATGGTAAATTGGTTGGAGGGGAATGAACTGGAGCTGGATGACTGGACTTGGGGATGTAGAATAAATCCAATGCATGTTTGAGCTCTGGAGTCGAGATTATCCGGACTACTTAATGTAGCAAGGGGTGCTTTTGACCTTGTAGAGTGAGAAGGTAAATCTGTCCTTTAAAAAGCATTTTGTTGCTTTAAAGGTTAAAATAGGGAAATTTGGAAATGTTTTTATTATTTTCTTTTCTTTGCAAAATTTTTCTCTAAAATTCATGTTTATGTTGAAAAATTGTGTTGCTTATCCTTTAGCAGATAAAAATTTGGCTTCACTAATTTAAGACCATGAAAGTGTATCATTGTGAAGCATCTATGTGGATGATTTTACTACTTCTAACTATTTCATTTATTTGATTATCTGTGTGCTATTCATAGTGGCACAAATAACTGATAAACAGGGTGAAACAATAACATATTAATGTATGTACTCTTGCTTTCTGCCCTTCTCCGTTTCTATTGATCTGTGTGCACTTAAATCCATCTTTTATCATGATTTAAGGACAATTGCATGGCTACATTGCATTACTTATGTCTTATCAGGACTTCAGCAAGCAATTTTCAAATTATGTTTGAAATATTCCCGGTAGCTGCTGCAGCGTGGAGCCCACCAGGTGTTTGTTTATGCTGAGAAAAAGTCATGCTGAGACGAATCCAAAGTGAAAAACAAAATAAAGCAGTTGATGGCGCCACACAGCGCATTAGAAATGCAATATATTATATTTAGACTGCATTTTATATAGATGGAGTATTCGCAGACTATCTTATTCTTAAGTTTGATTTTTTTACTCTCTGCAGAAAGAAAGTTAGAGAAAAACAGGATTTTTTGCTTTGCTATTAATTTTCCTTTGTCAAAAATTTAGGAAATGCACAGAAAAGCACAGCACGCACCTAAAACTGAAAAGAGTAAAATCCTCCTGACAATGTGATGTCAGCTTGTATTAAGATGTTTAAGTTAACCCATACTTTTCTGCTCAATACAGAAATTGAAATATCTCCAGCCAATTAAATTCTCATTTTTCAAACCTCTTTTTCCCACAACCACTAAAATCAAACAGATTAAGCAACCAAACCCAACAATTTTCTCATCTCGCACCCTGCATGCTGTTCCTCTGGTCTCAGTAGAGAACGATGAGACGTGTGTCTGATGATGGCTTCCTAAAGAGCTTCAATTAATGGCCTGTCACTTATCATTAGAGCTGCTGAAAGGCGGGACGCCGGGGAGCATGCCGCAAACAAAGGCACGTTTTAGAACGTCAATTTTTAAAAGCACCCTTTGACTCTCTATTCTGGCTGCCAGCCTCTGAGGCCCCAGTCCCTGCTGGCCCCGGGCCCTGCTGGCTCTCCTGGGGGATTAGAGGGGATCTGGAGAAATTAGCCGTTTGGATGACAAGCAGAGGCCAAAGGACGAGCGGGTGTTAATGTCCCCCTTTACGGGGACAAAAGCAGTGGGGATTTTAAATAACACATCTCCACTGCCGCCTGTGTCCACTCTGGCGTCAGTGTGTGTGTGGTAAGTTACACAGCGGTGTTAATTGACTGAAGTTGTGTGTGTGTGTGTGTGAGTGCAGGAGGAATCAGTGTGTCTGATAGCAAACTGCGTTCTGCATCTGTGGCTCAGGAATCATTTTCAAAGGGAAATTTGAGGAGTCAAGAGTGAAGTGTTGACTTAAATTCATACAATTCAATTTGAATTCTTCATCATCATGACTGGTGCCAATTTAAAAGCAATACTGCCTCTATATTTGGACAATAAGTATTATTTTTATCAATAATTTCTTAAAAGTCGTGAATTAGATTTTAAAATTGTTTCCTTTAGGAGTAAAAAAGGCAAGAAGTCAACATTGAACATGAAGTTGAATGATTTCTATCACAGTCCAGCTAACTGTGGTGTGGCCCTGGCCTGGTTGTTTACTCTTCATTACAGTTTGAGGCAGAGGCAGGGAGATCCTCAAAGAGAACATCCACAACAACATCCTCTTGACTGGGAGCTCTGCAGTGCTGCTTTTGTCCATTACGCTTGGCCTCCTCATTGACAGCCAATAAATCATTCATTTAGAGGCAAAGCAGGGAGAGAATCAAACAGCCATTTCGGAGCCTGAGGCCTTTCAGTGTAGTGGCTGCTGCAGGCCACAGATCTAATGTAGAGTGGCTCTGCTGCAGGCGGGTGGAAGGGCTCTTAAGAGACAGCAGCGCATTGTTTGGAGAGACGGGAAACGCTGCTCTCATTAGACCTGGAGCTGAAAACCAACCTGAAAGGCCTGCTTCAATTTACCTGCCCTGTGCTTGGAATAAATCACCCCTATATATATATGTGTGTGTGTGTGTGTGTGTGTGTGTGTGTGTGTGTGTGTGTGTGTGTGTGTGTGTGTGTGTGTGTGTGTGTGTGTGTACAACTGCTAACACATACACACACTCATAAGCAGACACTTACAAAGAGCTTTATACATGCCTTTCAGAGCACACCTCTTCAGGCTCTGAGTTGTTTTAGCGCAGCGCTTGTTAAAGGTAAAACCTTTTACCTCTCTGCCTCTGATGGCTCTTTTATTAAGCTGCTTTCTCATTCAAATCAGAATCACAATTAAGCCTGACCTGACTTGTGTTTTTTTTCTCTTTTCTCCTGTAGATTTGAGTATGTTTAGCACAAAGTGTCTAGTGGCTGCTGCTGGAGCAGGACTGTTGTAAGGGGCATTCAGCTGATACAAATAAAAGCTTCAGCTTCAAAATGTATGACAAAAATGTTCAAGGGATATATTTTTATGCATGGCTAATCTGGTCTTCTATCAAACATAAAGTTTTCTAAGTTTGACTATGTTCTCTGGACTGTGGTTGATGGATGTCACTGGTGCTACTGAATAAATAAAACAGAGAACAATAACATTAGAACCTTACATTTTCTACATATCATGAGAAAAACAGATGTTCTTATTCTGTTTTCTTTTTTATACTAATAATGATATGTAGACTTGAGATACAATTTATGCAGAATTTTCCTTTAATACTTAAGAATTTTTGGAAAAAGCAGTTTCTGAAATTTTGTTATTTTGGTAGCTACGCACATACATTGATTTCTATGACTATCTCTCTCTCTGCGTGTGTGTGAGTGTGTGTGTGTGTGTGTGTGTGTGTGTGTGTGTGTGTGTGTGTGTGTGTGTGTGTGTGTGTGTGTGTGTGTGTGTGTGTGTGTGTGTGTGTGTGTGTGTGTGTGCGCACACAAGGGGGTAAGGTGCCAATAACTTATGGTATCACTCACGTTGTCTACCCACAGTTTCTGACTTGACCAAACCTCAAAATAATGGCAAAACAAATACAAACAACCCAAACAAACAACCCAATTAATATTGTAAATGAATAGCTTTGACCTCTTAAGATCCAAGCTTTTATATGGTGTGCATTTTTTAATTCACCTTGCTATTTGGGATAAGTGAGACCTAATACGTATAACAACCAAACTTGGTCATTGCACAGGAAGTTTGATTATTTTTGTAATGAGTTTAGTATTAGTTGTTTGTTATTCATGTTATCGATCTTAAATGCGTTGTTTTTTTTACTAAAATAGGTGTAATGTTGTGATATCACCTAAAGATGATGTGGGCAGTGTCCCCAAATGTGACTAAAAGGTCAAAGTTTAAAAACATAAAGTATCATGGGTTTGAGAGGCAGAAATGTAATGTCCACATATGTGGAGGTTCGGTCTCAAGAGGATATAGAGAAACTAATTCTATTTCACTGCAAGATCCTGTAAGTGTTTTAAAGATGGGTGCAAAACAGACTGAAATTAACCTCCGAGTCTCTACATACGCTTCAAAGACAAACAAGGCCAGGCGGCTATTTCCATAGTGCTAATTTAATTGAAACTGGAAACATTCTCCCACTGAAACCACAGTAGAAGAAAGGTGTCACTTAAAGTGATTAACTGGCTAAAAGATCTTTGTTAAAATTTTGCATGGTGAAGATTTTTCAGATGCGATTGCTACGAAAAAAACCACTGGGGGTGCCAGATTCAAGATTCAAGACACACACATAGGAGTTTTTAACCTATTTGTTTTTTTTACCACAGACTGTACAACAAATGGATGTAGTCTCGGTGACATCACCCACCTGTTTCTGAAACAGAGTTGAGAGCATATTATCCGCCCTAAGAGGCGAGCTTTGAACCTCCTCACTAACAGCTATAAAATAGAGTTATTATGTGTCAATCAGCTGAGCTCTGCCTGTGATTGGGCGATCTTGGGATCTTGATATCTTGATATCTTCTGACAACTAGTGCACAACTTTTGACTTAGATTGTGTATATATTTTTCTTTTACTCTGTACAAAGTTCTTAATTTGATATTGTAATTATCATGATTTCCCCCACTACTTGAGTTCTATTTTTCTCCTTTTTTTTTTTTTTAATATTTAGTGTTTCTATCCACAACATTTGTACTGAGACAGTGCAGTTTAAACCAGAGTGGAATTCCTTGTATTCTCGGAAATACTTGGCAAATAAAGCAGATTCTGATTCTGATCCTAATGCTGAACTATTAGAAAAAAAATCCATCCCCATAAGAGTGTGTGCTGTTAGAGAAATTTAGATGGAAGTCTTTGTTCCAGGCTGTAAACATGTTTATTTCTGCTGTGAAAATTGCTGTTTTTTTGGCTTGGTGTGTGTATGTGGTTTCTGGTACTTCCGGAGTCAGCCTCAAGTGGACACTCCACAAACTGCAGATTCTAGCTTGCAGCTTACTTTTTACCCCTTTATCAGGTTGAAACCTGGAGAAGAACCAAATGTGTTGATGGACAGTATGATTCATCTGCCACAAAAACGTGACTGTTGCTTATTTTTCTATTGATGGTGTTTTTTCAGAGTAAATAAGATACTTCTGAGAGAAGTATTTTTTCTACGGACTGTTGGCATGAAAAATGTGAGTGTCATTTTGAACCCAGATTTAGCTCTTGGTCATAGCTCTGCTGGATTTCACTAGAGTCAGAAACTCACTCAGCGGAGCCAAACTAAAAAGAATCTGATACTTTACACCCAGCCGTCAGGCACAGCAGGTTACACTCTGTGACAAATTCCAACACACACTGAGACAAAACAAAAGGAAAGAAGCGGTATAAATCACACTGTCACAGACAAAAAAAAGGGATGAATCAGAAGGTGAGGAGGAGGAGAGAGGCAGCAGAGAAGTAGGAGATGAGAGCAGGAGGCCCCGTGTGGGATAGCGCTGGCCGAGATGTCAGACTATTTAAATACTGATGAGGCCTTCTGACTCTCCTCCTCTCTGCTAATGACATGCTCGTCACACCCAGACACAAGAACCTGCAGCCTCTAGCATGCTTGTCACAACACACACACACACACACACACACACACACACACACACACACACACACACACACACACACACACACACACACACACACACATACACACACACACAAGGCCAACACAACAGGGTACATCTGTGTTGGTGTGTCATGGGGATTCTCACTCTGCTGGTCTGTCAGGGTGTGTGGCACCGCTGAGAGCTGATAAATCTCCTCTTCCTCGTCAGAGAGTGCAGCGACTCGCACAAACAAACTGAAACAATCTCTACTTGGGTCACTTCGGCTCTCCTTTCCCCTTCCCTCTTCCCTCGCTTTCTCATCCATTTGTCCTCTTTGCCTGCTGTGTCTCCACCAGCATTTCAAATGAAGTTGTCACACTATCAGATGGATTACACACGCGCACACAAACACACGTCATAAATGAGGTGAAATAGAATCAGACTCTTATTGAATGCCTGCTTGAAAAACTGGGTTTTGTCCGTTAGTACTTCACTCTGTTTCACCATGTATTGATTTCTGCTGTGTTTGGTTTAAAGTGAACAGAACATACACGTTTGAGCTAACGACAGGCTGTGTCTGTGGAGCTGCTGACAGGAAACAGCAGGTGATGGAGCGACTTCACACAGGGACCAGTCTGTTATAAAACATAGTGAAAACCTCTGCCTCACAAAACACACGAGTCTGTTTGACACATGAACACAGCGTCATGTCAGACAATAAAACAGACACTGTTTGTTTGAGTTCCACCATGCCACCACATTTCCAACTGTTATTGCAGCCGGAAACAAAACTTTTGTGCTAAATTGGCTTTAAAACGACGTCATAAACCTGTCCGTCCATCCTTCATCGCCTCTCCTCGTCTGCTCCTTCCGTCTCCTCTTTGTGACTTTAGCTCTAAAGCAGAGGAGAGTGTCAGCGGGCGCTCTGTTTGATTCAGTGCTATCTAACCTCGCTTTATGAAAGCATTAAATTGATGGTTCCAGACCAGCCCAGAGAAAATGCACATAAAACTGAGACTAACTGAGAGATAATAGTCCTCATAAACTGGTCTAAGAGCTCTATAACTCACGGCGTCCTCAGCTTGTTCTGTCTAACACAGCACACGCTGTCGCATCCAAAATACTGATGGCCCCCGCGGCACAAACCGCACTACAGACACAAACAAAAAAGGAGAGGACAGATCAAAGAACGAGAAAAAACTGAATACAGAGACAGCTTTCTCTCCTAAATGTATTGATTTATTCGGAATGGCTGACTCTCAATCAGCACTTAAGATGCTGAAGTTAAAAAACAAGACATACTCTGCTTATCTGTTAATCCCACAAAATCCTTTTCTGTCAGACCTTGAAGTGTGATAACTTTATTTTTGAGCTGTTTGAATGCAGCAGGATCTGGGTTTTGTTGCTTTGGCTGCCTCAATGTTCAGTTTTCATGCTGAGTTTCCCATATCCCAGCTGTAACCATCATTGACTGTGTATATGTCTTCTTCTCACACTGTAAGAAAATGAAGCCAGAATACAGCCCCAGTGGTCTTTTGGAGCCATGGCATATGCAGAAGCAATGTGACCCTGAGGTCCACCAGAAAACACATTTAATTTACCAGTAAAACAATGAAGATTCATCAGGAGGCAAAAATGGAGCAGAATCTTAAATCAATTTAAAGTGGACATGTAAAGATGGGGAAAGTTTGCCAAAGTGTTTTTTGTGTTCTCTCAATAAACTGTATAATATATGGACATGGTGCCTGTGATGTCATTCATTTGTTTCTGATCCCATCATTAGCGGAGGCTGTATTGCTAATGCTGGATTCAACTTAGCTTTGTTCAAGTTTGGATGAGGTAATCGTGGACCTTTAGCATCTTTAGCTGTTGATTTTCCAGAATTTAGACTCTGTTTCCCATGATCACTTGCACTCACTGTTGTGGGGTCATAACTCTTACCAAGACGTGTTAGTTTTGAAGCAAATCATTGGTGATCAGATCTATATTTAGTTTCCATTTGGTTTTCTCTCATCCCTCCTTTTTACTCTTCTTACTCAGTAAAGAACATGTTGTTAGAGCTCTCAATACTGGCATCTCATCTCTTCTTTTTAGGAACAAATTACTAATTAAAACCTAACTTTTCAGAGAAATAAGTGCTTGCATACAAATCTGTATGATAAGAACTGTCTACAACCACTGAACCCAAGTTTGAGGAATTTTTGGACATTTTTTTTACCTATACAGCAGCCAGTTACCAGAGAGCTGCCATGTCATCCATTTCTTGTACTAGAGAGGTGAATAAATATGGATATGGCAATATATTGCAATACTTTGACCTGTGATAAAATATCATTATTTCAATTCTTAATATCAATACTTGCCTTAAAATAAAAAGTCACATTTTAGGTGAGTTGGAAGTATCATACGTCTTCTGCACCTCGACTGTAGATGGCACCGAAGAGCGACTCCACTATATGTTGCCCATAGACTGTATAATAAATAAAATCTCAAAGTATATTTAAAGTATTTTATTCCTAAACTTGATGATGTGGGTTTTTATCCCGTAAACATTAATGTTTTTGCTATGTTGTTGGGTCAATTAGTTTAAAATCATTTAAAATTTTACAGTGTAGACTGATAAAAAAAAAGTAATCAGTCATGTTTTGTGCAATATTAGACATTTATCAGTTTCACCAACTGACCACGTTTTTGATCACTTTTACGCAATATTTTTTTTTGCAACATTAATTTAGTGTCACAGTAGTTTAAGTGACAAACTTGATACACTTAATGTTCTCAAGTTAAGTGTAAGTGTGAAACACTGCATCTGACTTTCATTATTTCAAACACGATAAAATAGAAAAGCTGCTTTCACTCAAATAGTTAACTGTGTAGAATATCGCAATATATCACAATATCACGATATCATCGTATTCAAGTATCGTGATGCGTATGTTCTTGCCAATACTCACTCCTATCTATCTATTGTCATGTAAAAAAATTCATATTTGTGTTTCACCTTTGCTCTACTCCTCTCTTTCGACATAGCAGCACATTATTGTTTAATATGGTGGCATATTGCAAGTGAAAAGAATGATTTTCTGTAATATTTGTTGTCAAAAACTTATGAAATCTTTGGGAGTGTGTAGTAGCTGTAGTAGTATCTGCTGTCAGCCAGAAGAGTGATGAGGCTTGCAGAAGCTAACTGTGTGTGTCTGTGTGTACCTGCGTGCCTGTGTGTGTGGTAAGAGAATTTCTTCCCTCCAGCTCTTCTGCTAAGCTCCCAGAGGCCAGCTCTGAGTCTCATCCTGGGCCACCTGTGTCTTACATTTACCCAACTCTTTACACCTCTGTTTCCTCCTCTCAGGACGACTCTGATCCGATTTTTTTTTTCTGTTTATATTTTGTTTACATTTTTAAAGTCTTTCAGAACACTGTAAGGTGCAGGGCAGTGACTGCTATTGTTTATGCAGACAGTAAGTGTTGTGTGCAGTGATTTCAGTGAGTGCATTGGAGATCTTTGCAGGTTGCACCGGGTGGTAATGGATGGCCACTGGGTGCCCGCTGACGTGTTATTCTTTTATAAAACATTGCCTCTGCGTACCGGAGCGCAGGGGAGAGCGTGTCACGTGTGTGATGAATGACCAGAGGGTAACATCTTCACTCCTGACCCCTAACACACACAGCCGTGCATGCTCACACACAGACACAAAATACACAAAATCAAGCATGCACTCATGCACACTGAAGTTAGTAAACAGGTTTTTTTCTTTTTGCTCTGAATCCACTAAGCAGATGGTGATCCAGATGCAGGTTGGTGACCTCTCTGTGTGCCTTCCCTTTGAGTGTGCTTTGAATACAGAGCGAGGAAACATCTTTGCTTTCTTTCCAAAGCGTGGACTGGTTTCATGGCTTTATTATTTCTTATTTGATCACAGAGCCATCATTAAAAAAACTTCTTCTTTACTTCCTCTCAATTATCACACAGCCTGACTAACAGGCCAGGAGCCATCAAAGCTATTCTCAGCTATGTCTCCAACAAAAGCATGAAAGAAAGACATCAAACACAGCCCTCTTTTAATACAAGCAGAGCCAGGGATGCTGGACAATGCGGAGGAGCTGGAGAGGTGAGTAATAAGCAGTGACCTTCCGCTTTTCATGCACAGAAATGGCACTTGAATGCAGCACGTGGACGATGTAACAAGCAGGTGAAGAATGTTTGTACATCAGAGGCTTTACCTGAGGAGGAGAAAAAGAAGGAGAGGGACAGAGAGAGAGATAGGAAGAGAAGGAGACATGATAGGGAGGAAAGCGAGACAGAAGGGGTGAGGAGGGAGACAATGAGACAAGGAGACAGAGACAGAGTGGGTGAAGGTGGAGCGGGTGGGGAAGGGGAGCAGGCAGCCAGTCTATTATCAGGGGTCTATAGAGAAGCATTTAGGGACAAATAGGACACCACCCCCCTGTCACCCCCGAAACCATTCAGCCCCTGTCAGCCCGGCCCATTCAGACAAACCCCAGGAGGGGAGAGGAGGAAGACGAGGGGGGGCAGAGGGGGAGGACGCAAGAGCAAGGTGGTGGAGGGTAAGGGGGCTGAAGATGGAGTACCCCAGTACCACCCCTCCATGATGCTTCAGATGCTGTATCCTAGCGACGGCACTCTGGGTGTGACCTGTAGTCATATGGCTCCATTCAGTGTCACACCTCTTGAACACACACACACACAGACACACACACAGACACAGACACAGAGGGAGGAGGCCCCACAGGAGCCAAAACAGGCTCTCATGTACAACAATTAGCACAGATCATGCCCCCCACAACCCGGCCATACCAGTAAACCCACAGGGGAGCGAGCGTAATTACCATCAACAGACAGAGGGGAGTTTATCTTTACACACTTAAGATGATCCACTCTGCACACACACTCTCACACACACACACAGGCCGAGTCATCCCATCCTAAAACTCCCTGTTTCAGCATGCTGTCAATCACACGCTAATTACAGCTAGCTGCAGTATTGATGCTGCTCCCCGCTGCCTGATTTTCATATGGAATTAGCATTTAATGAATTGTGTGCAGATTAATTACGACATAATGACGTTTAATTGTTTCTGTCTAATTGTTGTGGCACTCTTTGTTTCAAAGTTGCAGAGAATTTGTTAAGTTTTAGTTCAAGTGGGAACAGTTAGCCTCGAAAACACTTCACTGAGTGCTCATTTAAAACTTAAAATATCTGTTCAGGGAGTCTTTTCATCACAAATCTAATTTCTCCTACTTCTGCGAAAAAACTTGTGAGTAATATTATTGTTGAAGGTTTAAAGATTTAAAGTTGGATGGTTTTCTTTTATCTATCTGATTCATACAGACTGTTATTTGACCCTGCTGTCGTCTAATATGGTGAAAATACAAACACAGGCACACACACAGAAACACAAACACGCACTCACAAAGGGTCTTAGTCTGGTAATCCCCCCTCTCAGATGGATAAATGTCTTTATCAGCCTTGTTTGGCCTAATAGATTTATATACTCCATCTATTATTTATCCAAGGATTATCACTGTTGCCTGAAGGTAGTGATGTACAATGTTTACCATGACCTTGGGACACACACACGCACACAGACACACACTTTTACAGCACACTCAATTTGGCATGGAATTGGTGAGTGATAATAAACAGGCGTGCAATAATTGTCCCAAAGTCACTTTGTTCTTCTTCAACCCTTGCGAGCCCATTCTGAGGCCTATTGAATAAGACTGTCTACCGAGTCTTTATGACTCCTCATTAAAACACACTTTTATCATTTGTTATAATATAGCACACTCCTCTCCAAATGACATCATTAAACATAATTCAATCTTTACCTCTTCTTCATGTGTGCTGCTTTTCCTGATTTATTCCCACTTTTATTTCATTTTCTGTCCTTGTCCACAGCGGCTCCAAACTGCTGCACTGCCCCTCTGTGGACACTGGTGGAGCTGCACAATTGCAAGTACAGGTGACTGCAAAAATAAAAATATATAAATAAGAAAAAAAAATAAAATGCCAAGGCCTCCACACAGTCCACTCAGAACAAATTGATCTACAGTATTACTGAAATACAAACAGACAGCGTCAAGTTTGCACAAATGTTGCCAAGCACAAAGATTTGGCACAGAAACAAACACACACATAAACACTTTACACACACTCGCTCACACACGCACGCATAGGGCAATTTAGTAAATGTCATCAGGTCTGCAGAAAGAGAGGGAAATAGGCCTGCCCCCCATCTTTGTATCGGGAACACAGGTGAGATTGATGAGCAGCGTCTGTTTATGATATCGGTTATTCAAGATGAAAGATGAGGGTTTGTAGAGGGGTTCCTCCCATTCACTGTCATTGATTTACACACACAAACACACACATACACACACAAACGTAGGACAGCATACCCACAGTGAGTGTCCTTCTTTTGTCAATAGTCAAGGTTATTTTATATGCAGTAGAAAATTTGACTAACATCAAACACAGCGCATGGAATAAAACTTTTGTTTGTGATGACAGAGCAAAGACGGGGGACGACTTCTCAACAGGCGAGCGTGCGAGTTCTGAGTCAACATCCATCAGCGAAGAAAGAACATAAAACTGTAGTTTAAAAGCAATAAAAAGACGGCCGGGACATTTGTGAAGAGCAGTCAGGGTGGAAAACGAAGCACTCAAGCCAAAGCCAATTCTTGTTCTGCTGAATTAAAACCTCAACCTCTCTGGCATTAACATCCACACAGAGACAAGTGCTGCGGTAAGTGAATGTGTTGCCTGTGTTTGTGTCAAAAGCCTGTTTTTTTTCCTTCTTCCCCAGCTAATTAGAGGGACTTGGGCAACAAAAGGCAGCTAATTTTGTCAAGCTCCTGTAAATGGAATGATGGATGCTGACGTTTGGGGAGGGTGGGCTGTACTGTGAGTGAATACACGCTACATGCTGCTTGGTTACTCAGCACGGCCTCCTTCATTAAAGCTCCTTGTGGAGGAACACGTACACGCAGACACAAACATTCCCTATTCAGGATGAATTAAAAACCCACAACACACTACTTTTCACAAGAGAGCGTTCATTATGTGGCCCTAATGTAATGGCATAAAGCACGGGAGCAACAGCCTATCAAGTGCAGCAATTTGGCTTTTTTTCACTGCTGCTGTTTCGTTGCTATAGGGTAATTTGTAGCACTCAGCAGGGGCAGGGGGAAAGTGAATCAAGATTAATTTACATGCAGGCGAACACTTAGGCAAAGGCAGAGCGGTAAGCAAACGCACCGTCTCTGCAGCTGAGCGGGGAAAGGAGGCAGCAAGTGAGGAAAGAAGGAGGGGGAGAAGTGTTTGGGTAATTAAGGAGCATCAAATGTGATTGCTGAAGGCCACAACATGTCGACTGTGGTCGCTTGCAGAATGCATGCTCCGTGTTTTTAAGCAAAGGTGCATTGAGAGGTGTGGACTCTGCAGCTGCACACACAAACCCCTCCACATTCAGACTTCTTTGATGGTCCTTTTTTTTTTTAAAGAGTGTTATTCTAACACATTTGTAGGATTCAATTTAGGGAAAGGAAGCTCCACCAAACAAGATAGTGCACTGGAAAACTAAAGAAAGCAAAGCAAAAAAGCAGTTTATTCAATTGAAACGCTTGATTTGAATAAAGCATCATCCATATCAAAGCGACACAAAGACAAAGTAAAACGTCCCCGAAGATGCGAGGTTGAAGTGACAAGGCTAACTCGGACAAACCGCTGCAAGTATCAGACACAAATGCAGCGACCATTGCACCAGAGAGCGGGAATGAAAATGCTAAATGAGCTGTTTGAGCCGGACATACACACATCTTGTTGAAGCTGCATCTTTGCCCCACTGAACAGACTTAACATATCACAGCACAAGAAAGAGATCACTGGGATGGGATAAAAAGAGAATAGCCGGTTGAGTTTCTCCCCTCTATCGCTCAGTGGTAATGGACCCTGGACCGAGCCTGTGGCAGGGGAATCTGATCAAGCATTCATGCAATCCTGCAGGCGTGCACACACACACACACGCTCACACACACACAGAATCACTCTGTCAAATCTGAATAAACACAAACACACACAGGTTGGATTGTGGGGTGCAGCTTGGGGATTTGGGTCGAGCGTCTGGCATATTTGGCCATCTCAGATCTCCTGTCAGGGCCTGAATGCGGGATGACAGCGAGAGGGAGCCCGCAGCGTCTGGAGACCTGTCTCCATCTATGCATCTCTCACATAAACAAATTCTCCCATCGCTGTATTCAGACTAGCCTCTCTGCTCTATTACACACAACACACAGCTGCCACAAGCACTCAGACACCCAATCAACAACCACAGAGAGAGAGATAGGGAAGGAAAGGGGAAAAGAGAGAAAGGGAAGACAGAGAAAAAAGGGGGAGATGGAGGGGAGGAGAAAGTGAGACAGGAGGAGCAGCGTCGGGGGAGATGCTGAGATGAGGGCCTGGCGCTCTGAAACTCAGCGTTCTGTCTGGTCGAGCAGGAACCTCCTAAGAGCAGGAGAACGACGAGCGGCAGGATGAAAGAGAAATGGGCTCTAGTGGGATGAGGAATAGACGAGGGCAGGAGTGGGGGCCGAGGGGTACAAACACACTGAAAGCATGAAATATTAGGACCACCTGCTCTTTCCATGAAATACACTGAACAGGGAAAAGCTAAGGCTAAATGTTTAGAGCTGTTTTGAGTAGCCTCTAGGATTGGGCGCATGGGCATCTTTATATTAGTAATAAAAAAAGCATCACGACAATTTCTTCTCTCAATATTCATGTTTCCGTGTTTGGATTTTAGTCTCTGGAAAATTTTAACAACTCAGAAACAATAAGCATCTTGGTGAAGGCAACAGCAGGAAAAAGAGGAATCATCTTGAGAAACTCCCAGAAAGGAAACTAATTCATGCATTTCTGAAGAAGCCCGGACAAAACACTAAATTTCAATGAAGGACAACAAACTCAACCTCATGGACAGCATTTTGTGAAAAAAAAGTGTCTTTAGATATTTTATTACACCTGTTCACAAGTCGCAGTATTTAGGTTTTCCAGCTGCTGGAAGAACTATGGGTCACAGCAAACAAAGCTTTACCACCTGACTTTAGGCCTGTGTTTGAGTACAAAGCTGATGTAAGAAGAAAAAAAGAGATAAGGAATGTATTTAGGAAAGATGTCACTTGTGATTCTGAAAAAAAATTGTTTGAATCTTTTATCCATTGACCAATCCAAAACCAAACAATTATTTCAAATACTGAGTATAGCTATTCAGGAACAATAAACAACAATAAACTGTGTCTGCAACAGACTTTTACAGTACAGCTTATGAAATCTTTAAGATGGAAAGGATCCATCTCCTCTTTGAGGCTTCAAAAAATCCAAATGTCAGGCTGGTTGTTGTGTAGTTTCTGAGTGATCCTGTTTTCCACATGCCCTGTATGTTAGGCGCAGCCTAGTTTGTCGGATTCAGACCACTTGGACCTTTGGGCCATCTTGACTTTAAAGAAGCCGAGGATCATGCATCCCTTTCTCTCAGGCCATTTCCACACGTAGCCGGGTATTTAAGAAAAAGCATATATTTTTATGCGTTTACGCCTGTCGTCTACACGACTGTACGTCACCGAAAACGATGTTTTCTAAAAACTCCGGCCAAAGTGGAGACATTGGAAACTCGTGGTTAGATGTAGACGCCGGTAAACAGAGTTTTCGGTTCTTAAACGTCACAGCTGAATGACTGGAGCTCATTCTGGTTGGCTGACACGGGTTTTACGTCTGGAAAATACTGCCCATTTTTTGTTCAGCATGGCTCGATCCGCACGCACCAGCGGATTTACCCGCTGCGTGTGGACGGAAGTATTTTTAAAAATGAAGGTGGGGGGGGGGGGGGGGGGATTTGTTTTTGAAAATACCTGTGGAACTGGCCTCATACTTATACAATTAACCTGCTTTCAGTTCTTTTGGCGGTGTGGGCAGGTGCCCAGTCCTGCTGGAAAATGATATCAGCATCTCCATAAAGTTTTTCAGCATAATGAAGCATGAAGAGCTCTAAAATTTCCTGGTAAACAGCTTCTTGGGCTACAGACTTCAGAAACACAGCAAGGAGGATCAACAACAGCAGATGACACTGCACCCCAAGCTGTCACTAACTCTGGTAACCATACTCTCTGGGTCCTTGATTCTGGGTCCAAATGTAACACAAAAATTATTTTTATCTAAGAAGAGGACTCTGAACAGTGGTGTTACTGTCGAGTTCTTTTTTGCGTAAGCCCAGGTAAGATTCAGAAGTGGCTTGATACTAAGTGTACACAAAATTGTAGAGACCATGAACTCTTGCTGAATCCAGATATGTTGGCAGAGGAAAAAAAGCACCTGGGAGAAAAGCTGTGGTAGTAAAGTTGAACTGGTCAGTGTTGTGAGCTTGATAGGTGGACTAGAACACACCCTGACAGCATGCCGTTCAGTCAGATTGATCTGGGACATTACAAAACATCCCTCCTCCTTCCTCTGCATCCTTACTCTCTGCTACCTCCTCTTCTGATCAGAGTATCGATCACCCACCAGTCGATCGGTTGCTTCTCTCTGATCTGGGCCGGGCCAATTACCTCAGTGAGTAATAGTGATTAGTTTGTGTCCAGATCAATCGACGCTGATACAGGCAGAGGGGCTGTGGACGGAGCTGAGGGAACCACTGACGATTCACATCAACAGCACATTCGTGAAACAACAACAGTGTCGTTTAAGATCCTCAGCTTATTGTATCTTACACATATTCATTTCATAACGGCATTAAACATCTAAGGATGGCAAATCTGAGGACCACCAGGGAGATTCAAAGATTTAAGAGGGTTTCTTGGTCCACAAAAGAAGCATTGTAAGACTTTTCCTCACAAAAACGTCTGAACAAAGATACAGCACTACATCAGTGTTGTAAGCCCGTACACACAGACACAGGTAAACAGTGCCAGATGCACTGAGTGCTTATATCTCAGCCTATGCCATTGGTGTGACATTGTACAGGTCATTAAAGGAAAACTAGTGCTAATGTCGAAGGCAAATCTATTTATGTTGATAGTATTCATGGGCAATCTTTCCATAACATTGATCAACACAGTTTGTCTAATAGGAAAATAATAAACAATTACTCCTGCAGACGAGGAGGGTAATTGATTTTCTTCTGTAAATTACTACCACCATCAGGCCTGCGTACACAGAAAGGTGATCATCTGCATAAAATCAATGGGATATGATCCTATCTGTATGATAATCATGGACTGTAACCAAGGAGCCTTCATTAGCTTCAGAGGGAGAGGAACGTGGAGGGTGAGACAAAGAGACGGACGATGCGAGCAGAGAGACTTCGACCAGATGTAGAGACAGCTGTCCTCTTCATAAATTAAGCCTACGACACCGATGGTGGGGAAATCAGAGAGAAGAGGACCATCTTTGCTTGAGAGCCAAAGCTGTACAGTTGTATGTAGCATTTTTAAACAGTTTCAGAGCATCTAAGAATTAAAGATTATTATTTCTGTTTCATCGTGGAGTCAACTGCTTATTTACTCTTTACCTTTAGTGACAGATTTTGTATTTCAACTAGAGCTGCACGATTTGGGGAAAAGGTGCGATTTGCGATTAGGTGGACAATATTGCGATTGCGATTGTGCTTGCGATTTAATAAAAAAAGTTGTGTCATGATGAGTCTACAGGCTTGCTTGGTTATCATGGAGAAAAATCTGAATTGCATGTGCTGACATTGCATTTGCGATTGCGATATCCTCTTTTGCGATTACATAATTGCGTGTGCTGACATTGCGATTGCGATTGCGATTGCGATAATCGTGCAGCCCTAATTTCAACACAGAAGCCTTTTCACAAAATTGCACAGGCTTTTCACGCTTCACAATTGGGCTGCACATTAAATCCAAACAACATAATCATCCCAGGATGAGTATTCACAGTAAATGTTTGGCACAAACCTCAGCTTATGCCGAAAATTAATAAATTTGACTTAATTTTAAGCCTCTGCAAGGTTTTTTTTTTCTGTTCATGAAACAGACCGAAGCTAAGACTGCATATTTCAATTCAGCTATTTTCAATGTTCAAATCCAGTTTGAAGGTTGTTGAAACAGACTTTGTTTACATTTTGTACAGCTAAGATTCACAGTGATGGTTTGGCTGTTGAAATGATGACTAAACAAAAAGAATGTTGTGATACCTTGTCGGAAAACAAATTTACTCCTGTACAGGAGATGTTCAAAAATGATATAAGCAAAAGTTCCTCACAAGGGCTTTAAGTAATCAATGAATGCGTACTCATAAAGCATATGTATGTTTTAGCTGTATGATGAAGCCCTGGGGGTGCTGACCATGCCTTCTCTTACTGGGAATCTGGGAGATGGAGTGGGAGATGTAAGTCCTCAAAATGACCACTGGTCAGATTCAACCTGATTCAAGTCTGTGAGCGTCTGTACATGGGGTGTACAGCTGAACCACCTGGCCAAACCTCATTGGTCCCTTTGATTACAGCTCAAATAAGCTAGCAGCTAAGCTAAGACTGAGCTAAGACTTATTGACTGATTGTGAAAACACCCTGAAAAACCAAATGCTCTTTTTTGAAATATGAAAAATGTTCAAACCCCTGGAGACAAAGAAGAAAGAAGCAGCATTAAATCTCTGATTAATTTCTGATGGGTGCTCACACCACCCCTGGTGCTCCTAGTCTCACACACGCCTCATGATGATGGGCGAGCCCACCAACAGACAGCTGAATGTACAACTGTGTACAGGCCTCCAAATCAATATCACCAGCAATAATAATACGACCACGCTCTCAAGAGACAAGCATCTGTCTGACACAAGGACAAAAGATGAATAAGAACTGAGAAGATGAACACTTGTCAAAATGCTTGTGGTTTGTGAATCTCTTCAATCATAGAAAACATTTGAGTGTTGGTTTGATAAAACACTGTGGGTTAGTAAAAGTTGAGGGGTTGCAGGGGGGTTGAAGGTTCAATCCCCCGCTCCTGCAGCCTCATGTCAAAGTCACTGACACTTAACCTCAAATAGCTCTCAAAGGCATAACCATCAGTGTGTGAATGTGTTACTCATGTGGGCACTTCACTTCATAAAGCTGCCTCGACCATCAGTTTATGAATAAGAAAGAGTGAATGTGGCATGAAGTGTGAAGTAGCTTTGAGTGGTCAGAAAACTAGAAAAGTGAAAAGAAAGTACAGTCTAATTATCATTTAAAGAAAAAAAATCTGAGCTTCTCTCTGATATGATGGTTTGTGCCAAATATTGGACAATGAAACAGTGACTGACGTTTGGACAGTGAATCACATCCTACACCAAGACAAAGAGCTTTTAGTTTGATTACTTCACCATCCCTCCACATATCTATGATTCACCTTCCCTCCTTCCTGTCTATTGAAGAGCCCCACACAGACATCCTGCGTGATGAATCTATTTTAGGTTCTGCTGCCACTCAAACTCCTTTCATCCTGTGGAAAATGTGGAACACTATTTTGTTAGACCCTAAAAACCAAACAGAGGTCTTTTCAATAATAAAGGCTTTGGGCTTTTAAAGCTGAGAGAATGAGGAGCTGGAGACAAACAGGGGAAGAGGCTTTCAGTATATTAGCCTCTCAAATCAAATCATTGCAAAGAGAGGACAGAGGCAGCCTTTAACATATAAGGAGGCCCGGACACGGACGAATAAAGACGGCGCTTTGTTTGAATCTGTTCTCCCTTCATAGGTTTTAATGACCTATGGTAAAGTGAAGTGCGTTAACACTTGATAACTACATTAGGACTGTTTTCAAGAGTATAAAGAAGGCTTAGTCCATTTACCATCTCATTTAACATTTGCATTACTCTGGGAAATTGTGCAGAAGTAAATCAAAACCTCTGGCACAGTCAGTCCGTACCCTGTTACCAAATTATACTGATTTATTAAAAGGGTCTAATTCGGGAGTCCATTCTCAAGGTACAGGCTGTATGCATATTGAATCCATCTGAAAGTAAGTTTGTAGGTTTGGCTGAAGCAAATGTGCTACAGAATTATAGTTGTTGAAGAAGTAGCTTTGTCCAGATTGATGTCCTGTTTCCGTCATGAGCGGCTGGAAGGCTGGGATCACTCAATACTAATCAACAGGCTGGACACGAGCTGGTCTTTATCACTTTGTCCCCTTTATATGACTCCCAACCTTGGCTGCGCGACCAGTTGCCTGATTTCTCATTTTGTTGCGCTGCGACTGACAGTGAGCGGCTCTGATTGAGGGGATCCATTAGGGATCAGCCTGAGGAAAGCCGGTTTGATGGATGAGACCAGCAGTCACCTTCAGAGCTTGCTAACAACACCTGTATCCTTTCTGTCACACACACACACACACACACACACACACACACACACACACACACACACACACACACACACACACACACACACACACACACACACACACACACACACACACACACACACACACACACACACACACACACACTGTTGCTGACATATAACAATTCACACAGCGTTCTTTGTGGAGAGGGAGAGACAGGAGGATTTTGAAAGATAAAAATCTATTCTGTCTTATCAGCAAAGTGTTCTCAGTTTAACTGGTAGATTAAACTAATAAATGGTTAACTAAACTTGTACAACAAAGAAGATAATACTTCATGTCTAATTTCTATTTAAGGGCTATAGCACAGTTTTAAATTTCAAACTCAAAAACTTTAACAAAAAGACATTTAAGAGCTTCAAGAGCTGAAAACTTGACCATTTAAAACGAAAAGACCAGCAGCGAGATTTATCAAATTATCCTTTCCATGTTAGAAAAATTACTTATACTTAAGCTGCTACGACTTCATACAAAAAGCTATGAAGAATGAATGAATGAAAATATGAAGTTTATATGATGAGGAAAAAACTTACTCAAAAATCAAATTATGCCTTTGGTATCTTTTTTTCTATTTTTTCTTGATTCTCATGTAAATGTTATTAATGGATTGTCTCCTGATTTAATGTCATATTTAAAGATGTTTAGATTGAGGCTTTAAGAAGAGGTCTAACAAAGTTAGCTCATGACAACATTGCATATTTGCAGGTCAATGGTTAACTATTACACAGAAAACATAGCATAGTCACAATGATACATCTCAGTGTTATCTTGATCCTTGTAATTCTATTCTAAACATTGCAAAATCTATCAATATATGATCTTTAAGTTCCTGCGAAGGCCATTTTGGTGTTGATTTTGGTGGTTTCTCATGGACATACCAGAATCTCTAATATCTTCGCTGTGAAATAATAATAATAATTTACGAACAATAAAAACATTCGGATAAAGACAGAAATTTTCATTCTCTATGTTAATGGTGCAGAACATCAAGAGATTTCACTGTTAAAGCTCCACTGAAGAGATTTTTTTTTAGCCTGGTATAAAACTGAACTACTGAAATAATCACTGCCATTTTAAACGAACTGCTGAAGCAAATCACTAAAGACTATCAGGATTTAAATACACCCTTCTATGGAGTTGTTTTCAGTGTCTGTAATCGGTGCCTGAATAGCTCTTATTTATGTTTTCTACAGCAAATATTCTTCATGAGTTTGGCTTTCAAAAAAGAAAGTGGGAGGAGATTATTTTATTCAAAAACACTCCAAACAAGCATACAAGAGAAAAACCTGGTAGAATTATAATAATCATAATATAATATTTATAATAGTTATAATAGTTGACTTAAACGAAACTAAAAACGAAACTAAAAACGAAAACTAAATTTTAAAATACATTACAGTTCACTCAAACTAGTAAAAACTAGAAAAGAAAACAAAAACGATAAGTAAACCAAACCTGTATCTTGTGTTCATAAAACTAACTGAAACTAACCAAAATTATAGACAAAATGTCCTTAGTTATCGTTTTTGACAATATTAATAGCCTCTAGGATTTAAATTAATACGACACATTTTCCCAACCAATTTTACGATAGTTTTCGGCAGTTGTCAGTGCCGTATGGCACCATCATAGTGACGTACTGGGACATGCTAGTTAACTGCACTGACTGGTTGTGTGCTGTGCTGCAGCGAAACGTGGTGGAGCAATGAATCAGAGCATCTGTAATACTTTAATTTCATGTTAGTCGGACTTTAATTGTTACAGAGTCCAAGTTTCTGATTAAAGCTCATTTTATATTGTTTTATATAATTTATGTTTATATTAATTTTATGTAATTTATGTTAACATTATTTTTTATGTAATTTATGTTTAAATTATTATATTAAGTTGATATCATTTTCTTGTGTTTAAGGCAGCAGCCAGCAATTCAGTATCAGCACTGACTGAGCAGTGAGCACTATGTTGGACTGGAAATTAAACTATAACAAAATATATTTACTCTGACCTTTTTGAATCCTGCACCTGGTTAATAAGGTATGAAAAACTAGAACTAAACTGAAATTACACTAAAACTAAACTAAAACTAAGCCTTGTTGCAAAAATCAAAATTAAATAAAAACTAGAATGCCCACTCTAAAACTAGTTAAAACTAAACTGTAATGGGAAAAAATGTCAAAACTAACTAAGACTAAACTATAATGACAAATCCAAAACTATTATAACCTTGCATACACTAAACTCAACACCAACTGCAAGTTCCTCACTGGAGCTTTAATTTTCAAATCCAGGAGTCCAAAGGCCTATTTTATCTTATATAAAACATTTCTCAGAAATGTAAAAACAAAAAGGAAAGCGTCTTGATTGATAGTAAACATATCCTTAACTACTAAACAGTGTTACTAGTGTTGAAGTCTAAATTTTCATAAAGCAGAACAGATCAAGTTTCTGTGATGGCAGCAAAACTACAATAGCTTGTAGTAGAAGAAAATAACTGGTATAAATACTGGAATGAGTTTATTTCATTACTGAAAAATCTGAGTTCAGCTGTCAATGAGCAAAAAACAATTTGTATTTCTTTTTTTAATGATCTAAATGTATTCATTATTTATTGTATAATCCCCTCTAATGCAGAAATCCTCCCTGCTTGTATGCAGTGCATATTTGAGCACAGAGTTGAACATTTACACCTGCTGCATGTGATGTTGATGTGAATATTCTTCTGTGAGCGTAGCTGCAGCAGTCTAATTGCTCTCAGCTGTATTATCTCATTAGGGCCCATCAGCACGTGACATTTAAATACAGCGCTGCTAAAAGCCTCTCTGCTTATTTAATACAAACATTACTATCCATCACATACTTCACAGAGGCAGGAAAGACCCAGGCCTACATCCTGTTAGCTCCTTTTCCTCTGACTCCAGGCTCCTCAGGCCTCTGGGTAATTTTTCAAGCTTCCAATTGATGCATTTAATAAGAATGATGTGGCTAAGGAGGAGCATAATCATATCACATGTGGTCCAAAAAAGCGTGCAAAAAGCAGGAGGTGCTGTGATGAGTGAAGGTAAAGAGAAAGGTGAAATGGAGGATGAGAGATGAAGGAAGAGAGGAGAGGGTGAGAGTGAGGGAGGAAGGTCAACAGAGCGGTGTTAGAGAGGGAAGGTAGAGCCTGATGGGCACCAAATGAACAAATTATGACGGGCTCCATTTTGCAGGATGGGGGTCACACACACCCTCCCCTCCTCCTCCACTCCTCCTCCTCTCTTCTCTTCTCTTCTCTCTCTGACAGTTCAATTTCCCCCTCTCGCCTCCCTGCTCCCCGCCTGCTAATTGTGAGTGAAGCCTTATCATTGGGCCCCCCATCCACCCTTGGTCCGAGGTATCGCTGGTGTCTGAGAGGAGGAGACTGGAATGTCAAAATGTTATCTAAGACAGCAAACAGGCAGAGAGACGGAGGTCACACACAATAAGACTGGACGTTCATCTGAATGCACGCAGGACGCAGGAGGAGGGATGAGCGGAGAAGACGACAAAGGAGGAGTGAAATTCTCTGTACAGAAAAACACACCAGCTTATGTTTGATTTTTGATCCTGACTGTAAACATGTTAAAGAAAATCTCTCCTTATGTTTTCTTTATTGTTACATTCAATGAAAAAATATCTGAGAATTTGGTGTCAATGAATAAATAAATAAACAAAAATAGGGGGCACAATTAATGCAATAGAGTCTGTGCTATCAAAGAATGCATTTCAGGACTAAGGAATGAAACTCTCATAGTAGCTGAACTTATCATGCGTTTCATAAAAATGCCTAAAAAAAGAGATATACAAGAATCTCACTTGGTAAAACCCACAAAACTATTTCATACACACACTCCTGTCCTTCAATCTTCCTCAGAAACACTTGACTCTTGTGTGCTAAGTGGGAGCTAAGGCATGTTATTTACAGACCAGAGAAGGCCGGGTTTAAATGACACCTGAGGATAGAGCTCATCTCACACCAGTGCTCAGCTCTCTGTCTGTACTTTGTCATTTGAAATTGAAGCATTTGCTCGCGGTTTCCTCTTGAGTCGTACTGTTCCCTCTGCTCAAAGTAAGACAGAGACAGATAGACAAACACACAGAGAGATATGAGGCAATCTTTGCTCAGCGGAGGGAGCAGGTGGCGGTCGGATGGGTTGGGGTTTAAAGGGTTTTCGTTGGTCAGCTGATAAGGATGATGTGAGGTCAGGATAATCTGAATGCAGGAAGAACTATGCGGGGCAACACAGGACAGAATCGCTGACCCCAGACGTCCTCTATCACAGAGCGCGAGAGCGAGGGTAAGAACAGGACAGAGGGGAGAAGATTCAGAGTAGGAGAGGGAGAGGGAGCGCACATCTGTAATCCAACACTGGTAATGAGGGTTAATTCTTTGGTTAAGGATTAACAAGGTGCAAGAGTATGATAGGCAAGCAGGTGCCTTCTTGAATATAAGTTTAAATCAACCCCATTATGGCTGATGTAATTTCAGCTCCAGAGCCCCGCCAAGAGGGAAAGTAATTACGCCTGACATGAGGGACTCTTTCAAAGTAAAACTACAAACCTACCATGCTCTAAGACAATGAGAGGTTGATGATTTATCACTCTTTTCATCATCCTTTAGATTACCTGAAACCTTTGAAAGTCTAACACCATCTCTCAACATACAATACAACCAATGAGAATGGTTTTATTTAGTTAATTTTTCCCTCTTAGACAGGACAGCTGGAGAGGTAGGGGACTACAGCAACAAGGACTATAGCCACTGTGTCAAACTGGTTCACTGATTTCAAAGCTTCAACACCATTTTAAGTAATTTAGAATTAAAACTTTTTAAAATAAAAACACAAATAAAGTAATAATATTAATGTTTTTAATAATGGATTGCCAGGCTCATGTGATTCTTACAGTGCAGACCTCCATTGCCATGGTGAGCTGTGGTACTGTAGACAATGAAACTGATAAATCAGCTCTTATCTCATACATTTTCATGTACTTATAAATGATTCCAAAGTGCAGTTGGATATTTTCATTGATACTAAATCTACTGACATAGAGTTTCTCTGTTTATATCTTTTTAAAACATTATGAAGCACTTAGACTGAATCTCAAGAATGAGTCAGAGTTTGGTGGATAAAGGTTTGGAAAAATCCATGAATAATCAACTATTTCAGACTGGGTTTTGCATGCTTCAGTGTAGGAACCAGTGCTCTATGAAACATATTTTCCATATGTAGGAGGAACATATGACCATTATTACCTTTACAAGTTCTTTAAATTTCAAAGATATACACCTCTTTATAGGAAACGGCTCAACAGGGCACAGCTCAAGGTCTGGGTAAGGTGCAAAGTCTGAAACCCACATTTTCCTACTTGGAACTATTATACAGCTTTTGGTTCCTGATAATAAATAATACAGACTCAACTGAATATCAAAGCTGTAAACAGCTGTGTATTTGTCTACTTCATAATAACAATTTAGTTGTTTGTAATTTTAATTATCTTTATTTTGGCAAGATTTTAAATAAGGCTTGATTGAACTTAAAGGCAGATAAAGAAACAACTCTTGTGTTGAGACAAAGGCTATCCATACTTACACAGAAACTTCAGAGTCAGAAATACAGAATTATAGTTCAAGTATTACTAGGGATTGGTTCCGAATTAGGTACTATTTTAGGTACAGACTGAATTATGTCAAAAGTACCAGGTATCGATTCATGTAGAGTCGAAAGGTACCATGTTTAGGTACCATGTTAGGGTACCTAAACGCATCCTTGTGACTGTGAGGAAGTGGAAGAATAGGTGATTTTCCATGCTGGACATGAACAAAGCATTTTAGATTTATATATTGAAGAATATATTTGTTAAATTGTAAAAAATATATATTTTATTATTGAACAAATCAATATTTTTTACCACATAAACACAAAAAAATACCAAAAATTGGTACTGCTAAGTACCGGTACCGATTTCCAGGCACCGTATCGTTTCAAATATGAAAGGAACCCATCTCCGAGTATTACTTCGGGTATCACTTCTTACTGGGGATGCACGATATATTCAGTACATTATTGGTATCAGCTGATATAGGCTTTAAAATTAACTATCAGACATTGGCCAACATGCAGATATAATCAAACAATAAAATAATTGGCTTCCTGCTTACTTGATTTAATGCCTGACCTGCTTTTTGTTTGAAAGCAGTTTTTATAAATACGTATGCAGTTTTAAGTATTTTCTTATATTGCCTCAGAAATGAATAATGAACTGCGTAACAAATATGATAAGAGCATGGACCATAATACTGTAGGTTAATTCCAATACAGAAGAGTGGTGATGTTCCCTGCAATCTCTGCAGAAAAAAATATCTGTAACCAGCCAAATGTGTTGCCAAATGTTGGCATAGAGACAAAAAATAAACCCAACATCCTGCATCTCTACTTCTAATCATTAGCAAAACAGCTGTGATAGAAGATAAGTTTGAATATTAAAGACACCAACTTAAATGGTGATTACTATTTTGTTTCAAAGTGTTTTTATTGTAGGAGGAGTGTGTTGAAGGTTGTCATGCAGTGATCATTCGTAAACATGGGACAAGATGATTTTTGCTTTCCTAAAAAAAGAAAAGAAAAAGACGTTGATTCATCTATTTCAAAGTTATGTTACTATTTGTAATTGTGTTCATATTCACTGAGCGTTGGATGTCCTCTGTTTAATTTTGCCAACTTCCACCAGTTTTACCAACAGGCAAACATGCCACTTAAATACAACAGAAAATACATTCCTTCAGTATTGCATTGATACTTAAAGCAGCACATTATCTGCATGATTTGTCAGGTCAAAAATTCGCTTTTTCCCAAACTGACCGAATAAAGAAATGACTCTTCACATTCAGTTGATAACTGGGTTTGATCTCTGTGTGTGGGAAATAAAAGGGACCTGACCTCCAAGGCAAGCCCAGACTAACTAATGACAGCATGAGCTAAGCTAATATTTCATCATCAGCTAGCCGCTGTTGGAATCATCTTGATGCTATTAGCAGCCTAATGGCTAAATACTCCGGCAGTGCTAAAGAGGAGGCAGCCAGTGACACACTTCCAGCATCCGCTGGCTCGTTTAGCATGGACACAAATGAACATGTGAGAAGGAGACATGAGAGAGATGGGCACACCAGTGACCCCTACATATACATGCACATATACAGACACACATAGACACACTCGCAGGCGCGGACATGGTGACCCCTACACGGTTGATGAGACGGGAGCTGATATGCGAGTCAGACGGAGCCACATTTGTAAAAAGCGATAGCCAATTACGGCAGCCCGGGCTGGGGGATAATAGCCTGCCTGTCAGCCTCTGTGTGCAGTATATGAGAGTGCATGTATGTGTGTGTATGTGTGTGTGTTTCTGTGCCTGAGCACGTAGTACCCAGGAGTGAATATTGGGTTTCTATTCTCATCTATTTGCCCTATATCTCCATTCCTTAGATATTAATTTCAGAGCAGTGCTGCAGCACAGGGCCCAGGTCGTTAGTGTGATTCATCTGGGCGTCATCCCAAACGGGCGTGAAAAAGACGGAAAGACTAAGCTATATCTATTAAACTGGGAGGCTTATTTCTGTAAGATTTTTGCACTGAAGGAAAAATGATAAGGTTTTTGTCCATCGAAGCCGTAGATTTAAAATGAGGTTGAAATTATGTGATATAGGAACATTGAGTGTAAAGACAGAAACATAAAAAGATTTTAAAGATGTAAAGAACATTCCCTGAAGCACAGAATAAATAACATATTGGTGTCAGATTATTATTTCCTGCATGATGAAGATCCATCGATTCTTTAAAGCACCCCAGCAATCTATATATATCATATACTGCTGTTTTGTTGAGACATTAGGATTGAAACACAGAAGAGACTGACAGAAAAGGGAGCAACAACACAGTTTGAAATCTCAAACATTAGTGCTTGTTCTGTACTTTCCACAGACACATGATCTCCTCAAGGACTCAGCCCTGTCAGCCACAGTGTCCAGCCACCTGAAACAGAGCCATGATAGACTATCAGAGGAAGGGGAACTGTTCGGGGGGAATTGTGTGGATTTAGTGGTCTAGTGCTGACACATGGCTTTGAGCGTGGTAGAAAAGCACTTTAACTCTTGAGTGCTTTTATCGCGGGTACACACTCCATAAAACATGGCTCTGTGTGGTGGAATGGCTCACACGTACAGTAAAACACATAATACATACATAACGCTTTCTCAGAGGTTGTCAGAGGAAAAGAAATCTAGATCCCTGATGTGGCCCGAGGAGGGAAATCGATAAGAAGAGACTGCACAAATTGTCAAAAAAAAGTTCACTTCACAGGCGACATCGCCCAGCCACTTCAGTGAGTTTACACTTTCAATGATGACTACAAAACTGGTTCAAGCACACTTTTGTTCCCAGTGTGACAAAACTGAAAATAATGGAGTTCTATCCGACCTGTTCTTGCAGAGTCTGAGGCGTTTGTGTCCTGCTTTTTTTTACCTGAGTTTTTAGTATTTCAGATATAAACAAGTTTCCAAAGGTGGCAATCACACAAGCAGAGATTTGCTGTACAGTACACTGACTCTGTTGTTTTTATTTGTGAAGTCCCTGTGGTTGCTATCATATCATGTCCTGAAAAATCAAATCACAGAAGGTTAAAAAGAAAACTCTATAGAATTGAAGCAAAGCAGAGAAAAATAAGTGGAGTGGCACTGCTTTTTATAGCATTATTTGATTGAATTCAAAGCAGTTCCATAGAAAAATTGATTAACTGGGTATAAATTATTTTTCAAGGGCCTGCAGCGTAAAAGCATGAGATCTATTCTGAAGCCCTAAATCGTTTGCTCCTGTTTGTACAGGAGGGAAACAGAGCACAGGTAGAGATATGGTGGGTTATAAAAGTTCTGACAGTATGATTTTTTTCCTTAGCAAGCCTGTCCTTGTATATTTATATACATAATTCATATGTACTTTAATAACAATCCCAGATTGGGGCTTTAACGCCAAAAAACAAACAATGAAGTTAGAGCGTATCCTATGTGATATTCCCCTTCCCTCTCTCTCTCCTATTCATCTCCGTAATAGAGATGCAAGCTCCGTAATGCTCGCTGGGAGCCAAGCATGAGATTGAGGATTTCTCACACACCATGCATTATTCATAGTCCAGAGCAACAGAGTGTGTAAGATGAGAATTACACAGCATGAAGAGAACAGGGGAGAGGGGACCAAAGAGGGGAGAAGAGGGGTTGAGGGGAGGAAGCAGAGGGGAGCAAAAGGTTGAAGAGCGTGGAGGAGGGAAAGAGATAAAGTAGGAGAAAAGAGAGCGACATAGTGGACACTGTCAGGCCTCCATTTCCGATCCCTCTGAGGTTAACCCCGGGATTGTTTTTGAAGTTTGTGAACAGCGGGGTGGAGGAAATGAATATGGAACCAGGGAGCCCAGATAGCTCGACCAGATTGGCTCACAATTTGCATTTGTTAAAATGTGCGTCTTGTGAGCCGGTTTGTATTCCGGGCACAAACTGAGTAGTGAGCAGGAAATTTCAGGGTTCTGTTATGATTCGTGTCCGGCCTCCATTCTTCATAATGAAAAACAATGGGAAGTGAGCCAGGGTTGGAATTGATTTGTTTAACAATGGAAATGAAACAAAGTAGGAGGCACGCTCAAAAAGTAGGAGGCATGCTATGTTAAATGAAAGCTCGGGACCAAGAAATTGCAAGATTGTGCCTGATACAATTTGACAAATGACTTGTAGAGAATGATATAGAGCATTTTTCATCACAATAATTGGTAGATGGATAAAAAATGATTTCATGTCCATTACTGAGCAAAAATATTCCTGTGCTGACATACACCTAAGGCTGGCCAATAAACTCTCTGCGCACTTAATTTACAGCGCAGAAAGTTCTTGAAAAAAGCAGCAACAACTGTAAAAGTAATTTATCAGCATCCATTCTTTCAGATTGTAATTATTAAATCAAAGCAGGATGTGTAATATAAAAAGTAGCAATAAAATTTTAGTTGTTCTTCTGATGACCCCATTTGCTCAGTCTGAAAGCCTTTCTCAGCAGAAGACTAATGTTATTAGTTTCCCAAGTTAATGGAATATTATATTACATATTTTCTCCTTACAACTTAAATGCATATTCAAGCATGGGTGTGTGTGTGTGTGTGTGTGTGTGTGTGTGTGTGTGTGTGTGTGCCTGTGAGTGTCTCCACAGACACAGCCTTAATGACAAGAATGTGACGGTTACTGGCTTTTTAACTTCCCAGTGATGAAAAGCCAGTATTAATTTAGGCTACAGATTTCATTTGTTCCGAACAGGAAAAACAATATAAATCACTTTTAGAGTGATTAGAGAGAGGGTTAGATTAATCCAGGCCTGATTAGGGCATTATGCTGGCTTGTTATGGACACACAGGGTGACTGACGGTAATTACTGTCTGTAATAGGAGAGCACACGCTCAGTCAAGGCATGAGCCACAGCACAGAGTGTGTGAATTTATGTCTGTATGTGTGTGTGGTTATGCACTCCACGTGTGCGTGTATACTTTGACTGAAACTAGGGTTGATAACGTTTGCTTTTCACCAATTACACGCTGAAATATGTCGACTGTGTGCAATCAGGGCGAGAGCTGAGAGCAGTGTTGTGTGTGAGAGACAGCCGAGCGGTTTGCAGAGGGAGAGGTGAAAGAGTCATGGCTTTGTTTATGATTATTGATATCCTTAGACAAACATATTCACCCGCATAATATAAACAGATGGCAGCAGGTGAGGCAAATATTACCCTGTGGAAAATTAGAGGGGTGCTAAATCAGCAAATCGAACCTCAATGTGCACAAAAGACACACACGCACAAACCTGTGCACACACACCTAACTAATCCATACACACAATATAGACAACATCTGAGGGGGATTTCTAGCATAGGACATTTATTAAGAGATATCCTGATTAATCTTATTGTCTTATTACTTCCATGCAAAAATAAAAATCAAATATAACCTCTAAACTAAACTGGTTTCATTCCTCTAAAGCTGCATTATTACTGTAGGTGTCCTAATAGCACTTAAAAGCATGCAGAAGATTCAGTAGAGAGTCCATACGCCAATATTGTCTCTATTATGGGGGAATTTCTACAGGTATAAAACTAAATATCCTTTACAGTTTGGAGACAGACATAAGGCACCAAATGAGATGTGTCCCATTAAAGGCATGGAAAATAAGTGTTCATATTTAGCAGAACGCTGCGCATCTCTCCTCCACACTTCTTCTCTCACTCTCCCCTTCCGTTCTTTCCTTCTTTCCTTTATGGCAGCAAATGTTCCTTTTCATCACATCACTGCTTGAAAGGGAACTTTAACACACCGTTGGCTCAGCAAGAGCTCCACATGATTTGATAGGATGAAAGCCCCCACCAACCCACCACCACCACCACCACCACATCCCATCGGTCCCTTTGGGCTGTAAAACAACAGTCTGGAAGCTTATTTTATGAGTGCACGCCTCTGCTCTTTGCATGTTTATGTCAAACATTTGGAACAAATGGCATCCATTGGCTGGAACAACACAGATAAATCTCGTCAATTCGCAGGCAGGGAGAGCAGCGCAGGCCACTGAGAAAGTGGCCCACTTGATGGCTGACAAGAGAAGTGCTTGCATTATTCAATTAATACCTGAAAGGGGGTACATTTTATGCAGAATTTGCTAAAGCATCCACTCGGCAATGTACGCATGGCACACATAAATACGCACACACACAACTCCCACACAAACACAGGGGCTTGTGTTTGCATCCTGGGAAAAGACTGGACTCCCCTTCCATTTTGCCAAATCAAATATACAGTGAGAGCAAGCTAAAAGGCACTTTCAATCAGCCGCTCTGGGTCTGTCTGTCAATCTGGGAACAACAACAATCTAGCCTACTTGGAGTGGTCTAGTCAACATCCATTCCCCAATAAATTCAATCAGTGATGCTTTGTGTGCGTGTGTGAGTTGTGTGTCGAGTGTGTCTAAGTGCAGGTGTTTATGAGAGGCAGAGAGAAAGACACAGACTCTTTCTGACAGAGTTGTTTAAGAGCACCAAAAGGATCATTTTAAAGTGACACCTGCATGTATACAGGATGTTGAATATTTAAGGTGAAAAATATCAACACATCCAGGTTGGAAAAATGCACAAGTGAATAAATTTTTACATTGAGTGAAATCCTGTTTCTCACTCAAAGCGACAAAAGGAATCTCTAAGCTCACCAAATAATCTCAGAAAGCCAAGGAGCAGAGTTAACAGGCCCGAGCTAATGACATTGACGTGGAGGGCTGCACGCTGGAGTGATTGTCTGACTGTTTGAGACCCAAAAGCAGCACGAGCAGACTCATCATGGACCCGCACTCTCATTATTTGGCCACAAATGGAAATGCAAATCGCTCGCTTTGCTGCGGACGCCTCAAATTTATTAAACTAAAAGGTTTAATTTCCATTTTTCTCTGCATCAGCTTTATTTATAAATGTCGTGCCCTATGAAGACCCTGTTATTTTCTCCCTCTCCTGCAGGCTCTTAACAAATCTGCTCATTAATATGGAAATGGAGAATCAATCGCTTTTCCGGCGACAGAGGGCTGTTTCCCTCTGCGGTGTGTAATGTGCTCTGACTGGTCAACAGAAAAAAACAAACCTGCATGTATTTACACACTAAATATAGAGCTATATGACCCCAAAGTCATCTATATACAGTTTGTCTATCCATAAAAAGTGTAAGAATAATATTTCCTACAGTGTGTTTTACTATATGGTCATAGCATCTGTTCACACTGGATGTTCCAGCCCACTCAGAAGACTATAACACTATCACCAGAATGGCACCAGATGTTGCAGCATTAATAACCCATAATATCAAGTCTTGCTTATCCAACCTTTTCAGAGCCCTAAAATAACACTCATAGACCTTAATGAGATCTAATTATGCACAAGGTTCTTATTCAGGGGCAATATGAGGATAATTGCATTGGCGGCTTTTAACACTTGGTCGTCAGGTTGGCCGGTAAATTGCTTCCCTCTTCCTCTCCATCTGTCTGTCTGTCTGTCTCTCCCCTTTACCTGTCTCTCTTCAGTCAACAGCAAGGAAAGAACTGTCACACCTATCCACTCTGGTCGGCGACCTAATGAACATTTCTAAATGGCGATGACCAGCTGGTTAAGAGACTAATGTAGCAGCTATTAGCCAAAGCGGTTGTTTCCACACGGAGTCGTCTAAGAGAGACAAGAGCGAGGGAGAAGACAAGGACAGAGGTTTTAACACCAAGTCTCTATACACACACACATACAGTACATACACACATCACACTGCATGTTTATCTTTCACATTCTGCAGCAAACAAACCATGTGACGTATCCTCAACCCATAGTGCATTAGTGCTTATTAGGGCCTCAAGGTGTGTGAGTGAGTGTGTGTGTGTGTCTTATTAGGAAAATTCAGTTTCACTCAAGGTCTCAGCACTGTGGATGCAGACCACTGGTCATTGATTATTCATAGAGTCTGTGATTGGGTCCATTAATACAAGATTAGGGAAGGAACCGATGCTCATTTTGTGTGTGTGTTTGTGCATGGGTGTGTGTTTGCGGACAGGAGTTGAATTGCAATGAATCTACAGATTGTGATTATGTGCAGTCTATCAAAACAAAACATGGAGGTAAAGCACATACTGTTATGGAGAAGAAGCACATTAGAAGGCTATGAGGGTGTTTGTTAACTCATTAACCAAAGTAAATTAGCAAAAGATAAAGATGGTATTTTAGTCAGCTACAGGGCAGAAAGTAACATGCTGCCTTGGTTGAAAAATTAGTCATAAAAATCACGCATTAAAAGGAATACTTTAACCGCCATCATTCACCGCATACTCTAAGATTTGCACCTAATAGCATTTGTTCTTCAATTGAAACTTAATCTGAGTAAATGGTGCTTAAATGTTTAAATCACATTTACAGGCTGTCAACTGATGTGATGTTCTTCACATGGCCACCCTTTGTTTGAATGAAAATAAATTGATGGCAAATGAGAAAGGATTCTGCAAAACCAGCTAAGGAGAAATACTAGATCATAGCTCCCCCAAGTGGCTATTCGTGCTGACTGGTAAAATAAAAAGCTAAAGAGGAAAAGAAGCACTCAGAAAATCTGATGCCTCTTCTCCAGTAAAGTAATATAGCATTTACAGTAAATGTTGTGATTGAAGATGAAGAAGAGGTCACTGCTATGTATGATCTGGAAACATCCTTTTGCTTCTGCAGAGTGAAAAGAATCCAACTGAACAGCATAGACTTCTATATCATCATCATCATCATTATCATCATTATCACTGTCATAGTGACATTTATTGCATGTTATTTGACCCACAGGGACTTGAATATAGTTAACTTCAAAAATGTTTAAAGGAAATAATGATAGATACAAATGTGATGTAAAAAATGGCCTTGTTGACTTATAATACATTTCAACTATTATTGCTGCTGTAACTCCACATGGGTCATGAAACAACAATTATCTTTTATATTATATTTATTTGAATAGGGGACAACAGGCATTACTTGACATTTAGACAATTGTAAATGCACCTGAGTTTAAAAAATATATATCTTTTTTATTTATTTATTTATTTGGGCAGCACATTTGCCAGATGCTATTTACCAACACATCTATCTTTAAAAGAACTGATTAAAAATTCAGATTACAGATTAATAAATTAAATATAAAAGTAACAAAAGACAACTCAATGGGGGATAATGGAAGTAACAGAGAATAGAGTACAGGACACAGGTATGTACAGCCACAGTGCTGACATTGTTAGTTCTAAATAGAATATAATTCCTTGACTTTGTTTTTGAATGAATGAATGATTGATTGGATGGTAGCTCTATGATTGACTGTGGTATTGAATTCCAATGGTATGGTGCTCTAAAGAAAGGACACCCTGAACAATTGTGGTTTTCCTGAGTGGAATTGGTACAATTTGGAGAATTATCAAAATTTTGATATTTCTAGTTAGTATTAATCACACTCATAATGCTCTTATGATGTATGGTTCTAAATAGCCTATTCATTCTCTTGCAGCTGTTAGACCACGGGCAGGGATTTTGATGAACACTTTTGGTCATTTGGAGTTTTATATTTATAGTTTGGCAATAGTGCATACAAAGTTGGGTTTTACAGATTTTAAAGTAAGTGTTAAAGTCTAAGATATTAAAAAAAAAAAAAAATACTCTGCTGTGTTTGGTTTAGATGTGTTCTACCTGTGGACGTCATGCTTTCCACGGTGCTGAAACGGTGACGCACCACGGTGCCGTTCATCACGCATCCTCTCCTGCCATTTTTGTGCTACAGGCTAACTTGCTAACCAAGGGGTCTCCATCAGAAGGAGGCGGAGAAGTCTGCAAGCAGCAGAGAGAAAGGCAGTCAAATCATAGGACTGAACCTTCCCTGGGGAATTGGGAAGCTCTTCCACATAGAAAACCGACATAAGAAAGGCTGTATAATGTCCGACTTTGACAGCAACCCGTTTGCAGACCCGGACTTCAGCAATCCTTTTCAGGTAGCTCACTTAGATAGCCAGCTAGCTCGTTCACCAACGTACGTTTGAAAAGCTCAATGAGGCCGGTGTTACATTAGCATCCTGCTACCTGTGCTAGCTCGTAGCTTTTCAGCTAGCTAGGGGTTTCCTAGGTATTGGGCTTAGTAGCGGAACGAGCTAAACGTCGTTGTCCGTATTTACTTCCACCCTTAGACATTAAGGCTTTTTCAGAAATATCTGGCATGTATTTGCCAAATGTTTGGTTGAAATGTTGTAATTACAGTTCATTAACGCAAACTCAAACAAAGACACATGATGTTGAGTGGCTAGCTCAGCCCACCGACAGTAAACATTGACACTTGCTAGCTTGATAGATAGTTAACTGGATGGTTAGCATCGTTGTAGTTTGGTACATTGTGTGCCATAAATAAATGCTAAGGGGATTTAAACGTCATTTCTGTATTGTATCGGCAGTGTTACAACATAAACTTTATTGAACACGTATTAAATACGCCGTGGCTGGCGGTATTGATATGACTCGAGCACAGAAGCTGATTCATTTAGTAAACATCCTCAATAATATAATATATTGAAGACAATTTTAGATGGGTTTTTTTCTCATAGATACATGTTTTTCGTTTTACTGTGATGAGCTGTACATTTAACTCTCCTTTAAAAACCTCCTTACCTTTAGCATACAGTATCTGCCACCCTGTGGTTTTCGTCCAAACCGAACACCTGAGCAGGTGCAGATTTAAACGTCAAGGCCCCACCCCCTGGTGGGTGTGTTGGTCAGTGGGTGGAGCCTTGGTTGGAATGAAATCCTGGCTCTCTATGGCACTTTATAGGACTACATACACTTCTACCACACTGGACTTCCAAGTTTGTTGTCAGTTCCCTCTGATCCAGATCCCATTAATAGTTTAAATGACCTCAAGATCAAAGCTGTTTTCCAAACCTCCTACCTCCTGCTACATAAGAATGTAGTGTGCCTATTCTGCTGGATCTGTGCTGGTTTCCAGTTTTGGAAAGCAGAAGTACGGCTAATAGAAAAATTGCTTCCATGGAATCCATGTATGATTTGAAAAAAACTTGTGGATTATATTGACTTAATGAATTATGTAGCAGTAAACAGACACATTTACTGGAATTTGCTTTGCACCTCTTCCCTTCTCTTTTATGGACCATGTCATATTAGTGTTGTATTTTTGTGGTGTAATAATTTTAATACCAGCTCATTCCAGTAGATAAGTTAAGTGCCCCCTGCATCAAGTAGAAATAGACGACAACAGCATTAAGGGGAACAGTATGCAAGGTTGACTGGTCAGTTGCATAATTTTCCCAGATCAGTAGGACTTTTTTGCATGCTGCAGATTTTGATTTTTTTACTGCATACTAACTTTTTTCCATGTAAATAGACGCTGGTGGTATGATTGGTGGTCATTTGAAATTGAAATTAGTCTCACTAACAAATTTATATCCCTAAATGTACCTCCTGCCTCTGTGTTAGCACCCTCTCTGTAGTCAATCAGTCTGTAACTGTAATGTTAGACACTTTGTAATCAACAGACCCAGTAGATGTTCTGAGCTGAAGTGATTCTCACAAATCAAAAGCTTTTGATTTTATAGTAGCAGCTTCATTCCCTCAAACCCTTTGTGATCCTTTCTGTCCCGTAGGATCCTTCGGTGACGCAGGTGACCCAGTCTGCCCCTCCTGGTGGTCTGGAGGAGTATAACCCCTTCACAGACGCCAGAACGGTCAGCTTTGCTAGCAATGCTTTTGACGAGTGTGTGAATGCATGTGTTTTGTCTGCCTCTATGTCTCTCACCTGATTATTGAACCCCTACTGTCTCACTTCCTTTGCCATTCAATCACAGAGGATTTCACAGACAGAATTTGTCCTTGGTCTAATTAAAGTTTTGATCGAGGGCCTGTCTCTTTGATTGCACAAATATTGACTTAGCTAGTCTGCGCTGGTTTACAGGCAGCGCCTGGAAATGCCCCCAGATCAGCCCCTGCCCCTGCTCAAAACACACAACCGGCCATCATGAAGCCTACAGAGGAGCCACCAGCTTACTCACAGCTACAGACTCAGGTATGAAACACAAAAAACCTATTTATTTAATCACATGGAGTTTGTTTTGTACTTCTTTAACTTCATCAGAGATTCTTTGGTTAGCATTAAACATCTTTGTACATTGTCTCCTTTTCTAAGCTTTTGTTTCACATTTTCTCTTGGTCCTCATAAACTCATCTACTTTCTGTTTTCTACCGGCCAACAGCAGCGTAATGAGGTACTGTCTATCGTCTGATGTTTTCCATACATCTTTATATCGCTGTGTTGATAAGTGAGAATTCATTTAATGCCCATGCCCAACCTATAGCATTCTTCTTGCCATTTAACTTTAGAGCCAGCTCAGTACTAACTAAAAAGGACAAGTGAGTGAACAACAGTAGCTTATTGCTTTTCCAATCCTAACCCCATTTTTCTTCTCTTAAACTAACACACCAAAGTTCACCTGAGTGGAAAAACAAACCTATTTCTTACTTGATTGGATATTATAACTCCTGTCAAATGCTGAGTGGTGAATTTTAAAAGGTTTTTCTTGTCTGTATTAGGACCAAGCACGTGCTCAGGCTGAGTTGTTGAGACGGCAGGAGGAGTTGGAGAAGAAAGCAGCAGAGCTTGATCGCCGGGAGAGAGAGTTACAATCGCATGGCGCTGCAGGAGGTTAGTCTGTCAGTCTATCACTAAGTTGCTTTAATACTCACTTACCACAGAGTTTGAATAGCCAAAGATACTTGCTTATGTTTCAGTTAAGACACACCCATATACTCCTTACATAAACTCTTCTGGTTGAATGATAAATGTATACCGATAAAATGCCTTTGATTCTTTCTGTGCTTTTTGGAACTGGGCTTTAACCTAGCAACTCTTATGTAATGCCCAGCAGCTAATCCTTGTGTCCTAAATCTATGCAGGTCGTAAGAATAACTGGCCTCCATTACCAGAGAAGTTCCCTGTGGGTCCCTGTTTCTATCATGACATTGCAGTGGACATTCCTGTAGAGTTCCAAAAGACTGTCAAGATCATGTACAACCTTTGGATGTGTAAGTAAACCATCTGAAACACTTAAAATCAGAGAGCAATACCTCCAATATATGTTCAAATTGATAATTTCATGAGTTTGTTAAATCACTTCTTTTACCAATCAGTTCAGAATAGAAACAGGCATTGGTTTTCTTATTTATGTTTTGTGTTTTGTTTTTATTTACTAGTCCATGCAGGCACACTCTTTGTGAACATGTTCGGCTGCCTGGCCTGGTTCTGTGTGGATGCATCTCGTGGTGTAGATTTTGGTCTGGCCATGCTCTGGTTCCTGCTGTTTACTCCGTGTTCTTTCGTCTGCTGGTACAGACCTCTTTATGGGGCTTTCAGGTATGAAGACAAGGGAATAAACACTCTTTTCTCTTTAGCAGCAGAAAAAAGTAAAAAATACAGTTATCTTTTAGAGTTCATGTTCATTTGTTGTTATTTATTTCTAACCCTCCACTTAATTTTTCTGCTTGTGTCGTTTTACGGTCCCATCATTGCTCCTTCACCAACCTCTGCTCTGTTTTCCTGCAGGAGTGACAGTTCATTCCGCTTTTTCGTCTTCTTCTTCGTCTATATCTGCCAGTTTGGAGTTCATGTTCTACAAAGTATAGGAATCACCGGCTGGGGAACATGGTGAGTACTTAATGCATCTAATGATTCTGAATCTCATTGAGTTTGTGTCAAAGTTCACTCACATTGCTCTCGTATCGTTTTGCCAGTGGTTGGATTGCAGCCTTGACTGGCCTGAACACCAGTATCCCAGTGGGCATCATCATGTTACTGATCGCAGCTCTGTTCACAGCACTGTCTGTGGGCTCGCTCATTATGTTCAAGAAGGTGAGACAGTCATAAAGTACTCCAAGATGACAGCATCAATTGCTTCATTTTATAAATCTGGTGTTCGAAAGGAAGCTCAAGTTAAGTCAAAGTGTTGTGATTGGCCAAAGGTTATCTTCTGACTTCCCCAATCATTAAATGCTGCAGTGAAGGCTCTGTAGTCGGCATATAACACTGATTCAAACTTGTTTTCCTCTCTTCTCTCTCCAGGTGCATGCACTGTATCGCACTACTGGTGCTAGTTTTGAGAAGGCCCAGCAGGAGTTTGCCACTGGAGTCATGTCTAACAAAACCGTTCAGACTGCAGCCGCCAACGCTGCTGCCAATGCTGCAACCAACGCTGCTCGTGGAGCCTTCAAACCTCAGCCATAAACACACTCTCTCTCTCTCACACACACACACACACACACACACACACACACACACACAAACACACACACACAAAGTTGGAGGTGCACAACTCTGGCTCTGCAGGCAATCAGATTAATTCGATCTTATCAATGAATGTTGTTTTACTAAGATTGCTCTGCACACTCCACATATTAAGTGCAAGAAGTTAGAGGCATTAAAACAATGACGTTAATCAGATGAAGCCACCAGTGTTGTCCCCCTTCACCTTAAACCAAGGTTCAGTAAAACTCTCCTACATCCTTCCTCTCTGCTTCTCAGCCTCATGACTGTCTGCTCACAACCCTTGAAACATCCACTAAGTGACTTAGTGTATGTTTGATCTGTGGTCTGCTCTGAGTGAGAGGGATCATTTCAAACTATGTTGCTCAGTTCCTTATTTCCCCTGTTCTTCTGTCACCTCGAGGTGATCCTAGGTCAGGCAGAGGTCTCACTTCTAGCAAACCTAAGTTTTGTCATGGTGATGACCTCCAAACAGCGTCCTGCCTGGTTGTACTACAGTCATGATAATGATAATCTGATCACAGTGTTTGGCACATACTAGTTCTGTTTTCTTGGTCAAATACTGGAAGTACTGTGTGTGTTTGACTGGCTGGCCCTGTGTGTGAATGTGGACTTCACCTTCTGAAAAATATGGCTCCGACTTGTTTTCTTGTGTAATTCAGTGCCTTGTCACTGAGATCTGAAAGCTAAATTATCCCTTGTCCTTTGTTCTGTGCTTCTAATCAGAGACAAATGGTCATCCTGGTACCCCTATGAACAGTAACGTGTTCTTATGTAGAAGAACCTGCCACAGCCCCAGTAGAGCTCCAGTGATACCTGTCAGTTGATCAATAATTCACACCTTATGTGCTGCTCTGGTTAGCACTGTGGGCTGGGTCAGCATCTTTGTGGCTTACTGAGATTTGACAGCATGAAAAGAACATGCATGTTTAGCAAACTCAAGGTAGCTTTTTATTTGGCAAAGTGATTCTGTACACAGTTAGCCTTCACACTGGCTACGGATGGTGGCTAGTTGAAAAAACGTCAGCCTCTTATTTCCCCTCAGTTTCTGTGAAAACGAGAGCTGTAAAGTTGTTGCATGTCCCAGTGACTGTTCGGCTGACTGTTGATATTTTGGATTTATTTGAGTAATGCCCAGGGTAGTAGGTCGCCAAAAACCAAATGGAGGTTCAAAAGGTGTTTTTGTAGCCTGGTGCTCTAAACTGAAGGAATATAAAAAGGAATATTCACATTTTCCCTTAAGTATGTTTCACCTTAGCAAACTTCTGTGTGGCTCTGTCCTTCTACATTGTCTGTAGCCCCTTACACCTGGTTTAAAACTAACGCTGCTATTAATCTAAGAGCTGCAAAGCCGTGGCCTCCTGCTGTCATGCTACCCATTGAAGAGGACGCATACAGTTCCATATACAGTGGGAGATGTGATTGGACATTGAAAAGCTTTTATTTTCCTTCTGATTAATCTGCATACATTAAATAGTAAAAACCCTGATACTGTGTGTATGAACAACTCAACAACTAACAGTCCACTGGCTTTTTTACGGACAGAAAAGCCAGTCTCCTCTGTCGTGCTTGGATTACTGACTAAGCCGAAATGAACACTTAGTATTACAGAGGATTGACTTGATGCATATTCAGTGATATTGTTAAGATACATTCATTTATTTAACATGATAACTGTGTTATAAGCACTAAATTGTACAGACTACTGTCGCAGAAGTGAATTATGGGTTACATTTGTGTCGTGCTTTAGCACCTCATAGTGGTGATGGTGGTGAGTGTCTGAAGATGTGCATGACAGAGGACTGATGACTGGTACTGCTCTTAATACAGATGTATGAACTGCACATATAGTGGACTAAATACTCCTGAGAGTGTAAAAAAGTAAAGGTTAATAATTCACCCTGAAATGATAAGCTGACATCTTGGCAGTATTGTTTGTTTGGAGATATTTTGTTTGATACTCATTGCACATTTCTTGTTTTCTGTTGACCTTAGTGCAAAAAAGAACATGTTTTTATTTATGGTGTAATTTAAGTTGTTTGCATTTCAATTTTTGTTTGACGCTTTGTTTTATTTTTGTGTGGTTTTGTAATGACATGATCATAGCATCAGCTAGATTGAAAAGTGATAAATGACTGCGACTTCACCCTGTAAGAGGAGTGTTTGTGTGGACGAAGATGTGTGAATGAAAGGTATGAAAGGAAAAGACAAAAAATCTCCCTCAAGTGTTATTCTACGTCCTGAAAAGCTGTGAGAAATATACCAAATTTCCATATAGATTTGTTTTTAAAATCTTGGTTTGTGATGTGTTCCCTGCCATGTTTAACTTAAAGATGAATTTCTCTTTGCTGCAAACACCCACGTCTCCCATGTTTCTATTGTTTTTATAACAGTTGCTGAATGAAGCCATGCCATTGTGGGTAACTTTTAGATGTATTTGGCAAGCTGGTCTGCAGTACAGAACTATGTATCTGAATTTCGCTGACACAAAACTGTGTTTTTGACCTGTGACCATGTTATTTCACTGAATCAGAGAAGTAAATCATGAAAAAGGGACACTTGTATATTTTGTAAAGTTGAAAATTTGATCCCCATTATCAATCACATGTAAAAAGAAAATGTAATGCACTCTTGTCTGGCCTTTGTTGCATGTGAAATAGTTTGAGTTTTGTATATTTATGGTATTAACATGAAATAAAATTTGAAAGAAATCTGTGTGCTGATTCTTCTCTCATAGCTTAAATCTGATCTTTAATTTTCTGAACTGTTGGTTTCAGCTTGCACCCAAAGTTAGAAAGCACTGTGCACTGCTGTTCTGTATTACCTGCTTCCCAACACTGGGTGTCAGTGTTTCCTCAGACAGTTTGATTCTACAAGGAAAAGCCTGAAGTTACAGTCCATGAAATGGACAGAAAAGATGAACAATTATGTCACAGATAAACTAAAGAAAGCCTAGTTTATTGAGTACAAATTACAGGCTGTGTCTCTTCTCACACAAACCAACCCTCTCACACATGCAGCATCAAACAATGTGCCACAGACACCGTTACTCTTTTTGTTAATGTAACAAAAACAACGGAAGTAAACATTAATTTAAAGCACATAAAGACTCGAAATGCTTCGTATATAAAATTATAAAAAACAACAAAACAAATCATCCATATCATGACTCCACTCTTCATCGTCTCAGACTACTCACCCTCACATCAAACACACTTAAGTTGAATTATTGCACATCTCATCTACAATGAAAAGCAATCACAGTGGGTTACATTTACAGCACTTACAGCAATGCAATGAAGCATTTTTTGAAAAATAATACAAAGTGAACAAAATTTGCAGCAATGTGAAATGAATGAATGAATGAAGGACCAAGTGCACAGGTTGGTATCAGATGGTTCTCCTAAAGTACCAAGGACAGAAAGAGGACGTCTTTGAACTGCTTGAAAATGTACACAGATGTATTAAAAGGTTTCAATAAAGGCCACCTGAATTTTGAGACACTTGAGGGGAGTAAATCTTTACAGCAGAGGGTCTTTTGTGTGGTGAGCCTGAAGGTGACTCATGATAAGCTTTATCTCGCAGTGAACAAACATCCCAACACAAAAGCTAACCAAAGTCAAACATCTGGCTGCTCTCTGTTCTTTTTCTGCTCACACTCTGATGGTTAACAAGCTGTGATAGACCCACAAACATCTATGTAACAGGGGGAACTCCCTTTAAAATGAACAACCCCATAAATGGCACATTTGAACAGGCAGGTAGAGGGTCTTATTGTCCTGCTGTGCAGCACATTTAGAGAGTATGGACATTTAGAAGCCATAACACATGTGCAAGCTGTTGTGGACTCACATCTGTTAGTATTCAGAGGTTTGTTGAGGTTTGCAGGTGAACCATGTGAATGAACATTATCATGATGTTGCAAACCTGCTCACTGTTTTACTGGCAGTGTTTAACTTGTCCACAGGTCCACTAACAGAATGTACTACTGTTCTTTAAACAATTATCCAAATACAAAAAACAGTGGTTTCTTTAAGGCAAGGATTATTACAAAACTTTACAATATCTTGGTAAAAAAAACTCTGGAAAAGTGTTTAGCTATCTAAATCAGCTGCTGAACCAACATCCATTTAGGCTTCAGCTACTTTCAAAAGAGAACAACATCCTAACTATAAAACAGCTGTTATCAAGACCTCTTTAATGGTTATCAGCTGATTTTAACCAGGCAGAATTCCTAAAGTGGATGACATCCTCAGAGAAATCTCTTTTCTCTGAATCCTGGAGATTCCAAAAGTCCCTGAAAACTCAGAGCAGACAGATGAGACTCTTCCCCTCCTCAATCTCCTCCTGCACCTTGTCACTGGAGGTGGCAATCTCAGCCTGTGCAGACAGAACAGCACACAGGAAGGATGCCAGCGTTCCTCCTATCGCCGTGTAGAACGCCCAGCCGATCGAACACTGAGATGGCAGGAAGGCTGAGGCGTCGGGGCCACAGTAGCTCCTCACCTTCTCTGAACTCCAACCGGCGGGGTACAGCATGAGGCCCACCATCAGCAACAGGCCTGGAGGAGGAGACAAGGTTGAGTCACAAAAATTTGAACCTCACTGCTCAAAGGACAAACATCTCAGAGCAGTTACTCACTCTGTGATTCATCTCTAGTGAAGAATACATTTATTTTCAGCTGACATGTCTGTGATTTATGCTGAGAGGAAAGTCCCCTCCTCTTTGATTGCCCAGTCAACAGATCTGTCAAGCCAAGCACACTTGATGGACCTCTTTGTTGAAAGAGGCCCACATGAAGACTGGGCTGAAGCTGAAACTAGAAATGCTTAACCTGTGGGTGCTGCATATCTGTAAACTTCCGTGTTTCAACTTATGAACCCAAGAAAGGCACACAAAACGTTCCTTCAGGCTATAGCAGGGTTAAAAAAAAAAGCCACAGAAATACGCCTGCACAGACATGTAATCGCTTTGATTATCTATAACAGATCATGATTTACTACATTAGCTTCAGTTGGAAGGAAGATATTCACTGTTAAATAACTTCTTGAGTTTGTTTTTGGCTCAACTCACTGCTTCATCTGAGCTCACTGCAGGAACATGTTGATTTTAAAGGATAAAAATGTTGCAGCATTTGACTATTTCTTCCCCAATCAACTGGGTGATTTCAATGTGTGACTGCAGAGAAGTCAAAAAAATGTGTTTTAGAATAGTGTTTTGACATTTAATACAAGTATCTATCATAATTTAGCAACATAACCTACCACAAAATATGTAGTAGATTGACTGTCTTACAGCAATTGAAAGCTTTGCCTCCACATCACTTCTCCAACCAGTTTCTTAACAAAGGCTCCAAACTGACCGGTATCACCTGTTGGTGATAAACTTGACAAGTACTCCCAAAAATTCCGCTTAAAATTCCAATTTCCACTTTGAGAGGGGAAAAAAAAATCATCTTTCACAAATGTTTTTACTGTTGATGATTTTATATTCATAATCTATTATTTTGGTATTCTGCACATTGTGATATCCTCTTGGTCAGGGATTCCCAAAGTGTGGTTCGTGAGCTGCCACTAGGGGGTGCGCGAGGTCAATGTTATGGCAACTGAGCACCATTTTTTATTGATATTGTATCAATAAATAAATACATAAATAATCAAATAAATATTTATAACACTTTTTTTAATGGGGTTAACAGTTTAAATATTTAAATGTTGAATTTTTGTTACATGACAATGACTGCAATTCATCGCTTGGTGACCATACTGTACTTTTAAATATTATTGTCATTATTATATTGTTACTTGCTGTTATTCTCCCCACTGTCACTCAGCCCATTATTGTACATTGTGTTCTGTGTTAACAGTAGCCTATTTTATTAAACTTGATACCGTATATGTGGCTATAAAGACGACACCTTTTCTTTTTTTATGTTTTGGGCATTGGGGAAGCGTCAGCTAAGTTGGGAGGTGAGAGGGGGTGAACCGCCTAGAAAGTTTGTGAACCACTGCTCTAGTTTGTGTTTTATTCATTTATACCTTAAAACATTTTACATTCAATCTCTTTTCTGTATTTTCCTTTTTATTTCTAATGCAATTAATTAAATACAGGAAAATGCTGAAAAACTACAATTAATACACAACACATGCACGCACACAGATGTCTGACCTGCGATGGCCTGCATGAGTCCACAGATGTTGAACAAGCTCTTCTTCAGGATACTCTGGAAGCACAGGCTGAAGATGGAGATACAGGCCACCACTCCCAGCACTAACGTCCCTGCTGCCAGAAACAACATGGCCGCCTGCCAGAAGCCACTAGCCACTTCTCCAAAGGTCCCAGCGTAGGGTCCACAGCTCACCCCGACTCCTCGACTGCCAATACGAAGGCAGCGGCTGTAGAGACCAAGAGACGGCCGGTACTCCCCAGAGTCCACGCCAGCTCCACTCGCACTGGGGTCAGAGCGAGGGAATCCCAGCAGCCAATCAGGGCTCATGAAGGCGATTAGCTCAGCAAACGCGACTATGATGCTGAGCAGTGTCCAGAGCATGGAGCGGCATGTTACAATGACATGGCACATGGTGAAAGTCTTTCTGAGATGTGAGTAATACTAAAAGAAAAGCTTTGAAGCCCTTTAGGCTCTTCAGGGGGCAGAGCGCTGGTATTAAGGAGTTTAAATTCCTTTCCTTACAGAGAAGAAGGTTTAGTGGGTTCCCTGTTCAAATCCAGATGTGCTGCTGATCTTATCCTCCCTGAGCAGATGTTAACCCTCCTTTCTTCTTCGTTTGCCCTCTTTCAAGGCTCTGGTCATGCCAAATAGGACGCTACAATGCACCGAAGCAGCTTCCCTCTGCCATGCTGACGTCTGTGCAGTAAACCTATGGAGACAGAGACACAACAGAGTCAGAGACACAAAATCTGTGTGAAGAAAGAGAGAAAAGAGGAACTGAAGACTGATTTCCCATCCAGCATGAATCATAAAGGTCAGCCTCCCACCGAGCGCTACTTTCAGGTTCACAATCAGCCAGCTGTGTGTACCATGAGCAACACTTCCAGATGTCTGAGGGCATAGTCAGGATGAGTCACAGAGTCACACACACACACGCACGCACACACAACTGCTTGAAACAACAGAGCAGACTGCTACTGTCATCATTTGATTTGTGATGTGCTTTTTGTGTGTTTTGATCCGATCTATCTACTGGAGCCTTGAATGTCTCACCGCTGAGCAGCTGTCTGCACAGATCAGCACAGAGCTTTGCAGCAGCATGCCACATTTGACAGAACAACATGCCAGATCCTCACTGCTGTGGCATGCACACACATGACATCCACTGAAGCTCCAGCATCCAGCTTGCTCTTCAGATCACAGTCCAAACAAATGCATTTAATGCATTAGACTGAGCGGTTATTGGCTTTAATGTAGCTTTTCATTATATTTGACGCTAAAACCAAAGGATATCTATGATCTTTATTCAACAGCTGTCTGCAGCATATGACTGTAACCTCTTACAGATGACATTTTCAGAGCTGCTCTTAATCTGAAGTGACTTTGTGTAAGTGTTTGTGCATGTGAGTCACTCTCTGAGTGTCTGACTGAGTGTGTAAAGGCTCCAATCAGAGCCATTGTGAGACTGTTGCTATGTTATGATGTAGTTGCTGTTACCACACTGACCTCAACACAGCAGTGGTCTCAAGGGAGCTCAGAGGTTTCTTAGAGGGCGACTGATGTCATGATGCAGTGCTGTGACACACCCAGGGAGATATTTATGGTCTGGTTTGAATACTGTACGGCTCGCTGTCCAAGTCTAAGATTTTTTTGAAGATCAATTTAGCCAAATAAGAAGTTTGAGGGATCTATCTAACCAGATGGTGTGAGTTTGGTTTGCTCAGATTTGAAAATTTCCCTCATTGTGATTAGTTATGAAAATGTCATTGCAGAATTTTCAGTCTTTGCTTCACTTCCTGCTTAAAAGCTATGTGGGACTTTTTAAGTGATCTTGCCTCACTTTTATATAGTTGCCTATTCATGATCCACAATTTAAAAAGAGATTATCGGCACCAAAAGCTGTTATTTAAGATGCTATTTCTCAGTAACTGTGGTCTGGTCGGATTTCCCCGGGAGAACACAAATGTATTTACAGCATGTAGACCAAAAGTCCCCATGACAACACCATGCTGGCAATCAAGATGTGTTCTGTTTCTTTGGATTAATCTTGTAGTAACGGTGAACACTGGAGCCAGAATGTCCAAAAGAGAAAGGACAGATGAGTAGAAGAAAGCTAAATGTGACAATGATAGAGCACGGGCTAAAACACAGGCTAAGCTCTTTGTGATAATGCTCATTCCAACCCACATGCAGCAATTATTCTGTAGTGATCTGTTCAAACTTGAGAGTCTATCAATAAAATGAAGAGTGAGGTTATGTTAGCTCTGCTTGGTGAGGTTGGAGTTGGTAGGTGAGCTCTGGTAGGACACAAAAACTGTGTGGCTCCTGTCACGCCATCACAGGCGCAGTCATTGGCAGCCGTTGTGCAGCCAGAGTCTGCGCAGTGGGGGCTATAAGAGACTCTAAGAGAATATGACTGGAGCCAGGTGACAAAGATAATAATTTATATTTTCCGTATGAGAGTCCAATCTCTCCTTGGCTCTCCCTACCGACATATTTTAAAATCCCTGAAAAAATACACATGAATGGCAGCTGACAATCATTGTTTAACATGATGTTTAGCCTCGTTTTCAACTTATAAAATCAAGACTTTTCAGAAAAAAAATAGGTCTTGAAAACAAGGCAGACAAATAATATCTTCAAATCACCACAACAATCAGATGAGAGAAACATTTCTACGAGGCACATTATTTTTTAAAGTTTGACCACAGCCCATCTAGAACGGCCCAGGTGCCGGATTCTTTTTACCTTTACTACAGCCAGCCACCAGGGGGAGCAATTTTTGTGGTGACTTCACCTTGAGTCATGCAAGATGACGTCCTTTTTTTTTTACAGTCTTTGGTAGGACATAACTCGGATTCACTAACGTTAGACGTGACAGACGCATCAGGCTGTAACACTAAACAGATAGTCTGCTTACCTTCTGTTCACTGAACAACGATACAGATCAAGTCTTGTTGTCAGGTTTGAAACAATAGCTCTATGTAACTCTACTCCTGCAAAATGTTGTCTTATAAACAGAAAAGTAGCATTGAAACGATCTGCTCTCCATAAATTTGCTTCCAAAACAAACACAGGCCTTGGCAAGAGCCATATATCTTTAGGACAGTAGGTGACAGTGCTCATGGGAAACAAAAAAACGGAATCGCTTGACAGCAAGGTATATATGTATTAGGGTTTTAGGAGTGCAATACTATTTCATTCTCCTTCAATGTACTTGGATGTCAACAGTAACCTGAGAGACTTATGTTTCCAAATCTGGCTGCATTTTTGTTGCATGGCTGGACGCCACTGGAGCTTAGATAGAAGCAAACTGGGTAAGGCGACTCTATGTCGGCAGTCTGTGACATTTATGAAATAAACAAACATTTTTTCTTAAGTTTCGTCGAACAGATCATTTATATCCACATAAGGGAAAGAAAGCTTACTGATCATATAAGAGCCGACTATTTTTTTCATGCTATGCTCTAATTCCTGCTGAAAGTGTCACTTTGTTAAGCCCACAAACATTTATCAAGAGCTGTAAGTCACTCTGATATCCCAAGGGGAATAAATGCGGCATTCGGTCATAAAGTCTCCACCAGCCTCCATCTGGGATGCTAAATCATCCGGCCACATCTGTGGAGAATGAATACTGATATGATCCGAGTCAGTTCAAAACACTTCAGACATTTCCCAAGCTACAAAATAAGAGCATTATCTCATGCGGCTAAAAAGTGATTCACGTAAGGTATGGGAAGAAGTGGGTCAGAATAACAAAGTCACAAGCATGACAACATCTGAGGTGGAGGAGGTATGAGATTTGAAACACTCAAGATGAGGGTGAGATTCAGTTCATAAGATTCTGTCGTGTTTGCAGTTCACGGTTGTTTTCTCCAGTAGTTCTGCCGATGTTATGATGAGTATGAATGACTCTGCTTTGTCTTGAGCTTGACAGTGATGCCTATCTGTAACATTCCCAAGATCATCTTACACCATTAACTTTGCCTGAGCAGAATTGTAGGGGAACGTTTATTCTCTTTCTACAATCATAATTACAGATTACACGAACCCTTGGCCAAAGTCTACATATAATTACACAGCTTGAAGATAAACTAAGAGAGAGGATTACAACTGAGCAGAGTGAAAATACAGAAACACTACTATTCATTATGAGCCAAAAAGGAAGTGACAGAAATAAACAGGAAGCAAACAGGAAGCATTAGTGTCAGTGAAACAGCCTCTACAGCACAATCACACACAGTAATGATGAATCAACCTGTTAATCTGTTTTCTAATCTAACCCGTCATACATATTTGTGAAGATGTACCGAGATGTTTACATTTATGGTTCCTTTTCCTGAGAGAAACTGAAAGAGGAAAACGTATGAGTAGTATCTGAAGTGTTTAAGAAGCGGTTCCCACTATTCATTTACAGTCCTTGAGTTTTTTTCAGCTCTAATTGTTATCAATGTTTCCTTTCTCCTGTGCTTACAATGGTTTCACACTTGAGTGCTTGCTCAGCCTGACTCACCATACAGACTGCTTTAGCTCTATTTAAAGCACCATGAGTAACATACATAAGTAATTACAGACATGTTCAGCATGTATTTTTGCATGTTTGTTTGTACGCTTTGAGCCACCCAGGCTACAGTGTTGGGTACTCTAGCGCACAGTCTTCTGCTGGCATCTGATTATAGTCCACCCCAGACAAGCATGCTGCTGTCACTTACGACTACAATGCCCTCAAATTAGCAGCTCTGTCTCTTTAAACCACAGGGATGGAGTCTAAACATACCTTGTCGAGGCAGTCAAGAGGCACCTTGTGTGATCTTCACCAGTTCTTACTGGAAATCTCTTCACTCATACCTCATCATGGCTCTCTGTAGTCGAGGACAGCAGCGTGAGGGAGAGGAAGCCTTGGGGTCTTTTTCTTGTGTTTTCAAGGAAGTGAACATTAGGGCTTTTTTTCTTTTCTTTTCTGGAAATGATGTTTAAGGAATAAAAATAAGTGACAAAGACTTTTTTGACTGCGGCATCGATTTTTTAAAAGGCACATCTCTTTTGACTGCTAATAAGAAAGAGTCCTTAAAAAAAATTAGGTTTCTATTGATGATTCACAGCTGTAAAATGTGACTCAACAAAGTGGCAAATCTCCTAAACAAATCAGGAGATTAACAATTCTCCTGAATTTAATATTTTGATGGTTCAGATGGACTACGTTTCTCCAAAATCACCACTAAAAGCACCAGCACAAAAAAATGCTCTTCATTGAAACAATGCTCAGTATATTCAGAATTATGCTGCATCACAAAAACTAAAATCAAAAGATGAAATGTACTCACCAAGTTTCTTTAATTAAGAAAAATGTCTCAATAAAAGAAACTCAACCAGTCGTTTTTTTTAACTATTTGGCAGATTTTTTTACTCTTTAAAGGCAAACTAGGCGACAATTTTTCTATTTTTATGTCTTCAAAATAGACGATTTTCTGGGCTTCTCAGGTGAACGAAGCTCATATTCGGTCCGATTCAGACAAGTTAGACTAAAAATAAGACTCAAACACTTGCTTAGACTTGACTTTTTGTAGCTCACAGCCTCAAACAGCACTTTCCCCATGGCATGGGTTGCAGGCATCAATAAACTATTATACATAGCATCAAAAGAGAAGCAATTTGTGTTTGGTAGATTATTTCTTTGTTGCAACAATTCCTCTTGATATTTAATATCATACTATTTGAAAGCCTTTTCATTTTTCTTTCTAATTGTTTCACATTTGGTTGAGCATTGGCTGAGATTTAGCTAATTTTTCATGGGTGCAACCCCCAAACTTAGCTCTGCTTTTCATCCTACAAATGCTTTTTCCTTACAAATGTGGCGTCATTTAATGCTACTTGTCTTCCCCTACCCTCAAGCAGAAAGTAAATACATGATTAAATTAATATTTAGAGAAAAGTAGTTTTACCATAAAATGTGCAATGTCTGGTCTTCTATTGGCTTAAACAAAATGCTGCTTATCAACAACTGTCTTTGTCTATATACATGAGAGGGTGAGTGCTGTGGTGCACCATGCTGCGGTGCAGAAAAGGTCACTACATCCTGAAACTGATTAATACTTTCCGCTTGTTTGCTGTTTTTTGAACTGACTTCTGGGAAAGTGCTTGAGCAGCACTTCCTTCGCAAGGTCAAGCTTTTCTATGTGTTTATGTGAGTGGTATAGGAGGAGTGTTTTAGAGTTATGACTTATTCATAGCCCTGCGATCAAGGTGAGAGGTCTCTGCCTCCCTGTTGCTTTTGATAGATATCTATGTAGCTCAGACTGTAAGATCTTTGTTACTGCTGCTCTCTGTGTGCCTGTGGAGTTAGATATGTATCATCAGCAGCACTGACAGATCACGGGGTCGTCCTGCATGACGCTGAGTCTGACTGATGAGACATTAGATATGCTACAAGATGAAAGCCGTTATTCTTGATTCTGATCTGGACCTGCTTATACACTGCTGATAGAAACTCAGTCTGCCACACAGGATTACATGCATGCAATGAGAACCTGAAGCCAACTTACACACACTTTCCCAGCGCTTCATTCAGCGAGCCAACATGAACAGTCTCTTGCTGCTTTGAGACAAACTTTAGTTAATGGAATTTACAGAAAATACAACCCTTGGGCCGCCAGCCAGCCATGTGCACCGCATGTTTGGCTGTTAAACCTGTTGGCCGAGCAGCCTCTAAGCCCAATAAAACTCCTACTAATAAAGCCAAACATCAGATAAAGCCGAGATCTTTCACTGCCTCAGACAAAGCAGTGAAAATGAGGCATATTTGGGTCAGTCAGTTGGCCGTTAGATAGAGGAGGCGGCTGGGCTGTAAATCTGGAGTAATTGCTCTGAGATATCAGCAAAGGGCTCTGGTAGCATGCCAAGGTGCTGAGGTAATGAGTCCTGACCACCGAAGTTTGTTGTGGAGGGCGAAAGTGAATGAAGACTGAAGGTGGGTGGTTGGGAGATCCAAAGCTCAGTTGACCCAGATTGGTCTACAAAGGAGAGGTTAGACACGAGACAAACCATGGGTATGGATTTGAATATTGAGGAAGACAACAGAAATGGTCCTTTACAACAAAGCTTCCCTATACATATGAAAAGTATGCCTGGAATTTACCTGATTTCACTCAAGTGTACTGAATTAAAGTACGCATGGGTCCAGATCCAGAGAAGGGGTACAGCTGAAACACACCAGATGCGTCTGCAGTGCGTCTCCGTTCCGTCACAGCAAACGGATCAAATAGGTTTCATTCGAGTCAATTTGTCAACTTACACTGGATCTGTTTGCAGTATGTCTGCGTGGCTGGTCCATAGGGCTGAACAATTAATCAAATTTTGCAATGTAAAAGAATGCAATTTTCAAGTTGCAAAGGCTGCAATTTAAAAAAAAAGGTTTTAAAGTGCATTTAAAAAGAGTTTACATATTTCAGTAGTTGAGCCAAAACTTTTTTATTTACATTCCTGCACTGTGTTTTGTTACTGATGAGAGATCAGTAAGATTTTGATACATTTGATATTTATGTGTACACACTGTTTTGTTTTGTTTTTTTTTGTAAAATACTGCAAGCCGCCTCTCGCCCAATGATTGCTGGGATAGGCTCCAGCCACCCGCGACCCTAAACAGGATAAGCGGTATAGAAGATGGATACTGCAAGCCACATGTTGACATATTTAAATGGTTAAGCCAGAGATTTGGTCTTATTCACATTTCTGCAGTTTATTTAGTGTGAGATTCATATAAGAGAGGATTCATATTTACTTTTTAGATTAATGTTCATACTAGGCCTCTTGCTCTTCTTGAAGTTCAATCAATCAGTCAATATTCTACTGTGCTTGTAATAATTAAAGATAAGTTGTTCATATCAATTCATGCATCAATTCATCTCATTTCATCATAACATGTAGGCCTGGTCTACAGGAAATACTTGCTTATATGTTGACCCTTTTTTGTGTTGGTCATACTACAGAATGATTTATGCTTGTGTTAAATGAATAATGTAGAGGATAACCCCCCCAAAAAACTGCATGCTTAATCGCAATTGAAATATTGGTAAAAAAAATCGCAATTAGATCATTTTCCAAAATCATTCAGCCCTACTGATCCGTCATGTTGCAGGTGACATGCAGCTATCCTATTTTTAACGGGCACGGATCTGTGATGCATAAATTCAGTGTAGGGAAGATTGAGTGGAACAGGAAGTTGTGACCGTACATGACCTAAAAACACCCAGTGACTATCAAAATAAAACAGACTGTGTCAAAATCAGTTCGTATTTAGCTTGACTACAATGACAAACGGACATCATGAGCGGAGTCAGATCAGGAGTCAACAGGTTGGAGGTTTTACAGCCCAACATAAATGAAGAGAGACTTATCAATGGAGTGGGAAGTGTGGGACCTCCTTGGTCTGTGACCCCAGCCATCTGTTAGTCATACAGCTTGTCGGACTGAACACGCAGCCAGTGTAAGTTGACAAACACAGTCAAGATGCAGCACAATAGAGTCGCACTGCAGATGTATCTGGTGTATTTGAGGCGTTAGACGAACACCCTTTAACATGTTGTCATAATGTTAACAAAAGATATTCTGGGGCAACAAAAGCCGCGTTTCCACCAAGTAGTCCGGGTCAGTTCAGTACGGTTTGGTACAGTTAAGCCTGATCCCGTTTGCATTTCCACAGCAAACTGTGCCCTCTCGTGGTGGGCGGCGTGCAAGCTGGATGCCGCAAGCCCCAGCTGTTAAACAACTGTGTGACGCCGTAGCAGCGTGACACAGTTTACACTGCTAATAAATACAACGAAGAAGAAAAATGCAACGCTAAACAAAGAATACAGATGGAAGACATGCAGCATTTCATCCTCTCTGTGATTGGCATGTAGCTCTTTGATACAAAGTGCAATCAAGCTTTGCTTCAGGGAAGTCTGTGTGCCGCCAGGAGAAATGCAGCCACTGTCGGGGTAAGTGACGATTCTTCTGACCAATCAACGGTCTGCAGTGTGTTGCTCCACCTTCCGAGAGCGGATCGGTTCAGTCTGGCACCCATACGGAGGGGTCCCAAAATAGTAGGCCAGCTTGTACCGGTTTTTGGGGGATCTGTCTCGGGATAAGTCAGTGGAAACGCCAAAAATGCGGATCGTACTGAGACGAACTGAACCGGTCTGCTTGGTGGAGACGCGGCTAAAGTGGCTAGTTGTTGAAGCATAATTTAAAAATATGGCTGAATCTCAGCTCTACACCAATTAAAACAATATGAATCACTTGTTTAACCAATCAGAAATTCTGGTGTTGGCTGGTGATGGCATTTATTCATGTAGAAGATGCACACATCCCTAATACCATTTTCCCAGGAAGAGTCACCCTGAAGAGGCCTCCTTCACCTAATTCAGACTTTTTCCAGTAAGTAGTCCATCAAGGACAATCCCCCTTTGTATGGTACATGTGTGAGGGGAAAGTCTGGAAAATGTCAGGATCTAAATGTCTGAAATTTGTCCGCACATTAACCAGACTCCATGTGTGTAAGGCGGCTCTGATAAGCACGAGTCTTCCCTCGTTTGTGAAACTAAATTAGAGCAGGTGGATCACCCACTCAGATCAGATGACTCCCCCCTCTGATCTGGCCTTCGGAGGACTCCATTAGCTCATTTTTCTTAACTCACACATCCTGAAACAGAAACCTCAAACCAGGGCAATCTGCTCTGCTCTGACTGTGCATCTGGAGCAGAAAAGAAGGAATGCCCTCAAACCAAAAACCACAGAGAGGCACCATCTTTAAGGCTGCACAGCTACCCAAACAAGATGTGGACAATCATGGGCTCTTGATGACGCTCTGACTTCCCTCTGTGCTTCCAAGAACCAGGAAAATAAGAAACCCCAGGAGATATGAAACTTGTATGATAACAGCCGAGGCTGGGCAGGACCAAACATATCCCTCATTCATAAAAGAATGCAAGCTGTGGAGCTCAGTGGGAAGAGAGGGAGATGAAGCAACGTAGCTTCAGTGTTGAACCACATTAACATATCACACCCTCAACTCTCAATTTCCCAATCACTTTTCCAAGAGGTTTCGTTCTGTACCCTTATCAAGACTCTGTTGTAGCAGGCAGAGTGATGTAATAACAGAAGGCAAGCCATAACATCAGCAGGGAGAGACACCCCTTCCCCTGAAGCAATAACTTGTAAATCTTCATCACAGCACATTTTTATCTGCTGAACAACAGCCACAGATCAACACCGAGCTCACTTTGGCCCCGAGCTGTATGAAAAGGCAGCTTTAAGAGCTTGTGAAACCCAAACCATGTGAGGAGAAAAGAGAACAAGGCCTTTCAGAAGAAAAAAGGTAATGTACACACAACACTAATGATCTGTACATAATGCCCCCCTGGATTTGTCACACCTACACCTGTAGCCTCAGGGAGCCATATTTCCACCTGCTTTCACAGCATGCTTCATGCCTCTGACAGGAGAGATAGCAAAAGAGTGAGTCATGCAAACATACAAAGAGAGCAAAGACGAGCTCAGTTTCTTTGCTTTCAATGAGGCTTTCTCAATCAACCCTCACAGATATTACGAAACAAACCAAGCTTCTGTCTTCAACAGTTCTGTCTTGCTAACCATAACCATGTGAGCCACTGCTTTTGTAGCCGTCCATAAACATTGAATGAAAGAAGTTACAAACTGAGAAAGTTTCCCATGTATCTGCTCTCACCGCAGATATATCTTGTAACTTCAGCCAGTGAAGATCTTTAAAAGCATGTTTAGTGCTCCAGAGCTAGTTAACAGACCTAAATCCAGCACTAAAATCATTCAAGCTGTATAAAGACATTAAGTTTAATTCCTTGTCTGCAAAGTTGAGGCAATGTCAATAAAGTCTTTCAAATACAGCAGGAGGGGCTGAGGTTTCAAAGACAATGGGAGGCCACAAAAATGTAAACACTAAGTCAGGCCCTCCAACAGTGTGCAGAAACACAACTTTACTGATTCAAAAAAACAACAAATACACACCCCAAAACCATGAAAGGTGCCAGCCTGTGCTCAGCCGTCTGTGAAATAACGGCATCAAAACGCATGACTTCCCCTGAGAAAAGTATCAGCCAAGCTCATTTGAGTGCATGTGTTTGTGTGTGCGCCAAAAAAGCCCTGAATAAGTACCGGCCCTCTTCATCTGGTGTGACTCAACTCAACAAAGGCTGCACAAAGACCTGCCGACAGCGGCCCCCTTCACTCTCTCTGAAGCTCTCAAAGACATGCCACCGTTGGCCCAGAATTCACTCCCTCATTCTCCAAGACAGGCCGCTGTGGCCCCCTAACCTATTCAATCTGTGCAGCACCCCAGACCCTCTCTCCCCACGCTGACTCTGAGGTGGCCCCTCAGTGTCTGACGCACAAAGCCCCTCAGTGACCCTCACATTTCACTCACACAAAGACAAGAATGACACGGCCTCGCTCTGCTCTCTCCTCACTCCTTCGGCTGTCTCGTTTGTTTCTGCAAAGATGATGGATGCACAAACAAACCTCTCCTGCCTTTTTTCCTTCTAAACAACTCTGCACTGCCTCTTTTACTGTAATGTTAGTGGGACCACACAGAAATTTATTTTACTTTAGATATTGCAACATTTTAAAGAAAAGTTGGGATTTCAACCTTTCCGGTAACCACTGTTTTTTTTGTTATTTAAATGCAAGTTGAAGTTACAAAATCCTGTTGCTCATGCATGTACTGGTTTATTTTGCCAGTTCATGGTACAATGGTTCTCTAATGCTTCTGCAACACTCTAATGTGATGAGAAATGATACACTCAGACTCCTATAATGCAGGATTAATATCAAAGTACAAAGCCATGATGACTGTTCTTGCTGGTGTGGACTCAAAAATATGAAAAAGACTAAAGATGATATGCCGTTTCAATATAAACTGCATAAAAAAGTAAATCACAAATCAATGCACCCTGCAGGGAGTGGTTCAGCTCCCCATCTCTGCTCTTTGCTGCATGTCATCCCCTCACTCCCTACATTTCCTCTCTATTTTCAGCTATTCTGTCTAATAGAAGCTTTAACGCAAGAAAATATACTAGTTAGCCTGTGAGAACCTTTGTGTAAAATGTTGGTATCCAGCTGAGTTGCTACTTCCACTGTTTTAAATTCAAATGATCCATTAAGTCTTGTTTAAAATGTGTAAGCTCATTTTTTACCCCGGGGAATGTCAGTGGTAAACAGCGGCTGCCTGGAAGGTAATCAATCCAACAAAAAAAGAGGTGGATAAAGAATTTTTGCAGAGTAGTTTGAAGGAAAACATAGAGATATCTTTTTCGTTTTTTGTGTCTTCAAAATCTTCTCTTAAAGCATCAAAATTCTCAAGTCTTTATCACAACACCCAGAGTGCACTGAGTGACCCCTTTCTCTCTTAAACTTATAGATCAATCTAAGATGTATCTGCAGTATAACTCTGCGTTGTCTTAGCACACTTCTCACAGAATCTCCCTTTGCTATCACCTTCACACTGCTCAAATGCAACAAGTTTGCACTTGCTACCTGGAGGTTGTCTAAACTATGAAGAGTGGGCAGGTTAGGGCAATCACACTTAAAGCACTCACAGCACAGCAGGTTTATAAATTGTAAAGTCTGTTGAGCTTTAGATTTGTCTGTTTTTGAGATTTGGATTCTGAGAGGATGGTGAAAGCACTCTCTGAGGGACAGTGGTGGTGATCCCTTCCTCTCATCACTACTCTGCAGTTTGTCCTTGAACTCCACTAGAGTAAACACTGAGCGTTTTCCTGGTTTTGTTTAGTTTATGATGTAGTACCACTTCCCCCTCTCTCTGAGCAGTGTGTGTCAGGCACAGAGCTCCATGGGTGGCTCTCTCTCTCACACACACACTAACACACACAGATGGACCTCCTCCTCCTCCTCCACCACCTTCTCCTCACTGCACTTCAAGGACTCAAGGTTGTGGTGGATGGAGAAGGGGAAGGCAGGGTCCCAGTGTGAACATGTGGGGATGACAGATTGGGAAATAAAAACAATACCAAAAAGGAGAATAATAAGAGGGTAGAATTCTTGTGGAGGTGTGGATGTGCTGTGAAGTCCAACTGCTGCCAGATGTCTTTTTGTGCAGCTATATATATATATATATATATATATATATATATATATATATATATATATATATATATATATATATATATATATATATCAAAAATAAAATCTAGTTCCTCATTGCTATGCAGAAAACAGGCAAATTAAACAACTTCTGATTATGAACCAGATGTTGTACATGAACAAGTCAGCAATGAGACCAATGTCATATCTCTGTTACACTTTGCAAAGATGCTGCTCTCCCTCCCTGCTCACGTCTCTTCTAGAAAGAGAAAATAAAAACATTCAAATACTCTGCGATGCCTATCTCCTTGTCTTCAATCTAAAGATGAAGACTGCAAACTCCACCACCTCTTACCTGCTGCTTCCAGGGTTGTAGCTCAAATAGGATGTTACTGACATGCAGATTTTAGCTATGACATTAGCTCAAGACAAGAGTTGTTTCATACATGACAAATTAAACGAAAGGACTCAGCAACAGAGAGATTTAAAGTCAGTGCTAACCATACCTAAATTATGTCTCTGTCGTCGTTTTCTACTTACGTGTGGTCAAAGTGTTAGTCCCGCTGCTGTCCTTTGTTTTTGAAGCCCTGCTTCTGTTCCCGGTGCAGCGCAGCTTGACTTTCAAGAAGTCATTCAGTAACTCTCTTTTTCTTCAGGACCTCATTCCTCCACTCTCTCCCTCACTTTAAGCCCTCCCACTAACATCTGACGTCGTGCTTTCTCTTCTTTTCTCCCCTCCCTCCCCCTTTACCCTCCCCCCATTCCGTTTGTGAACGTCAGAAGAAGGAGAAGAGGAAAAGTTGCAGGGATGATAAGAAACGTTATAAAAGAGGACCAACGTATCTTGATGTGTAGGCCCTAAACCAAGATAGACAACTTTTACTAAGTCAAAAGTCCATATTGAGAGTCAAATTATGCATGGTAATACAAACTGTCAAAATACAGGTTGAAAGAATTTCATAGTTTAGCCAGAAGTGTTGTAAACTGAAAATATAGCCAGCCTTTGACGTATATGTTTAAAATAATAACAACTTAGCCTTGGATTGAGCAGCATCTAGCAGCATGCCCTCTTGTAGCGAAACATGGCAACATAAATAGCCCACTTTGTTTTTTTTGTTTGTTTTTTTTTGTTTACTGTTAAACTGTGTTGTAATACTGTGGCTTCAGTGGATTATCATAATGTAAGGCTCCAGTCATTAAGCTAATGACTTTGAAGCTAGCGCAAGAGGGACACTTTGCTAACCCACACCTAAGCTAACTGTAATCGAATTTCTTGCCGTCTTGCTGGCTTGAGGGTTAGAAAATTGGATTAATCATCACCACATCCAGGAAATATTCTTAAAGTTATTATCTTTTTAACAATATCATCTGTTTTTTCTACTGAATCACACCATGTAGCTACAGTTGGTTAGCTTAGCATTGAGTGAGCACAAAGCTAAGCTAAAAATACTGCTGTTTTTGTATCGACTGGATCGGCTGAGACACATGGGAGCACATCACACTTTGTAAAACACAATTTGTGGCTAAGACTTTGGCTTTTGTACAGATTAAACAACATTTGAGAGTGGTAATAACAAAATCAAAAACTGTGTTGGAAGGCATCCTAAACCAACTACAAGTAACTTAAGGATGGAAATCCTACTTGTGATTGTTTTAAGAACACCTCGACTTAACTGTGTCCTGACAGCTCTGATTTGTGGTCCTGCTTTCAGACAGCTGTTTATTTCATTGAAAACTCCAGAAAAACCTTCAAATCACAAGCTTCCTCTTCAGTGTATTTTATTTTCTGTTCTTTCCTGTCTTCGAGTCAGGGAAGCCGAGCTGGAGTTACAGACCACACTATTACACTGTGGTCTGTGGAACTGTGACAACTAGGAGCAGACTGTCACACTGGGACCCTATGAAAATTTTAGAAGAGGCCAAAACGCTTCGGCGAGGGAAAGCAGCTGACAGCCGGCTCCAACTGCATGTTTGTGTGGACTGTGTGGTTTGTAAGCTATATGTAAAATGGTGACGCTGAAAATGTTGGAAATGCATATAGATTAACAAAGGGCTAGTATAAGCTTGTTTTGAGTCATTTAAGATGAGCAAATATCAGAGGTTACTGGTTATTGGGGAAACAAGTTTGTGTTTTCATTCTATTGATGGTGGAAAAACGTAGGCCTTTCTGTAGTCTCTGTGGTGGTTTCTGGTGGGTCAGATTTCAGATACAGGAATGGAGCCATACTCCTTTAACTGGGGTGGAGACTTTTGGACAGAAACAGAAATAGCTTTTATTACCTCTTTCTATCTTAATTAATCATATCTACTTTGATTTCTCACTTACAAATATCCAAAAGATGTTATGTTCCTGTGCATGTTTTGAACTCTTAAAAGAAACACAAAACAGATACAACACTTCAGTCTTCTAAGACCTAACTGTGGATCTGGAAAGGAGACTCCAACCGATCACTGAACCTTGAATACAGCAGGAACAATGTGGATTCAGTCCTAGCCAGGGACAGTGGACCAGCTCTTTGCCCTTGAATGGCTTCTGGGAGGGTATGGGAGTTTTCACATCCAGTCTGCATGTGGTTTGTGGACTTAGCCTAAGGAGTTTGTTGGTTCAAGGCAGGTGCTGGCTGAGTAGATTAGTGCATATGTTTGTTGTGATGGGACACCGCAGGGAGAGAGAAGGTGTGAGAGACAGAGTCAAATGCCATAGAGGGCAAAGGGGGTAAAGCATGGCATCATATACACCTACTACTCCTCAATGTTATATTTGAACAGACTCAGTATCATTGATGTATTAAGTGACTTATAGTTTGTAAGTCACAAGGACATGAGAGCTATAATAAGAATAGAAAGTACCATAGCCATGTCTTTATGAGCTCCTGCAAATGTTAGGCTTTGTGGATCTTTAATCAAATATTTCAACATCCAAATCCAATAAACCTTCTTCAGCTGTAAAGTTGAGAAAGCAAACTGCACTGTGAGCAAAAGCAGCTTCTCAGTGCCAGGCAAACATATTTCATTACTGCTTAAATGTGCAGTAAAAGTTACTAGAATATCTCTGCAGATGTTTTAACCTCCTCACGAATCCCTCTTTTTTTTTTACACAATGATATATGTGTGCAAGTGTGAACAGTATTTAGACACTCCAAAATCCCTGCAGTGAATAAGGGTTTGATGGTGCTTATCCTGTGCAGATTTTCTGGAGGCTATCACAAGTGCAACCAACAAGCTCTAAACTTTCAACCTCTAATTCATTTCTGTGTGTTTGACATGCCTCTCTCGATTTTTCAGCACCCCTTATATTTGGCAGTGTTTGTGAGCATGCAACCTAAACATTATGATTTCCACCACACTGGTATTTACTGCTGCATTCTTGCCTTATGTTGTTTCTGTTATCATCTAACTTTAAAAAGAGCCCTAATCTCTCTTCTTAGCCTGTCAGCAGCAGCTCTCATTTCCTCTCTGGGATGCTGCAGTGGGAGTTTGCTAAGTGCGGGCCTTCACGCTGCCCTCCTGACATTCTTCACAGCCTCAGACCTCATACTCTGCAGTTTGTCTCCTAGCTCACACGACGCCTCACTTCTCCACTGTGTCATTTGGTTGTGCCCTGCCTCCAGGACTTCCTCTTTCCACACCAGGCCGGTCTGTGTGTGTCGTCTTGGTGAGAACACCGTGGGAGGCAGTAATGTCTGTAAATAGATAAGTGTGGTCAAACAGCGCTTCAGTCCCAGAGGCAGGAGGATGTTCTTTTAAACACGAGGCATCTCCGTGGGAAACTTTAGGGTGGACTCAGGAAACACTGGGATGATGATGGTGATGAGGACTGGGTTTAATGGTTAGTGGCTGTGGCGAGGAAGTTGCATTCTGTGCAGAAATGATGCCATGATGGTGCTCATAAGTCACATTAGTTCAGATCTGTTTGTGAGAAAACAAGGGCTGGTATAGATGTGGTAACTGAAGTAAGGCTAAAAGTATGTTGCTCATATGACCACCAGCAGATAAATCATATTAAAAATTCAAAACAAAACCATTAAAAGGTTTTTTTTTGTTTCTGAAGAAAGCATTTAGATTTTAATTAAGTCAGTGTCCTTATCTTTTGAGGTGTTCACAGTTAGTATCTTGTATTCCATTGCATTTGAAGAGTGTGCTGAGAGCTTTGGGGTAATGGCATATTTGTGTAATATACTGTATAAATTAGTGGTTTCCAGACGAACAGATTGTCTGTGGAGCTATCAGAACATTTAATGGAGACAGGGAGACCTTTATGTTTATTTAATTTAACTTTGTCTCATAGCTCTTGCAAAACAGCTATTTTCTCAAAAAGGGGAGAATGAAAATACTTAAAATTATTTTTCTTTGATGTCAGAATCCCTTATTGTCATTGTATCTGAATATAACAAAAATAAGTGTGCCAGTAAGTCAGTATTTCATCATCATTGAGCTAAAAAAAAGGCATATGGTAAAACAAAACACAGGACAAAAATAAAAGTAGTTAAGATTAGAGTTAGGGGTTATGGCTGGTATCAGGGTTTTTACAGGCTAGACTTATGGTAAGGGTTTGTGTTTTTAGAGGTTAGACTTAGGATTAGTGTTTTTAGAGACTAGACTTAGGGTAAGGGTTTGTGTTTTGAGAGGTTAGACAAAGGGTTAGGGTTAGTGTTTTAAGGGGCTAGACTTAGGGTTAGGGTTTGTGTTTTTGCGGCTGGACTAAGGGTAAGGGTTTATGTTTTGAGAGGTTAGACTTAGGGTTAGGGTTTGTGTCTATGGAGGCTAGACGTAGGGTTAGGGTTAGTTTTTTTTAGAAGTTAGACTTAGGGATAGGTTTTGTGTTTTGAGAGGCAAGACTTAGGGCAAGAGTTTGTGTTTTTAGAGGCTAGACTAAGGGTTATGGTTAGTTTTTTTTAGAGGCCGGACTTAGGGTAAGGGTTGGTGTTTTAAGAGGTTTGACTTAGGGTTAGGGTTTGTGTCTTAAGAGGCTAAATTAAGGGTAAGGATTTATTTTTTTTAGAGGCTAGACTTAGGGTTAGGGTTTGTGTTTATAGAGGCTAGACTTAGGGTTTGGGTTTGTTTTTTTAGAGGTTGTACTTTGGGTTAGTAGTTGTACAGGTCAGACCTAGGGTTAGGGTTAGTAGTTGTACAGGTTAGGGTTAGGGTTTTCACAAGTAAGACTCTGCAGGGTTAGGGTTATTTGCTTATTTCCATGTTAGACCTAGAGTTAGAGTTTGATTTTTTAAAGGTTAGACATTAGGGATAGGGTTAGCGTTTAAAAGTATAGCCTTATGGCTATGGTTAGGGTTTTTACAGGTTTAGCTTAGGTTTAGGGTTTGTGTTTTTACAGATTAAGCTTTGGGTTAGTGCTTTTAGAGGTTAGACTTAGGGTTTGAGTTAGTGTTACTGTTTTCATAGGCAATTCATAGGGTAAGAGTTAGCTTTTGTGTTTTTTCACTTGTTAGACTTAGGGTTAGGGTTCTTAAAAAGTAAGACTTAAGGTTGGGTTTAAGTTTAGAGTTTTCACAGATTAGACCTTGGGTTAGTGGTTTTAGGATTAGAGTAAGAGATTCTTTCATAGTTAAGTTGAAGGGTTACGCAGGCCATATCACTTACCCAGTATAAATATCTTACCCTAACTCTACCCTTAACTTTATCCTTACACTAGCCCTTACCTTTAAAAAAAAACATTTACTCTTACCCTAACCCTAAAAATAACCTGTAAATACACTAACCCTTACCCTAAGTGTAACCTGTACAACTACTAACCCTAATCCTAAGTCAAACTTGTAAAAACTCTAACCCCTAACTCTAACCCTAACCGTGTGTAATGATTAGCGTGTAAGAATGAAGGGTGGTGGTGACCAATCTGCTGTCCCCAGACATACAAGATAAACCAAGACTTAATGATTTATCTTTTTATTCTCTGAACAGAAGACTACTTTTTTCAGCTTATGTTGTTTTCACATCCCTGCACTACCAATCCCTGAAGACAGACACCAGATAATTAGGGGTTAAAATGCTTCAGTCCAAGGAGGTAAACATAAACACATAGTTGGCAGCAATGTGGTGAAAAAGAAAGGAGAATGCATCATTTCCATTTTTGTGTTCAGGGATTTCCCAGCAGTGTTCGATTTGATGTTGGTAATGAGGTCATACACATGTGATGGAAATAAGGTACGGCGTAAAGGTGACACAATGCATTTGAACCACAAAAACTCAGCCTAGAAGAACATAACAGATGAGTTAGATCACTGTAAGAGAAAACATAGACCCTGCTGGGACAAGCCAAGCATGAGCACAGTCATGATTTAATAAGAAAGCAAAAGCTCTGATGTCTCTGTAGCGGCCAAAGAAACAGTTTCACCATGACGATTAAAGAAGTTTTACTTTTCTGCAAGGAAAAACAAAACAAAACAAAAAGTGATTTGACATGACTCACAAATGTGCACACAAACATCATCTTGTGTGTTGATTTTGAAACAAGCATACTTTGGCTCAAACTGGCTTTGCAAATATTTGGACCCTTTGCTTATCCAAATTGTATTTATATGAACAACCTGTTTCCAGTAATCTCATCATATTAATCAACCTGCAGACACAAGCAATGAACTAATACTCTAAAGCTTCAACTCACATCAGGCAATAAAACCAAACTAGACTTTCTAGAGTTTCGAAGCTCTCTGTTTTGCCAAAATAAACAGGATTCTTGGATGCAGGTGACTTTATGATTGTATTTGGACAACATGGCTGTGGTTGCTAACAAACAAAAGAATAACACACAGCAGTTAACTCAGTTTAATACCTGAAGAAGTTTATTTCTCAGGCATGCCTCAGTTTATTTTATGGTTTTATGCACAAGGAAGTAAAGACAGCATTGGGTATTTTTTCCCCAGTCGAGGATATGTGATGTGTATGTGATGATATATTTACATGCTCTGATTATTGTTGTGAACATACATTGGTGTGTTCACATTTAACAGGATCTTGAGATTTCTGTACAATCATGCTGTAAATCTTTGATGTGAAATGAAAAGGAGAAGTTAAAAGATAAGTTCTGCATCTTACAGAGTCTTTTTCGCCCAAGTTAATGAAAAGGCAGCAGCTTTATTACAGTGAAGTACACGTATGTTTATTCAGACAGTTGTAGTGTCTCAGAACTGATATCCCAGCTGATGAGAAGGAATTAATGCAGCTGCACAAGTCAAGCTGCAGGAGGGTGGATGTTCTCCAATAAAGTTCAGAGTAATCTGTTTTTTAATATTGACAAAAATTTAACTAAAGGAAGTGAAGTTAATAAAAAATAGAATCTTCCTCACAATCATGGCACTTAAGAGTTGTAGGCATGAACAGGCCTGGAACTGACACCACAGACAGACGTAGTCAGACAGACGTAGTCAGCTTTATCTGTTTCCTTCTGCTGCTACTGCCATCAAAAAGCTCTAACTTGGCTGTGTAGTCTTAACATGTAGGACTTAGTAGCCCAAAGTGACTTCAATACATAAAATCGATAAAAGGATAAAGACAATAATAAATGCAGTAAGTCAAGCTTCAGAAACTAGCTACTTAGATGATTTTGTGTGATATTTCCCACATATTGGAGTGTATAATTCGTGGTGTAGTCACCTGATCAAAGCAGTATTTTTGTCAGGGTGAAAAAGCTCAAAAAGGTTGTAAAACTAAGCCAAATATTGGCCAACAGAGGGGACATGTAGAACTGCTTCAGTGCCCCAAACACAGAACGTTTATTCCACAACAGGATCTCTCATGTGATGTTTTGACGACAGAGGCTCTAACATTTCCTCTCAAAGTGTTTTAACTTGGTTAACACTTCAGATACCTTAAAATATTTCTAACACTTTTCAAACCCTTCAACTGGCTGCTAATGTGAAGACGATCATTCATACAAGCTACAAGTTTTCCCTCTTAACACTGATGACAGAAAGAACCAAATGAAAACATGCTATTACGCCCTCTTGTGTCTCAAAGAAGTACTACATCATGTCATAGATATTCTCTAATCATAGTGGGTCATGAAAAGTTTTACTACCACCATACGTTATTTCTTACAACTCCTTATAGAAGATAAGACAGATAAGGAATGAGCCATGAAACCTCAGAAAGGTTAATGGGTCACTGAGTGCATTTTCTTTCTCTCCCCCTCTTTCTCTTTCCCTATTTATCTTTATGTGGTATACAAATCCACAAAGAATGGACAGTTTCAGCAGAATGTCTTCCTCGGCCTGAGCTGTGATTGGACCAGAGGAGTGGGTGGAGGTAAACAGGGGGCTGCAGTGGCACAGAGAGTCTCTCTCTAAGAGGAGAGTGCAGAGTAAAAAACTGCACAGTGCTGATCATTGACAAAGGTTTGGAATTAGCATAACTGCTAAATGCTAAAACGTTGTTTACAAAGGAAAATCTTGATCTTAAATCAATAGGAACTATTTCTAGTGTCATTTTTTTCACCTCCTCTGTTTCTTTCTCCACCTGGTCAGAAAAGCATGTGACTAGTCTGGCACATTATCAGTTCATAAGGAGTCAATAGTTAACCACAACTTTATCAGTGTCAGTCCAGGTCATTCACTCTTCAAATGTGTTTCACCACTCACATCTTATAATCTAACACGACCTCTTTTCCTCTCTAATGCCCACAATCTGTCCTTTTTCCCAGCAAGCCTCTCTTCCAAACCTTGACTCTACAACCATTCCAGATCTAGCACGGTGAGCAGCCCCACCTCCCCGTCCCAATCAACCATCAGTTCAAACTCTAGTCCTTTCACCCTCTGCTTCAGCCTTTGGTCTCTGTGCAACAGCGCAGACGGCCTAATTTCCAGCTTCAGCCTGTGAGAACTAGTTGTGAGAAACTGCCCCTCAGTTCAGCTGCCGGTCCACGCCTGATACTCCAACTGGAATAGCTGGAATAACTCAGAAGAAATGGGATATGGTAGAAATACAGCATGTAAATAGATTCCATAGAAGTGAATCTCTGCTGTAACTCCATAAGGGCCGACATGTTGTAGCTCTTGATTCTTCTGAGATAGAACCCATGTGGTTCAAGATAAAGGAGAAAAATGCTTATTTCAATTATTATCCATCCTAATTTATTTGATCACACCACTTAACATCACCAAAGCTCTTATGTGACGTAACTCTAGCCGAGCAGCGGTAACTCTGGTGCGTTGGACTTGTTTTCACGGTTGTGGTTGAGTGTGCACATGGAATTTAAGGATCTCTTCCACCACGGAGACATGCAGCCTGACTCAGCACTTCACCGACACTTGAACCTTAAGGACACACATAAATACACAGTCACACACTCACAAACATGTTAAAATACCAGACCAAAAAAACATGCAATGCATACATGTATACTACCAGTGCATAGGGGGAATCAATCATTCTTATTTGTTATCTTAAGACACTTTACAAAAACATTAACAGGTCTTGACCCGTTAATGTTAATAAAGTTTTATTAACAGAAACCCAACATCAAGACAAGATAAGAAGTCTTATCTCATCTTGACCCACCATGAGTACAGGACTTTGCAGCATCTAGCAAGTTACAATGGCAAGGAAAAACTTCCCATTAATGGGCAGAAACCTTGGAGAGAACCAGACTCATGTTAGACAGACATCTGCCTCGACTGTGTTGGTGTAAGAGAGAGAAAGATAGAGGAGAGAGCCAGTGGGAGAGAGGAGTATGGAGGGGGGGGGGGGGCAGCAGGAGAGGGAGACACACACATGCGCACACGCACACATGCGCACACGTAGACAGAGAGAGAGAGAGATACACTCATGCGCACACGCACAGACACACACAGAAAGGGGGAGAGATAGAGACACACACACGCACAGACACAGACACAGACACAGACACAGACATAGTCCGAAGTTTGGCGTTGTGGCGACGGTTAAGGTGATACCATGGGTCCACGGCAGCAGACCTGGAGTCTGACAGGAGCACAGCAGCAGGTCGTCCACATCCCTGATCCAGAGGAACCTACAAGACAAACTCAGAGCCTCCCAGAGAGGTGTATGGTCAGTAACTATAACAGGACATTATGACTAGAAGTTAGACTGACGGATAGAGGGAAACAGGAACCCTGTGTGTCAGTTCCCCCCAGCAATCTAAACCTATAACAGCATAACTAAGAGCTGGTTCAGACCTGGTCCAGCTCTAACTGTAAGCTTTATCAAAAAGGAAAGTTTTAAGTCTACTCTTAAAGGTTGAGACTGTGTCTGCCCCCCGGACCTCAACCGGTAAGTTATTCCAAAGAAGAGGAGCCTGATAACCAAAGGCTCGACCTCCCATACTATTTTTAGAGTCCCGAGGTACAACGAGCAGACCTGCATGCTGGGAACGCAATGACCTAGATGGATAATACAGAACGATTAACCCTTTAAGATAGGATGGCCTGATGTCATTAAGCACTTTGTAAGTCAGAAGAAGAATTTTAAACTCTATCCTAGATTTTATAGGTAACCAGTGTGGAGACACTAAAAGGAAAAAGAAGATAGCTTAGGTTTGAGCATAAATGAGCCATTTGTTCTCTTTATTTATTACAACACTGAAGCACCTGTTTTGGCCAGTGGTTGTGTTGCACCCCCCAGGTGCAGAGGTTAAGGTTCAGTTCCAACCTTAGGTCCTTTTCCCCAGTGTTATTTCCCTCTCCCTCTCTGGTTTCCTGATCTATCCTTTGTCCTTTTCTCTCCCTCTTAAGACAAAAGCTTAATGAAGGTGAGCAGGTGCATAAACACCAGGCTTTTTAGTTATAAGCAAGAGTTGGAACTGTATATGAAGCACAAAGTGACATATGTTGTCTGATCAGGAGCCTCAGAAGCAGCTTTCAGCTTTGAGCAGATGATGTGGTTGTATTTGCCTCATTTACCTGTAGCCTAAAGAAAAGTACTGGGATGATTCATAGCTGAGAGTGATCCTCCCTCCTTGTGGTAGATAAGGTAGTCTTTACTCTAGTTGAGAGTTCGAACTACACATTATGATATCTTAGGACATTCGTGCAGCACTTCCAACGATGCTGCACTGCAACAGATAACTGTGAAGAAGAGAGAGCTGGCATTGAGACAGAGGTGATTTACTCGCTGATACAGTCAAGCATGCGGTCACAATGACTGGCCAACCACAGGGAGAGTTTAATGGACACATCATTGGTAAATTCATCTCTTTACAATACAGGTTTAAAGGCTAAAAAACAAGCAAAGGAAGCAAAAGCTGTGCAACTGCAGTTGAAGCTGATGAAATCCTTTGGTGGGGAGGAGATAGAGGGGTTTTTCTGAACTTTGACTGTGTTGATAAACACTCGAAGGACGTGTTTCTGACATTCCCCCTGAAACTGGTTAAACCCAGAGCTGACAGAACTACAGGCCACCACACTACTGAAGGTCAACATCCCCGTATCTGTGTGTGTGTGTGTGTGTGTGTGTGTGTGTGTGTGTGTGTGTGTGTGTGTGTGTGTGTGTGTGTGTGTGTGTGTGTGTGTGTGTGTGTGTGTGTGTGTGTGTGTGAGCATGTTTTGATGAATGTGTGTGCGGCATGGCGTGTCTAGAATGGCCAGACTGTGGGAAGGAAAGGAGGTGTAACTTGTTAACCTGAATTGATGCAATGATCAACGAGCCAGCGCTTTAATTCAGGAAATCACCTGAAATCCTACATTTTTTTCCTTATAACACACCTGTTCTACATAACAGTTAAAATGTCACCATTTCTTAATAAATAAACTGAAGTATGAAGAATGTGTAAAAACCTGATTCTTTCAAGGGAAGAGCTGAAAATATCAAACTTTTGCATTTATTTTGAATAATTCAGCTACTTGTTAAAGTAAAGGCTAAATTTTTCAGCTATTTCTCTGCTTTGTGCTGCTGCTTTTTCTGCGAGAAGAGTTTTATAAATCAGCTAAGGGTCCACAGATGAGCAGTAATGTTTGCAACCTCTTCTCAGTTCTTTTCAGGCAGGTGTTATGTTTAGCCCTGTGTGACATAATAAGGATGTTCTGCTCTGTTAAATTCGGGTGTTTCCCTCCACTTTGCTCCACAAACAACAAAAACAGCTAGATAAATCAGTGTTTAAACCTTAATTTTTATAGAAACACAGCGATGTCTAATCATCTAACTGTGAGGTTTCACACGTCCCCTCTCTTTCCAGAACCATCCGTTTCATCTCTATGCCATCTTCATTGATCTGTGAGCCTGACCATGTTGCACAATGTCCAAACAAACATGTGGCAGTAAGAACTTGGCACAGACATCAAATCCTCCCATACTCACCCAGCAGTATAAAACTGGTGAAGAGCAAATGCGGGCACTCTTCAGGCTGAAAGAGGGGTTCGCTGATACAGAGTGCTTTGTGCTGCAGCTGAAACTGGGAAGAGATGGCTCCTGGCAAAAAGGTAAAAACAAAAAAAAAAGTTTGCTGCGCTTACGAGCTACTGTAAAGGCCTTATCATAATGTGGTGAAATGATATATAGGTTGTCCCATTGGTCTATGGACTGAGGTGTTGTAAAGAAAATGATATCACTGCAGGTTTCTGCGCTTGGTGAAATAGCCGGAGTGAAGCAGTTAGAGCTAAAAACTGCTTTTTATCTCTGCACCTTTGGACCTGGATTACAGCTTTTCTTACGATCTCACATGCAGAAAATTTTAACTTTCACCTCTTTCTGATGTATGAGCTACAAATGTCAACCTGTGCTTTAAGCCACATGGTCACAAAATGTTGTGCTACTCCACTGAGAATTTCTGGACGAAGCAAAGACTCTAAAGCAGAGATGTGATGCTAATGTGCTACTCCTATAGGGTATCCTTGAGCGTCTGAACGCTGGGGAGGTGGTGATTGGAGATGGAGGCTTTGTCTTTGCCCTGGAGAAGAGGGGGTACGTGAAGGCCGGGCCCTGGACTCCTGAGGCCACCGTCACACACCCTGAAGCTGGTAAGACTGAATGAAAGGAAAACAGGGATGCATAAAAACAAAAAAAGCAATCATATCTTTAGTTTGAAAAATCTGTATTTTTTCCTTAGTGCGCCAGCTGCACAGGGAGTTCCTGAGAGCTGGGGCCAACGTCATGCAGACCTTCACTTTCTACGCCAGTGATGACAAACTGGAGAACAGGGGTCAGACTTTAAAATACACTGTAAGTACACAGAAATATGCTTAAACCTAACACAAGCCAGATTCTGCAGGTCCTCAGTGAACCACTGATGGTTTTATTCCTACAGGGGGCACAGATCAACGAGGCCGCCTGCGACTTGGCCCGTGAAGTCGCCAATGAGGGCGATGCTCTGGTAGCAGGTGGAGTGTGTCAGACTCCATCCTACCTGAGCTGCAAGAGCGAGACAGAAGTGAAAGCCATCTTTAAGAAACAGCTGGACGTGTTCATGAAGAAGAATGTGGACTTCCTCATCGCTGAGGTAGAGTCACAGTCACAGGTGTCTAACACGTGATTAGTTGCACAGATGGTGACAGTGTTGGGTCTTTTTTTGCAGTATTATGAGCACGTGGAGGAGGCTGAGTGGGCTGTGCAGGTGTTGAAGACCAGCGGAAAGCCTGTAGCTGCTTGTTTGTGCATCGGACCAGAGGGAGACATGCACGGAGTCTCACCCGGAGAGTGTGCTGTCAGGCTGGTGAAGGCTGGTGTGTGTGTAATCTGAACCACGTGATCTCAAGCTTTTTTACATTAACTGGAACAGCAATAAGTTTTCACTTTGTGTTTTGAAGGTGCCCAGATTGTGGGAGTTAACTGCCACTTTGACCCCATGACCTGCGTGAAAGCTGTGAAGATGATGAAGGAGGGAGTGGAGAAGGCTGGGCTGAAGGCTCACTACATGGTGCAGCCTCTGGCTTTCCACACACCGGACTGCAACTGTCAGGGATTCATCGACCTGCCAGAGTTCCCCTTCGGTAACATGTTTCACATTAAAAGTAAAAGAAAGGGGGAAAATGGGAGCCTGTAACATCGTCTTACTTTTTGTGTGTGTATGTGTGTGCTCTCAGCCCTTGAACCCAGGATCTTGACCCGCTGGGATATGCACCAATACGCCAGAGAGGCCTATAAGGTTGGCATCCGCTTCATTGGTGGCTGCTGTGGGTTCGAGCCTTATCACATCAGGGCCATAGCAGAGGAGTTGGCCTCTGAGAGGGGGAAAATGCCCCCTGGCTCAGACAAACATGGAATGTGGGGTTCTGGTCTGGAGATGCACACCAAACCCTGGGTCAGAGCCAGGTAAGACCTCCAAAACATGCAAAAAAATAAACAATGTGACATCTCCTTTTTTTGTGTCTAACCTGTGTGTTCACTCTTCTAGGGCTCGTCGTGACTACTGGGAGAATCTCCACCCTGCATCAGGTCGTCCTAAATGCCCATCCATGTCCACGCCAGAGGGCTGGGGTGTGACTAAGGGCCACGCCGACCTGATGCAGCACAAAGAAGCCACCAGCACCCAGGAAATGAAGCACCTGTTAGATATGCAGAAGAAGGCCAAGGCCTCTGCATGAGCAAGACAGAACGTAAAAAGCTAAGACAGCCACTTCTCAGTCAGCTTCTCCAGTCAGTAATAAAAGCACTTGTACCAGCGATGCTCCAGAGGTGGAGTATTACCATGTAAACCCCAAACAATAAACCTAAGTTTGTTACTGAACTTAATGAAGATGTGTTGTCTATTTCTGCTTTGAATTGAAAATATTTTAATCAGAAGAAATCTTTACATATGCACTGATTTGGACATGATTTGGGCATCTTACTGAGTTGAAAAAAGTGGCTGCATGTTCTGAATGTTTTTTTTTTCAGGGTACAAAAAAAGCAACCCAAAACCCAACAGGGCAACACACTAACACCCATAATGAATCAGGATCCAACCAGTAGAACACACTCACAATACTCCCATTGAGTAGGAGAGGGGAGGAGATGGAGTAAACATGGCAGTTGTGTAACTCACTTCCTGCCAATCAGAGCGCCTCTTCCTCAGACCCCTCCCCTACCTCAGAGAGATTTATAGTGGCCCTCTGCTCTGCTCTAATGTTGCTTCAGCTCCTCAAAGTCTGAGCAGTCAGGGGTCCACACAGCTGCAGGATTATGGCACCAGGAAAGAAGGTATGTGTGGACTTAAGCGTGGACATAATATTTGTTTTGTGGGCTGCGCTGCAGAATATTCATGTAAAGAGATAAAAGTATTGAAAAATACCAAACATTAAGAAGTCTGATCCAAACTCTAACATCTCACTGGACAATCTGATGTGATTTAAAAGCATGTTCAGGCAAATTAGAGACACATGTTTTCTTACTCACCCTAAGTAATAGTAGCCATGGAAAACAGTATGGCTTCAAATATCCAGGTTTTGAGGTGTAATCCACAAAGATTCTTTTTTGAGATAATTTGTATGAAAGATAAAAATCTTTGGGTTTATGGATAATATCTTGCATTTAATATCTTTATGTCTCACCCAGAATATATCACAGGATAAGGAAATTTGAAATGTGTGAATATTTAAAAGGTTTGTCATCAAGAAAATTTATTTAATCTGCATCTCCATGTGCTGTGGCTCACACCAGGTGAAGCTTTTCTCACACTCGACAAAGTCAGTGCCAGTAAAGAAATTTCAAACAATGCCAAGTGCTACTGCAGTGAATTAAAACTTATCACAGACATTTTTTTTCAACATGGGGCACTTTGTGGCTAAATTAAGGTGCTAATGCATTTTGTAGGAATGGTCTACAAATTGAATGATAATATAAGTAGAGAGCAAAATGTTTTCTGGATAAATTGAGATGATCTTCAAGGTTGCACAAAGTTTAAGCCTTTTCTTTCCAAACTTTTTAAAAGGTCCAAACTAAAAGGTGCAGATCTATCAGCCATTATGAGAAGTGCAGCTGTTCTCAGACATGTGCTTCTTCTGGATAACTAAGGGTCAAGGGGAGAGGGGGGGTCAGGGCTCTGGATTTGGGAAACCAATGCATGTGGCATGATACAAAGTTGTATTTATCTCTAGTTTCTATGTTCTTCCCACCTAGTAAGGACTTTTTCTGTTACACAGAGACAATAAATTGTCAAATACTTAATTTTCATTAGGCCTAAAATAGATAAAAAATAAACTTCAGTCTCTCCAGTTAATGAAAGACAAATGTGAACAAAGTCAGTGGACAGTCATGCAGCTCAGGGCAGAGTAGTTGGAAGGTAACAGCTGGAGTCATACTGGATCTCCATCTAAATGCACAATCACAGGGAGTGTTGGAGCGTCTGGACGCTGGGGAGGTGGTCATTGGTGATGGAGGCTTTGTCTTTGCCCTGGAGAAGAGAGGCTACGTCAAAGCCGGGCCCTGGACTCCTGAGGCTGCTGCAGAGCACCCCGAAGCAGGTGAGAACAAACCTTCAAACCTCATTTCACCTGCAAACCAAACCAGCACTTTCCATATAACTGTTTAAAAATTGGGATCTTTGTGTTTTGCAGTGCGTCAGCTGCACAGGGAGTTTCTGAGGGCTGGTGCCAACGTCATGCAGACATTCACCTTCTACGCCAGTGATGACAAACTGGAGAACAGAGGCAACAAGCTCGCCTTCACTGTAAGAATGAAGAGGCATCACATGGTGCAGCAGATTATCTTGTAGATGGATGCTAATCTGTACATTGAAATTTAGAGATAAAAATAACCATCAGTGCATGTGATGTCTATATTGGAATTTGCAAAGAGATCTTAATTTGTTTTTCCTTGCATGAGTTTTTTTCCCTTTGTTTTAATTTTATTGCTTCTCTCTTTGCAGGGTGCTCAGATTAACGAGGCCGCCTGCGACTTGGCCCGTGAGGTCGCCAATGAGGGAGATGCTCTGGTAGCAGGTGGAGTGTGTCAGACTCCATCCTACCTGAGCTGCAAGAGCGAGTCAGAGGTCAAGGCCATCTTTAAGAAACAGCTGGATGTGTTCATCAAGAAAGACGTGGACTTCCTCATTGCTGAGGTGAAGATACAAATACATCACAAAACGACAAATCATGACCACTGAATGGGTTTATTTTGTCTGTTGATGTTAAATTCTTTTTGTATGTCCTGCAGTACTTTGAGCATGTTGAAGAAGCCGTGTGGGCTGTGGAGGCGCTGAGGGAGACAGGAAAGCCTGTAGCTGCTTGTCTGTGTATCGGACCAGAGGGAGACATGCACGGTGTCTCACCTGGAGAGTGTGCTGTCAGGCTGGTTAAAGCTGGTGGGTTCAGTCTTACTTCAAAGAGCCATGACTAAAAGTTTTCATTTCTATTGCTAGCTGTTTTGTTAAAAGATGATTGGCTGGCAAATAACTGGGAGTTGAAAAGGAAGATTTACCTATAGATGTTTATTTATCAGCTCATTGTGTCCTGGCATGATCTCTCTGTGACTGAGATAGCAAGGCTAAGATTTCCGACCATAAGATATCACAAATGTGTTCTTACTCCACTTTGTCCCATAATTGTGATGAGTAATCAAATCAATGTCCATTAAAGGACATTTGGTTTTGTCTCATTCATACATGTTTTTCCTCTCTGTTTACCTGGAACAGCCAGCTCACGCCAGTGCTTGCTCTCTTGTAGGTGCCCAGATTGTGGGAGTTAACTGCCACTTTGACCCCATGACCTGCGTGAAAGCTGTCAAGATGATGAAGGAGGGCGTTGAGAAGGCTGGGCTGAAGGCTCACTACATGGTGCAGCCCCTGGCTTACCACACACCAGACTGCAGCTGTCAGGGATTCATCGACCTGCCAGAATTCCCCTTCGGTAATCATACTCTATTATGGTGTGATGAATATTAAACATTTAAACCATTAACATAGACTTTTAAGCAGTGAAGCTATTGACTGGAGTAGATCATTTACTAAATACGAGACTAAAATCAATAAAATGATAGAAATCAATGACAGAAATCAGTAACATTTGAATGAGACAATATCATAATAGAGATGAAAATAGTGTAAATTAATGAAACCCAAACCAAGGTTATGCAATATTTAAAATTCCAACTTTTTCAGCAGAAACCAATCTGATATTAAACTTGTATTAAATTAAATTTTCTCTAAGGTCTGGAGCCCAGGATCCTGACTCGCTGGGACATGCACCAGTACGCCAGAGAGGCCTACAATGCCGGTATCTACTTCATCGGTGGCTGCTGTGGGTACGAGCCTTATCACATCAGGGCCATAGCAGAGGAGCTGGCACCTGAGAGAGGTTTCCTCCCTCCTGCATCAGAGAAACACGGAAACTGGGGGGCTGGTCTGGAGATGCACACAAAGCCATGGGTCAGAGCCAGGTTAGAAGCAACTTCCAAATCTTCCCTAAATACCAAAAATGTGCACACAATGTTGTTCAGTGTCAAATACTGCATAACATGTACTTCTGTGTGAGTAATGTCTTGTGTTTTCTCTCCTATTTTTTTTTGATAGAGCCCGTCGTGACTACTGGGAGAACCTGAAGCCAGCCTCTGGCCGTCCCCTGTGTCCCTCCCTTTCTGTCCCTGACGGCTGGGGTGTCACCAAGGGTCACTCTGATCTCATGCAGCAGAAAGAGGCCACCTCTCAGGACCAACTTAAGCAGCTGTTTGACAGGTCAAAGAGCCACTGAGTCAGTCAGTCTCTTTCAGATTGAGTCAAACAACCGAGCCGTGCAGCTGCTGATGCTGCACAGTAGAGTGGGTACTGTCTGTTTACAATGCTGCACCTGACAAATGTGATGTCAGGGGCCAGTTCTTCAATTGAGACTGCAACTAGACTGTACATATGATAATTAAACTGGAGTTAATGTGAAGCCACAGTCATGTTTCAATTGAAGAGTAGGCCCAAGAGTCGGGACCTTTTTGATTTCACTGGACCAGTTTGTTTAATAAAATGAGATAAAATAAAATGTGAATTGGTCACTTGATTGATGCGATGTGTTGTTGTTTTTTATGAAGTTTATCTCTGCTTTATAAATCCATTTATTTGTAGAACATATATGATTATCACTGGGCCTTTAACACCAAAAATGCAGCATTAGAAAGAAACTCCATGCGTCCACCATGTGTCAAAAAAAGAGCATCATTGCAATAAAAAAATCCAGATTTTAAGAAAAGTAATGTCAGAATTTGCTAACATCAAACTTACATTAAATTCCGTTCAGTGATCAGACTAGGAGATATATTGACACTAGTAACCAGCAGATGGCACTGTTAAGATATTGTAGCTACTATTCTTGACATTGACTTCAAAGATCCTAATAGGACAGATGCTCCCCTTCGCTACTTGTGAATGAAACCAACTCAAGCCACCTTATCAGTTTCTTCCCCCCATAGACTGTAGTTTCATAAAAACTTTGGACCATACATAAAAGCTGTACTGTAAAGAACGTTTTATTCCTAGCTTTTGGTTGTTATTAAAGTTTATATGATATCTGTTCTGTTACAAATGAATATCAAGTGACTGACTTCAGGAGAAGTATTCCTTAGTTTGAAGTTATCGTGGAGCCTGGTAGCAATTAAGGTTATCTAAATTTTCAATTCTAATTCTTAAAAATAACATTTAAAATGTTTCTTCTGTGTGTTCCAAGTATGTGGGGGGTTTCAAAACTACCTTATTCTGAACAAGTCCTCTCACTCGTAGGTTATCTCTTCTATGTCTCCATCTATCAAGAGATGTTTGTATACCCCATTGGATGAAGAAATCTTCCCAAATGGCCCATCTTCTTGTATAAACGATCTGTGTTACTCCATCGTCTATGATTGGACAAGTCTAACATGTGACCAGGTTATCCGTTTTCCTTTTTTCAAGGTGGAGTGAAATAAGGATAGGGGTATGATATTGCCTTTACCTACCTTAGAAGCATTTTATTTGACATTTTCCAAAGTAATTCAGCCAATAGTATTGCTTCGTTATTGTGTGATTAGCAACAAAGCCTTTCTAAGCTTTCCAGGACATCGAATTGTTTTGCTTTGTCGCGGATTAACATCATTTACTGGTCTATTTGTGTGTGTCCTTTTTGACAGGAGGCTAACTTACCACTCGGGAGTGTTAGGGCTGTAGTATGGCCTGAGAAGTTAATATAGGAGGACATTCACTGGGACGACACATCTGTGGACTGCTTATCATAGCCGCCAGAGAGGCAGAAGCAGATCAAAAGTAAGGTTCAAAAATTGTTTTCCTGATCTTAACACTTCTTGTTTACATGCAGTTTGAGGAAAAGTAGTTCCTTTTCAGTAATTTAAACCTTATTCGCTGCCGTTCATTCGAGTGATGCTGGTGATGCGCCGCACGTTCCCCACTGCAGCATAACCGTTAACTGCCTCCTCTGGACCGCACTATGTTATGGTATAGAATTTACGTTGTAACGTTCCAGCAGCGCTATCTTGTGGTGTCTTTCAGCAACTACACGCAGCGTGTTTATACCGGAAGTTAACGTGAGGTCGTCATGGGGAGCAAAGTCAGCTCCAAAATGGCAGCTCCAGCCGCTCGGGTGATCCAGGTAACGTCGCTTTTTCAACTATAATAACTATGGCTACCTACCTGTTGAGCCCATACTCACCTTAAAAAGGAAACTATGCCGTATTCTTTTGTTCTAAACAGTGGGTGACTTATTTCAGTGGGATTTTTCAGTGCTGCAAAACGTTACAGCCACAGTTACCCTTGTTGATGTCCTTGTTTAGCCGCAAATCACCCAGAAATGCCTTAAATTTTTGCCATGTCAAAACGGCAGATGGAAATATACTTAGCTAAGAAAATTAGAATAATACCATAGCTCATTGTTGAAGTGTTTTCTTCCAGCTTAGTCGTCACAGCTGCTAGCTGTATTCAGATCTGCATGTTAGGTTGTTGACTGCCCAAAGCTGAAATGCGCCTAAAAATAGTATATCTTTAAGTCAGAAACACTCACTGTACATGACTTATTCACCTTATAATTAATTATCTTGCTGTGTGGTAAGAACTATCTGCCTGATATCAAATTTGATTAGTGATATGTAAGAAATCAGCCATCAAGGCTAACTAAACCAGCCCTATCACTTATCACCATGATTGTTTTAATAGTTGATGATTGTGACTATATTAACAGATCATGTATAAACTATGATTTGCATTACATCACCTCAACAAAACTACATAAAAATTAAAGAAAGATTCAGACACTCAATAATCAGACACGCTTACAATCAACATAGCAAACATCAAACTATCTGGTGCTTAAGCATAGTCTTGATCGGGGATTAAGCTCTTTACTTATACTTGAACGGTGTGCAAAAGGGTTTGACAGCATAATCTATTTAAAATATTGAATGTGTCTTAGGTTTGATGGTTGTATTTGTTGTTGTTGTATGCTCATTAATAGAGTGTCTGAAGTGGTTGGGCTTTAAGGTCTTTGAACAGGTTTTTAACTGGTAGAGCAAGATAGACTTTAAAGTCACAAACAGAAGCATGGACTGTGGGGTGTTACAGCCCAGTAAGACACTTACTATCTCTGTTGGAAAGGTTAATAACTGTAAACATCTGAAAATACTGTTCAATCACTACCTTCCGGCAGTAGTTGAATGGCATTACTAGGTGATAATTTAAACAGATATCTGAACAGTTAACACATAGATCTATATTCAGCTTAGCCTCCTGATGATTTCTATGTCCACGTATCACAAAATTATTATCTGTAATGATGTAGTTTTTTGTAAGTTACTCATAATATGCTAGTAAGTGGTCTAAGGTTGACTAAAATCACAAAAATAAATAGTGTGCAATAAAACACAATATTATTTTTTACCTTCTCTGACTTAGAGACAAAAAGCCTGTCATACTTTGGCTGAAGTACTACTTTGAAATTTGAACATGTCAACAGCTGTGTGTGTTAAATACTTATAGTTCAGTGTAGTAAAAAGTGTCTGTTATCCAAGTGGTCCACACTCCACTGGCCATTCTGGCTGCCGTGAAGGTAAAGACAGCAGTAAACGACACCAAAAAAAGCTCAGGGTAGAAAGACATGTTACTTTTTGTTGTCATTTGTCCAACAAACAAGTTAGATTTTTATTTTTAATTGCAGAAAATGCAAAATAATTGCTTTGCTTTATACTTTACTGGAGATGAATAGAATTGTGTGGAGTATTATTAAACGATCCCTGTATGTCATAAATTTGTGTTTGTTTGTTTTCAGGCTATTCGACCTCACTCTCCTCTGATCAAGTTCCCAAGAAGACAAGATCTCCCAAAGCCCAATGGTGAGTCTGCAGAAAGTCAATAATTGGCAGCTGGTTGACATGATGACCTACATAAAGAAACCTGCCATTGTAAAACATAGTATTTGTTGATACAATTTGTAGCTCTGAGCATATTTACACGTTTTATGGTAAATAACAGGACTTCCTTACTTGAGGATCAAATAATTTTTTCCAGTGTTACGTTTTGCTCTAACAATTGAATGGAGCACAGATTCTAAACTTAGGTGGAATTAATTACACATAGAGTAAAAATAGTTGAATTTTTTTTCTATTAGAAGTTTTCATTCCTCTTCCTTTTTTCTTTCTTTGTGATTTCTCAATTTCCTGAACTTCTTCCTGAGTTGTCTTTCTCCTATGATGATATTCTTTCTTCTCCTCTTGCAGCCCAGGAGGCACTGAAAACATTAGCACTGAACTTTGAATCACACAGCGCTCAAGCCTCCCCTCCAGCTGCAGCGCCCCCTCAGATATCCAGACCTCATGTACCTTTGACCCCGATCCCTGGCACGCCAGATACCCTGGCCTCTATTCAGCTACTCACTGCAAGGTACCGCAGGAGACCGCTGTCAGTGGACGAAATGGAATACATCCAGGTGAGGGGTCAAACCACTGACCAACTGTGTCTCTGACTGTACTTTTAACATTGTACAGACAAGTCAGCTTTTCAAAGCAGGAGAAGGAGGAGAAAGGGGAACAATACACTGGAACTTTTTCTTTTTTCTTATCAGGACATAACCTTTGTCCTTAGTTTAAGATAAAGCGGTTTAGTCATCTTTGGCCTTAAACCCTCTAAAGATTCTAACTTTTCTACCTTGGATCTGTATGTGCTGTCAGTTTAATGTTGCAGGTTTTTTAGGCTTAGAAAAATGCTAAATATGATGACATTAAAAGAAAAGTTGATCCTCTGAACATTCAACTGCTTTATTAGCAGAAAGCTGAAAACTTGCTATTTAAAAGTTCCTTTTAATAATCTTCAGATTTTTTCTCACAGCTTTGTTTTCTTTCTTTTCCACAGCGTGGTGGTCCTGAGTGACATGAAGCAACTCAATCACTGCAACCAAAGTCCTTATCTGTCGGAGATCAGTATGTGTCTTTAATTCTGTCCCACAGCACAAGACAACCTAATGCCATGAGACATAATGTAGAATAAACTATTATATGAATCCTGTTAAAATGTACATACCTTTATTTTTAGCTGTTTAAATAGTTTAGGTTTATTCTTGAGGGATGTTTTCATTGTTGTCCGCACAACTGACCACAACTTTCACCTCTATCCGTAATGGCTGTAGTGCATATGCAATTTTTCAATGCTGGCTTAACATTACATCAAGGTTTCTTTGGTTTAGTGTGTTTGTCAGTAATACCGTTATCTATGAGAGCAAAGTATCTGTGTACTGACCCCCTTTTGTGTGTAAAGAGTCCATCTGAAACTGACTAGCAGTAAATGGAAATTCTGTGGTCTTTGACAATTCAATATCTCATTATTGAGTGCCCAAATTTAACGACCTGGTTAGTGATTGGCAAAAAAGGTGCAAAGACTGAATTAACATGTTAACATAGCTTCAGGAAAGTTAAACAAACATGGACAATACTAATCAGTATTTTCAGAAAAAAGCTCAGGGTAAGCAGCCCTTTGAGATGACCCTGAAATACATAAATGGAAATTTACATCTTTTTATGGGACATGAGAGCTCTGAGACAAGGTTGAGAAGCTGATGAATTAATCAAGCTCCTCTAGAGCTTGAAAACATTTATTATTTATTATTGTTTGGTCATATAATGAGGTGTGACTAGAAATTTTCCATAAATATATTTGTGACTGGATGAAGAATCTTGCAGAGGCAGTTTGGCGCAAACTACCAAGATTTTCTTTACCATCTTTCACCCTTTGAGGAAAATCTTATAGTGGTTTTGTTTGAAGTGAAAACCATTGTCTATCTACTGCCAGTAGTTTTACATCTCTTGTTTTTACCCAAACAGAGTCGTGGTCACTCGCCTTCTTGGTTACCTAAAACAAACACAAAGCAGTTCATCGAAGAGAATAACTATTTTGTTTCACATCTTTCACTGCAATAAACTTGGCACACAAAATTAAGGTCTCCCCATATCAACTCCAGCTACTGCTGAGTAAAGTATGTTGACCATTTCATGTGATCTGCTGATTAAAGAACATTAAAGAATATTGTATTATTAAAGTGGTGTTCCTATCATGCTTGGTATAGAAAACCAAAAGAATGAATGAGAGGAATATAAGTAGGACAATGAGAGAACCAAAAGAATAACAAGGTTTAAGTTTTAGTTGTTTATTGTTGTCACCGTTGCTGGCATGCTCTATAAGGTAAACATTAACAACATTAAAGTTCTGACACAGTGCAGAATGACCGGCCACCATTAATGTGTAACTGGTTTACTAACTATGCGATTCAGGAAGCTGTTAAGCTCTTGAATGAATATCGGCACGAGTAGTTACAGACGTGACAGAAAGGCAGAAAGTGAATACACACTTCACCTGTCTGACTGGCAGATTGTCGTGGTAGTCTCTACCAGAGCTGATGAAAGCTCACACAGTGTTGATTTTCTTCTCTTAATGAAGGAGAAGTCCCACTCAGGCAAACACATATGAGAAAAGAATTGTGCGTTTTTGTAAGTACATGTCTGCCTTTTGGCGAAAGATTCAACAACCTGCTTCTACACACATGAATGCTGTTACAGAGCAATTCATGGCTTTACAAAAATACCTCTGAATGTTCAAAACCCGATACCAAACACGAAAGTGCATTATATTCATATATTGATAGAAACACTTACAGCAACTAGGAACTGTCACAAATGAGCACAAGACGAGAAGAAACACTGAGGTATGCACTGGATTACTCTGATATTTCGAGGACGCGTCTGAGTCATAACATAAACGGCGCCTTGACATGGAGGAGTATTTATCGCTCATTGTTTATCTCAGTATTTTTTTTTTTTTTTTTGCAAACGGCAGACTAAACATTGCACTTGAAATGTAGTAGAAGCATTCTGTGCCCCATACTGGAGGCAAAGGACACGTCAATTGCTTTGTTCCTCCAGCTCCTCAAACGCAGGTAAGAAATCAGCGATGGTGTCCACCACGTAGTCGGGCACCAGGCTGTGGTTGGTGGTCAGCTCACTGTCCCTGTACTCCTGAGCCTCCTCCATCTGAGACACGCCAGTGAGGGTGAGCATGGTGTCCAAGCCGCAGTTGGAGCCAAAAAGCATATCGGTCTCGAGGCGGTCCCCGATCATCAGGCACTGCGCGGGGTCCACCCCTCTGAACTGACTGGAGATGCACTCGAACATGAAGCGGCTGGGCTTGCCGATCACAGTGGCCTTCCTGCCTGAGGCCACCTCCAGGGCTGCAGTCAGGGACCCAGAGCCTGCAGAGGGAGAGATAAGAGCAAGGTTAGACTGAAGTGGATCCAAGGAGACATTTAAAGTAAAATTCTGAGATTGTATCTGTAAGATTACATTAATGCCAGATACCAACCTCTTACTGCAGTTCTGCTATTTTCTAGAAAAGCACTGAACTCAATTAGAGTTAGTGCAATGCAAAAATTCATCTTGGTTCAGGTTCATGAAAAATCCTAGGCCTCGTCAATTGTCTAGCAAAATCCTGACAGCAGATAAAGGAATTGGGCAAGTCTTGCTTTATCTTTGTCCTGTTTTCAAAGAGCCCTTTGTCTTAATTTGACCAATCTGACCTGGAAAAGCAGTATGGAATTGAACTGAGGCCAATTACAATAAAAGCTGAGAGTCTTAAACACCTTGAAGCTCTATTATCATCTTTAAATTTAACATCCAAACCCTTAATGTATAGGATAGTGCTGCCTGTAACTAGACTTGTACTGTTATATACAGGCACAAAGCGGTGGTGGTATTTCAGCATAGGAGTAACAATATGAACAATAGGTTGTAGGCTTAGAAAGACAGCTGCAGTGTGTTACTATACAAAGAGTGAACAGAGAGGGGTTTATTTGGCTCACACACTTATTCAGTCATGGGTAATCCACCATAGTGAGCCCAAACATTCCTATTGTGTATGGAAACCATAGGGTTTTGAAAAGAGGGTTTTTATATATTTGTATATAGTCCTCATTCCTTGTTTAGTTGTTGTAATAGTGGCAAAACTACTGTGAAACAATGCTTTGGTGGTGCTGCAGTGTATAATATTATGACACTCTCCTTATTCTCGGAGAACAGCAGCTATACCAAATTAAGGATCTAGTTTAGGGACCCCTGACTCCTTAATGTCGTGTTACACACCAATAATATGTATTACTTCCATATTACCTGGCAGTATCCTTCCGCTTGACAGAGGGTGCCAGGGGTCGTTGTCGGTGGCCAGAAACAGACAGTCCGGGTCCCTCAGGTAGCACGAGGCTTTAGCCAGTTTGAGAAAAGTCATTTTATCATCATGTCCCACCAGCACCGCTTTCACGTCTGGGGCCAGGCTGCAGTTATAGATGGTTGCGTCCGGATCGTCTGCCTCCTCCACGCAGGGGATACCCGCCTCTTGGAGCTCTCTGCGCAGTCCGTCGCAGCCGATGACAAACACCTGTCCGGGGACCTTGACGACATCTCTCAGGTAGAGAGCCGAGCAGTAGGACGAGCTGAAGATCTGCTCCAGCATCACGTCAGTGAAGCCCAGCCGGTAGAACTTGTGCACATAATTCTCTCTAGGCCTGGTGCAGTTGTTGGTGACGAACACTACGTTTTTTCCGTGTCGTATCAATGAATTCACCACCTTCACCGCGCCGGTGATAGCCTTCTCTCCGTGCCATATGACCCCGTCGCAGTCGAAGAGAATGAAGTCCTTCGCCTCCAGCAGGGTTCGAAGCTGCGGACCTCGAATTTTCTGGCAGCCTTTGAAGCCAAAGGCGCCCGCCATCCCGGCGTTTTCCTCGGTTTCTTCCGTGTTTCACCCGCTAGTGGTTCCCCATGTCAAAAACTGGTGCATAACGTGGGGGAGACGGCAGGTTAACGAAACGAAAACAAATCAATGTCAGGAAATCACATTGCAGAGACCTTGGTGCGGTTACATACACGTACAGCAGTCTACAAAAACATTGACGTCTGGCCACGCCCACACTGCAAACATTGACCAATTATAGGACAGCATCCCGGCCAATCGGAACAGCATATGTCATGAATATGTTTAAGCTCAACAGCCTCTAAATTTTTACATTGCGCCCCCGTGAAAGCTGATGGACAGATTTGTCTGTAATAATATTTTTTAAAATATTTTACTTAAAGAAAACAGGGGCAACTATAATATTATCATATAATAACCTAATTAATAGTATATTTCTGTTGCTTCATCATGCTCTTAAGTTGCCACAGCCCACCAAGTGATGCAGGCTAAAACAGAGTCCCTTTAGTAAACCCACAGGCTGTATACATTCACAAATGTAAAAATGATCAGTTTTACTGGAGACATGTGTAAGTGTCCACCATTTGTTTGTAGATATCAACCTATGAACCTCTGAAGCGAAATAATTCAAATAATGCCCACAGAGTTAAGAGTTGTGAAAGACTACCTGAATGGTTTGCATCTGACTTTTTAATTTGTGTGTACAGTCTTTATCAATCAAAATCTTGTAATGTTATATGTCAAAACAAAAATTTAAAAGCATTAATCGAGTGGAACACAAGTCTATGATTGTACAAGCCATAGCCAATAAATATTTTTAGTATTATAGTCGACCAAAAAACTCAAATATCAATAAAAATTGTAAATGAGATTAAACTTTGTTCAGTTTTTTACTTATGAGTAGTTTGAGATCAAGGCTTGTTCAGAAAGCTCTGTTTATGGGCACCAGAACTGAGCCTGTTGCTCAGGTCACTAGATGGGGCTCTATCCTATAAAAAACAAAGAGTGCGCAACTCCATTTCCTAACAAGTTAGGATGTTGAGGAAAATGGTTAGTGAAACATATTTTGACTATTTGCCAATCTTTTGCCCCAGCTTAAACTTTGAAATGATTCAATCATCATAAATTTTATATTTTTTCCCTTTTTTTTAATTTATGAAAAATGTATGCTCCTTTTAAACTTGATGCCAGTAAAGTGTGACAGGGACAATAATACACTGAAAGTGTGTCAAGCAAGAGAAAAACCCTGGAAGAGTAAGTCCCACTTTAGAATGTCAGTTTAGAGCAGATTAATAAAATTACTTGGTATAGAGGAAGAACTTCAGAGAGATATAGTCTCCCAAAAGTAAAGTTGGGAAGAGGTTCTTCTTCACGTTAGAGACTGTTTCTGAGCATACATTTGAAAAAGAAAAAAAATCCTCAAATGTTGTAGATTTCATTAAAAGATTCTAAGATTCTTGAAAAATCTCTGTACTAGAGGCCCAATGCATCACTTGATAATGGATGGTCATTATCCTCAGTTAAAAAGAATGGGACTCTGTTGGGGGAATTACTGCATGGGCTCAAAATAACACTATGCAAAGAGAAAACAATATATTCAAATGATCCATAACCCAGTACCAGGTGAGAATAGGACATTTATTTACTTTCAGAACTTTAGGAATAAGCCCATGTTGCTCAAATGTTAACAGTGTTGTTGACCTGAGAAGTGATGAAACACAACGGGTCACATGTTCCTCTTGGTTGATTTCTCTTTTCTTTTTTTCTTTTTAAAAAAAATCACACTTCCAAGTTTCAATATTTGATATGTCGGCTCTGCACTTTTTCAGTTAAAAATTTGGTCTTAACATTTGCTAAATCATCAAAGTTAGTTTCCATAAAAAGTGCACACAATGTTACAACTTTTGTGAGGACTGGGTTTGTGACATCAGAACTCGAGATTAAGTTTCATCAACTCTGATATGCAAAAAGTTTGACCCTTTTGTCCTTTTGCTCAACAACCAGCTGACAGTTTGAGAAGGGTTAACTTAAGAGCCGATCAAATATTTCCCTTACTTCCATGTTAAATTCAACATTATTCTTTTTTTTAATACTTCACTAACTGAAGAATTGATATCATTCAACCTCAAAGTTTGCAATACAAATGACTTTTTTTGAGACATTTAATAAGTTTTTCTCTGATTTTTTTTATTTTTATTTTGTGTTGAATTTTATATTCTCCTTTGAAAATTGATTTTTTTTCCCCACTGTCATGTTTTCGCCGCCTTGCCCTGCCTCTCTTTGGTTGCGTGCGAGACAGGGGAAGACTCACTGGCACCTGCAACTGCCAGACAAACAGACAAATGAAATTCAGGAAAGGAATGGACAGCTGAATGGACGGAGAACAAGGCATCCTAATTGGTCATTATTTTCTTGCTAATCTATATTTTCCTCCCTGCTAACCCCCAACACAGATGTGAGGAAGGGGAGGGTGGGGTAGGGGGGGTCCACCAAGGCCTGGTCTGCTATAAACAGTGGCTGGGGCGCTGACCGTGAACATTGCTGTGCGCTTTTGTGTCTTGTTTAGAAAGGGGAAGGAGACTCAGTGGAAACCAGCAGAGGAGGGAGTGGGGTCAAAGTTGAGACTTGCAGGTGGTGCTGGTGGTTAATAACTGGTGAGCCAGTAGACCATAACGCTGCCCAAAACACACACACACACACTCACACACATGTAGATACACTGACCCTGCAGGTGGAACAGATAGAAGAGAATTCAGGTATTCTCTGGCAATCAACAAACACTGTGAGCACTCAAACCAAAACCAGACAAGCAGAGCAGCACTCCAAAACATTCTCAACATTCATTCATCTACACTAACATGGCTTGCTGCCATTTGGAAATATTCATCAACACAAAAGAACCGCTTAGTTGGGGTGTGCGTGTTTGCGTGCGTACTGTCTGACACCCCTGCTTGCAGCACAGTCAGGTCAAAGCAGCACAGAGGTGTCGGACAATGTGGCGCTGTGGTACAAATTAGACGTCTGGTAGACATGGTGGCGCTTGGAGGGTGGAGGGCAGGACACTTGGCATGAGGGCTACTCCACTTAAGTGAGAATGGAAATACAGAAAGTAAAAAACAAGAACTTATTGTGAAAAGCAAAGCTGAGCGACAGTGTTAACAGCTTAGCAAAGGTTTTATGAGTTAATATTCATGAATGCTAACATAAGAATCAATTTTCTTTTACATTTTTAATCTCCTTTCAGCTTCTTAGCAGTTGTTTATAGAGTAAGCAGATTTTGTTTTTATCATAATGATGGGGAAATTACACAGTAAGTCAGACAAATGAGCACCACTGGATCTGAGGTGGAGTGAAGACAGAATGTTTAGTTCTGCTTTTCTATCTTTTTGTGTTTATCCTGATTATTCTTGTTCCTACACCAAGTCCAACAAAGAATCACAGGGCCGAGAAGTCCAAGCAGAAGAAGAAGCACCAAGTCCAGCAGGTATCTCTGGTACCATGGCTGCTCCAGTGATGCCGGCCTAAGATGTGTGCCACCCCCAGTGTGCAGGATGTGCTCCACCCACTGGACTAATCGCAGCGCTGGAGGGACAGGATGGGATTTGTGTATCCTGCTCAGGGACATGGCTGAAGACTTGAACCTAGGAAAGGTAAAATGATATTTATAAAAGTGTTGGACTGTATCCAAACATCTTTGTCCTCAAGTGGCTCATCCAGCGACATACCTTTTGTCTTGTATTAGTGTCTGAATGGTGGAGGTGAGCAGCTCTCTGGTGATGTGTGTGGGGTTGATGCAGAGGCCAAGTCCCTTTGTTTGAGCCCTCACAACATTATCAAACTGGTCCCCAAACAGGGGGATTGCCAGCACGGGAACAGCATGGTACACTGCCTGGAGCAGGCTGTTCTGGCCACCATGGGTGATAAATAGACGTGCTTTTTTGTGTCCTGGGGTAAAAAGAACAAAAGCATGGCGTTAGTACTGGGTGAAGAAAAGAGAGTGTTAAAGAGTTGTAAAGCCTGTTAAAAAAAGGACACCAGCCTTTAAAGGTGAAAGTATTAAAAATGCAAATCGATCACTACAGAGATCACTGTCAGAAAGAGGTGGTTGGCAACAGACAAGTTATTTCATTAACACCGTACAGCCTAATTGAAACAAAAAGAGAATGGTGTAAAGATCGCTCTTACTGAATTTGTGTCTCACTCTGTTTATACATCCAACAAGAGGAAAGCAGTTTATTTAATGCTTAAAGCAATCACTCATGTATTCAGTATTTCTCTAAACATTTTGCTGAGAATGATGCTGCAGTGCAGCAGGAACACTGCGTCCTTCTGCTGCACTTTCCTATCCCTTAATCCTCAGTGTCTGACAGGAATCTACTTTGAAATGACATTTTTTGGTCTTCAGTCAGACAATTGGGAATGCGTGGTATGAACAATCCTTCAAAATACCTAAGTGTAAAAAAGGGTAATTTTAAGAGGCACAGACTGATCCTACCCAAAAGGTCATTAAGAGGCAGCCAGTCCACCAGCCTGAGGTTGTGAGGTCTGTCCAGCTGAGATGGCCACTGCGTTTGGTCATATCTGCAGACACAGTACCACACTTACAGGAACTTACTAACTCATACATAAGACTGAAGAAGACCCACTTCCAAGTTTCCCCCAATTATGTGTACATAGCTATTTGTGATAAAGATAGTAAAAATGTTACCATCCATAAGTGAATCGTGCCATGCTCTTACCTCCAGAGCACACCCTGTGGGATCCTGGAGAAGCCAGCCACCAGCTCCTCAAGCAGAGGGTCCACAGAGACCGAGGAGACCATTGATCCCAGAGTGACAATTATAAAACCTTCATCTCCAAAACTGGAAATCCACAATGCAAGATCCTGAGAGACCAAAAGTGGATGTGAGCAGATGGGAGTATGTTCTGGGGGATTTATTGTGTTTACTAACCCATGAAGTGCAGAAAGAGATAGTTGGAAAAAAAGGGAGAATTTCAGAAAGATGCTGGAGAAGTGAAGCAGAGGGAAAGAAAGCAAGTTCATGTGAAATGTTTAAGTCTCACAAATGTGTGCAGATTATATGAATTAAGACTAAGAAGAGACCTGTTCTGGTGGCTTTGCTGGTTTATTAAGCAAACCTCCCACCAGCACAGTGTAAGGCATTAGAGGCTGTGGGAACTCCAGTGAAAAGTCTGTGTTGAAGGCCCAGAGTTCAGCTCCTTGATGCAGTTCTTCCAGTCCACCAGCGGGTGAGCCTGACTCAAGGTGGCGCTCAGCTACTTCTCTAAATGTCGACCATACACATTCCTGACCTATTACAAATACAACACCAACATTGTTGTTTTTACTGTATGTTGGAAGCAGACTGATGACATTTTAATGATGCATCTCTGTGTTTCACTCCTTACCTACAGGTGCCAGGAGGGAGTATAAGAGGTTCTTTGCACGTCCCCAGAGGTTCATGTGGTCAGACAGCTGGGAGCCAAAGACTGGGATGTAGGAAACTGGACTTGGGAGAGCAATGGACAGGGGACCATTCAGAGTGCCAGGATAAAAAGCTATGTAGCTGACACCTGGAGTAAATAAAAAGTTAAGTGCTTCAAACTTTTGAGCCACAGTTCAATAATTTTAAGTAGTTTCAACAATGATTCAAAAGCTTGTTAAACAATAATCACATAATGCTACACTGAGAGATATTGGACAACAAAGTTTTGCATCAATAAGAGTATAACTGTTGTTGTGAAATAAAACACAGTAACACAGTAACACAAACAAAAGATGTACCGAGTTTGCGTGCCAGGATGAAGGAGCAGGGATTAAAAGCATCAAGGATGGCGATGTCATAGAGTCCCTCCTGTAAGAAAGTTATCATCTCTCTATCCCCTAAAAGCTTGTCACACTGATAGGACAGGTGGCCAATGAAGTTCAGGAAGTTATTAAAAGTGTCCCTGAGGAAAAGGTAAAGTGAGAAAGATTAAGGTAAGAAGGGAACAGTTCAAGTCTGCTTTGGCGTCAAGTTTGAGTAATCAGATCAACAATTTTGAACAATTAAATGCAAAGACAATTTTTTTTTGTCTTATGTTACAACTAGAATAAAAAATGATTTGCTCAGTACCGTCCAAGGAAGAACTGTGTTTGTTGCTGCAGGAACCAGCCGTTGTAGTCTTTGATGTATTCCTCACCTAAAGACCAAGTGCTGGTCTGGTAACTATCTGAGCGGCCAACATAGGAGAAACCTGGACACAGCGTTTATGTACAATTGGATAAAAATGAGCAGGGATGGCACAGAAAGTTGTGGATACATATTCTGTAAATCTGTTTTTACATATGGGGTCCCTTTATGTTCAGTTTACCTGTAATAACTGGGTTGCCAAGTTGCAAGAGCATACGGACCTCATGGCCGCGCTGGTGCAGACTGTGAGAAATTTCATCCAATAACAAATAGTGGCTTCCTCCTGGAGAAATGGAGAAGAAAAAGTTCTGCGATATTACTGTTAGTAATGCTTATTGTCTAACGTGAGTTAGAGATTTATGTTAGAGACATTAAACCATATCTTTCCTTCAGTCAGTTCGTAACATATTTCAATTACTGTCATTCTTTATTCACCAGTCCACGTGTTTCCACTGCTGCTCTCTTACAGTTAGCTGAGACGACGTTTCACAGTAACAGCTCTACTACTCACCAATTAAACAGACAGTCAGGATCTTGGCACACTGAAGAAGTGGAAGAGCCAGAAGAGAAAACATCCAAAATACAATCCCCATGTTGTTTTTAGGGTACCACACACTGACCTGCAGCCAAAGTGCTCTAAAAATAATCATCCAACTCAAAAATGAGCTGTAATGAAAACCTTTTTTCTGTGAGCCTGAGAAAGTAAGTCCTCTTCTGTAACACAGGGATGGAGTTAGATCCTGGTGCAGATTGGTCCTAAAACAGAGAAGTGATCCAGAAAAATGGAACGTTTCTGATGCAAAATCAGCAAGAAAAAAAAAGAATATCTACAAAAAGTAGAGATAAAAAATACTTTTTAGAGAAATAATCTTTCTTTGCGTCTCAAAAATCTTCTTTTTTATCTCCCTTATTTTAGCAAAGCAAAAGATCCTTTTGTACAGTCAGCATTTCCAAATTTCAAATGGGGAAATCCCAAATCCTTTTTAGAGTGTCTTGGATGTTTCCTCTACGCTTTGCCTGGCAACGAATGGCAACAGAGGTGCAGATTTGTTCCGTATTCATAACATTTTGGAAGCTATTCTGGGTGTATCAATCTGCCTGTATGACACATGTGAAAGCCTGTTTTCTCCAAAAGTCAGACACCGAGAAGTCCAGGAGCCCTGGTTCAGCAGTGATAATTAAAGGGAGGGAAAGAAAGGGCGGTGGGTCAGGGGGAGTGGGGTGTTCCCCAAGCCCTTCCTGTATCAAATTAGACAATGTTAACATGAGTTAACCCCCTCTGTTAATAAGTACAGGACGGCTCTGATCAATGAAATCAAAGACACGTGTCATCTATACTTAAATGAACTTAATAACACATAAATGATTGGTTGTATCTTGGGGACAATAAATTGACTTTATTTATCGCTCCCCTTATTTACTTCCTCTTTTTTTCTAAACAGCATACACACTAACTTGATTGGTTGAGGATGCCCTGGCAGGCAGTTGCTGGCAAGTCAGGCTTGACATGTAGGTTATCCTGGACAATGCACTCATTGTAGCTGCGACCAATGCTTTTCTGTGTCAGGGAGGTCATTAGAAAAACAAGTCAGTCAGAAAAACTGCTGGAGTGTATCAGAAAAAAAATCGGAGTAAGAGAGGTCAATCCCGCCATCATTGATGTTATTGTTGTCTATTTAGTGATGCTCTCCTCCTGACCTCCAATCTGCTCCAAACATCTCCGCTACAAACATACAGCAACAAGTCACACTCGCAAGTCGGTTTATTCAAACACTGCAGCGCAGTTCATTACACACGTGAGCAGATGTTTTATACCTAAAAGTAAACAGTGTTTAAAAATATTGTGTTCTTATAGGAAAGAGGTCTCTGTGGTGCAGACAGCAGCATAGACGCTGTGAGTCTTTTTCTTTAGGAAAGTGTGAGGCTGGTAGCTTCTCCATCCTCAGGTTGGGGAAGTAGTATACTATGAAAGTTCTGAAAGAGAGAAAGAAAGAGTGTGAGAGAGAAACTGAAGGGCATGATGGCAAATGGTCTGGAAGTTAAGAAGGAGAGAGGAGAGTCTACATTGTGACTTACGACAAGCTGGTGCTGTGTGGAGGTCTCCATCAGCTCCTGGATGAAAGGATGCTTAGAGAGAATGGAGAAGGGGACAAAGTCCTCTGCTTCGTGGCCCAGCTCTCTGAACACATTCACCAGTTTCTAGAGGCCAGCAGAAAAAAACAGCAGAACATTGATGGATGAGTTTCATTTGAATGTTGTGCTTCTTAATTGAGCATTGAAAACACATTTCTGAGACAAAACCATACTGCCAATTTAATGGAAAAAAATGTTCTAGTAATTTTTTTCATTCACCTATTTCCTTTAAAATTGAACTTTTAGGCTATACCTCAGAGTACTCCTCCTGACTCAGGCAGCTGGAAGGAATAGGGGGGCCATCTTTCATCTTGGTGAGTTTATGGCAGACGACTGCAAGGAGGGCAGAGATGGACACTCCTTGCTCCTCCAGCACACTGCTTGATGCACTCAGATGAGTCTCTTCTCCCTTGTTTTCATCATTAAGGTCTGGGGAGCTTAGCTCTGTAGCCTCTATACTGGTCATGGACTGTAAAGACAACATGAGTTGGTATCCCTGTGCTGAAGTGTAGAAATTTGCACATGCTGTCACAAAGTCAAAAAGACAAAAAAAAAAAAAAAGAACCCCACAGCCATCCATTTCTCTTTTTTCATTGAACTTCATTTTACTCACTTTGACAAGTTGTCCTGTTGATGTGTGTTGGAGGTGATGTCCTGACACTATGCTGAGTGCTCTGATGAAGCCCTCCTTGGGGTTCAGGTCAGCTGCAAAGTACTGCAGCATGCACAAATAGTCCAGTTGTGGAGGAGAGGTGGAGTGGTCTGCAAACAGCTGGAAAAAAAACTAAGAAAAAAATAGAGCCAAGGTTATAACTGAATAAGTGGTCCAGTTTGTCTAAAGGTGCAATATTGATAAGACTTAATGGTTTTTTCTTTGAGAGGTTGACAGCATAACACCTGTTTTTCTCATGAATTTGTGACTCTTTTTTATTGATTTTAAGGAATAATAAATGTTTATGTTGACTTAAGTAGTCAAGCATTGCAGGTTTACCTTGTGAAGGTTAGCTAGACGATCATAAGGTAGAGGTTCAGAGGGGTCTTCAGGGACAGGCTGTGGGCTCTCTTTGGAAAACCAAAACTCCGTCTGCAGAGAAAAAGACAGATAATGTCTTCCAAAGCTATAGCTGTATACCGCTGAAAATGCACAATAACTACCCCAAGTATTTTTATTAGATTGAGTCAAGAAACAGCGAACTCTGATCAGAGTATCAGAAACAGTTGGATTTGTGTGTATGGAGACAAACCTGTTGGTAATGTTCCTCATTTATGAAGCCTTTGTTGCTGGTATCTGCTGGTTTGAAATGTTGTAGCACCTCCAGAAGCTGTGTTAGTGAGGGGATTGGCCAAGGGAGGGCAGCGCTGAGCAGAAACCGACGCCAGTCTATCAGCTCATGGTCGTCTGTTAGCAGAGATAAAATCTCCATCCACTGGGGATAGGACAGAAAAAGACAACGCTCCTATTTTGGACTATGTCTGACTTGTTTGAATTAAGCACATTATGACAGTACAGAGTAAAAATCAGATGTGTTTTAAACTTTTTTTTTTATTGTCATTATTTAATCATACCTGTGTTTTATTCTTCTCAAGCCACAGACGAGGCAAGGAGTTCATGTCCATGTTAACAGAGATGATATCCATAAGCATACTTGAGAACTCAGAACTGGGTATGAGGCCTGAAAAGCAGAGAATAAGCATGGACAAATGTCAGGGAAGCAGCTATCAGGGACCAAATAATACCTCTAACTATCTCCCTTGTATTCACCTGAAGGAGCAATGGAATAAAACTGTTGGTAGAATGCTTCTAATTGAGTGATGGTGGGGGTTGACTGTGTTGGTTGCTCTAGAGGAGGTGGACGTGGAGGGGGCGCTGGGCTGGCCACCATGTTACAATCCTCATTCAGGTAGAAGTCTGTACATTCCTGGACAAGAGAGTATTGGGAGACTTGAAACAGAGACACTCAGGTGGAAGACGTCAGATTTGATCTTACAGTAACTCTGTAACTATATAAATAAACAATAACTGTATTAATAAGAGTTTTAAAGTTCATACATACCAGCACTAGCTCTTTCTTCAACTTAGCACCAGTCTCTATGTGGTGGCGAACAACTTCTGTCAGCTGGTCAATACTTGGAAAAGCAAACAGGATACAGATTTAGATAAAATGGCTTAAATACACAACATTCAGCTCATTCTCAGCAGTGCATGAATGAATGAATGAATGAATGAATGAATGAATGAATAAATGATATCTTTAATATCTTAGGATGCACACATAGCTGGAACCATCTACCATACATGAACACACCCTCATTCTGTTCCATACCTCTTCATTTCTGCGACAAAGTGCGCTTGTAACCACTTCTCCATGCTGCTAAAGGTCTGTTCTGCTCTGCTGTGCAGGGAGTGTAGCACCACCAGACCATGACCTTTCACCAGAGCAATGCGCACTTTTGCTGCATTCTCTGGAAAAACACACACATGCATTCAGTAAGACAAGGGAACAATGCATGCTGACTTTACTGTGATGTAAAAGTGGTAGTTGTGCAGGTGTTTGTGCATACCCTCATGACCCAGTGCAGCCGCATATTCTTTATGTATCTTGTCTTTAACTTTCTCTGCATGACTCTTCTTTGTGTTTTTGGCTTCAGCGGGTGCAGGGCTGGGTGCTGGAGGTGGGGTTGGTGGACCTGCAGGAATAAGTTAATGATTAAGATGCTGGGGAACATTGGTGCATGCTAGATAAGACCTCAACATTATTTTCGAATTCTCTAACAACAACTCGCCTTTTGTTTTTTTTGACGACTGCTTCCTATTTTCCTTTTTCTTTGCACTTGCAGGGGCCTTTGGTTTTTCCTCTTCTGGTGGTTTCTCCTTCTGCTCCTTTGTCTCCCCCTGGTGGCCTTCTGCTGACACCTACAAACAAGTACCATCCAGGTAATATGTTTTGTACTATACTATATGATCATTGAAATTCTTAAACAGAGAGTATTACCAGTTTGCTGATAGCTGCCAAAGCCTCTTCGTAATCAGAGATCAGTTTTTCATGAGGTGGCTAGAGTTGGCAATAAAAAGAGTTAATATAACACCATTGATATTTGGATAAAAATATCATAACACTTAGAAGCTAATCTTAAAAGCTGGACTTCAGTTTATTAAAAAATACATTGAACTAATTCACTAGAAGTAACTTTCCTATCTGAAACAAATAAAATATAAAGATAGCAGAGTGTTTAATTTAATAAGCAGTTATCCTGAAGATTGGAGTAGATTCTCTGATGGCTAGGAAAACTTGAGAAACATAGAAATAAAACTAAGGCAGGAAATCTGATGTGACATAACCTTGGCAGGTTCTGTCTGTCCCTCGCTTGTCATCTCAGACGTTTCCCCAGAGGAGTCACGACATCTTGGAAGAAAAGGAACACTGGAGCAGAGGATGAAATTTGTAAACGTGTGGATTTCTTTTAAGTGTAAATAGGAAACATCCAGTTTATCTTTGAAACACACGCAACGTCAGGGAACATTGGTGTACTGGAGATTCTTTCTTACAATTTGCTTTTCAGCTTGAGCTCCTCGTCATCTGTCTGCTCACACACACTTGTGTCCTCTGGCTCAGTGCTGTTAGCCAAAAAAACATCATTACGTGAAGTAATTTCCTTAAAATATTAAAAATGTTCTAATTCTAATATCATATTGATTTATACGGTTGTGATTGTGCGTGTCTTGCCTCTGATCCGGATCCTTGTCCAGTAGTGGGATGCAGACAAAGTTTGAGGGTAGCGCAGGCAGCACTTGTTTGTACATACGCAGATAGTAGACTTTTAAGATACGGAGTGTTTCCTGGAAACGGTTCAACTCCACCTACACAACCCAGACAAACTGAGATTATATTTTCGATACTGACTGGTCATGTGGGATTCAAAAAAGCCAACAAGGGAGAATGCAGGCATGGATTACACAGCATGAATAGAAAAATCTTCGTCTTATATACTGATGAATGAAAACACACAAAAACAATTATATGATTAAGTCCAGCAAACTTTTTGAAAGTGACCTGCATGAGCACAGAGTGGTTGTTGATAAGGACAGCACTGTGGTCCTCAAGCCAGCTTTTCTCCAGGGCAGCCTTCTCTTGCTCATCTTCCTCCTTCCGCTTATCACTGATGTCCCACAAACGTTCTCGCAGTTCCTGAACACATTCACAATATCTTAATATATTAAATGTTTTCAATTTAAGCAGTTTAAGAATATTTGTGTTGCATTATTCCACAAAAATGTTTACATCCAGTCTAAGGTGCAGCTCTGCTTTGGTATCCTCGTCTCCTCTGATATCATCAGCAATGCTGTTGAAGTCTTTCTGCCACTGAGACACTAACTCCTGCTTCAAGTCTGGACGCTCCAAGTAAAGTTTAAACTCCTCTCTAAAGATACAAAGAAAAAATGAAAACTTAAAAAGTTATAAAAGTGAACATAATACTGAACAACTAAACCAATTGTGAAGCTAAACGGATGAAAGATGCTCAAACTGCTTCAGGAGCTGAATACCTGATGTTGTACAGGTGATGGTCAATAATCGTGCGTTGTAAGCGCAACTGTTGCATCACCATCTTTATGTTGTTCACATAAGAATTACACACTACATCCCAGTGTGAGCACAGGTACTCTGAGACATCCTGGAGGAAGAAGATGAAGTGATGAAAAGACAGTGGGCTAGGTGATATTGTAACTGATGTCAAAAGAGTGTCAAATGTAATATTAATGCGTACAGGAGGAAGGGGTTCATCCACATAGACCCACGTGGATGGACCAGGGAGGTGTGAGGCAGAGTCTTTATTGGTCAGTGAAGATGTGGATGATTTTCGAGAGTGTCCTGTTTATTGGCAAGAGGAAGGGTAAAAAAAATTTACTGAAACAAACATATTTTTATATTTCAAATATTCATAAATATGACCTGTAAACCTGATTGAACTGACAGACAGTTAGTCCAGTCACCTCTGGGGGAGCTGGGGTTGGATCTGGAAAGGGACTTCACTCGGTGTGTTTTTTCCCCTTTGAGACTCGAGCAGGAGTCTAAGGGACCCAGATCCTTCTCTGTGTTGGCTGGTGATCTGTCACCAGGTGAAGGTGTGGCAGAGGAGAAGGACTCGAAGGCTTTCCCACTTCTCAGCATTTCATCTACGGCTTGAGAGGTGACACAAGCTAATGAAGCAGATGTAGAGAAACAGTGAGTTAACTTTTGAATCCAGGAGAATGAATATAGTGCTGCTCCTCAAACTAAAACCACAACTAGTTACCTTCCTGTCTTTGCAACATAATTTGCAGCAGGGCAGACTCCACTCTCTTGTAGAGCTCCTCCTCATCAACATCTGCATCAACTCGGACTAAAATGTTTTGTTTTCCACCAAACCATTTCTCTAGTTTTGGCCAAGTGTCCTGGAAAGCTGAGATCCTTTAAAGAGGCCAGGGAGGGAAACATTAGAGACACAGACATGTAACATTGTCAGAAAGCTTCCCTTTTTATTCTCTGTCTACCTGTGTGATGTCTGTGCCTGGTACGAGGTGCTGTCTGTGGAATGGGAGGTTGTTGCAGGAGCTTCTGTGTCCACACAATGTTCTGTTGCAGAAATAGGAAGAAAAAGCAGCGGTAAAATACAACTTATGTTTATTTGCTAAGTAATCTCTTTGTTCTAATCTAGTCCAATAATAATTCTTAGATGTCCAAAGATAACAGAAGACAACATACCCAGACCACGTCTGACCAGACTCTCATCAGGGACATCTAGCAGCAGGGCCAGGTCCAGAACAGGAGCAGGGGCTGAATGTGTTTTTGGAAGATCAGGATCAACAGCAAGGTTTGTTCTGCTGTGTACATAATCATTTCCTGGGTCCACAGATCCACCTAGGGCTTTCTCCAGCAGGTGGGCCTGAGTGATGTCTGCTGGAAAGCCATCCAGGATCCAACCTGAGTGAGCTGGAACCTTTCTAGTACAGACAACAGAAACTACATCACCAAGAGTACTCCCAAATGATGACTTTGAGATTTTATTTGTATACAGCAAACAGATACAACGATAGACTTTAATTTCTATTAAACATAATTAGATATAAAGTATTTTATAACGATACAGATTTTGTGCTCACCTGATGGCTTCTACTATAATGTTCACTAATAGCTCATTAGGAATGACGTTGCCTTTCTTCTGTTCTTGTTCTGCAGCTGCCCCCAGCATGGCCCGGGTAGACAACTGTAAAAAAAAGCGACACGTGAAAGCAAGATTTTCATTCTAACCAGGTGCACTAAGTTTTACAATAAAGACAAAATATTGATCATAACAAGCAGTCAAAACTACCTTGTGAGAAAAATTCAAGATTTGTGAGCAATATAAATTCACTTCACGTTACGCTGTGTGCAAATAAACATAAAATAAAATAAGAAAATAACAAAAATCACTTACTTTTATACTGCTTTCATTACATTTCTCTTGACTTTCAAGATCTGGAGAAAGCAGATGTGTTTGAATCATCATAAGCTGTTACATTTTTTTTACAAGCAGTGTGTTGTGTAAAACAGTCCAGAGTAGGGTATGTAACGATGCATCGCAAGACAGTTAAAAATTGATACAAATGTGGGAAGATTCAAATCGGCTGAGATAAATGAAATAAAAAATTAAATGTAATGCCGTACTTCAACAGCAGAGGGCTGTTTTTCCTTAAAAAACTGCAACATGTAAATCCTAAACCAGGAACACATGCAAACCTGAGATTTTTTATTTAAAGAGATATCGTTTATTTGTATTTTTTTTAATTACTTTGATGTGAGATTTTTTTTTTAAGTCTTTTTGTTTAATTATTTATTTTTTTGTTTTTCAAGATGATTTCATGAAAATTGTTTCAGAGAATTAAATAGGGAATTCTCTTTAATTTGTTAAAAGTATAAGAAAATATATTATGTAGTTTATATGCATTTAAATATATTTGTGTGAGTGTGTGTTTTGAATTGTGCATGTATTGCTTGATTTGTATTTTGCAGTTGCAGAAATAACTTAAAGGATCTTTTTCAGTTATAGTTTGCCTGCAAGCTCATTCAATTAAAAAAAATTGCGACTACATCGCATCATTAACCCAGTTTCGAAAATCGTATCGAATCATAATCAGAGTGTATCATTACATCCTTAGAACAGAGTCAATACATGCAACTAACCAGGGGTCAGTGATGTTGAGGATGTGCACTGTTTCTCACCCTGGCGCTCCTCCTGCTGCTCTATCACCTGTAAACGTATTTAAAAGTTGAGGGTGTTTCATTTTTAATTTCATTTCAATTTTATTTAGCATGGTGAAAGTTAGTAGAGAAGCTCTTGTGCTATTGTGCTGAATCTTCCTCACCTCTTCATTCCTGTAGGCACTCAGTGCCTCTTCAATCAGTGTGTCCACAGCTAATACATGGATTCCATGAGCTAAGGTAGAAAACAACGAGCTTACTTAGCCATACGTTATGTTTTATATTCATTGTTGGTTTATAATTTATTAGTTGATGATACATTGTGATAGCATATATGTTGCATCAGTATGCTGGACTTGCATGCCATGTGTGTACCTTGGGCAATCTTGGACAGGCAGGAGGACTTGCCAGAGCAAAACTTGCCCAGGACACAAGCCTTAAGATTAAAGTGAGGGAAGGAAGGCGAGGTTGGTTCCATAACAGGTGGATTTACAATGTTCCTCAGCCGCTGAACAACATGCCCCAGAATGTTGTTGTTGGTCGGGGGTAATTTGGTCTCCCCTGCTTCCTCTGGCCACGCCCACTCACCTACCATGTTCTGGTAAAACAACACATGACTCAGACAGAGGATCTTCCAAAATGATGAGGCCCAGTTGAGAAAATCAAAATGCATATATGCAAAAAAAAAAAAATGCGGGCACACACACACATATTTTAAATCACTGCAGTGGTGCTTCTGACTCACAGTGTATTCATCATAGTCCTGGTTTTTGAGTATCTCCTGCTTCTTAATCTCTACAGGGTCTAATGGGGGTGAGAATTCAAACCCTGGTAGCTGGCCCTTCATTGGCTCATAGAGAGGCAGACCACTGAACAGCAGTTCCTTCCACTCTCTCATCAACTTCTGTGGAATCAGCCTGAACATAAAAGGAGACAAAAATGTGAGGAGGAAAAGCTAGACTGAACCAAGGTGAGTTTAAAATAACTCTGAAAAAGTGTCCATCTTACTATGAAAATAAGAGCCAGGTAGCTGCGTATAAATAGGTGTAAAGGTTATCTGTGGGGCTGTGCATGTACAAGGCCTTTAAGCGTTAATTATGGTAAGAAGCAGACAGGTTGTGTAAATCTCCTGGTTTTATTAGATCACTGATCAGCTGTACAGAACTGCTTTTGATATAACCTTTAAATCCCAAGTTGAACTCACTCTGACATTAATAGTGAAAAATAATACTTTGTATACTAAGAGACAGTTTCTACAACACGTTTTGGATGTCCGACTCTGTCTTGATAAAAAGCAAGGGGCCTTTCTGTAGATTTTAGTTGCATATTGTCTAAGTCTTTTTACTGCATCAGCGAAAGCAATGTGTTACGTACTTCCCAGTGAGCAGTCGATATTCTCCAATCTTGGTGGCCAAGTCCACCATCTGCTCCACAATGTCCTTGCAGATTGTAAAGTGCTTCTCGTATTTCCTCTGAGCTCGCTCGACAGCAATTCTGCCACAGTGCTCAAGCTCCTTTCTGATCTCCTCTGCACCCTCCAACTTAGCCTGCCGAGCTGAAGCCTGTACAAGGCCCCGGATCAGAAAGATGGAATGAGTAAGGAAAAAAAATACATAAACGGTTCTGCTTTTGAGCAAAATAAATAAATGATTTTTTTGTATGTAATACCAGCTTAACTTTGTGTTTATGTGGAAAGTACATACAAAGATTTACAAAATAACAACTTTAGTGGCTTACACTCATAGAATGCTGCTGAATAAAGGACAGGAGGACTTTTAATGATTGTTAACCAGTGTATAAATGAACTAGATTGTTGACAGAGACAACATCAATAATACTCCAATTATTCTTTGACACCTATGATCATTTGGTCACTATATCCCCCCAAATGACCGCCTAATAGGCTAAGACTTTATGCCACAACAATGTGCTCAGAGGTAAACAGAACACTACAGCATGACCACACCACATAGATAGCATCCATCTATCCATTAGCGACACTGCTTATCCTGAGGAGGTGACCTGAGGGAGGCTGGGGTCAATATGTTAGCAGGGACCAGCTGTGTTGTAAAATTAACACTGAAATCATGGTGTAGAACAATTTTCATCTATAAGAATCTGTTCTTTTCCTCTAATTCAACCAGGCTTCTATTTTATTGGTGTGATCCCTGTAAAGACAGAAAAAACAAACATACATTCCTATCCCTCTGAGGTGCTTCTACTATACCAGCAAATACTCTGTTGACACCAAAAAAGCTGCTGAAATCCACCTTTTTCTCTCTCCCTGTATCACACCACTATCACTCATACAGCCTAATACAAAGTGATAAGAGAGAGGATTTTCTTCTTCCTTATTTGTCCTATCTCACCGCCTCCCTCTCCAGAGCCTCATGGAAGTCCCTCTCTCTTCGCTGCTGGTACTGCTGCTCTCTGAACAGGCGGTTCTCCCGGATCACCTCCTTCTGCTTACGCATCTGGAGGAGCTGAGTTGCCAAACGTCGCTCCTGCTGGGTCTGACGTGTCAGACGCTCCACTAGCTGATCCTCTCGCCGCGCCTCCTGCAGGGTGAAGCAGTTTGCAGCTCATGTAATGGATTTGGATTAAGATACTGAAAATGATGTATTTTGGTAGATTTTCCAGATTAAAGAAACACAATAACAAATGGAAAAAAGAACAGATCCTGAGTTTCACCTCCTGAGCTTCATGGGCCTTTAGCTGCTCCAACAAGAATCTGTCTCGTCTCTTCTCTCTCTGCTCACGAGCCAGAGCGCTCTCCTCTAGCCTCTGGCGTATATCCTGTATATATTTGCTATTGGACTGTAGAACCAGCTTAGTTCCACTCCCAGGGACCTCATAGCCATGGCTGCTGCCACCAAGGGGATCTCCAGAGAAAGGCTGTCCACTAGAATTTAAAAGGTACTTTTTGTTTCAGTATATGGCACCAAGAAGATCAATATGGCATGAATTTGGAAACATCATAACAACACATTTTCTCTCACCTTGAGGAGGAAGAAAAGCTGTAAGGAGCCACTTTTTTCCTGTTTGTCTCAAACTGGGCTATTTCAGTCTGAACTCTCTGTAAACAAAAATAGATAGTAGTTACAATAAGAGTGACAAATAGCTAATTTTAACCCTTTGTTTTTAATTTGGTTACAATGCACATGTTGCAAATGTTCAGCAGGAAATCCAATACTTTGTTTCTTGTCAGACTTGTTGATTGCTTGTCATATACTACAGGGGTAGCACCATCTGCAGAACATTTTGTGGCAGAAATACCAGTAAATCTGGGATATCTCATGGAAATACTTAACAGCGAAATGGAAACTATGTTCTTTGGGTAAACAGTGACTGGTGTTGAGCAATAACAAGTTATCTGTTTTGATAAGACTTTGGGATATCCTGTATATTAAGGTGAAAACAAAACTGAACAAAGCCAGTGTGCGAGTTCAGACAGGCAACTCAGGCTACAGTCGTTTCACACTCAGCATGTTTCATTTCCCGACACTGATAAAGGTATCCTCCAACTTCTGCAAGGTTTCCAGTCACCCCCTCTGCCATTTCCCCCTCTGTCATTTCAACTCTTCCCAGAACTACTTCTGAGCTTTAACTTTAGCTCCACCACCTCCCTGCTGGATTTGGCTATGGGCTTAAATGCTGAAGTCATCATGCTTCAGATTTTAGCATGTAAAATAAATCTTCAAAGAGTGGTAAAGCCAGGGCATAGCCACATAACAGGACTTGTTCGTGTACTTAATATTCCTGGTTAGATCTTTTTTTGATATATAACAAATAGACTTGAATAAAGAAAGCATCTCTAGGGATTTCTGCTCAGAATTAAACCCTGTCATCAGCAGGCTTCATCACCCATTAACACTCTGACCATGTGTCAGCAAGTTAAAAATAAACAATGATCCCCTCTGTGGGTTGGGAATCAGTCAAATTTGTTTTTTATCACACCTGAGCTTGTTGTTCTCTGCGTAGCTGCTGATGTTGTCTCTTCTTTGGGTTGAGCTGTGAAGTGTAGGGAGGTGGCCTGGGCATCTGGACAACGGCAGGCTGCTTGTAAGTCATGATGCTGTTGTGCTTTGTTGGCTGACACACCCGCAGCTGCAAAGTACACAGTTCCACACTGTCAGTTTCATTTGCGATCCTTAACTCCATCAGCTATCATGTATATATTTTTTTTATTTACACACACATCCCACAGTGGGTGTTGGATCAAAACATTTAGCATAACAATAAGCACAAAAGATCAGCCCATTAGTGTATGTTTACTAATAGAAACTCTGTGCTAAATAAAGCCCTCAGCAGGAGCTTCCTGGTATGCAGATCTTTATTCTTTTTCTCATGTTTAACATTTGTATTACCCTCTTTAGTACCTTCTCATTATTCAACATCCTCTTCTCATCCTGCCCTTTCACTGGTCTGGTTTGCTGGATAGGATGAGTCATCATAGACCTCTCACTCAATTGCTGGTGTTTCTCTTCATAGTGCTCAGAAATTTTCCGCAGCTTCAGCTCAGCATCACGCTTTACCACCTGATGCAGCCGCTATATATAAAAGAAACAAGTAAGGTGATTGGAAATGTGTTGTTATAAATACTGATTATACACATGGTAAATAAACATCCAATAACCCAGCCTTACATCAGAGTAGATCTCATGCTCTTTTTTATGCAGGCCAGTAGTGGCTGCAGGCTGCATGATTTCCATCACTGTCCCGCTGATTTCTGCTTTCTTCTTCTTTTCCAGTGAGATATAGAGTTGGTAAAGAAGGCGTGTGGCAACACCCTGCTTCTCCTGCATCAGGTCCTGGGCTGTGTTTATGTCAAAGGAGATTCCCAGTAACTGAAGCGTAGGCTCAAGGCGGGTGAAATTGTTCAGTTTGGAGATGGAGGTGCTGTAAGACAAGGTGTAATTAGCTTTAACTATTAAGAGGACTCAAAGTTTGCTGGAAAACTAAGAAACACAAAAAACAACAGTAAAGAGCATTAATACACAAGAAAAGGGTGGGAGAAAGAACTTACTCTTTCTTCATAAACATACTGAAGTCATTCTGCAGCTGGTATTTGTGCAGAACCTCCCCAATGAGATAACCACTAGAGAAATTCTTTGCAAAGGTTTTTGGATCTGTGAAGACAAACAAAAAATCATTTGCAGACAAAAAACATTTTCTCAACACATTATCATCTGGTTCTGCTGTTTACAGTGAACATCTTTTGGTAATCTATTAAAGTTTGTTATCTAAAATGGCATAAACTATTGTTGTACTATGTTGAGTAAAGGCTGACTAATTTTTAGACTAGTAACCTAATCAAAGAAGAATGCACTTTACTTCCTAATTGTGTCAGGTTCTTCTCTACAACACTCCCTCAACGTTACCAATTCACATACCTCGACTAAAGGCATGTTAATTTAGGTTATTAACCATTGACAAGTTAGTTTAAAACAGGCATCACACTACCATCCTTAAAAATTCAAACGTATTTTGGGAGACTCAGACCAAAGCAAACACAGATCCCATGATTCTAAATAACGAGTAACCGATATAGCATGATATAGCTAGCAGGTATACGCAGTAACTGAAGTCACACTTACCAACAATCTTTGACAGCCGGAGCTCTTCATTTAACCACCTGCACAATATATCCGACATATTTCTTATTTATCTCTTAACTTACACAAATGCCATCAACTAATTTCCATATTAGGTGGTACGGTAGGAGTCTTTAGCTCTCTAATATCGACTGAAAATGATGGAAACGCATAGTAGACCCTTGCGAGTCACTGTTGTCATGGTGACACGTCAACTGGGTTGCCCTGCGTGATCCACGAGGGCACTCAAGGGAGCGGGCGGGCCTGGCAGGTCCCAGATCAGCTTTGCTGTCTGAACGCAGACAGAACAAGGAGCACACTAAGAACAAACCGATCCAAATCCCGTTTTATTTTACTTCTCAGAACGTCATGGGGGACGGTAATATTTTTAGCAACACTTGACCTCAGCTTTTCTCCACCAATTACTGAAAAAAACAACCAAGTTGCATGAAGTTATTGTGCATAAATTAAAGCATATATCTTTACATGCCTATTGGAAACATCAGTTACAGAAAGATGATACAATAAAAAAAACGTAACACTGAAATAATGTGGCCAGACAAATAACTTTATTGCATGTAATCAAGTAGCATTTCAAATTGTTTTATCAGGGTCAACATTTATTTATTCACTCTAAAGCACTGCACCATCTTTCACTTACTGGTAAAACATTCTGCAAATCTGCATGAAATTTAAAGCTCTTTCTGAAATGAAGCCTTTCAAGGGGCACAATACTTCAGTCCTGTTGTCATGCACAACATTAGTCAGTATTAGTGTTTTACAGCCACAAGGTGACACAATTGTAGAGTATAATGGATTTATAAGCCACTGCTTTGTAGCAATATAGTTTATACAGCATGCATTGATTTTGCAAATGTATCTAAGGCCAGAGACAAGGATGCGTAATGCAGCAAGTGTACTCTCTTATAAAAACCACAGATTCCCAGTGTCCAATAGAGCAAAGGTAGGCTTAAACTAAACGGTGAATCAATCAGTAATAGAAAATTCCAAGTTAGGTGTTACTGTGTATATCTACTTGGTGTGTTCTCTGGCCTGAATGACACTGTGTCTGAAAATAATGCTGTGATAAGATAGGAATGCAAAGCAGGCTTTACTGTCAGAATAAGATAGAATCACAATTCTAATCTAGGTTAGATGAATTTTCAGACACTCTTCAAAATGTTTCCATGTGTTAAACCACAAAATAATATACACTCAAAGTGTGTGTCCTGTATATCTCATAGGGCTTTATATATCTGGTTTTAACAGCATAAACATTTGCCTTTATTCTCCCAAGAAATGTGGTTAGTCGGCATAATCTGTCCATGTAGTATAGGGAATACAACTCCCAATATAAAACAATAAAACATTTTGCATGATAAGGAAAGACATGACAGAAATTTACAGTTATGTACAGTTAGTTGCATAAAATAAAAGATTTAGAGGATATATTTAAAAAAAAATTCTCAATTGATCCTAATCAACATAAAAGCATGTAACATAGCATTTATAGGTTTGTTTCAAAAGCCCTGCTTGTTTGAGAAAAAAGGCTTTAAATCAAAGGAAACAATCTGCAGTCGTGTTTAAAGATAACCGTTGCCATGATTAAGTTGTCACTGGTCTTAAACAATATCACCAGTTGCTTCAGTTATTCAATCTGACTTGAAAAAGTTTATCTTTTCATAAAATCTATCCATCATTTATCCCATTAGTCAAGCTGCAAATCAGTGTTAGAGGACAATGGAAAAGAGGGCTTAAATTTTTTCAGTAGTCAAAAGGACCGCCTGTCTGTAATCTCTTCAACATTAAAGCCATCACTCTCTATCTAAGTCGTCAGTCATATCACAGTAGTTTTGCTTAAAGCTTGTCAGCTGGAGGCACTGAGAAAAGTAACAAAATCAAAATTAAAATAAAGGCTGCCACACAGGCAAAACAGGGCCTGGCTCAAAAAAAAAAAAAAAAAAAAAAACCTACAGAAAACCTTCGAGTTCAAATGCCAAACTAAAATATTTGTACATATGCTTTTGGAAAGCTTAGTCCATGGTGCATCTTCAACGCCCACACCGCATGCGGTAAGCAATTGTTGTGCACTTGGGCACTGAGTGGCCTGTGTTTGACACCATTACTAATTTGCCTAAGTGCTGTCTACCGACCATTCTTTACAAGGTCATTTGCCCATATATTGTATCTGATAGGATTTACGAAAAATCCCTTCACGCCACCAAATATGTTCGCTTCTTTGGTCCCTTTCTCCAACTTCACAAATTAAACAGGTGCCAGGAAAACTTAAAATGAAAGATGAACAGGTTTCTTTTAAAAATCAAAACTAAATTAACATCTCCCTAACAACGATCTCTACTGTCAGCACAGCAAATATTGAATGCATAATCAACCAGATCTCTGCAAATAAAGAAACCAAGATAAAAATTCTTCACATCCAAACAGTTCAACTTAATTGAGTGAAGGAAAATATAATGTCAGCCAAGTTTCAAATTTTCACCATGTACTAAAACTAACTCTACATCACACTCTGTAAAATGTCTATTGTGATCTTTTCTGAACTGCATCTCTGTAAGAAAATCTTTTTTGAGAAGAAAGGCAGTGTTGTGAAATGTGATATGGTGCTAATTTCTGGAAGCATTACAATAATCTGAGCAATTAAAACAATATAATTACCCACCAAAGTTAGCTCATCATAATCTAGTCAATGAAAGTCAGCTTGAGGACAATAATCGACATTAAAAAGGACACTGGCCTGAATGGGAAACTCTTGTGAAGACAAGTAAAAACTGAGGAAGACAGAACAGCAAAAACAAATAAAAGTAACATCTTAGTGTTTTCATTCATTAAATTACATCAGTTTGTAATCATGTTCTAGCTTATATCAGTGTTTATCTACTGGGCTCATCACCCACATAATTCCAGACCATAACAGTGAGCACCACTCGTGGATCTGAGAATGACCTTTCTTGCCTTTAAAAACTTCTGTTCAGATCACACGATTGTGAAAAATAGACCATGTCATTAAGAATTGGAGCTACCTCAGCATTGATCCAGGGGGGGTCCATCTATACATACCTTTATATTTGTATGTCTTTCTCCCCTTTGAGTAGCTCATCAGCTGTCATCAAACAAGCAAGGTACTCCCAAAGCTGGCTGGCATTATACACATCTACGAATGAGTGGGAAGGTTTCCTTTCTTCGTGGCCACCTCCTATTTTACTGTTTGTAGTGTTCCTCCAAAGGAGTCCCTTTCCTATTATGTGCAGTCTTTCTGTTTTCTTCTTAGAGTAATTAAGTTTACATCACAAAAACAAACACATCTGAAATGAAAGCTACAAATTGAATAATCTCATCAGTAACAAAGGATATGCAATTGCCAAATGCCCACTATTGGGAGTCACAGAAGAGGCAGTGGAAAGACCTAACAGCCACAGGATGCCAGGGGGGGGGTATCTGCTGTGTAGGGTGGAGTGGAGGTATGAGGAGACTTGTTGTCAGAGTAGAAATGTTTTGACATATAAATATACAGAATTTGATATTTCTGGTATTTGCATGAAGAAGTGAGTTAAGTACATATTTTTTCAGTAAACAAATTAAATAGCATATTTAACCTGAATGTGCAACTGTGTGAATGCAGTGCTACATCAGAGCAGGTATCCAACTAGCCCATAGGTGCTATGCATAACAACAATGACAGATATTATTCTGTTTGATGAACCACCCTCCCTGGCCAGGCTGCTATCAGTGAGAGAGAGATGATTTCACGGTTTTGTGGATGACAGCAGGTTGGAGAACCAGGTTGCTGCTGATGAGGACGGTTGTCGCTTCTCTTCTGCATGTTCTTCTCCTTCAGGGAGGAGGAACTGAGTAGAAGCAACTGAGGTGGGAGATCCCAGAGAAGGTGCTAGGCCACAACTTTCCCCGGCCTCCTCAGGAGAGTCCAAATGCCAGGAGCACTGGGGTTTGTAGCCTCCAGAGCTATGAGCCTGAGGCTCTAAGATTGGTTCAGGTGAAGTAAAGTCTAAGCCGTTATTTTGGACTCTGGTTTGCATCTGGGGCCGGTAACCACCTCCACCACCTGCACAGCTGACAGAAAAGTCAGCCTGGGGTTGCTGGGTCTCAGAGGACCCCTGAGGATCTAGCTGGAAGACTAATGAAGACCCTGAGGTCTGGATCCCTGTGTATGTCACATCAGTACGTGCTGAATCCAAAGAGGATGCAGAGGAAGCAGAGGAGTCTGGGTAACGTGGTCTGATGGGTCGCTCATCCACCACCTGGTTGTAGTAGCGTAACGATGTTGGCTCGTCTGTATCAACTGGTTCATCTCCTACTCCCTGCCCTTCTTCATCCTCGTCCTCTTCGGGAATGACGACCAGAGCCTCTTTACTGGAATCCCACTCAGGCTTTTCTACGATACGCACCATGCTGTGAGGAGAGGGCTTCACATCCATGGGCCCCTGAAAGATATCAGGTGAAAATCTTTATTCAACTTCAAAACTGGAAATAGGGTTTCATCAGCCCTTTCAGCAAACACAGGGAGAATGTAGACTAAGTTCAGGACTTTACCGTACCCGAGTTCTGGACCAATCCCCCTGCAGCTTGGGCTCTGGTATGTCTGGATAGAAAGCCTTTTTCACCCTGATGACCACAAAGAGTTTATTCATTATGATTAAAAATGATACATAATCATAAAAATAATCAAGTGAGGTACAGGAAAAGACAATAAACCGCACCATTTCCTTTTCTTGTAGCAAACAAAGGTGACAATGACCAGGAATAATGCTGTAATTCCAAGAGAAGCCAAGATTTCCAGGATCAGCCAATCAGCTGTCAGGACAAGACAACAACAAGGGTTAAACTATTTCAAACAAGTCACATGAATGATTGCAAAGTGACAAGCATTTACATACTGAATGGCTCCAGAGTGATGGCAGCAGTGGCGCCTGTGTCCTCTCCGGCTGAGGTGTACGCTTTAACAGTAAATTTATAGGAGCCCTCGGAGAGACCTTTCACCGTGTAGCTCCTGCTTGTTGCATCTGGCAGGTTGGCTGTTTGAAAGGATAGTGAAAGATGAAAAAGACAAAAAAAAGAAAAGGACAGGTGGAAAAAGAGAGGAAGATGAATAATCAATGAGAAGATAAGTGAGCAATTTAAAGAGCAAAAATGCACTCTCCTAAACAATTTGGAAATCATGTTGTTTTGAGATTTATGCACGTTTTGTATTTCATTATTTTTCAGAACTGAGACAGCAGTCTGTACACACTGACCTAGAAGTGTGAGCTGGGAGCCATTACTGATGTAAATGTTGTATCCCAGTAGGTATCCTCTTCTGTCGACTTGGGGCATCTCTTTCCAGGTAAGAAGAACATCAGACCCGTGCTGACTGGTCAACAAAGAGACAGAACTAGACGGAACTGTAGAAACCATAAAGACAGGAGAGAGGAGAGGGAGGCACAACATGAGGGGATGAGGACAAAACGTCAGCTGTTAAAATGCTGAGTGTGAATCCTGAGGTGGCTGCTTTTTTCTAACAGAGGAAGCTTTCTGTCCTTACCCAGCTCCTGCATGTATCCCTGCCAGCGCTGTAGCAGCTGTGGAGCCTCAGAGGAGCAGCTGTACAGAGAGAAGTTGTACCTTACACCTGGGTGGAAGTTGGCTGATGGAGGAGGAGGAAGAGATTATTATACATCACAAATGCAGTTCTATAGTTGATTAAAAAAATTACATAAAAGTTTTTCTTTTTTTTACGTAAACTTGGTCACAATTTCTACAGTGTCATTTAGACAAGCCTACCTGACTCAATGGAGGTATTGGTGTTTACTTGAGACACCTTCATCCATTCAATAGGGCAGTTTTTTAAGCAGGAAGCATCATGCCATTCCACCACATAGCCACAGGTGGCGTTAGCATCACTCTGCCAGAGGAGAGGGAAGCCGCTGTCTGTATAGACCACCCTCGAAACGTCAAGATGATCAACATCTGCAAAAGAAGTAAGAAAGGCATGACTTCATTTTCTCCTTTTTATAACTGCTGCATTAAGCTCTCAGTGCTGACAACCATAAGTGATAAAACACGAGCTACAACTGAGAAAAAAACAAACTCATTAATTTTTTCACGTGATTTTCTTTAACATTAAGGGATCCCAAGGAGACCCTTCCTCCATTCCAGCTTACCTGTCGAATGTAGAGGTATGAGCACGCTTGCAGGTGGAGATGCCCCTTTGTTGTTTGTTGCAATGACTGTTGCTATGACCTTCTTGTCGCTGCTGAAGGCAGCGATCTGTGTGAGGTTGATCGGTACAGCAGATGTATCTGGTGGAAATATTTCTGTGTGCTGCTCATTTTCCTCAGAGGACCAAAGAGTGACTTCATAATTTGTGATCTGACCGTGGCTCTGCCGATGAGTGAGAGGCTGGAAGGGACAGTCAATTATAAATCACCCTTTTCTTTTGTCTTTAGATGTAAATGTTTTTAAGCCTGTTCTCAGCAGGAATAAATTATTAATTATAACATGCTGATCATGATGAAATTTATAAAAACAAAAAAAATACCTTCCAAAGGATCCGTCCAGTGTTGTCTTTGTTCATCCACATCCACACATCAGGGGCATCAGGAACTGAAGGAACACAAGAAAAGTATTGCTTCTGCTTCCAGTTCATAAAAACAAGTGAGTGACATTTATATGACAGATGGTAGAGAACTTTAAAAAGAAGGCTGACAGAATATGGAATTTTGAACAATAGCAGACATGCAGTACTTAGCAATGACACAACTGAGCATCCTCAATAACACCAGGCAAACTCTAACTGCTCTGGATGAATAAGCTCCAGCTAATGAGACTTTACTGATAAAGGAGCTTTTGTTGTGAAACAGACACTGAACCAGACAAATTCCATGCAATGGCTCCCACTCATGTTGACAGTTTCGTACTGGACTGCAGTTTATGTCATTTATATGAATTTACTGCAGAATTAAAAGGTCAAAACAATACGTCATTATCTTTGATGGAAACAGTGGCTTCAGAGTGGGTTTTACAGAAAAAGACATTCTATCTTTATGTTTATTTTTTCAATACCAAAATGCTTTTAACTTTCGTAAAAATTATAGCTGTTCTAAGTTTTTCTTTAAAACAACTTTTTAGATGTATTAATTTAGAAAAAAACAAAGTTAGAGATTGTATTAAGGTCAAATATACCGAAGAAGTAGAAGTCATGGTTCACATCAAGTTCCAGCATATTTAATGTAACTGTTGTATGTTTAAATTTTACATTTTGCAGTGAAGACATTTTTCACGAAAACAAACACTCAGGAATAAATTAGAATCAAAGTAGTCATGAGTTACAACACTTACTAAAAAACTGCTCAAAGAACTGATACCACAAATAATTACCTACCATCGATATTGGTTTTGAAGGGAAACAGTTCGCTCCAATTTCCCCACTTCCAGAAATTCTGCTGGGCACCACAGCGGACTGTTACGCTGTAATCCTCATCAGGATACAGGCCTGAAAGAACTGCTGACCGCAGACCCACACCGGAGAAAGTACGCTGGGGACATAGATCAGAATTCATTAAAATTTGATACACAGTAGCTCACACAAATGATGAAAACTTGCTTTCATTTGTTGAAAGTACTGTGGTTAGTCATTGGTGTGTGGTTATGGAAATGTGGTAGGAGAATGACATTGATCAAGTCTGGCTGATGTATACACAAACAGAAACTGTACAAATGCAACAAGAAACCGACAAAGTCTCTGTGTGCTCTGCTAAAAAAAATACACACACACACGCTAAAAGACATGGACAGCTCACCTTTGTTTTGAGCCCTTGAGAGGTCAGCTCTACCTGACAGACAAGAGCCAGAGTGGAGTAGCTTTCATACTTCCACTGCCACAGCACGGTGGCATTCCAGGCATCGATGAGGACACTCACGTTAAGTGGTGCTACTGGACGTACTGTGAGGAAAGGGTGAAACCAAATTAATCAACCACCCATTTCATGTCTCCTGCTTGGAATATGTGGAATAAAAAGAAGTTTTGGTTCTTGGTGTGGTTACGCACATTGATTCTGATAAGGGTTACTGGTACCTACCTCTGTGAGTGCGTTCACCAGAGTCAGAGAGGCTGGACTGACCCAGAGGATTTACAGCTATGAGTGTCCAGTTATCTTCCCACTTCTCCACACTGCACTCCTTCTGCTTTTGCTCTTGGCTGCCTCCAGTACAGCTCCTTCAGACAGAACATAAACAGCTTCAGCACATACGCCAGTACCACGAGTGTGATGACATCTTATTGAATTCAGATGAAGTATGATCATTCTAGATGCACTTCAGAAGCTACAAATACAAACACAAGTCCAAACATGTCCCCAGTATAACCACTCTTCTGGCCATCTTTCAGACCATTCCTGTAAAAGGTCTGGCAGACAGCCAATGCACTACCAATGTTAAATGGGCACGCAGAAGCAGCAAGTGGTTACTTAGACTAAGTGCTCTTGTCATTCTCTTTCTCACTGGGTTGATTTTTTCTGGCAGAAATCACATTTAGAGAAAGGCGGGAGGCCGGTCGTAAATAATGCAGGAATATTTCAAACATAAACAACAAAGTGACACTGTACTACATCCCGACATATCTGTTAACTACTGTCATCACCACCTTTACCCTAGACCTTTCTGAAATGCTGAGTGCCTTTGAATTTCCCTGTCTTGTAAACTAACTAGAACTGTGTCACATCTGTAGCCTAAAAAAGTTTCATGTTTAATTAATTTATTGTGTGCGCATGTGTGACTGTGGTACCTTTTGTTCAGCGAGTAGTGTGTTTTTCGTTTGCCATACAAGTGTGTGTCTCGACCTTCGGTCCACCTGCACACAGCTGAGGTTAAGTCATGAGTCTCACACACGAAATCAGTGGGCAGGGGTGGATCTGAGGGGTTAGACAACAAGAGAATACAAGTTTAGCATGATTGAGTATTTAGACAATAAAACTGTATAATACCTTCATTTATTAATCAATCCACTTTCATGAACTGTTTAACATCTCACAACAACTTTTTCTGAGTTGTGTTTCTTTTTACTTATTGCTGATCACATGCGCCATAGATACACAATAATTCACATTTTAGTTCTTAAGAATCAGGTAATTCCTCTTACATCCAACAAACACCACTGATCCAGCCAGGCGTGAAGTCAGTTTGTCATTACAGATGACGTTAGTTCCAGTTCTTCCAGATGCCTCCTGATGAACCACCCGGGTGGCGTAGGTTCGTCTGCTCAGCCGTGTTACGTTCACAATCGAGGAGCCGAAGATGATGGAACCAAAGACTCCTCCCTCCTCCACAATACAGCAGAAGGTGGTGTTGGACCCTACAGGGACAATTTTGTCCTGCGGGTACATCTGGTAATTCTCATTGCTGGGAATGTCGTTTCCTGTGGAGAAGCAGTGTTGGAGAAAGAAAAATCAAAGTGTTCAAAATATTCACTGGAATGACAGAAAAAGGAGAGGGAGATCAACAGATCAACAGAGGCTTATTTTAAATCTTGCTGTAAAGAAAGCAGTTTGCTTGGTTTCACAAAGAGATTCTATTGGGGAAAGTGAGTCATACAGTGTTTTCTATTCTTCTGAATGAACAAGCTTCTCAGCTCATACTAAGCATCTTCTTCTAATATTGGTGTCTTTTTTTTTACCTCAAAAGAGGTCAAAGAGAAAACATATTTCTGACCTTGTAGTATCTGAGTGCTGCTCCATTCACTTGTCGTCTGTCCTTCTCTTGAGCGGATTCCGACGGACAGTGAGGTACACTCCAGAGGTTCCAGAGAGGTCCAGTTCCACTGATGCCGACCACTCACCTGATCTGCTGTCACAGACACAGTCTCCTACAAGGAAAGACAAATACAGTACAGTCAGAGATCAACCAGAGAGGCTTCTACAGGGGTTGTGTTCAGGATGTCTGTTATACCTAGAAAATGCTCAGTTAACACAAAGTCAAAGACATGTTTCTGAAAAAATGTTCTGAAAAGAAATAACATCAGCTGATTTTTTTGTCCTTTGGAGACTGATTAATATTAGAGGGTATGTAAGCCAAAATATGACAAGAAGTTAAATAAACAAATATTAACATGGCTTCTACTCTAAAACTACTTTCAGGTTTCTTTGTAGAGGTGGGAGAAAAAAAAAATTGAAATTGATATATCAGGATTTTTGTTTAACAATATCAAAATCGGGATTCTTTGTCATTTCAGTCTTTGTTTAAAACTGGATTGGGTAAAAGTTTCCACTTTTCTCCAGCAGAAGGTGAAATGTTTCTCTAAGACCCACATGATGTGCATTTTATGGGAAATATGGCTCCTTATATAGTCTGTAGACATTATCATCATTAAACTTGTAAAGTAAAAATCATAAATATCAGAGAACAGCAACTTAAATTGAATTGGCACCTAAAAATCATAATAGAATCGAATCCCAAGAATAGCATATTGTCCCAGCCCTACTTCCTTGCATGAGTACATTTACAGTTTTTAATGTGGTTGTATGAATAAAAAACAAGATCATGAAAAACTAAGAATGCTCACATAGAGGGCAGTTTCATTGAGTTCAGTTCGTAGAATCATGAGGTCAAAAGTTGAGGCTCCTCCTCCCACCCAGGATATGGATAGCTGTTGCGTGCTCAGGCTGGGTGACAGGCTCACCTGCTGCGGTACAGGAAGCACTGAAAAGAAAATGGAAATCATTTTAGGATTGTAAAGACAGTCAAAAGTAATGAGTATGAGTTTATTTGCACTGAGAGTTAGTGTGCTCTGATTCATCTTACCATCTTTAGCATGAGAGTGTACTACGGAAAGGCCCAGTAGAAGAAAGATGAGCCAGACAGGATTAAAGCTGGGCTTTAAGCTTGGACTATCCCTTAGATGAGGCATGGTGATCCACTGGCCAAGTCCCTGTTTGCAGATCCTTATGTGGTATTCCTCTCCACTACAGTCGCAACATGCTGAACATCCTGTGAGGCAAGACAGAGGGTGCCCTGCAGGAAAAAGAACAGAGAAAAACAAGTTAAAACAAGAGTTTTAACAAAGGAAATCTGACAGATTACAAACAAAACAAACAAGAAGGCTCACACATAAGCTGCAAAGAAGTTTTTATCAAATTCCTGGTGACAAAGTAAGGATTTATCAGCTCTCAGCCTCACAATCCCGTTTTAAAACAATGAAGGTGGTGTTCTATTGTTGAGAAACTCAAGTTGGATCCAGGCCAACACAACGTCCATGGCTTACACAGAGTTTTTATAGAATATCTCTGGAGATTTGTCTTGTTTGCTCTCGTCACTACTGGGATATAGGGAGGAGCTGCGATTCGTTGCGCCACTTTTAATTCCTGCAATGACTCCCTGCCAACTGCACTGCGTTTGTTGAAAGAGTGCATGCCAAAGCCAGAGGTGGCAAAGCGGGAAAAATACATTTTTGGTATTAATAAAACATCACTCTAGCTAAATGTTGAAACACTCAGTGCTTTCAGGAGAAAGCTTTTAAATCCAATATCCTCTCAGCTCAGTGTGCGTAGTTTGAATGTTAAAGCCGTGGTTTTGCTGTTTTTCAGCTCACACCGTCCCGTGTACTACTATTGTGAAAACCCAGACAGATATCAGGCAGACAGAGACAGTTAAGCTGGGACAAATACAGCTGTGAGTCTCTTATGTAAGAGGTTTGGAACCGCCCCTGTTTTATTCAGACACTCTACAAATAAACTAGTTTCACCAGAGGGGTGTACTACCAAAAAAGATTAATGGGTTAGGTGGAGCTGACGAGTCTGTAGTAAGAGTTTGTAATGTGCTGAGGTGAATCACGTCAAGACCTGGCAGCATCACAAATAGAAGCAGCAGGTGTATCTCACACCAAACCTGCTAATTTACATTAACAGGAAAAAGTGCTACCTTTTCACGTGATATTTTCAGTGGAACTGAGATAACATCAGATAAATACGATATTCAAAGTAAACTATTCAGTGGCAGGAGCACAAACTGAATAAACAGCACCAGGAACCTTCATGCATGTGACCTCGCCCCTGTTCCTCCCTCTCATTGTTCTCCTGTTTGCTCTAGGTATTTTTAACCACTAACATCTCACGCTGTATAATAATCATACGCTGAAAGAATGTTTACAGAGCAGTGACCACAGATCACTTGAAACTGTGTTTTCATGCTTGATCCTGACAAACACTGCTGACCTTGCTGACAATTAAATAGTATTTATCAAACGTTCACAAGTTGTAGTCTTTTTTTGACCCATCAGATGCACACAGCGTAGGCACACGTTGGAGTGAAATAACAGCGCAGCAAAATAACCAATACTCTTCAAAGGAACAAGCACTGACTTTACTCTCGGTGGAAAATAACTTCTAAGTGTTCTAAAAGACTCAAACACACCAAGTAAAATCCAGTATGAAGCAATAAAGATGCAACCTAAGATAGTAGAGATAAAACTATTTCACAGAGTAATATTCATACATTAGTATAACCTTATTCCTCTGTACAGAAGGTCACAGTTTATTTTTCCTACATCAACATACCTTTAGCCAAAAAGCTGTGATGCACCGGGGTATAGATTTTGACATTTTGTTCCCAAGCAATGTTTACAGCACCGATGTAATGGAACAAAAAAATATGTGACAGGTCATTATGCTGTTCAGTGAAGCATTAAAAGGAAACACATTAAATGTCATGATGAAGATGATTAATTAGAGTCAAACTGGTCACAGAAACAATAATAAAACCTATTTCTGACCAGTTTATTTTTTTTTTAACATCAGCTTGTTCCAGCTTAAAGAAATTATATGTGCTTCTCAACATCTGATGAGCCAAAATCTTAAATAACTTTTGGTTCCTGGTAGGGATGGGTACCTTTCACATTTGAAACGATACGGTACCGATTCCAGGTACTTGGCAATTGGTACTGGTACTCAACGGTACCAATTTTTGGTACTTTTGTGTGTTTATGTAGTAAAAAAATATCAATTTGTTTACTAATAAAATGTTAATTATTTTCAATTTTACATATTTATTCTTCGATATATAACCTTGAAATGCTGTGTTCATGTCCATCATGGAAAATCCCCTAGTCTTCCACTCTTTCACAGTCACAAGGATGCATTCAGGTACCTAAACATGGTACCTTTTGATTTTACATGAATCGGTACCTGGTACTTTTGACAGAATTTGGTCTGTACCTATAAAAGTACCTAATTCGGTATCCGTCCCCAGTTTCTGGGTATCCAAGCAAACAAGTTCTTTGTAGTCTTCAGCTTGGATTAAGGCAGTGATTCTCAAACCCTATGCTTTTATTTTGAAAGTTTTTTTTTTCAATGCAGCAGAAAACCCTGTGCCATAACCTACACCTGCCGTTTCCCAGTAAATAAGAAGACCTGGAAATTTTGCTCTCATGTGCCAACTGAGCATAGCTAAACACAAGAAGAACAACAACAACTACATTAGATATGGACTTTCATGAACTCAGTACCATGCAGGAAAAAACTGTGCTGTGTACATATACTGTGAAATAAATGGATGTCTGTTTCCGTGTTGGAAATGGAGTGGCCTTGAGACTCAATACAAACAGCTATTGGGTGCCCACCTGTCAATCAGCTGAGCTGTTACTCTGATTGGGCAAACCTGTGATCTTAAAATCTTCTAATCTGCTGAGTTAGAAAAAAAACCAACACGTAGAGATTGTGCTAATAGAGAAATAAATTATTAAGATGGGAGACATTTCATGTACCAGGCATGTTTATTTTTGCTGTAAAATGGCTTTGTTTTTTGGCATGGTGTGTACATGGTTTCTGGTACTTCCCAAGCCAGCCTTAAGGGGCCACTTTACAAATTGCACTTACACGTTGTCTCATATTTTTAGACCAGAGGTTGCCACTTGTTTGTGTGGCGAGGTGTTGGCACATGAGGGAATGAAGCATCAAAACTAGCAAACTGTGATATTCTGTACTAGCTCAGGCTCAAACTGCTCTCTGAACACAAAGTTGAAAATTGTCCTGAAGTGAGGTCATAACTTGTCAGTTAGGGGTGATAGAGACATGTTTTCACTCTGTTAATATTTGAAAGTCAATATGATAACTGAAAATATTAAAGAGCAAGTTATGAATATGCTCATAAACTCATCATACGACAGCTCAATTACAAATCAGACATCAGAGAAAACCAAATACTGCATCTTTAAGTCAATGCAATACGAAACTCTGCAAAAGCAAGGCACAGGTTGTTTCATAACAGCACACTGAAAAGTAATCAGGTTATCCACAGAAACATGTGGGTGGGGAGTGTCTCAAGGTGAAGTCTCTGTCTGAGCATAATGGGATTGTTGTTCTCTCTCTAAACAGAAAGACAAACCCAACATGCCCGATTAAAGCACAAAGAAGATTTTGCAATCACCTGTTGGGAGCCGTGGCCTTAATGAACTTGTGTGCACATGTTTTTATTTGTAACTCTTGAGTTGTATTTATGCTCAACTGTCACCGATACACCGCCGTGCAGTTCATCTGGTTTCCTTTCCAGCATGTCGGGACAGGCTGTGAAAAGGTTGGTAGCTGAAGAAAACAATGCTCTGAAATACTACCAAGCCTACCAACCAATCTCAATGATATGACCTGAATGCAAACACAGAGATAAACAAATTTCACCATCAAGAGCCATTTCTAAGAACTGATAAATGTAATCCTGACTGAAGCAGACAGTCAGACGAGGTGACCCTGATAGAATCCAAGCAGGTCATTGCATTTATATCCAATATATCCACTGCAGAGCTCCTAGAAAAAAATGACTGAGGTATTAAATCAGAATACTTCTTTACTGATCACTATCTGCAAAAAAAGAGATCAGAGGTGGACTGGAAGAATAAAACACATGGGTGAATAACCTGAAAGCTCTGAGTTCATCTAAAGAGACACTGAACAAGAACAAAACAGCACCCTGCTCTTTAACCCCGGTGTTTAGCGAGTGATATATGATAGTTTTTCTTTGCAAAACATGCTGTACCAAGTGCCAAGAATCGCAGCCAATAATGGCAGATGAGGCTACACACACACACGCGCGCACACACACACACTGATTCCAGGGAAAGGAGGACTGACTTTATGGGAAAGGAAGGCAGGAGCTGTTTTTTTACCCTGTGTATCCAACTGCCCCCTCAACAGTTCTTTCCTAACCTTTTAGTTTCACTTTTATCTTGACTCAGTCTGGAAAATAACACAAAGCACTCAGAGATACAATCCAAAAAAGAAAACAAGAGGATAGATAATTAATAAAAATCTGTGTAGGTCATATTGAGGTTACTGAAAGTGCTCTGCAAGCCTTTTAGTTTGAGAAGAAAAAGTAAACAAGTAGACAAAAACTTGGTTAACATCTATCAATTGAGAAGCAAATAACAGCAAATCATCTCTGCTCGCTGTTGAGACACTTTCTGTCCTGGAGACTTTGCAGCTGTAGCAGAAGTATGAAAAGAATGTCAGACTGAGAAAGTGTTTTTTTTTTTATGAATCTGAAACGAGCTCTTTTCAGATGATTGAACGGTTACAGTCACACACATCCAATAGTCTGTTTAAATGAATTTAACTTTTTTTTGTGCAACAGTACTGTAATCAGATTTCTGCTGCTTCATGATTAAGCCAGACATAACAAAGTCCACCTTCTTTAGCACGACTTTAACAATTTACTGCGACGCTTGTGCTTTTGTTTTGTTGTGCTTCTGTTGAGTTTTTCCACACTCTTTTAAAGGAGTCAAGTGTCTCCCTGACTGAGAATACATCACCTCCAGATGAAATTCAGAGGCTTGGCTCAACATAAATACAGCTGTGTGGAGTATGTTTCACACCCTTCTGTGTCTGCTTGGAAAAAAAGTTTTGAGTCTGTTCAAAGCTGCACATTGAAAAGGCTGTTACACTGCGCCTGGACCCAGAGGATTATTTTTCCAACTTCTGCAGCGAACTGAAACATTTTACAACCTCAGAATATACCCTTACAGCCATTTGAACCCTGAGAAAAAGAAAAAAATATAGTGCATTGCTGGGAAGCGGGACAAAAAGCTGCAGATTCTGGGAACTCTAACCACGAAACTGATAGCCACAAATGCACAGCAACACACAAATCAATACCTCTCTGCTGGGCTGCGTTCCTTGTCCTTGCAGAAGCAATAAATAAGACCATGAACTGAGCAAAACCCACAAAGATATTGCTGTTACTTCAAACCTCATCTGTGTGCCTGCAGTTGTCCTATTTAAGGAGAGCTCACCTTCCAAAGAATGTCCCGATCTGTTTGTTTTCTTTCCCAACTGCGGACTTTGCCACTGTTCTGTTTGACTGTTCAGCTGTGCAAGGACGCTCTCTGGAGTAACAGTAAGCAACGGAAAAAATCAGGTATGCTCACAGACAAAATATATCATGGAGGACTGACTACCCAGTAGTACAACCCTTTACAGGAACCCAGATGTACTCAAGGGCCGTTTGTTCCCGTATCCAAACATGAGTTGGTACTCAAATAGTAAGGCAAAACAAGTCAACATGTAACATACCCCTGTTTGTTGAAGACCAGTTCAGCGGTTGTGCAAGTTAGAAATAGTTACTGGAATTATGCAAAACTATGTAAAGTGGCTTCATATAAAAATGTTTTTGTTGTTCTCTGATATAAAAAAAAGTCAACTGACTGTGGTTTAAATGATTAGATATTCGTACAGATATTAGTCTTTAGGGGAATCAAATAGCTTCAGAATCCAGGATGAAAGTTTTTGAGAGCAATAAAAGTGGCCTTCCTATCAAGAGTTGCCGAAGGAAACCGTCTCATAGTTTTGTCTGTCAAGTTGTAGCCCATGGTAAGATGTCTAAAGCTGATAAATTATTACGACACAAAAAATATCCGGTTGGTTCAAACTGAAAATTTTAAATCTGACAAGTCCAAAGGAAAGACATGTTGATTGAGGAGCTGAAGAAACCACTGGTCAGAGGAGAGAATCTGGATGCTCAAATTCCTGTTTACAGTTAAAGCAGGAATACTCTTGAATAGGGCTGCAGCTATCGAGTATTTTAGTATTCGAGTATTCTACTGAAAATCCCATCGATTAATCAAGTAATCGGATAAAATACATTTGTTTAGTTACAGAGCAGTTATTTTTCAAACGAATTTTTTTCTCTTTAAGAAATAGAATTTTCTGATACAGCATGTCAATAAGAGCACTTGCTTTGGTAGCTCCAAAATTTGTAAACACACTTTGACACATTTTTTGTGCCTTGTACATCTCATCAAATGTTGCGGACCCAAATGGCACCCGTTTCATAGAATGACACATTAGTCTCCAAACTCCAGAAAAGAAGCTAGATTTGTTGCAAGTTGCTATTTTGTATAAGAGGTAGCTTGAGGGGTCTGAAAATTCTCTTAATATGGCCTCAGCTCTATTTGAAATTAGAGGTAGACCGATATATCGGCCGGTCGATATATCGGGCCGATATTTGGACATTTATGTCCATCAGCCATCGGCCGTATTTTCTTTTAAAAAGCCGATTTTTGATCCGTTGTATAAAATTACGCAATTTTTGACCAGGCACAAAAAAGATGAGCACCTCAAACTTGTGGAACCACTTGGATACATTACATACTTTTGTTTAAATTATATTAATAAGTTCAGATTTCTTTTTTGACATTTTAAGAATAGTGTGAATGTTTACTACTGCTTGCTACATTGTGTGTTTACTCAGACAAAATATTTCATTGTTTTGAAAGCTGAATAAATGTTCAGAGGACTGGACACGACTTGTTGTAATAGATTTCTTTTAGTTGCTCAGAAATTGCTGCGTTTCACAAAAATGTGATAAATATGTATTTATCTAACAATCGGCCTGAATTTCAAATTAGAAAAATCGGCTATGCATATCGGCATTGGCTGCCCAAATCTGGAAAGCATCGGCATCGGCCCCCAAAAAACCCATATCGGTCGACCTCTATTTGAAATACCACTCTTTGATCTTTTAAAAAATTTAACGATTCCTCAAGGCGGAGAAAATTACTCGAGTAATTTTTGTAATCGAGTACCTCGAATCATTTGAGGAATCGTTTCAGCTCTACTCTTGAACAACGTCATGATGGCATTAAATACTACTTGACCATTTATTTATTCATTCATCTTTTTGTGCTTTTACTTCAAAGGGAAAACACAAAGGATAAGGTAGAATACAGGATGAGAGTGGGGAGTGACATGCAAGATTGGTAATGCATTTTGAATTTGCCCTCATGCTTTCCACTCCAGGGCTAACACCAACTCAGGAGAGCACTAGGGATGTTCAAAGTGACTCCTTTTTCATTGTGTGAAGAAAATTTCAAATTTGGACACACTGACAAGTCTAGATGTAAGCAATAAAATAGGTTAAATGTAGCTCATTTAATTAAAACACAAGATCACAAAGACTGAGTAAAGAATGTGAAATTGTTCAGCAGAATGCGGCTAAAGTTAGCAAAGCTAGCACCACCAGACTCCAGTCTACTTCACAGATTGATGTCCACAGTCAAACCAGACACAGCCACATGAAAGTCCATTTTCTAGATCTAAATGCTGTCAAGCTGCATGTAATAGTAGAGATGGCATCAATCATACGTGCTTGTTTATATCAGGGTAGTAGAGTATTATTATTTTGTTGCAGTAGCCAGTAACTGCCCCAGCAACTTTTGGACACAATCACTGGCATTTCAGGCCTAGAATAATAAAACTAAATGAAGAAAAAAAAATCATTTAACCAACCAGTTATTCTGTTGCCGACTAGTGAGAGTGAGGACGACACATCTTCAATCACTGAACCACCGACAGTTTCAACCATGAGCTCAGTCTAGAAATCGCTCCTGAGAGTGGAGTACAGCTTTTATTCTCACCAGAACTTAAACCAGGATAAAAATAACAAAGGAATGGAGCCAAAGCCAAAATAACTCCAAACTACATTTCACACAGCCAGCTGCCTTACAGCACCTTACTATCACAACCACATTTCAAACAGAGATCAGAACCTCAACTGGTATTTTCTTAACTCAAAGTGTGTGGGATGGAAGCTAAAGCCAAACCCAGGAAAAACTTGTCTGTTCTCAGCCTCCGCTCTGGAACGCTGTCATTATGCTGTCATACGGTGACCACCAGGACCAAAGACATAAGCACACAGTGCCTCTGGTAGACTGGGTGAGTGTGGTGGCATTTTGAAACATGAGCCAAGTTTGCTTCTAATTCTGTTTGACCTTTGAAGGAGTCCAGGGGAAGACCGGATGTTAGCCAGAGAAAAAGTGAAAAACAGGGTAACTGTGTGAAATGTCGGTGCTCTGACCTCAGCAGAGAAGGGACATTCAGTTCTGTGTGTGTGTGTGTGTGTGTGTGTGTGTGTGTGTGTGTGTGTGTGTGTGTGTAGCTGTTGGACCTCAACCAAGATGGCTTCCTTCCTGCCCCTTTCCCCGTCCTCTTTCATGAATCTTAATGGTAATTTTGGGAGCAGTAGGAAGTGACTCAAGCATTCACTTCAAAACTACCTTCATCATTCTTGGACATTTCTTCCTAATTATCAGCTGTGGACTCTGACACACTCTAAAAGTCAAAAGTATGACTCTGACCCCACAAAGAAGCCTGAAGTCCTTCAGTACAATAACATCCGAGTGATTTGTAACGGGAAAAACTCAAAAAGAGGTTGGCTATTTTTCAACCAGGTACAAGTGGCGGCTTACACAACCACAATGTGTTATTGCACCTTGTATTCAGAATGTCTCATACTGAGTCATACTCAAATGTGTTGAATTTAAAGTAGCCTGTTTTTACATTTTAACCTAGTACACAATACAACGCTTAAAATTCTCAAAATTCAAGAGTAAAACCACACCAGGATATATATATACATATATATTACATAAGCACTTACTATCCCCTATTGTGCAGGTGCAAATGGTATTGCAACAATATCTCTGAAGGAACAATTGCGGAGCTACCTGACAATCTCCTGATAGAGTGCTTGTTACATTTATGAAGGGAAGAAGAGTCGTGTTTTATATAATGATAATAAATAACAAACATGCACCGATGCTTGTAAACGTAATTATTAAATGATACAAATTTAGACTTGTTAAAAAAATCATTAAACATATTACGCAACAAAGGAATGAGTCTATATCAGTATCATCGCTTTGGTAGATAGACAGAGGAAGAAATCAAATTTTTTGATTGGCAAGAGGTGGACATAGTTACGTTTTGTAAAATAAATAAATAAATAAAAAAGGTCCAGTCAAACTAGGAGCAAATAACAGTGACTTCATACTGTGTACTATTCGTACGCCCTCGTTGTCCTGTCCTTTCTGTATAAAGTTTAAATAATATCGGATCACATAAACCCAGGGATTTTTTTCCTGCACAATCTGTATTTTAACATTTATTCTTGTACTCGTGAAAAAAAAATTATGTGTCCACATCAGCTGACATCCTGAACTGCATCATCTCAGTACACTGTGCATCTTTAGCATTAGCAACATGGGCAGCGTGATGGGTACCCTTACGAGTTATTATAAAAATCAACACAGAGACGGTAAATACGCTGAATACATGTAGTTATTATCTTAATTTATAATTTCTGATGAGAGACACAGCATTTGAATCTAAAAATCTGGGTTAAAGTGACATTTTGTACCTTTAGCAGGCAGCACCCCAACACACACGCAGTCGGGCCACTATGTTTGGAAAAACACTGCTAGCGACAGTAGCTGCGAACTACGAAGTAACGGAAAACGTCAAAATAAGATCACATATAACATCAAAACAACTACATTAATTACCTCTGACGTAGCAAGATGTCCTTCTCAGCACGTTTTCGGTTGTTTTATCCAATAAATCAGCTTTTACAGAAGCCTGCCCCCGTTTTCGCTCGTAGACCATTCCCTGTGACTCCCGAATAAGATAGGATTACTGGAATAGAGCGAATCAGGGGGTTGATTGGCGCTTGTTCTGACCAATGAGTTCCTCTGAATAGTTTTCCCACGGGAAGGAGGGCGCTGTCGTGTTGTGTTGAAGGCACGCAGGGAAAAAAAAATGAACGTGGGCGTCACGACACCCATCCTCTACAACTGTCTGCTGGAGACAATGATGTGGGATTTCATTCTGGAGTTTTGGAACTATAATGACTCTGCAGCGATAGAAAAATACAGTTTTAATCCCCATAAGAGTGATTCTCTCACACCTGTAAACGCTTCTTCTATTGTGAAGCCTTAATGCACCCGTCCACTTGTACAGAAGCCCATTTTCGCCAGTAATACAACGAACAGGAGAGTTTGAAAGAAAGAAAGAAAATTTAAAAGATGTGGTATGTCATTACTATGAGATACTATGTCAAAATGATTATATAAATTCTACATAATTTAGAGATGCTAAGCAATGATCATAATGACTTAGCATTATTATGACACCCCCCCCCCCCCCCCCCCCCCCCCCCCACACACACACACACACACACACACACACACTTTCCTTATTTTTCCTCATGGAAGTAATGGGCTTCCATATACTTGCCTGTACAAAACAACAACAAAAACAAAAAAACAAGCAAATTATTGAAACACTGATGCACAGTAAGAACCTGCAAAATCAATAGGCCACAGAGTAGTTATAAAACATTTTGAAAATGTTTTCTTGCTAACAGTGCAAGTGCATGTGTGCATTTTTGTTAAATCAATAATAGGAGTGATATTTGAAACGATGTATATGATACAGTGTTCTTTAGCAGTATATGAACGTGATCAGTTTTTATTTTGACATTTAGAGAAACCTTTTTGAAAAAGTTACATCCGCAAGTGCATCATAAAATCAAGCCAACAGCCTCAGGCTGTGTCTGTCTGTTTAATATTCCCTGCAATATTCCACCATGAACAAATCCATTACATTTTTTCCAGATGGGTATGCTAGGGAATGTTCATATCTTTGAAGCACTGTGTACCAAGTGTCAAAGGCTTGGTGCCAAAGAAAGTTTGTAAAGTGCAGCAGAAGATATACCAGATGGCAAAGGCTCTATAGATGCAGCATCATGAACTGAAGCTCACAGCTGACATTGTTTTTTCAGCTATCTTTTACAAATATATGCCATCATCCACTGCATCTTTGCAATCATGAAATACTGTGCTACATTCTAAACCCTAAATTGTATTCATTGAGGGAAATAATACTGTAACTCCATGATTAAGTAACCACCGTGTGAGACAATGCCACTGTGGCTGGTATAATGATAATCTTCAGCAAGCTATTCGATACCTACCAATTTGACTGCCTCTTCGAGGACTGTCATCATCCAATGCATCTACATTAAAATTGTGAAAAGTACACTAGCTTTTGAATTCTAAGCTGTCACATTGGATGAGATAAACCAAAACCATGCTTGTGATTTATCCTGGTCTAAAAAATAAGAATAGCTGTTGAATTTGAACTAGTCTTCCCTGCAGAGGCCCAACTGTGTTTTCACAGACACCCCACTGTAATGTTGCTCAAGGTTTGAATCTTGATAGGGTCCAATGTGTGTGGTAATGGCAAGTTCTGGATTCTCCCCACTGCAGTCTTGAACTTTTGGAAAGAAGATCAAACTGGACAGGGAAGCAAAGGCAGCCAGAAAAGTGATGTAGTGGTTTGGACAGCTGCCTAAATTTTTAAAGATTGCTGGTTTGAATTAGGTTCTGGTGGACAAGTCTAGGGCCTGTGTTGGTCCTTCTGATATGGAGGGGGATGGGGCAGGGGGGAGGCACAGTGTTGTGAGAAAAATGAGCAGAAGCAGTAAAAGTGAGGGGAAGTGATACTGTTCTTTCCATCCCAGAGAGAGACAGCTATCACAGTATGCATGAAATGCGCTATCATTAAACACTGCTCATTTTTTGTAGTAGTGTTCCTGTATTGTCTGGGTTCTTATTATTTATGGAGGTGTGCCCTTGATTTATGGGGCTGGAGTCACTAGACACTTAACACCATCAGGGTGCAGTTGCACTTGTGTTTTTCTGTACCCTGGTGTGTCGTGTCTCCAGCCTTGTGAGGTCGGGGCCTCCTCTGTATCAATGGATAGCGGTCTGTTGTGCCCTCTTCTGGGGTTTAAATTCTTTGTGTTATGTGTGAGTTAGTGTTTTGTTTGTGTTAAAGTTCTTGTGACTCTCTATTTCATTCTGCCATTTGTGTTTGTCTTTAATTCTTCTTTGATTTTATTTAACCTTTTTTTATCCTATGCTCTTGTGCTTGCTGTCGGTGTCCTTGCTGTCAAAGCACTTTGTAAAAAAATGTTTTTAAAAGTGCTATATAAGTAAAGTTTATTATTATTATTATTATTATTATTATTATTATTATTATTATTATTATTATTATTATTATTATAATCATTATTATTAAAAAAGGCTGTTTTATTTGTTATTCTTGTTCAAAACATCTTGATTTTTAAGATCTTTCTTGATTTTATTTCTGTCCTTCTTGTGCTTGAACAACCACATCTCCCCTCCATGAATCAGTCAAGCTTACCTTGTGATCCAAAAATGAATTTCTCTGAGTTAATTCACACAACCTGCTGTATTCTGCTCGTTCCTTTTTTCCATCTTTCCATAAGCTTGCTGGACACTCTTCATCGACAGGGGGCAGCAGAGCCCTGAATGGACTCACACTTGCTGTAGTGAGGAAGAGTTGAGGGCGGGGCTTTGACGGCACAACACCGCCACTTTTGAGAGAACGCACCTCTTGCTATCAATAACATGCTATTGAAGTTGTTTGACAGCAGCCAACAAAGTCAACAGCAACTCTGAAACGACAATAGAGCCGTCGGTTATATGTCAAAGGTAAAATGTGTTCGCTTTGTTCGGTCAGATATGGTTTTATTAGGCATGAATCTTCAGTTATAAACAACCGATAAGAGGCTTGTCTGCAGAACTACTTGACTCTCCTTAACTACCAACGGTTGCTAGGAGCTTAGCTTGCTAACGGATCAGCGGTTGACTGGAGAAGTGGTTCATTCACAACGTAGTTACATTTATTTTTGACTTTTCGGCAACACTCGTAATTATCTTACCGAGAGTGGGCCCGCATTGGAGAAATAAGGATGATAACTTGACAAGAGACAAATGAGATAAATGCCCATAACCATTCACCACTTTCATCTGTGTGCCAGAGCATCCCTCCACCATCCTCACCAGATTAGGGTGTCTATATGTGAAAGTGGATACATGTTAACAAGAATGGCCGGGAAACAACTGAATAAAATAGTTTTGGAATCAAATTTTACGTTTTGGCTTACAACGATATTAAATTACCTAAATGAAACTGTGCTTCAAACATGACGCTTCCTGCAAATAAGCAATGCCTTTTCTGTTCATCTGATGACTGTAGTAGGGTTGAATCCTTTTGACTGGAGACGCTTTTCTTCCTGTTTTTCCAGGGCAAGGATGGTTCAAGACAGTGCACAGATTCGGCGGCAGGGCGGCCAGGATTTTAAGACATACTATGACTTTGCCTGTGCCAGACAGGAATCAGTTCCTCTCCCGGCTGTTACGATAAACCTTGACAAAGGGATTCTGGACTTTAATGGAGACAGGGCTAAACTCACAGACTGGCCACCCATTCTCAACTCTATCTGCATCAACAAGCACCTGCACCATATTGCAATAAGTAGTACATATCAAGCTGGTTTTGGAGATGCAGGTAAGGAATATGGAGTAAAAGAAAATAAGGAATTAGCAGTTTTGAGAAAGTAACGATTTTGCATTTAATAATTCATTGCATCACAACCAATTTCAGAGAAAAGGTACTTAAAGTCCAACTTCAAGAGAAGGATTCCAGCAATACGCTCTAAGGACATGACATTTAAATTGTGCAAGGCCCTGAGAGAGTGTCTGACTGTGTCGGCCAACCTAAAGACTCTGCAGCTTAATGGACTTCCACTAAGGGAGAGGGACCTCATCACCTTAACAAAAGTAAAGAAAACTTTTAAGAGTTTATCTTGGAGGATGGGGGACAAATTAATTGGATGTGTCTGAAATGGAAACCTTGTTGAATATTGAGCCAAATCTGTTCTCTCCCAGGGTTTGGCTAAAAGTGTTTCCTTAGAAAACCTGTCTCTTGCGAACTGTCCAATCACAGATGAGGGCTTGGAGGGTATGTCATTTTAAAGCACTCTTTCTTCTTACAAAAAGCCATCACTAAGTTGTAGTATATGGATGTTTTTTTTCATTTGCTCTTTTGTACATTTCTTGTATCTTTCAGTCATTTGCCAAAGTGTGAAGTATTCTACAAGCATCAAGACAGTTGATTTTACAGGGTGCAATCTTACTTGGAGAGGGGCAGAACATATGGCCAATATCATCAAGGTATGTGTCCCTTATTTAAAGACAGAAGTAGAATAGTATTTTAGATATGTACAAATAAAAGATAACTGGTGTTTGAAAATGCTTTATGTCATGTGAAAATACGTTTCTCAGCATCAGGGAATGCAGAGGCATGGCACTGCATGGGCAGAGTCTCTGAGGTACCGACAGCCACAGTTGGAAGGAATGAGGGGTCTCCGTCGAGTCACTCTCAACTGTAACACTCTGATTGGGGACCGAGGTGCTGCTGCTCTTGCAAACGAACTGGCTGAGGACTTCTGGGTAAAAGGTAAGTTTGTTTGCAAGACATAGAGGAGTGTAGTAGAAACTTAAGCTCAGGTTTTCTTTGAATTTTGCTATTTGTTCAACAGCTGTGGACCTACAGAGGTGTGGTCTGTCTAATGAGGGAGCTCGTCGTTTGCTGGAAGCCTTGAAAACAAATACCGCTCTTTGTGTTCTGGATATTCGAAGTAACCCTTTAGTTGGTGAGTGCAACTCAACCAAAGTCACATCATCATTTAGATTTTTGTCACAATGCATTAATTATTGGGATGTTAGTTTCAAACAGCACCTTTAGTTGTGATTTTGATAAAGTTGCGGTCTGAGGCTAGAGAAGTGCCAGAATTTAGTGAGTTCCTGATGCATGTTTCTTCTCTTTTTTCTTTGTAGACAAGGTCCTAATTAAAACAGTGATAGAGAAAGTGCTGATGAATACTAAAGGACAGTCACCAGAGGTAAGTGTCTGGAACTCATGCTTTAAATCACAGTTTTGAAAAGAAAAACAATAAAATTTATTGACAAAATACAGGATTTGCAATCTTCAACTGTGTTCCTTATCCATGTAGTACTGTTGGATCAAGCCAGCAGCCACAGAGCCACAAAGGGCTTCAGCTCCACGAAGACATTCACTTCCTGTTACTGTCAGAGGAAAAAGTACAGTGAGGATAGGTATGTGTCAAGATCATGTATTTCTTTTTTTCTCCACTACTACATTGATCTTTGTCATCATTCTGTAGCACCACAACTTTTGCAGAGGTAACTGAGCATTCAGCTATAAATAAATGGAATGTTTTTGGTGCTTCATCAGGCTCAAAAAATTCCAGATGTGGTTGAATTTCACCTGATATTTAGGGAAAGCTGAGCTGTAGACCCTGAGCTTTTATCATTTGCGCAGCCTGTGGTGTCAGATCTCTTTGAACCTGCTTGAGGTCGTGGCTATAATCTCACACTCATATTGTCTCTTCCTGACTTCCCACCTTTTGGCTTTTAAGTCATCTTGAGAAATGGTAAGAGCTGAATTTATATTAATCCTTTTTGTCCTTTTAAAGTGCTGACTGGTGCAAAAGGAAACTTGCTGAGGACATCTCAGTGCTTTTGTATGGTTTTAATTTTTGTGTTGGAAAGTTTACTATAATGCTAAAATCTCTCCCTTAAAAGACTCATGGTTTAGCTCACAATTGATTTTCATCTGGACCCATACATTCTTATTTTAAGCCTTTTTCAATGCAAAACACGTCATGAAAACAGTATTCCACTGCCTTATTACCGGTGGTTCATACGTTAAATAAAAATGGTTCCTCTGTATGCATCTAGATGGTCTCTGTAAAAAGTGATAACACACAGAAATGGACTCATTCATTTGAAGACTTTTTCCCTCAGGACTATGTGCCTCAATGTAAAACAAACCAATTGCTGGTGCTTCCAAACAGCCTACCTTTTCCTTGAAGTTTAATTAGTGAATTAAGAGTTTTTACATGGTCCTCTTTCTGGTGCAGCACCTCGTAAAGGAGCCTCTGTAGGAGGACAGGCCTCAGGTGGTGTTCAGAAACGCTCCCGTCATGTGCCATGGCGTGCTGCTGCACGAGCTGGACGCCAGAGGTGAGGAGATCATTTTTAGGATAAAAGTATACAATTCTCACTCCTGAATTTAACTATGACTTAATGGGAGCTTAAAGAAATAATTGCATAATATGGTGTGCATTTGAAACATTTCTCGGGAACTTACATTATTTTGAATCCTTTTGTTGCAGAGGTATGCCTCCTGGAGTTAGTGTGGTGGATCAAAGCTTTCAGGTCAGCTTTTTTCCCATGTGTGTGTCAACTTTGTATTGTAATTATGGATGCGAACCTGTTCCAGAACAGTCACATTTTAAAACTTCACCATCTGTTGTAATCAGGGAGCAGCTACTGTGAAAGTAACCATGGAGTCAGATTCAGAGGAAGATGAAGAAGAGGAAGAAGTGGTGATTGAAGTGGAGCAGAAACCATCTCCTCTTCATCTTCAGGAAAGGATCACCGGACGGGAGATTATATGTATGCAGGTTGGTTTCATCTGCTTGGTTCTCTCCCCCTAAAACATACTATGTATACTATGGGGGGAAGAGTTTTGGAGTTAATTTATTTACTTCAAAGTCACCTGAACATGTTTTGTGTTTGTGCTGTTTTGCATGCCCTGCAGATGGAGCTAAAAGAGTGTCGTCTGAGGCTGGCAGAGGAGCGCAGGGCCAGGCTAAAAGCTGAGTCAAGGCTCATGGAGGTGAGGAGAATATCAAACTTACTTACACATTATTTATCTGTTTTTAATGCTTTTTCTGGTTTCTCTTCTTCCTTATTGTGACTGACAGTCAACCTGCTGCACTGAGAGGATGACAGGGAGAGAGAATACAATCTTTTATCCTTGACAAACAGGGTTACTGGGCTGTGTAATTATTTAATTCATGCTAAATGATTCAGATGTCATCTTGATCATCTTGTGGACACTGTGATGCTGATTTGTGACAATTGTGCTCTGTGGATTCACTTGCGCATGTTCAGCTCAGGCTGGCCGTTAATCCTTCCGCTGGTCTGGGAGTCTGTCTCAGACAGATGTTTAAGTTCAGCTATGTTTCCTCTAATCCTAATCCGATGGAGTTGTGCTGACTGGCTGCTTTTATTAAGCTGACAGCATGACAGCCTACTATTTCTCTGTGCCTCTATGTCAGTATGATGTTTCAGTGAAAGAAAAAAAATAGGTGCAGTGTCATGTGAAATTCATGAAAAAGTATTGATCTAAAATCCTTTCTTTCATCTGTATTTTAAGAAACAAAAACAAGTGTTGTTGTAGGACTTATACATGTTTCACAAAAAGACCTCTCAGAGCCGACTTCCCTCATTGTGAAAGTCTCGGGTCCGACAGACATCATACTTGCTTAAAGAACACTGAACTTAATTAGAGACTCACTTTGATATAGATTTAAATTCATTCCTCCTTTTATTTTGATATAGTTTGAGCTGGAGAATGCCCGTCTCCGTGATACCAACCTCTCCCTGTCAGAGGCCCTTGCAGCAGCCGGCTCTGCATCAGTAACAACTGCTCTCGGTGCTCTTGAAGACGAGGCAGTTCTCGAGAGCATTGAGAGGTCTTTCACAAAGTTCCATGCTTTCATGGATCTCCTGAAGGATGCTGGGTAAGTATTGTTCTGCATTTGTCTCAGTGCCGGGGTTGGCAGTGTAAATGAAGTGTTTACTGCGGTGTAAGACTTTCAGTTTCATTATGTGTGTGCAGTTTTTGGGTAACTTTAATGGCACTCTGAGTCAAAATGTTGTCATTCTTTCTAAATGCAACTACAAAAAGGACCATTAGTAAATCTCTGCCACCAAGTGTTTCTTTGATAACTTTATTTACCTTTTGTTTTCTTAAATGCTGCGGTGACTCCTGAATTTCCCCTCGGGGATAAATAAAGTATTTTCTATTCTATTCTATTCTATTTTGTGCATTACTCTAAAGACGACAGCTATTTATTATTCATTTATGAGATTTGAGAGATCCCGAATTTCTATCATGTGAAGAAACCAGTAAAGTCAATCATACATTACTACAGGATAATCATGTTTCAAAGCAGCAATATATGATTGAAAATGCTCATCTTTATGATTAAAATTCTCAAACTCTGATGTCTCAGAAAATAATAAACAATAGTTGCCGTTGTCCTTAAGAGAATGCACAAAAACAACTAACCAAACTAACCAAAAAAACATGTGACAAAAGAGATTTCCCAGACGGCTTGTCAGTGTGTGAAGATGGATGTGGTAACAGGGAGTTGTGTTCGATTTTGGTTTCATTCTGACGGACCCTTTAACAACAAAGGTGTATTTGTTTTGGTTCTGTTGGATTCCTGGTACTGAGCCCTGTTCAAAAGGCACTTTCTCTGACTCTTTCTCTGACTCTCAGTTTTTGGCTTCTGTCTTTGACTGTGTTACATTCAGACTCAAGGATGCATTCATGCTTTTGAAACCAGGGTTTAACAGGTGAATGTCTCAATTTTCTGGGTTTTCTGTTAATGTTCACTCAGCAGTTAGATCTTTATTGTTTTCCTTTATAGTTTAACTCTTTTTCACTCTGACTCACTCCTTCATCCAAGCTAACCACTGTTCTATTCTCTCACTCAGTGGAAAAATCAAAACAGTTTTCTACCAGTCTGTCTTCACCCAAAAGGACCTTTTTACCCTTGTAAACGTGTTATTTGAAAAGTTTCTAAAGGAGGGGGTCAGCACAACACAAAAGTCTGGTTTCCACTGATGCCTTGCTTTCCATGCCTTTAGCTCCAAGTTTGGGATTTTACTACATTTGGTCTGTAAAAATGCCAACCTGTGTGTAAGGTGTCACCCTCTGACGTTCACTTGTTTAATGTCGCAACTTATGTTGGTTGGATGAAATGTATGTCCCAGATTTAATTCTGATGGATTGAATTTTTATTTTGTTTGCAGCCTTGGTCAACTAGCTTCATTGGCTGGAATCGAAAAATCAGATTTTGCCCCCCCAGGAAGACCTCAGCTTTCCTCTACAATAGGACCTCATGTAGGCGGTGAAGAATCTCTGGTCAGAGGAGACTATCTGGATGTTCGGGCAAAACCTGACACTTCTTTTTTGGTAAGGGGAGAATGTTTTAATGTTATAGTATATCCACATTGTTTGGATTTGTGTAGCATGTGCGTCTAAAGCAGCTGTTTGGCATCTAAGCAGAAAAACTTTTGAATCACATCCAGTAGATATTATGTTCAACATGACCTTAGTAACAGCTCTAACCCAGGTTTAAGAATTTATAGGAATGTTCCAATGTGATTAATTACCTAGTCGAAATTTAAATTCTCCCAACTTACTTGTCTATCGAAAACACTTAGAAAACTGCTAGAATTAAAGAACATTAATTCAACTAGATACAGGATCACAGAGCCTGCAAGCTTACAATCCAACAACAGTTTGCTCACTGTGGCTTAAGTTAGCAAAGCTAGCACAGCCAGCCTTTGCTCCTCATTGCAAGTTATAGCTCACATGCCTGCACTTGTTACACATCTCTCCAGCTGAGTGTTCAAATGGTAGCTTAACTTGGTAGTTTGAACTTAAATGCACCCAAATACAACCATATCTATACTTCTACATATAAACATTGCCAAACCAAACCACCATGTGTCATATATACTTGTTTACATCCCAGTAGTGGAGCAGTATAGAATATTAACATCAATTAATAAAAATTAAAATATCAATATTTTATTTGACCAACTACTAATTCTAGTGCTGAGATGGGTAATAAGACAAGGCGCCATTATACTTTAAGAACCTACACTAAGCATCTGGTGTAGTTTTAAGTTTTTCTTGTTGCCACATCATTCTTATCAATCCTTAACTTTTTGTCTTCAGGAAGGCAGCATCCTGCCTGCTGGGCCAGCTGAGGTGGCTGACACCACCACTCCTAGATCTGAATCCTCTATCAAGGAATCTTTTCTTGAACACAGACTGCTAAATAAGACCTTCCAACGGGCTCATGGACCTTTAGGTGACACTGGTGATGGTGGTGAGGAGGATGCTGACAAATACTCAAAGCCTCACACGCAGAGTGACTCTGGCTCTGAACACAGTTTTCACAGCCAAAAATCTTTTGACAGAGTTTCTGTTGGAAAAACAAACCAACTTAAGAACAATAACAACTCTGACAAAAGCAACAGGTCCAGTGGATACAGCGTCCACAAGAGCTCTGCTAATCGTCATGCTTCTCATAGCAGTGGGTCTCATGGTGGATTGTCAGGAAAATCAAGCATCAGTGACATTATGAGCGACAAGGCAGAGTCTGTAGGATCAGTGAGGTCAAGGAGTGGTGGGCAGGGGAAGCGTGTGACAGTAGGACAGTCAGGGTCAGACAGGTCAGACAGGTCAGAGGGAAGGGCCTATCCGGGAAGGGAGACCCTGGAGCAGATCAAGACACTGGTCAGTCTCGGAGGGCTTTCAGATAATGATTCCTTCTGACCAGAGAAATGGGAAAATGTCATTCTCAGTGCCTCCTGCTTTAAGTGCTTTCTGCCTCTTTTTCAGGCTGTTTGTCACATTCAGTCAGCCTGTTAAAGATTTTATTTATGCATTTCAAAGCCTGGATTCAATTCATTTTGGAGTGAAGAGCATGATTGTTGCTTTTGACCAAAGCAGAGGCATATTACTAGTTTGATAGAAACAGAATTTAGTTGAGACACATGTTCAAAAATTCCTAAAAGGTTTTGTTTGTATATTAAACCCTTTTAAAAGACTACGAATAGCACTAGGAAGGCTTTGTGGTTTGCAACTACAATCTACCTTTACCAGTTCCTATTTTAGACCACAAATTAAGTTGATTTTTTTGTTTGTCACAACCTCTCATACCTCAGAGAGATAAGAACCTCAAAGCCAATCCACGAGGCTAAATTAAGATAAAAAACATTCTGTTTCATGTTCATGTGGACCTTATTTAAGAAATTGTTTTTCAATGAAACGTTGAAATCTGTGATCATATTTATTTGATGCTTTTAAAAGCTTCGATGAATCTAAATGATATTCGTTTTTAAATTGTTTGGACACTCTGCACTGTTCTCAAGTGAATGTTTTCCTAAATAAATATGTTGGTGTTTGAAACGTTAAAAGGCACTGACACTACTATCTTCACTAACAAATAATAGCAGCAATAATAAACTTTATTTATATACCACTATTCAAAGCAATGCTACAAAGTGCTTAACGTAATAACAACAAACAGTAAATGAAGTAAAAGAAGAATTCAAAGAGTGTTAAAAGAGAAATGTGAGAAGGAGTGGAAGAAAATACTACAATACATGAAAGACTAAAAACGACCACCAATTAAAGGAAGACATCCCAAGAATAAAAACAATCAAAGAGGAAAAGATTAATACTGAAAGAGAAAAGTAAAATGAAATAAAAGCAGCATTTCGAAAATTGAAACACCCCCAGTTATAATCTCTAATAAAAGCATATGGAGTAAAAAGTATTTTTGAAAGTTATTTTAATGAGAATAAAATCAGTGTGTTGAAACTGAAAATCTTTCTTACAAACATCCTCTGCTGTTACTTATATTTATACACCCTGTGATCCATGTGTTGTAAGGATTTACCCATCCCCACTGTTACTTCTGTTCCAGCCACCTCGTCATTGGTTAGATCCGTGCCAGAAAATATTTTGGATCTGTGTCTACCAGCTTTTCTAGACGCAGCAGCTCTTTGTGTAACATGAACGCTCCCTTCCAGAGGACAAAAATCTGTTTACGACATTTTGTTGTTTACGGTCTCTTTCGGTGCTGTATCCTGAGAAACACAAAAACATGTCCAAAGCATGACTTTGTGGGTTAGAGCAGGACATAGTGTTCTTTTGGCATATGAGTGTTTTCAATTACAGCTGGAGCAAAGAATACAGCTTGAAGCCACAAGTTCAACTCTGAAAAGATGTAAAGGAGTGCAAACAAAGGAAATCCGTTTTTTTTGTAGTATAAAAAAAAATTAAAAACGTTTGTTGCATCTCTTTTTTTTATTTGCATTGTGTAGTAATTTTTATCAATAGAAAATTAGAGTGTCGGATGACAAAAAAAGAATCATATCTAAAAATACTGCAGAAAAAGATTTTTAAATATGTTTTATGTGCACCCCATGAGACATCAGCATAGACTGAACTCCGACATCCAGCAACAAGCTGTAATAGCCCTCTCATATTTGAGGTATGAATTGAAACTCTTATAGCAATAGGACTACTGTAAGCAAGAAGTTGGAGCAGCTTTTTTTTTTTTTTAACTCAAACTGAGTATTACTGAGCAAGGCACAAGTGCACATCTACAGTCCTAAGGCTGTTTATCCATTTAAAGTGGGACTGTACACGATTTTCAACTTCATCTTCTTACAAGTGGTGTTGAAATTTATTTGAATTTAGAATAGAATTAAACTTTATTGTCATTGTAACAAGTACAACAAAATTAAAGTCACAGCAGAAACCAAAAAAAAAAAAAGTAAGAAAGTGTATAGAAAGTGCAAAAAGGTCCATAAGAAAATAGGTGATGACAGCTTTTCCATCTTTCTCCAGTTCAGCCAGCCTCCACCTCCACAGGGTCCAGGACTGAGCTTCTTCAGTCATGCTCCATTTCTTCAGTCATGCTCCATCTCTGTCTCCTGCATCCTGTCTGCTCACAGCAGGTGAAGCTCTTCCAACATGGCGTTGGTGTCTGATGTTAGCTTTGTTAGCCATGTCTGTGAATAGCATGATGCTACTCTGCCTTCTGGTATTCCCTCTGTTGCTGGGTTAGCACAGCTAGCTCGTCCATCTTATTGGAGATAGATCTTACGTTCCCAATAACGATGGATGGAGGGACAGGCCCATGTAGTCACTTCTTCGCTCACACCTGAAAACCAGCACATCGTCCAAACCTCCTTCTCCTCACCTTGTGGAAAGACATCAGGCCTTACACCAGTTAGCACTGACATGTTACAGGCTGCTAACAGCTGAGTTCAAATGTAAACAATACAGCCATGGTTACATGTAAGATCTCTAGACAAACACAGAAGAAAAAGTTGTAAAAAATCACTGAAGCCACAAAAAGTTTGGTGTCCATAACCAAGAAATGAGCCATACAAAGTAATGATCCACCCCAAATACAAAGATTACGAAAAAAAGAGACAAAAAAATTACAAAAACGAATAAAGGAGAGAGAGCTGCTGCAAGAGGCAGCCATAGCCAACAGGGCGGCGCCTAGCAAAGAGATCCACCATTGATAAAATTATTGCACACTCAAGGATATTGCCTCTGTGGTTTGAGCTGTAGCTTGTAATGGCTAAAACTGGCTCATGTTTTAAAAAAAAAAGAGTCATACTGATCCTTTACAAAACTCTATTTCAACCTCTGTCTTAAACACTTAATATTAGCTACTGTCTCTTCAAGGTACCTCACTCCACAAACCCCCATCTCTTTGTTTGGCCATCCTGCTGGAGGCTTGTCAAACGCAGAGCTATGGGTAGACCTTGGTGTGATAAATTGATAAATTGTTTATGGTCAGCAGAATAAAATCATTATCTAGCCTGTATTGATTACTCATACATGTAGTATAACAGTGCTCAAGTGTCTTCACAGTGTTCCTTTAAACTTGATACACTGCCATTCCAGTTTGATAAGACGGCTATCATACTCCTTTTATGGTTAATTCTTGTTTAAACATTTACTAACAAAACTCCCAACAGAAGCAAGGGAAGATCTCTCTAGTCAGTGAAATGAATATTAAGAATGACCAAACAAACCTGTCCGAAGAGATTTTGTTGGTTGATGGAAAGAGGCTAGAGGAAAATGCCTTCAAGAGCTCAAAGCCCGGGTGTGGTGTGCTTCATGTTGTCCCAGCCTGCAATTTGTGGGGCAGGTTGTTAAGTCAAACAACCAATTTCAAATTCTGGACCTCTGTGTGAAGGATGAATGAGAGTCACATGTTGTGGTCAATAAAGAAAGATCACTCCTGTTTGTGGTTTGGTTTTATGAGCAACTCTTTGACCGTGAGGTTGGATTGACTCATGATGTATCACTTGGGATGCACTGAAAACAGATGTTGTAAAACCATAACCAATGAAAACCAGCCTGTACAGGGAATTCACTACAAATGGATGGCACAGATAATTGCACATCATTTGACCTCATTATCGGTTCCCTCTCGAGGTCTAATTCACAAAAAAATTCACCCTGATTCAATCAAACACCCACACAGTTCTGCAGCATTTTGCTCAAGTTTTCTTTAGGAGTCCATTCATGACAGATGTGACACAAATTTCATGGTTGATGCCCTGCTAACTTCCTGGAGCTACCTTACAAAACCCGTATGTGGAGGGGTTGATACAAAATGTTTTGACCCCTCATAAAAGTAAAGTAAAAATAACACCAGACTTCAGATACTTTTTTATATGCTTTTTGAAATAGACAATGTCAGTTTTGCTCATTTGCACACCTTTTGAGGAGGCCAAAGACAAACAATCATTCAATCACTGACTATGTTAGGAGCACCATTAGATGTCTTATTAGTCAGTTCGGTACTCTAGAGCTAGATCAATTGCAAGTAATGGCCCAAGGTAAAAAAAAAAAAAAAAAAAAGGTTTTCAGTCAGACTGAAGAGCATATGATGGTGCTAAAACTTCTTCCTCTGACATACTCAATGGTTTCAGCTGTGTTTTGTTTGTACAGAATATGAAACCAATGAGGAAAGTCATCTTTTCAGAGATTAAATGTTTGAGAAACATTTCGTCTGTCTTTTGGTTTGTTAGCTGGTGCTCCAGCTATGTACCCTTCTTCTTCTTCTTGCAATATTAAATAAATAAATGTTAATTTGTGACTCTGCTCTTCAGCTCTAAAATAAATGAATACAAATAAAACAATGGATAATGATTAAAATGACCATTAATTCACGGATAAAATCCTTGGCTACAATATGCTGTTCAATTTTAAAGTCTTATATTTTAAAATGCTTTGATTCAACCCCCACCTTGGCTCATATCTTTTATGAGTTAACATTAATTTTGAGCCATTATTTTTAAAGCTTATTTGATTTTTAAGTATTGTGGTTTAAACAGGCCTCATTCAAAACTCAGCAACCCAGTTGCTAGATGAAACCAAGAGGAGAGAGCACAACAGTCACGTTTTAGCTGTTTAACTTTACTTTATTTGGCTTGAATTCAAGGTGGCCCTCCTTTGACAGATACAGCCTATTAAAAAGTTTACTATTAGTGTATCTGTGTTTTTTTTAACCCAAATTGAAATTTATGTAAACAGAAAGTTTAAAGGTCATAAGGTTGCTGAGTGAGCGCTTTGCCACTCTGTTATAAAACAAATGGGCAGAGTTGATAGCATGTTAAGCTTCTGTTCTATTTGCTCTATTAATGACTGCTTCGCTATCAATGTTCTGAGGCCACTTTGATAAGGTGATTATCAAAGCTCTTGCACTTCTTTCCCTGCCATAGAAAAGTCTACACTGCTGGCTGTTTGTTATCTTTTCAGAGAAAATTTCCGGGCTCTACTTTGCACTTTTAGTCTTGGTTCTCAAGATCAAAGTAGGGGTGAGCATACTGTGCAAAAAATACTCCAATGATTTATGATCTCCACCCCTAGGTGTAGCAGACTAACTGATATGAAAAAATAAAAAATAAAAAAACCCCAACAGATCTCATAGCTATGACAAACCACCTTTGTCCTTTACAAACACAATACAATTTTCATTCATCAAATAGTTATACATTCTCTTTTTGTCCAGAATCACTCAGTGAATGGATTCAAACTCTGAAAAGAAAAGAGGTTCATGTCAAATATAATGAGGGGTGGAAAATTTATCCCAGCAGGTAACAGATATTAAAATTCTGCACTTCATGCAAGATTTAAATGTAACCAATAATCCCTGCATTAAAAGAGGCACAGGCTTGCCCTCTGTCCACTGATCTGTCCTCTCCAAATAAAGGTGTAAAAGCCCCAAACTATAGCCTTGAAAAATGAATATAGAATAAAATTAGCAAAAATGTACTTTTTAAAACTTTCCAGACAAGTAAAGCATAATTAACCAAACGGAAACATCCTGTTCCATTCTTTTTTTTGCTGAGGATGTTTTTTGTCCTGTTTGAACTCTGGATTAGATATGGGGTTCAAAACATAAGTCACTATTTCATAAATTGTTATTTTAGATAGGAAAACACAACTTTGTAGTCTGGCAACAGTAGAGGAGGCTTCTTGAATACTCAGATACAGAAAAAGAAAGTAGCTAATATCAGACGTTTGAGACTGAGAGTGAGACATTGGCGTGAGAGAAGTATAAAACTTACCCTAAATGATTTTTAATGCTTCAATGAAGCTACCAGATAGACAATGCAGAGCATTAAAATTAGCATTAAATCTGTGCGTTAACAGCTATGCTTTGAAGGCTTTACAACTGAAAATTAGTTCAGGCTATTTAGGAGCAATCTAGTTGAGGGAGAATGATTGCACACACAAGTCTTAATCAGTTGACTCTGCTCAGCAGGAAGCTCAATGTCCTCTACGTCCAACCTGCCAATGAATCAAAAAAACAATGTTCTGACTGTGTTTTTAATGCTTTATTGAGAGGTTAATAACTTGATAGACTTCCTTGTGATCTCTGGTCTGACCTTATGAGAGGTAGTCATATCATAAAACAGCTGCCTCCATCATTAAAGCAGTAGTTTAATTATTACATAACACTGGCTGTAGGCCATCCTGTGGTTGACCTGGAACAGAGGAAACGTCATGAGAGCAAACTGTCCACAACCATATACAAAGTGCTTTCAACAAAGGCAAATAATGATAACAGATAAATGACGCAGGTTTTTGTTTGACCACTGAAGAACAGGATCAATCTCAGAAAAATAGGACATTAGTAGATTTTATTGAATAATACACAACACAGTGTTCAGTTTGGGAGCGTTGAAGCTTCTTTTTTGTTTAAAACATTGATCCCTAAAATCTAATGAGAAACAACTTTGACTGACTTTCCAAGTACATCTGTTTTCAACAAATCCAATTTCACTTACAACTTAGACTTCACCAACATTTTTTATTCTTGTGTCACATGAAATGAACAGCCTAAATGGGACAAAAGATAAAACTGTAAACTTCAACAGTTAATATCTATAAATACTGAACAAATAGCACAAGTGTTTACCTCATAACTGAATGGAAAAGTTTGCTGCTGGCTCCTGTAGCACTCATGTTGCGTGAGATCAGTGTATAAAAGTGTGTGTAGGAGTAAATGGGACATATAGAGGAAAAGCTCTTTAAGTCATTGGAAGTCTACAAAAAGTGCTACACAAGTGCACTCCACGCTATAGATTAATAAACATTGAAACAGGTACACCTACCAATTTTCTTGTCTCATCATTCAGTTTCTAAGTCATTTACTCTGACCTTGAAATTCTCAGAGAAAAAAGTGCCCCACTCTTTAGATAAAATACTCAGTATTGCACAAACACTGTGATAGTTGGCAAAGGTGTTTTCTTGCCAACTGAGATGCCAACAGAGCACGTACACCAGAGGGATATCTCGTCCTTTAATACTATTATCAGTGTACTAGTAGCATTATCTATTGATGGTCAAGGTTATAAAAGATCATTATTTCTGGCATATTTAAGTACAGAGGGAAAAAGTTGCTTGCAATGAGCTGACACTGAAGAAAGCTGAGTGAATGGCTGTTCTTCCATAATTATGGCACAGAACTTTGATGTGACTATGAATGAAGCATTAGGAGCTATTAGCTAACATTCATTCAGTTTCAATGAAGTGTAATGAGTAAATAAGATTTAAAAAGTAATAAGAAGTAGAGTTACCACCCAACTTTTCACAATCATTCCAAAAATGCACAACATAAAAGTGAAGACAGCACAACGTTAAGTTTTGTGAAAGGAAGATGGTGTTTAATGGTCTACAGTTATGGCCCGTTTTATTGTTTACTGCATCACAGAAAGCATGCATGTTGTTGACAGTGCTACGAGAAGTGCTCTGCTGAAAGAACTACACACTATGTAAATACAGCTACAATTAAAATATGCCAAAATCCTGAGAAAAGGTACCTACAAGTATGGTTTTAATATCATAAAAAACAGTCCCTCCATTCGACTCCTGTGGTTAAAACCCGCATATGAACACATTTAGGAGGAAAATGGCGGCTTTTAAATTTAAACACTCCCACCATGAACAGAAAAACCTGCAAATAAATTACAACCATCGCACTTTTAAAAACAACACAACTCTAAAGCTTTACATTTCTTTTTCCAAACGAAAATGGAACAAACGTCTCTTTAATTAGATTATACAAACATTGTCACATTCCTTCACAATTTTCAACAGATGTTAAGACAAATTTGAGTGGTATAAATCGACAGTAAGTACAACTTAAAAAGTGCTCCACTGATAACAAACTGTTGATTGCAGAACTGTTCTTTTTGTGAAATATACAATTTAAGAGAAACACTAAAAGAGCAGCATTCTCCTCTTTTTTGTATGATGAAGCTCTAGTCTTTGACTATAGGCCATAACTTTACAAAAGTGTGGTTACACAGGTCGTGGAGAGAGAGGAATGTTGTTATTGGGAAAGGGTCTCCTCAGGCCCAGCAAACAAAAGGCAGATTCAATCCATGTCCAAGCCTATTCATGCATTCGTCCTGTGCTCATCAGTATTTGCCAAGCTCACACTGGGCAGCGATAAAGCCATTCTAATTACTGGGTTGTCCTTTTGAACTGGCCCGTTCCTGATTTTTAAAATGGGTGCTTAGTCATAGTAGGTCCACATTTCGCTTCCCTCAGCAGTTTCCCTTGAATCAATTTCACAATATTGTCATTTAAATGCAACCGTCTTCATCACCTGGAGCCTCCTTTGGTGACCATTAGTTGTTCTCTTGTGAAATTGTACTTTCCTTGGAAAAGAGTAGAAAGAAGAAAAAGTTAGACTTTGGGTTTAGTTCATAATCACTAAAGTTATACAAATACACTCTAAAATAGCCCTGTCCACAAGTTAACACTGGTAATTTCGAGCTGTTTAAGACTTAAAAGGAGCAAACTTCATAAAACTCCCTATCAACCATTCACCCAAAGAAACTGCGTCAGACAAAGTAATTGTTAAAGATTAGGCTGTTGTCTGGGTTAGGTTCATTGTGGACTCACATTAATGTTCTCCTATTATCTTATCTCTGTTTGTGTTGCAATCTGACGCTCTAACCTGACAGTGTTATAGTCAAGGTATGCTTTTACAACACGTAGATATCAGATAAGACCGCAGGGAAAGCATACGGAGCTCTCATGCTTGCGGTGCTCTTGTTGTTTAACATATCAACCTATTATGTAATTCCTATCATGTCTGCTATCTGCTCTTACCGGTACAGCACATTATAGTCTCCTTTAAAGTACCTGAGAGGAGTTTTAGATATCTTTCTGACAAACTGAAACTATTTCGGATGCCTCTATGACAGACAAAGCTAACAAGAGCTTTGTGAATATAGCTCATTGTTTGTAAAAGTTATTTTTACAGTCTGTAACCACTGCCACCAAGTGCACAGATTCACAGACAATGTTATATTTGAAAGTTAGCGGACAGCAGGATATATTTGAGTCAGAAAACACTTCGTCTATATGTACAGGACAAAATTAGACAACAGATAAGAGGTGCAACTTTGTCTACAGGATGTGCCAAAAAAAACACAACGTAAACAACAAAAAAACTATAGGTGGACTGCTCTCACGTGTTTAATTCACAACACAAGTAGCATTTTTGTTCAACAAGCGGTCACATTTGTTATTAGTTTGAAATGGAAACTTTCTATTAAGTTCCTCCAGGGGTTCTGCTTTAACTGCTTGTGGTCTAAGGGTAATGAGGGAACCAAGGCTATAAAAACTTGCCGCTTCCTGGCCAAAAGAAGTCTGCACGTTCAGTTAACTGTTTGTAGTTATACTTCTGAGTGGGAACACTGACAAAACAACTATATTTAGAGAGCTTTGTGGTTATGTTTTCCTGATCTAATGTGTAGACTGGCTTGTTTTTGCTCTCCCAAAAGTTCACTTTAATGCAAACACATAGAGCAGACATTACGGGCACGAGGGCTAATTTTTAAGTTTTTCTTTCCCTGCTCTCTATTGATTTTCAGTGAATATGAATGTGCTGAAGCAGTAAAAATTCTCTTACAAATGGAGTCCTCTCTCCATATTTGCTCCAGAAGGTCATCTTGACGGTGTTCCTGTGGCCTGTTCTCTGGTCAAAGGTCTGGCAGCTTTGGAAAGGGGGGCTGTACAGGTGCAAACTGACTGCACACTCTGTGTGGCTGACATTTTCCACACGATGCAGGCCCAGGGAGTCTGAAATGTGCAAAAACATGCATTTAGAAAAAGTGAGCACTATTGGACTGCTGTGAAATGAGGCTCATGGGGAGTTACTGGCAGTGCTGTAACCCACAAGTCAGAGCAAACATCACATCAGGGCTCTGTTGGCTTTGGGGAAACACTAAGTCAGCAGAGATCTGGAAAGAGACCTAAAAACTATTCATTGGAAAGTTGCAACTGGCTGTTAACTCCTCTGAGACCAGACTGACATTACATAACTGCAGAGGTTGGAAACTGCACTGTAGAAAATAACAGGACAGCAGACTTTTGAATAAAGCCATAAACACATGGGGCCAGACCTGTAAAACATGTTACCTTTACCTTTATCTTATTGAGGAAACATGATGATTTTGGATGCTTTAGTCACGTTAATGTTAATGTTTTACCATATGAAAATTACTTTCACAACTTGCCCACGTACACAGCAGAAGACTCTTACAGAACTGAGTGATGTCATTACTGAGGACGCGTTGCTGCTCCACTGTAATAAAAAACGAAGCAAAAGAACCACCACAGAGCTGGGTTTCTCACCATTTATGTAAGCGACCTTGTTTTCTTGGAGGATTCTCTGTGACTTCTGCACCATGTCTCCGTGTGATTTACTGTCAGGCCAGGCAAACAGCGTCTCCTTCAGCTGACCCTGCAGCATCTTCATGAAACAATGCGAGTTTGTGTGGTCGTGGATGCTACTGCAAATTGTAAGGTAGATTCAAAATGTAATGTCAGAATATGTCCTCTTAATATACCAAGGAACAAAGATAACATAAAAAACTTGGCCTGTTATGGAAAAAAAATGAAACAGTTGCTCTTCTTTTTTGTGTTATGAAACCTCTGCATGTTCATGTAGGCTGAAAGATACAAGGTTAATGCATGATCTGATTTTTCTGAGCTTTAACAAATTGCTACTGCAGTTTCACTTACACTTTTAGTTAGGATCAAACTATTCCAACCATTAAAACTTTACTGGTTTAGGTGTTTACACAATCTTTTTCTGTAGAACATTGAACTCTCTTATCATTGCTACATCCACCTATTTCAACAATTGCCAAAGAACATCACTTGACGAATGTGCCAAAAGAATCTCTGGCTGGTATTAAGACAAGTTAATATTTAATCAAAGAAACTAATCACACTTTAACCAATCTGTTGGTAAATCTGTTCGTGTTTGTTTTATTTTTCATTATAGCTTCTGCTGAGGTTTGGTTTCTGAGACTTTACAAACTTAATATAGGAAAAAAAGTTTATAAATATTGTGGTTGTTACACTAAATCAAAGCAAGCCTCATAAATTGTTATTGTGTAATTGGGCATCATACCTGCCGTGTCCTTCTCCCCAGCACAGAATCATCAGATTGAACTTTCCGTTTCCTTCATCAACCAAGTTCCTCGTATACCTTCAGAAGAGGACAATTTGTTGATGAAACAGGGACACAGAGTGCAGAATGTTGATCAAACAGGGACACTTAGTGCAACATATGTGTCAGACTTAGAACTTTTAAATTCATCCTGAGGAGTGGGACTGCTTGAAGCATTTAAGGGTGAACCTAAATGACACAAGTAGTAAAAATGTTTTCTTTGATTTCAATGTCTGGCAATTATTATTCGACAGAATAAGTTATTGTCTTCCACCAACTGTCTGTGAAAAGGAAAAATCAAAACATTGAAAACTTTTCCTCACTTTAGGCTTTTGTTATGTTTTAGCCCTAGGCCATACTTGTTATTTACTACTCCTCCTTAAAAAGAAAAAAAAATCTAAAAAGGAAAATTAGATGATGATGCTTCGTTTTTAACAGATACTGTAAAATGTACGTTGAAAGCTACAAATTCAAATGTTTTTTTGTTTTTTTTGTTTTGCTTAAATGTCTTTAATTATCATTCCCCCATCAGTCTCAATGTTTTTGATACAGCTGCACATCCCTCCACGCGCGCCCATCCCTGCAGGAATCAGCGGGTGTGTGTCCGAGCTCGGTGTTGATTGGATGAATCTGTCACCCTCCCTCCACTGACCCCTGACTAATCAAAACACACGGGAGCCATTGAACATGTTTTGAATAGGGGGTCATATTTTGAAGTGAGATAAACATTGCGAAGTGTCTTGTTGATCTGAGGTTATGTGCTCGAGACAAAAGCGGCCTTTAAAAAGCTGAAATGAATGAAAAAAAAAAAAAAAATAGAGACAGTGTCGTTGAAGACATGCGAATGTGCCACTTTTTTTTTTATCAGTCTAATTACATGTTAAGAAAAAAAAGCCATTCTGTGACGCCACCGCAACAACTATATTTCCTCCCCAAAATTTTGGAACAAAGCTTATAAAGGCAGATTATTATTATTATTATTTTTTTTGAAAGATTTTTAGCCGACAAAAAAAAGCCTTTTTTTTTTCTTTTTAAAGAACCTATCCAGCATTCTTGAACACCTTTAAGCATCTTCTTTTGCACTAATAAAACACCTGCTGTTATATTCAAACACGTTTAATACAATTAAAACTATGTTTCGTAGACATATTTATGGGCTAGAAGAAAAAAAACACAATAGACAAAAGACACGGCTAAAGTAAAAAAGTTCAAAGTGCATTAGCATAATAAATAGGTAATACATGACTAGTATCTAGTCAGCTGGATTTCTTGGGCAATAATGTGTATTTTCTTACCTGTACTGGTCAAACTTTGCATATTTCATCCATTCCTGCGGCTTGCTCTCATATGCTTCCATTATATCTTGCACCTCCTCAACATTGATGCAGTCACTCTCAAAGATTTTGTGCAGAATTCTGATTAAGTCGTCCAGAGTTTCTGGCTTCACCACCTCGGTTTGCTCCATCTTTCTCTTGCTTTTTTCCCCTGATATTTTTCTCTTCACGTTTAAACAACAGGTTTCTCTGTCCAACTTTGTGCACACGGTTACTTTTTTATAGGCTAGCGCCGCAATTTGGGGGCGAGCTGGTGCTGGACTGTACCATTACTGGAGAAGGTGAACGCCCACAGCATGTAGTCTAATTTCAATTAACTTTTTCACAAGTTCATACCAGTAGTATAGAGATATGTTGCTTATATCACCTCATTAACTCTCTGACGAGAATATGACGGTGGTGTTTTTTTTCTTTTGCATTTTTCTTTCATAATTATGCATCCTTGTCACACATTAAGTACTTGGACTAATCCTCTTTGAGTCCAATTCCACCACGTTGTCACAAACACATCCTCCCCCTTTTCCTCTCTCTTTCTCTCTGAGGCATTTTGTCCAACAATAGCTGTGCAGAGTCTTTCTGTGAGCCCTCTTCTCACAAATTCAGCCATCAACAAACACTGTGGAAGGTGTGAAGTGGGGATGGAACAGGAAAATACAGGGGAAAAAAAACTAATTGCCATTAGAAGTTGTTTTGTGAAATGTTTAATACAGATTATTTTGGGGGTTTGTCAACAAAACATAAAAAAAAAACACATTATATATGTTCTGACAGAACAGTTTTATAAATACTCACATGCTCTTTATAAAAGGGGCAAAGATACTGAAAAACACTTGAAAGCTAACAAACTGTAACTATACTGCAGATTAGTTATGGGTTACTTGCTTTAGTAAAGCAGCAAGTTGTTTCTTTGTCAAACAACACTAAATAACTTAATGACAGATCATCATATAAACAATGTGGGTGTGATCAATGCTTTCATGGAAAAGTGCTTCAGTTACACAGCTAGATAAGAAACTGAAAACGATAAGATAGGAGTGAAATGATAAGTAACAATCTTTAAGGGAAATTTGTTTTGGACTCTGTCCTGAAGTCACTCAGGGAATCAAAACCGTACCCATTAGAAAAACACATAACATCATACAAAACAACAATTTACTCCTGTAATAATTTCCACATGTACATAAACACCTTCCGCACAGCAGCAAAACAGCCTATTGCACAGACTGTTAGAGCATCCTGTATTGCCTGGAATGATTAATGGATGTAGGCAGAAAAAAACCTGCATCACCTCCTTAATTGTACCTCTGCTGACAAAATATGAGGAAGGACATCGAAAAATGCTCCGTTGTTTCACCTGCTGTGCAAATGTGTGCAACATGTGCTTAAAAAAATCACCCCTATACAAGGATTTCAGACACTGATTCACAACAGAAACAAGCGGGGATGCACCAATGGTCATGATATCACATGAAGATTGTATTCATAAGTTCCTGACATTGTTGTTCAATGGTGTGGCTCTGATCACACTCATTTTGGGTAAATCATTCAAAGAAATACATAAAAAAATCACTTAAGTACACTCATTACATACACTCATTTCTCACACAGAAAAAGACAATTCTTGTCAATAAATGTTTTTAAATGAAGTTTAAGTTAGGTATGCATGCGCCTAAACAGGGTTGGGTAACAACTCAACTCCACTGCAACTTTGTGGAAGATTGACTGGAACAGCACATTTCACACCCTCTCAGATATACTATCCAGTAATATTCAGACAATTTAAATATGTTAAATATCACTGGATACAACAGGTTAGGTTAGCTTAACTCTGAACATGTCTCTAGCTCTCCAACATGTTCCCGTCTCTCTGCTGGAAGTTCTCTCTGGCTGAGAGAGAAGTTCAGAACTTCAGGTTTGGTGAGGGCAAAAGGTTGAGGGTGAGAGCATTGAAAAGTGGAAAATGTTTCTTACATCAGAGGTCTTGGTATGTTTTTGTCTGAGCTGCCACATCATCAACGCCAGATGAATTGTTGCTCCACCTTGTGGCTAAAGCTGTGGTTTGAACCAAAGAGTTACAGAAAATCTCTTTACAAAAACAGCAAAAAGAATGGTTCACAACTTTTTCCTATTTTGTTCTTATACATCTTAAAATATAAAGGTTCACATTTGAAGATGCATAGAAACAAAAGTAATTAAAGTTGCTACTCTTCCTTTAGGCAATTTTATGGAGATGTCAAGTGTTAGCAACAGCTATTTGTGTAATGTTATTATTTATGAAACTAGTTGTACTGTTAATGTTTCAAAACTAGTCGTCAAGAACTGGGAGTCTATTTCTTTATTCTGGCTGCAGACTTTCTCTTTCCCCTTAATCAAGTTTTGGTGAAGCAGTTACAGTGAAATTGAACATTAAAAGAATGTATGATTATGTGTGTTTTGATTTTATTATTATTATTATTATTATTATTATTATTATTATTATTATTATTATTATTATTATTATTATTGAAGTTCTTGGTTAAAAGATCCTGTAGAACAAGAGCAGGGTCAAGTGAATGAAAAGCATTAAATACTGAGAATGTTATCAAGAACAATCTAACATGTAACAAACAACACATTAAAGTGCTCTGTTTTCTTGAGATCTTGACTTGAAATCAGGTGATCACAACTTATAACTCTAGAGTTGCAGCAGCACAGAACAAATTCAGAAATAGACATTAAAATGAGAGAGCCAAAATCAAGTTCAACGGATTGAGGATGTTTCTTCAATACATAGGTTCTTTTATTAATTTTTAAAGCTCTTAACAGTCTTGCTCCTGCATATTTATCTGATTTGCTTTTACCATATGAACCATGTAGATCCCTCAGGTCCTTAGGCAGGGGTCTTTTAGCTGTTCCCAGAATAAAGACTAAAACATATGGGGAAGCTTCTTTTTGTTATTACGGCCCCGTCTGTGGAACAGTTTACCTGAGGACCTGAGAGCAGCACCTTCTGTTCATATTTTTAAAGGCAGACTCAAGACCTACCTCTTTAATCTCACTTTTAGCTGATTGTATTTATATTATTTTATGTTATAAGTAACTTATTTTAACCCTTTTATTTTGTTCTATTACTACATTTCAGTCAGATTTTTATTTTTTATTTTACGTATTACTTATGTACTCATTTATTTATCTTACCCTCTAGTATATTCGAGTATTTTCAAGTATCATATTACTTTTAGCGCCTGTGTTTCCTCATTTTTAATACAAGATGGCGTTTCCTCAGTCCTCTTATTCTGCTCTCTGTCAGAATTTCCTTTTCATGTTTTCATGTGTTTAAGTAAATGAGTGAGTATGTTGAATATGGTTTGGGGGTGGGGGGTTGTGGGGGTCTTGTGTTTTCATTTTATGTAATTATGCAATTTCTGCTTTTTATTCCACTTATAATTTTATTTTCTATTTCTCATGTGAAGCACTTTGTATTGCATATATATATATATATATATATATATATATATATATATATATATATATATATATATATATATATATATATATATATATATATGTATATATATATATATATATATATATATATATATATATATATATATATATATATATATATAAGAAAAAAAGATATAAATAGAAAAAACAAAAATATATAAATAAAAAATGATGTATTTAGTAGTTTCAGAAAGAATATATAAGCATGCCCTCACAGGATATGAATTTTTAAAATTTAGCTAATGAGTTTGATATTATAAAAGATAATTATTTTCCCCTTACTTTGAAATGTAGCTCGAAATAGGAAGTGAAACCGCATGGCTATTTTTTTCCAAGTGAAATCATCCTTAAAAGAAAAAAAAATGTGCCTCAGCTTCTAATTATCAGAGAGAGTCTTTGGTATTATGAATATAATTTTGGGTCTGATGAAACTGCACATATATTTAGGTTGTCACCTTCAAAAACAGTCAAAGAAGTGGATGGTTGAGTTTTGAGCCCTCGCGGCTGCTGTAGCGACAGGAGGAGCAGGGGGAGGAGGAGGAGAGCATGACTGGTCCCTTTGACGTGGAAATATTTCCGTAAAGAGACGATGGAGGAGTAGCAGCGTGTAGCTCCAAGCTATACCGCAACAACCTTATAACGAGACGCGGGATTTAACCCAGGTCCCGACTGGGTCTGGGTCCACGGGAGTTACTGGACTACAGTCTGTGACGGACTGAACCCATTGTTTCCCACCCCGCCTCCCTCCGTTCAGCTACAATCATGATTAAAGCCATTTTAATATTCAACAACCATGGGAAACCGAGGCTGTCTAAATTCTACGAACATTATGTGAGTAACGAGAATTTGAGTGCTATTATCTACACATTTCAACTTCAGCTAATGTTTCTGTAGAAGTGAAAGGCCAAAATTTAAAGGTACATGAGATTTTTTTAATAGCTAAACCTTAAAGAGATACTTTCTTTTATGTTTTCTCTTGCAGGTAATAAAATGTAGCTCTTCTCTAGATTGCATGAACGAAATGTTGTTGCAAACTGTTTGAATGGGAGGGCGTGTGTGTACTTTACAGTGCTGTGCTGTTGTTTCTCGCTGTTCGTTGTGTGTACGATGTCAGCCTGCTGCCCTTTTTTTTAAAAAATATGAATAATTAAACGTGTGCAAGCCGAAGCCAGGCTATCATGTTTACAGCAGAGCCTGTATGGGCACGGTTTGAACCCGGTTTTCTTCAGCTGCCAGGTCAAATCCAGCTGTGCTAATGAATGTAATGCAAGTGAGTTCACTCTGTTTGTGTCACATGACTTTAATGACGCCCTTGTGAGAAGCTCGTGCTCACTCCGACCATTCACTGCTTCGATTGGCGTTATTGTCACTAACTTCTGATATCGTTCACTTCCCTTTTCTGGTGGAAAACCCCCCCCCCCCAAAAAAAAGACTCCGTCCAGGTAGAGGTTATGTAACATCTGCTGTGCAAGCTGTGTTCGCTTGTTCTCATAATTGGATTTATATCTCAAGGTTGGCTGCATGCCCCTTCTTTAATAATACAATAGCAAGGTGTCCTAACCAAGAAGCAACCAAATTAATTAACTGAAGGGGTGAAACTAGTTCATCAACTGAAAAGTGTATTCAGAGAACATGGGTAGGCACTGAATAAACTCACAGTTAATCGTTAATCTCAAATGATTGTGAAACTATAACATAAGAATATATATGTTGTCACAGTCAGAGTCGTCATGAATGAAAGCTGTGAGAAAACCTCAGTGAGGTTGGAGGACTGGTGTGCCACTGATGTGCTCCCTGTTCTGTGTTGTACAGCAGGGATTAGTCATTGGTAACAATTAGCCTGATTCTGAGCCGATCAATTCAATACCATGTTTGCATACATGTGCGAAGTCATGCACTGTTAAGCTCTTGTGTTACAAGGAAGCAGCCACAGTTGTTGCATTAAAGAAAGAGCTCATGTGTCAGCTGTGCTTCATACACAGAGAAAAAGATCCCAATCTCTTTCATACTGTCAGACATACAACTTAAATATCTGCCTTTTTTTAGGATGAGAGGATGAAACCAGTTTATTTGACAGAAAACATGCTCAAAAATACTGAGTATGAAATTCACTAAAAGAAAATTGGCAGTATATCAGTGTGTTTTTCTTGAGATTTGTTTTTCATTCAGTTTTGATAAAATCTTCATGGTTAGGGTCAACCTGAAAGAGCTGTTGAGGAAAAGCTTTTTCTGACAATTCAAGTATGAGGAAATAGCCAGTGTGTTTACTGTACAGATCAGCATGTTGCATTATTAGCCATTTCTCTGTCAAATAAAGAGCATGATGCCATCCTTCAGGCTTGCAAAGATTTGTCTTCAAAGTGTTTGCCAGCCAACTGATAGTACATGCATTAATCCTCCCTTTCTTGTCGTAAATGCGAGGCAGAATTCCCTGGAACCAAAGGGGATGTCTTTAGGTTGAGCACACAACTCATTTTCATTTTCAAAGTAAGAAGAAAAGCTTGACCCATAAGAAGCCAGAGCAAGGAAAACTGAAGTATAAACTGACAGTTGACCAGTTGATACTTCAGATCTGCAAATAAGACAGTGTTCAGGTTAAACAGCAGACAGAAAAAACATAACATTCAGCTTTGGGAAACAGTGATTTTTTAATACTGTTCATTTCAGGTTATATGGCATGCTCCAGCATCTGTGTATCAAGATGGCCATGCATGTATTTGTATTCCAGAAGGATAAACGGAAAATGATTGGATTATAAGAAGGCCTTGTGGATTGTTGACTAACCATCTGTTGTATTAAAAGCTGAGGTGTCTGCTTACTGGCTGGCAGGATATAATGTTTCACACATGCTGCTGGCTGTGAAGTTAGCTTTAGTGTTCACTTCATCGAAGTGAGGTGATTGTTGGTCCTAGTTTGGTGTTTTTAAGATGAAGGATTATGTTTGAGGTGATACAGAGAATACATTTTGCAGATCTTGTGATTTATTTTTGGAGGGGGAGGCAGAGCTGAGGCACTGTAGTATTAGTTACAGCTGGACGAGACGAGTGGCTCAGAGTGAGAGTCAGAGCAGCTGTGGGTATGAGCATGTATGGGAAAGGCGAGTGAAACATGAATATGTGCAAACACAAATTCACACAGAGTAAATACATCAAGGAAACTAGGGTAAGAAGCTCTTTGAACCGATTTGGAGACTTTACAGGTTCAGAAGGCCAGTATGGGCCAAGAGGAGGGTGGACTAAAAACCCTCAACACCAGAGACGTTTCACTAATGAGCTTAAAGGATGCTGCAATAAGTGAAAGTCTTTGCTCTTATTTAACCTCTGTATCATTAAACTGTGAGTAACCCTGCATGTCCCATGCCAAAAGTCACATGACTGAGTTAACCTTCTAGACAGCTGCATACCGCACAGCCTCTTCTGTCCTTGTGCTTGCTGACTTGTTATCACCCTGAGAGGACATTAGAACCCTGGGGTGAGGCTGACCCAGTGTCCCAGCTGCATTCAAAAAGACTTTTACCGTGGTTGTCTTTTGACTGAGGATTTAAATTTGAAAAGACCTCAAGTTGTTGTAAAGGTTTTCTCTGTGATTTCAATGCATTTTTCATTTATGCATGAGAATGATTGCATTTCAAGCCAACATGATGCAGAAAATGACTAATCACATCCCATTAGTTTAGCAGACATTGAAGTCCACTCAAAGTCTTTCAGGATGGACAAGCTTCAAAGCAGGCCTCGGGATATTTCAGGTCTTATACAGAATCTCATCCATCAGCAGACAATAAGATAAGCCTGCCTCACTTTAGCTCACACAATGAAATCACTGCCTCTGCTGCCTGTGGGCCCTAGTGTATGTTTCACCATGACAAAGTGGATGGTTAGTGTTTACATTATGTTTTTTCATGCAGAACCAAAAGGGAACCCCTTTATTTACCTGCCAACAGAGTCCTCCTGCTAGAAGTGATGGAACGGCTCACTGAAAGCTATTAAGTGCACAAACATACCATTATTTACCCCCATGTCTTTGTTTAACCAGCTCTGTTTTCCTATCACGCCCTGCAGAGTGAAGACACAGAACAACAGATCATCAGGGAAACCTTCCACTTGGTCTCGAAAAGAGATGAGAACGTGTGTAATTTCCTCGAAGGTGGAATGTAAGTCGACTTATTATCTTAACACTTCTTAAGTTTTATCCGTTGAATTCAGCATGCACTACTCCAGTAGGTAACAGATTGTAATGTAAACTCAGAGGGATTTTATGAATGACAATCAATAGTAACTCTTCATTTATCATTCATGAATGAGGAACAATCTGAGGTGTTGTTTTACTTCGCTGCACACACTTGCTCTTGCTGCAGTCAGTCAACATGAATAATGTGACACTAAAGCCACATGGGTGTAACATATTGTATTACTTACCCTTTATTGAGAATTTAGGCAGTCAATGACTTGTAGCACAATAACCACATGTTTAAATACAACTAAAAATTGCGTAATTTTCGCACCTTTCTCCAATTGATTACTCAAAATTAGGAGAGCCACTGAATTTGTATTGGTTGAAGCCTTTTTAATGCAAGGTCTTTACAACACAGTGATTAACCTTATTTATTTACTATGAAAACATTTATCAATCTTGAAAATAAGTTTATGTTCCAAGTCATGATAGAGAATGATGGAGGTCAAGGGCTTCATCGGTTTTGTTTGTAATGTATCCCATCAGATCAGCTGTGGATGTAATGCTTCCTTGTCTCTTGTGTTTCAGGCTGATTGGAGGATCAGACTACAAGCTGATCTACAGACACTATGCCACACTTTACTTTGTGTTCTGTGTGGACTCCTCAGAGAGTGAACTAGGAATCTTAGACTTAATCCAGGTAAAAGTCACAGCTAATTTTATTTTCTGCTACAATTAATGTCTGTGTTGTTTTTTAACAGTATATTCTTTCCATTTTAAGGTATTTGTGGAGACGCTGGACAAATGCTTTGAGAATGTCTGTGAACTCGACTTAATTTTCCATGTAGACAAGGTAAGAAATATTTCTGGTTTATGAATCAATGTCTCTGTTCAGATGTTTGAACTCCACGCTGGCTTTTGTGTGAAAAGAAATCAGTTGTAACAGTCTGAGTCATTTTGCCTCATGTCATGTTTGATGCGTATCACATGACCACAGAGTGACTTCCTGTGAAATTAATGGTTTCAACTTCCCACAACTTGTAGTTGAGCAATTGCTCAGTCATTATTGCTTTGTTACGTATAAGCCCAGGAACTGAACATTTGAAAAATGTTTGAAATATCACCTTCATCAGCAGCTTCATGTCCTTAATTCTGCTTAAATGTATGGACTTGTAGACTTGTATTGTTTTTTTTTTATCTTCACTGATATCTATATATTTCTTTAAAAAAATTTAACATACTGCAGGTCTGCAAATAAAAAATGTCATTTGTGAGAATTGTGGAGAATGTTGAATATAAAATTTCATTTAACCGCTGATTAAAATACCATTGTTTTTTGTTTTGTTGCACTGTTGCTCTTCATTCCCTGTCCTTTTAGATTTATACTTTCTGACTTATTGCCAGTTGTCACACCTCTTGAAATGTCACTGGAACTGGTTTACTAACTGCCACTTGTTGATCTTTCTTAGAGATGGTGTACTTTTCCCACGCTGCCAACATTTTCCTCCACATTTGAACATACAAACCAATCATTTCATCAAATAAAATACCTCTCCAGATTAGCTTGCCAGAATGAAAAAGTTTCGACACAGCATATACAAGTCGTCTCCTTACTTTGCTGTACGATACTACTGCAAATACATCAATGACTGCTGCGGTCCTACTGGGCTTCAGGTCTGAGCCACCTTGGTCTAAAAGCACAATGTAACACAGCAAAACATATTTGATATCTTGTTTTCTCAGGTGCACAACATTCTTGCAGAGATGGTGATGGGCGGGATGGTCCTGGAGACCAACATGAATGAAATCATCACACAGGTTGACGCCCAGAACAAGATGGAGAAGTCTGAGGTAAGCCTGACCCAGCCCGTACGTTTTCTGTATGAATGTATGACTTGATTTTACCTCCATTCTCTCTGAGGTACTGTGTACAGTATGCAGGCATGTGTGTATGCTGCACCCTGCATGCTTCTCTCCGATAACCTCGTGGATGCTCCCTACCTACTCTTGAGTGTTTGTGCTCTTTTTTCGGCCTCTCCTCTCACTGCTGTGCTGCTCTCCACACAGGTTGAGACTGACATATCCTCTCCTGTGTTCCTCAGGATAAAATACAGAATCACAGTCATCACTTAATGCAGAATTAGCTGTAACATTGTCTAGTGCATCACTGGCCATTAAATCCTTTAATCACCTTCTGATTGCAGAATTTGAGGATTTATGATAACATGTTGATTACACTGATTAAAATATGTGTTTCTGAAATCTGTTAATGTTGGCGCTGACACTTTTTTGAGTATGTTTTGTAACAGCTTTGAGCTCAGATATTTGCTTTACTCAAGGACATTGCTTTGCTTCTCATACAGCTTGTGCTAGCAGATAAACATTCATCTTCTTAATCAGAAAGCTTTAATCACACAGACCAGCCAGCCAAACACAATTCAGAATCAAACTTGTTTTTTAAAATGTGGATTTTTATCCTCAGATATTCACAAATCTTGATTACACTTTTGACTTGGCTTTGGGTTAACTTGCAAATTACTACAGTAAGTTTTTGTAGGTGTGAAAGACTAACTTAATCAGATTTCCATCTGGCTGACGTCTTTTGTTTGCTTAACTTTTGAATTTTTAAACCTAAAGATATAACTAAGAACACTTTTTCTAATGATCTGATCTGCATTTTGTGCTTTTAACAAGACAGAATTCTTCTTTTCGGATTGATGTCCTGTAAGCAGAGTCTTTAACTGTTCTATAATCATCAGAGCTGCTCTGTCTTTCCCTCTTGGACCTACCCTAGACCGCAGTGTGTGTGTGTTTCACTCGGATGTTAATTCACTATGACATTGTCCATTTATATGGCCGTCTCTGGGGAACAAGCAATGACCTGTTCTCCTTCCAACCGGGCTGATTAATGGCGTTACTCCTTTCTCATCAAACCTCCAGATTTATATCTTTATTTTGTGCAATAAAGGTAATTGTGGGAGAAGCTGTAGGTCATTTTTGCTAAAAGATGTGGTCTATGATAGGTCCTATCACTTTTTTTCTGTGGAGATAAACTGTAATTACTTTAATCTGCTTTAACATTCCTCATTCCTCTTTTTCCTGACTCTGTCTAGTTCTTTCCATTCTTCTCTCTCTCTCTCTCTTTACAGACGTTTATCTTTCAGTCTACCAGGCAGGACAGGTAGACACAGGTACTGCTAAATTTACAACAAAGTACTCTAACCTAAATTGAAGTTTACCTCCCCCACAAGTCTCTCCATACGGCCCTTCATGTAATAATAAACTGACGTCACTAACATACAGTAGGGATCTTTTTCGGCAGACCCAAAAATGATTCCATTTCTCTTTCAAACCCACGTCCGTTCTCGTCACTTCGTTGAACATACAGGTGGTGGAGTTTCAGGTGTCCTCAAGAAACAATATGACAGCCTCAGCTTGTGAGCCTCCATGGAGCCAGACTAGTGGTTGACCCTTTTTCAGTCTTTGTGCTAGCCCAAGCGCAACTGCTAATTTTAGCTACATATCAGTCTGTAAAATCTTGAAATAAGAAGTTTTTTTTTCAAGACTTACCAGGTGTTTGTGGCTTATATTAAGTCTAATAAGAAATGTCACTATAAATAAAACACAAACTCCTGCACAGATCAGGGTTTGTGCAGCCAATTTTTCCTTTTCACTGATCCCTCAAAGACAACAAACAGGGTACCACTCCAGCCTTTAATAAGCTCTCTGACTCACACAGGCACAAGCTTTAAACCACTGTTGTGTGTTACGCAGCTGGTGTTACTATTTCTGTACATATATTAGTCATCTAGCATTTGATAAAAAACCACTATAATAAAGCAGCACTGTGGGCCTCTTGGCTCCCCACTTTAAAGGTAGAAAAAAACCTAGAGTCACACTCCTGAAGAGTGACCTGTGTGCTAGATCAGCATTCCCCTCAGTTTACGGTCTCAGTCATCTGTCCATCCGACACAAGTCTCCTTGATTCCTGGCAGAGGGAGGAATGCCTGTAGGACAAACGGCCCATTGATATAACCTTGTGAAAGTGGATGAATCTACATTCCTCACATACTTTGTGGGTGTCATCTCACTAAGGGATTAACCCATGAACACTGGGGGTGGGAGAAAAAAGTCAAAGTGCGATATATTGGGACTTTTTTGTTTGACAATATCAAAATCAATATTTTTTGTCAAAAAATCTTTTTTTCCCCAAATTCTTCATTTCGGTCTTTGTTTATTAACTGGACTGGAAAAAAAGTTACCACTTTTCTCCAGCAGAGGGTGAAATGTTTCTCTCTGACTCATGTGGTGTGCATTTTATGGGGAAATATGGCTCCTGATATGGTCTGTAGGCATTAACGTCATCATTTAACTTTTTCCGATGGTCTGGTGTTAAAAAAGCAAAAATAGTAAATATCCAAGAATCACAATTTAAATCCAATTTGCCCCCCAAAAATCATAAAAGAATGGAATAGCAAGACTAGCACATCGTCCCAGCCCTAATGAACACACTCTGTGTTTTAAGCCTTTTGGTCATTTTTGGGTCTTTCTGCTTAAGATTCAATTGGTGGGATCTCTAACCGCAGTGATTCTCAAATGTTTGCCCACACGAGACTAAAACACATGTCATTGTTCCTTAACTACATTAATGTTTGAAAAATGAAATTATTCCTTTACAACTTTACATTGAGATTCATTGTGTTAGAGTGAAGTGCCTCCCATGACCCTGAGATTAGACCTTTCACTATAGTTAAGTACTATTTGGCTTCAACCCCCCCTCATATCATCTATAGATTTCCCTGTAGCTGATTAAACGACACAGTATTCCTCTTCATCTACTCACAAACATTCATTAATGCAGAATAGCTACAGTCTTTCCAGAAGTAACCCAACCCACTAGAGATACTGTATCACCTGTAGTATCCTGCTAACACTAGGCTGACAAATCTTTAAAATTTGATGCACACAATCTGTCTATCCAAACATCATTTCCGTCTTCACATCCAAACCCATTTTCTTGCTTTATCCAATTCTCTTCTCACACTTTTACCCAAATCGGTTCTCAAGAGTCCGGTGGGTTCACTTTCCAAGCAATGCTGCCTTTTGTCCATTTGATGAATGTCCAGTACTGCTCAGTACGTCAGAAGAAGTGAATGATCTAGTTCAGTATGTCCTCACACAATTGATTCATAATTGGCTCTGGTTGTGTTGTAAATCATTCTGAAACCAAATAATGCATGTGCATATGAAGCTATGAAGGCATCTGAATGTACATGTGCACATATTGTCTGTCCTAGTAGCTGTCAGTGCTTTTGCATTTTGTCAGCAGTTTTCTGTCTAGTACTGTGTTTAGCACTATGTGTGTGTGCGTGTATGTGTGTGTGGGTCCAGTCCTCAGTGTTACATGTCGTGTCATGTATAGCATGTTTTCCTCATTTACTAATTTGTATCTTATCAACCTTCCATGTGTGTTTTGTGTGTGTGTAGGCGGGTATTGCAGGAGCGCCTGCTCGTGCCGTATCAGCTGTAAAGAACATGAACCTCCCGGAAATGCCCAGAAACATCAACATTGGTGACATCAGCATAAAAGTGCCAAATTTACCCTCCTTCAAATAGTGGCAGCGAGAGATCCTGATCCTGCAGATGTCAGCCAATGTTTACCATGATGCAATCTGTTTACCAAAACCTCAAATGATTTACTCTTTTCAAAATAAGACCTCCTGAAGGTACTGTGTGTTTTGACACTCCTTGTTCTGGCGTTTTCTCTTTGTTTTTCCTGTTAAAAAAAGAATGTTTTATTTGTTTGTTTTTTCTGTTTGAAGGAAAAATAAAGTATTTATTTACCACTGGTACATTCCCTCTGCCTCACAGGAGGTTGGCCCTTAATGTTTAGCTGCTACACAGCAGATCTGAGACAGTTTGAAACTGAAATATTTCACTGAAAGTGTTTACAGAGGAAGAAAAGGCAGGGAATGAAGTTCTTGGATAGACGTGGCTTTTTGGTTATTCAAGTCTTAAACGGATCAGTGGAGTAGAGCATGAAAACATTTCAAGTACCAAAATGGAACAGGTCTGCCTTAGTATTGACAGTCATACATTAAAGCTTGTTTGTAAAATCAGTGCAAACAATAAAGATTATTATATTGCAGATATGCTCTGTGACAGAAATATGGATATATATCTGAAACAGTTTTTTTCTTGTTTGTATGCAAAATATTTTTAAATGATTTATCATGTCTTATTAAATGATTATCTTAATTTTAATCTGTGCATGACGTTTTTTCTCTTATTTTTCAACATAATAAACTATCGAAACTCAGCAGCTGTGTTTGTGTTTCTTCTGAGTTCCTTCTATATGGTGTGCTTGTTTTGCATCTAACATGATGTGCCCACCATTGCAAGTCATTGCTTTGGATGAAGATTGAAAGGGGGAGCTTTTGGAAGAGTTAGGTGAGAGGCAACTGATGATTGTGTTATTACTTAATCATTTGATAGTGCTTTTAAGATATGTAAGAACATTCTGGGTTGAGGAAACTCTTACCTGGTTCAACAGTTTTTAAACAGTGAATTCCTGCAAATTTAACTACCAAAGGGAACAATAAATTATATTCTATATGGGAACTATTTTTCTGCCCAGTAAGTACTTTTATATTTGATACTTAAAGTGAAGTGCACTTATTATTCTTTAAGCTTTAGACATTTTTTATGACAGGGCTCTAACAGGTAAGGAGGTTTCCTTCTTTCTCTCTCTCTGTCTTTTTTTTTTTTTTTACACAATGTCTTGCAAATATTTCTTAAGAAAAAAACCTTAAAACTTTTTCCACAGATGCATCCCATGACTGGGACATGTTTATTACAGTGAGAAAGCAATTAGCTATTAATTAACTATTAATTTCTTATTTATTTATTTAGTTATTCATTTATTTAATTATTCATTTTTACGTAACTGCTGAAAGCAAAACTAAAGTAAACACAAACGAAATGAAAGAAAACATCAAGATCTGGCAATGCATTCTGTCAATGAAAACTTGAGGATTCAAGTAAAAAAAAAAAAAAAGAAATTATATTTTTGTTATAAAACAAAATGAATTGATGAACTCATCCAAGTACAGAGTCTAGCGGGTACGTTTTTTTTTTTTTTTTAATGTTTTGAATTAAAAAACGATGACAGAAATGATACATCCTCTTTTTACTCAGCACTGCTCTCCCATGGCAGCTCAAGCTTTCACCGTGCGCATCTTTTACGCAGCCATTGTTTAACCGTTTGCATTGTGAGAGCTGCTGCCATTTAAATTTATTGTTCACTATTGTCGAGTAGTTCTGTAATTCATAGAGGCACACTTTCAAACGTTATTAAATTTTTTCACTGTTTGATTTTTCTCTACTACGCTCTTATGCGCATTCTCGCGCAGCTCTGACGGTCACATGATGGGTCTCGTGACACCAGGAAGTAGAAAATGAAAACAGTGAAGATGCTGCAGATGCTTTGAGACGTCCAAACCTCCATCTATCACTTAAAGAAAGCAACAGGCAAAGATGACTTCTATCATTAAAGAAACACAAAGGTGGGCACGTTTATGTCAGATTCTCATAGACAGTAATAATGCGAGTTTCAAACCCGAAGCTACTCTCAACATAATGGGAAGGCGAATGTGCATTAATGATCATGAGCAAACACGTTACACTAGGTGAAGTTAATGATCGGATTTTACTCATTTTTTGACAGTTGTCCTCAAATCCGAAAAGGTACGAGTAAAAGGCACGGCATACAGTTTTAATAGAAGTAAGCGATGTGTTTAATGCACATGCTTTTATCAATGGTTGTGTACCTTTCGTCTCTATATTTACGGGGGAAGGAAAACGATTTAAGATTTGTTAACGCTGATTTGCATCGATGCATTTTTCAAGGTCCATATTTTCATTCAGTACGGACATTGAACTACTCTACCTTAGATAATGGTTTAGGTTCCACAAACTTTTACAATACCAACTTGTCAGAGTCTTTTAGTTTCACGGTGACCCAACTTTTGGTTTTAGCGAAGTAGACTTTTATTTTCCACTTGTAATGTACACAAATAATGTCCAAGGATGCAAATGTAGGATCAGACTTAAGGCCAGTTCTCTAAAGAAAGGATGAAAACATAGAATAAATGAATAATAACTAAATCAGTTTTAAGTTCTGCCACTTACCATTGCAAACAAGTGGTGGTATTTATGGTTTTGAAGAATATTTTGCTTGCTTTATTAAATAAGTCATTTCGCATCATTACTGTAAGGTAGCTTTCACACCTCTTTCTCTTTGTGCTATTATTTAGCCTGTTGAACCTGCTGCAGATGATGGATGAAAAGCTCCATCTTTACAGATGCTGCATGTTGTTACAGTTTTGTCTTCATTGTCCATGAGTTTTGTTGCAGTGACTCCTTTTGAAGTTCACTGAACCCTGAACCTCTCTGTCTACTGAGAGATATGAGTTTGTCTTACACCACTGTCGTCAACACTGTCGACTCTTCTCTCCCAACAGCATAAAAGAAGCAGTGACTTTCATCAATGCGATTGATGTGAACAAGTTCTCCAGACTGATCTCTCGCATCATACAAAAGCTTCATCTGAAGGTACAGAGACTCTGCAGTGTGATCTGTGCAAAAGACAAGAGGCTTTTGAGGCTTGTACTGCAAAGCTGTAGCTAGATGGAGCGGTGCATGCATAATGAGTCACTGGAGCATCAGTCAGGCTCTGTAATGAATGCGCACACATGCCTTGCACTGATGATCATTCTGGGTTTAGCATAGCTTTTCTGTAAATGGTGTCAGTCATTAATTTGAAGGAAAGTTTGTCCACTGAAAAAAAGTTAAGTAGATCAAAAAAACTGGTTTGGAAAGCTTCTACCAACAGTGATCTTGTTCAGTCCTTTCAGAATCATTTATTGCCCAAATTGAGTTACGGTTAAGCAACATTATTGGCTAAATGAAAATTCAGCAATCATCATTTTATCCTTTAAAATGATCATATTCTGCTTTTCTTTGTCAGCTTTCCCCAGTAAAAGCTGATATAACTTCAAAAATGTCACAGTGTATTGATTTTGATTGTTACTCATTTCTACACACTTTGTGACCTCTGTCTTCACAGGAAGAGCGGACATTCAGTGAAGAAGAGGAGCAAAAACTTCAGACTGCTCTTGCATTGGATAAACAAGCTCTCAATCTAGTCCTGGAAACTGCTGCCTTCATACTAGAGCAGGTTAGAGGGCTCATCTGTCAGTTTCATTTTAACCAGATTCTTCTTCAAAGGGGTGAATGTGTAGGTTGCTGTATTGTTTTTATATCTTGCATATCTTAAACTCTTGTTCCATAAACAAATCCCATACATTTTTTGATGTTACACAAAAGACAAAGTGAATAGGATTCCATACGAAGATTTCATCTGCTTCTGACCCAATTTTTAGAGTTGTTTCAAGACAGAAAACAACATTTCTGTTCATTTATTTTTACCCTCAGGGAGAGTTATCTTCTGAGAATCTCTGCAGGTGCTCTCCTTCCAACTAATAGTTTTTCAGTCTATAAAAAGTTTTCTGAAAAAGAGGAAATTGGGTTATTTTTTTGTTCTGAGCCCAAGAGGATGCAATCAAATTGCTTGTTTTTTTTTAATCTGCAACCCTAGAGATGTTCTGGTAATTGTAACAGAGTGCAGAGAAACCAGAAAGAAAGAAAATATTCACATTTAAAAAAGATCAAATTCCAAGAATTTTTACTTTCATTCAATTAAAAAATGATTTGATATTTAATCAGCTGCTTTAACACTTGGTGACTTCATAGACGGTAAACAATCCAGTTCATCATTGCAGCTCTGTCTACACTTTGTTACCTACAGAAAGGGACAACAGACAACTGTGACCTTTGATTTTATGTACATTTTTAATTAATTAACTGGAGCACCACTCTAACAAAAGACTGTGATAGAAAGGGACAATGAATGTCTGATTTCCTGAAGCCTCTGTACCTTTTTGTGGATTACATTGTGAGCACATTTCACCAGCTGGGGTCACTGTTGTATTACAAATTTTTCTGTAGCTGTGTTGCGTTGGGTGTTGATAGTCAAAATGAAAAGTACTGTAGAAGTGATCAGCTACAGCAGCAAAACTACTGCTAGAACTAGTTGTTAGTAATATTATGCATTACACATTTACACCTCTCATCCTTATCTTCTCCCCTCTGCAGGCTGTGTATCATAATGTGAAGCCGGCTGCTTTGCAGCAGCAGCTCGAGGCAGTTAATCTAAACCCAGATAAAGCTGAAATGTTCTCTCAAACATGGGCCACTGCTGGACCTGAGCTGGTGGAGAAACTCAAGCACAATATATTTGCGCCAAAGAAGGTGAGACTAGTATGAACAGGTTTAAATTTGTCTGTTTATACCCGGAGGCTGTGTAAAATGTGTAAGATGGATCCATTCACTGACACAAAATTATATAAGCCTACTGTTAATGCTATTTTATGCACTGATCAACATTCAGTTGGATATTATAGTCTCTAGATACTAAACTGAGAATCAAAAATCCATAATAAGACTGACCTGCTTTTTTACAGCTGTGTATTACTTCCACAGTTCACATGAGTTGTCACATTAATTCGAAAACTTGTTTCTCTCTGTGGTTTGATTAAGCAGTGACACTTCAAACAGCGCTCCAATTTAAGTCAAGGGAATTAAGATCTAACACAGGACACAGAGGCAGTCTGTATGCATCAGTCATATTATAATGGAACAATTCCCACCATCACACATTCAGACATCTCACCTGCCTTGGTCTTGCAGTAATACCTCTTCCTCTTATGAATTTATTGCTGCCAGCAGAAGGTCATGACAGCCATTGATCCTCCGGGCGACCTCTGCTACAGCTTTGACTTTGCAACTCGAAGTTATACAAGATAACTTATATGGATAGGTGACCTCCCTTTACAAGGGTTAAATAAAGTCAGTTAAAGCAAACAGAAGTGTGTTCATACACTTGGGAGCCTAACGATGCAGAATGTCTCTGAGTGCTTCACTATAAGAGAGTCAGAGGCAAACCAGAGAGTTTGTACCAGAAATTAGATACAAACAGCTACATAAAAGGCCGAACAAATGCATATAGTCTCTGCAGCTCTTAAATACGAGTGTTTTATGAGACCTGTCAGATGATTTTGTCAGATAGTTAGCAGTAGCATTTTGAGTCATTTGTAGGCAGTTGGCATTGCTAAGATGTGTAAAGAGAGCATTATAGAAGATCAAACGAAGGTATGAACACTCATCTCTAGCCCACAACTCCACACAGCAGGCCTGAGCTTAGTGATGTTTCTTAAATGGTTTAAAAAGAACAAACCAAACCATTCTAACACTGGTCCACACTTTGGATCTAACACATCGAGACACTTCAGTTACACAGGACAGGAAATAAAAACCTAAGACCCCTCTTCACCTGTGGAACAAGATGACAAGAAGCAGAGATAAGAAGCTCTCTTTTTCCAGCAATCAGCTGGAGAAAATGATCTGCCATTCAAGCTTTGGTGCTGTTAGCCAGGTCAAAAAGTATAGAAAAGAGATATCTTGTGGGAATATGATCTGTGATCAAAACGGGGTGTGGAGCAGGACCAGGTTCGGATCAGGTTCCAAATTTTTCAAAGCTTTAAACTTATAGATTGTGCCATGAAGTATCATGGGTCCTAACCTTGGATTTTAAGTCAAGTCTTAATAATTGGATTAAACCACCGCTGCAGAAACATATCATGACTGTCTGAATTTAAAACAAATTACTAGAAAACAGAAGTTAAACTACACCAGTAAGAAGTTACTTGTGAGGATGGATGAATGTGTGAATAGGTTTGACTACTTTTACCAAAACAGAAAGTTAAAAGGACACATAATTCAATTTATGGACCAATACAGTTTCTTGGAAGGGGGTAACAGCTTGGCCATCAAACCAAACCAAAATGAAGCCTCTCTGACTGTCTGTGGGTACAAAAGTTTTACAAACTCTGCTGTTGTTGTTGCTGCGAGAGACAGTCATCTTTTCTCTCCACTGAAACCAGCCTTTGTAATCACAATCAAACTTTGTTGGGAGTCCTGTGAAATAAAACAGTAATGCAATGTTGAAATTGGATGTTAAAATCAGTAGAATCAAAGCTTGCTATCTAACCAAGAGATGTGACAGAAGGTTACACTTTGAAGTATGACGCTTTGCGATTGGGCCACTAAAATGACTATTGAGTAAAGGTTGATAACATGTCATTTATGAAAGTAATACCAGGTCTGGCAGAAAGGTATTGCTCTCTTTTCACCAAGTGATAGCAAAGATAGCTGACCTAAAAAAAAAAACTAAGATTGTCAAGGAGGATTGATACTGTTATCATTGACTATGAAAAATTGTGATACCCGTCCCAAACAATGATAAGAGTCAAAAACAATCAACAGGGGACCCAGGACAGAACCCTGAGGAACATCACAAACAAAGCCTCTACTGGTGAGGCACATGGCAGTTACTGAAAATGCTCTGCCAGACAATTCAGAGGTGAACTAAACTAGAGCTGTCCCAGATACACCCAGCCATGGCCTGAGCCTCACAATGAACACAGGTTACTTGTTTTGGAAGTTGGCATATTCTGAAACAAATTGTTTTGCTTGAATGGAAATTCAGGCTTTGAAAAGTTAAAATGTTGCTCTATTTGTTTAGCACCCCTCAGCACAAGGTCAGGATCACAGGTTCTGTTGGTAAACAGTGTCAAATTGATTTGCAGAGTGTGGCGAATGTTAACAGAGCCAGCACCACCAGCTCCCCACGTGCCTGTGCTGCTTTTACAGGGCTCCAGTCAAAGGATTAAATACCACTTTAACCAATGCTGCTAAATTGCTAGGAGATGGTCTCATCTGTTCTTATTTACACCCACGTAGGCTAACATTAAGGTGGAAACAATTAACAAAAACACAGCCCTGATGAGTACAAGGTGGCCACACACATTTGACAGGCATTTCAGGCCTACAGTAATGAAAATACTCACAGTTACTCCAACCAACAAAAAAATCTGGTGCTGATTAGTGAGAGTGATGAGATTTAATTGTCTAGTTGGGCAGTGATTGTACATTGGATGTCAATATTATATTGTTTTTATTGGTTAATTAATTCAGATGGATTCATAGATATAATGATGCTGAGATAAGCTACACATCATAAAGTGGTGCTGTTTATTCATGCTAATGTGGATGTTGTTCCGTTGTGAGTAATGCTTCCCAGCCCTCACCCTCCTCACACCTGTCCTCCGATGCTGCGGAAGCATCCAGACTCGATAAGTCACACATGGTTTATTATTACGGCCTCTCTACGCATCATAAAACACTTAACTGCCCTGCCTTGACTCAGTGCTGCTAATCTATCACACCACCACAGCAGACCGAGACTGAGAGTAATAGTCTGGCCACCTGCAGCTCAGAGGCAAGGCAACTAAAACTTTTGGAAGATTAAGCAAAGTTCTGCGGCAGTAAATCCTCATGTCTATAACAGTGACGCAATACTTAAGTCATGTCATGCTGCTTATAGGGTCATTTGTTCCATACATGGTCAGCAAACAGGCTTTTTAAAAGTTTTGAGCTCTCCATTTTAAAGTTTGATGATATATTCTCTTGGTTTGAAATCACCCTGCACCATCAGGCAAGATACTGAAACCCAAATTTGTCCTAATAGCTGTGTTGTTGGTACGATGGTGTAAATGGCACTTTGAGTAGGTGCTAAATAAAGGCTCTATAAACCATTTTGGTCTGTCAAAATGAAAATAATGTGTGACTATTACAGTCATCAATTAGTTGTTTATTTTCAAGGAAAATGCCAGGCATTTGCTGGTGTCAGGTTTTTAAATGTGTTGTATTGCCCATTATCTTTCTCTAGTATTAAAATTAGCTGAGTGTTCCAGGGTTTTATGAATGCTTCAAGTCATGGTGAGGTTTTTAAGGTCAGTCTATTAAGAGAAGAGATAAGCATATGATTAAGGGATGATGTCTCCATGTTAACAACGAAAGGGTAAAAATACACTTATTTCAAAAGAAGTGGGGAGCTTTTTAAAGTAAAAACAACAGAGTATGATAGAATGTACAACAATAAATCTAGGTCAAACAGGAACATAATGAGCACAAATAAAAACACACAAAAATACACAATTCTTTAAAAAATCTGCTCCCGCTTTCATTTCGTGGGAACAGCTCTCCCCTAGAGACTTCATACACTCTTTGAAAATGTGTCTGTTTTAAATTGGAATGTGAGGTTTTATCGCAGCTAAGTTGGTATCAAAGACAGACCGGCTCTGTTTGTGCGTTTCAGCTGGAGTATGTTGGCTGGCAGCTAAACCTGCAGATGGCCCAGTCCAGTCAAGCCAGACTCAAGTCTCCCAGTGCCGTCCTCCAACTGGGACTCCGCAGAGAGGACTCAGAGGTGTGAACTGACACACACACACATGCACAAACACAGAAATAGACTGTCATTTTTCATTGTTCTGCTCCTCTTACCATTCATCATCCATTTTGAACACAATGGGAAAAGAAGCGTTTATTTTAAACTGTGTTCAAGGGACTTTCTGTGTTTACGCCAAATGAAAAGCATCTCCAATCTGTCTTTCTTTCTCTGCTATTAGACAGTAATCCCGCTGGTGTGTGTCTTGACCCAGAGGTAGACGTACATCTGGCTGCAGAGTAACTGTAGTGTAAAGACCAGAGATCAGGGAGCTTGTTATCTGAAACCTCCAGGGTTTTTTTTTCTCTCCTGAGACAAAAAGTCTGCAACAAGAATTGGACAGGATTGTAACTGGCACTGAACTGTAACCACTTATTCACAGCATGAACGCTTTGTTTACTATGTTTCGCCATATTGAGGTCATCAGTGACGATCACATGTGCCTGTTAACCAAACAAATACTCACCCGGTAATGATAGATATCAGCATTAGTTTTAATCAATGTGTTACATAAGGACTTTGGTAGAGAATCCTAATGAGATTTAACTGTATGAGGAAAACATTCAGCTGCATGATGCAAATGTGGTTCCTGACTCTACACTTTCCACTGTAGCGTTTCTTCTCATTCATTTGCATTCAGTAGGGTTTGTTTGGATCCCAATTAGCTAATGCTCTGTAGTTACTCTAATAGCCAAGATCTCATGAGCCTCCCTCACTCATTTCTTTCTCTTCCATTGGGAGAAGGATCACTCTTCTGTTGCAGCAAAAAAAGGACTCAGAACTCAAAAGCCTTTTTTCACATTAAATGATTTCCAACCTTTGAAGTGTGTAACTCAATTGAAGCATTTCATCTACACTTCCTGTTTTGATTCTAATAACCACTTCAAATATGAATACATACTAAGGGACTTGAGATTAACTAAGTGCTGATTGTGTTGACAAAAATATGAAATATGGATACAAAGAACTGTTGTCTTTGGTACTGGATACAGAAAATTTTCAGCAACAACCCTCTGGCTTTGTTTTTTTTTTTAAAGCAGTTTTTGTCTCAAAATGGTGGGACTGATTATCCCCGGAGCCTGGATAGGGCTGTTCCAGCTGACTAGTCAAGTGTCTTTCTTGCACGCTGCTTTGTATTCAGTCCCCGGAGAATGCCGGCTCTGCCTTAACGTAGAATTAGGCATGACATATTCAAATTGCTCCTTCCTTAAACACAGGCCTATAGGCGATAGCTAGAGAAAATATATGTTTTTCTTTATCTCTGTGAATGCGATAGCAGTCGAATTTCTTTTTTGTTTTGGGACTATTTTCTGCTGTGAGCTCCCAAGGCAAGCAAAAGAGGCATTAATTTATTTAAATCCACTTACACCATTCCCCTTGTGGGAGGAGATAGCTGGTGGGCTAAAACAAGGCTGGTTCAAAGTGGAGGGATCAACTTCACTGAGCTCTACTGATGTGCACATGCTCCGTTTGACTGCAGGGGGCACTGTTGTCTCACAGGTTGAAAAACCCCTCATGGGGCAGTGAAGTATCTAAGAGATGGATAGGATACCTCGTTTAACTTTGTATTAAAGCAGTCTGAGAGTTCATAGCTTTTTTTCTGTTTCCATCAGTGTTTTCTGATTGGAGTTTCCTGACAGCTAGCTTGTTTTCTCTTTCAGACTCTTTTAGAATTTCTTCGCACAACTTCTGCAATGTCAAAACACTGCACTGACTGAGAAGTAAATTAGCTGCGAACAGAGATGAAGTTTTGCAAGTGTCATACTAATTAATGTGCAGATTTGAAACACTTTCAGTGCTAACTGTCTGAAAGAGAGGGGGAGGCAAAACAGGAAGAGATGAGAAACCAGATGATTAAAGGTAAGAGAGGTCAGATTGAGGGGAGAAGTAAGGAGAGAGGCAGAGGAGGGGGAAACAAATAAAACAAAGCAACATAGGGAGTGAAATAATGAAGATGAAGAGGATAAGGGACAGAAAATGAAAGAGAAGAGGAGGAAGGCGAGGGTGGCCGTCTGTATATTATTGATTGCTTGGAACCCAAGCGGAGAGTCAGAGAGTCTCCCATCTGACCAGCCTCCTGCTTCATTAACACTCTCCCTGAGGAGGAGGAGAAGGAGGAGGAGGAGGAGGTGGCGGCAGCAGCAGCAGACGGCCAGGAGAGGGGTCACATCCTCTTCACCAAAACAATATGTGGCATACAGTATATCTACTGTATCAGTGAAAGAAGACACATTTTTTAGAAAAAAGTCGGCTATTTTTAGGGTATTTATATGTGTGGCATTCCACAGCAACTGATTTTCAAGCCTATTAAACAGAAATTTAAATGTTCCCCACAGGACTAAAGGTAGGAGAACACTCAGGGCTGAGCACCATTTAACTCATCTTACACTGTCCAAAACCATAATCTGTGTAGTCCTTTTAATTGCTGTTTGAAACAGTTTATTACCTTTTAACATGATGAAATGGACAGCTATCTTAAATGCTCCTATGGGGTGCATTACGAGCATGTCATATTCTTCCTCAAAGCATGACTACAAGCCACCAAATCCCAGCAAACTGCGTTTAAAAGAAGTGAACTGACACTGAAATGTGGGGCTTCTTTCTACTTGTGTGAAGCACATTCCCTCACAAAACATGACCTAAAATAACAAAAATAGTCTAAATAAGAGGAACCAATAGTAAATAGACCCAACAGTTTGACCTAGATTTACAATATTTATGATATTAAATAGCACGCTGTTGTCAGAAAACAGTCAGGACAGCTTGACAGCTTCCCTGCTGTTGACATAGTAGGCATACATTAAATGAGTGATTACTCTAACCCTCCATTTCCAGCTTCTGGATCATGTTTGTTTGGGGTTTCCTCTTTGAATGCTCCTTATTTTTTAAACATGTATGTATAGACAAACTTTGTTCATGGAGTGGTTTTTAAATGTGATTTTGAGCCCCTGCAGTGACTTCCACTGCAGAGTCATGTCCCATTTTAAGCAGATCACCCTGAAGGCCTGTCTGAGCCCAAAACGTAACAACCCAAAATGTAATTTAGAAAATTTAATAAAAACCAAAATGTAATAAAATTTTCCCCAAAAGTAACAACATTTTACAATTTGGGTTGTTGTTCCATTTCCAGCTCTAACGAGGCCCTACTATCATTACCATTCAGTATCTGTGTTTCTGTCATGCCTTTTCCATGATATTCACCTGTTTCAGATTTACCTTATCCATTATAAGATGTTCTTCCAGTTGTTTTATTTTTTGCATTACAAAATTGTTTCAGGCCTTTGTTGTTCCTGTCCCCACTTTTGAAATGTGTTTCATCAGACACTCAAATTATTCTGTTTCAACACTTCATATGTTGAGTTTGCTTGATTTTCAATTAAATATAGAGTTTACTGATTTGCGAACTATTAAAGTCTGTTTTACGTCTCGCCTTATTTAGAATTGAGGATGCATATTATCGAGCCAGCAAGTAATTCTGGTGCAGAAAAATGCCTGAAAGTCGAATAAATGCTCAATTTCTTTCACTATATTTATCACCCTGTCCAAAAATTGTTTGGACTAACAGCTCATTTTGACATAGAGATAATTGGCTTTCACTCACCAGTTTGTGCAGCTGTTTTCCTTAACTGAACTTTTGTTGTCTGCAGTGGAAAGTTGCTGTTCTGAATTGGGATTGCAGTAAATTCTCACACAGGAACATGTCCTCAGACTTACCTCTAAATGCATCAAGATTCAGATCTCAAATCGATCTCCATAAGGATGTTAGGTTTAGGTCTCTCTCAACAGGAACAACATGAGACCTGTTGCATAGCATGCTTGTTATTCAAAAGGAGGAGCTGCTGAGACAGAAAAAGACTTAAGTGATCTGCTGTCAGAAGAAAAATAACGTCAGATAAGAAAGTGGATTTGAGGATGGGATAGGAGGAGGAAGATGGGGATACAGTGGAAGGTGATGGGAAGGACGAAGAATAAAGAAAACAAGACGAGAAAAACAGGAGGATGACAGCCAGGAGATGACAGAGGATGAAGGTGAAGTGTAGGCTGGGGGAGGTGACAACAAAGAGAAAACATGGAGAGGAGAGTTGGGGGGAGGTTTAAGTAAATTTCCTCTGCAATTCATTGTGGAACTCCTGCACTGTGAATTAATGGCACTATAGCGGTGGTAATAATGGTAGTGTGCACAGGCTGCCTCTTAACCCCAGGCATCCAGTAGTTATTAATGGTGAACAGACTTTTCTATTCATCAACGCACACAAAAAGCAACACGAATCTGTGCTTTTATCAGAGTTTTAATAGGTTTTCTTTATTTTGCTGAGCACGCTATGCAGACTGCAGATAACCAGATTTTTTTTTCAAACCACACAGACCTTGAAATAGAAGAACACAATCTACTCATTTTAATTCTGAGGTGTTTTGTCTGCAGAGGTTTGGTCTTGGTGGGATAGAGCTGTGCTGAAAAGAAGGATGTAAAAAAATTCCAGTGCATGGCTTTCTGCCCGCTAACTGGTGTGTGCAGCCTCTTCTCCTGGCTGGAGAGATAACAACACAACAAATTTTACACTACATTTTAAGCTGTTTTTTTAGGTGCACCCTTATTGTGTATTTGTGCTGCTTTTGGCAGAGCTAAATTAATTTTCAGTAAGATCAAAAACCAAAACGAACGAACATGGTTTTGTAGGTTAAGATGTTTGTTTCTGGTTTCACTTCACCATTACACACAAAACATATCATTAAGCCTGAATAAGCGCTTATTCTACACTGACAGTTACAGGTATAAAGGGCCATTGTAGCCAACAAACTGTGCATTTAGTGATGTGCATTTCATTCACTTTGCACATTGACTATTAGATTACACTCGTATAAAACAATTTACACTTGTATAAAACAATTACACTTAATGGGAACAAAGCAGCAACCTCCATGATAATTGGGGATGCACCAATACCGATGCTGGTATCGCATATCGGTCCGATCCATAGAGTGTAAAAAAACGTGAAATGACGCTATAAGCTATGATGCAGCCTTTGAGCTTCCTTTCAAACAGCTATAGGGTGCTGTCAGTTACGTAAGTTGAGCTGTGTCTCTGATTAGACAATTAAACAACCCTAATAACTTCTGGAGAGTTCTAGCAGAGTTAGGAAAAAAAAATCACCCACCTACAGTGTGTGCCGATAGCAAAACCAGTGTTTCTGACCTAAGACGTTCTTTGAAACAGGCTGTAAATGTGCTTTTAAATGCTGTAAAAGTCTGTTGTTTTTGGTTTGGTGTGTACGAAACTTCTGGTCTTTCTACAGCCTGCCTTAAGCAGATTTTTGATGAACAGCAACTTTTAGCTCTTCCGCATAGGCTTAATTTTTTAAATGGGATGTTGCCCCTTGGACCTTTAAACCTGGATCAGTATCGGTGGGAAGGGGCCAATTTGTGCTGCCAGCTATATGCCTTTTTTTGACCAGCACTCTTGGCTTCTTGATTTGAAATGTAACCTCTGATGTTCTCTCTTTGTCTGTTGCTGCATTACCAGTCTACAGGGTATAAAAGTTTACAATTGAATAGTAATTTTTGTACATCCTAAATAGTGCTGCACGATTATCGCAATCGCAATATCAGCACATGAAATTACGTAATCGAAAAAGAGGTGCGATTGTGCAATTATTTAAAAAAAAGTGTAAAAAAATGTGTGTGTTTGTGTGAGTGATGTGTGTGTGTGTGTGTGTGACTGAGTAAGAGAGCGTAAGATGACTAATCAGTCACTGTTTCAACTGGTCATGTGACTATCTGGCCCCCTGGTACGGCAGTTTAATCAGACAAGATGGAGCACAAAGAAGTAAGTGCGCTCGTAGCGAAAAGAAACTCTACCTCTGTTATTTGGTGTTATTTTGGTTACCGGTTGAATGACACAGCAAAAAGATGTAATTTTGAAAACATGCAAAGCAAAAGTGGCATAAATGTGCTGTTTTGAATACAAACAAAACTGTACTGTTGTGCTGTACATTGTTGTTTGTATACAGTTAGTTTGGATATTTTGAAAATTATTACACAATTAGAATCCTCAGTAATCCATCTCTGCTTTTTTCTTGATTTTTCTCCATGATAACCAAGCAAGTCTGTAGACTCATGACACAACTTTTTTCATTAAATTGCAAGCACAATCGCAATTGCAATGTTGTCCACCTAATCGCCTAATTCCCCAAATCGCGCAGCACTAATCCAAGAGCATTTTTTTCTGGTAAAAATTTAGATATTTAATTGTTTAAACAAGTATAAACTTCAGTAATTCCACTCATTTTTCCTTATACACAAAACATTACCAGTCTTATATCACAGAAGGGCACACAGGTTATTATCTACCACTGGTATTGGATTGGTGTTGGTATCGATGGATACTCAAAGCCTAGATATTGGTAACAGAACCAGAAAAGTTGGATCAGTGCATTTCTAAGTTAAATAATATAAAATCTATGCTGAAATGCCAAAAACTGCCGTCCATCGAATGTGTGCTTCAGGCTAAGAAGCTAATTTTTTCAGCCAGAAGCTAATTTTTTCAGCAAAAAAAAAAAAAGGAAAAAACAGAAAACTTTAACAGCCTGGTTCCATGCCTGATTTGATTCTACATAGCTAACTTCTCTATCAACACACACTTTACAGAGCTGATTTTTTTCACAACTTATTGTTTTCAAATGATTACACTTGCAAGTTTTTTTAACCTTCAACATGTCTGAAGTTACATTCAATTTAAAAAAGGAAATGACTTCCCAGCGTAAGTTCAGGTATATGACGCACATTAAAGATGAGGCTCAGTCTCCAAAAGACGGGTAAATGACTCTGCCCTCATTTTTTTTCTGATTAATCTCTGGCAACAGTAAGATAAATCATTTGATGTAATGACATTTATGATCGAGGGGACCATCACTGACATTACCTGGAGCTTGCTTGAGACCAAAGCATGCAAAAGCAAGGCAACACACATTGTGTAAAGAGAAAACTTTCAGGGGGCTTACGCAGGCAGTGGCTGGAAAAGTGAAGTGAGTTCCATAATTTGTGGCCCCTAATCAGCCATTTGGTCTAGTTAATTATAAATATCTTAAAAAGACTTGAGGATATATAAAGTGTTAGAGAAAAAAAAAACAAGATTCATTGAAAATCACTGATTTCATGCTTCTGTGTGAGCTGTTTAGATGAGTGCTGTTAGCTTGGAGCACCCTGAACGTATGGTGAAACAGAGTGCCAGCTCTTTCTTCGCCTCCCTTTCTTTATTGTGTCCCTCTAGAAATATCATTTTAGCCCTCCTCCTTCCACCCTCTTTTTGTATTCATAAACATGCACACAGACACTCTGATGCCTCTTTGATGAGACTGGAAGTTGAAATCCCTCGCCAGCGCTGGTGTCTCATTCTCTTTCTGTGTCGCCGTCCTGTGGCATTAGAGATAGCCGTTGCTCCACCGACCAAGGGTAAGATGACATTTATAATACAGAACATCCACTTGCAAGGCAGACACCACCGATTTCAATATTTATTGTGGATGAGACAGGCCACAAAGGCACAGGGGCAGGAGCTAGTAAGCTAATGTGGCTTCCATATGCTGGCTCAGACTTCAAAGGAAATGTTTTGCTGATAGCTTCAGACAGACTTGATGAGAATTGATAAAGCGAAGCTCTTCGGAGTTCCAAACCGCAAAAGGGAAAAATTTAGTAAATACAGCTTCAAGACAGAATCTCAGACACATTTCTCTTATGTTCCTCCTATGGCCTCTGCATTTTTACTGGAATCTGTTAGCAAGAACAACTTTTTCTCATTAGCCAATTTCCTTACATGGACACAAAAAGTTACTGGTAAAGAGTGCTAAACGTTCATTAATATGATCTCATCAAAGTTATTTTATGCAGTCTTGTTATTTTTCAATCCCTGTCAGAACTTGGATTCAAGTAAGAATAAAAAAAAACTGGGATGTCTGTTTTAATACCACAGCACCCAGCACCCAGGATCTTTGCAACCAGGGCTTGACATTAACTTTTTTGCTCACCAGCCACTGTGGCTAGTGGTATCCCTTAGTTACTGGCCACTCAGTATTTTCACTGGCCACAATTTGTTGTTGGATAATTATGTTCAATATGATTAAAGTGGATGATGACGTGCTAAAGTTTACTTAAAAAAGATTTACAACCTCTTTAAATGTAAATGACCCCTATGCACACTCAAAACAAGACCTCCTTTCACTTCCTCAGAAACATTGCAAAACTCCGTCCACTACTCAGTCTTACAGATGCTGAAAAACTGGTCCACGCCTTTGTCTCCTCAAGGCTTGACTACTGCAACGCACTCCTCATCGGGACTCCTAGCAAGGGCCTACAAAAACTCCAGCACATCCAAAACAGCGCCGCTAGGATCCTGATGAGGGTGCGGAAGTATGACCACATAACACCCATCCTTCACTCTCTCCACTGGCTTCCGGTCTCATTCAGGATTCAATACAAACTCTCCCTCCTAACCCACCACTGCATCCATGGAAACGCCCCCCCATACCTAAAAGAACTTCTCAAACCACAAACCTCATCACGCCTCCGCTCTGGTAACAACTACCTCCTTCTGCCCCCCAGGACTAAACTGTGTACAATGGGTGATCGGGCATTTAGCTCAGCCGCTCCTCGCTTGTGGAATGCCCTCCCTGAACACCTGAGGGCTCCACAAACAACAGACTCTTTTAAGAAGGGCCTAAAAACCTTTCTTTTTAAAAAAGCTTTCACTGAAGGCATTTAACCTCTTTGTAATCTTGTTGTTTTTAACCTAGTTTTATTGTCGCACTTTGAGATCGCTTTAAAGAAAAGTGCTCTACAAATAAAATTTATTATTATTATTATTATTACATCAATGTTAAAATCCACAGGTCCTTAATCAGGTATTCAGCTCTGATAAAGTTGTGTGTAACATTGTGCTCCTTTCATATGAAAATATGCAGTCTATTAAGACATAGTAATTAAAATAGTAGTTTGTTATTGCTTATATTAAAATGGTAAAGGGGATTAATTGAACTGATAAAAACCCAGCAAGAGACACTGTCTGCTTAAATATTTATTAACGATTGTAATCAGAAAATCATTTCTTTTTTCATGAGATTGATGAGATCCATGTTTGAGATAAAATTCAACCCGCCAAAGTGGCCAGTGGGAGCGGCGGTGTTACTAGCCACTGCCGGAATTCACCAGCATTTGGCCGGTTGGCTGGTGTTAATGTCAAGCCCTGTTTGCAACTATAATTAAATATTTCTTCTGAATGAACATTGATTTTAATGTCGTTAAAAAGAATTCCAAAATTTTGTTTCTTACAGACCTGTGAATAAGAACAAGTTGGCGTTGTCGTGGTTATGACAAAGTGCAGAGCAAAGGGACACACAGTACAAAGCCAAAGCACCTCTCTCCATCTCCCTCCTGCCTGATTATACTGAGATGTAGAGGCATTTATTGGTTCCTCAGTGTGTAACCGCTGTGGAATAATCAGGAAATAACATCTGATTTTTCAAGTCCTGCTGCTTTCTTTTATTTCCTGGTTTTCTCTCTCCTCTCTTTATCTCTGTGATGATCAACCCCAGCAGCTCTCTCTCTTCTGCTTGTGGCAGCCTTGGTTAGAAATTATAACTGTGGATTTGTTTATTTGTACGTTTCGGTGCTTTTTCATGCTAAAAGTATAAAGAATGAGTTGTTTAAACACACATGGAAAGAAAAGTGGTGACATGTTTAAAACCCTCACAGTCATACTCTCTGATGGTGCTGAAATGAGTGGTCTAGTCATGAGTTTGTTCATGCAAAATATATCAGCGGTAGTTTAGAATCAAACGATTGTTTTCTTTGCTGAACTTGCCAAGCTAAATTTACAGGATTATTTTTTAGCTTCTTGAATGAAGCACTTGCTTTTTATGCCTTTTTTGTATTGTTTTACATCAAGTGTATTTGAAGTTGTTGGGCTATTGGAATTATGATGGAAGGCAGTTGTGATTTCGAAAAAAGTAAATAAATATATATTGAGATTTAAAATTTATTCACACCTGGATCGTTAGGGGCAGTAGTTCCGAAACAGTGAGCAGCCCCCCAAAACCCTGGTTAGTTTGTGCATATGTGAACACAGTAATCGGATGCGGGACAAAACAAGCGGGTCGAGATCGCTAAAAATAGGTAGTCTCGGCTTCCATTCGAGCCCTGTAGCGGTTCCTTTGTAGTGAGAACACAAACACCCCAGCAACTGGCACAACTGACTTATAACTGTGGCTCACACTGTGGTGATGGGGGCAGTAATGAGCCTGTTTGACAACTGTACAGTCAAAACAGTAGAAGAATCAACCACAGCATTAGAAGAAGAGAAGACAGAAAAACTGAAGAAAATTAGTTGTGGGCTCATGTGGAGCGGTAAAGCAATAAAGTGACTTATAGAAGTGCCTTCATGCAGTCAGGAATCTTAGAAACTACATATGTTGATCATATAGCGCACACTGGTACATAAGCCATAAACGCTATAATGCTATTGAGCCATGAAGATAAGGAAACTCCCCGTCTTCAAGGTATGATTTTCTCACCAATAAAAAAAAAAAAAAAACGACTGCATGTAGCATTTGTTTCCAACTTTGGTCCGCAACAGACTTTTGCCTTGTGAACACTAATGAACCATGTGACAACCGCTACAATTGTATCATTTTTGCCCCTGAATCGGAACAAAGCAAACAAACCACAGGTGTGAATACACCCTTAGTCAAAAGATATGACACTGTTTGCCTAGAGGTTCAAGCACCTTTAAAAAGAAATCAGTCTGAAGATAAACAATAAACAGTTGGTTGCAGCTTTGCGTCAACCTCTCACTCTCAGGTCAGCGGTTAAAGGTCAGGGTCAGCACCTCTGAGCTGGTAGAGGTCATTTTTGGTTTAAGGAAATTTCTGACTCTCAGTCAATGATTTTTGACCCTGAGGCTCTGAACTGTGGATAATCCCAGCTCAAGCTTTTCTTAATGCTTAAATGCATTTTCAGTCGAAACAATGTTAAAAAGCATATTTCTTCAGTTTGAACTGCACAGAGTTCTTCCTTTTTTAAATGTCATAGTGCACAAAAAAAAATCCATATCTAAAAAAAAGTGAGGCTATGGTTTCTCAACTTTTCATCTTTCAGCTCCCAGGAAACAGTTTCTCTTCCTGACTTTTCTGATGGATAGGACGCCAGGGTATTTCAGTAAAATGTGGGCCATAAATGATGTATCCGGCTGCTTCTTGTTTCTCACATCTCACAGGAGGAGTGTCTGTAAGCATCATAGAAGTCCTGCTGTTAATTGTGCTCATTCATTCAAGTGTTTCTGCTACCTCAGAGTGCTACAGCTCATTTAACTTTTTTTTACATTAGAGTTCTCCCTCTCCAACACATGCACTGCATCTTTTCCGGCATCTTTTTTATTTTATCGATTTCAAAAAGAAGCACTGGAACACAGTTCTTCCTTTTTTATGTTGATACCCCTCATTTCTGAGAATCCTCCATTTGTTGCCTGAATTTTAAGCGTCAAGTTGTCTCCAGCAAGCTTCACATTATCAGCCAACTAATTCTAGTTTGTGGGAAACCTGCTTGTTTTTTTCTTGTTATCAAAGCATCAGACATGAAAGACTTTTCTCCTTGTGATTCTAATTTATTTTTTCTGTTCTGGCTTACAGCAGCAGTGCTGTAATCACGGAGGAACGGAAGCTCTTTGTTTGAAAGCACACACTCACATGTGCACTCTCTCACACACATATTGAGCTCTCCCAGTGAAGGCAGTGACTTTATTTTTCCCCACCATGAGAGGGGAAATGCAATTAAACATCCTATTTTGACTTGTGCAAGGAGCTGCTGTGATCAGACGCTCTCTGAACATCTTTCCTCGCCTCACGTGTCTCTGTCAAACAGGCATCAGCAGCAGCAGTCCAAACTTTGAACGCAGCTCAAAGCTCCCCTGACAAGTTACATAAAGCCCTGTTCCTGCCTCCCACATCATGTAAACCCAACAAACAACACTCCCGGAGTACATCCAACCTCTTCTTTTATCATTTCAGGGATTACATGGCCGGATCAATATATTGGAGAGCTCTGATGTAAACGTTAGCGCGTTCAAATCCTTCACACCAAGCCACCCACCAGCCCGCAGGGACAAAGACAGCTTTGTCTCAAACTCTACTTGCCTTGCTCTACATGTCCCAAGATGCTTTGTGTCTTTGTGTGCACATCTTTTTAAGGGTCTCCCTTTCTCCCTCCATCTCTCTCTGTCTCTTTCTCCATCTCTCCCTTGCCCTCCCCTGTTCCCACTAGTGATTTGTTTTCCTCCTGTGGGATTTGGGATCCTATTCATTGAGAGCACATTGTTCCCTTCTTATCCATTCCTGAGGATGGGCCCCGAGAGGCAGAATGGGCGACTGTGGGTGCCCTGGTCTCTCCTTGCTCCTTGCCATACGATGATGTCATGGCTTTTATTTGCCGCGGGGGCACCCATTGATTTTCCCTCCGTATTACACACTCTATATCTCCCTCTTTCACCCTCCCTAACCTCCACTCCTGTTTTCCTCCGCCAGTCCCTTTCCCAGATTCTTTTGCTTCTCAAAAGGCGCCTGGGGGATTTGGGGATGTTTGGATGTTGTTTAAGCACACCCACGGTACGCGCTTGACGCCCAGATAGGGAAAGCCATCAACCCGCAAATCCATCTGCTGCAACTCCCATTTAAATCTCGTTGATTTAACGTCCCTCTTTTCTTCCCTCATCTCCCACTCCTGTGATCAGCTTTCGTTTGTCTCCGGTTATTCAGGGCGGTTTTGTTTCACACCCGGTTTGTAAAGAAACCATTAATCCCCTTATAATGTGATGCCAGTATGCCATAGCCAGCAGCGATGGTAAAAGAGTGCTTAAGACTAAGATTTTTCAGATGTGCATGTGTGTCTGTGTTTTTTTTTAATTCCTTCATTTCAGCATTTTACTGGAGTTTATTTTTGAGACTGCTCTGCCTCTTGGCTGAACTATGCTCGGGTGAGAAATCTATGTCAGTTTAAACAAGAAGCACTGATTGCAGAAACACAGAGCCAAATCACATCCATTCATTGCAATGAAAGTTGGCTGATAGGCAAACACAAGCGAGAGGGACTGCAGATTTTTATTCAAATGCCAAATAATTATAATAATGCTGAAATATCAAATGATGAACAGGTCTGGTGTCTGTTTCAGTTGTTGTAATGTTCTTTTGTTTTCTGAATTGTTCTGCATTTCATGTTGACAACAGCTGTCTTTGTCTGCTTGGATCACACTGGAACTCGATATAATAGCTGTGAAAGGATACGAGCGGGAGTCCTCTACCCTTCCTTGAAATAATGGTTATGATGAATGGGTTCGAGCCTGGTACTGTTGTCATCCTGCATGCAATGATAGGGCACAGAGTGTTCCCTCTGTCTGTATCAACAAATTGTCACTAGTGTCTGACTCTTTGATGTCACACTGGTATGTGACTGTGTGATTTGTTTTGATGAAAGCTAAAGTATTGCTTTAGAAACCGGCCTCCAAATTCAAAGTGGCATCTATTTGTTTGACTTGTCATACAGGTATTCGTGGGTATCGCTGTAAAGTTGGCAGTACCAACAGTGTTGTGGAGGAAGCAGGAATTTGTGGTATTTTCTCCGCCTTGATGGATAGGACTGCTGAAGAGAGAAAGTAAATGGTAAATGTGGGGCAGAGGAAGAGGGGATAACCTGCAGCTAAGAGTCTTAACTAGGAGTTGAACCAAGGTGCTCCGTTTGCGGTGGATCAGATTAACATTGAATCTTATATTGATGTTTTGTCTCTGTAAATAATATTTCAGAGTATGGTCTAGACCTGCTTTCTTTTGTTAAGTGTCTTGAGAATGAATGTTTGATGGTATGTTTGATTAAATCAGTGTCTAGTGGGACAAGAATTATAGTGAAATAGGGCTATATGGGATACACAAACTGCCGAGACAAACTCTGTGAAGGCAGGTTTACTGTAGTGCAACAGTAGCTTTGGTCCTTACTAGAGATTTTAAAAATTTTCTTGATTGATGTCATTAACAATAAAAAAAATCAGAATCAGAAACAGGATCATCTTTAAAAGCAAAAAAGCAAAATATCTTCAAAAAAAATACAAGGAGTTTTACTCCATATTTTTATACTATGCTCTCTCTGTATAACATAATAAACAAACGTCAAAGAAATACAACTAAAACAGAGTTTCAATAAGTGGAAATAACTTTTGTACAAAAAATATATTTAAGCTCCATCTACCATCCATCTTCTGCCGCTTATCCGGGGTCGGATTGCGGGGGCAGCAGCCTAAGCAGGGAAGCCCAGACTTCCCTCTCCCCCTAGCTACAGAGGAGCAGGGGCTCCACTCCGAGCTCCTCCCAGATAGCCGAGCTTCTCACCCTATCTCTAAGGGATAGCCCGGCCACCCTACGGAGGAAGCTCATTTCGGCCGCTTGTACCCGAGATCTTGTTCTTTCGGTCACTACCCAAAGCTCTTGACCATAAGTGAGGGTGGGAACAAAGATCGACTGGTAAACAAAGAGCTTTGCCTTCGGGCTCAGCTCCCTTCACCACGACAGACCTGTGCAGAGTCTGTATTACTACAGACGCTCCACCAATCTGCCTGTCGATCCCTCTCTCCATCCTTCCCTCACTCGTGAACAAGACTTTATTTAAGTTAAGTACTATAATTACAAAATGTGTAATGGAAAAAAATGTGCAAGGAAGGTTGTCAAGAACAGACAAAAGGTTGAGGTTGTACATTAGTTATGTCACATGACAGGTTAATAATACAGTTTTGTTGTGCTTCTGATATAAATATCAGTCATGTTCTGAAATGTGTACCTGATTTTTCTATTTAAAGAGTCAATAATCAATCTATAGCATGTCACTGGCTCAGATAACCATGTATGTTAGATGGTTATGTGTTTTGAATCATTAATGGTGTTATCATTTAAATAATTTATAATAATGAATATGATTAAAACCTGTTATTGACATGATACACTGGTCATTGGTCGACCTGCAATTATCTGCATTAGCGTCAACCTTTGAGTGCACCTAGTGACAGCAAAGCCCAATTCCAATCTCCACACTCCCAGACTGAGACTGAAATCTCATCAAGTGTTTTCATCTTACTTTAAGTAAAAATTGTCTTATTATTCTTGATATGAGCCACATTCAACTAGTCTGTACAGAAAAATGTCTCGCTCAAGTTACTGAAAGACAAAAATGAGCTCAGAACTGCTTGTAACAAGTGAAATTAATCTGCCAATGGAACAAGAAAAAAAATGCTCGAAAAATTTGCTGAAACTAGAATAATGTCTCAATACAAGTAACTTTTCTCTTGTTCCACTGGCAGATATTTTTACTCGTTACAAGCAATTTAGACCACTTTTGTCTTTAAATAACTTGAAACAAGACAGTTTTTTCTGGACTGGTAAGTTGAATGTGGCTCATATTGAGTTTAAATAGACATTTTCTACTGAAAATAAGACAAAAACCCTTGATAAGATTTCATTTTTTTCCAGTGAGTGTTACAGATGAGTGTTTCAGTGCTTTGTGCCAACCCGCGTTGATCTTACATCGCCAAATGATTCACTTCCAAAGAGCCTGAATTTTGGCAACTTGATGACTTGCAGTTGATGTAGTTTATTGAATTTATGGCTGTTTTATAAACTTTTAAGAGTTGCTTATATAAATGAGAAGGATTTATGTTCATAGATATTTTGACTTTTAATAGTTTGCTGTAAAAGTCTACATGTACACATGTGCAAGTACTGCAGATGGGCAGTGCTGGTGCCTTAGGATGGAGATGTGGACTTAGCTAATGGAGATAAAAGAGAAATAATTATGCAGGGTCAAAACCAAACTTCATCAACAAAATATCATAAACCTGGGTGTAATCTTTGGAAATATCCTCAACTTTGGGACACACTACTACAGTCATCCAGTCAGCCATGGCACAACCATGTCATAAACAGGATATGATGACAAGTTTTAACAACACTTTTTAATCACACTTTTGTTACATCTAATTTTTTCAAAGCACTTTACAGCTGCATTTTATAACTTCCCCAAAAAAACATCTTTTGAATGAATTCTTAATACTATCCCAAATGTCTGCAGTTACTGTTTCAGTCAGAAGTTATTAGAGGATTAGTAAACAGAACAACAAATCTGTGCAGACATTTTGGTACTTCATGGCATTCTTTGAGCCAACACTGAACAGTGAGCTGACTTTGTTTTGTTGCCACGAAGTGAAGCACTGCAGAGAGGAGTAAAACATCTTTGTCTCTTATCACTACTGCAGTGTTTATACGGACACTATGTTTATGTCTGCTTTGTGCTGTTAGCAACTGATGAAATGTTTTTGTTTTATTGGAGGAGCAGCAGACGTAGTACTGTAAACTCTCCCAAAAAGTCTGTCTCTCTCCCTCTCACACACACACCCACCCACACACCCCCCCCCACACACACAGATACACACACTGAAGTCCTCCCTCCTCCGTGTCCTTGTGTATGAGAGCGACAGTGTCTACATACCATGGGGGCACAGGCCGGCTGCCTTGGCGATCCTCTTGCTCTGCCACACAGTGCAAAAAACAGCCTTACAGCTGTGAATAGCAGCCGCTACTCGTCTTGATAAAGCATTCTCCCTCTCTCTTAGCACACACAAACATTTTGATACAAACACACACACAACTCAGTTGCCGTTACCCCTCAACTCCAGCCATGTGCCAGCCCAATACATTAAAATGCATACTGTTTCAGAACAGAGGCTTTGGCTGTAGGGGTTGAGTGCCACTTATCCTGGAAACTGGCACAGGCATGTTTAGTTCAGGCTCACACTACAAGACGTTGGCTAGCTCCAGTTCCTATTTAAGCCACCGAGCACATTTAGAAGATTAAGGTTTGACACAGCTTCTTTCAGCGCTGTCTTATGTTGTTGTAAGCACATTGAAAGGTGAACGTGGACTTTGAAGGAAGAAAGTTTTGAGAAGTTGGGTTTCTGATCGCCAGGAGAGGCCCAGGAATGAAATCTCTAATATTAGCTCACATCATGCAAATTTGCCATATAATCTAATACCTTCCCATTCCAGCTTTCTCGTTATGACTGCTCCCCAGTTGGAGTATTAATTCCTAGCCCTGATGGAGAGAGGAAGACTTTACTAGCTTGGCAGCAGAAGGAAGCACATGACGTGGCACCTTTCCTCTCACTCCTTATCAGGAAAACGGTAACTAGCTGCCATCGCCATAATCATCTTGTTATGGCTCACACTCGGCTCGTGTTCCTTGGCTTGTTTATCTTGGCGCCAGAGCTGTTGAGTGTCTCCATTCTTTCTGGCTCTGCAGCGTCAAGCTTCCTGATTTAAAGGCTTTCTAAATGTGAAGATTTATTCTTGGCTACAAAAAAATACCCATGTAGAGTTTTTAGGAAACGTGACGGTGTAAGCTTAGGAAGTGGGTGAAAATATGGTTAGCTTTTCACACCAGTGTGCTGCTGTTGTTCTTGGCTGATTTGAAGGTGAGGAAATGTATTTATGAATTTGTAAACTTGATTAGTTACTCAGAGGTTAAACACTGGTTTGTGGACCAAAAAAAAGCTTTTTGAGTTTGTTAAATTTTCAGTGTTAGGAGCTGAACTTTTTGTGACCTCTGCTTCTTTCTGAGTTCATGAAATTCATAAGTCAGTGAGTAGACATAAGTGCCGTGCAGGTGTTATCAATGATACTTTTGCCTGATGAATGCACATACATAATAGACTGCCATAAGCAACTTAAGTCTGGTTTTGTGCTGGAAATAGTGTGTAGCTTTTCCCACACAGCAGAGCACAGTGTCAGTAATCCAGTGTGCAGCTTTTTGCCTTCAGTTTTGCCTTTAAAAAGGAGAGACTGGCAAAAAAAGAGAAAATGGCCAATGCCATTTCTGAGAACTTTTCTAGGATTGGTTATATCCACTCAGCGCTGGTCCAGGTCAATGAGTTCCTTTTTTTCACCACTTTAAAAAAGTTCAGCAATATGTCAGAGGCAGTGTCTGTGATATTAAGTTATGTTCTACAGCTCAGCAGGGTTCTCCAACAAAATTATTTCAGGAGCTTTCATGACTTTTTCTCTGCACATAAGCTCTTGACATTTTCAGGACATTGAGGCCCTGGTATTTGTAGCTCATGGCAGGAGATTCGTGGTCAGACAAGATGGTAACACTCAGTTCGGTGGAGGCTGAGTTAAGTATAAAGGTGAGGGAGCAGGAGTCTGCTGTAATAAAGACTTTTTCTATTTTAATAACAGTATGTTTTAGGACTCTTCTTTACAAGAAATCCAATCTGATTCAAACCTTGGTGGCTATGATCCATATAGGGGGATTTATTAAAGTATAGAATTATATGGTACAATCCAATTCAGTAGGCCTCCATGCAAATTGAAGTATTTTTTAAATTAATATAATTGAGAAAAAGTTTCAAGATGTCCTATAAAGTAACATGCCCTTGTTTTGGTTAGGCTACTTTTCCAAGAGACAAAAGACTTTTCCCACTGTGCAAACTGATAAATTAACTCTTTTTCATGATGTGTAGTTTAATGAGAAATATGAAAATTTGGCACAACTAACAAAGAAATCTGAGCTCCTCTTTACATCTACCCTCAGGCTTTTAAAAGCACTTCTAGCTCTGAAAACAAAGTACTTATTCTCCCAAGAGGAACAATCTTAAGCCAATTAAACAAGACAATAGAAGGAAACAAACACTGTATAACAAAGCTTATTACATCACGTTGGACAGAAGAGCAATGCTGCCGTGTTAAAAGTATAATGATGAAAACTATTCAAGACATTGTTTTTCTCTGCGCTTATAATTTCTTTGATTTTCATGTATAAATTAAACAACATTTTAGCAGGAGTTGATCTTCATCTGTTACAAATGAAGAGTGTATTTTTGTTTAACTTTGTTCTTAATTAGGGAAACAATACTATCACACAGTCAGTAAAAATGTCCTCTAACTCTTTAACATAAAAACCAAAGCCATTACTGAAATACAAATAACAGCTTCAGTAACAAAACAGGCTGTAGAGGATCTCTGTGATTGATGCTGTGGTAATAGTGGACCCTGAAGCTGGACTGTCCAATAGAAAAGGGACACAAGAGCAGAAGAAAGCTAAATGGGAGAGTGATAGTATAAGGCCTCAGGCTCAAAACAAGCTAAAGGCTAAAACACAAGCTATGGGCTTAAGGAGGGACACAATGTTGTACCTGGGAAAAAGTTGTCTTGAACAAAGAAAAGTAGTGTTAAAAAGAAGATCAGCGCTTGTATACATGGCAAGCCATTATCAAGGAAAACAGCCCGTTTGTACATTAGTGGTATGCATGAGCCGGGTAACAGGTCAAAAGAGTGTTGAATTTAATGGAGGTATACCCACCATTATCGAGGTCTCAAACTGGCGGGGCTTGCTGCCGTAAGTTTTACAAGTTTGATTCGCTCTTTGTTTTTTTATGTCTGGGTCCCTCCAAGACGTGTGTGGTAAAATATTTGAGTTGCTGCAGCGCTTATTCCGCAAAACAGCCTTCATATTACTGATTTTTTTTTCAAGGTTTTCTACTGTGCACTCAAAAACACGACACACATTTACTCAGTTCAAGATTGCCGAACTTTCTCTTTCTCATTGTTTACCTGATTGACTCACTGATAACAGCTGTATGTGTATTCTTGTAATAAAATCTCCATTTCTCCGGCTGAAAATGTTTTTCTTGATCTTCTCTCAGTCACACCGTTACCACTCGCTAGGTTTATCGCTGTTTATGAGTGGGCGTGCGCATTTCTGTAGTTCGACTTTGTTTTATGGGGTTTAGGAGGTTCCTCTTAATTATAACATAGTCTGCACCTGCGTCGCTTTCATAGTGCAGTCATTTAAATTGTCAATTATTTGCAGTCATGCATGCGGCTAACGCTGTAGCCAAACGGGCCGTTCCATAACAGAATGGTAGGACAAATGGTCCCGCTTGTTTAAGAGCTGAACATGTGTACAAGCCTTGATCTCCATTAATTTCCTTAAAAACAAGCACAACCTTGTTAAGAGTCATGTGTTCACCACTGTGTCAACGTGACTCAGGTTTTAAAGGTGTTGCTGCAATACACCACAAATGAAATGGATAGTCCCCACAGCCCTTTTAAATCAGTCTAGCAGTCTGTGCACATCATCTCTTTTCTACAATGTGTTCAAAACATGCAGACTTTATTATTTTTTAATCTGATATGATTTCTGAGATGGAGACTTTTCTTTACATTGACGATATTTGGACGTTGTGGTATTCTTCTTGAGAGCTGAATAACCTGCCCTGACCAGCCACCAAAACTAACATTACTCTGGTTAAAAGTACAGGTAAAGGTCAGCATTTGAGTCTTAGGAGCTTGAAGACAGTTTTCAGAAATAACAGAACGAAAACCTCAGTCAACCAGATCACAACTACAAAACAAAGCCATCGACCAATTCATGTTAATTTTTGACTGGTCCATGGTGCTGCAGACTGCTTGAATGTAGAGTGTTGCAGGAAAGGATATGTACCTCGTGGCTATGAATATTACTGTAGTCTGAGCTCAAATACTGTAGCTGTATCAAACAAGACTGCAAACTCCACATGATGAAATTCATGTGGTACCAGATAAAACTGCTGCCCTGCGCAGAAAGTTCATGTTGTGAATTTTACTAAGTGCAGTGAGAAATCAAAAGAACTTTAAACTTTTTTTGCCTCTAGGGAAAAAGTCCAAATAAAAACCAACTGTCTTTATAGCCGGTGTGACCTATATGATCCAGATATGGAAATTGAATGCACCAAAAACAAAAGGAGTTCAGAAAAGGCTGAAGGACTGTATGTATACACACACCACCAGTTGCCTTGATCAGTTTTTTTTTAGTGAAAGTGTTTATACTTTAAAAAGTACACAGGGGAGCATTTCTAAGGTTGAGTTTCATGCTTTTTGTAAGTATGTAGCAAAAACTGTCTCCACATTTCACATTTCAGATGCCTCCGTATCAGTGAAGGCATGGCCTTGATTCAAGAGTTGAAAGGCTTGAGGGTTGAGCTTAAAGCCCTGTAAACAGTAAGCCTCTGATAAATAGTCCTCAGAGGCAGAGCTTCCTTTGCCCACAGATAAACTGCCAGCTTAAGTCACTCTGATTCAGGGTTCGACCGTTTATTGGTGCCTCATGTGCTTCGGCCCCTTTCAGTGTTTGCATCATGTATGTAGGAGGTGTTGGAGGTGTGAACAAACAATGTTAAAAAAAGAAAGACAGCCTAATTTAGGAGTTTCATTCATTGATTAGGTGTTATTTGTGCTAAAAATATTGCACATGATGCTAGGAAACAAAAAAAATATTTACACATTTTCTTTTTTTGGTCAGCAGCTCTTTTTTGAGGCTTTGTAATTGAGAATATTTCATTGTCGAGCAGTGTCTATTCTGGGCTATGCCTCCCTTCATACCTTGAATCTCAACTTAAGTGTCCAGCTCTGCTTTTCCTCAACATTTCTAACCGTCTGATTATGTTTAAACACGACTAAGTTATTCGCACTCTGGCAGCCTAACAGTTTTGAGATGCACTACACCGACCCTGGTTTGTTTCTGGGTGACTACACTGCAGGTATTTATTGTTTTCTCATACTGTATACACAGAACAAACAGAAGGAATTGTGTTTACATTTTCAAAAGCAGAAAAGCATTTTGTAAACAGAGCAGTGACAATGCCAGCTGCTTTTGATTTAGACCTAGACATAGCTTTTGTATTATAATAGCAACAAAGTAAAGTGTGTGACACGGTAGAGCAGGTCCAAGCAGAACAAAGGAGAAGTTTCTGGATTACATATTAAAAATTCCACATACAGCATTAGTTCATAATGTTCTCTGTCGAATGTTGACGTCGAGCGTGATTCTGTCTCCACTGGGACATTGTTACCTGAGCTGTAACCTTCCTCCTCATTCCTTCTGTTACACATCCTCTGATTGCTGCTCAGTTTTCTGAGTTGCTGCAATCGAACTAGAGAAGAAATTTACTGCGTGTGCGGTTGGCGAGAAAGCTATTTTTGGCCTCCCCAGGATGACTCACAGTGACATATGTGAACAGATAAGAAATTTTCTTTCCACTGGTTACAAGAAATCACCACTTTTCCCTCTCCTATCATCACTGAATCCATGCCAATCCTTTGTGTCCTTAACTTACTGCAGCTGCAATCTTCCTTCTTCTTTCTTCACACCGTCTTCCTGCACCTTTTGTCTCTACATTTCAATAAACAACCCCCATATGCCTGCCTCATTTGTCTTTGTAGTAATTGGAGCAAGCGTCACACTGATAGCCAAAGCCCATGACAGTTTATGTGTTTAAAGCATTACATATGTCACCTGCTATTAGCAACACGGAGCATTTTAATTACAGCTCGAACATGTCCCACAAATAATGGGAGTATTGAAAATGAGGCCCACAGGAGAAGATGTGATGCATGCCCTGAGGAGACATCAACAACATCTCAATTCTCTGAACAAAAGAGAGGCAACATGAAAGCACATGGTTTCAACAAGCAGTGGCTGTTTTCTCAAGAAAATGTGGGGGGTTGGTGTGTGGCAGATTTATGGGCTGGATATTGTAGGTATGGGGATTAGACTGAGATATTTTCCAAAAGTTATATCATTTATGTTCTTTGGAATAATTTAAAAAATGATCATAATGGCAAAAAAATGATATAATCAAAGTTAATGTCAAACACCAAGAAGTAAAAAAAAATCCTTTGAAAATTTGATAAAGAAAGCAGCTCAAAGTAAAATGACACTTTCTCAACTTCTTAAAAAATGACTTCAATCTTATAACAGCAGATAACTTTCAGCTCTTATGTAACAAAACAAATGTGCTCTGTGCACAAATAGGGGGTTTACTGGTGTGGCCTTATTTTGTTTGGTATGACTATTCGCTGTAGTTGTGCTAGTATCACATTTTCATACAGCATAAATAAATTTTATTTCTACTTATGCCAAATTTCCTGATTGATAATACATCTGCAACCAAGCGGCAACCTCTGGTCTAAAAATATGACACAACACAAAGAGTGCTCAATTCTGCTGTTTCTTAAATGGCCCCCTTAAGGCTGGCCCCGGAAGTGCTGTAAGAAAAAAAACAATGTCTCCCATCTGGATTTCTAATTTCTCTATTGGCCCACACTGTACGAGGGAAGTGACCTAAAACACAAACTTTTGAAAACGGCCTCCAGAGTGGGATTTTTCTGGAACGCTGCCAACACCGTTGCTGTGTAAACAGTAAGCTTTCAGTGGAAACGATGACGTCACACTCCGCTTTGCGCGAGTGCACACAACAGGAAACAGTACTGTTGCTACGATTGTCACGAACTACCGTGTTGAGCTTGTGCTGCTAAATCTGCTGACTGTCTTCATACAAAATTTGTATCTGTTACTCCACTTTTGCACTTAGTATTCCCCAATACACCAGATGATCAGCTCAACTCTACTTCGGTGGAGATCTCCCAAAAGCTGCTTCTGGTCAAGACAGTTAAAGCGCCACCTGCAGGCCTGAAATGCTTACTACAGCGTTTTCAGTCCCTCCGCGTTTACGTGTAAACGCAGATTTTTTTCACTGGGTTTCACCTTTTTTTAGATGAAACCTTGTCGTGTAAAATGGGTCTAAGCAGTTAAGAAGATATTAAGTTTGCGAGTTGCAAGAACTTGTGGCCTGCAGACACGAGTTGGATGGCCTTTCTTGAAAAAAATGTAACTGATTCATTGTAGCAAAAATTCAGCAAACTGCTGAGTGAAAACTTTTATTAGACGTCTTAAATTAATACTGACACCTATCAGACAAGTCTGCTACAGCATATCTAACTTCAAAATGAATTTCAACTCAGTGATAAGCGGTCAGGTTGACAACTACAGATTTGCATCAGTCTTGCTGCTCTTTTTACATTGCGTTAATGCAGCAAAGTTTTGAAACCAACCTACACTAGCACTGACAGATTAATTGGTACATATTGCCTTTAGGAAGTGATGAAGTTTAGCTAACAGGCTTATAAAGAACTATTAGTAAAGTTATGTTTCCAAAATGTCCAGAGACATGATTTCACATAATGAAGCTGTTGCTCCTTACCTCACTTGTCGCCTGGAAAAACAGTCATTAAATGTTTTAGGGCTAATTGCTTTTATAAGTTAAAGACTCTCAGTCCATTAACTGCTCTATCAGGTAATTCTCTTCAGTACTTCCATTTAGTGTGAATTTCCAGCATTAGAGCTTCAGAAGACTGGCATAGATATCTCTAATTTCCACCTTCACCTTCTGTTTGAAATAGAAGAAAAACAATCCTTTCAGCTGTGAGAGGTGAGTCTGACTAATCCGACAAGCTGCAGCCCGTGTAGCAGACACGACAAACCTCCACAGACAACAGGTATAAATCTTGCATCTGCCCTCCGAGATATGATCGGAGCTGGAGTTTCTAAATATTGCATGATTGTCCTCTTGGTGAGTGTGGGGTGATTACAGGTGTCTATCACAACAAAAGGAAAGTGGGGCGGCGCTGAAAGAGCCTTTGTTTCGGCGCAGACGGCACACTGGGTTATATTCGCACCTGTTTACAAGTTTGCCGGTCTGTTTCCTGATAATATGGGTCAGAGAAAATCCATAAAGGTGTAGAGAGAAGGACAGTGAGAGAAGAGTTGTTATTCCTCATGTGGCTGTCAGCCTGCCTGCCTGTCTGTGTGCTCTTTTCTGCTATCACACTCCTCTCTAATACCTTTTATTAGCTCCAGGTCCTAGCTTTCCTGCTACATTTGTTTGCAGCTTTAGCGACCATGTTGGTTCTCCTGTACACAGTCTGATGGGAGCCGAACACTCTGTTCTTTGTTTGGAGCCAGAACTATGAATTATAGATAGAGGAAGCTGCTCCGATATGTCACTTTCTTAGGCTTGGCAGAACACACACGCACACGCACACATTCACACACGTTTGAGAAAGATAGACACAATGGTGAACATGCACACACACTAGTCAGAAAAGGAATAGATAATAATGTAAATGTTTGTAAAGTGAGCCCAAACTGGTACAAGGAAGTAAACTAATACACAGTATAAAATCACACATACACACATCAGGGTTCATCCTGGGAAACTGTTCTTTTTTATTTTGAAGGCTTCTCAAAGTCGCCCACAGCGCTCCAAATACATACACCCCTGGAAATCTACTTTGGCTTTGGTTGCTTTTATAGCTCTGTTGTCAGCCCCAAATACATAATCAACACGCACACACAAGCGCAGACACACACACACACTTACACAGGCAAATGTGTTGGTTGTTACTGACTCTCAGCTGAGAAAAGACTCAGACACACTTGCAGTGTAATGATCACATTGCCACATTAGCCTATAGGGAAAAGAGTGTGCTATCATGTCTTCTACCATTTCTTGTGTTTTCTGTTTTAACAATAGAGAAAATGTACATACTTCCTCAGCAGGAGGTTTTCACACAACACTTCTCAGACTGCGAAGAGGCTTGCGGTATGCTGAGGTGTCAGCTGAGATGTTAATTGGTCGATTTTCATTTAGTTCACTTCTCTGTTGAGCTACATGTGTGTGGGTGTCTGCACACATGTGTGAGACCATAAGTTCCTGAGAAAGGAAACCTGTTTTAACACAGCTTGGCTGATTCCTTCTGGAAATACAAACATTGTCATGAACAAGTTAGCTTCTGAGATTTGGGTTCAGCAGGGAAAAAGGAGAAGGAGATAATGTGACAGGCAGTGACATGATCAGACAGGTAAATAAAAGTCTCCTACTCTGCATTTATGAAATTCGCTTCGCTTCACGATGTGTAAGCCTCCTGACACTTTCACTTACACACTGAAACCTTCAGCAGCATAATAATGGTATACCAGTGTTGTTTCACATTGCTAAAGAGGCACAGCTTGTGGACACACAGTAGGAGCACCACGTCGCCCACCATTCAGTGTCTGTGCGTCACGCACAACAGACCATTGTGGTAAATGGGTAAATATATGTAAAATATTATATAATAAAATGGCTGTAAACACCTCTGATTAAGCCATAGATATTTTACAAGAATAATTGTTTCCAAAAGTTTTAGATAATTCTATTGTTTAAATCTTTATTATGAATTTATAGAGCTGAAGAGACAAAAAAGTAAAGATTTCAAAAGCAAAAAATCATTCTTGATTTCTCAAAGGCTTTTTGATACTTTCATCTTGCATTCTAGTTCACTATTTGCAAATAAAAGTAACAACAACAGTCACAAACCACAGCAATAGAGAATAACTGAAACTGGTTTTGGTGCTGTGACATTCCAAACTCCTGAGGGGAAACTTCTGTTTGTGTTGATTTTGCTCCCCCCCTGTGGACAAAGAGATATTTTATAGCAATTTGCTGATCTCATCCTACATTTTAGAGTCTTTATCCAACGAAATAAATCTCACCTTTGCGTACTCTGACCAGAAAAAACTATCACCCTGAATATAAACTGTGAAAAAGCATGTTTTCTTTTGGCATCTCATCTGACTCCTACCCCCTCACAGCAGTTTCAGACATTACTGTCACACAACATAGACATTTTCAATCATTTCCCTAAAGGTCTTGTTTGTTCCTGTAGGTTATGAAAATGATTTCTGTAACTTTTGGCCTGTTTCATAACCAGCTAAAAACTTCTCACAGGAGCTTTAATTAAAAACCATCCATCTAGGCAAAGTAGTAACTTGCTATGCACACACAGTTTTCCTGTGAAAATATGTGACGCTAAAGACATTTAACATTATTCCACTTCATTGTACCTCCAGGTCTAAAGTTTTCAATTAGCTGCCTAAACATTTGGCTCACCAATCTTCTGTTTAATCAGCTGACTGCTCATAAGGCATGTGTGCGCTCAGCTGACTAAATGATTTAACATCGCCCCCCCTTGATAATTTGCACCAGAATTACTCAAGTTCAACAAATGATTCATATTTCATGTAAGCTTGCCAATCAAATATTGAATTTAAGCTGTAACGGAGCCACCTGCCATCAGCTGGGGCTGTACTCTGATTAACAGTTACTGCCAAAATGCCATGGCTCCTTACATCCTGGATGGAAACAAGCTCAGATGACCACTGACATCTTGTTGTGCATAGTTTGATAGTATTTGGACCTAAAATGCAGAGGTACAGTTGTTTGAAGGATGGCATAACCACTTAACTGGAGCAGTGCACAGCAAGCACAGACATGTGGATGTTAACATATAAGGAGGACCAGAGGCTTTGACATTATTGGCCTGCAGACTCTGTGATGTAGTGATGCATGTTTCACGAACTGTGCTCGTGTCTGCCTTTTTTTCGAAGTATTTTTTTTTACCTGTAGGCTTACCTTTAGTTGGTTGATTGGAATTTGTATTCTTGTTTGAAAATCTAGGAAATAGTTTTTTTTTTTAAAACATCCTGACTGCCCATTATCCAGACTTCAAAGCAGATGCTGATATTTTCATTGAATGCTGTAATTATAGTTGGCCCAAACTACAGAAGTTAAACCCAAGTTGCAGTAAAAGTTTTGGTTTTCTTTGTGGTTTTCGCAGGAGGATCTTCTGAGTGTGTTCCTGCGTGTTACCCAGGCAATCAGAGCGCAGTCTTTATTTGGTAACAAAGGATCACACTCCCCCCTGAAGTGAACTTAGACTCAACTCATCAGTTTCGTGATGTCACCAGGTGTCGAATCTGAACCTTCTCCAAAGATAATAATTCGCAGGGAGATGATAAATGTGTCTGAATAAACACCCTAGGGCATTTTCTGAGAATACAGATACGTGTTTTGGATGAGGACTGCCAAAAACAACGAAGTATGGAGACTCAAACGAAGCAGCTGTTAGTCCATAATAGGAAACTCAATCCTGAGCGCCACTCTGGGAAACTCTCTGTTAATCCTTCTTTTTTATTTGGCATCTGGTTGTTGTGCTGGATCACCAGTATTTATTGGGCCATGGTAGAGTCGCAGAACAACAGACAAATTTTTTAACTTAATGATGTTCTTTTTAATGCCTGCACTAACTGAGTAATGATAAGTGTTGCTCACTGTGGCAGTGGTAATATTTGGAGGCCATTAGCCAGGCATGATCTGCTGCTGCACTGCGACTGTATTCTAAATGATATAGGAGGAGCAAGGGGAGAACGGAGGAGTAAGCACTTTTGTTATCATCTCCTTGTCAGATCCTTACAAGCACAGCCCTCTATTACACTGCTAATAATAGAGGCAGGCTTTATCGCTCTGAGCACCATCACAGTAGAGGAGATGGGAGAATGAAAGAGTGCCCGCGATATTGACAAAAATCAAATAGAGTGTTTTTCTTTTTAAATTCTGTGATATAGTAAAAAAGAACGCTAACATCAGACAGGCAGGTGGAGAAAAAGGATGTTGTCAGTGGAAGTCCAAAAGGAAGTTGTGATGAATGTTTGATTGGCACCTTAAAGAGGAAACCGCACATGAGATAAAAGTGTGTGTGTGTGTCTTTGTAGTGTGTATAGCTGAACATGTGGGTGGGAAGAGCTGGAGCCAGGTTTTCTCCTGGTTTGAGCTGCATCCAGTAGTGCATGTCTGGTAGAGATGGAGAGTCATCAAAGAAGGGGAAAAAAAACAAGTTCAGATCGGAGCAGATATCTTTGCTGCATCAAGGCCCCCCAGTATCAAAGCTAGACTCCATCCCACTGTGCTGCCTTGAAGAAAAGGTGGAGCAGATAGGCAGAGATTAGCCAGGTGGTGTTTAAGGAGCATATTTGGTCAAAACAAAACTCAGCAGATGAGATATGGCTGCAGATGAATGCATGAGAGGTAGGAAAAGCTCCTTGTTCGTTGTCGTTTTGTCGTGTCTTCTGACGTCTTGATGTAAAAGAGGCTGAGCAGGCTGTTTGTTTAGCGACATGAGGAGTTCTTGAAGTGTGGCCTATTTGTGGAGCTGCAAAAGACAGGAGCATATTTTCTGTTTGTTTTGGGCTTTATGTCAAGCGCTTGCATGATTTATATTTAACATTTGAGCCTCCAAGTCCATTATGTGTTTGACGTTTATTTTTGTGGAAAACAAAGTTGAGGAAGAATTTATGAGCCTATTTTTAATGGCTCGGATTCTGCAGTGACGTTTCCTTGGGTTATTCTACAACTTTGATCACTAGTATGAGATTTTTTCTTTTTGTGTATTGTTTGGAGCAAATAAAAAAAAAAACTCCCACAGAACTTGTGTCAGTGTTTGTACTTCTGCACTGTCAGAACAATTCTGCAGACTCTGCGCAGAGATATAAAGGCTTTGAAGGAACTCAGGCACACAAAAAGTCTCTGTTTCTGAAGCTCATACACGTACAAACAGTGTCCATCTTTCTTTTCCTTTCTTGAACACACACACAGTCCTCCCAAACACACACTGATGTAGCCCCCTTTGGTCATATATTTCCTTTAGTGTGTCAGGGTGAACACTCTTTGAATAAACTGACTCTGTGTGTGTGTGTGTGTGTGGGTGTGTGTACAAGCCTGCCTCTGTGTTTGTGTATGTGCTTGAAGATGTAAGTGTGCATGCAAGATCACCGTAGTTCGACTGCAGAATTTTTCAGTGAGTGTAAATGTGTGGTTTCTCTTCTTTATATTTTAGAGAGTATCCCAGAAAGTTTTGGTGTCAGTTATAAATAATAGAGAGAGCTGAATCCAAAAGGGAGCACAGTCAGACTGACAGTCACATCTTTGATGGCTCGGTCTTTTAAACACTGAAAACCAATTAGGTGGGTCAGGGGCCTGGGGAGCACGACTGAAAGGAACCCGGTGCCACCGTTCTGTCATCAGCTGCTTCAATCAACACACCGCGACGGCTAACACACTCTTCCTATTTCTCACACACTCACACACGCACATAAAAGAGCAGGGAACAGTTTCATTAACGAGATGGCTCTGTCGCTATGTTTTCACTCAGCTGTCAAGTGAATTATATGAGAGCTTTTGAAATGTAACAAAAAGTAAAAATGTAAATGAGAATTCAATAAGCTGAGTTTAGGTCATTTAAGTGAATGTCCCAATGTGACTTGATGTGGCTGTGTTTGAAATGTGAGAGAGAAATCAAAAAATGCAGTGGAGAATGAATAATTTACTGCTGGTTTTGTTTTTCTTTTGCCTGCTGCTGAAAACAAAGGACATACTTTTGATTCAATATCCTCCTCACAATTGATCAACTGGGCCTTCATGATGGCGAGCCAGTGCCCAGAGAACAGCTGACATTTCTTTGAGGTTGTCAGTCATATTGCTTTTTTTCTGGACCTTTTACTTTACTGCTATATTTCAAAATAAAAGAAGCTTATGTCGATGTTAATGCTCTGGAAATAACTAAGGAAAGTTATTTCATGCACTTCAATGGTGTTTTTTATTGGCATGATTTATAAAAATAACAGTAATTATATCTGAAAACACTGGGCAAAGCTTGAATGTATGCCAACATTGCACTCAAGCCCCCATTTGATTCGATACAATGCTAGGTTATATTCATTTGGATAGGTTGAGATCCGATGTGATACAAAAAAAACAAAAAGATAAAATACAGTTGGATAGGATAAGACACAAAGCAATGAAATACAATATAACACAATTTAAATGAAATGATACAAAAAGTACTTTAAGATACAATACGATATGGGATGAAAATTTACAACATGTTTTGAAACGAAACAATGTGCTATAAAACAAAAGGAAACAGTATGATACAATATATTATGAAACTAGAAATAGGTACTGAACTAGGTACTTTTATAGCTCCCAGCCAAATTCAATCTGTAGTACTGAGTAGTGATTCATGTAAAATCAAACAGTGCCATGTTTTGGTACCCAAATGTATCCTTGTGACTGTGACAGTGTCAGAGTAAGTGATTTTCTATACTGGACATGAACACAGCATTGCAATTGTATGTACTGAGAAATATAATTGTTAAAGATGCTATGAAGAGGATTTGTTTTAATTGCACTCCCTTGCCACCTTGTGGCCCGGAGTCTCATGCACAGTGTCGTAAATTACTTAAGCCAGGGAGGGTCAGCAGCCTGCTGCACCGAGGTATCTGTTGACTAACTTGACAATGAGTAAACACTGTCAGTTTGTTAGTAGTTTAGCAGCCATTTATATTTAGTGCAGCTGACAGCCTGGCCCTCGAAGACATGTCCATAAAAAGCCATGTCCTGCCAGTCATCTACCAATACAAACAGAGCCAACGTAATTTCACTCTTCATTTTATTGATAGACTCTCAAGTTGAACAGACCACAGCAGAATAACTGATGACTGTGGGTTAGAATTGACATTATCACAAACAGTTTAGCCCTTGTGTTACAGAGTGATACAGCTGTATCACTCTCCTGTTTAGCTTTCTTCTGCTCTTCTGACCTTTTTCTGTCTGACAGTTAGGCTCCTATGTCCACCATCACTACAAAATAATTATTAATCACAGAAATTGTTTCCAGTAGAGAAAAACACAGACCTCTGTGTTTTATCACCTCTCACTAATAAACTTCGTCAGCCGGCGTGGTGTTGTCATCGAAACCTGGATGTGCCATAAATCAATCTGAACCTGGTCAACTCGAACTGGAAGCTAAGAGGTAGCAATTTATAACAACCTGTGACCAGCAACATTGGCGCTGATAATTTCATTTTTACAGTGCATTACTTCAGGCATATAGACTTTTTCAAGATCACTTTCAAACTCCTCACAACCCCTTTAAATTGAAGAAATTTTTGATTTTATTATTTAAAAAAAAAAATCACATGAATATTTATTACTGCAGTAACATGCACTAAAGGCACTAAAGTACTGAAAATTTGTATCATTGAGTAATGATACCGATTGCCAGGCACCTGGCATCCGGACAGTAACATTTCAAATGTGAAAGGTACCAATAAAAGAAATTGAAACGACACATCATGGTAAGATCATTATGACAAGAAACGATTCCACAGGACACAATACAGTTTGATACAGTGTGAGATCGATTTGATTCAATGTACTACCATGCAATCCAAAATGATACGATAAGAAACAATTCAATAAGGCTTTGAGTAGTACATTTTATTTTTAGACTTTAGAAAAGGGAAACTTCTTGTAAAAAGGTTATTTTTAATGCTTGTGTTTGCCTTTTTACTGCCGTAATCCTAGAAACTGACCCCATGTTGTGAACAATACATACTTCCATGTTGTTTCAAAAGCTGATGCCCAGAAAAATTTGTAAAACAGCAAAACAAGAAAGTACTGGCAGAGGTTAGTGTCTATGTAAGAGTACTAGCAGTGTCCAATCCCAGTGGATCACAGTCTTAATTCTATGATATTAAATAAATAAACAAATAAATAAATAAATTTCAGGAGGAATGAGACAAATTTTATGTCGGCTACTGGTGAAACATCAACTCAGGTCTGATGTCTATGACGATTTATTTAGTAACAACTGCTAATTTAGAAGAATCTCTTTCTTTTCGATACAGAACAAAGGACCATCCTTCTCATTCTGTCTTTAACCTGCACTACGTGAACTCATGTTGTCCTCAGGGTTGGATGTGTGACAGCCCAGCATGTTGCGTGATAAGACTGAACTTCCAGACAAAGCCAGTGAAGCAGCTATGCTCTGGTCTGCTGAGATAGCAGTGGCCTTTCTCCTCTTTCCTCAAGCTGTGTCAGTTTGACCATTCAGCCAGCCAAATGTGCCAACCTCATCAAGGTGCTCTGCACTGCCCTTTTCAATAATTCATCCCCAAATTTGCAGGGAGGAGGGTTGAGGTTTGTCTAACAGCTTGCCGTACAGGGGAGTGGTTTCTCTAATTGAAGTGACACGTGGTCCCTCTCGGCCAGAGCCAAATGTCACCAGGGAGGCAGCCAAATACCAAGTGCTCTTTGACGTGAAGTCTCAGATGCTGCATTTGAAGCACAACAAGTGCAACACTCTTGTCACTTAAAAACATGAGCACTTCATGCTAATTCTTGGAAGTAGAGCACAATCCTGTGAGCATGAAAATTTCTAAGTGTTGTCTCTTTTGTTTTCTTTCTTTTCTCTGATTACTGTAACAAGTTTCCTCATATCCACACACAAGCGTTTACACCCACATCAGCAAAACCACAAAAAATTAGACTACAGCAATGGGCTCAGTGCTGTTTTTCTAACCCGATTTCAAACCAAAGTAACCCTCCAATAGCCTCTGTAAATCTCTCGGAGCTAATTAGAGCATACACAAACACACAAGCTAACACACGTGCACTCAGTTTGCACACATACATACATGCAAACTGCCCCTGTAGTGCTGTGGAGAGGTGTAATTATAAAGTCTAATTCCTGTATCGTTTTACATTATTTATGAAGCAGTGTAGCTAGTGTCACACTGACCTTCCTCTAATGATGCTACACACACACACATGCACACACCTACATACACTCACATGCACTCTCATGTTGTACAAGCACCATTTACAGCACACACACACACATGGAAACACACAAGTGAAGCCCCATAATTCCCTTCAGTAATCTGAATATATCACCACATTTCCAAACAAGTTGAAAAAGCTTTCAAGCTGCTACCAGCTGTGACTTGGTGCCAGTTCAACTGCTCGAAGGTTGCATTTGTTTTCAGTTTGAATAATGCTGTCGAGAGCCAAATAAAACTGACAGTGTGGCAAACAACTCATTGTTCAGAGAAGGGTGGTTGCTGTTGGCACTTCTTTTCAGCATTAGCGTCTTCGTGCATTTGATGTGAATGGTGAAGGACTTACTCAGATACCTGATAAGGCGTCGGCTCTATGTCTGATACAGTAACACCCCAGAAAGTATGTTCAATACAAATGGCTCCAGCTTGGCTGTTGAAGTGATTGCCAGTGGCGGAGATTATGTGCTGCAATCTGACATTTTGCCTGAAATCTGTGCTATTCTCCTACACAAACAGTTTTGTTTCGATGATTTGTCACTATGCAGAAGTACAGAGGGAACAATGCTGAAGATGACAGCTTGTCAGATAGGCCAGAACATGCCAGTGGTGGTGGGTGTACAAACATAATCCTCATTGTTCTAAGTCTAGCACAAGTGTCAGAACCCACTTCTTGATGTAGGCGTCTCCTGCTTTCATTTTTCAGATGCTTTGGCCCCATCATATATGTATATGAAGGAGTGCATAGATAAAAGCACCACAGTACAATTATTGATTTCTCACTGCCTCAGTGTATTTTGTTGAATATCATCAAACAAATTCCCCAGTTTAACTACCCATAGGTGCACTCTGCCAGCCATACATACAAAAACATCACTTCGTCAGTCTCACTAAATACTTTTGATTAACACGTTGAGAATAATTACATATGCACACTTTATAACCTCCTGCTTCAGCTTTGAAACAATATAAACATGACAATAGAGAAACAGACCTTTCTGTCAGAGCCAGTCCTGCCCTCACATGCTCTGAAAATAAACTGACAAAACACTGATGTCACCAAACGGGGACATCCTCATTAGATCTGCTGCTTTGGAAAACAACAGAAAGCTCTGGTGGCAGCAGTGGTGAGAGGCGCAGAGAAGTCCTATGAAGCTGCAGTGCTCTCTGCTTACTCTATGCAGATATTAATGGGCTTCAACAAAAGAATGGGAATATTTTTCTTAAAAAGTAAATGCTGTTTAAGAAAAATTGCTGAAATGGTCCTTAATTGCAGAACTTTAGATCAGTCAGACATTGGCTAATTTGAAATATTTACGGCTGTATGGACTGTGCAACACATAACTAAAGTCTCCTCTCAGAGATAAACTCATCTCATTTAGGGGAGTAAAGTCTATCTGTATTTTTTTTTTTTTACTGATGCTGTAGAAACAATGGTGCATACAATGCTACAAATTGCCTCTGAGTGATGTTAAAAGCAAAAAAATCATCTACTGACGATTGGCTCAGTGGCAGAGTCAGTCACTTCTCAAACAGAAGTTTGGGTCTTTGATCCCTGGTCCCCTTGTGCACAAGAGGAAGTGTCCTCGGGCAAGACACTGGACCCAGAACCACCCTCAGTGCTGGGCAGTTAATGAATGTGGGGTGATTGAATGAACATGCAAGTGGTTAGAAGATTTGAGAAAGTGCTCAATAGCTCTAAAGAGTGTATCAATAGCAGGGAAAACCACAAAAACTCCTGTCTCAAGTATTTACTGACAGGCAGAGGAACACAGCACAGAGCATCATAGCAAATGGTTTCCATCCTCTCCTCTGCCAGTTTGAGCCTCTAAGCTCGGTGAGATGCTATAGAGTCTCTCTGGCAACTGAAAAAATGCATCCTCTCTGTTCGAAACCCCAACAGGGAGTTACGGTCTTCTCATTAGCTGCTCCTAGAAATTCCTAGGACCAGGTATAAGCACTGGGGTGATCGATTTTCAGTAGCTGGACCCAGACTCTGGAACAAACTCCCCCCAGACATACGCACCATTACCGACTTTGGCCTTTTTAAAGCCCGGCTTAAAACATATTTGTTCAGACTGGCTTTTAATACTCAATAATGTGGTGACGTTATCTTATTTTGTCTTATTTTATCAGTTTTTATCCAGTTTTATTTTCCTGACGTGTTCCATTGTTGCTTTCTTTTAATCTGCTTTTATTTCTTATTTTACTATTTATTTTATCTGGAAAGCACTTTGGTCACTTCAAGTGTTGTGAAGTGCTCTATGAATAAATTTTGATTGATTGATTGGTTGATGTGTAGAGAGATAGAAGAGATTGGTTTTAAGTAAGTATTAATTCCAATAATCATTTTCAACTTTACAAATTGACTGATAGGATCTGATCCCTGACATGACATGGCATGAAATATTTTTAATTTGTAATGTTACTGTCCGGTCACCAGTTCGATTCCCTGCTTGGCCGGTGGGCCTTTCTGTGTGGAGTTTGCATGTTCTCCCCGTGCATGCGTGAGTCCTCTCCAGGTCCTCCGGCTTCCTCCCACAGCCCAAAAACATGCTCATCAGGTTAATTGACCACTCTAAATTGCCCATAGGTGTGAGTGTGTGAATGAATGGTTGTCTGTCTGTCTCTGTCAGCCCTGTGATTGACTGGCGACCAGTTCAGGGTGTACCCTGCCTCTCGCCCAATGACAGCTGGGATAGGCTCCAGCCACCTGGGACCCCGAACAGGATAAACGGTTAAGAAAATGAATGAATGAATGAATGTTGTGTCCTGCCTGTTGTATTAACTGTGTGAATGAGTCGAAGCCCACATTATGTTTCTGAATAGCCTCTGAAAGTTTCCATCTCACTGGACTTTAAAGATTTATTCTATTCTAATCCTCATAAACAGTAATATTAGAACTGTTGCCTCACAATAAAACAGTTAATAGTTTTATTTCCAGCCAGAATATTTAATTAGATGTTTTTTATTTTTAGATTTTTATACCCTTGATTAAAGAGGACAGGAAAGTGGAAAGAGTAGAAAAACAGAGAGAGAGTGGGGAGTCACATACAGGAGAGGGGCCACAGGTTGGACAACCTGACTGCTTGGCCATACCAGTGTCTCAGGGACAGGAGCCTTTTTGTGTGCAGTTTGCATGTTCTCATTCTGCATGTGTTGTCAAGCTTTACCCACAGTCCAATAGCATGCTCAATAGATGGACTGGCAACTCTAAATTTCTTGTAGGTGTGAGTGAGTGGTTGTCTTTACGTGTCAGTCCCACCATAGACTGACAGCCTGTCCTGGTTGCATCCTGCCTCTCATACAGTGCCGGCGACCCTGTGACCCTGAAAGGATAAGCAGTACACATTATACATCATCTTTTTATTTTCTGCTTCATATACCCCTATAGATACAGGCAGAAATAATGGATGACTGAGTTCACTTTATTGGTTTTTGTACATTTTTTAATGAAAAACAGAGAACATAAACATCCCCACTGATGTTTGTGACTAAATGCATCTTGCAGGTAATCTCCATCCCATCCTGTTGTGTACATCAGGACACCTGGACTCTAAGCAATGTAAAACAGCTGGCATTTCACTTTGCACACAGCTGTGATAGAAACTCCACAGAAAACAAAGGTTAACCGAGGTAAATGTCACACACTCCACTGCACCGAGGCAATATTTTTCTCATTTTGGAAGTGATGTTTATTTTTCCATTCTTTTCTCTCTGACAAGCAATCATAAAGATATAAAGAGTTTGTTATTTCACTCTGCCAGTTTGAATGTGATCTGAAGGTGTATAATAAGCATTTTTAGAAGATCCAAACAGCTGTTGATCACATTGGATAGGAAGAGAGAATAAAGATGAAAAATAGCAGGGGGAAATGTATGAAAGGCTGGAAAAGTTACAAAAACTTCTGTGTCTGTTTGATTTTGGCTGAACTTGCATCTTGCAGTAACGTTTCTCTCCTCTGGGTGTGCTATTTCCCTTCCACCCAAATGACTCTGCAGTGGGAATACTCCTGCTGTCCTCCTTGACCGAGGGAGTGAAGACGGTCGCTGCTGCTTCTAATTATTTCAGATGGGTCAAATGAAGAGGACAAATTTCCCAAAGGAGAAGTGTAACATATCTTGCATCACCGTGAGCCTAGAGTCTCTAATTATTTCACACATTTAATGAATGTTACCCAAAATTAAAGTCTCTTTTTATTAAGAGTTGTTAGTCAAAAACTCTGCCAGTGAGGAAACTTTCATGTCAGTAAGATATAGATAGATGACCCTGGCTGATCCTCCTGGCACGCTTGTGCGCCTTCTGCCAACCACAGCTCATTTCAGTGAAGAGGTTTTAATATGCAGAACTGTGTTTCTCCGTCATGCTACTGCACACCCACCTCTTCCACAGACACACAAAAACAGCACAACAAACTTAATTTACTCTCTCCTTTAAAGGCATTGCGCTGAGATATTTTCATCTCAGAGCATGTGATTAGTTATTGTGGTGTGTTTGTGTACGAGCCTACATGGGATTTCTGGGGCAGGGAGTGAAACAATAGACTGCTTCAGATTGCTCATCTGCTAATCACACCTGCAGAGCCAGAGGGAACAATGGACAATGAACTAAGCAGCCTGCATGCCCTCTTTTTCTGTCTGTCTGCAAGCGTGTCTGCATATCCTGAGGCAGATCTTACATAAATTTGGTTTTCTGGAATGTTTCTCACAGTTTTGTTTTGTTTGACGATATGACTCATTCTAGGTTAACTGCTCTAACACAGTCTGGGTTTTGTTAGGAGATACGTGACAGTCTACTCAGAAAGCACAGGAGTGAAGCATGGGAAACTAAAATCTAACCGTACAGGTGTAGATGGATTGATGAGCGATTCATGTTTCTGTGACAGTGACAAAGAAAAAGCTGATTCAGCAAGATAGTTGTTTATAAAAGAAGGGAGGGGGAGTAGCTGGGATTAATGCTATCATCATTTTTTAAAAACTACTCTTTGTTTTTTTCTCTCTGGTTTATATGGATTCAGCATCTTATTTAAATAAGCTGTCAGCTTGTTGTAAGCTGCTCCCAGTCTGTTTACTGGTCCGGCTCCTCTTGACAGTTTGCATAAAGCATTTTATAATTATGTCCATTAAGCACTATTTTTCTTTCTGCTGGAGCACTCCAGGAGGATGAGTAAAGTCTACTCCACACTTTTGTTTGGGGTTGATAAACCTGTATGTGTGTGAGTGTGTGCGTGCACTTATTTATTTCCATGTGTGTCTGTGTAAATATGCTTGCTCGAGTATGCATGTCGGCCTCATTGTGACTGCCGTGGGGCTGATAGCAGAGAGCAGGGTTGACAGTAGCTTCTCCTTAGCCTCGCCTGTAGACCTGGGAAGCCTCGATAAGACACCGGGGCTCTGAAGCTGCTAAAGAGACACATCAGTGTGGAGAACAGAATGAAGAGATATGGAAGTGAGGAGGGGAAGGAGGAGGGTGAAGAAGAAGAAGAAGAGGGGAGGAAGGTGGGGATGTAAAAAAATATCCTCCTCTGCCTTTTGGCAATGGTTCCCAATGAAGTTTTCTCCCTCTGCCATTACGTTAAAAATCCCCACAATCCTTTTAGTCACAGCGGGGATGGGAGAGCCCTTAAAGCGAGACGGTTTCCCACATACACATTCATACGCACCACCTTTTTAAGGGTTCATTTTTGTCATAAATGGTTTGAACTTGGTTAATTCTATCTGAAGGCTTCTTCCAGTTTTTCCAGCGGCAGTGTTACTCATACAGTCTTAAAACTCTCAAAGATATCCAGAATTAGATACTTGTGGCACATTGAGGCTGAGGTTTTGATTCATATATCTGTTACATAGGATTAAGTTTAATATGAACCCAGTCACTATCAAGAGTCTTAGAATTAGATGCCATCTTGAAAGGTAGAAAGCAAAGTTCAGCTTGGAACTGCTTTTTCAGCAGGGTACTTAAGTTGACAGAAGTCATCCATTTTTGAGAGAGACATCTCTGGAAACACCAGAAAACCTTTCACAGACCTTTTCCAAAGTTTGCAAGATGTGGAGCTTCCTCCTGCAGGAAGCATTTTGACCCAAGAAAGTAAAAGCGTGTCTTAAAAACAGCTCTAGGGTTTCAGCAGTTACCTCTCTGCTGTCTCTCACATCTCAGAGGGCTAACACGACTCCAGTGTGGAGACAGGAAGAGTTAAAGGTGGTGATGATGTGTGCCTGCCTGCGTACGTGTGCGTGTGAGCATGCAGGCATGTGTAGTATCTGTGTGGATGTGACATTGATGGGCTAATAGTGGTGTGCTACTATGTCTGTATATGAGTGTGTTTTCAGGTTAGAAAAACACCGCTTGATGGATGGATGGAGGAGCCGGGGCAGGAGGGAGAGGCAGTAAAGGGGGTTGACAATGAAGATGAGAAACACTGGCTATGTTTTGATTCGGTCATGAAAGACTAAAGGGTGGCTGTGGAATCTGGATGACACCTGACGCTTCTTTTGTACTGCGTTTTTTCCCCCCTCTCTTTCTCTTTCTTCACTTTGGCTTCGTTTACTTTTCACACTTCAAGGATAAAGTACAATCAGAGCTTTCATATCTGTTTTCCCCCCCTGTGAGATGTTGAAAGAGAGAGAAGAATCTAGGCTACTGCATTAGGTTGAATAAGGTCTGTGATGTTATTTTTCAGAGATGAAATTGGTTTCAGGAATGCAGTGCTTTGTAGCACACAGATATTGTGTCTTTAACGCAATGATAAGAATGTGATTTCTGTTCTGAATTTGAGTGTGTCTGAATACTGAAATGATGAACATGCTTACACCACGGCTTGGTGCTTTAGATCTTAGGGAGACAGATAATCACAGTAGATTCCCTGAGTATTAGTTTCACCAGTACGTAAGACTTAGACTTTTTAAAGGGAACTTCCCAAAGACTTTTATGATGTTCAGAAATGTGCAGCTTTCTGCAGATGTGTAGCTCCTTTAGTACTATTCTTCCAGCTGTCTGTTCTCATCTTAAGGTATCAGTGATAGTTGAAAGGTACGGCTGAACCAGCTATCCAAGACGATAGACTGTATAAAACACGGACGAAGCATCCGCGACATCACCTGTCTGTTCCTGAAACCATGAAATGAAGCCAATCTGCGGACACAGCCACATTCGCTATGACTCCCGCTATGAGTTTTTCTTCAAGCAGCTACAGGGCGCCGGAGGTCACATGACCCGAGCTGTGCCTCTGATTGGAAAATGAAATGATCCTAATAACTTCTTAACCACAAAGATAGAAAAATATTCACTCACCATACAGTGTGTGCGGATAGTGTAATTAGTGTTTTAGACACAAGCCGTTTTTTGAACCAGGCTGTGAATGTGCTTTTTAATGCAGTAAAAGTCTGTTTTTATGGCTGGGTGTCTATGTGACTTCCAGTCTTTCTGCAGCCAGCCTCAAGTGGATTCTCAATGAACAGCGACTTTTAGCACTTCTGCATAGGCTTCATTTTTACTAACCGGATGTTGCCCCTTGTCCAAGACCAATCTGCAGCTATCCTCTCAAAAGGTCACCTGTTGTCTTAAACTGAGGAGCTTTATGTACTTCATTGTATACCACAGTTTTTCTTTAAATGAATAATTATAACATTATGTGAGGACAACTGTCTAAAAGTGGTGCGACTGGACAGGCCCACTTCATTTTGTTCCCTGCAGAGTTTGTGCAGCTAATTGCTTGCTTCACCATCTTAATGGTAAACTATTATAACAGAAAAGAGCACCACTCTGCATTTTATTCCGGTAGATTGGTTGTACCTGTGTGTAGGATTAGGGCTGGGACAATATGCTAGTCTTGCGATTCAATTTTATTGCGATTTTTGGGATGCCGAAATGATTTCAATCGCGAGTCTTCTAGATATACGGTTTGTGCAATTTTTAGTTTCCTTTTTTAACACCAGACAATGTAAAAAAGTTAAATGATGATGATAAAGTCTACAAACTATACCAGGAACCGTATTTTCCCATAAAATACAGATCACATGAGTCAGAGAGAAACCGTTCTCCCTCTGCTGGAGAAAAGTGGTAACTTTTTTCCAATCCAGTTTATAAACAAAAACTGAAATGAAGAATTTGAATTTTAAAGAAACAAAATGTTTTTTTTTTACAAAGAATCTCGATTTTGATATTGCCCAATAAAAAATCCTGATATATCAATTTTCAATTTTTTTCTTCCACACTTTTATAGGATGCAGCTCATGTTTAAGATGACAGAAACCATATTAAAAGTGTGTCTTAAACACCGAGTTTTCAGTCATTTTTAATCGGGAACTAAATCAGTGGACAGCTTCAAAGTATTTAATCTGCAAGTCTGTAGCAACTCAAATTCCGCTGGCTTTTGTGTCCGCTCACATCAGTCTTACTGCTCAATTATGCTAAGCTCTTAGGTGGTGGCTATAAAGATTTTTTTTATGACATTTTAAGTCCATTTTAATTGTCACAGGCTGCATACAACTGAGCAGCTTTAAGATTTGAAGCACAGTTTTGTTGCTACTGTCCACCACTGCAGCAGCAGAAAGCAGGATACAATAACAGATGAACCACGGTTTGCCACTAAGGATAAAGAAGCATTTTAGCAGCAAAATGCATTACTGTCAAACCCCTTGCTTAATTATTGCATTTTTATGAATTATACAAACTTTATGTGATATTTGTCAACAGCTGAATGCAATGTAAGTTTTTTTTACTCCTTAAAAGAGGATACATTACGTCACCTCAGGATCCATCCATTCTTGAGTTTTTGGTGGGCCTCAACAGATGTTTTAAAACTGTAGATTTCCAAACACCCACTTCTTGTTTGTTCGTGTTCAAAATGATAAGTGCTCTGCTTGAATTCCCATGACAACTGCATTGACACTGCAGAGGAAAAACATCCACTTAATGGCGCCCCTGTGGTTTTATGGTGATAAAGTTGATGTTAATTATAGGTCAACTGCTGTGCCAAACTTCTTCACACACTGAAAGCAGAAACTTCAGTTTCCCAGTCCTTTGATTTGACTAGTTTGTATAATAGGGGAAAAAAAATCATGTTTACTGATCCCAAAAAATTACATATTTATTAGGTCTATTGACAAATGTGAAGGTAAAATTACAGTTTGTGGTTTTATTGGTACTTTTGTACTAAAACAGACTCCCTAGAATCTTCATGTGATTTACAGGCCATACTGTGTCTGTTTTAACTGCTGTTTGTTTGAGAAGTAGTTTAACTTCCAAACTCTTAATAAAACCCAATAAAATAAAAGTTTATTTCCCCAAATTATCACTTTTCTTTTCCATTACACATACAGGCTGTAAATCAGTGTGACTTCCTGCTTTCACCTGGTTTAACAGCTCCATGCCTGACTCTGACACCTCAGATATACAGCAGGCTAATAGGAGCTGATTGTTTCACTTTTTACTGAACTTCACAGCACAGGATGAGCTCATTATGTTATAATTCAGTCTGCTCGCTGCCAGTAATGGTCAGGTCTGCATGGTTCACTTCATATTTTATTATCAGACATGCTGACACAGGGTAGCGATGTTTAAGAGGGAGCTATTACTTTATGAAAATGAATGTCAAAATTTATCTGTAAGATAGTAAGTCTTCATGATTTTCTTACGGGCATAGGTGATTATTTTTCTGAAGTTTTTTTTTTTTTATTGTGGTTAACACACAGCACATTTATATGACATGGAACAGAGTGCATTGCTATTTCATAATCATTAAAGCTCAGGCTAATAAGACAACATTAGCAAGCTTGTACCCACCAAACTTAGACAACCAATCCTGCTCATCTTGCCATCACTGTATTTTAGGGTTTTGATGTGTTATTACAAAAAATGTCGACTGTCGACTTAAGTAATCACAGTTTGTATGATGCAGAAAGAAAACCAGGATTCGCTTTCCTCCTCATCCAGTCACACAACTCCAGATAAAGTAGTTCACCAAGGGCTGACTGGCGTACGGGGATACCGGGGATTTCCCAGGTGGGCCGGTGGGCTGGTGGGCCTGTGGGCCAGTGGGCCAGTGGGCCACGGCCACAACATGAGAGAGAGGGGGTGGGACAGATCAGGCTGTGGCAGAGTCGCCTGTCAATCATGCAGTGTGACAGTGCCAGACAGCGTTGTTGGAGGATTTAAAGATTGCGTAATCTGCAGGGGCGGGCTGGCCATCGGGAAATTCAGGACTTTTTCCCGAACGGCCGGATTTTTCCTGACTTTAGCCTTTCGGGGGTCAGAGCGTTTTTTTTTTTTTTTTATTAATGAGGGGCCGACTGGTCATCTTGACATTCTGGAGAATACCAGAATGGTGGGTGCTTCCAGTCGGCCTACAGCCGGTACTGCCAGGGGGGGGGCTGCCAGTCTACCGATGTATCCCGTTGTTGTGGGCCGGGCCGAGTCAAAGTCCCGGGCTGTTTTTCAGTCCCAGTTCGCCACTGTATTTCACTAAAATGTTTTGGTGGCAAACTGTCAAATCTCAGCTGTTTCCTGATATTTGCAAGTTGTTTGAGGCTTTGTGTGTTGAAGTGACTGTTTTTTTTTTTTGTCTCAGTGATGACTGAATTTAAATAAACTCTTTCTCTCTGCTGTTGGAAAATTGGTTCCCAATTTATGAAAAACTTTACCAAACCCAAAACACAGACAGTGAGGAGCCTTTGAGAAAGAAAATTACAAAAAGCCTGGTCTGCAGCTGAAAAGTGTTCTCCAGAATGTTCTCTACTTTGAGCCTTTTGTCCTTTCACTTAAAAACTGAATGCTAATTTGTTGAATAGTGCTCTAGTTCTTCGACGGTTGTTGAGAATAGTATAGTACCTGAGAGTAGATAGACAGCCTACTTCAGTCAGAGCTCTTTAGAGTGTCTGAGTGTCATTCTTTGAGCTCTGGATCATCACTACTTTTAGTCCAGTAAAGCTACAAACTTGGCTCTTTTCCTTCATCATATGTCTGACCTTCCTCTTAGCTTAGGTTAAAATGAACCTGTGTAATGTGATACATTTCAGCTTGGAAAAAAGAAAAGTGGAATAGTGAGTGGTGTATAAAGATTCTCCTGTAAGGTTAATGTGCTTGAGTGAGCTTGGGTTCAGAGATCTGACTCTTCGAATGAAACACACCTCATTAGCCTGAAGCACTGTATTCAGACCCATAACTCCCGGCTAAAGTCAGCTCAGACTAGGCGGATAATTATAACCTTATCACCTCTTAGATAATAATTTTTCTCACCCATGATTCCAAGTGAAAGACAATGTGTTGGTAACATGGATGTGAGATGAAGTGTGATGCATTGTGCCACCACAGGGAAACTATATGCGACAGTAGCAACAGGGGGAGTATATGTGAAAGACAAAAAAGTTGATATACAGCCTCCCTGTGTTATTATTAGGATCAAATATGTCTGTCTCCATCATTGAATCTATGCAAAGGTCAAAGCAGACTGATTTTGAGTCACACTTTGCATCACAGTCATTCTGAAGCTATGCAAAGAAGTGACACACCAGATCAAACAGGCTTTATGTTAATATCTCAGAGTGTTATGGCAGCTCTCTCCTTAATTAAACGTCTCACAAAGGTTAGAATATTAAGTCTTTTGCAGGTCAGAAACATTAGGACAAAGACGTCCAAAAGTCACCAGACAAAGTTAAAGGTGAGAAAAGTTCCTCTCTTTCTCTGTCCTTGATGGAAGTGTCCTATTTCAGGTGGCTTTCCTAATTAAACGCTTCATCAAGTTGAGATTTGGTGTTTCCACAGAGAGTCAAGATATTTCCGCTTTCTTATGACAGGTAGTCACACTAATTAGGCCCCAGTAAATCTAAAGGTTAAAAACACTTCAGTGGAGTTTTTGACTTAAAGATTTGGACATGAAGAGGTGAAGGGCAGGTTAGCAGAGCAGGAGTTGGTTGCACACGATGTCCACATACATTTGGAGAATTAGCTTGAGAATCTTTAATCACAGTTTCTCTCCAAGGCTTTGTTTTGTCTTTTTTTTTAAACTCAGTCACTGCAGCAAAAGGCTAATTAATCTTTTTCCCCCGAAAACTTGCTTCTTGATCTTTGACTTTTGAGTCTAGGCAGGCAGAGGGGAACTGCGGCAACCACATAACAGCCGGCTATGTTGAATGAACGTCAAATCATCTTAAGTGCATTTGTGCTGCAGTTTAAAGAGCTTATTATGCATAAAGTTTAGGATTTATAGCTTTAGCCCGACCTGCCCTGCCAGCAGGTTGACTTCTTTAGAAGCTGGTTCATTGTTCACCATACTGTCCTACTGCGTCTCCTTCCCCTTTAGCACCCAGCTAATTAGGAGGAGGGGAGTCTGGCTTTGTTGATGTGGGTGGTTCAGGGACTTATGGTGTTAGGGGAAAAAGGCCAAGGCCAGCACCCGTTCTCTCACTAATAAAATGAAGCCCATTCAGGGTCTTTCTGTGAAGAAAATTGCAGGCTAATGCAACAGAGTGACAGTGGTGTCAAAAACAGTGAGAATAACAGAAAGAGTTAAACAAATCCAGGGACAGACAGACAGAGGAGTGACTTTATTTTGCACATTTACAGTGAGAGACATTCAGGAAGCCTTAATTGCAAATTTTATACCGTACATCGATTTTTATCTCTCCCCAAATTGAGTCCATCTTTTCCCCACCACTTATCTCTAACTCTGGTCTTTGCCTGCCTTTTAGACTGTGAAATGGAGAGTGGTAATTTCCCCCTGCTTCTCTCTGTATGTTAATGAAGCGCTAATCTGTTCCTGAGCGAGTGCCTTAATGAGGGCGACGTGCCCCTCGCTCAGCCGGCTAGCTCTCCCGTTAAGCAACCATTATGGAAATAGCTGGGTACCGCGCACGTCGTCCTGGGACCGGGCTGAAATGTATGCCTTATTTCCACTTTTAAAGCTTTCTTCTCTCCTCCTTAACAAGGCTGGGTGTTCCTCTGAGAGGAGCGAGCAGTAGATAAACAAACATGGTAATGACGAGCACGGGGAGAGGCTTCACACACTTTGAGGTCTGGTCGTTTTTCAGATGCTGGATGTTGGTTGGGATAAATAGGCCACAAAGGACAGATAGTTGGAGATGGAGCGTTAAGTGTGAGCCAAGAATCAAACCTCTCATACACACCCAAGTCAGCTGCTTTATAATCAATCAGCATTATTGTTTGTGTTTTTTCAAAGGTGTTTCTCTAAATATCTTCTGCATGTGAATAGTCTCATGCAAGAAATTGAATTAATGGGATTATTGACATTATTTACCGCCAGATTAGCACACACCACTGATCATGTCGTATCCTTGGATTCATACCGCCCGCTGATGACGGTTATACTTGACGGTATTTAGAGAAACTCCCTAACCAGATTAAAAGTAGGAACAGATGCTGCTCGGAGCTGAACACGTTTCAAAGACTTGTATCAAAGGATATTATAGCTTTATTCATTCTGCATGTATCTAGGCCAGCCCGGCCTCTGCCACTCCCACAGACCACATATGAAGCGTGCTGCGGTGGTTGACGATGAAAAGGATTAACTTCTCTTGCTTGCATCTTTCTTGAAATGAAATTGCTCATCTTTAAGGTTCTGTCTTTGTTCTTTTGCCTCAATTTGTTTCTCCGTGTCTTGTTTCTTTTCCTCCGTCTTCTGCTTTGTCTTTGTCCTGTGTTTTAGCGCTATGCTACGTTGGCTTCTGTTTTTCATTCCTGAGTCGCTTTGTTGAATAAATGTTGTAAAAAGGCAGATCAGCTGTGGACAGACTCTTCTGTGGTTATCTTCCCCTTCTCTCAGAGATATTACCTGCTGCTGAGAGATGAGCTGACATTCATCTTAAGCTGGCGCTGAGCTGACTCATCTGGAGCTACTTCCTGTCATTGCAAAGCTTTTTGTGATATCCACTAAAACAGCACGAGTGTGTAAAACACACAGATAGGAGCTTAAAAAGTGGAGGTATATTTTAGAGGAAACAAATGAAAGCTGGGTTGAAGTGTTTGAAATAAAAGTGAGGGGTTTTAGGGATGTTAGAAAGAAGTGTATGAATATTTTTTCTGTACTGTGCTGCTCACATTACACAATTCACTACATGGGGCTGAAACCTCAGGATTCCTCTTCAGATGATGAAAAGACATCGGAGTCCCGTCTCAGATGAATCTTTTAGGGTGTGCTCAGATTTAAAGACTCTCTGGAGGCTTTTGTTACAGGTTTTCAAGTTCATACATCAATGAAACTGTCTTGGACTGCACCAGTTTGTCAGATTAGGGTTGTCAGGCTTAGGTTGTTGGTGGACAGGTTTGATGTAGGCAAAGCTTAATGGTTTGTACGGCTTCCTCTTTCCGCCCCATATGGAGAGGTTTAAACAGAAATCCACAAGACCCCTGCCTGTAATCCCTATTATTATGACTAGTTATCAGTCATACGTCATGCTCCGGGTTTCAAAAGGTGAATAATGCTTAAGTCCATTGTGAATGGCAAGAGGGGAATTAAAATCATCTGCAGTAGAAACTGCAAACTGTATGTTTGAAATGCAGAGTTGCATAAGTCCTTAGAAGTATTATAAGTCGTCTGAAAGATGAAGAAAGTGCCCCAGATTCCCTTATTAAAAATTTACTCAGTGTTTTGTACATGGCATGGTATGTGTCAGACTCTTCCTGCTGCCCATGGCTCAGCTTTGGGCGATGCAGAGAGAGAAACTCACTGGTACATGAAGTTGCATTAAATAATAGTTGAGAGGATGACCCAGGAAAAAAAAAATCACAGAAACCAAACCTGAAGGATTTATTTTAAATCTCATAGCATAAAATTTGTATGACTGATTTCTGTCACGATCTCCAGGCACCAGAAACGTGTTGTCCACGCCAATGAATCAAATCAATGAGCAAGGCTCTTATCCATCCCTTATTGGTTTAAGCCTCTATACTTTTGGATCGTGGAGGAGCCATCGACCGCAGCATGTGGCGGATGACGCATTGCAGACGTGCCGACTCGCGGCCTGATCAGAACCAGACCCTTTTTCTGTACAACACTGACCACAGCAAGGAGAGAGCAGGAAAGAGGAGCTGTCATACTTCTCCCAAAGAAACGAGGGATAGATTCCCATGTGGCTGAATAATAATGTGGCTCTTCCTCCGTGGAGAGAAGTTTAAGGGTGCAAGTCACAGAGTGGGAGGAGGAGAGCTGGTCATAGGACATTAGTCATCAAAGTTCAGAAGTGTCTCTGGAACCGCAAAAAGCACTCCACTGGCTTTAACCCCATCAAACTGGCTTGTGTGCGTGCATGTTTTTGTGCTCCTTTCTTGCATAAAAGTGTATGACATTAAAGCTGGGGGCTGCCGAGCAGGGACAAGCTTGCATGGAGGATGTGGCGGTGGTGCAGATAGTCCCAGTCATTGCTGGTTAACTGCTGAGGCCACTGAAGAGCACAGATGTTACCATGCTGCCTCTGATGCAAAACAAATACATGGGCTGTGCAAGACTTGAGCCAGAATTATCACAACACTACAGCTCACACTGACTGATACTGACTCGTGCTCTTACACTGACTGACTGTAGAGAGGCCAATACAATATTTTATCTTATGCTACATTTGCTGTTTTGTTTAACAGCTCTTTTAAAAACGGGAGTAAACTAATAGCCCTTTCAATAATTGGAAAAACGTATCTTCGTTGCTTTTATTTAGCTTCTTCAATCCACATTCCACTTTGTCTTTCTGCGCAAGTGACAGTGAAACTCATTGAAAACCTAACTATGCATTTAGGAAAACTGCTTTACCACTTTTATATCATACTGACTGACTCCTACTCCATGATTTGTGATCACTTCCATTGAATTTCTTATCTCCCACCGTTTTCAGAGTCTCTCTTTGCTTCCTGTGAAATCTTCAAAGGCTAACCGCTGTCTTCAGCCTTTTATGGGAAGTGTGCGTAGCTCGCTGCACGGCATTCGTAGTGAGGTCAGAAGGAAGTGTGGTTGACAGCGGCTGTGTGTTATAAGACTAAACTGCTGGTGTTAGCTGACAGAGGACTTGAAAAGAGAGAAGAAGAAGAAGACGGGGGGAGAATGAGAAAGGGAAAGAGACCTTGGATGTACTTGGATTGAAAAAGGAGAAAAAGAAGAAGAAGCACAGTGCTGCAGTTGAACATGCTGCAAAAATAAAACACATTAAAGTTCAGTGTGTGCCCATAAAAAGTACTAAGTGTGGCACATAACAGTTTTAAAATTTAATTAGAATAGCTAATTACCTACTGTAAGTCATTTGCTTCTTTGCCGTTTTATTCATGTCCATTTCCATTTCAAGCACAGTACTGTCTTTTCTGAGAGGAACTGTGTAAAAAAGAGAGCCCGAGAAAAAATGTTTATATTTCTGCCATGCTCAATAAAACAAGCAGAGCAGAATATTTTATTAAGAGAACAGTGAGGGGCATTCAAATGTTTATTTTTGTCGAGTCCCAGTGAGGGGGCCTTGGCTATTATTTATGAATGAACTTCTAAAATGCTTCAAAAGTCCCTTTATGACACAGCAAGGGGGCCGTCAATTTGGAACAGCTGAGCGCGTATCAAACTGAGTTTAATTTGGCACTGCCTTGATTGCAGGTAAAATTTAGTAATCCATCTTCCTGCAGACAGGATTTTAACTTTTATTTTTTGCATTAGTACCAACCAAGAGCGCTCATTATGTTGAAACTAAACAAAAAAGTTGAATTGTAAGTTTACTTTAATATTCAGTATGTGTGGACTTCTCATCGGTGGTTTCAGGAACAGAAGTTTGAGTAAAAGTTTAACAAATTGTGACTCTGTGGCCTCAGGACGACAAAGAGGGCAGTGCTTACGAGAAACAAGGATGTGAATGCAGTTTGTGTTTGTGTGTGTCTGTGTGTCTGTGTGTATTCAGGCATGTCTGTGGTGAGCCTGTGTCTGTATCTGCATCCATGCTTCAGTGTGTTTCTGTCATTCTAGCTCAGTGAGTGGCCCACTGGGTGCAGACAATCCCCGGCTTTGTGTGTGTGTCCGGCTGCCGTGCTGTGTACTGTACTGAAAGGGCTCTGGGGAGCGAGGCGTGTGAAAATCCCACCCTTGCCCACCTAAAGGCTGTCAGCTAACTGTGTGTATGTGTGTGTGTGTTGAACAGAAGGACAGACACAGAGAGGAAAAGAGTATTGAGTGTGTGTGTGTGTTTGTGTTCTAATGTGTGTGTAGGGTGGGAAGTAGTGGGTGAAAGAGGACACTCCATGCTGAAACAACCACTCTCTGTGTTCAACAGTACAGAAAGATTCTTTATTATTCTTTTATTTCATTAACAGGGCGACCCAGTGACCCGACAGATGACCCCTCTAGAGGTCACTCTGTTCCCTTACATACACTGTCACTGCCAGTCCATCTGTCTGTCTGTTTCTGTCCTGCTTTTTATCCAAGTCCCTCTTTACTTCCATGCATCATATACTTTTATCTATACATACATTTAGGTCATTTTTACAGAATATAACACTTTGACGTGACAGACTTATTCATGAATCCTTGATGGTCTAAGTTTCTGACTTAGGAAGACGTTCATTCAACCTGGGTGTGTTCATGAGCTTTCCATATTGGAAAGTTGGATTGTTGTGACAACAGTCAACATTGGTGCTATGAAGAATATGCATGGAATGTGACTACGAAGACAGTTATGTTGATGTGCAACATGTGGATAAATAAACTTTGCTGCCATGTTGATGCCGGGAGCCAGATTCTTTCCAGAGTTGTTCAAACTTGAATAGGTAAAAAAAAAAATTAAATCAGAAGCTAATTTTCCTGTGGAGTCCTGACGAGAATGTAGATGTGCAGGCGTCGCCACTGCTGCACATAATGCCCCTTTATGCTGTGCTTCAACAGAATACAGAGAATCATCTTTGGCATTGTTGTTATTTTTAGTTTCAACTAGGTATTCACTGCTGTGAAATCCAGAGTCAAAACTTGTGCTTAGAATGGAATCTATCTGGCACATGTTACATTATTTGTAAAAAAACATTCTTACATCCATCTTTATTATCGTTGATTCTTATGATTTATCTGTTTACCCTCCTTCTATTTTCAATCATTTTAAATGTCCACCTGTTTTGTATTTGTGAAGACATTTGTATAACTTTTCATTATAGAGTTTGAAATTACCCTGTTTGACCCACAGATATCACAGAACGTCACCTGTGGAAAATGTTCACAGTATAAATAATTATTTCGAAGGAACATCTCTCCAAGAAACAAACAACATAGAAAATAAAAAACTTACAATTTAAAAAACTTCATGCCACAAAACATGAAAAGTAAACATGACTAATTTGAAGGCTGAGCTGATTTAGTGAGTGAACTCACTGGTGGGGACTTAAACCAAAGATGTGTGTTCATTTTTACTTTAGTGTGTCCGTACCTCTGGTAAAAAAAGGTCACTCCCAAAAGCTTGTCTTCAGCCTGAAGGCCCGAGGACATTTCTCAAAACTGGTAATAGGAATTTTCAGCTGGTTTCAAAACAGACTGAAATAAACAAGTTATTTTATATACCTGGAGCCACCTGCTTCAGGGAATCTGTTCAGAAAAGGGATTTACAATTTGTTGCAAAAACTCCCCTTCTAAGAAATTTCAATGCCAAATTCATTGTGAATTGCTCCTCAGGCTTTCAAAGGACACAGAAAGAAATTTGCCATCACTCACTCATCCGCAGGGGAGAAATAAACTGTCCATCTTTGTCCACAGTGGCCATCTCAGCTTAAAACTGTGTTTTTTTTTGCTAGATTAAATCTCCCATAAAAGATGATGACATTTCAGTGATTTTAAAGCATTCAAAGCATTCAAAGTGATTGCTGTGTTTCATAGGTATGAAATAATACACAACCCTTTGGGAGACTTTTGAAGGGACATTAGCAAAGTTTTACTCAGGGAGTCTCTTTAGTCAAGAGAGAGAGGACTAAAGTGTCATGTTTTATCTTGTACATGCAACAACAAACTTCTCCATGTGAGCCGTATGTTGTGTGCCACATATAGTGTAAACACTAAAACTCTGGAAGTTACAGTTGTGCCTTTAGTCAGTATGGAATTTTACCAGATTAAAGGCCAGCATTGATCTCTATAGCAGACATGGGAAGCCAGCTTTGTTTCAGTTACCAGGTCTAAAGGGGCTTTGTTGTTTCCTCGCTCTGCCTTCCTGTCTTCCTGCTTCCTCCTGGTGATTAATGTATGAATGGACTCCTCACAGGTACATCATCATCATCATCAATAATTATAACACATGTTCATGCTGTACTGTGTCTCGGCGAGTTGCATGTAAAGAATTGAGAGGCGGATGTGGGAGCAGCACGCTCTGTTGGAGGCCTCGTCATTTTCCCATTGTCCCTGAACCACAACACAGGATGTGGTGGATTCTAATTGGAGAGGTGGATGGACAATACATGCACACAAACAAATAACGAAGAAGCACACAAACTCATACTGCACAGACAGGACATAGGTGACCTCATCTATGTGGGGACAAACCAATAGGCAAAACAGCTATGGTTCTGTGTAGCCCACCAGCGAGGATGTTATTTGTTTAACCTCAGTGACTGCCTCCTGCTGCTCATAAATGTCAGACCTCACTGTTGTTCAAGCGTTTTAAAGTCTTCAAAAGAGTTGCCGTTTGTTTGTCATGTGTTTTTTGTTCACCACACACTTATTAGCTTCTGTCTTTGTTATAGCACCCACTTAGCACAGTGGGAAGTGTTCCCATTTCTGTGAAAGTTACTGTTAATTTTGTGTTGCACAAAAGAATCTCTTCCATCCATCTCTCCACCCGTCTGTGGTATCTGTTTGGATGTTTGATCATGTTTGTGGTCCAGCCATTCTGAGCATGTGGACTCAAACCCTGTTCCTCAACTAATTGGTGGTCTTTATTCATATTTGGATGAAGAGAGAACAAAGGCAAAGCTGACTCTTAACAAATGTCAGCCCACAGTCAAACACAGTTTGCTGATGGTCTGTTTATAACAAGGAGTCACTTAATGTGAGGGAAAGAAAGAGCAGAGGTGAAGTTAAAGAGATGGAGGAACATCAAGGTGTTTATCAAGTTTGTCAGAGCAGAGAAACAAACAAAGCTGGTTTTCTTTTACTCATTGAGAACAAGATTGAACATCACATTTTCAAATTTAGAGGCAAATATTACATTAAGATGGTGCAAACCTTTATTCCCATGTTACCTCATTCTACCTGGGTAGTGGACTGTTACAGCAGCACAATAGTTTAATTGTGTGATTGAGTACAAGACAATTGGACATAATGTGTTCATGTTCTGTTGCTGTTTTGGTGGCTTTCGGACCAAAGGAAATTGCCTTCAATTTTACAAAATTGGTAACCATAGTTTTTTTAAAAAAAGATGAGTTTTTGACTTTTTACTGTACATACAATACAAAAAATAAAAATAAGAACAGACTCCTTATTGCACTGTAAAATGTCATTTGTTGACATTACATCACATTAAAAAACTAAGGAAACTGATTGCCTCAAAATTTCCAAGTAAAGCAGATCATTAATTTCAATTTGTCACAGCTGAAAAGAACTGTCTTTAGACTACTCATGTCATGGAAGTAACCTTAAGTGTAGTTAACACAAAATCATTTGTTAGGTTAACTAAAAATGTAAGTTCAGATAACTTAAGACTACATGTGTCACTTAACACACAAAAAATCATTGAGTACATGGGCCCATGCTCTGCGCTGCACAGACAGCCTGTCCGTCCAGATCAGCACAGAGATCAAGTCCGTGCAGCGGAGCACAGACAGTCGATCCGTGCAGTGGAGCCACTTTTGTTGTTTGCATGAGCACAATCTTATCGATATTTGTTTAGTTTGTGTCCTTGTGTCCATGTACGATATTGTTTGCTGTGATATTGTTTGTGTGTGTGTGTGTGTGTGTGTGTGTGTGTGTGTGTGTGTGTGTGTGTGTCCAGGTGTGTTTTCAGGAATCCACCCTGTCAGGTCTTGAACCTCCTGCTGGATTCTGTCTCTGCACAAATCAAAGCACAATCCTTTGTTTATTATTTTTCCTGTCTAGCTTTTCTTTTCTTTTCGTTGTTGTCAAAGTTCCCTCTGTCTCCTCTTGTGTTTCAGCGCACACTCCACTCTCCTCTGCTGTTATTTACTCCCTGTGGTTTTCACAGTTTCGATTGAATGAGAGCATTATCAAAAACCCTGTTGAAAAAGGAACAGAAAGTAACGATGGATGAGGTATTCGCACTGATGGAATGTTCCGGGCCAGTTTGTTCCCCTGTGTTTTTTCCAAATCAGAGACGTTATAATGACGCTGACGTGCACTTTGGAGGCAACACACTGTACAGGAAGGGTTTTCCATCATTTTGTCTCTTGTATGCCATAAATCTGACAGAGCTCTGGAGGAAAACTTTTTTTCTCTTCTCCTTCTTTCTCTCATTATGTTTGGGAAAAAGAGGACTGTTCGTGCGTGGGCCTGCGTGTGTGTGTGCGCACATATCTGCTTGTGCTCATTTCTGTTATAAATACCAGAAGTGATTGACAGTTTCTAGTGTTTTGCTCTGACAGCTCTTATTTGTTGTAGTCGAAAGGCTTTTAGTGAATGGCTGACGTTTTGAGGTTCCGTGTCTGTCACTGTGCGATACACAGAACTGTTGTGGATGTGGATACCGGTTCATTGTGCCCCCTTTTCAACAGCAACACAGGCTGCATATGTGGCCCCTGTGGGCTGTTTTTCTGCATGGCTCTGGGCTCATAGGGTCATGGGAAGATTAAACATGGTTGGTTTTTAACTATTGGTTTTCTTTTGGCTGTTGTTGACTTGTATACCATCAGAAAGTGAAACACAAAGTTAGAAACCTATTTGAAGACTGAAGTTATTCTATTGTTTAGTTGTACATTTTTAGATTCCACTAAATACCGAACCAAGCCACAGTTTCAGGATAAATGACCTAAAAAGAGACTGTTCTCAATTTCATTTAAAGGAATAATTCATCACTTTTGGCTCTAAAACTTAGAAAAACTACAACCCATCTGTTGTATATAGTGTAACATAGGGGGTTGGAATTTAGTCATCTGCGAAATGAATTGTGTCAATACTTTATGGCGTGAACTGCTAAAACCCTCAGCCACATTGGCAGGTAAATTAAAGCACTAAACAAATTGATTTGTGACTAACAGCAGCATACAGTAGGTCTTCGGCTCTGAAGTTGCAAAGTAGAGACTTGAGATCACCTCCCTGTCTTTGTGTCGTGTCGGTCAGTGAGGTCAACTTGTTTTCTCTCCTCTTTGAGTTTGATGTCAGCTGATAATAGCAACATACATTGAGTGGGTGTGCTGACTTCCAGTGCATTTCTTTGAGATTGCTTGGGGTTTTAACACCAGATATGTGCAGGACTGGCTTGGCTAGTTCTGGTTTAAAATGAGCACAGCAGGATTTAATTTCTCCACAATAATAGTTTTACTCGTGTGAAGGTTTGTTACTCACTCGTCTGTTATTGTAAATAGTGAAAACCCCCTACAGTTGTGTTGAAAACACCCTCCTTTAAATAGTTCTGTCTAACCTCAGTTAATGCAATTATCAGCACATATTATTCAAGAGGAACTCTTCACAATAAAAGTCCCCCATTCTATTTTGGGGCTACCTCTATCATGGAACAGTCATGTCAGAAAATGAGATGTTTTCAGCAGCAAGACTTTTATACGACCCCTTTAACTTTAAAAATAGAGGCAGTGTCTGAAAATATCTAGTGGCTGAGGAACTAAACTTCCAGCCACACAGATCCGGTTAAAAACTCCAGCGTACTAAGAGTGAAACTCGCAGTGACTGTAATGACTTCTCCCTCTGCTTTCATGCACGGACAGGAATATCTCATCGCTTCACATGTGAAAATGCATTCATAAGTGCATTCACAGAATGGTACAGGTTTCAAGCAACAACCTGTACGTTCCCTTTATAGATGCTCCCATCATTATGACAAAGGTTCTCTCGCCTGTCAGTCAAAGTTTAGTTGCAGCTCAATCAGGGAGAGCATGGCTGTAACTAAGCACTAACAAAAAAAGTGATCAACCAAAATATCTTAGCTATTCCTTTCTGTTTTTGATTAAAGCAAAGAGCATATCATTAAACAAAAACAAAAAAATCTATCTTCATGATTTAAGCTAAGTCTTCAAGTTATGTTTATGATTACACATGCTATTTGTTAGAATAAGGTGGGACAGCAGATCTTTGAACAAAAGTTATAGAAGTTTACTCAATTTAACGTCACTTTTATTTTAGTGATCTGTCTTTGTTAAGAAGTAAAGTCATAAACGGGATCTATGATGATTCATGAATCTAATGACATAACATGACTTCAATTTATTGACTCCTCCACACCCGGAGTTTCTGTCTGAGTAACTTAAAACCCATTTCTATCTGCACTGCTGGTTTTTAACAATGAAGAAGAAACCCCCATGATACCTGGCATGACATCATCAAATTGTGTCTTTTGTGGTTCTTTTGATTGAGAGACGGCTGGCCCTGGCAAAATCATCTTTTGTGTTCAATACGCACAATTTGTCACAGCGCCAGATTTCGGAATAAAAGTCAAAGGTTTCAGACTCTCTATTATACTAACCATTTGTAGGAAAACTGCCATGAAAGAGAAAATACAGTCCCTTCAGTGCCTGGAGCTTCCACAGACAACAAAGGGTCACTTTTTCTTGATTGGAAAACTCTGGCGTTCGCTCCTGCTCTGTCCACTGTCGCTCGCTGTTCAGTGCAGCAAGTTCAGTCTGGCTTTCCTGGCTGTGAGCACAAAATATCATGTTAAAAGAAAATCATCGGAAGAGAAAAATAAGATTGTCATGTATAAATTAGACTTTTTTTTTCAGAAAATCTGACCATAATACATGCATTAAAAAATCAGTATAAAGAAATGACCAACCTGGTTGTTGATAATGTATTTTTCCTATGTTGGTCATGAAGAGTGGTCAATGTAAGAGTGAGAGTATTTCAGAAACCTCCAAAGACTCTTCAGAGTGCTTTTCAGCGTGCCCTAAAGTGAGATTCTGTTGTATGTAGATTTAAACTGTGGGGAACGAAATATATGAATTGAGGAACAAGAGGGTAAACTTCACAGTTAAGAAGCAAAAGTACAACTGCTGCAGAGCATAGATTGACTAAATTTAAATCCCCTCTTACAGCAAATATCTGAACAAATCTAAATATGATTGACCTTTGGTTAATCTTGTTGAAAAATGTATTTCCACAGCAGTTATCACAGTTATTAACATATTATTGAATAACCCCCTTACCAAAACAGTTGAGATGCAGAACACAATTCAGATAGAAACAGATTCTGATGGCAAATCATTTTAACACTAAATTTAATTGAAATCAGTGCAAAGACACCTTATCCAGTATTAAGACAAGATGAAAAAATATGTGCTCGTTTTAAATGTGATGCCTGCAACACATTTAAGAAAAGATGGGGCAACAACAAAAACCTTGAAGAACATCAGCCAAATTATTAGTTTGGAAGAGACTGGTAACAAGACTTGGTTGATATAAAGATGGGAATAGGTTTCAGGACTCTGCAAGAGACTGTGAGAGCAAATAGTTGAACAATTTCAGGATAACTTTCTTCAGCCAAAAATTATAAAAAAAACTTGGGGATTTCAAAATCTATGGTACTTAACACCATTAAAGGATTCAAAGAATCTGAAGAAATATCTGTTAAAAAAAAAAAAAAAAAAAAAAAAAAAAAGGGAAAAGGCTAAAAAAACATCACTGGATGGCAGTGGTCGTTAGGCTTACAGGTGGAACTGCTTCAAAAAAAAAAAAAAAAAACAGACAAGACTGTAGTGGATGTCACTGCATAAGCTCAGAGTGACTTCTAGAAACCATTAGCTTTAAACACAGTTTCTAACTTTGTCTACAAGTGCAGGTTAAAAATGTACCATACAACAAGAAAACTAAAAAAATTTGATCTAGAAACACTGGCAACTTCTTACAGAGCATAAGTGCTCATGTAATTGGGAAGACACCATTAAAACAAAACAGTATATACGGGTCTTGGAGAAACTTGTGCTTCAACTCAGGCAAGCCTTTTTCATGGAAGATCTCACATATTTTCAGAAAGACAATCCTAGATCAAATTATTACAACAGTATGCCTGTGAGGTAAGGACAACCTATCCCCTACAATGTACACACACAGACTTAGGGCCTGCACCATGATACATTTAAAAGAACTACATGATAACATAATAAAGCAGCACATGCTCAAGAATTGATGAAAGTCATGGATCCTGATGTTTTTAACTATTTGAGAGTCAGTGGTCATTGTACTGTGATTGCCCTATTTAGCCATCCTTCCTCTGTTGGTAAGCTGCAGTCAGAAGACATATTAGCTATATCAAAAATTACATTAGGTATGATGAGTGTGCCATAATGAGAAGAAAGCTATTAATTAAACTCAGCACAACACTCAGGCTGAATTGCCAGCTGTTATTCTCCTCAGATGAACCTTTAACCTGCCTCCATTTCCCATCTGCATTCCTCCTCCTCCTCTTTCCTCTTCACAATGAATCAGAAGGATACAACCTCGCCGGTGATGATGAGGCACAGACAGATGGACAGAAACACTCGCAGCATAAAAGAAAGAAGCAGCACACCTGTAGGACCAAAGCAAAACAAGAAAAATCTTTATTGAGACATTAAAAGAGGGTGTTTTGACAGCACAGCTGCCTTTGTCACAGTATCTGTTTTTAGTGACAGACAGCTACGCAGCTGAACAAACACACTCACTAACACATACGTCATAAAGCCCACCAAACACATTCTTACAGACGAGCAAAGAAGCTCTTATTATCTAAATGTCCCAAAAAGGTGTTTGCGTTTTTTTTTTATTTTTTATTTCAGAACTTGCTTACAAAAAAGGAAGAAAATAAAATACTTCTCTGGAAAGTATTACCAACAGTCTCAAGCCACAGTTTTATTTATACTCTCACATTCCTGTCCAAATGACAGGCAACTTTCATAAACTTACCCCTGGTGATCATCCTTCAGCTAGATGGCAGAATGAAGCTTCGACAGCTCTGTGAATCTTGTGAAAGTTTGCTCGCACGAAGACAGAAAGCACCGGAAGACAGGTTGGCAGACATGTATGAATTGTAAGCTAACTGACAAACAGTAATGACACATATTCTACGGTTTCTCTTAGCTGACCGACAGATACTAAGAAGAAGCCAAGCGTGTAGTCAAGTTGATGGACTAGATAGAGCGATAGCTGGGCCGTCACTCAGTCATCATGACTGGTGGAGTTGAGTCATGGCAGCTAAAGAATGTGAGTTGTCAACTTTTTTTTCTAAACTACTGATATTAAGGGGGCATGATGAAGCCAAGAAACAAAGAGTGTGTGTTTTTGAGAGTGTAAAAGCATCAAGGGGAAGGCTGTTTTTGTTTTTACAGTGTGTTTGTGTCGTGGGTTGGAGGGATAAAGGGTTGCCAAAATCTGACAGCTCAGCCTCCTGTGCATTCCTTCCCTCTATCTGTCTCTTTGTCTTTCACTGTCAACATTTCTCTCTGTCAGGCAAAAGTCAAGGACCAGGCAGCAGCAGGGAGTGCCAATTGGACAAACTGTCATCGGGCTCATAGTCACAGAAGACATATAATGTAGCAGAGCCACAGCGGACACGTAATATACCATATCCTCTGGCTGCAGAGCTCTTGAGCTGGCAGAGCTACAGTAACCCTCTCTTTTGATGCTGATTTAATGCTATGCTGGTGTCATTTAGAAAGCAGCAGAAAAGCATTTTAGTTGAGCTGGGGATGAGCTGCAGCACATTCTGTGCATTTCCGGTTGAATACTAATTGCGGTTGGATAAATATTGTTGCAATTAAAATACTCAGAACTGCCAAAGCTGGTGGGTATATTACTTGCATCTGAACATTTATGACATTCGAGTTTCTGTGTGGGCAATGAGGCTTTAAGAAAATTAGCATGCGTCACTCTTTCTGTAAGACCGATGGGATATGTTTTTCTCCTCCATAGTCAACATGTTTTCTCCTGCTTATGAACACCTCATATGGATATGATGTAATTTCTGGATAAAGAGAGTAGCCTGCGGCCAAAAGAGTTCCACATGGACACAAACTTTGGGTCAAATAGAGAAAAAACAAATACATAATGTCTGAGAACACACTTAAAGAAAACAGCAGAGCAACTTTAAGCGGGAAGAGACCGAAACTTTTGTAGCAACTGTCTCTTTATGGCTCCCCACGCTGTAAACCCCTTCCCTCTGATTGGCCAGCCCTCTTGAGGCCTGTTGGAGGGCAGAGCTATGGGCAGACCTTATTGTTTCCAACATGTCATAAACTAGTTAGGAGATTCTTTTGTGCTGACATAATTTCAAAAAGTCTTGGGGAGATCTTTTGCCATCTTTGAACCATTCTGACCATTTTGGACAGTTTACAGACAGAATCTGGGATTATTTTTTTTTTACAACACAAGAATTTGTAGGAGTCTAAAAACCTGGACACATTTGTTTCACATTTGCAACATCTGGCATTGTTACTTCATTTCCATATTTAAAATAAGGTTACTTATGATACCCCCTCTTAAACATACATGATCGCTGTCTAAGATCAGTACAATTGTGTACTCCTCCTGCACCCCTCCATAGATGATCAAAGGAAGTATTAGGGAAAGAAAGGTCTTTTCTGTCACTTCATTTTATTGTTGCTATCAATGTTGTGCTCCCTCCTAATTTTGCAGCGTCATTACCGACCACCCTCCCCACTCAAGGCTCACCAGCTTTGAAAACAGAATTGCAGTGAAACTGTTGCATTTTTCCACTTAATCACTTTCATTTTCATTGATAATGTGTTAAAGTATTGTCTTAAAGACAAACATGATCACTGCGTGAACCAGTCTGTAAAGCTCTGAATAAACTCTCAGCCATTCAGTGTTTGGAGAACAGGTCTTTTATCTCACTATCTTCCTTCAGTTTCCTCCTCAGCTTGAAGAACTCTTGAGCCTCTTAAAAGTCCTCCTCGCTGATGATACCAGATTTTCACTTTCGGAGCTCTCTTAAGAGCTGAGATGCTGTGAGACTCACCTTTGTCTTTACTTAGAGCTAATCTGAACTTAAAAATACTTTGAGTCTCTGAAGTATCATAAAATTTCATCAAGAGGGGGGAGCTGTGTGAATATAGCCCCTGGTTTTATTTTCCCCCTGTTATTGTCTGGATCCTCTAACAGACTTTGGCAGCATTTCTGTCTATAAGTTTTTCACAATAATTAATTTTAAATCAAAAAGAATAACAATAATGCTTCATCAAATCACTTCAACTTGAATAAAAAGGCCAGTTTGAAATGTTTTAAGTTGCAGAAGGGCGGCTAAATTATTAACTTATTTACTTTTACTCTGAAACTTTTGTAGAATATGTTTTTTATCATAGACTCTGTAAGAAATTAGTATTTTATTAAATGTATCAAAAACCTTGACAAAGGGAAACTGCTGTAACGCTTGACTGAGCATTTGACTTATGAAACTTTATAAGCATGGCATATGCCTTACACATGTTCCAATCAAATGCATTGTTGCATAAACACACAGTACAGGAGAAAAAGCCCCAGAAAAAATCAACTCTGGCAATGAAAAAACGCTGTGAAACACAATGCGACAACTTCACTATGCTGACACACACACACACGCACACACACACACACACACACACACACACACATGCACACAAGATAAAGAAAGTTCAAATTCCTTCAGGATATTAGCAGCACTTTCCTCTGTTTAGCTTATCTCTTTATTTTCAAAGTCAAACAGGTCTTTCTGGACCCTGATTTTATCTCCTGCCTGCTACCTGCTGTTAAACAACCACACTAACATATCCGCTTACATCTTCTCCGTGCAGGGCTGTTAAAATCATTGCTGCTTCCTTCTACCAGGAGAAACAGCCTTCATGGACAAAAGAAGCAATTAACGGCCTGTTGTAAAAGTTTGTCAGCATCAAGTTTGTTGAAAGCAAGTTGGAAAACTCATCTATTGGACTTTGAGAGCAGAGGAAAGTAGCAGAAGAGAAGATAAAGGAGGATATGTTAAATACTGCAAAGAAGAATTAATTTAGATTAACTGAAATAAAAAAAACATCTGAAAGTTGTTAATTAAATGTTACACTCTCCTTTTAGTGTAATAAGACGTATAGAAGTAAAACAGAATTAGTGATAAGAGTAATTGATTTATAGAATACTAATCTACACACTGCTTTCAATGCTCATATAAAGTACAACTCAGAAGCTTATCAGCCTTTCTACCCAACACAAATGTCAGAAATACGACTTACACGTCTTAAATTCACCAGAAGATTGATAGGCACTTGCTGTCAACACTTGAATGTGATTTGCTTCACTCTGTCTTTGTGGTACGGTTTTTGGTATGCATATTTTAAGATGACTTCACCCTGTGGACAGTTTCATGCAGACATGTCTTCTTTCTGTGTGAATTTATAGACATCTTTGATGTTATATTGTGTTTGAAGAAACACGACTGTATTGAAGACAAATTCTCTCTGTCAGTGAATTCTTCAGAAGTAGTGTTTGATGATTTGCCTTTATCTGTTTCTCATGAAAGCTCTCTTGGGATTTCATATTTTTCATTTTCCTACTAAAATCTCATTTATGTTGTGTTTACAGAGACTTGTCTTCTTTCTTTCTCTATTCATCTCATTTCTTTCATACCAATACCTTACCTCCCCTCAGTCAATGAAAGGTATTAATTCAGCTTCTGCAAAAAATCCCTGCTGGTACGAGCCCTTAAAGTCAGAGCTCTTCTTTATAACATTGGTACAAATGAGTGATGAAAAGTGCCTATTAGCGACCAACTGGCCCCATTCATACAGACATCTTGTGCTAAGAGACACCTCTGCTTGCTGCTGCACACCATGGTCTTATATAAGCTGTCATCACTGACACTACCAACCACTTGATGGGATAAAAGCACCACTTGTTGAATGCATCGTTCTCTTTTCAACTGGGGGGAAAAAATGCTGCCTCACTGAGCCTGGAACAGAAAACCTCCTAAAGCTTAAAGTCATAAAATTGGACTCCTCTGAACATGAATGTAGCAGTAACAGGTTGTTCAGCTGAAGACACCAGAGAGGAGTGTTTGGAGGCTTTAGGCACTTATTCTGCTTCCAGATGCTGCTGTTACTGGGGTCTTATATGATGCCTGCACTGCTTCAGTTTGAGCACCTATTGATGCAGATTAAAAAAAAGTGTGTCATTCATCCCTATTACTGCATCTGGGCTTCAGTCTGTAAAGGAATCAGTCTTGCATGCAAGTACTAATGGAACAAAAACAAAGAAAAGAAAAACCAACAATTTTACCAAAGACCACAGATATATGCATCTTATCACCTAAACGTCTATCCATCTAGGTAAAACAGTCTGAAACAAAAGCTGCTGATTGAGCCAGAGAAAGGTGTTAAATATGTTTGCCAGTCTAGTTTGTAGAGAGAGATGTTTATCTGTATAAGAGGACGCTAGGGAGAGCTTAAGGCTCCTCGAGTCAATTGAGTAATCTTGGTAGATCCATGCAACCTTGTTTCATTGTTTGAATTTTGTGATTATTCTACAGAAGGAGAAAAAATCCAGCTCAGATGTGCTCTTTATGTAATGTGTCTTGAGATAATATTCAAGAATTGACACCATATCACTAACAAATTGGTTGGTAGACTACTTTACTTTCCAATAGGTGTTGAAATATTTCACAAAACATGCTCAACCCAGTGACAGGGCTAGAGAAAAGTGATTTTATCTTCTTCCCCATGGCTTGGGACGTATTTCACACCAATCACCTCAGAGGGTGATTGGATGAACACTCCGGCTCATCATTCCAAGCCAGTTACTGTAGACCAACAAAACACTTTATGCCGTAGGAAAGTGCTTGGGTCAGCCACACAATGCTAGCTTGACAGACAACCATTTTAATGTCACTACACAATGCTTGTTGAATTTGCACATCAAAGGCTTTTGCTCTCCTTTAATAAAAGGATGTCCAATTCTGATACAACCACTGCTAATGCTGAGTACATGCTAATCTTATCATACGTCATTATAATCTATAGAAATGAACATATTTAGCAACAGCAGGTTTTCTCAAACTGAAAACAGGTTCAGTCAGCATTTACTTCTAGCTCCTCAAGACAGAGAATAGAATAGAATAGAATAGAATAGAATAGAATAGAATAAAATAGAATAGAATAGAATAGAACAGAAAATACTTTATTTATCCCCGAAGGGAAATTCAGGAGTCACAGCAGCAATCAAGAAAACAAAAGTAAGAAAGTGTATAGAAAGTGCAAAAAGGTCCACAAGAAAATAGATGACGACAGCCCATCCACCACTCTCCAGCCCAGCCAGTCTCCACCTTCACAGGGTCCAGGACTGAGCCTCCCCAGCAGTCCGTTCAGTCTCTGTCTCCTGGATCCTGTCTGCCCACAGCAGGCGAAGCTCCTCCAATGTGGCACCGGCGTCCGATGTCAGCTCCGTCAGCCACGTCCATGAACAGCACAATGCCACTCTGCCCTCCGGCAGCCCCTCTGCTGCTGGGCTAGCACGGCTAGCTCGTCCATCCCACTGGAGATAGATCCCACGTTCCCAACAACAATGGATGGAAGAACAGGTCCACGTTGTCACCTCCCAGCTCACACCCGAGAACCAGCACGTTGTCCTCACCTCCTTCTCCTCACCTTGAGGGAAATCATCAAGCCTTACACTAGTTAGCATTGACATGCTATAGGCTGCTAACAGCTAATTTTACATGTAAATAATGCAGCCATGGTTACATGTAGGATCTCCAGACAAACACAGGAGAAAAGTAGTAAAAATATCGCTGAAGACACAAAAAGTTTGGTGTCCGTGACCAACAATGAACCATACAAAGTGATGATCCACTCCAAATACAAAGATCACGAAAAAGAGATGAAAAAAAATACAAGAAACGGACAAAGAAGAGAGAGCTACTGCAACAGGCAGCTACTTGGGCAGCGCCTAGCAACAAAAAATAGTGTAGTACTAGACCCGACTAGACTGTAGACCCGCCTCTATCACTAGTCTGCCAATAACGCAGCTGCATGTTTCATACTGGCTCTGTCACGTTCTTCAGAATAGCTTAATACTGAATGCACACTAACACTGTACATTTAGACAAAGTACTGGGCCCAGAAGGAGGTCCGACTAAACAGTTCAAGTAGCTACTGTGTCTTTCTCCTGAAGTGAGGCTCATTAGTGTGGTTATTCTCTGTCAAAGAACAAGTGACATACAATCTGGCCAATCCATCAGCTTTGCAGAATTAAAGAGGGGAGTGCTGTCTGCCAAACCTGTATGAACCTATCACAAAAAGTAAGGCAATTTGTGTTTGGGCGACAATTTCTTTCTTGTAACCATACTCATTGGCAGTTAAAACAGTTAAATACATGAGGTTCAGTCTTTTCAATCAAGCTGCAAACATGTTTTTAATAACAAGTATCTTGCATGCAGGTGGACACTTGAGGAACTGCAGTTTTATACACTTCCAGGTAGGCTTCATTTTTAAGACGGGTAGTTTTCTTTCTTTGTGGATTCTGCATATGGAGCTTGTGCAGCAATCCAAATACAACTTCATCCCTCGCCGGCTTTGTTGCCTCATCAAGGGAATTATACGAGTAACCTTGTTGAAAGTTATTGGGATTGCACAGAGGGCTGCAACAGAATATCTAGTCCCACTTTCCAGCAGTTCTTGAAAGAGACGTCGGATGATTTTTTCCTAGAATTCTGTTTTAGGGTTTGTTTTTCTTTTGTTGGTTTGTTCTGTGTTGTGAATTGAAACTCCCAAAGCGTGTAGCCTATTTTGTAATGAAGTGCTAACATGTATCACATATGGAACACCAGATGAGGGTGAATTAATGATCGTCTTCATGGGTTAATCCTGTTGTCTGTATCCTGACACACTGGATTTTGGCACCAAGACAGATAAGAAGTGTGTGTTTGTGTAGACGTTTATGTTTGTGTGTACGTATTTGCATATTTGCATATCGGTAGGATCAGGCTGTGATGATGAGGATGATACATCCTATCCCCATTAGTGTTAGCCTAGATCTGTCAGAGCCTTGTTGGGTTAGTGCCTGGCAAAATCTCAACCCTGAGGAACAATGGGAAGGGACACACACACACACACACACACACACACACACACACACACACACACACACACACACACACACACACACACACACACACACACACACACATTTCGTCTAAAAACAAAACTGTCTCCGTGCCTTACACTCTCACATCTACCCAGCTGTACTTGGAAGTGCTCGTCACAACGCTCTGTCAATCTCACTCTTATGAGCTCGAACACACACAGAAAACACACTTTCATCCTCAACCCCAAACATTAGAGTCTGGGTTGTTGCCTTCAAGTTATTGTAGCACACTTTTGATAGACATCTTGCCTCTCAAACTGCATTTTTGGTTGCCCCCTTTGTCACCTCTGGCAATAATAGAGAGAGTTCATTTTTCAGCCGAGTGTTTCTGTCTTTCTTTACCACTCAGTTGTTGTGACCCAAAACACAACATCAACCAACCCAAATAAACTGATTGCACAGCTCTGGTTCTCTCTTGTTATAAAAGTCTTCTCCATGGTGAGGATCAATAGAAGAACTTCATTGTGTGAACTGAGAAACAGATCAGAGCAGCTGGCAGCACAGGGAGCGTCATCATTCAGCTAATTTAACTGTGTTCCCAATTTTAATTTGAAATCAGATCATTTCCTGGCATTAACCTGGTTTATTGGAGAAATAATTAATCACCTAGTAGAACACCTTTGATGTGCATCTTTCTTTAATTGTATCTCATGTGGTAACAACACTTTAATTCTTTGTTTTATTACCTGTCTGCCCTTGTCGTGCTCCCCCTCTGCTGTAGCTGAGTTCAAGGCTGTCCTACATTCTTTCCTTGTTGTGGAGCTGCTCCGAAACGAGCTAACATTTTCCCTCCGTGCTCGGCTTTACGGACTTTTAACGTTGCTTCTAATTAATATCTCTGTCATTAATTTGCTGTGACACATGGTCCCCTCTACCCAACCACCCACCCAACAAACCAACCAACCAGGCAGGCAGTTAGGATAAAGCCCCAGAGCACCATTTAGTCTCCAAGCACCAAACTGCAGGGGAGAGAGCTACTGTGGTGTACAATCCAACAATTCATGTGGTTTTAGTGTCTTTCTGTTTGTTGCTGTGCATTTCTCCTCCATTTATCTTTTTCTTTCCTCCTAACCCTCCTCCCAGATGGTGGAAGGAGGGTGCTGCTCTTATCACGATGCTCTCTGATGACACAAAGTGCACTTCCATCAGATTCAAGTCTGCCCTTTTCATTCTGCGAGACCCAGACCTTTTTTTTTTTTTTTCACATATTGTGGCTGTTTTATCAATGACTGATGTCTTCATAATGTGTTCTGCCATTACGTCAACACTCAAGGAGTTACATTAATGTTCAGCCTGGGTTTCTGATAATGATAGTGTTGTTGATGGTTGTCCTTGGTTTCACGTGGTTCCTGCATCTATTTAAAGAAGATGTCCTCGTAGAAAGAAGAGAAATGAGCAATACTGAAGTCCTACAACAGAATTCATCATCAAACTGAAAACGGTTGGGAAACTAAAAGAATATTAAAGCAGTGTTCACAGATATAAATTACTATCCACACTTTTACAGGACACACCTGGTTCCTGCCCTGTTGAATTAGTGCTGAAAAAAGGCAGCTTGACTTTCAATGACATTGATTTAATCCCTGACTTTATAATGAGACTTTCGTTCCTTGCCCCTTTGTATTTCATTTTTGTTATGAGTCAAAAGAGGGAACAGAACTCAAATCAACCTCCAAAGATTCATTGTTCACCTGAAGTAGCATGCAGCTAAGCTTGGCTTTCAGATCTTTCGTAGGACATCACAGGTTATGATGGAGTAAACACATCTACCTCCTCTCAATATATGAGCAGTTTGTTCCCAGGCATGAGCAGGGAGTATTGTCTGACCCATCTCACATCCTCTGCTTTTGGGGTTGTGCAGTGGCTTTAAGCTGTTCTTACCTTCCTCATTTATTCATGTTGTGTATTCTGTAGAACATCTGCAACGTAGGTGATATGTAATCCACAGATGTTGCTGTTTATGTGTTTGTCAGTGGAATATTGTTTAGGGCTGGAGCTTATGTGGTGGCAACTTGAATATTCAATTCCATCTCATGGAATTGAGGCATCTTATGTTGCATTATATTGATCATAGTATCAGATTGCATTGAGTCACATCATGTTGCATTCAACAAATTGTTTTGCAGCAAATTGAATGGTATGGTATAGTATGGTATCATTCATATCATATCGTGACATCTATCCCATTGTATTGCACCAGGATTGTATTTTATCATATTGTACCATATTGTATTATATTTTAACATACTACATACATACCCTTTGTATTGTGCCATATTGTACTGTATTGTATCACATAGGGCTGGGACTATATGCTGTTCTCACAATTCAATTCGTTTACAATTTTTGGGGTGCAATTTGATTTAAAATGTGTTTCTTCTATATTTCCTTTTTTTCTATTTTTAGTTTGCCTTTTTAACACCAGACCATGTGAAAAAGTTAAATTATGATGAAAATGTCTGCAGACTATACCAGGAGCCATATTTTCCAAAAAATGCAGATTATGTGAGTCAGAGAGAAACATTTCCCCCTCTGCTGAAGAGAAGTGGTAATCCAATCCAGTTTATAAACAAAGACTGAAATTAAAGGATTTAAATTTGAAAAAATAAAATAAAGTAAAAAAAATGACAAAGAACCCTGATTTTATATTGTCAAACAAAAAAATCCAGATTCATTTGTGAATTGATTTTTTTCTCCCTACTCTAGTTTCACATTATATCCAATTGTGGTCCCATATCCTGCCTTAAGTTATTGCTTGTATTTTATTGTAACATATTGTATTGTATCCTGTCTTATCCTGTCTCAGCCTGTCTTACAGTATATCTTGTATATGCCAAAGAGTAATGAATGGCATTTTTTTTCAAACTGTTTTCTTCCGCCATTCATTTAAACATCAATCATGGTTTTGAGAGATCCCCGTTTGTTTCCAAGGTCAGGAAACCTCTGCAGATGATTTGGCTATTTTCTGTTACAAATCTGTCTTCAGAATTATGAACACTTTTGGAATCACAACACAATAAACAAGCTTAGCTTCTGAAAACAAGCTGATCAAATTTAAGCAGCAGCTTAGCCTGTCACCTCTGCTGATGCTTCAAGGCTTTCAAAAGGGTCAGAGTATCATACTAGTTTCTGTTATAGACTCAAATAAGAGAAAGATGCTGGATAAACAATATCATGTTTTCTTCAATCAAATTATAGATATATTTCAATATCAATATGTATATAGATATCAATATGTATCAATGTGGAATGATTTATGCTATCATATTTTATGCCACATTACTCTGGTCTCTGTCTCTAAGCAAGCAAAACAGAAACTGGTGGTTTCACTACTTTGTGGACATAGCCTGCGCCTTTGGAGTATTTTTAAACTCCCTGATGGATAAAACTGAGAGAATAGTATGTACGGACTGGAGAGCAGTAATAATTAATGAAGGTTTTTGTAGAAAGAAGGAGAAAATCTTGGTCATGCCTTTTCTGCATGTGCTCTTATTTCTGCCTTTTTATCCTTTGCTCCATTGATTTTTTACTTCCGGCCTTCCCTTTTTTTTCTTTTTTGTTTGTTCCAGTTTCGCTCATGCCTCTAACCCAATCCTCTTTCTTTCCTTTTCTTTCTCCAGGTTCAGGAAAACGTCTTCGTTGATTTTAACCACCAGGAGCTACTTGAGTTCTACAACAAGGTCTGTCATTTTTTTCTAGCGTGTGTCAGAGCCTGAGTGTGTGTGTGTGTGAGTGTGTGAGTGTGTTTGTTCTCCTCTCATGTCACAATGCATATATGTCTTGCTGTTTCTTTGCTCAGCTCTCTCCTCCATTTCATCCTGATTGGCAGACATTGCCTTACAAAGCCCATGTGCCAGCCTGTCTGCGTCATTCTTTGATGCAATTTGCTGCCTCCTTCTCTCTTATCTCTCCTGTTTTCTACCTTTACATGTGCGTGTGTGTACATGTGTGTGTGTGTGCCTTTGTATATTACTCTTTTCTCCAAAACTCAACCTTGTCTTCTCTCTCTTTCAGTTGGAAGTTGTGCAAGGCCAGTTGGATTCCCTTACATGATGCCTGGTGCTCTTAGTACGACCACACACACACACATTCACACATTGTTTTAGTTTTCACTGGCAGCCTTGCCCGCTGTTAGAGACGAAACAATACAGTTTGTTTAATGATTGTTAGAAATACGGCCCAATTCACTGAATGATGTTTTTGTCCTTATGGCTTTCGAAATTCTTAAAATCCTGGCTCTTGCTCAACAACAGAATGAGTTAATTTGATAAATGTGTACTCAGAATTGCCTTCATTTAGGAGTTGGCAGCGAAGTTGCTGTTGTCAAAGTGAATTTTACTGTAATGAGTTTCTGTGTAACGTTTTCCTACACTGCTCAGTGTTTAACAGGATTATAAAGCAGCGAAATGTCTGTTAATGTCAGCAAAACTCTTAGAGAAAGTAATGAATGAGAATGAATTGTCATTTTGAGTTAAAATAAATAGATTTTGTAACTTGGAGAATGAAACAGGGTCTGTGCCGTTTTAATAAAATGTGAAGTGGAGGTGAAATCCATCCAAGCTGTTGTTGTTTAGTGAAGGCTCATTATTTCTCATTAAGACAAACCTGGACTTCTGCTTTAACAGATGGGGGCTCAGGGAGACTCACTGCACGAACACACTCATTCATGGGTCTGTGTGTAGAAGGATGCATTGGATATGTCTTCTGTGTATCTCATCCTGTGAATGCATATGTGTGTGTGTCTGTCTGTGTGTAGCATCAGTGTTTGTATAATTCCTGTCTTCTGTTCTTTGAATCTACTTTCATGAAGCTCCTTCAATTTTACTGCGTGTCTTTTCACATCTTTGCCTCTAGTCTTCTGATAAGATCTATTATTTTAGTAAAGTTTCTGTATGAAGTGAAGAAATTACTCCTGAGCATCCACTTTTAGAGCTTCTTTCACAAAAGTCTCATGTGAAGAGTACTATGTTGCATGCTCCTTCCAACATGTTGCAAGCTCATCTTGTGTTTGTTGTCATACTGTAAATGATAAATCTTGCAAAGAAAGCTGAGAGGGTAGTATCTAAATGAGAGTTTTGCATGTTTGTCTAGTTCATGGCATGAAGCGTTTGAACAGAGAGCATGGCTGTCAGTAGCAAACAAACGTCTGTTCCACAGTTTGGCAGTATTATTGGATGGGGGGAGATAACTCATAGCAATAGCACTGTATCTGATCTGAAAATGGTCATAAATGCCCAGGCAAAAGAGATCAAAGATGGGAAACCAGCAGTGGTGATATCTCTCAATCCAAGAGGTCCCACAGTGGAGCAGCCAGGGAATGCTGAGGGAGGAGAGGAGTGCACTGGAGGAGAGCACATTGATGCACTGATGCTTTTCTTTGTTTGCAAGTGTTATTCCAAACATGTCAACAGAAATGAAAAAAAAGTCTCATTCTTTCATTGCAACTTTGTTTCCTCCTTTCCACTATAACAGCAGACATCTTTGTGCCACCATGGGCACTTGGGTAAGAAAGAACATGAGACAATGGGGTAGTGCTAAAACCTGCTGTTGCTCGAGTGTCCACTTGAGGCTGGCTCCAGAAGTACCAGCCACATGCACACCAAGCCAATAGCACCTAATCAGTCACAGAAAACTGTTTATTCCACTGTCTGCTCATTATCTATCAACAAATGCATCTGAAACGTACTGTAATGCTAAACTTACAGAGTACGACCTGCTGTCTTTAAATCTAAAGGGATCATGCGAAATCAGCTAGATTGGAAACATAACACAAAGTTTCAACTCTTGCTGGCAGACCATAAAGCTTTCTGAACACTGGGATAATCTCTGATGCCTCCCTAAAGAGTCATTTTGTAGGTTTTATTTTAAAAAAAGTATATGAGGGATAATAAACCTGTATAACTTGAGAACATCTTGGTATCTGCAGGAGTGTGAGCTGATGGTGACTCTATTGAGCCCACTGCTAAGAGAAACTGTCCAGATAAGTAATGGTAATAAATCCATCAAAGTTCATATCAGATAAAAAAAGATGTTATCTTGTTTTTTTTTAATTAAAGCAGCACCTTTATCTCTGTCCTTAATGAACCCTGGAAATCGTTCAGAAACTAAATTTTCATTTAAAAAGCTGTGCCTCAGTCGAGTCATCACTAACAACTTCCCCATGTGGTTGTGTTGCTTTTAATGTCTAACCTTAGCAGGTGGCACGCTGTGTTAATAGGATAATTGGCTTGTAGTGAAGGCATAAAAACACAAAAATACACAAAACCAAACAGCAGATTCACTCCCACTTCCTCCCTTGTTAAATGGATGAATTCACCACGATGTTTTACTATGGGAACCTACTCACTACTGGCACCCTCAGTGCTACTTAAAATATCCAAATGTTGTGTGGTACTCCAAGAAAAGAGACCAGCAGTCTCTGTCTTTTCCTCCTACGTTTTAAGTTCTTTTCAGTAGAGATATAAGCTCACATAAAACAGGAAAAGGAAAAAATAAATCATCACAAACTGTTCATGATTTGTGGAATAATATTTCAAAATGACTCATTGGTTGACTGAAAAGTCAAAAATCAGCCTGAATCATCTGTCCTGCCTGTTTCCCTTTTTTCCCCCCTTCCTTAACTTCAATTGAGAATTTTTGCCACCGTGTGAAAACGCCTGCAGCCGGAGGGAGCACCGTGTTCCACAGCATGGAGAACAGATGGCGAGGCCGAGCAGAGATGGCCGCCTGGTAAAAAATAAAAAAAAAGAGGGGAAAAAAAAGAGACTTGCACACTGAGACTCACACTGAGATTAGCAGAACACAGCACACAGAGTCCTGATGAGGGTGATATTGGGAGTGTGTGTGTCTGGGTGTGCGTATTTATGAGTGGTGAGCTGTGTCTCTGGGTGTACTTGTCAAAGCACTTTGCATCTTCAGGCGTGTGTGATGAGGCAAACTAAATACGGCTGGTCTCCTCATTGCTGGGCTTGCAGAGCAGCTTGTTGGAGAGTGGATGTGTTTTTTCCAGCTTTAATAAGTGTCCAATGATCAGTACATGCAGGCCCACAGGGCCGGCGCAGCTCTGATACATATGTAAGATCACTGACTGTATATAAAGCAGGTCAGTGTTACAGCATGTTCTGTCATTATAAAGCAGTCACTGATGGCTGTGGAAAGTTCAGTGTGTGTCATGTCACTTTTCCTCCTGACTCCTCTCTTCCACTCTACTCATCTGGTTTACACAAGGCCATAGGAGCTGCTACAGAGCCCTTTTCATGGCATCAAAATAACCAGTCAAACTTTAACCTCAAAAAAGTCTGTTTGGAAATAAATCACCATTATGAAATTTAACTTCAACAAGACTTTATTTGATGTGTGTTTTATTTTGAAGTTTGACTAATCTGTTCACATGACGAAGCTGGCCTGAATTACCTCTACAACAGAAAGGCAGCAAGAGGAGCTCTGAATATCTGGCTTCACTTTTGGTGAGCTGTCATGCTGTCCATGCTTAAAATAAGACTCTGTATGAGACGTGTAAAGCCAGAAACAACTAAGCATTTGGACCCAGTTTTGTCTAACCACAATACCATAAATAAACTAAATCCATAATGCTAACTGTTGTTTAACCTGAACCCAAATAAAGCACTCAGAGTCTTAAGAAATCTATTTTTTTTTCTATTCAGTGCATGGTCACACCTGAAAATGGCAACGTGACATTCAAACTCTGTGAGAGTGACTCACAGGTTACTCAGGGTCCACAGATGAATGGATGTGGTCCATTTAGTCTGAGGAAAAATGAAACCGAATAAGAATAGGCACATATGAAATTGGATGCTTTCTCAATTTTAGACTCTGAATTCCTTTTAAAGGAAGACTGTTTGCACTGCTTGAAATTTACATGTCAAATTATACCTAAGCTGGAATTCATGTGAGGCTGACACACAGCTGAGCCCTGAGCTGATTCTCCAATGGAGGCAATTTTCAATGAAATAAACTTGTAGAAGTTAAAAAACTTAAATCATCCACAGTATGATATAAGTCTGTTAAAGCCTTGTGTCAGCATTATTTTCATAGCATTTACTGAAACTTGAGATTGATAAGAAACTCAGAACAAAATCACTAATTACAAACTAAAAAGCTACTGAAGCACTTCAAAGATTTTTAAGAGGATTTTTCAACCCTGAAGTTTTTCAAAGCTGCAAACTCACACGTCAATCACAGCTCTAAAACCTGGTTTATACCTCTGTGCTGGCTCCAAGGTGTAGTGGCATACCCTGTTGTGAGTACCACATACTTGCATGCTGGTGACATAGGAGAATTATGATGGAGTTGGAGCTGATAAGTTTTAAGCAGTAGTTGATCATACTGCAAGTTCTGCACAAAAAAAAAAAAGAATAAATAAAATAAAAAAAGAATGGAAAGAGAGGAGACATTGGAGGAGATGAAATAAAGGTATGGGCAAGTGATACCTGAAATGTTGTGAACGCAGGCCTTGCAATCTGCATTGTTTTGTTTTGTAGCTACTTTTTAAGGAAAAGCACACCAGGCAACATGCCTAAGCTTCTTCCATTGTATTGTTTTGAAGCCAAAATACCCTCATCACAGGTACAGCCAGAGTCTGCACAGTAGAGACTGTGAGGGATTCTGGGAGAATCTGAGTGGAGCCGGGTGACAAAAATAATAATTGTTTCTTTTTTTTACGAGAGTCTAATCACTTCTTGACCCTACCTCCTGACATATTTTACAGTCCCTGAAAATAATACACAGGAATGGCAGCTTTCAATTATTGTTAAACGTGACATAAAAACCTTGTTTTTAACCTTGTATAACTAATGAAAAATAAACTCTTCAGGAAAAAGAGGACTTGAATACAAGGCAGCCATATGGTATCTTCAAATCATCACAACAATCAGACGTGAGGAACATTTATACGAGGTGTATACATTTTTTAAAGTTTGACCCAGTCCATCTGGAATGACTGGAGAGCTGGATTTTTTTACCTGTACTGCAGCCAGTCACTAGGGGGAGCTGTTTTCGTGGCAAACTCACTTCGAGCTGAGCAAGATGACATTCGTTTTTATTACAGTCTATGGTGTGGATGCAGGGCTACACAAACATGTTTCCTGTGATTTGTCATAGATTTGATGCAAAAGTATAAACCAAGCTTAAATCCTGATTCAGTCTTTCCTGTGGGACAAGAAAGAAATGCGAAGGACAGATGCAAAATGTCCCCTGTTCAATCTTGTATATGCTCTCCTTCATCAACCCAGGATGTCTTTATTTAACCATAGAGTCACTCTTCTCAAATGGCGTCACTTTCAAGAGAAATATACCAGTGTTAAATTTTCCCTAATTCTGGATAAAGTTTGGGGGGTGAACGTTGGCATTCGAAGCTCAACTTGAAAAGTTATAAATGTGTAAAATTACAGCTATACATTTTCCTCATGCAGCTCTCATTGTGGTATTTTCAGTCTCTGGCTCATGCTGACATGTTCAATCCAGATTCAGCCTTCATGAATAACGTACATTATGTTAACAGCCCAGTAATTAACCTTATGTTCTGTATGGCTGAGTTATCAGACTTCAGTTGCCTCTGTGGTTAAGTAGTCATTTTATAAGCTATGACCCAGGAAGGGTGTCATTTTGTTTTATTGTTAGAATAAAGAAAAAAGAAACCGCTTGTTCAGTGGTAACAGAGATTCAGTATAGTTAGTTCATTTTGGATAGATTCAGTAAAATACTTCTTTTCAAATGTTTTAAAAACCCTTAGATCTCCCTGAAAACTTGTGATATGAAACACTTTTTTTGAATTTGGTGTGAACATGTCCTCATACTGTTGACGAACAACTGAGTACATTTGTGAGTGTTTTTAAGAGCTCATTGTGTGATCAGTTTGTGTGGACTACACATGTTCGTATTAATGTCTGTGCATGCAGTATTCTCCATCTGGGCAGCCACGCTTATCTCTTGCCTGTATGACAGTAACTGTTTTTATAAAGACAAAGGAGACACGATCATGAGTGTCTTTTGTTAAAGACAAACAACAGCTTAGAGTCATAACAATAGTATTAAGCAGTACAGATAGCACCAGTCTGCTTTTATTAGGAAAAACCCTTCACAATGGACAAGCCAGCCATCAGCAGCTAATAAAAAGTGAACAATAGCAGAGAGGCAGTCGCAGTAAATCTGTTTTGTGTCAGGAACAATTTTGCTCGCCATTTTCTGTAACGTGTGCCTGGTTATTAAAATATTTATGACTTTGCTCTGTAGCAGAGGGAGAGGCTGTAAGAGAAAATATACTGAATAAAAAATGTGACCACCCTGCTTCACCTTTGACAGAATTTTCTAATATTACTAATACTGTCTCCACAGTTCAGCCCAGTTAGAGGCGTATTATGCTGCTCACAAACAGATAAAGGAAATGGTTATTATACAACATTTCCATGGTTCACAGGTTTCTTGGAAACCAATTCCATTTATGAACCATTTGACAGCCGAGTTTATGTCCTGAGAGAAACCCTGTATCTTAACATGGCTGTGCATTAATAAAAACATGAAGCCACTGAGAAAGAATCGTATTCATTCAGCTCAGTGCTTAAACTTTTTGCATGCTTCCAAGCGTGTTAAATGAATCATACAGACTCTTAAACTTTAATTTGACTGTAATGACCTGCTTGCATGAACTTTGCAGTGTTTATTTGGTCATAAATGAACACTGAGCAGAGGGAGTTTTGTAAGTCTTCTGAGTCCTGATTTGAGTTCCAAGTTGAAACCACTACATCTAGCAGAGAGCAATGATGCAATCTTCTGCGAACCACTCCCTCCACCCTCCATTAAGAAGCACACTGTGACTGTGGAGCTCTCCAGAAACAAGATAGGCCTAATCCAAAGCCAGAGTGTGGTTTTGGTTCTGGGCTGTTGGAGAACCATGATGGAACAGCAAATCTCCAACTGTAAGCTCCAGGTCCTGCAGTTAACGTTTCACGTCCTGAACAAGTCTTTATTTCCCCATCTCTGGGTCTCTGATACCAAACACACTTTTACTACTGTGTTATGTAACCTGATTGGCATCTGTCAGATTAATTTTAGGCATATTCATTTTATCGATACACACTTCCAAAGTTTGGGATTGGGGAAGATATCAGGTCACGGCAAGTCCAAATGAAGTCACCAGACATCAGCCATTGACTTTTAAATCAACGTTTAATCAACATTGAGATGCAAGTTGCTTTTGATTTCATTAAATAAAAGACAGCAGTGTGGAGGCCCAAGTCTGATTCAAGTCCAAGGGTTCGTCTCAAAGCGATAAACTCAAGCCTCCTCTCTCCTCTCTCCTCCGTGGCACCAAAAGTACTTTCTGAGTCACCATTTTGGAGGCTTTCCCAAAGTGATAATTGTGCTCAGAGTAGAGAGGAGAAAGGAGGAAGGACACTGATCAGAGGAGCTATGATCGAAGAAACATGAGAGCTGGCTTTGTGGAAGTCCTTTTACCTATACAGGATATCACTCACTGACTGGACACTGCAGCGGCTCAGACTTCTCTACATGAAACTTCACTAACACAAAAGATATTAATGAGAGAGAAAAGACAAGCTAAAAACAGGTACTGAAGATGGTTTCTCCATTTCTTTGCATCTCTCCCATTCATCTCTGGTGAGACAGACTAAGACGCAAGTGAACAATGCATGTGGAGGAAGGAAGGAAGGATGGATGATACTTTGGAGCTTTAAGACGAACCCCAAGTAACACAACTTAGGTCAGCATCACATGCAGCCATGTTTAGACTCCCTCATTACAGACTCAGATAAGACTTTCTCTTTCGAAAAATGCAGTGATGTAATTGAGAAAGGATTCTTCACTAGAAAACACTGGGCTGGTATCAGTGAAGAGTTTGTAGTTCAGCTTCTAACAGTGAAGTGATGGATGAAGATGCTTTTGTTGATCTGTTGTGTTTCTTGAAGCATGAAAACCTCATAAAATGTGACACATACTGTGACATCAACCACATAATGTATCCTAAAGTCTGGTGGAAACATTTTTCAAAAAGATGAGAAATGTGTGTTGTCTTTGAGATGAGACTCCACTGTAATGTTGTGTTGTACTCAAATATAGGATGTGATACCACTGAAGCAAGGATGCAGGGACAGCTGATGAGATCAGCCTGACAGGAGTGGAGGAGGGTTGTATCGTTTAAATGGACAGGGAGCAGAGGGGAACATTTAGACTCATCAGGATGACTGAACAGAAAAGGTTGGGGCTGGTTGGTTTGATGTTTAGTTGATCACTAAACCAGGGAAAGAAAAAAAGAGAGACAGAAAAGAGAGAAGGTAATGGTGAAGTTTGACTTGACACTGAACGACATTGAACTTGTGCTAAGCTGTGTTTCAGAAGCTAAACATCATCAGCATTAACATCAGCTTCATCTGCGTAAACCAAGATGTATTTTCCCTTCAGATAAATCACGCTTCATCATCTCAGTTAATTGGGGGAATCTGGTTTGGCTGATATCGGAAGAGCAAGTTCTTTTGGGAGTGCCAGCTCAAAAGTTTGGTAGAGGTTGGATAATAATAGTTTTTTAGAGTATTTTCCAGCCTGAGCCTGGGCCTTCTGGTTTCACTGAAGGGTCTTCAAGCTACAAAGACATTTCAGCCAATTTGGCCCCTCAAAGCCTGTGGCAGCATTTCAAGAAACCCTCCATGCTGCCTTTGTGCCCAAAGTAAGGCCCATAAAGGCACAGTTCACCATCGATGATTTTATTTTGGTAGGGACCCAGTTTGCCTTTCCAGGCCAATAACCTCAACCACATTAAGCAAATTTGGGGAACATTAGAATGCTGGTTGCTATCCAGAGCGCTTGTCCAACTTAAGTGCATGAACTCACAAATTCCCTTTTTGCCTGATGGGCATGTATTTCCACAGACATACTCCAAAAACTTCTGAAATCCTTTTGCCAGAAAATTGGGGTGTGCGGCTCCATATTTACACTAATGGTTTTAAAAGGATCTCCAGGTAACCATTCACCTTAGGCTTGATAGTACTCGTTTAAATGGTCTGTATCCATTTCAAAACATTCAGTCTCTGTTGTATGATAAATGTCTTTATCTGTAAGCAGCTTTTCATGATAATGAAAGCACTGAGCAGGAAACAAGAAGCCACCAGGGTTTTACGAATCACTCTTTTTTGGGGGGAGAATCTTTTAAGCCAATGATGGTACTGGAAAAAAAATACAGCCTCACATCAGCACAACTTGTCCTCTGTCAAAGCTGCAGAGCAGGGAACATTTATTCTGACATCATTTTATTCATTTTTTAGAGAACAAGAGGAGCACAGGAGTGAAGAGTGTTATCCTGTTATACAGAATCAGAGTGTAATACTTTTTTAAATTGGATGACTAAATAATTGAAACATCGAGTTACTTTGTATTCACAGTCTTCTTCAGTTCTTCGGCACTGAATCAGCTCTCTTCAAGGGGGGTTTGGAAATGGGTTGGCACTGGATTGATTGGAGTAAAAAATGGGGAACCAACTTTGAAACACACAAGTGATAGAGTGGAAGATGAAAGCAACTCTTTTGGGCTTTAACCACTGCCTGAGCTCATGTCCTCCTTCCTCTGTGTATCATAAATGTGATGTTTCTGAGGCAATTTATTAACTTGGAAACTGACACCTGTCCAAAGAGCATGGATGAAGTCTGATCAGACTAATGACGTTCTTTGATCTGTCTTAAAAGTTTGTCCAGGGTTTTAAATAAATTTTTCCTGTAGTATTTTTTCGACTAAAAATCTCATCCTGCTCTTGTTTAACTGTCAAACATATCACTTAACATGAAAAATTTGCACTTGAAAACATTACAGAAGGCTCTTCTACTCCATCTGACAACTAGCCTGTAACAAGTGACAACGCTAATAGCAGTTTTTGCTCAAGCAGTGCCCACGACCTCAATTTTGAGGCACTTCTTACTTTTGCTTACTGTATCTGAGCTGCAAAAAAATTCCCATGTTTCCACGTTTTCTACCAAACAGAAGTGTCATTTATTCAATGCCCCGGGTGTTATATATTTATTTAAAAGAAAAATGTACTAACATCTGTTATTCATTGACAGCTCTGTATGTGAAAAACATACCACAAAAAAGTGAGGGTATCTAATATCAGAAAAGTATTGCTCCTAATATGGGGTGTTATAAAGATAATGGATAATGAAAGGTGCTTCAGTGCAAACAACACAGTTCTTGACAGATATTTCTCAGGTCTTAAAGATGGGGGCTTTGTAAAGAATGTAATGTTGTAAACTTCAAAGCTGGATCTTAATCAAGCAGCATCATCTGGTCTTAATATATGAAACAATTTGGAAGTACTAAAACCTGCAGTTTCCCAAGTGTCCGCTTGAGGATGGCCCCAAAAGAGGCAGAAGTCACTAACACACCAGAAAGACGTTTTCACAGCAGAAATAAACTTCGGTCAGGACCACTCTTGTCAAAATTGTACCCTTTTATAGAATTGGCGTTAAAGCTCTGCTCTCCAGAGTACTCCCTGGGTTAGCTGAGCAGCCTGCTCGAGTTTTCCAGGGAGGGCATTGCAAAACTCCCATATGTACATACAAATTAAAAGGATGCTTGAATATCAATAGGATACATACAGAGTCTTAATAGGAGGAGGCTGGGGTGGAGGAGGAATTATTAAGACAGAAGCAGTTGGGTAGCAAAGAGGTAGCAGGGATGAGAGAGAGTGAAGACGTGATTTAAATACACCCCCTTGCCATTAGACACGCTGTGATTGGTTGAGAGGGGTTAGAGATTGAACATCAGCCTATTACTGATCACAGCTAGGCGTATGACTTCTGTGTTCTGCATGAAATCCCTGATGCATGAACAGATTTTTTTTTTTTCTTATCTTTTTCTTCTTTTTTCTTTTCTTCTTAAACAATTTTAATATGACTGTGTATGTGAGTGTATCTTTGAGTGCGTGTGTGTGTGTGTGTGAATGTGATTTTGTATGAGTGGGTGGCTCTATTTTATAATTAGCTCTAAGCTAAATCTGGTACAATGCATCAAATGGCAACATGTATGTTTTTGTTGCACATGGTTCCTTTACAAATAAACTTACTACTAATAAAAAAAAAAAGTATGCTAACCTCAAATATTTAAAGCCTGGTACAAAAGAACGTCTCCTGTCCAAATCGCTAACTTCACTAATGGCACACACTGTCCTTACATTGCATCTTAAATCATGAGTTTGCCCTATCAGAGGCACAGTTCAGCTAATGTGACTGACAGGCACCCTGTAGCTGGAAGTGTGGAGACTAAAAGCCCACGTCACTTTCAAAATGGCTGCACCAGCCAATCTGCTTCAAAAATCAGTTTCAGAAACAGACAGGTGACATCAGGAAGACAACGTTCATTAGTTATACAGTCTATGGTTTTGATTCAACTGTTAACTGGAGACTCTCTCAGACACCTTCTCTCCATTTAACTTTTTTAACACACACACACACACACACTTACAATCACATTCACCGCCTCCAAAGTTTCACCCACTCTTTGCCCTGCACACAAAAGTACGCTATCACTCTGAATTTCAATGACAGGAGGTTATGTCTGTTTTCATATTGCGGGTGGCAGTGAATTGGTCACATATCATGCCCCTGGGCTCCATCTCTCTCCACCTACATTCATTTATTCCAGCAAGGGAGCCACATTAAATATTCCGTGTATCTCTCAGTTCGTTTTCCCTCATAAATGACCCCTCAGCTTTCAGTCCCAATAACCCACCACTGGTCACTCCCCATACAAACAAATGTTTTGCAAATGATCAGTTTCCATCCTTTTCTAAATTTGTATTCTTTCAACCATGTGTTCCTGCCTTTTTTTTTTGCCCTCTGTTATTATCCTTGTAGCGCTGCGACTTGCTGCAGGGCACAGACAGAAACAGCTTTAACCTCACTGTCTTTCCTGCATGTTTATATCAAGGTTGCAGACTTGAATGGAATTCCATTTCATTTTCTCTGCAATGAACTGGGACACCAAGCCTCTCCTCGAAACTCGTCCTCTTTCCTCAATCTTATTACCCAACCAACTCTTTCCTACAACTTTTATAACTCAGACTTTACTATCTATTCCACCCAGCCTCAAACCCTACTTGACCTGGCCGCCTCCAGTTCCTGGAGAGATAAAGACACTTCACCCTCAGCTCTTAAAAGCTCCTTTTCTTACTGTATCTTCAGGTCCAAAGTCTTCATCTGGACAGGACTTAATATAACTCTTTCTGCCTCTGTCCTCTTCAGCCACACTGCCTTCTTTCTGCTGACCCTCAACTTCCAACACTCTTCCTTTAGAGTGACTCTCAAGAAGCTAAGATGTTTCTTTTTTGTTTGCTTCCTTGATCAACCCAAGATGTGACAACACATGACATCTACCAGCATCACAAATTTATTTCACTGAATTGCAAAACATGCCACCAGCATCAGTCATCATCTCATTAAGCAGAGGGATGCTGCTAATTGTCGGTGGCGTTTTGCTTTGTGCTTCAGCATGTTTAAAATTAGCCTCTGTCTTTGTTTCCTCTGCCCTGGAAGCTGCTTGTCCGTCTGCACATCAGCTGCAGTACTGCTCCCCGAGTTCATGCATTTGCAAAAGCATGATTAATGAATGTCAGTAAAACAGAGGCTAATAAATTGACGTCAGTTTAATCTATGCAACATGTTGCAAGAGCTCAATAAGTTAAAGGGGACGTTTATCTCCTCTGGAATTCATGACAGAATGGCTCGAGCCCATTAACCTCTGCCCATGTATCCTCCATAAAGCTGCCAGCAGTTTTCTAAAACATGAGCTCATTGATATTTTAACCGTGCAGGTATCTACTAGTTTCATTCATGATCGTGCCTATGATATGAATATGAACTTAAAGAGGCTAGAGTTTGGCAGGAGATCCATCACTCTTGGCAACGAGCACCTTTATTTCCCTGCCAAAGATACTTTTATGCCATATGGTATTGCAAACCCAAACAGGGACCTCTTGGTGGCAGATGAGCTTCCAAAGATGGTCTTATATTCTGAAGGACAGCAGCCAGAAAGTCCTGCATTAGGAGAAGTTTCCAGAAAATAAACTCAGGAGACCAAACAAGCAAATGTGGACTTCATGAATAAAGTATGATACAAATCTCAGAGGTTTCAGCATGTAAACCAAAAAAACTTTTATCAGTTTAAGCAAAATAACTTTTCCAAACAGCATCGATTCTCAGGTGTATCAAAAAGCAGTGATGATGCAAAATAATAAATAGTATTCCACCTGTACTGTCACTTGTACCAGTGCTGCTAAGCTCCATAGTAACAGTTTACCTGACATCTGTTCTTCTTCCTTGTTTTGGATCTTTGATTGAGCAAATACTGATCACACCTTAAACTGTATGTAACCCATAAATGTCATATAACCACTTTTATATTTGCAGAGCTGATAAATGAAACTTCTGCAGGTACTCCTTTCTTTGATCTTTTTAATTGCTGATTTAGTGTTTTTGCTTTGTGCTGTCAAAGCTAATAGTTTAGCTGAATTGTATTTATGTTCCTGTTTTCTCCAGCTTAATACCCTGATAAGACAGAACTTTGATTTATTTCAAAACTCTCCCCAGCAACAGCTTCCCTCATAGGTCAAAATGACTGCTAAACAAATTTTGTTGATGCTGATAAATCTCTTTTGCTTTCTAACATTTAGACTGCTCTTTTTGAGATTCTTCTTGCCTTTTTTCCTTTGCATTTTACATCATGTAAATAATTGTTACCAGTCTAAAATAATAGTAATCACAGGACAAACTGAGCACAAAAGGAGGATGAGGAGGACTAGTGGGCAGCCTCTGAACTAGCTAACTGTCTGAGGCTGTCTGCAGCTATCTGAGGCTGATGTGTGGTAAAGGTGTGTGTGGTCTAATTTAACTTTTGCTAAACTTTGTTTCCCAGGTTATTTATTGTGCTGAACTTTGTACAGGGACTTGATATTGATTTTCTCTGTGCCTCTACTCTGTTTCTCCCAGGCAAGAGGAAAGATGAAATTACTCTGATAGTAAGTCCATACTTTGGTGAATCCAGTTTTTGTTACAAGTTTTCTTTTCCAAACCTTTCATCCAACTCTTGCTGTTGAGTAAACTGCTTTGCCGTGTACTGTGACTGTCTGTGACATGGACTATGAGCTTCTATTTCTTCTTATTGTTAAAAAATAATGAAGCCAAAAAACAGCTGCAATGGGTGCCGGCATGTTACACTGCTGATGTGTCTCAGAGCCATTGTGCAGAGGTGTTCCAGCTATTGGAGCCATGGAACTGATGTCACGCCTACTTTTCCCCGTATCAGTCCCCCTCCACGCTGCTTATTTGGTAAAGGTTTGGCAAGAGCCTGCATTTGACAACAGAGCTGTTGATCATGACATAACATACCCACTTATGGATCCAAACAAATTTTCTTTGTTTGAGACACTTTTTTACCGGATACTGCAACACGCTGAGGTAAGGGACTTATCAGTACAGTTACATAACGCTACAGTTTGAAACGTGACATCAAGCTGGCTTTATGTTAGCAACATCGTCAGCACGATGCTCCGATGTGTCTGTCGGCTAACGTGACAACAAGTAAACACTGTCAGTTTGTAAGTAGTTTAGTCGCCATTTATATTTAGTGCAGCTGGCAGTCTGGTGCTCTAGGACATGTCAGTAATATGTAACGTTAGTAAATCCTGGTTAGCTATGTCCTGCCAGTCATTTACCAAGCAGAGCTAACGTAACCTCACTCTTCATTTTATTGATAGACTCTCAGGTTTGAACAGACCACTGCAGAATAACTGCTGACTGTGGGTTGGGATAAACATTATCACAAGCAGCTTAGCCCCAGTGTTATAGAGTGATACAGCCCGAGCTAAAGGCTAATTAGCCTTTAGTTCAGGGCTGTATCACTCTTCCTTTTAGCTTTCTTCTGTCCTTTTTCTGTCTGACAGTTAGACTTCAGAGTCCATCATCACACAGAAATAATCACAGAAATAGTTTTTAAAAGAGAAAAAAACACATCTCTAGTTGATCTCTCATTTTACAGTGTGGATTACGATCAGACATGTATCAAGAAGGGAGCCTTTTTCAAGATCACTTTCAAACTCCTCACAGCCCCTTTAAGTCATTGTCTGTCTAATCTCTCTGAGTGGAGGAAGCTTAAACGTCAGTCAGACGAATCCGGTGGAGAAATCAGATGATACACTTAAAAGAAGTTAGATGATTTTTATACTTACCTGACACAAAAAGCAACAAAGGTTAAAAGTTTTTTTACCTTCTAATACTGTTTGGAAGTCATGTTTATCATGTGCAGTTAATGGGACTTAAGCATCGAGAACTGTCTATGAAAAACCTGAGTTTGCTTAATTTTTTCTAACTAGAGTAAAATTGTATGCCCAGGCTCTACCATTACCACCGCCAAGGCTTTGTCATTCAGAGGTCACCCTACTGCTGCTGTCCTGCTGTCACCATAGTTTGAGGCAGATGCATCATTATCTCTTCAAACGACTTCCAGTCCCTATCTCCATCCATCTTTCTATTTTTTCCATCGCTCTTCCAAAACCCTTCCAGCAGTGACCATGATGTCTTCCTAAAATCCTCATCTTTCTCTGTCTCTCTCTGTTTCTGCTCCCGTGCTTTTTGTGCCTGTGCGGCTGGCAAAACAAACAGGCACACTCATTCAACTAGCGCCTCTCTGTTGGTCTGCTGCCCTAGGTGGCAGCGCTGGGCGCACAGCCTCGTCTGGCTCAGTATAGTCTGGTTTCCACTGTAGAGGCAAAGAAGACCTGCCAGGCCTTACTCATGATTCACATCGTTTGCTTTCCCATCATTCCCCAACATAATTTCTTTGAGTCATCTTTTCATCCTGCTGCCAGCGGAGATGCTTAGCCAGATGGGCAGATTTTCCAGTAAACAAGTTGCAGTTTTGATCTTGCGGTGTGATATTATGGAGTCGACCTTGGCGCAGGGAAAGTGCACCTGGCCCAAATCTTCTGAGTTTGCTTCTGCAGCACAACATGTTTGTTTTTAACTTTTTTTTTGTCTCTGATGTATAATAAATGCTGCTGGAGCAGGTTAGTCTGACATACTGTGGTCTGCATCAGTCAGCCTGATTCTGAAGCCTTGATACTCCATGTCCTCTGACTTTATCTCCAGTGTAAGAGTTTGTATACACACCTAAGTTGTGTTATCACAGAGCTGCATCGCATCACTGTCTGGCTCTTTCTCTTAATTTTCTTCATTTATAGAAAGTTCATTAAAATAAAAAGTGTTGAACTTTAAAACCTTAAAGCTCCCATGAGGTGTTCAATGCTCGTTAGGAATCACATCAAAATTGATACTTGTTTCTATTTGTGGCCTACATTACAAATCAGGCCAAACATTGATTTTTTTTTTATTTTCATATAATTAGTTAATATTGATTCCTATGACTGGTGCAAGTGAGGGCACATTTGGCTAATATCAGAAAGAAAGAAAAAGAGAAAAGCTCTTACACACATACATGGCAAAATAATACGAAAGAGTATAGAGGTACCACTTTTTCAAGAAAAAGTGCTGAAATCTAGATAAACCAGACCAACTTCACAGGACCTTTAATCTCTTAATGACAGGCATAAAGCAAAGTTTTGAAGCCCATTGACTCTACATTTGAAATTTTGACTTGACATAACTTTAGGTTTACAAAAAAGCAAAGAGGTGAAGTTGAGGCCTCCTCATTAACAGCTGCGGTGTGCTAAGCTGTCAGTGAAGTCAGCTCTGCCTCTGATAATGCAAAAATTGTAACTTTAGTTTACTTCAAAACTGACAGGTCAAAACTGACCTGTGTGTGCATTAAGAGAAATTACTGTCTCAGACCATGTCAGATAGCCCACATGTAGTAGGACAGTAATAGCTAGGCGCCACCCTGTTGGCTATGGCTGCCTTTTGCAGCAGCTCTCTCTTCTTTGTCTGTTTCTTGTAATTTTTTTCGTCTCTTTTTCGTAATCTTTGTATTTGGAGTGGATCATTACTTTGTTTGGCTCATTTGTTGGTCATGGACACCAAACTTTTTGTGGCTTCAGCGATATTTTTACTACTTTTTCTCCTGTGTTTGTCTGGAGATCCTACATGTAACCATGGCTTCATTGTTTACATGTGAACTCAGCTGTTAGCAGCCTGTAGCATGTCAGTGCTAACTGGTGTAAGGCCTGATGTCTTCCCACAAGGTGAGGAGAAGAAGGTGAGGATGACCTGCTGGTTCTCAGGTGTGAGCTAAGAAGTGACAACATAGACCTGTCCCTCCATCCATTGTTATTGGGAACGTAAGATCTATTTCCAATAAGATGGACGAGCTAGCCATGCTAACCCAGCAACAGAGGGAATACCAGAGGGCAGAGCAGCATCATGCTATTCACAGACATGGCTAACGGAGCTAACATCAGACACCAACGCCACATTGGAAGATCTTCACTTGCTGTGAGCAGACAGGATCTAGGAGACAGAGATGGAGCATGACTGAAGAAGCTCAGTCCTGGACCCTGTGGAGGTGGAGGCTGGCTGAACTGGAGAATGATGGACAAGCTGTCATCATTTATTTTCTCATGGACCTTTTCGCACTTTCTATACACTTTCTTACTTTTGTTTTCTCGATTGCTGCTGTGAATTCAATTTCTTTGTACTTGGTACAATGACAATAAAGTTCTATTCTATTCTATTCTATTCTATTCTATTCTATTCTATTCTATGTGACAAAAAAATATTTTGGCCAGGTCATAGGGCCAAAAAGTCATTTTAATCACACATCACTACTGCTGATTAATCAATTGACGGTAAAGGAAACCAAAGTTTGACCGGCCCTTTCGAGCAGGACTTTCAAAAGTTTGAGGGAAGCTGAGTTTATAAAACTTGTCTGTGTCTTTGTTTTTTTGTTTTTGTGAGGGGAAAGTTGTGTTTTTTGTCCACCACCTCTTCTCTAAACATTCATTTGTGGTCAGAAACTGGAGCGATGGATTTCTGAGCTGCCAGTGTCGACTGAAGACGTCTCTGGAGTGCAGCTGGCACCGCCAAGACCCAGCAGCACCGATAACACACACTAGCCTCCCTCTGTCTCCTCTGCCTTTCTCTTCTAACCATCTTTTCCTCCAGCCGCTCTGCCTCTTTCTCTCATTCCCGTCACCCTCGCTCCTCACAATCCTCTTCATGTCTTGCCTTGTCTTGCCTTCTCTGTCAATATGTGTGACATCACCTCTGTTATTTGTTCTTCTGTCTTGTCCTTTCTTTTCTTCGCTCTCTTGATCATCTTTGTTCTCACTGCCTAGCTGTGGCAGATGTTGTGATGCTTTCTGTGTTGTGTTGCTTTGTTTGCAGCTCTGATAGAGTTTCGTTTGTGATTTTTTGGGGGGGTATTCTGGGCCTTATGACAGGTAACAGTGAACGGCTGTTGTGCTGGTTAAGGTCATTCTGTGTTGGCAGTGGTTGAAGAGTCATGCCCTGTTTGATTTTTCACCTGATCATTTTTCACTCAGCTGGTTCTGCCTGTGCTGTTTTTTATTTTTAATTGAACCATATTCATAAGTAATTGTAGTCATGTGGCTCATCCTCTTAACACAACAGGATCCTACTGTAACACACACCCTGCATTTTACACACTCTTCCTACCTTTGTATATGAAGTAAACTTAAGTGAACTTGATGGGATTTGGTGGTCATTGAGTCAAACTCAGGGGTTTCCAAGAGCCAGGTGCAGCTCATTGAAAACTTTAAATGATGATGTTTACTGCACGGATAACTGTCACCTCATGAAGAGTGATCATTTCTCTGTTGTTGTTATTTCATTGCTTGATTGTAACCTTTGCTTTTGCTGTGAGATGTGAGGTGTGGTTTGACCCTTCACTGACTCCTGTCCTGTTTTAGCTTAGTCGCTGTTTTTGTTGTTGTTGTTTTCATTGCTGCTTCCACCCCCCTGCCCCTGTGATGTCCTACAGAGGGTGGTGCTGGGTGTGTACCTGCAGGGTGTCTGCAGCAGCGGTGTATGGAGTAAACAGTCTCGACACAGATGGTGCAGCATGCCTCCACACATGGCAGGTTCACAGCCCGGGGAGTTTGCCACCATTTCGCTCCATTCTTCCATTCCTCCCTCCATCACTCTTTCCTTCTATCCGTTCATGTCTGTCACTCTGTTTCTTTCTGTTTTGCACCTGCTGCCCCATTCACTATTTGTTTGCTTTGTTGTCTGCCTTAGTGTTTGTCCATCTCGCTGTGTTTCCGTACATCTCTGTCTTGGTGTGTGAGTGTGTGTGCTGTTCAGTGCCAGTTTTATTTCGTTTTTCGAAACTTGTAGTTAACTTTTTAACTTGTGCCAAGTTTTTAATTTGAGTGACATAACTCTTTTCCCATTAAACCAGAAACTTTTGGAAATTGCACCCACTTTATTTAAAGGTATACACAGTCATAACTGCATCTGAAGTGTTGTCACTATAATCAACCCTCATTGCATTGGAAAAGTTGTTGCAGCCAAAACTTTGACAGTCAGTCCAATTTCCTGAAAATCACAATTACTTACCTCAAATTGGTTCTGCCAGTTATGTATTGATGTGAAACTTTAGTGCTGCCTGAGCTATGCCTCATGCCAACATCTATGGCTAAATATTTGGACCATACCAAAGATGTCAGAGTGAGTGGATTGATGTGCAAAGAGCTGAACTCTTGGCATGGACAGCAATGTTCTTGAGTTGGAGAAAAGTCAACTTTGGCCCTCAAATTTTTGGGGATGCATTCATTATCAACCACGTGCCAAGTTACGAATGCAATGTGATTTTGAGTGCTATGTCAGTCTGTATGCTTACATGTTGCTTTACAAATCAGAGTTAGCATCAGATCGGACTATTAAGATACATATAAGCAGCTTAGTGAGACTGAAAAAGGGCTCACTTAGCTTGATTAACAACCATTGTTAATGTGATAGCTATCACACTGCTGTTGGACTTGGCAGGTCTCGACAGGTCTCGGTACACCTTGGCATTCAGTGCGAGCTAATTTCAGTTTATCCAACTTGTTGGTGCCCATTGAAGTGGAGTAAGAAGTTCTCAGCCAGAAGTCTGATTCTCTTTTCTGTATGTAAAAACAGACAGGACTACATTCCCCGCTGTGACTTTATGATCAAGCAATGACCTTAGCACTGTTGCATGCACGTAAACCTACTGATTGTTAAAAGAGATGTTTTGTTGCCAAAACAAAGTTTTATGGTCAAAGATGTTAGCTATGAATGACTCACTTTTCAAACCCAACAGGAAGGTTTTTTTTGCTTCTTTGCCGTCATAATTTTCCATCCCTTACTTTTGTCCATAACTTAATCCATAATTAAAAAGAGCTCTCACACAGACAGCCTGCTTTTAGTAGATAAGGACTGAAATTAAAAGCAGACACAAACAAGTCATAAACTCAAATTTTTAAAGCTTCCATGAGCAAGAGAAATGTGTTGCTGAGTCACAAATAACCAGATCCACAATTCATTTAGCAACTACTGGTGGATCTGGTTATTTTCAAATATCATATGCTGCTTAAGCTACAGAAATGTAAACAATCTTGTTGTTTTATGTGAAATAGCCCAAATCAGCATTAAATTCATCACCCCACTTAGTGGTTTAGGTTATGTTTAAGAGAGCCTTAAAGCATCCTAGGGGAAAAAAAATATCTCATGCAATAAAAACACACAAGAGCTGATGAACATTCAGGCTTTAGCTTCCTGTCTGAGGGAATACCAGGATTAGTATGAAAGGAACAAAAACTGAAATCAGACAATTTCATTACAAGTCTAAAACTACTCACAAGTTAAGTCTCTAGTTTTATAACTTTGAGGTTTGTGAGAAACTGTGCTTTGGTGTACTTTAACTTCTTGATTAGTGCAGCTTTTGCAGAGTGATGTACGAACGAGAAAAGAAAATGAAAAGGTGGAAGCTGATTTGGTTTTGCATCATGATCATCAAAAAATTTGCACTTGGCCATCCTCGTCTCATATTTACTTTCATTTTATTTTGCATTTTCAAATACAGCACATGTGAAATATAAACTGAGAAACATCTGGAAAGGTAAGACTGTGCCACTCACAATCCAAAACAGTTACAAAGCTTTCATTCCCCAGCTGAGATTTCTCAGGTACAGACTGAGAGTCGTGTTTTCTTTTTCTCTGTTCCACTTTGGAGCAATCACAGTGGTTCCTCTCTGTTATGGAGGAGAGAAGTGGTGGGATGGAATGATGGAATCAGAGAGTGGCAAGATATGAGTGAAAGAGGAGGATAAAAGAAGGAAAATGGGACAGAGATGACTGACTGTTGCAGCCTTGGGGAGTTTGAAGCTTTAGCGAGTCGGGTATTGGGGCTGATCAGTCAATTAGTATTTAAATCAACTGTTATTTATAGAGCACATTTCAATCAGATCAAAATTCTGTGATCAACAGAGTTTAAAAAACATACAGTAAGTTATACATAAATTAGAATAATGCCAATACATATAAATACTTTGTAGTAGAGACTAATGCACACCAATACAGTGATTAACACTTCAATTAGGGCACGGACCAGTGTGAGGTGTGCCCCCCCCCCCCCCCCCCCCGTTGTTCCTGAGTTAACAGCTCATTATCAAAATATTTTTTATGTTTCAGTAATGGTGAACCCACCAGTTTGTTAAAGTTCTTTAATAAAAATAATATCATTAATTCTACTATAGTATATTAATGATCAAATGTATTACAACGAAGCAGGAAAAATTGATGCACATTTCTGTTTTTGACTGTAAAATTACAGTTATATTCCAGAACATATTAAAAAATGTTGTAGAGGTTGTGTTTATTATTATTATTATTATTATTATTATTATTATTATTATTATTATTATTATTATTATTATAAATATTATTATTATTATTATTATTATTATCATTATTATTATAAATATTATTATTATTATTATTATTATTATTATTATTATTATTATTATTATTATTATTATTATCATTATTATTATTATTATTATTATTATTATTATTATCATTATTATTATTATTATTATTATTATTATTATTATTATTATAAATTCTATTATTATTTTTATTTTCTGTCTTTTCGAAGAATTCCAGTGAGACGGCTCAAATTTGTGGATAAAAATATTATTCCTCTCTCCTGTTTAAAATAGTGAAGAGTAGAAAACCCACTGAGAAAAAAAGAGTTCAAGTTGAAGCACTTCATCGTACCGAATGGTTGTCTCAATTTTATAACAAGTGGTCGAGTAAATATGTCAACACATACCTCCATTATGATCAGAACAGCGATCAATGATGTTGAAGTAAATATTTCAGTGAAAAAGAGAAGATTTAAAAAGTACCAAATCTGAAGTACCAGAGCTGAAGGTTTTGTTATTATCAAGGTTTCTTCTGATATTATTTACTACTTTCAGGCAGTCTCTGTGCTGTGATGAGTTCAAAAACTTGACTGATTCAGTTCTTTCTGGCGTTTTCATTTAAAAAGGCCTTTCAATGAATAAAAACATTTTCTTAAATCTTAATTAAACATAGCAGATTAGGAATTGGTCTATAATTACTAGTCATTAAAATATCTAGGTTTTGTTTCTTTAAAAGAGGTTTAACCAAAGCAGTTTTAAAAACAGTGGGGTAGACACCAAGCTGAAGACAGTAATTTAAAGTTTGTCTTCAGAAACAGAATTAGCAGTCTTAAGAAGGGAGGTGGGAATGGGATTGAGGGAACATGTAGCGGGTTTCAGTTCTGTCACCTTTTTTCTCGATGATGGGAAAGTTCTGCTCCCCAGTTCAGTGAGCACGGTCTGCTACAAACCAATTCAGCCAATTCAGCACAGGTGTCCTGCTGGTATGGAGAGAGGGAATTAAGTTTTCTGTCAAGTGATGACTTCTCTTCCAGCAGAACTCGCCAAGTCTGATTATACGCTGTCAAAGCAGAGCTTTTCATTTTGTTGTTGACACTTTAACTAAGACAGTTGGAAAGATAAAATAATTTGACTGCCAAATCTCATTTGGATGCACAATGATTAATACAAAACAGTATGTGTTGTACTGTGCTTTATTAGGACATCTCTTCTTCTGTAGGAGGGAACAAAACCCTGTGTGTTGATTTATCATGCACCAGGCTGGATTTTCAAGGTCTGCCCAGCTCAGAAAACACAGTCATCATACACAGAGTGACCTTGTTCTGATCTCTAACAAAGAGAATGAGCAATGAGATAAGCTGGTGGTTATTTATAAACAAGAGATACATCACCTCAACTTTCAAAACATTGAATCATGCGAGGAATTGTTCTGTTATAGCCTGTAATCCAGGGTGAATCCAAGCCTGGGCAGGCAAAGACCCCCTTTAAATCTAAATGATCAGCCCAAGCGACCGCGGACTATTTGTCAAAGGTGGGTCTTAAGGTAAAATGGACTATGGGCTTTCCTTCAAAAGACTGCAAACAGCTTTGTTATATTGGAAGATTCTTTGTAACTGATCACCTTTAAAAGGCATGTTGTGACCAAAAATCACCTTGTTTTATCGTAAAATACACTCAGTGGTCACTTTATTAGTGGTTGGATCCCCCTTTTGCTTTCGGAGCTTGACCCCTAAAGCTAACCTAAAAAAAAACCTCTGGGTTGACTCCCTGACCCCAACCTGAACCCTCACTGAAGCCCTAACCCTATCTCTCATCCTCACTCTGACACTGATACCAATGTATGCCAGGAGGTGGACTTGAACCTTGCTATTCTAGGTTGAGTACATGCTACCCAATCACTACGTCATACTTACACTTGGGAGCCAGGTTTACTAGTGTAAACAGAAACCAGCCATATCCAATTTCTATGTCCATGAGCCTGTGAAAAGACAAATGTATTACCCCTTAAACCAAACCCTTATCCTGTCGGGACAAATAACACCAACACGTTTGCATAAAAATGTATAAAGATATAAGTACATAAATTAATAAATAACTAAATAAATATTTGAAGAAAATATAAAATTTCATTTAATAAATAACACGTTTAAATGCATATTTTTAATTATGTATATATTTATTATTTTCCATGTTTAATTTTCCCATTATTTAATTTTCAAATGTACTCATGAACATATGCCTTTATTTATTTTCTTATTTCTGTTTATCTTTATTTTTTATTAATTAATTACTTTCAATTTGTTTCTTCACCAGTAAAAAACTAAAATTATATTTTTTGCTTTTTCTTGCTTCTCACTTTTTTCTGATTTATTACCAGACCAAACTGGTGCCCCAATAAGTTACTTTCTGAAGTAAATTAAACAAATACAGGTGTGCTTATAAAAACTTTAGGCCACCCAGTCCAAGCCTCAAATAGTATGCCTTAGTCAAAGAAGCCTGGATGTAGGTTTATTTGATTTTGACAAGAGAAACTGTTTCACTGACAGAAAATAAAAAACAATAATTTGTCAAACTGCCACTACTTTAGATAACTCAGTCAACAAAATACATGTAGGTTTTCTGATTTATTAATTCATTCATTCATTCGTTTTCAATTTAATGTATTTGGGCTGAGTGATGTTGGTTGGACATTGCAAAGCAGTTTACTAAGTTTCCTTGGCTATTTTTAAGTGGTAGCATCATTAAAACTTTGGTAAATAATAATGCATTTATGCATTTTTTGTCATGTATTTGTGTTCAGAAACACACACATTATCAGCCAAAATACCAAACCATTTAAATTTATTGAAAAATCTAGCAAACAAAAAGATTGATCATAAAATGTTGGATTTTTTTTTCCCCTAAAGCCTTAACGGTGTTTGTTTTATGTGAGCTAACATAAGCAACTCATTAACGCTTTCAAATCTCCTCTCAGTTGTTCAAAAAAAAAGCCATTAAAGCCTATTTTTCTGAAAATATTTTGTTTATTTTTTTTTTACATAAAAATGAAGAAAAGCCTGGATACCTGTTAATTAAGACTACCAATTTGAAATTACTGAACTTCTGAAAACTGATGAATTTGACACTTTTGAAAAAGTTGGAACTTTCTTTAGGCCGCTCAGAGAAGTGACTTGCACCAAATGTGATCTAGTGCAGGAGCAGGTTGGTCCAGTCAACACAGAGTCGATGTGAAATGACAGATCAGAGGTCAGACCTGTAAACAACAGCAGAGCACCATTCATTTCCTATAACCTGTCACTACTCATCTGTGTTCAACAAGGCAGCGCTGCAACCCTGCAATACTTTGGCTCAGACAAGCCCACTATCTGAAGAAAAACCTCTGTGTCTTCAGACGCAGTGACATTAAATGAAGCCCAGATGAAGACAGAGGGAGAGTGGATCTGGGGACAGCCATGGTTCCATTGTGAGGACCACAGTAATGCAATCTGACATGTCTTTATTTGTTCCTCACTATTCATCGGGCTTTATTTTCCCTCTGCCTGTTTTTGTTTAGCGCATGTATCTTGAAGTGAAAATATTGTGGTAATATCACACTCCATCTTCAGAGCTTCTTTTATTACGCAGAGGTGATAGTAAACAGCAATATGAAAAGACTGAGAGGCAGAAGTAAACTGATTTTTTATGATGAAGATATTTCTAAGACAGTGCAGTTTTATTAGGTTGTTTCAGCAAGGAAAAAAAAAAAGAAATATAGTTACAAATAAAGGTCAGGAGATAGACGTGTCACATTTGCTTATTCTTAAAATCTTGGGGCCGTATTACTTCTTTGTTCAAATCTACAAAAAAGATTAAAATAAACCTCGATACATGTTTAGTCTGGAGAAGATACCATGAACTGTTTTTTGGGGCTGTCTCCTTTGGCCAAAAAATGTCAATCACTTGTCCTTTTTAACTGTAGTTGGTTACAGACACTCTTATCTATGTAATATCTTTAATCATTGATTTAATGTCTTCAAAGCATCCAGAGTTCTTTTAATGTGTTTAATGTCTCTGTGTGACAGGGCTTCATATCTCTCAGTGTCATTAATAAGCTTTTTGTGAACCTGAAGACAGTAAGAAACAGGATTCCTGGATTTCAGGATTTAGTGTTGTAAGTAGTCTGGTTTCGGTTTGTATCTCAAGTAATGTTATCCACTAATAATTTCATCAGTCTGTTTTTGTGAGCAAGAATTACGGGAGAGCAAAAAGCAGAAGAAACTGGATGAACTGCAGTCCATTGGCTGTAGTCAGATGATGATTCATCTTTTATTAAACGGTTAAAACAGACATCTACATGCAAGTAAAGCTAATAATAATTTTATAGACTTCTTTTTTCAAGCCTTAAGCTAGAGTTTTATCTGGTTATAAAAACGGACTAAAGTGATGTCTCTTTAAGACCTACAAAAGCAAATTTACTGAAATGATTATTTCCAACTGGTAACATGAAACCATCGTGGCGGGCGCAATATCTTATCCCTTTTAATGGAGTCTTCCCATGTTTTGTTGTATCTCTTAAATTACTTTAAAAAAACACACACACACACCTAAAAGGACTAAATCGAAAAATATCAAGCATGTTTTCCCTCCTATACTTGTTGAATTCTGCAGTAGAATATATGCTGATTGTATAGTGATTGCTCTTATTCAATAAAGAAAGGATGCAAAAAAGAAAGAGAAAAAAAACACACTACAGGACAAAATCAGCAAAAAACAAATGAGGTACAGCTTTATCAGTTGGGGTATCCAAAGTAGACACCGGTCAATTTTCCCTCGCACCAGCTTCTTAAATCTTCTCTTAATACTGGTAATGTAGTCTAATTCTTAGTCTCAGGTTAGCCCTGTTAGAGCCCAAAGCGTAACAACAACTCAAAATGTAATGGGGAAAAAAAAAAAAAGTATTTTTTTTTTTCCTGAAATGTAACAAGTTGTTACATTTTATGTTTTTTTTTTTGTTTGTTTAGTCTATATACATACGACAACTAATTACATTTTTAAAACATCATTAATATTACATTTTTTGATCATTTTTACGTACCAGGTCATTGTTACATTTCGGGCTCCAACAAGCCCCTTTGTGGTTTTAAGTCTGGATCTCAGATTTCTTTACCTGTCTATCTGAATTATTGTTAAATATACTGGACTGGACTCCTCTTTCAGAAATATGTATAAACAGTATTTTCCTTCAATGGGCTACTTCAGTGACTGTGCTGACTTGGGTATCCTGGTTTTGGTTGTTTTTTTTTTAAGTATTGTGTGTCCATGTGAACATTATACCATTGGTTAAGAAATGGGGACAAGCTGTTACCCAAGAGCACTCCAAAAGAAAAGGATCCTGTGGCATGTATACATACACCTTAACCTGGTTTCTGACCTGAGCAGGTGCAGCTTAGGTCAAGTGATGCATCAGAAAAACAAACAACCTTACAGGGTTGAGGGTATATTAAGTAAATACTGTTGTTCTCTTCTCTATATCTGCAGTGCCATGTTCATGTTTGTGTTGTAAAACATGAACACATCAGGCACCATTTAAAATGCCAAAATTAGGATTTATTATGTATACAGGGATATGAATAAGCAGCTTTTCAATGCAATTACCAGAAGATTTTCAAAGCCATAATAAGGGTCATAACTGGTCCTTGCGAACACATTCAGTGACATCATCAGGCGGTGGTTACTTTATGGTAAAGGCAGCTAATCTAGCTTCAAGCTGTCAGGGAGATAAGTGGTGGGCTAAAGAGGTCTACCATGACCGTACTTCTTCACTTATCACTACTGTGAAAAACAACCTCTTCAGAAGAACTCTATTGCAAGTTTTATAATGGGCAGAAAAAAGCAAACAGTGGGAACAAGATGTTTTTAAATCATTGGAATCTCACCAGTAATGACTGCACCAGCCAAATGTTGGCTTATTTGTCCTCTCATGAAGCTATGCCTGTTTGCCACTTTGTTTTTGTTTGTGCGTATGAATGAAAAACATTAAGGGAGCAAGGTCCCACATGTGCTAATCCTGCCTGCCTCATTCAACTTTCATTACGACGCTCAGCCCTTAAATTAGGACGGCTGCATCTTTAAACTCTCAGAAAAAGAGCCAGAAAGAGGAACATCTCATTCTTGGGACCTTCCTAATCCCTTTGACTGGTCTCTTCTACCCGCCATCACACACACATATACACACACAAACACACCCCACATGGGCTGCCTCTTCTGTGCACGCTGCCCCCCATCACATCCACATTATTGCACAGCAGCTAATCCTGTTTCCCAAATCCCAGTACCTTGGACTCCGCTGAGAAAATCCTATTGGTGCAGCACATCTCTCCATATGCTGCAGCAGAGAGGAATCCACTGTCCTCCACACAGCCTTTGTCTTCTTCAAGCCTGCCTTCCCAATGTTTTCTCCTGTAAATCACCCCTTAAGTCCCTGCACCCCGTCCATAATCAACAATGTCTCCAGATTATTATAGCATGCATTGTTGTGCAGGAAATCTGAGGCAGAGACAAAAACACACACACAAAGGGGACATTTGCCCGCCCGCCTGCTTGCCAGCCTGTTGTTTTGCTGTAACTAACTTAGTGGTTTATTTATTGCTCTTTTTGTTTATTGATAGAGCTACAGTTAAGAATTCATGAGGCTGTATTCTTTGCATGGAAACTCGAGTGTTTGTGACTAAGAGAGAAGAGAGAGGATGGGTTGTCAGATCACCTCCATCCAATCTGTACAGCTTACTTCATTATTAACTGTGTGACGTCCGTGCCTGTTTAACTTTGTGTAGGTGGTAGTGAATGCATCCGAAAGTGCGTGTGTGTGTGTGCAGGATCTTACGTCTGTCCAAATGTGTGATAACTGACAGGCTTTTCTCAGAAGCCAGATGATGCCCTCTTCACCATGTGTGGCAAGGCAGCTGCTCCAAGGCTCCGGTGCCAACAGCATGGATTAAGTTGTGCCTGTGTGCGTGTGTTTCAATAAGTGTGTGTGTATATTGGTGAGAGTGTGTGACGGTTATTCGTGCTCTATGCTCAGCTGAATACCTGTAAGTGTTTCAGCGGCATCCTGGGACTTTAGTAAGGTTGCATGTTCAGCCGTGTGCTGCAATTAACCATCTGCCTCTCAGTGTATGCTGCTTGTAGTTGTTTGGGTTTTTGTGTGTGTGTGTGTGTGTGTGTGTGTGTGTGTGTAGATTTTTGGGGGAGGCTCCTGTGGGCATAGGGGCAGATTAAAGAGGTGTGTGTTTGCTGTGTGGAAGAAGAGCATGTGTGCTCTAATGAGATGGACTACAACACTTGGTAGGCCCCATGCTGCTGCACACTGAGCCGGTGAACACTGCAGACACACACTCCAATGTGGGATTAGTTTTAGAAGAGGAGCAAGGTGAAGTCAGAGGTTCTTCAACAAAAACAGCATGCCCAAAAAAGGATGAAGTACCTGAGTATTTCTACAGTTCTATAAATGTATTTCATCAAGCAAATATTAGAGTGTGACCACTTCTCTCCTCATTTCTTTCATAACAATATGTGGGCGCCTGTGACTCAGCGGTAGAGTCAGGTGCCTTAAAACTGGAAGGTCTGGGTTGATCCCAGTGTCCTCAGCCAAGACAGTGATCCAAATCCAAATCACAGTAGTGTGTGAATGCGTATGAATGGAACAGGTGTGCCTTGTGTTGGTTTGTTATAGCTGAGGTCTGAGGTGCTTAGAGCAAACATTTTAAGACTATGAACCACTTTCAGGTTAGACATTTTTCCAAGGGCCCCCTTATTATCGTAACAATGGTTAGCTTAAAATAAATACTATGCAATTATATACTTTGTACTATTTTGTAATAATTGAATTAGACTACTTTTATACCTTCCTAATAATTCTTTTTGTAAAGGAGGAACTGCTACCTCCAAAGCAGTGGTATGCACAGAGGGGGGGTTAGTGGGTCATCCCACTCGTGGCCCACACGCACTGAAGTGACCTTTCGGGAGCAAAACATGTACAAAAAGTGCTTTCCTGGTTGGCAAAACAAACTTAACTGCCCTCTTGGGTGGTTAAAATATGATAAACTGCCTTTTTGGGTGGCAAAAACACACTGTATGTGCCTTTTTAAAAATTTTCCTGCTTTTCGCCCCTGCCCTTTAAAAAGCCTGTGCACACCACTGCATCAAGGCTTTATTTGTTTTGTGGTTTTTTTTTTTTTCTATTGTTGCGCACTATGAAGTGATAGACATGTCACAGTATGGAGTATGGAGTATTGGAAAAAATAGCTGCTTTTATTGATACAAGAGATCTCAGTTTGTGGATTTGCTTTTTCAATGATATAGCACACTTTTGTTTTGTTTTTAAAAAGTTCTGCGGACCCCCTAGCTATGGTCCACAGACCCCTGGGGGTCCTGGGACCCCACTTTGAGAAACACTGGCTTAGAGGAACCGTCACAGAGGATGGTGTCACACACACACACACACACACACACACACACACACACACACACACACACACACACACACACACACACACACACACACACACACACACACACCAGTTCATGTCTATGAAGATTTTTAGTCATCCAGATCATGGTAATTCAAAGCTCGATCCACAAAGGCAACTGGTCTTGGTAAAGCTCTTAAAGATGTCTCACCTCCTCCTGCGACAGGCTTCATTAGTTCTGAACACAAGTTCTAAATATTAGACTCAAAGGTTCATCAGATGCTAATGGTTGTCACATGAGGTTGTAGTTTACGCCATAAAACGAAACAAAGACTGCAGGGAAGTGTATTCACTGGCACAAAGCCCAGCACAGAATGGGCAGCTTGTTAGGCCAGGACTCAGCTTTGTGTCTACATTCTGACCCTATATTATCAAACGTATCATATTTGATACATGAGTTTCAGAGACCTCTATCTAATCAGTGTAACGAAAAGTTTCTTTAAAAACCTGTTAAAATTTTTTGAAAAATGTTTTCTACCCTTGTTAGATTATCATACCACCACAGGCAGCTGCAGTTATGTTTTGACCCTTTTCACAATGGCTGCTCTCATGAAATTATCCACACACTTTTCTCAGGAAAATCATAACTAATTTTCAAGAATTTGCCTTAAGAAAAACATCTAAATTGTAAAAATGAGCATTTTTATGCACTGAAAGAACAAATACTTACTAAAAAACAACAAAAAGTTGCCAAAACCACCCAGTGTGTCAAATGTGACACTTAAGTACATACAGTTACCAAACTGATACGGCCATATTTTTCTGTGGATTTTGTTAAAAGGGTCAATAATCATCTCATCTTGAAAAAAATGGAACTTTGTGGTAATTTTTTGATGGGTCAAGCTTCACAGGGTTAGAGACGCTTCTTTGAGGACAGCAAGGCTCAGATTTCTAAATTGGTATACTAAAACAATAGTCATGCTGTTTTCACTGGGGGACTTCTTCCAGTTCTGAGTGGTGTCCTGATGCAGTGTACTTGTTGGCCAGCTTGAGCTGCCTGAGAGACATAAACCAGGGGATAACAGGTCTCAAAACTGTTGCTACTAATTAAAAAGCTTAAATGCTGCAAGCAAACTTAAGACAAAAAAACAGAGGTGATTTAGATTAGTGTTTTAAACCTTTGATCCTCTTAGAGGTTCCCCCCTCTAGATTTGAATAATCAGAGGACACGGTTATGTCGTCTTTTAGTGAATAACAGTAGAAATGTAAAAGGGTAGGAGAGAAAAATAATGTTGCAACTTTGAAACATTCTCACGTATACACTTTGTCAACACATAAATACTGTCTTTCATTCAGCAACCTTGAGTCTGATCCTCTCTAACTCAGAGGTCTCTAATAAAAACAAGGGCAACAGATCTCATCGTATTATGACTCTTTGGAACACACACACAGAATTAACTTCACTAACTTGTTGAGGCAAAAGCATTCCTCCGACCTCGGCAGCGTTAATTAATTTGAGAGAACGTCAGCAGTGATGGAGGTGTGAAAGCCTCACGAATAGCTGCTGGTAAATTGGGGAAGATAAATGGACGCTGAAGCGAAATTACATCAAGCACACTTGGCTTCTCCGTCATTAGATCAAAGCAACACTTGCTGTTGTCATCTATAATCAAGCCATCACTTCCTTTGCATTTGGTTGTTGCAGATTTATCATTTGAGAAAGGACCGCTCAGGAGCTGTGTGTTTGTGTGTCTTCATCAAATACGAGCAAGAGAGGTTCTCTGAGCTTCATCCATCAGTGCTACCGTGCTGTGGCCCTCTTCCCACACTTGTCACAATATTTAGATGATCATGAGCTGTGTGAGAGATGGTAAAAGCTGCTCTGCACTTGTTGTAAATGAGCTTGTCTCTGGGGAGTAAACATTACAGAGTCCCGCTTTGAATCCCTCTGTGTGTGTCTGTAAGAGTGCGTGTCTGATCGAATGTTTCAGACGCAGCCATTTGTTCTCTCAGGCTTAGCAGATGTGTGCCGTGCAAGAAACAGAGGGTTCATGATGATGAAAAACACTTTGCAACATGCATGATTACCACCCATTCAACCGGTGTGAACTCCTGTAATCGTGAGACCCATCGACTAATGTGCAGCATGTGCAGGAGCCGTGCGTGAAACCCAAAGGAGGTGCTCGCTGATGTGCTGGTGCGTGTTTGCCAGTGATACAGACTCTGATCTTGGCTTTCATTTCATGGGGCAGCTTCCAGGTACCATAAATAGTTGAACATATATTTTAACATGTTTGCTAGCTGCCAGAAACTTTCCCACACTTCCAAAGGCTCTGTAATGTTTGAATCACTGTGACAGTATCACAGTGAAGATGTAAAACCCACACTGTAATGATCTTCAGTACATCCAGGCTGGTTGTACTTGAACATGTTGATTTGAGATCTGATCACATGAACATGCCGCTCTCAAACGTATTTGATCTTCTGTTCCCAGACGGCAAAGCTGCTTCGCTCAAGAAGCCTCTGAAGAAAAAAATTATTTCTGTAAGAGCTAGTTCACAAGATGTTGCAGTGATTTACTTGTTTGTTGCTGAGCTGCTCCAGTCGAAACTAGATAAGCCTTGACTCCTCTGATGTTAATGAAATTAAATGAAACTGTGTGAAACCCGCAGTCAAAGCTTCTATAGATGAGAAAGCACAGCTCTGACTGGAACTGAATCTTCTTTTGAAATCTATCACGGTTATTTTCTGCTTTTAGATTATAGTGTTTCTGCTTCTTTAACTGGCAGAGTCAGCAGGGTCAGCATGATCCCTCAAGCTAAACGCTAACATCTGATGCTAGCTCTGAATAGATGGCTTTGTTAATACCTGCTGTTTGCACTTCCAGGCGTTCAATCACACATGGACCGCTTTGAGTGAGAGTGCGGATACCCGGCGATGGAAGGTGTCCTGATCAGGTCTTACCTTCTGACTTTATGCAAATAAACAAAAACCTAAATTGGCTTTATTAACTTTATTAGATTTCTTTAACAGTGGAGCATGAAGAAAGTCATACAGATCTCAAGCAGCATAAGTGAAAAAATGAGGGCCCAGGTGATTACAGACAGTTTTGAGGATGATCAGTGGAGCATATAAACCAGTGGCGGCTGCTGGTCAGTCAAGGAGGAGAAGCTAATTTTTCCAGCCTACATCATAAATTTGTTTATTGATTAAATGTAAATTCTACCCTCCGTGCCAGCTTGTTGGCAGCTGGAGCTGCTACGTGAGACTACGACAGGCTGTAAGTGTGAGTGACAGGGGGAGAAGCGCCGCAGCTGTAGCTGTAGCTGTAGCTGCTTATTGGTGCAAACAGAGAGAATCTTTAAACACAACGCTCGCCGTTTTTAAGAAAAGTGAACTCGCTGGGGATCGATAAAGCCTCCAGATCAGTCCAGAACTAGTAAATGTAGAACTCAGAAGATGCTCCGGTGGAGGGTTATACTTCAAGATCGCTGACTGGTTCATTTCACTGTCAATCAAAAAGGGATTCGGCCTCAGACAGATCATCCAATCATCATGCAGAAGCCGAGTGGCCAGGTCAGCCCACTGCCTCATAGACCCCCAGAGACACTGAGCGTCTGATGGGCGGGACAAAGCCCAGCGTTTATCCAATGACTGTCCAGTTTCCACAGTGGAACAACCCACTCTACACTTCCCCGCTGAAGTCAGAAGACGCCCAGCGTCCGACTGTGTTTTAACGCTGAGACGCTGCAGGGATGAATAAGAAGGAGGTCGAGCCAGTTACCTGTGATAGGTAGCTGATTCTGAACAAAAGATAAAGGAATTTTAGCGCGTATTTTGTCAATGAAATGTACACACAGCAGTACACATCACCACTTTTTTGGGGGACATTTTAGGGTAAGCTGAGCTTCCGTTGCAGTCTTATAACAATCGCCACTGATATAAACCCTTGTACAGACTGGAGTCTTTACAAACTAAGGAAATGTTAATTTTCCTTATGAAAAAGACGTTTTAAAATGTGACTTAAGGGGATTCCTTCCCTACAACAGAGGTTGCAGTTTGGGAAAAACAGATCCATGTAAATCAGCTTTTCTCCAGTGTCATCACTTTGCTGTATGATGAACTGCTCTTGGATCACATCTCCTGCTTTCTTGGGGGTAATGTTTGGCCCTCGTTCCTCATCTGTACAGGTTTATGTGTTGTTGAAAAGTGAGATGTATTGCCATGAGCAGCATGCATGCAACAGGTTTTTGGATGCTAAGGTGTCATCTACTAATGAAATGACTCAGGAAAGGTGTTAACAGCTTTTCTGTGGTGTTTAAAAAGAAGTCATGGACAACCAGAGTTTTATACAGGCATCCTCTGAGAACAACACTAATGATAAAAGCATTAAAACAATCCACAGTTGTTGATATATTTCAGAGTTTTGGATTCACCAACTCAGCAATCCAATGCCAGCATGGATAAAAAGTGCTTGTTGGAAAAAGTCCAGTACTTGTTATGTGTAGTGTAGCTCTGATTCACAGTTTGTTATAATCTTTGTTTGTGTTGATGATGGTGGTAAAATGGGCACAGCTGAAGATCATTTGCCAGCTGAAGTTACCCACAAACACAGCCAGAATAACTGTATGACAAGCTTAATTCAAAAAGACAAAAGAAAACAAGAAGAGAAAAACTATTTAGCATCTCTGAAATAAGCTCTCTTTTTCAGTGTAAGATGTGCTCAAACCTTTTTTAATGAGTCACATAAATCAATACAGTGTGGTTAAAAGTGTTCCTGTTTTGAGACATTGCTAGTTCTCTGAAGGCAAAAGTAAACACTCTCTACAGGAAGATGTTTCAACTGTGATAGAACAAGCTTCATGTTTTTCGTATGCGCTGTATATTTCAGTGTCCTGCAGGTTTGATTCCAGCCCACAGACTTTGTTTCAAGTTTTTCTTTGCCTGTCTTCCCTGTCACGTCTTCCCTGAGCTGTCTGGTATTCAAGCACAGACAATTCCCAATATTCTGTCCCTTGCCAGACAAAATCAGTTCAGTGTATTTGCTGCATGCAAACCCTTTCAGTCTGCTTTATTTGTAGGTCGTGATTCGTGTGTTGAAGAGCTAGTGCTCTTTTTTTTTCTTTTTTTTTTTGATTGAAAAAATGTCAACAAGGAAGAGTCAAATAGGAGTCACAGCTTCATGTTTTATTCATTGTGGCTCCTCTGTACGGCCGTGTTTCCACTTACAGTGCTGTTGTTGTTGTCAGGAACATTTTAGAGAGCCGTCCACGACGATCACGTTTTGGGCCTCCACCATCTGCTGGATCTGTGATTGGAGGGATGGTCAGATTTTTTCTCCCTTGGGAGCAGAGACCCTCTTAGAGCTGAGGGGCTGCCTGCAAGGCACCTGAACCAGACAGTTTCACCAGACAGCCACCTCAGGCTAGTGTATGACCTGTAACACACACACAGAGTGGGCCATTCAGGCACCATTGATTCAAAAAATAAACCAGCTTTTGCTTTCCACCTTGTCATAACAGACATATTATTACTTCCCTTTTAAGGGTCTTTAAAGTCAATCCATGAGGATCCAATCACAAGCATACACAACAACCTACATTTTTCTATCCAAGTTTTTACTCTATTTAAAAGTTATTTCACTTATTATTATTGTCATTTTTTATTATTGTCATTCTTGTGACTAATTATTTTACTGAGACTAATAATCTCCTTTACAAGGATGTACTGGCAAAGACTAGTAACAACATCCAACAACTACATCCCAACAAAGTTACAGATATACAATGCACAATTAGAAACAACATGTCAATGTATTTTGGGTCACTTAACAGTAAGTCATGAGGTATTAAAAGTATTTTAAAGTATTTATTTATTTATTTATTTCATACATCTGAAATAAAACATTTTCATACAAACATATAACCATATACTAGAATAAAAAGGAACAGAGCCCCTTTTAAACACTTAGATAATATTTCAAAAACAACAAAACAACAACACAATGATCAACATTATTCACAACAAATATAATAATAAAATAAAACAGCTGTCATCAACACTGCTGGTCTCAAATTCTTTTTGTTTCTTAATGACAACAACAACAAGCAACAACTACCAAAATGATACTAACAATTATAATGTTTGAGAGATATCATCAATTACAAAAATGGTAATGAAACTGTCTTAACATACTGCCCTTTAATGTTCTTTTAAATGTAAATTTTGATATGGATTGTTTAATGTCTTTAATTAGATTATTCTTATGTAAATGTATGGTGTCTTTTGAAATGAAACCTATTCTTCATGACTCAACAACACCAATGCAAAAGAGGAGATGTTATTGTATTTCTGTTCAAGTCATAGTGTAGAAAAATTGATCTAAAAATGTAAAAACACAGCAGTTCCTTCATCATCCAGTTGAAGTAGGCACCAAAAACAAAGAAAAACCCAATCAAACCCATATAGAATATCAATTTTTACCACCAAATTTTAAACAGAGATAATTTTGGTCTCAAAACACCTTTTCTTTCATTCACTGCAACTTTTTATTATGCAGATTTAAACTCCTGTTTATTGCTTAATAAGTTAACAGAGCACAGGAGTGATCTTTTATACAAATATTAATCTGTTAAGATAATATAAGAATAAGAGATATGAATGTATTTGTGTTCTTATAGACAGAGCTTTAGCTCCTCCTCTTTGTCAGTGACAGCCCTCTTAAGGCTTCATAATGTCTTTCGAAGAGAAGTGGCTGAGACTGTATCCATGTTTTATTCAGTGTACGATTTTCACACGTCTGGCTTTTTTAGGTCAAAATATTAACTCAACTGTTTGCAAGGTTATCACACCAAACAAAACCAAAGAAAAACATGGATTTATTTTGGTCTCTATTAGTTTACATGCAACTCCCCTCAGATAAGTAAGAGAATATTCATTAAAGAGCAGCTTTCAAGAACACACATTACAAAGTGTTTCAGATGAAAGCAGACAGATCAAAGACAGGCATATCTTCACAAACAGAACTGGGTTGAGCCAGCGATGCCTAGTTTGAACATAATTCAACACTTATCCCATTTCAAGAACTAACCAGGTCTGACCTTGGGTTGTTTCTAAGATTGGATATGACTGGTTCAGAGGGGTATGGTTGTTGGCTGGAGTTAACACACAATAACAACATTTCAGTGCTTGGACCAGCTGAGATGGTTCCAGTGTAGGCAGAGGCTACAACTTGATTCTTACACCTTTAGCACAGAGTAAGAGTAAATTCCACCATAAAACAGCAGTTTTTATGGTGCATTGTTTTAAAGGATGAGAAAACTTGGTGATGAGTTGGGCTTTAAAAGATGCTATGAGAAGGACCTGTTTTTATTGCACTCCCTTGCCACCTTGTGGCTGGGAGTCTCTGCACACTGTCATAAATTACTTTTAGTGAGCCGTGTGTTTGTTTTGGAATTAATTGAAGATGGGATCAAAAAAAAATTTCTTTGTTCGAGACAACTTTTTACTGGATACAACGCGTCGAGGTTAGGTCTTACAAGTACAGTGACGTGGCGCTACAGTTTGAAACGTGACATCAGGCAAATGTTCTAGCAGCCGGCGACACGTTAGCGATGTTGTCTGCTTGGTGCTCAGATGTATCTGTAGGCTAACATGACAACAAGTAAACACTGTCAGTTTGAAAGAGTGGAGTTGCTGCTTAGATTTACAGCTGGCAGACCAGTGTTATAGACATGTCCATGATGTGTGACGATAGTAAATTCTGGTTAGCTATATCCTGCCAGTTATCTACCAAACAGAGCTAACGTAACCTCACTCTTAATTTTATTGATAGACTCTCAAGTTTGAACAGTCCACTGCTTAATAACTGCTGCATGTAGGTTGGAATGAACATTACCACAAACAGCTTAGCCCGTGTGTTATAGAGGGTTATAATGGGTTATAATTATGACTAATTAGCCTTTAGCCTTTCAGCTCTCATTTAAAAGTGTGGATTATGATCAGGCATATATCTAGAAGAGAGCCTTTCTCAAGATCACTTTTAAACTCCTCACAGCCCATTTAAGGCTCATTTTGAGTTAGCAGCATGTTCTCAGCAATAGATCACATCCATCTGAAATGCATGCTGAGTTTGATGTGCACTCTCGCTTTGGTTTTCCAAAAGAAGAGGAAACTTTACCGACATAACAGCAGCTGCAGTACATGATTTAACTTCTCAAATCTAATGCTTGGTCATATTTAAAATACCTCTGCTCTGTTGTTGTTCCATGTTGCATCTGTTAAGATGAACCTTAATGCTGCAGCTTCAGATACTAACTAATCAGTTCCAGCTCATGATTTATTGTGCACTTTGCAACCTGAGTTAAGACCGAGCTGATACAGAGTTTGTGCAACAGGCCACTGATCTTTAGCTACTGTTTAAGACGTCAGCTACACATTTGTATTACAGCAGAACATTATGAGAAGCTCCTGTGTAAAGGGTCTACAGCAGTGAGCGTTCAGTTGTTGCTCATGCATGGAGAAGTTTTATGGAGTGCGTTTTTTTTCCCTCTTTCTTAAGCGATAAAGCACGTTCCATTTCAGTGTACCCGATAATAAATCCAATAAAGAAGAATTTAATGCAACATAAAGTCACATTGTGCCTAAATGACCTGGAAATATTGTGTAAGTGTCATATTTGATAAATTGAGTCACATTGTATGTAAATTCATTATATGAGGTGAGATGTATTGCCTGTACTGTATATTGGAATATGAGATTACTAAAGGGTGACCAGTGAGGTCTGAGCTAATGTAGGTGTGTAGTTTAAAGTGTGTGTAAAAATGTGTGTGCGTGTCTTTTCCATTAAGAGGTTCTGATGGTTTCACAGTAATCCAGCTTTTCCCCCACCATACGTCTCTATCGTGTGTGTGCGGCTGTGTCTGTGTCTGTGTGCGTCTGAGTATGTGTGTGTGTGTTTTTTCCTGGTGCCAGCTTTCTCCTTACTATCTCCACCAGCCAGGGAGACACTTAACATCTGGAGAGGGACCCAGGTACGGTGTGATAAAAGCCTCTGAGGGGAGAGCTAGAGAGAGGAAGTACAAGGTATGTGCGTGTGATGCAAAGTGAGTTTGTGTGTCTGTGTGTGTTTGTGTGCGAGGGGGAGGTGGACTTGCGCTGAGATGTAGATGCAGAGAGACACAGGAAGAGGGTGAACAGAAAGGAGGTTAAAAAAGAAAGGCATCTTGCTAAGAGTGCTGTGCCAGAGCCAAACTGGTAACCCCTGGCGCCGTCAGAAACATTAAATGGATGAGGGCCAGCAGGCATGTAAATGGGCGGACAAGATGAAAGGCAGGGGGGATGGAGAGAGGTGAAACGAAAGAAGAAGAAGAAGAAGGGGAGAGGAAGGTGAGCAGGAGACAGCCAAGAACAGCTGGGGAAAAGAGGAGGGATGAAGAGAGAGCAGATGACCCCTGGGGAGCCTCATCTCCCACATCAATTATGGAGGAACTGTGTGTGTGTGTGTGTGTGTGTGTGTGTGTGTGTGTGTGTGTGTGTGTGTGTGTGTGTGTGTGTGTGTGTAGCGGGGGGAGCGAGAAAACACTCCAGCCAGAAAAAAATTCTTAACAAAGGCACTGGTCATCTCCATCCCGACCCTCCTTGCACAGACGCAAACTCAGAGCTTTTTAATCAGGAACTCCAAATTCTCTGTTGCACTGCAGCAACTCTTCCCCTCAGTTTAACTCAAAACCAAATTGAGAATATTCTCTAATATATGCCTAAATAGTTCATTCAATCAATCAATCAAACTTTATTTGAATAGCGCTTTTTTTGTACAAGGCTTTTTAATACAAAGTGCTTTACATGGTAAAAACAATAAAATTAAATGAAAAAACAGGAAGTCATAAAAAGAGGAAAATTTCATAATTGCATAAAATGAAAACATAAAACCCCCGCAATCATCCCTCCCCCTAATCACATTCAGTATACACACTCACTTACTCAAACACACAAAGACATATAAAGGAAATTCTGTCAGAAAACAGAAATAGTGGACTGAAAAAACACCATCTTGAAATAAATTGAAAAAACACAAGTGCTACAACTACAATAATAATCAATTAATTAATTATTTTTTTTAAAATACTTGAAAATACTAGAGGGTGAGATAAGTAAATGTGTAAATACATAAATAAAAAAATAAAAATAATACAACAATATTATAATATTCAACATATAAACATATATATATATGATATTTACCATAAGTGCTGGTTAGATATTTGACAATGCAAGTGTCAGACTGGTGTTAAGGATTATGGGATGGCCACTGAGGCAGCCAACCAAATTTTAATAGGAGCCATCGTCATTGGGAGTGCCTCCTGTGGACAAAGTACATATTACACCTTTGCTTATTTTGTCCTCTACATTTCAACTTACAAAAAGTAAGGAAACTAGTGTTTGGTAGGTTATTCCTTTGTTGTAAAAATGCTTCTTAGCAATAAATCTTATATTGGTAGAAAGCCTGTTTATTTCCTTTGCAAATGGAGCCACATTTGTAAAGAACATACATTTGTGGGAGCAGCAGAGCTCAGTATTTGGGTTGCGCTCATGGAATATTTTTAATATCCTCCCCTGCCAATGCCAAATGCATCATTCTGCTGTTGCTATTTACTGTTGTTTTGAGCTTTGTACAAAGTTTAAAAACATTTTTTTTTCTGACACAAAATCTCATCCTGCTTTATTGTCAATGCCAAATACATCCCTCACTGCAGGGAAAAAGAGAAAAATGGGCTGTTTCTCAAGCATCTTATCGGACACCTTCCCTCTTACAGTTGTTACAGTCATTGAGAATAACTGAATAAAATTGGTCTTGTCCTTGATGGTCTTGTCTGCTTTTGTAGTTCAGTAAAAAGAATCATTGAGGATAACTGACCACAAACATCTCACAGAGGCCTTAATCTCTCAATAGCTAAAAGCCTATGAGCTTTAAAACCTATGATGTAATTACAAGTCCCCATTGCTAAGGCAGCATTAAATAGCCTCTCGATTTATCATAACTTTATAACAATAGAAGAAAATTATATAATACAATAACAGCAAAAATGTACATGCATAATGCATGCAATACTGACGCCGTTCTCTTTATATTTGAAGATTTTCCAGTTTATGCTTGCATGAAGTGCAGTTTAAAGCTATTAAATGCAGTGCTAAGATTATAAAAGGTTTTTATTGTTTCTGTGCTCTTAAAGACTCAATATGAAAGAACTTATTATTCTGCAGCTTGGCCAGCCTACAATTTGCATTTTACTGTAGAACAATCAAAGCCAAAACAATTCAAAAGCTGTTATTTTGAGGTGAATCAATAGTTCACTGATGCTATGACTTTTTGAAATCAATATCATAATGTTATCATAATGTATAGAAATCCATTGATCTGTATATTTTAAACTAAAAATTCAAAAGATCTGCAAAGCATTAAGAAAAATGGCTTGTCAATAAATATGAAGGGGTGAAAACACTTTTAAAAATTTACTGAATGACGTCAAGCTGATAGTAGATATTCTGTGAGCTTAAGACTAGCCATAAAAATAGTCTGTAAACAAATAAATAAAGCAGCCACACAAAAGAGAGAAATTAAAGGTGAGGGTCAAAAGCATTTGGTTGAAATCCATTACATGGCATGATGCCAAATTACGGTTTTCATTCGCACCGCAGCTTTTTGCATGAATATCAGGCATTGATGTCATCACTCATGTGGCTCCACTCTCGCAGCCCTGACCTGTCAGAGCAAACAGGGCTGTTAGCACAGCAATGAACAAGCCTTAATGGTGGTCCCCATTCATAAGTAACATTCAAAGCCAGCAATCACTGCTGGAAATGAAAAGCTTTTTAAATGCGCGTGTGGGATGGGGGTAGTGTGGGGTGAAATTAGAGGTGTGTGTGCTCTAAACATGCCTCTCTACTTGTGTTTATGTGCGATTCCATTCATTGCACCTTCCCTGATGAACTGTCAGCGCCCTCTTCGCTTCAGTGGCGTGCACACTCTGTAGAGGTCAATACTAAATGTCAAGTGTGACGGATGCTCCCTTCAAGAGATGTATGACCTTTGACCCCCGGTGTAACAAGAGTGGGTCAAGATGGGACCCAAATAGCATTAAAAGTCCATCCAGTGCAGGCGTAAATGCTTCTCATTATAGAACAATTGGTTTCTTGGTCCAATAATCGCAAATGGGGATCAGTACACAGATTTGGGCCATTCATCAAGTCTTCTCTTCCTCTCATGCATATTAAGGAACAATCAGATGGACCCTATCACTGCATTCATATTCATGCAGAAAGATTGAGAAATACCGGGGAGGTGGTCATTTGAATTTCAATAACATGTCAGCTGTTTAAAATGTGAGGATTAAAATTCCAAATGAAACCTTTTCCTATAACCTCGTTTGACAGTTTGTCCGGATCTCAGAGAATACATTTCCTGTCATCCACTGAAACCATCAGTGGCCTGTCAAAAACACCGCCTGATCCCTCACCTCTTACGCACCAACTTTCGAATCATTCATCAGTTTGGGTCTGATTACTCTGTATATGTGTGTGAGAGATAAAGAGGGGGGAGAGAAAGAGAGAGATAGAGAGGAGGAGGAGGAGGTGGGGGATGGTCCAATCTGGTGTACAGTATGAATTTCCATCTGGAGTGACAGGAAATCAATGCGGAAGTGCAGCCGTTTGTGCTCCAAACCTGGATGCAGCTGAAGTATAATCACCTCTCAACTGACCTTCAGGGCTTTGGAAAACACACACACACACACACACACACACACTCACACACACACACACACACACACACACACACACACACACACACACACACACACACACACACACACACACACACACACACACACACACACACACACACACACACACACACACACACAGGGCCAAACACACATACATTCTCACAGGCTGACAAACACACTGCAGCTGGTATACTAACATAGGCTGACCAGACACTTACATGAAGGTACGCACACACCCACACACACCCACACACACACACCGATTATTGACCTTTTCCCGTACTCTCACACACATAAAGACGTGCGCACTGCTGGTTTAAGTCTCCTTTGGGGACAATACATTAACTTATAAATGAATCCCCTGTAGACCTAACCATAGCACAGAGCCCCTGGATGAACAGAAGAACAAAACATAAAACAGTGACTGTCCTGTAACTTATAGATCCTCGTATTTACTAGAGAAAACATTTATCCAATATAACTTTACAATGGATCAGATCACTGCCTGTATTAGAGAATGGTCAGTCATAGTGAAAAAACTTACAGAATGTGGTCAACAGTTCTGCTTTATGAAGCATTTCAGCATCTTTCACTGCAAACCTCAAACTGGAAGTCACTCACTGCTCGTACAGTCTCATGTTTTTTCTGCTGTGTCAAGTGAAAACAGAAGGATTAAAAATACTCTGTGCATCACAAACACATCACCATGCCCCAAACTGATCAAAGGAGGGGACTTGCTGGTGAGCAAGGAGACACATTTTGGAGCTTAACAGATAAATATGTTTCCTTTGGAGCTGATGGAGTACCAAGACTCAGCAAAAATTGGGTAAGAACTGGATTTTTCAAAGGAAGGAAAGGAAGTAAGAAAAGAAACCCTGGATGAACGCCAATGCTGTTAATTTGCTGTTAAGGTATAGAAAGTCTTTGATTGAATAAATGCCATTTCAGTAAGTAATTATCTGTTAATGTTGTTTTTTTTTATAGCTTTTAAACTAGCGACTCTAAAAAGCAGTTTTAAAGACAGTGGTCATTAAAGATGATGTCTTGTAAAGAGGGAGAACACAATTGCAGACCCAAAGTTATCCCAAAGGTATAACTACAAAAGTTGGACTAAGAGGATGGGGAAAAAACAAAATCATCAACTGAGTTAAAGGGACTGTGAGGACTTGAAAGGAGATTAAAAGCAACAATATGGATTATTCCTCAATGCTATTTTGTAGCTTCCTGTTGGGTTTATCAATGGGGAAGAGTGAAGTTAGCTCTGCATGGTAGATGAGCGTTGGCAGGACATGACCAGGATTCACAAACTAACATTACACATGTCTCAGAGCACCAGGCAGAGAGTGATGTTAAATATAGCCGGCAACTAAACAGAGGTATAATCTTACAAAGTAGGCTTGTTTTCACATTTCAAACAACAGCGCTACATAACTGTTGATAAATACCTTACCACGGCGCATTGCATCTGTTAAAAAGTTTGGTCCCATTCATTTCCAAAACAAACACACACGCCTTGTTAAGAGTGACGCCTCCATGACAGTGTGCGTGCAACTCTGGGCCAAAAGGTGTCACTCCAATCCAATTAAAACAGATCTTCCTCACAGTCTCTTCAAATTGGCTAAAAAAAAAAGAGAAACCGAAACTGAGATCTTAAAGTCTTAAAAGAAAAACAAAAGAAGTGTGGTGAAACTGAAAGCCCCTCACATCATTCATGTATTTTCCCCCATCTTACAAAGTCCAGCAATGGTTCAGATATCTGATGACTCTAAAAATGATCTTGTGATAAAAATGATTTTACTCGTCTGACCTAGTTGGGGCTACTTCCTTTAAAACCATAAATATTAAACATGTTCAAAGTTTATGTAGAGAAATTAGGTTGTACAGGGGGAACCCCAAGAATGGCTGAGCGTGCTCTCTGTGGATTGTGACATGGTACAGTGTGTTAGCCAATCAGGAACAAGCTGACAGAAGCTCAACCAGTTTGAACAGAAAGCATAAGGTTAGATGACGTACATCAGAAATTGAAGACCAAGATGTTGAATTGTTGCTACAATCTAAGTGTTTATACAGTTTCCTGTAAACAATCTGGAAGAGAGGAAGTGAACAGAGGTGATTAACACAAAGGATGTGCCAGCAGCTTAGCTTAGCAGCTCGCAGTGTTTAGCCTGATGTCCACAGTGTTTGTGTACACTAAAGTAACAGAAAAAGATTTTGAAAGATGTCCTGTTTTTAAGAGTCAGGACTCTGGTTGCTTGATACACTTTAAACAATATTATTGAATCTGTTGTTATTAGCAACCAGGATTGTTGGGTTTACGTCATCCTAAGGTTTGTCTTTGTTGTGTTTTTGAGGAAATTCCAAAGAAAAGTTTCAGGCAGTGTACAAATCTGTTCTTTAATTACTGACCTGTTCAGCCTGAGGTCATAGTTTGATGATGGTCATTTCCTGAGAGTATCTGAAGCTTGTGTTTATGGGCACAAGACTGTGCCCATAAAAGGCTTTGCAGGGCGCACAAAAAGTCACACATGACAGAAATGAGTGCAGTCAGAGATGCCAAAATTATATTTCAAACCCTTCTGAAGTGGAGGTAGAGCTGCTGAAAGTTATACACAGAGTCCCTGTTTTAATATGTTATATCCAGTTGTGTCAGGAGGGAGTATACAACATGTACGACTTCATAGATTGGATGGTAACACTTTTCAGAGAATGCTGTTATCTGAAAAGGGCAAACACAAGATGAAGTGATAGAAAAAGGTTTAATCTCAAATCCGAGGGGAAAATTGGACAGAAACAGAAGAGAGTGGCTGACCATATCTTATTATTTTCAGAAACAATTTGCTGGTGAGCCCACGTGTACTGTAAAAGCTGCTGCTCTCAAGCGATGGAACATGTGACAGATTTGTCACTTTGTGTGTGACGGTGGTGATTAATGTTCTGAATAAGTGGCATTTATGTAAAAACAGTAAGTGCTCACATTATGTCCAAGGTTTTACATTCAGCTTTAAACCAAAAACGCTGCCGTTTAAATAAAAAATAAGAACATTTAAATCATGTCATTAAAAGTGCATTGAATACATACTGATGCCAAATTTACATCCTTATTTTTTTGTAATTGTGCAGTTTGTTCTCAGTTAGCTCAGAGGCAGCATGGAGTGAATGAACACAGACTTGTCAGGTCAAGGTGGATGGAGTGAGATGTGGTGAGTTTATAGTATTACCCACCACACACACCTTATTGAGTCATCCTAGCAGTCATGATCGCACACTCTTTAAACATTTTTTGTGCAGGTGTTTCTCAACATTCAAAGCCTTCTTGCAGGTTGACTGACAACATCAAAACAGCTTCATAATAATCTTTTAAACGTCAAACCGAGCAGTATTATCTTGTAGGCTCCAGTTTTGTCTTCATTTAGACATGTTGCCCTCTATCAGCTGATTTCAATTCCAAATTTGTCCCAGAACGTTTGAAATTCACACACGGCAGACCCACACTCTGTCACCCCCCCAGAGAGCTGACTGATCTCTCAGGCCTCCAAGGGGAGATGGCCAGACCTGCAGCTGAGACCCCACTGATTATAGTCCAGAGAAGTAGCACGGCCACATGTGTGTGGGTGTGCGAGCATGTGTGTGCCTGCGTGTGTGTGTGTGTGTTTGCATAGAGGTTACAGATATCCGGCAGCTGTGTCCCATAGCTCTGAGGTATAAGTGACAGGTTGTTGGCTGAGGAGAAGGAGGAGAGATGGAGAGGTCTGATAGCGGGGTGCAGGGCGGGGAGGGGAGAAAAGATGAGAGATGATGCAATGGGTGGGGGAAGGTGAGCAGTGTGCAAGACAAAAATGGATATGGATACTGTTGGAGGGTGAAGGGCAAGAAAAAAAGAAAGAAGAAGGACGGATGCAGGCTGTGACGACTTCAGCCTTGCTTATGGATGCTGATTTGTCACTAACATACTGAATAATGAAGTTCAGAATTTTAACATTTTGGGTTGAAGAGGAGAATTAAAAGGGGCTTCAATCTGATACATCACCTTTAGTGTGTGATGTAAGCTTGCTTGAGTGGAATATTAGATTAGGCGGCGCCCTGTTGGCTATGGCTGCCTTTTGCAGCAGCTCTCTCTTCTTTGTCTGTTTCTTGTATTTTTTTTTCGTCCCTTTTTCGTAATCTTTGTATTTGAAGTGGATCATTACTTTGTATGGCTCATTTGTTGGTAATGGACGCCAAACTTTTTGTGGCTTCAGTGATATTTTTAGTATTTTTTCTCCTGTGTTTGTCTGGAGATCCTACATATCAACATGGATGCATTGTTTACATGTGAACTCAGCTGTTAGCAGCCTGTAGCATGTCAATGCTAACTGGTGTAAGGCCTGATGTTGAAGGAGGTGAGGTCGACGTGCTGGTTCTCAGGTGTGAGCTAAGAAGTGATGACATAGATCTGTCCTTCCATTCATCGTTATTGGGAACGTAAGATCTATCTCCAACAAGATGGACCAGCTAGCTGTGCTAACCCAGCAACAGAGGGAATACCAGAGGGCAGAGTAGCATCATGCTATTCACAGACATGGCTAACAGAGCTAACATCAGACACCAACGCCACATTGGAAGAGCTTCACCTGCTGTGAGCAGACAGGATCCAGGAGACAGAGATGGAGCATGACTGAAGAAGCTCAGTCCTGGACCCTGTGGAGGTGGAGACTGGCTGAACTGGAGAATGATGGACAAGCTGTCATCATTTATTTTCTGATGGACCTTTTTGCACTTTCTATACACTTTTTTACTTTTGTTTTCTTGATTGCTGCTGTGACTTCACTTTCTTTGTACTTGTTACAATGACAATAAAGTTCTATTCTATTGTAATATAAAAAGGTGGAGGCACCATAAAGAGAAAATGTGGAAAGAAAAATCTGATTCCGAGACATGTTTGATTAAAAATGTTAATGAACGAATGTTAATGAGAGCAACTTCTACAGTAAATCTAATATGTTGGAAATCCAAAGTGCAGCATGAAACACTCTGCCGTAATAGGATCAATACGCACTGAAGTTTCACAGCATAAAACGCTGAAATCAACACATAGTTTCTCACCAGAATTTCTGCATGTTATTAAGTGGAAAGCAGCCAATATCTAATAGAATAAAAAAAAAAAACTGGCATCATTAGCTTGATTTATTGGCGCACTGTTAGTGTTGATTAAAGTGGGATAAAGGTTAAATTACAGGTTAATTATAATCAATATAATGCTGTTTCTGCTTTCCCTTGTTTATGCATGCATTTCTCTTGACACAGTGTGTGTGTGTGTGTGTGTGTGTGTGTGTGTGTGTGTGTGTGTGTGTGTGTGTGTGTGTGTGTGTGTGTGTGTGTGTGTGTGTGTGACATGGTAGCTAACCTTCACACATACAATATGTGTGTTAATGTGAGTGTGTGGAGTGTGTGTATGTGTGGGCTCAGCCACGCCCAGCAGACCAGATGGCCCCTTCTTTACCTTGTCCTCGTCACATATCATGTGATCATGGCTCTAGGTAATAAGGGAAATTATTTAACAACACGAAGATGCGGTGTCTGAATTAAATATAGAGATGCAGCATCATGGAGACAGCAGCAGGGTGTGTGTGTATGTGTATGTGTATGGTGTGTGTGTGTGTGTGTGTGTGTGCCCCACCTGGGACCACACAACGTCAGCATGGGCGGGGAGGACTGTGAGCCTGCGGATTGAATGTGATGGGTAAGAGGAGCAGTTTTATTTTTAGAGCGTGCATCATTATGTGCAAAAATAGAGAAAGTGCTCTCCTGATCCAGGTGTTCATAAATAAAGGAAAATTAATTACATAAGAGTGATCTACTTTGGAGCTGGAACCAAACACGTCATCGACAGAACCATCTGCTTTGATGAAGTATCAAACCCTTTTTCCTTTTTTAATAAAAAGTTACCCTGGTTTTCATGGAGTAAATGACTTGCTTGCAGATTTTCATCCTTGCGTTGTTTCTGTTACAGAGTTTGGCTTTTGAAGCTCTTAAATTTCTATTTCTATTTCTTTAATTTCACTGGCCTGCCGTGATCTGAATTTGGCTTCCCTCCCTGCAAAGAGGGACTGTGAGGCAAGCAGCAGGGACTCACCAAACCCTTCACGAAGCCTCAGCTGCAAAAGGTAAATTAATTGGACAGACATTATGACAAGCAATCAATTTGTTCAGACTGGGGGCATCTTCAAATTTGGCTCAGCCAGTCATCTGATTTTATGCATTGGTAGCGCTGATTGGTCCTCTAATGGACAAGCACAACAAAAAGCAGACTCCTTTTTCAGATTAACTCAAGGAAAGAAGTAAACATTTAACCTACACACAACACAAAAAAGTCAACAACAGTTTGTTTCAAAACAGGAGATGTTTATGTCCTTTTCCACATGTATTTTCACGCTTTGTTAGACAACATATGATGAAACACAAAGGACATATGGAGAAGTATTAAATATTAAAACACACAGCCTTTAAAGTCACTGATGCATTTGTCTACATGCTGACAAGATGTCCCAGGTATGTTTTCCTCCATCTCAAATTTGCACTTCACTTCTCCATAACTTATTAAAAGAATTACAGTCAGGAAATATTTTAGTTGTTGCCAAGTTTGGATTAAATCGTGTAAAGTCACGCTGGAGACATGATGCAAGACTCAAAAGGATGTATATGCAAGAACTGAGCGTGTGTGTGTGTCTCTGTATGTGTGTCTCTGTGTGTGATGCGACCTTGACCAACCAACAGGCTGAGTCACAGCTGTGAGCTGATGGATTGAACGCAGCTCTTCATCCCAGCTGATTCGAGTGCAGAGGACACTGAGCCAGATCAGACACAATGACAAACACCAGTCTCACACACACACGCTCACACACAGATACACACACAAAAGTTATTACATGAGACTTTATGCTAAATCAGAATTGACATCTGCAACAATGAATTGGACGAGCTCTGCAAGAAGCAATGGTTGATGGGTAAAATATGCACAAAGACACACACAAGCCTGCATAATGTAATGAAATAGTCCTGAAAAGAGGATGAAAATCTTTATGGAGCAGTAATTTTTAGGTTGATTTGAAAAGTTTTGAGTGTTGAGCTACCATGTTACTGGTTAAGTCTGTGTTATGCCAGCATTTTGTTTACTTATTCATTGGATTTTAATTTGTATTCAGACTAGAAGTGTATTGCACAACCGTTATTACTTTAGAAAACATTAGAAACCAAAGCTTGTTTTTAAAGGCTATAAAATATTCAGCACTTGAAATGGACTATGAAGAACAACAGATGATACAGACACTGATACATTAAAATGAACATAAACAAAATAAATACAAATGACTACAAATGACACGACTTATTTGTGGAGGTGGTTGCAAGATGAGATGAAATGGTTAAAAACTGCAATACCTGCAGCCAAACAGAGCTCTAAGATTGGTCATTAGCCTCATGAATATTACTGGATAATTGTGGCGTTGGTGTCTTTTCTATCACCATTTATCTTTATTTCCAGAAACACTCATGGCTGCAACTTTTCAGCAAAGCTGTTATTGTTTATCTCATAACGGGGAGCGCAGTAATTTGTTGTTAAATGTGTTCCTTTATAATACTCTCCACCTGCTTCCCACTGCTGAGCCAGCTTCTTCTCACATTTCTCTGAGCTGCAGCACTTGTGCAGGATTTTCTAAAAACTATTCCTCTGGGGAGCAGAAAGACTGCTTTCAGCGGCCACATCTGTGGCTCAGTGAGATATCCCCTTTTTTTCACATCACAAGTGCAGTTTAGGACGACAGCCACCACTACACAAATGCCTCTGCATCATACACACTCAGAATGCTCGACTGATACCACAGAGATGCTGTAATGTGTGAAGATAGGGGAGGAGGCTCAGCTGGCAGAGGGGAAGTGCTCACGCAGGCCTGTGGTTCAAGAAAATTGTTTTTAGATATATATTTATCAGCCCAGTGAATAAATCTTCGGAAGTCATGCAATGCCAAGCAACTCGGAATTTACAGTCACTGTGGAGGGTGTGTGACACAAAGCTAAACTGTCCCATATGCACACACTCTTTAAAGAAAGTGAAATAATAACACTCTTTCAAGACGTCCATAAATCTGTAGGTGGAGACAGTCATCTGGTGTCCTAACACATCAGTTTTTTTAATATGCATCATAAATCAAAGCAATTAAACTTTTATATGAGTACTTTATATTAATGGAAACACACTGGATCTAATCTCCATCAACAAACATCACTGCTGTGCATTTTACAAGCTTTACCTGCTGTATCCCTGCTCTCTACAGATGACATCATGTGTATCACCCAGAGTTCACCCATCTTTGGATCCATTCACCTCAGTTTACTCCGTGCAAACTAAACTCTAACAGCATTTTCTTCTCCCCTGAAGTCATCCGTCATGTTTCCAGTACAACCTGCGTACTCAGTCCGATTACTCTGCTGGACTGTGTCAAAGCCAAAGATGTTACACAAGCCCCCCTTGTTCCCACGTACTGTCGTGTTTTTCTCACTCCTGTTGCAGTTTTGGAGCATAGAGCTGATGATCTGCTTGTCTCTTCCATTAACTCTAATCCAGTCAAATGTGGGCTAATGTGAGCTAATAAGAAATCAACTGCCTGGTTCAAAAAGATCATTTTACAAGTGTTTTACTTTGCACTCAGTTTGACATTTTGGTAGCACTTTAGATTACAGCCCGCGTCTTACAGTGTAGTTTCCCGTCTCTTACAGTGTAGTTTCCTCAACTGTAGGGGTAACTCTCACACATGTACCTTGACATTTTGCGGTACCTATCGGGTAGTTACGCTCTCGTCTTACAGTGTAAGTCCTGGAGTCTTACAGTGTAGTTTCGTCAACTGTAGGGGTAACTCTCACACATGTACCTTGACATTTTGCGGTACCTATCGGGTAGTTACGCTCTCGTCTTACAGTGTAGTTTCCCGTGTCTTACCATGAACTTGTCAAAACAGTGTAATTTTCCTGGGCATATGCTTTTGCTGTTAATGTGCCACTTCCTCTTAACAATTAGTATGGTGAATAAAGTAGACCAATGATGAACCTAAACACTGTAATGTATTGATGAGTATGTGTTTCACACAATAATGATAAGACTTGCAGATGTAAAAAAAAAAAACTTTATTTTTTTAAACACACAGAGACCCCACATAGTAATTCACCTTTTAAGTAACCCGGCCATTAAGTTAACACTTGCCACTGCTTACTGTCTAACTGTCCAGTACTTCCACTGCGACAACCCACTACTTTACCTGTAACTACTGGTCAACAACTGGAACCAGGCTGGATTATAAAGTGCACACTTGTTGGCTTTACTTACTGTGTAACTACCCACTACTTTACCTGTAACTACTGGTCAACAACTGGAACCGGGCTGGATTATAAAGTGCACACATGTTGGCTTTACTTACTGTGTAACTACCCACTACTTTACTGTAACTACTGGTCAACAACTGGAACCGGGCTGGATTTTAAAGTGCACACTTGTTGGCTTTACTTACTGTGTAACTACCCACAACTTTACCTGTAACTACTGGTCAACAACTGGAACCGGGCTGGATTTTAAAGTGCACACTTGTTCGCTGTACTTAATGTTTAACTACCCTCTACTTTACCTGTAACTACGGGTCAACAACTGGAACCGGGCTGGATTTTAAAGTGCACACTTGTTGGCTTTACTTACTGTGTAACTACCCACTACTTTACTGTAACTGCTGGTCAACAACTGGAACCGGGCTGGATTATAAAGTGCACACATGTTGGCTTTACTTACTGTGTAACTACCCACTACTTTACTGTAACTACTGGTCAACAACTGGAACCAGGCTGGATTTTAAAGTGCACACTTGTTGGCTTTACTTACTGTGTAACTACCCACTACTTTACTGTAACTACTGGTCAACAACTGGAACCGGGCTGGATTATAAAGTGCACACATGTTGGCTTTACTTACTGTGTAACTACCCACTACTTTACTGTAACTACTGGTCAACAACTGGAACCGGGCTGGATTTTAAAGTGCACACTTGTTGGCTTTACTTACTGTGTAACTACCCACTACTTTACCTGTAACTACTGGTCAACAACTGGAACCGGGCTGGATTATAAAGTGCACACATGTTGGCTTTACTTACTGTGTAACTACCCACTACTTTACCTGTAACTACTGGTCAACAACTGGAACCTGGCTGGATTTTAAAGTGCGCACTCGCTGTACTTAATGTTTAACTACCCTCTACTAGTGTACATTTTATAATCTAGTCCAGTTCCAGGTGTTGACCAGTAGTTACATGTAAAGTGCTGGGTTGTTGCAGTGGAACTGTTGAAGCTACTGACATCTGTGTTTCTATGATGAATAATGCTTGGACACTTTATCCACACAGATACTCCGGTCAGAGAGTAAAGGCAGATACACAGTTCACAGTTCAGTCTTTTATGTATCCTTTAAGAAACAGCATTACAGCAACGGCCGGATGCATGGAGATTGAATGAACGAAGAGGATGAATAATGTGTGTGACATCAACGTCCAACAGCCACTTATCAGTAGTGCATCTCAACAGGGTTGGCAGTGTATGGTATCTGAAACAATAAATGACAGAAGGTGAATCAAAGACAGTGTCTACCAGACGTTAATGATGCGCCCACTAGCTATTTAGCATTAGCAGTGCAACGTAAGGGAAACAAGAGCCAAAATTCCTGCCACATAAACAAACAAACTAAATGTTTATTCCCCTCTCAACACTCCTTAAAGATAACTTGTAAGCTATTGAAGTACTTACTTCCTCAAGAATGCTTCACTGATAACTTATAAGATGCTTTGAAGATGCTTTTAAACAATCGCGGAATCTCCGTTCGGGCTATACAACTTTTAGGACCCCAGGCTGCCCGCATAAAGGCATGAACGCAAATACGCAAAATCCTAAGGACCCCGGTCTGCCCTCCAAGTTGCCTGAATAAAATTATATACAAAATGCTTACAACACATCAACGAAGAACAAAGGCAATTTATAACAGAAAATACTGGATAGTTAGCCAGTAAGCAAAGACAAGTGTGATCTTAATGGATCAGTAACTTAAAAGGAGAATTACAATGTGGGGTCTCTGTGTGTATAAAAAAATAAAGATATTTTATACGTCTGAATATCATTATTATGTGAAACCCATACTCATCAATACATTACAGCTTTTAACTTTATCATTGGTCTACATAATCTTTATCCATGCTGATTCTTAAGAGGAAGTGATACATCAAGGTTTGCATAGTTAGAGCATATGTCCAGGAAAATTACACTGTTTTGATAAGTTCATGGTAAGACACGGGAAACTACACTGTAAGACTCCGGGGCTTACACTGTAAGACGCGAGCATAACTACCCGATAGGTACCGCAAAATGTCAAGGTACATGTGTGAGAGTTACCCCTACAGTTGACGAAACTACACTGTAAGAGACGGGAAACTACACTGTAAGACGAGAGCATAACTACCCGATAGGTACCGCAAAATGTCAAGGTACATGTGTGAGAGTTACCCCTACAGTTGAGGAAACTACACTGTAAGAGACGGGAAACTACACTGTAAGACGCGGGCTGTAATCTAAAGTGCTACCGACATTTTATATCTGGCAAGGCAAGCGAACCAGATGGGGAAGGGAAGTGACTGGCTTGGTGAGATACCTTAAGACTGATAAAAGATAGTCACACCCAACTTTTCACATTTTTCCATCTGATACAGACGGACGTGAACATCTGAATCAGACAAAAATCTTATCAGGTGTCAGCCATCAAAGTTGTTTTTTCTTGAAGTCTCCCCCGGTCATTGGTGAAACAGCCTCCGAAGCTTCTCTGTGACCTCAGTCATGGGTTCATGTTTTGAGGGTATTATTGCGAGGTGAGCTCACACTCACCAAGCAACTTCTCTCTTCACTTCAGTGTCTGACAAGCCCAGACAATCCTCTCTGACAGCAGCTATCAGCAGCCATCAGGCGCCATGTCTTTCCAGTCATGTCCTGCTTGAATGACCACCATGTGAGATAAATGGATCTTGGCTATCTTTAATGAGAATTTGACATGTTTTCTGTTTCAGTTGTGGGTCCATTATTCAGTATTACAAGTGGAACTCATTCTGGTGTAAATGCCTCTGCCGCCTCGACTTTGTATTGTTGGCACTGTTATAAATTCAGAGGTACTTGTACAGCAGAAAATAACTCAGACGCTCCTAGGGATGACAATGCGAGTCTGTGGTCTGTTTCTGTAGTCAAGAATTAAAAAAAAAAAACTTCATAAGTTACAGTGAAAGTTAAATTATTCATGGTCCCCAGCAGATGCATCATGCTTAGTAATTTACAGACTTTCTAGCACAAGGGAAGCGAAAAGGTCACTTCCTCTAAAAAATATCTTTGCACAATGTTGCTAAGGGTGATTATGGTCCCCTGAGGTTTAAAGTAAAAAATTCTCTATTTTTTTTCTGGTGGCAGGAGGGATCACTTCACAGTTGCTGTTGAATTTCCCTAAAATGTCTCCACACTTTTGTAGAGCACCACTGTTTTGTAAAGAAATGTATTATCCCCCCTGAGCATGGACCCAGATTGCAAATTTTTCACTGGTGGTAGAAGAATTTGAGCTTAATTTCTCCTGTCTTCACATTTTTATGAAATGTAATGTGTTTTGTGTAGATTTTTACTTGCACCAGAGAATGGACCCCAGATGTTTAGTGAAAGCAGGAATAACTTCTCATCTGTGCTTATTTTTTCCTGCAAAACATCTTCATATATAAAAGAAATGGCACACATTTTTAAAGAGATTTTTTTTCCAGAGGATTATATCTAATTTAAGAGTTTAAAATCATAGTGGTTTAAGGTATCACCTGGTTTTTCCTTCACTCCTCTTGTAAAATAGCTCTACAGTCTAGAGTAAATATCTATATTATCCCCAGAAGATGAACCCCACGGTGTTTTTCATTTTTGTTCCAGGGGAGCTAGGTATTAGTTTTCTTTTTGCTTTATGTTACAGCTGGTTGGGTGAACTTTCAAAAGGTTGTATTTCAAGAATTCTTGCACGATAAAGTGGAGAGATTAGGGGGTCCTGGGCTGCAGAGTGATTGATCCAGAGGATGATGAACAGGCAGGTGAACATGGAAGGTGGCTGGCTGCAAATGGTTCTGGAGAAAGGAAAACAGGTGTAGTTAAGGCTGGTTGTAGACAGGCAAACACACCTGGGAATAAATCAATGCAGAATTTTGTAACTTTGATTGAGACTTAGCCAATAGACAAACTATGTATGGCACAACAATGTGGCAAGGACCAAATGTCTGTGCAGTGTTCTTGTAGGAGATAGTGATTGTTTAATAGCTGGCAAGGGTGTTGAAATAAAAAGATCTTTGAACCATCCCTCTGTAAATTAACTCAGGAGAAGAAAATACATATTTTGCTGAAACCAAGGTAAGCCAAAGGGTTACAAATCAATTTTTTTTAAATCTATAGTCTCATTCAAAATCTCCTCTCCTTAGTGACCGACTCTTAAGTAGAAGAGTAAAAAGTAAACATCAATTCATCTCCATGAGTCTCAATTGCTTATGACGTACTCATTAATTTTCCATGCTTGTGCTGATTCGAGCTCTTTTTTTAAACCGCTCTGACGCAACTGAGAGTGCAACAGCGGGACAAGGGCTGTACCAAATACATGTACAATGAAAGACGAGACATACAAAGAGAAGAGATGGGACAAAAATAAATCCTATCAAAGCATGAGAAAGTGGAGACGTAGCTCTGTGCCTGATTACAAAGAGTTGTTACAGTAGTTTTCCACAGGCTTTAGTAAAAGAAAAAAGCATAACAACGTGACAAAGTCTATCCCGTACTTTGGAGTGGACGGATATAACCCCGTCAGCAAATTAACAAGTGGGTGACAGCTTTCACACATACATGTCTTCACCCCTGTCCCCTGTCACAGTGGCCTGAGAGGGTGGGAGGGAAGTGAGACTTTCATCACACTACTCCTGTGACCCCCTTCTCTCACCTTTTGATTGCTGCAGGGACTCTGGAGCCAGACTTTCAGAGTCATGGATCTGTATCTAAGTTCTTATCATTAAGATTTTCTCTTTTTCAGATAATAGATCAAAGAAAGTGGGTGCTAACCATTAAAATGTCAATTAACATTGAGCTGAAAGGCAGTCTGAGTGAATATTTATTAAACAAAAGATCCTGCTGTTTTGACTCAAATGATTTTATGGTTAAATGACTTAGTAATGAACTGAATCTAAAGCTAAAGAGAAAAAGAGACAGTTGGAAAAACTCCTATTGAGAAAATAAAATGAAGGTGCTCTGAAATATTCATTGCATTGTAATGTTCTATTCACAAGTTTAAAATTTAACATTTTGGGTCTCAGAGAATTCTGGGACCCAGAAATGTATTCTGATTACTCCTGGTCAGTATACTCAGAGCACCTTTCCTGAAGGAGCCATCTGAATTAAACCTGAAATGACGGAGAGAAGTAAGATGGCTCCATGAACTCTTTCAGATATTAAATCCTCAAATCCAAAAAAAAAAAACCCAACCTAAAAGTAAATTTAAATGAAATGCAAGAATAGAAATCAAAAATCTGATATCTTGTCATATTCTATCCTATGAGCATCTGTTCACTTTAAATGTTGTAGGTGTGAAGAGGAAATGCTGATACAGAAAACATTGAAAGCTGCTTCCTTTTTCCAACCAACCAACCTAATTCTGACGTCAGAATATGGGCTTTCAGGGTGTGTGTGCCTTGTTTTCTTTGGCAGCTCCTTTGGCAACAAACTTCACTTTCAGGTGTGTTTCTCAGCACTGGACCTCAGATCCAATCATTAGAACAGCATCACCTGTGCGTCACTGATATTTTCTGCTTATTTAGACTTAATGTCTAAGGGGACAGTCACACTGGCTGTCTGTACCATGCCCAAGCATCCTTCGACCCAAAAGTCCAGTTTGTTTGGCCAGCTGTACACTTGAGACTCAACATCCAATGACTACAGGGGCTTTCACCTGTTGGTCCTTAGGTCCACTGGTAACACTGTTGTGTTTCTCTCTCAGAGATGGATCCAGGAGTTGCCTGTAGCTTCTTTTGAAATTGGATTAATCACCCTAAAATGTCTTCACATTTTTATGAAATGTAATGTGTTTTGTGTAGATTTTTACTTGCACCAGAGAATGGACCCCAGATGTTTAGTGAAAGCCCTAAAAATCTTTAGGTATGAGAGATGGTTTGACCCATCAGGGGTGGGACTTTAACTGTTTTTTCTCCTGTGTTTGTCCGGAGATCCTAAATGTAACCATGGCTGCATTGTTTACATGTGGAATCAGCTGTTAGCATCCTGTAGCATGTCAATACTAACTGGTGTAAGACCTGATGTTTCCCCACAAGGTGAGGAGAAGGAGGTGAGGATGACGTGCTGGTTCTCAGGTGTGAGCTATGAAGTGACGCCATTGACCTGTCCTTCCATCCATCGTTATTTGGGAACACAAGATCTTTCTCCAATAAGGTGGACGAGCTAATGTGCTAACCCAGCAACAGAGGGAATACCAGAGGGCGGAGTAGCATCATGCTATTCACAGACATGGCTAATGGAGCTAACACTGGACACCAACGCCACTTTGGAAGAGCTTTACCTGCTGTGAGCAGACAGGATCCAGGAGACAGAGACTGAACAGACTGCTGAAGAAGTTCAGTCCTGGACCCTGTGGAGGTGGAGGCTGGCTGAACTGGAGAATGATGGACAAGCTCTCTGTTATTTTCTTATGGACCTTTTTGCACTTTCTATACACTTTCTTACTTTTGTTTTCTTGATTGCTACTGTGACTTCAATTTCGATGACTTGTTACAATGACAATAAAGTTCTACTCAATTCTATTTTCTTTTATCAAAGATTTTTTTTTTTTTTTTTTTTTTTAACAAGAAACTGTAAAAACTACTGATGGAAATTGTGTCACAGGTCTAGACTTGAATCAGTACCTCTATAAAACTACTGTGGTGTCTTTCTCATCCATTTCACCATTGCTGTTGAGAAAGCTGATATCAGAAGTCACGTCCTTTCTTGATTCTGATTGGTCGGTAATCAAGAGGTAAGACTGATAAGCACTGTGGTGTTTTACAAGTTCAACCACTGAGAGCTTTTTATGCTCTGAGGATGCTGAGCTGAAACGCTGAATCAAATGAGGTTTGAATAGAAACTGCTTAAATAACTGTCATTAGTGGAAATAGTGTCTCAGTGTTAGTATCTTAAGAACTTGTGGATTAAAAGTGTAAATAAAGGTTATTAATTTGAGTGGTTGTGCAAAAGTGCTTCACACCACTCCTGAATGACTCAAGTCCTCAGTGTGGCCTACCCTGTCAAAAAAGTCTGGATTCATCTCTGCACTTGTGCTAACAGACAGACACTCAACTGCTGCTCTTTCAATACAGCATTTGCTCAATGTTGAGGTGTTATCATGCTTATCTAGTTTGCAAGATTCAGGGTTAAATTCATATCAAAAAGAGGTAGATTGCCAAAGAACCTCTGCAACCAGTCCTCAGGTTGATGAATGAGAACAACTTTCCTCTGTGCAACATCACAAAAAAGCCAGGCTGCCCTTGAAACACACTTGACATCGTGTCTGACTTGAAACTGATAGTTTTATTCGCACAAAATCAAATCTGCATTCAATTTGACTCAGTTAGGTCTCAGCTCAGAAAACTGTCTGACTGCTTGGGTTCATTGCTTCTGGGGGGAGCTGTTGTTTATACTCACACACGCTGATTAGTCTGTCCTGTGAAAAATTAACAACATATGCGGCACCATAAATCTAATGACATTTCCCGTTTATATCTTTGTCGGCCCAGTTGTGACTCTGGGCTCTTGCAGGGATGACACCATTAATTGGGCGCTGCACCCCCATAAATTCTGACTTTTGGATCATTGTAAATCACGACCACATTTTCCTGCTGCTTGATGAACTCGCACCACTGGAGGAAAGTGACATCACGCTGAAGTCTTTTGCAAATACAGCACACTTTGCTCTACACTGTCTATTTAGTCAAAGTCATACAGTTTTTTGATTGGGAAAATTGTAGCTTAGGACCATGACTATAAAAATAGCAGGCATGTTTACAGGAAAATGTCGAAAATGCCCCAGAACGAAAATAATTGGATGAAGCTGTGTTGTTATTTTCACCCCTCAAAGAGACTGACAGCGTAGGGGAAACCAGGTCACAGATTATTGTGGTTCACACTTGATTGGCATCTTCTCTCAATTTTTGGAGGGTGTTTTCTCCTGGCCACTGAAACTAAGTTCTGCACACAAACACACTTTCACGGGATTATTCTTACACCGCTAGCAAAATCAGCCAGTTAGAGCCTTTTACTGCGTACTGTGTGTGTGTGCTTGCATGAGGGTTTGACTTCGCTTTAGTGGTGGTGTTTTTCTAGAGGGTTATCTCTCCTCCTCTTATGGTCATCATGCTCTAAGACTTTTTGAATGTGTGTGAGTGTGTGCACGTGCAAAAGTGCATAAGAGATGAGGAGCAGACTTCCATCTCGTCCCTGAGCTCCCCTCCAACATCACCCAGGGGCTTTGTTTTGATCCCCTCGCCAGTCATTCTCCTCAGCCACCTCTTAAGCCCCATGCAAACTCTCCTGCATGTGTGTATGTGTGCACGGCCACAGGGATGCTTGCACAGTGCCCCCTTAAGCCTTTTGTGCTCCAAATTTACACCGTCTTGCCCTTATTCCCACTGCCAATTTCTCCCCTGCTCATTTGGTGATGTATTCAGTGCAGCAGGGCTTATAACGGCAGAACAAGGCCTGGCTCTTCTCCCTGCTCGCTCTGCCATCAGAAGTCTCAGAGGTATACTCCTCTTGCTGCTTCTTCTTCACAGCCCAAGGATTTTTTTTTCAAAGTGGCAGAGACAGTAGCTCTCGTTCCTGCGAATCCTCGCTGAGATTCTCCTGCTGGATTCTTCTCGGGTTCTGAGGAGTCTGAGCTGAATGCTGCATGTTTTAGTACGCTGGAAATCATACAAGAATAGGCTGTTATCACCCAGCAGCGTGCGATGTGCATCTTGCTGTTCCAGTGAGTCATCATATCATAAGACCCATCCCAGGACGTTTTAATGGATTCCTGGTTCAAGTCCATGGAGGAGATGTCAGGTTTATTGCTAATGGAATGCTAGAAATGACACACATCTTGAATTTTGTATGGCAAGGACTTTATATTTGATGCATGAGGATGCACTTGTGAATCAGAAGGACATTTTCACAGTACTGTCGTTCAATGGAAATTGCTCCATTTTCTCTAGTAAATCTTGATCTCCCAGATAAAGATTGTATTTTAGGTGAGTCTTTCCATTTTAATTTCTTTTATCCCTCCATCCATGACCTGCAGGCTTCATGATTCAGTAGCAGCAGCATCATACATGCAGGCTCATTTAATTGTTTACACCTCTACAGGTCTCTCCGTTCTACAACAAGGCCACCTAAATGCCCTAAAGCAACATTTAGTGCAGCTTAAGTGCTGCTTGGGATGTGCTAATGCACTTCTTACAAGGGGAAAATGTCTCCTGTGTGCTTTTATGAATTCGACAAGGCCCTAATATTTGCTGTGCACTGGATTTTGGCCAGCATCCAGATTACCGCAAGACCTAATCAGTTTAATATAAATTGGAGAAGATATTGTTCAGTGCATGAGACATGATGTGGAGAATTGTAGCTGGTGGTTTAACCACAAAGACTCTTTGCTGAGCAGAGATTACAGCAGGGATTCTTCATGACCAGTGGTTTTGTAATAAAAAATATCATATTCAGGATTCAGTGGAAGAGGCAACAAAGATTTGTCATTGTATGCTATCATAATACATAAAAAGAGGGCAGTGACAGAAGCGCCAACCTGGTAAGTTTGTTATTTTCTCATTCATTGTGGAGAGCGGTCTTCTGGGGTGGGTTTAGAGAAACAATAAGCTCTGCATCTCCTCTGGAAGATTATTTGTCCTGGGAGGCCAGGATTAGAGGCATGCACAGATAAAACTCATGAACATAAACATTTCCAGAGCAAACACACAGAAACAAAGAGAGAGAGACTTTATCAGGGTCTAGAGTCGGTACTCTAGAAACACTTGTGTCAGGGGTTGAAGTCTCCAATGAATCTTTCATCACTGATGCCTCGACTTCATTTGTTGTTCTTGCATTATAAAATGGTAACAATGACACACTCACCAAAAGAAATCCTTTGTTTTGTTTTGGTTTTCTTTTTGAGTCCTGGAGTGTTAGACAGTGATGACAAATCCTTTTATTTCTAACTGTAGGCTGCCAATAAATGTTGGCAAAAGCACAACCAGTACTAGGGCAGATCTAAGATTTGAATTATCCACTCCAACAAAACTTTTCTGGATGCAACAAACAATCAGAGCACCAGAACCTGTGACAAAAAAGAAATTTTGTGTATTACATTTTATGGCTTCCTGCTCAATATAACACACAACATCTGTTTAATGAAGAAATTGTCCTTACATAGTTCAAGCTAAAGAGCTACAAGCTACAACACTGCAGAGCATTGATTTGTCCTAAGAAACGTCACTTACCATGTGACTGCGGCTGTTTTTCTCCTGGCAGCACACAAACTTCTCTGAAGCAAAACTTGATTTCACTTTGTAGCAAAGGGCCACATGCCAATCATAAAGAAGACAGAATGCTACACGTCTTCCATCTTTGCTCTTTGTTTACTGTGTCGTGTTTTTCTTCTTCGTTGGATTTATTAGCACGGTACACTGTGTCGCGCTGCTACGGCGTCACGCTATTGTTTAAAAGATGCGGCTTTCAGCATCCGGCTTACACGGCGCCTACCACGGGAGGGCACAGTTTGCTGTGGAAACGCAAACAGTATAAGGCTTAACTGTACCAAACCGTGCCAAACCGTACTGAACCGAACCGGACTGCTTGGTGGAAATGTGGCCAAAGTTAGCTTACTTGGTTAACAATGGATCAGTGAAATTAAGTCATTTTAATGTAGGTTAAGAAAGAGGGGCACAACTGCAAAAGCAATTCTTTCACCTGCATCTAATCATCTCTGTCACCTGTGCCATTATCTGTGTGTGTGTGTGTGTGTGTGTGTGTGTGTGTGTGTGTGTGTGTGTGTGTGTGTGTGTGTGTGTGTGTGTGTGTGTGTGTGTGTGTGTGTGTGTGTGTGTACATTACCATAAGTCTGCGAAACCCCATTCCCTAAACCCCACTCCTCCTCTCCTTCTCCCCTCTTTGCAGCACAGGAAGCATCAGGGAGCACTCAATGAGAAGCATGTCGAGACGTGTCCCCACCCTCAGTCTCTGCGGCCCCTCAGGTTCCAGTTCCTGCCAGTTAAGGCTCCCTGTAACCCTTCCTATCCCACCTACCTTGATCATTGAGCGCCTTTCAGATAAGGTCCTTTGACTCTGTGTAATGATGTGGATTTGTGAGTGAATGTATAATAAATGCTTTGGACTAACTTTTTTAGCTGACTTGTTTTACAGGCTGTGTTGTGGTTGCAGTGCAGATTTTGTTAGTACAATAAACATGAAGAAGTAAAAATAAAGAACAAGGCCCTTTCAAAATCTACATCCCCGCCCTTTAGGCTACACTTTCATTTGACGTTGTTAGCAAACACAACAGTTCTTTCTTATAGTTTAAAGGTTAAAAGTTATAAGTTTATAAGTATTTTTAGCATAAAAGATCAATCCATGTTTAAATATGAAGTAGGATGATGCTACATTATTCCTTGTCTAGATGAGGCTTTATCCACACTTAAAACTGCAAGAGAAATATTGAATGCTTTAATTATTTATTGATCTGAAACTTATCAAAATTTAACTGCCCCCAAAACTGGAGTTTTGTCATAAATAATCAAGGAGTTTTTCATTTTAAATTGCAGAAAAAAACTCCTCAGAGATTCATGAAACCTTTTAAATCCTGTGCTAAAAAGAAGCAGATAGCTAAAATTGTGCACAATGAAAACAGTGTGTTTATGTATTTTAATTACACCAAACGGTGATAAAACAGACTCGCAGGCTCCACTGTGAGGCTCATATGTACTTATTCTATGACACATTAACGACAAACCTTGGTGAATGGCCATTATGTGGCCCTATTGACCTCCATTAATGACTCATAGAGAGTCATTAACTCTCATGGGACACATTATTCAGGTGTGTGTTTAAGTGTGTGTGCTTAGTTCATGTTTGTGTGTGTGTATCTACCAGACGAAAAAACAGTTATCTCCTCTGTTTGCTTCTCTTTTCTCTCTTTGCATCTCTGGGTTTTCTAAATCTACTTTATATTCATTTTAGTGGTGTTTTATGTTTACATTATGGTGGTTTATACACCTTTAATTTATTTTGCAGAAAAATGAATAAGAAAGCCTAGAGTGTACGTCATTAAGAGCAGTTGCGGAAGCAGACAGTATCAGTGCAGGGATAATGATAGCTGGACAGGACAGCAGGATTAACACACGGCTAAGCTTGTTGTGACCACAGATTGCAGTGCACCAGAAATGAGCACTGCCAGGCTTCGGCCAGAGTGGATTATGGTTGCATTGCACTGATGGGGGGAGGGACCGGATGGCAGCATGTGAATGACTACACGGTTTACTTAAAGGCAGGCTGGAGGGTTTAAAAGGCTAGCTGAGTGGTTAGCTGTTCAGCTGGCTGCGTGGCTGTTTTGTTGCCGAGATCGCTGAAAGTCTGGCAGGCTGCCCTCGGTTGCTCTTGCTGGCAGGAAAATGAGCCATCGAGCTTTGGGATTGACGGGTCATTATGTCAGGTCATGAGCCAGAGTGGAAAGCGACTGGTTTACACTGGAGAGATTTGTAGTATACACTGATTGTATAGCATCTGCTAATCAGAGAACAATTCATCATACATTTATATGTGCATTATGCTTTAAGAGTTTAAGTTTTCATCATCAGTAAACTGAAAGAAATCCTTTCTTAAACACTTTTTTCCTCCCTCTGAGTTTTTCCTCAGGAAGCCTGGACTAAGAAAATGTCAAAATGATTATAATGAGAGGTGCAAAAGAACTGAACCTAACACAGTCTAACAGCAACAGATTTAATCTAATTAACCTATGGCAAAGTCCCGCCCTCAAATGCAATGAGCCAATCACAGTGAGTATAGCCATTCCCATACACTTGGACATTCACTGCCTGGACGTCCATTGAAAAGTATTGCAGAAATCAGTTGTAGTTCAGTTATATGAGGTTTTTCTGAGATTTTAAAGGTCCCATATTATGCAAAAATCGCTTTATTAAGTCTTTTAGTGAAATGTGTGGGTCTTTGGCTTTCCTCCCAGCCCACAAAATGTGATATTTAATGACAAAACCTGTATTTAGTAGTGCTTGTCAATGTAAAATCCTGACCTTAAACGAGCTGTTTGGAATTTCCGGGGTTTGCCGACTTCAGCAAGTCCCTTTTTTTCAGGAGCAAGTCTGACCTGATTGGTGCACCGGAGCAGATACTCCTTTTTACCCTTTATTAATCCATTTCTCAACCAAGAAAACTGGATAAAATGGTGCGGTAGACCACATCAACTCAAATGAACAAGGGTGGCTACATCTGTGCTGAGTTAAGTCAACATCATATCTATGGCAATGTTTTGTCACTTTGCTGTGAAATATCAAAGTCATCTTTAATGCTGAAACAGTCTGCAGTCTGACACACAGTTTGGGATTTTCTCCAACGTCAGCTAAAATTAGCTTAGCGCTAGCTAACTAACGCTAGTTGTTCATCATGTCTCTTTGTTTGTTGGAAGGTTATGAGCCTTTTTTGTTCTAGTTTTTGTTCTTTGGTGATCGTACATCATTGTTAGCTGTTGTTCAAAGGACTCTAGTTAGTCTAACATTAGCTTCATTAGCTTGTCAGAAATAGCTGAGATAACAAAGGTTGGCAAAAGTTAAGGTGAATGATTTGGTGTGAATGCTGAAGCACCAAACCAACAAAAACAGACTCTTGGTGAAGGTGGTAAAAAGGCTGTTATATTTGTCATGACCAATGCTGATCCTTTGTCCTTTTTTCTGAGATGGTGATGACGAGATGTGATTTATCACATTTGTACGAAAACCTTTAATTTTGGCTTGTAACTGGAGTTTTTCATTGACCTTCCCAACTATCAAATGATTCATATATCTCCAATGTGTAGTTTAGATCCTTTTGGTGACTTTTAGATGTATATGATCTGTCTGTCCCACGAAGTGTGTCCTACTGTGACAGCTGCTATAACGCCTGTCACTGAATGTTCATTGTTTGTCCAGGTAAGTGCAGGAGTGTGTGGCCCAGCCATAAGTCGATTCTCATGGAAACATGTTCTTCGCGTTTCCAAACTGCAAAATACTCACAGACCTACTTCTTATATTCACAATCACTTGGGTTGAACATCTCACTGATACCAAACTATTGCACAGAGACACGTCACTGTGAGAACAACACTGATAGAAATGGTTGTGTTGCTAGTTTCCACATACAGTATATGCACCATCAGTGACTGGCGCAGCTCTGGAGGCAAACTAATGTAATGTGACATGAACTAAGCCCACTAATTAATCAGCCTGAAGATACATAAACTGTAAACATTCACTGTGACCTTTCAAATATTCCTCTATCATATAAACAGAAACTACTCAGTGGAAAAAAATTGACCCTGACATTATTTTCATTATGGTTCCCACTTTTTTTGTATCCACATGCAAGTTATGCATTCTAATCCTGAACAGCGTTTTCACACCAGCGCTTTAAAGCTCTTATCAAAGCTCTAAAAAGTAGTGGTAAACAAGTGAAAGGAATTAAGTTTTGGCACAAATAATTTTCAGTATGAAAAGAAATGCTTTGTAAAGTAACACAACAGTTCTTGACTTTGAGGTCACAAAGATGAGATCACTTTAATTTGTGCATAAGGGTTTTAATCTTGTGCTCATAAATTGTTATTTTGTGCACACAAGCTATTAAAATCACATAAATTGATTTTCTCAACAAGTGGGCCCCATGCTTTGCAATCTAAAAATAATGTTATGGAAATTGTGTATTTTGGTGCATGTGGGTCATAAAAAAGTATCACATAAAACTCAGTTTCAAAACCAAATAAAAACTCCTCACTGAAGCTTCAAGTATGGTGGAATAAGAGAAGAGTTCATGACATCAGGATTTCTGCTTTGATTACTTTCGTTTGTCATAGATCATAGCTGCATGCACTGCACTCAAAGCTATTGCCTGTAATCTGCCTTGACTCTGACTTGACAGACACAAATCTCTGCTCAATTGATTCCCCAACACACACACACTCACACAAAGACACACACTCACCTGTTCTGACCTCTCAAACACTGACCTGGAGGTCACCAAACCACACTGACTAACTCTGTGATCATCTAGTCTCACACAAGTCACCACCAGATGTGATTGCGCTCCTGTCATGTACAGAGAGCCTTGGTGGTGAATATCTGAATCTTGATCTCTGAGTAGAACATAAACACAAGGGCGCCTGAATGGAAGCAGCACAATGCCGCATTGTGACTGCAGCGACAGGCCTCATTAGCTGCACCACATCCTGGTTATCTGATCTCCATGAGCAGTCTGATTCGTACCAACGCCTGAAACTTGTGACTCACAGCAGGATCAAAGGAAAGAGTGTCAGACTACCTGCCGGAGCCACATCTCCTGACAAAATGATACTGAGGGTTTGCTAACCTGTGAAACCAGAGACTTCTGTGTGAAATAGAAGCTGCTGTAGTCAGTGTTAGTCAGCGGCACTGACACTCTGTGGTGATGAGGGTTGGTTTGGAGATCCATGACAAACCAGAGGGATAAATGTGGAGTAATAGCAAAATAAGTGCTTTTAAAAGGTATTCTCTCAGTTTATATTCTCCCTTTGGCGACACACAAAGCAGACACCTGCCATGACTTGTTTCCAAGTTACATACTGTAAACAAAGCTTATTCAACTCTTTGGTTATGACACATTACAACCTTTGTTCACCTTTCATAATTGATTCCTCAGAATTTGAAATACAGAGATCGTCAGCAGTGTCCCAGCTTGTGCTAAATGGTATTATGTGCTAGCTTAGCCTTTTGAGATGTAACCATAAAATGGAAATATCATTACCTCATATATTTGAAGAGCTTGCTTATTAATTTAAAAATTAAACAAATGAAACTTACATTATTGGATCACTTCATTGTTTTGCAGTTGCTCCAGAGAACATCCAAAGTGTTTATTGATTTTCTTTATGAGAACAAATGACTATTTTTTAAGTGTCATAGTTTAAAAGATGAGTTAGAGAGCATCTTATTGTACCAGTTTGTCAAACAGAGAGCTGTAGCTGTATTTAACCTACAGGATCAATAGTACAATAAAGTAGAGAGCCTCTTCCCTCTGTTCATGACTTCAGTGTGAGGTTAGAGGAATCATTTTCAGTACAGTAAACGCTCTCTCATCCCCTAAGATGTGCTTTGGATCAGGATTAGAATATTTTTCTAAAGAAAAGTTTCTCACATCTCCAGGGGAAAGACGCAAAGAAGAGTATTTCAGGTCATAAAAGTAAAATATTTCCCTGAAAATGAAGTCAAAGAAGCTATAAATCCCGAGCAAAGCTCAAGCTTGGTTTTCCCCAAACAACAATGAGATCCCCTCAGTATAAAGACAACCACTGCAGGCACAGTTCAAAAAATAAAAGTGGAAAAAGTCAAGGACAAACCGCAGTCTTCATGACGAGAATTTTATTTTATTATTTTTTTTTATTACATTTTGCATTAAATTAAAGAGTTTTTCTTTACAACATACATTAAGCTGTGAATCAGATGTTAAGGAAGTGAAGAGAGTAGGGCAAAAAACTTTGTGACGTCACAATATCTTACAAGCTTACAAAGTTCAAAAGGTCGAGAAGTTGAGAAGAGTCGATTTTGCCTCTAAGAGCAGTGGAGTATAACAAGGGTGAAAGACAAAAAAAGGCACACACCAAAGAACCTCACTGTCCACAGCAGCCTTCACAGTCAAACGCAATCCAGCCTTTTGAACACTCAAACCCCAACCTGACATCAAAACACTTGTTAGAGAATCTTTAATCTAAATTTGCTCACCAACACAGGGTGTGGACTTTGATATTCTTCTTGTTGATACTTAGGAGGAAAAATGAACATTTCTTGATATTTCTGGATCAGCATAATCTTAAGACTGGGGGAGTGTATGATTCGAGCTAGCCAGTTTACAATATGCTGGTGTTCTGGGCTTATAATGAATCCTTTTAAAAGATCATAGCTTCAAGCAGCAGCAAGGTTAACTGTCTCATTTGACCCAGTCCGTACTCCGAAAGAGGCACCTTTCCTCCCACTACCACCTCATCTGTTTACACCAGCACCTCACCACTTACACCCAGCATCTATTTACATATTAGTCAGGTCACATTTTCTACATGTCCTCCTCCTGATAGCTGTGGATTGAGACATAGTTGGCTTTCCTCCATTGAGAAACAGAAAATTGCTTGATATCAAGAAACCTATCTACACATACGACACTGAGGGAGTGCTCTGTTTAAAGTGATCAGGGGGGAGGTGATCAGTAAAAAAGAATCTTCAAAGAAACAAAGAAAGATCAGATTAGTCCAACTCTCAGCCATAATCTAAGGCCTTGATAATGAGAGTTAATGAAGCACAATAAAAACATTTTAAACTGTTTTCTTTTACAAAAACGGGGTCAAAGAAGCAACTTTGTTTTAAATTGTTGTTTTCAAAATGTCAACCTTCTTCACAGGAACCAGCCTGTTTATGTAACTGCCTAACAAATTTGTGTTACAATGCACACAAGAAGCCTAGAAGTGTGTTAGTACTCTCAGTGCTCATGTGTGTGTCATACTTGCTAGTGTTGACGCTGCTTTTACCATTATGATTATGATTATTGCAGTGCACCAGGAAGATACACATACATTGGCCGTCTCAAGTAACAAATGTTAATTGCTCAGTTAATCAGTCAATCAACCGGTACTCCAAAACCAACAGACAGCAAAAGAAAAAAATAACAGTAAAAAAAAGAAAACAGGACGTTGAAATTGTATAAAATATAAAATCAATAACACAACGTCTTCATCGACACTGCCAGCACAACATAAAGGGATGCTTTAAGCGCATTAATGGCACAATCAGAAATGAACCACAAAGATGATGTGTGTGTGTGTGTGTGTGTGTGTGTGTGTATGTGTGCATGTCATTATTTTTTTGTGTGTGTGTGTGTGCGTGTGTCAGAGAGGGAAAGAGTTAAAGAATGTAAATCCTCCTCCTCTTCCCTCTGGACTGTAAGTGTTTCATGTCTAGGGACCAGAATTACAACAATAACACCTACATTCTTTAATTGCATTTTATCAAACCAGGGAAACATCATGATGTAAGAAAAATAAAAAAAAATACTACAAGGAGACAAAGTTAACAGCTAATAAAGAAAACATTGTCACTACTTTAGGGGTGTAAGGCACAAATTTACATGTGGAAAAAGAAGCAGGCCGTATAGATGTTTTTAGACTTTTCTTTGTCGCCTGCACTTCTGCGTGACGCTGCTACAAACCAAGTTACTCCCCAAGCGTCGGCTTCGCTCCGCCTGCTCGCAGCGTCACTTCTTACAGCTTCTTTTTTGTGTGTTCGCAGATTCTCGCACTGTTGTTGCTGCAGCTGCTTCTCTTGTATTTGCAACATGCAACAGTGAGCTTTGATGGCACTGGTAAGCCAGCAACCAATCAGGACAAATGTTACTGACTCACACACAAAACCACAGTGCTGATTGGAGGGGAGGAGTGAAAAGGGTGAGATAACAGGAAGTCTTTTTTTATGATTGGTCAGAAATGATGGAAATCGTGGTCCATGAAGGTAAAAGTCCCTGTCTGGCACAGTTTAAATAAATATCTCCTCCTCTTCACAGAGGTCACATATATCTCAAGCTGCCGGTCCCACTGAGCACATGGTAAGACCTAGTGGACCTTAAGTCATCAAGAAAGTTCTACGGGCTCCAGTTTAATGACTTTAAATATGTTTTTTTTCATACTTGATTAATTCATATTAAAAGATCTCTTCTCTGTCCTTTCTCTTTCGCACCAAGCCTAAAAAGTCAGTCTGTTTTTTTTTTTCAAAAGCACTTAATAAAAATAAATACAACAAGCTATTAGTATTAACAGTCATGTGTTATTTAGTAACCAGTACAGTAGAAGGTTCCTCTGGCTTTCAGTCAGGCAGGACTTGATTGCTGTAACACTGAGAGGCTTTTTTCACAGTTTCTGAAAAACTCAGGCAGCTGTCTGTCCTTTAAGTCCGAGCTCAGTCTCTCTCTGAGTGCTTGCTCATTCACTTAGATCTCCCAGTCCTCAAGATACTGTACAACGATTATCCTCCAATCCTCCCCGTGCTGTCATCTTATGTGCTTTTACCAGCGTGATAAAGTATCAGGTCAAGTCCCGGCGGCGAAGAGACACCACAAACAAGAGAGAGCCACCGCCTTGGATGCTACAGGGCGCCGTTTGGATGAAATATTCAGGACAGCTTCATCTTCGGTTTTCAGTAGCACATGTTCCCATGTGTGTTTACAGAGGAACCAGCCGGAGCATGAGCTCCATGGCTGCAACAAATGACAACAACCATTTGTATAATATGTACATATTTATATAAAAAGAAGGTGTTTTCTTTAAAAAAAAAAAACTGTGTTGCATTTTCCACTGTACTGTACACCAAAATAAAAAAAAACACTAAAAGGAGATGCAAGTTGTACAGTATTCCCTGTTTTTTTCTCTCTTTCAGAAAAAAATCTTTCACTACTGTCTGTTCACATTGGACTGACTGGTTAACTAGCTGACTATGTGCACGAGTCACTGGACTTGACTTTTGTGGAGAGTGAGACTACAGAGGGTTTGGGGGGGACATCAGGTTTGAGATATTTGATGCCCGTTCGAGGGAGTGAACCGTAAGAGCTCATACTGGGCTGTCGAGACAGAGATATACCCTGAGCTGTCATTTGTATGGAGTCCACCCTCTGAGGCGCAGGGGGCGGAGTCTCCACACGGTTGAAGCTGTGATGTCTCGACAAATGGGAGGAGTTGGATGAGTTGGTGTTGTGTTTCTTCAGGACAGAGGATCCTGAAGCAGATGATGCTGATCCTTTCCGGAGCCCGTAGACTGATGAGTGGACCTCCAGACGTTTTCCCATCTGTGGGACGGCTGGTGGGACGGTGAGTGAGGCCTCTCGCTGGGGTACACGTGGTGGCAGGATACCATCTGGATCCACCATGGTAAGGTGACAGGGGCTCTTCACTGTCTTGTACTCCAGCGTGGCCCCCTGGTCATCCATGACACCGTGGACCATGCCGAGGTCGCTGTGGTGCGGCTGCTCCACGTATTCATGCTGGTAGGACTGCTGCAGGTGAGGCTGGAGCTGGTGTTGATGCTGCGGCAGAGGAAGTACGACTACGCTTGGGATGTGGCCTGGGGAGGCCCTCAAGGGCAGATCTGTGGAGATGACAGGAGAGCCCATGGAAGGCATGTCCTTGGTGCAGGCGTTGATGAGGTTCTGGTTTCTCTCCCACTCCCTGCTGCCTCTGCTGGGCTTCCGACGTGGCTGCATGGGGGTCGATTCAGGCGTAGGCAGAGCAGCGAGGTCCAGGTGGTGCTGGTCTGCTTTTATCAGCATCTTCCCGTTGGGTGTCAGTCTCCCGTTGTGCATCAGAGGAGTGAGGATCGCCTCAGGACGACCGTCTTTGGCCTGTGTCTCAAACAGGCCCGTCAGCTTGGTCACACTGTTCATGGAGCCTCTGCGGGAGTGGAGGTGGTGGGTGTCCTTTTCTTTGCGGCCTGTCAGGTCTATGTCTCGCCGCCGGTGGTCGCAGACACAGTAGACAATGATGCCAGAGAAAATGGCACCCATGGCGAAGGCTAGGATGACGGCAATGGCCAACAGGGTCACAGGAACAAGCTGGTCACGGCCCTTCTGGTAGCTTTCGCGGATCACACCTGTAGAAAGAGGTGAAGATTAGATCAGACTCATAGGAAGACTGGCCATACTGCTGCTGCTGCTGCTGCTGCTGTGCTGTAAAACTTATGAAAAGAAGAGCTGTTGGTAAAGATTTTCCATGAGACTGAACAAAAATAGAACATGATATTAAATTACAATTATTAAAAGACATTTTCTTGGCTGAAAGATAAGAGGTTTAAGTAATTTTAGGAAAACATGAAAATGAAAGATGATTTATCCCACCGTAAGGAACACCTAATCAAAACACAAATGGTGGCTTGAAGAAGCAACATTCAATATTTCCCGAAAATCCAATCTAAGACTGTAAATGTGTTTTGGAGGGGCGATTATGATTCACATTTTAAATCCCAGATAAACCCTCGCTGCTGAAATGAAAAAAAGATAGGAGCACAGATAAAGGAGCCTGAAATACCCAGCCCCTTTCTTCTCATGGATGCAAATGGGAGACTTTTCATAAATCTTCATAAATGGATCCAATCTCCATGAATCACAGAGAATACATTAAAAAGCCTGTGATTAGCCACTAAATCCAATGAGCTGTGTCATCAGTGTCTTATGAAAGCGCCACTTCCAAAGACTGGAGAAGAAGTGCAGCGATATGGCCAAATAAAAGATAATTCAATAAAAGCAGCTAGGAAGTATTCTAGCTGTGGGAATAAAATGGGGTCAACAACAAAATAAAAAAGCTTACACACAAGTGTGGGCACATGCATCTTCTCCCAAACACACACACACACACGCTCCCAGATGATAACCTCCAGCCTGCTGATGAATGAGGATGTCTAATGTAGCACTCTGTACCTCGGGTTAAACACACCAGTCCACAGCAGAGAGATTTATAATGCGTTCACACATGACCTGTGGCCAGCACAGATCAGTTACCACAGACAGAGGATTAGGCAGGTGGACTCTATCACGTAAAAGGCTCCCACAGTGCATCACCGCTCTTCATAACGTGACTCAGTTACACGTGTGTCTTTGTCTCATATCAGGCTATGTATAATCACAGTACAGAAAACACATAAAAGACTTTTTTGAAACTCTCTGTGTATTCACTTAGTGCCAAGAAAAACAACCTAAAATGTGGAAAAAGAGAAAGCTTTCTGCCACTCTGAGTGATATAACTGCTATTCATATGTATGAAGGGAATCCATTACGCCAGCGTGTGTCTCCTATGCAGAGGAGGTTGTGTTTACAGTGAATCTGTGTTCTAAAATAAGCACTATGTGGGAGAACTGATTTGTATAACAGCTTTCAGACATCATAGTCATCTTATTTATGAGGGATTTACATAAAGTTGGCATGAAAAATAGCTGAAAATGGCAAAGGATGTGTCTTTTTTGGTGTCTCTGTATAAGGATTTGCATTTAAAGAATCTCATTTATTAGTCACCCTCTTATAAATAAGGCTGTCTTGTCTGTTGATTGAACTGTAAAGTCCTTTTCTGAAGAAATATAATGTTTGTGTTAAAAAAGAACTGAAATCAAAGAAGCAAACAGGTTATTAGGGATCAGTATTCCCCTGTTTTCTTTCTAATCACTCAGCTGTGTCGAATGTAAATGTTAAATTCATTTTTCATGATTTGCAGCAGTAAAGTAAGCTTATATTAAGACTGATGTGATTGAAAATGTTAAAATACAATACTTTACCTATACCAGTAAGCTGGTAAGAATACTTTGACCATTGTTGACTCTGTGAAATTTACTTTTAAATCTTTGAAATTGAGGTATTGCGTCGGATCGTCCTTTGTTTTGCATCAAGGTCTCCTCTCGTCCAATCAAGTCTCTGTTTTGCATCACCACCTCCTGACAATACATCGTCCTTTACTTATACAACCCACAAAAAGTGAATAGATTTTCTGTTTTGACTCAGTTCAACACTCACTCTAATCTTGATGCTGCCTAAAAAAAATCAAATGAAAAGTGCCTTCAGCGTTAAACCTCTGAGATTACGGAAAACAGTATTTACAGCACATGTCAACACACAGACTGTTTCAATTTTGTCTTTTCACTCTCTTCTCATTTTCTCACAGATCATCATAAAAGTGTTTCTAATTGCTTTGTAGTTCTCCAAAAGATGACGAAGCGTTAGTCGCAATAATTCTGTAAAATCCTGAAGGCTCTGGATAATCTTGTTTGAGCCTTTCAGCTCGTTTGTGTCACCCCGGACGTTCTCAGCGAATCTCTTCTTTCTGTGTCTCCTCAGCGAGACATAACGCAGACACAGAGACAACACAGTAATCTGTTCTCGTGGAACTCAAATCCAGACTCTCTTAAACTAACACCCATAATCCTCACTCGCTGCAGTCATACTTCATTAGGCCAAAAACACGACTTAAAACGTGCTTTACTCGCCGAAATAAAGTACTGAGAAACGCCTCAGTCTCTGTGTTGACTTTGAGGCTCAACCTAGATGTAGTAAAAAGCAGCTTCTTTTTTTCTGGGATCATCCTTCTTTTAATGTAAAAACAAGACTTCACTTTGATACCTAATGGAGTGCTGACAACATGCAGCTACAGTTAAACAGTTTTAAAAACGACCTCTACAGCTGAACTGGGTTATTATCAGAGACAGGCTCCTCCATGCAGATAGAGTGAGAAGTGATGAGTGTTCTCTGCAGAGAAACATTAAAGTTTGACATGTGTTATGCTGTGGACTCATGTGACCAAATGACCCGTCTCTGCTGAAACATCTGCTTCTCGTCTCGTACAGAAACATCTGCGAATGTGAGAGAGATACGAGCTGCTATCTCTCATTTTGTTGACTTTCTCCCGTCCTCACTTAAGATCCTCTCTGCTACTTTACAGAAACAATGAATCACCACGCTGACTTTCTTGTTTTCTCTCACACTGTGCTGCTTCCATATGGTAAGTGTTCCATTCAGTGGAAGCTATAATTATCACCTTGTGGGTTTTTTTAGAGTTATCATCCTTTGGCAGAGACGACAATGGGGACGGGTTGCATTCAAGTGCTGCTGGGTTGAGCACTTCTGCCAACAAAGAAGAAAAAAGGAAGACGAGGAGGCAGACAGCTTCACCTGAAGAGAAGAGCCTGGATATTCTCCAGAAACTATTTTACATGGGAAAAATGAAAAAGCAGGTGTAAACAAACACTTTGGCAAATTTCTTGTTTCTTCTCTCTGTAATCCTTGTAAAATATGAGCACTTTATACATCTCCGTCTGCACTGCTTTCAGGCCTAAAGAGCAAGTCAAAACTGCCATGAATTTTCATGACGGGGAATTTATTACAGCCAAAGGTTAACATTCTTCGACGAGGGATTTTGGATTCATATTGAATAGCAAAGGCGGTGGGTAGCTGAGCCAAACAGGCTTCCACTCTGAACGAGGCAACTTGTGGAGCTCCGTCTTTGTCTTCCTCTCTGGACGTGGGAGCCGGGGTTAAAGCCCTTTTTAACCTGCACTGCATGGGTCTTCCTGTCTGTGCCTTTCATTCATTCATTCTCTCACTTTTTCTCCCATTCCATCTATCACTCTTGTCTTTGCACTCATGCACTTCTGCAGGGTACTTTGCCTAAGGCTTTGGGTAAATCACGAAAAAAGAAAAACTCTTAAGACCTCCACCTCTCGTGTAAGGAATTGTTTTTCATCCTGACATCAAAGAGTCTGGAAGTAGCCACAGAGGACGCAGGAGGTGTCTCTGTCTAATCACAGGACTTAAGGGGTTTTCAGGCACCACGCCGCCCAATTCGAGAACCGTTTGTGGTCTTGGTAAAACTTTTTAGAAACTTCCACAATGTGGCCCTAAAGAGTATCAAAGTGATGCTAAAGCTCACAGATTTTCTGCCGTGGTCTCAACTTGTTGAGGCTGGGAGTATACAGTGACTTCTAATCTTCTGGTTTCAACTCTTTGCCTTGCCCGCAGAATGCATTGCAAGGCATCCCGCAGCTCAAACACTTCTCACAGCCTTTTGAATTGATTTGAATTTCACACCGCCTCAGGCCTCAACATTCAGATATTAAATACATATCTCAGATACTGAGATATTTTTTTGCTGTCAAAACAGTCTGGGTCGGCAGCACTTAGTTGTAAATCAGAAACATTGTAATCTGCTGTGACTGGAACTCTTGAATGCTCTCCCTCTTTCTGTCTGTCTCACACACACACACACACACACACACACACACACACACACACACACACACTCACATACACTCCTGCACTCGTTTAATCTCTTCAGAAGCACCAGCTGACTTAAGCCCACAGAGCTCGTCTTTGTGCTGGTGTTGGGGAAACTTCAAAGGTAGTTAAACATCACAGAGAGGTCACACAGAGGGCCTTCACCTCTGACTGCAGGCTGCTACTCAGAGACATTGTCTCCCAAATGATAAAAATCTTAATCGGACTTAACTGCACCCACTGATGTGACACTTGTTGAAAGACAGAAAAGTGGACCTTGTCAGCAAGCGAAGGAGGAAAGAAGATGAAAAAGAGGAGCAGAAAATATTTAATGCCACATCAGGAGCTGTTTTATTTGCTGTCTGGGACTCATTTGTTGTCATTTTTTAAAAAGGGCATTGCTGTTAAGATGATCGCAGCAATTCATTAAATTCTATTTAATCTCCAGTTAGCATTTAATCTCATTAATTCCTGTATATGTTTAAAGTGAAGAGGCACTGGCATGGTGTTATTCAATTTTAAACGTTCATCAAACAATCCAGGATCAGCGCGCAGCATACAGATGAGCCAGTTAAGGTATAATTAAAGGCTTAATTATATTATTCTGCACCTCAGGTATTAACAGCAATGTTCTCACCTATCTGCCTCCCTGCATACAAACCGTAGTATTTAATCCTCGTATAATGATCAGAAAGTAAACATAATTTACACATTGATGAGAACATTTTTGATCAGGTCATCATCATGATTAATTGCCACGTCTACTGTTTGCATTCACTCGTTATTCTGGTGATAGAAATGTTGTGAAAACACAAACATATTCTCCAACTGGGGATGCAGTTCAGCAAGTGGGAGACAGATCTCCACAAGGGACAACAAAGTGTATTTATAAGTGTTGTATAGTGTTGTTTCCTACTGAATCATAGTTATTTCTTGTCCTTTTGTATCCTATCATTTTGGAAAAAAAACAGTCAAATAGCAAAACTCTGCACTTGGAATTTATTTTGCATACATGGATTACTCAGTTAGTTTTAGGGATATATTAAAGATGTTATAGATAATAGTTTGAGTGTAACCAAATAGTTCAACCAAGCTTGCGCAGTGTGAAGACTTGTGTCCTCATGTGCATTTTTCTTGCTCTTGCAGAGCCATTGACCTAAAATTCAGAGTGCTCCTTAATGGTGCTTACTGTTGCTTGGTCGCAAAGGTTGTCCAACAGGATTATTAATTAAGTTTGTATTTAAATGATTTGTACAGTTCTTATTCCCTTTCATTGGCATTTTATAAAGAAGATGAAAGATATCATGTCCCAGCATCAGCAGCTGTTCTAAATCTAGAAATGAACATCAGTAAGACAACTGTGGGTGGTTTCTCCTCCATATATGGACTGTTGCCTTGTTGTTGACAAAGCTGGCATCAGGAGTCCCACTGTTTCCTAATTTTAAAAGGTCAGTGATGGAGAAGTGACACTGATGAGCAGAGCGGTGTTTCAAAAGTTGAGCTACTGTATTTTCGGTTAGGAGCACTGTGAGCTCAGGGCGTTTTTGAGCTAAGCACCGAAATCCCTGAAACGCACAATAAAAAAAAGGAGCTACCAGTGCAAGCGACAGTGTTAATGGACACAGACCCTAATGTAACTACAGCACCATATTAGACACACATACTTTCCTTACATGACTTACTCTTGTCACTCCTTGAAATTTGGCTTCAGTGAATTTGTTTGCTTTATCATATCCTTGCTTGTGTTTGTCAGTGATCAATGTCCTGTGTCTTTTGTATTCCTTACGGTGTTCCCATATTAAAACTTCTTGGTTTGGTTTAACCTCATGTTTTTGAAATCGGGCCCATCCTCTACAGTTTTTGCAACATACCTGATGGGATGGATTGACAAAGAAGTGATGAACCACAGACACTAAATAAACACAGGTGTGAAACGGGACAGAGATCAAACTAATGAGTAAGATCGGGAAGAAAACACAAGGACATGAGGAGAAACTAAACCAGAGACACATGGAGCAAGAAGTACAAAACAAAACAGGAAACTCTTAAGGGTTGGCATAGGAACATTATATATATGAAAAAAGAAGACAGGACACCGATTACTAATAATCACAAGCAAGGATAAAAGGATAAAGCCATAAATTCACTGAAGACAAAGGACAAGACATGACAATGTATTTGTCCAGACAAAATGATGAGGTGTGCTCATCAGTGGTGTTTTCTCCTGGAGACCAAGGGAAGCCATGCTTCCTCTCTTTTTCCCACTTTAGCTGTGATTTAATGAAAATACCCCTTTTTAACAGTTTTGATAATTCTTCTGTGTTTTGTCACTGTCATCTCTTCCTTAATTCTCTCCTCTACTTATTGAGCATTTTATGACGTGTAAAACAGCGCCCTCATAAATGTTATGTGGCGAAAGCGTGGTGAAAATATGTTATTGCACACTGTTGTCCTCAAGGACGCCAAGCCGAGTTGGCATCCCTTGATGAAAAAAACAAGAATGATTAACCAATCAGATGAGGTCATGACACTGCTCAGCTGTGATTGGCCAAGACTGTGTCAAGGAAAGCCACACCATCTATGGCCTCCAACCAATCAAATCACAGTATCATCATCATCAAGCCACTGAATGAAATCAAGGAGATTAGCATATTAGCAGTGTGCATGAAGTGGCCGGTTGTGCATTTGAGTGGGCAGTTGGCTAAATTAATACGATGTTTAAGCTAATTTAAGATATCAATGTACATGTGTGAATGAGTGACTGAGGGTGGGGGAGTTAAAGGGTGTGTGTCGGTGTTCAAAGTAAGTAAAATGAGCGCTCTAACAGGTTATTCCATTACATGAAATAGCAATATACAAACAGCAACATAGTCTTTTATATACCCCACTCACTAAAAAAATATACAGATTAGAGGCTTTGTCTCACTTGGCTTTCTCAAAAAAAATCCCCACGCCACGCCACTGGTGCTAATAGCATCATTTTTTGACAAATGTCAGAGCAGAAAGAAAAGGCTGGACTATCTCAGCTAAAAATAATATCACACGATTACACCATGTGTATATGTACTGTATAGTCTGAATATTTTCATGTATATTGTATAATATTGGCTGGTTGGTGGGTGGCTAGGCTTGGGGCCACTTTAAGTGTGAGGGAATGTGAGTGTGTGTGGTGTTGGTGTCTCTGTGTTTAAATGTTTTGTCTCATGTTCTGGATTTACCTTTATCATAATCTTGTATTATTGATGATTGTATTTATGTTTTGAAAGGACCCTCTCAAATGTCAGATGATGCATCCGTGAAATAAACAAAAATAAATACTTTCCCTGTTTTTGATAGTACAGATTCAAAGCAAGTTTTAACCATAAATTAAGCCATTTTAAAATGTGTGATTTATCTGAAAACTCAAGTTAAAATTATTAAATATTCAAAATATTTTCTTGCTGTTGATGACGCTGTCTTGATGTGTCACTGTCACATAGATGATGATCCACTCATGTTTTTTGATAATTCTGTGACAGCTGATAATGTTTCTCAAGCTTCTGACTTTAATGGATGACTAAAGTGCTGCATGTTATGAATGTAGACAGGAACAACCATTGAGAAATGTATTAACACACACCCAGCTCGTCTGTTGTACCACAAGAGAACAAAGGCTGAGCTTGTATCTGCCTGATGAGAGGCCCCCTAATGGACATTGTAACGTGACTGTTAAAATTCAGAGGAATAACGACAGCTGAATGTGAGTTAGAGGCTTCAAGAGCACAAAAGGATGAGCTGCAGTGATATTAGACCCAGTCACATGGCTAAAAGGACAAGGCAGAGCTTATGTGTGATCCAGTAATGTCAAGAGGTCTGACTGAGAAGCAAAAAAAAAACAGAAGATGTAAAAGTGAGCAGCAGTAAATGTGTGCAGAAAGCAAACCGGTCTGAGAGAACAATAAGCTCATCAGTGGAGGAAAATACGGCTTATAGCTTGACGTCAGAGAGGGAAGTGCGTAATACCGGGAAAACATCCAGTCCACTGTTTCTATTATGATTCACAATGAGCTGCCAATAATTCATCTTCCTCACAAAAGCCTATCACAAGTGAGAAACACTGAAACTGAATCATGCACTCAAAATAAGGATGAGGTGTAAGTCTGACCTGTACACCGTTTGTAAGATTATTTAGTGCCTTAGAGAGCCATTTTACCAACTTTTAACCTCAATCTTATCACCATTTTATAGGATTAGCATAAACTCTGCCATTACTTTGCAGAAAATATGAGATCACTAACAGTGAATACCAAAAAGTCCTCACCCTCAAAGGCTTCCGATAAACTTCACCAGACAAAAGTATCACCAAAGTTTATTTCAAACTCTTTTCAGCCCATATAACAAAGAGGGTATCTCTTAAAGTTTTTATACTTTGACTAATGAGAAATCATTATTTCCTTCCTTTGTGCTCCTTTGTAGAGGGAGAAATTTAGCTAAAAGATTGTGTCCTTTATATACTGCTCATAAAAGAGATGGCCATTAAAGGCTGTCTTCTTCCAGATGGCAGTAGTTGGTGTTTTTGCTTTGGTTTGCAGAGATTTTGTTGATGTAAATCAGAGGTTTAATGGACCCTTTCAAACTTTACAGGTTGGCTTTATGAGTCTTCTTTGCAATGCAGACATTCATCAATCCACAACGTATACTGACGTTACTGTTTCAATTTGCCATAAAAGTAGAGGAAATAACTAGAGATGTTTTGAAACAACTTAATCTAGATCCTGACTGACTCCCAACCCTAAATGTCAGAAAACAGTTAGCTGGAAGTCAAAGCCCAGCACAGTTTATTTAACATGGTTAAAACAGGATCATAGTGTTTGTGAGTAATGGAATCAGATTGGTTTTGTTGGGTGTGGCCAACACTTGCAGAGACAGCACCTCCAGGCTTCAGTTCACCTTGCAGGTTAGCATCCACATGCCTGTGCCTGTTCTGGCATTTCGTTTCTAGATCAAGTTTACCATCAGACTTCATTAGTGCACAGTTACACAATTAATCAAACTAACCTTTTTTTTTGTTGCTGAAAAAACTGAGCCAAAATACTTGGGTTGATTCATTCTTTACACTGAGCACGTACAAATTTTGGACTACAAAGAAACTGAAATATATACATGTATTTTTTAGCTGATACTGGGTGTTCCCGACAGTTCTTTGAAACTCAGCCCTGACATAGAATCCCAAATAATGATCGTGAAATGATGGAGGTTTGTGAGCAGGGTCATTCTCTCCTCTATCACGCCGCATCAGCACACAGGTGTCAGAGAGCCGCCTGCAGCTGAAAATAACCCCGCAGACCTGCTGTCAGGCAGTCAGTGTTACCATGAAATCCATGACATGGATGGAAATTATTTCTTTCAATCCACCGTGGACTTTCTGATAATGGCAAAGAAATGTCATCAAAATACGAGGAAGCTGCTTGGGAATAAACATTTGGCCCAAACCTTGTGTTTCCTCAGACTTTTGTTCACAATCATAATAAAGTCTCTGTTTATGAAGACGTAAATGTCGCTTCCTCTTCAGCCAGTTATCACGCAGTCAAAGCTCATCCTGTGAATACTGATGAGAAAGCAAAACCATCTCAGCAGACAACCACGTCTACTACAAATTACATTTATGCAGTACTAATTTGCTTACCCAATTACACCCCGGTTAGACGAGTAATTGCTACCTGGATTATATTTACAGGCAATGTTATTTCCAGTGTAGGAAGAGCTGCATTTATATACCACAGCAGGGGGTGTTATTGCTTTCTGATTAAAGAAAACTCGTGACAGCGCTTCAAGCCAAAAATGATCTAAACTTTGAAGTTACTGTGGGGAACTTGCTTGTCACAGTTCTGGTGCACCTGCAGACATGGTGGTGCATAAAAAAGGCTCTTTTGACCTCTCTTGAATTCGGATGTCATCTGACCGAAAGAGCCTGAACAGGCGTCACAATAATCAACAAATATAAATGGTTTGTCTTCATGATGATGGTCTGGCTTTCAAATGTGGGAGATAAAGAGGCTTCAGAATATAAATCAGTTGTCACAGTACGAAATGGTTAACATAAACTTAAAAATGTATCATGTCTGTTTTGTTTAGGGATGGGTACTAAATTGGGCATTTTATAGGTGCCGACTGAATTCTGTGTGAAGTACCTAGGACTAATTCATATAAAATCAAACGGTACCATGTTTCGGTACCTAAATACATCCTTGTGTTGGAATGAGTGTAGGAGTAGTCAATTTTCCATACTCGACATTGAGAAATAAATATGGTAAATTGAAAAACTTTGAGATTTTACATCAAACAAATTCATATTGATTCCCACAAAATTAAATGTAAAAAGTACAGAGGATTGGTACCGTTGAGTACCAACAGCGATTGCCAGGTACCTGGCATCTATATCGTATCATTTCAAATGTGAAAAGTACCCATCCCTCCTTTTGTTGCCTGAAAATATGTTAAATATCTCAGAGGGAATAAAATGAAAAAAGGTTAAGCATTAACATCCACAGTTCCTCCGTTTATGTGCATTTTCTATTCTAAATTAAAGGTTTGAATTTGCTCATTTCAGTCACTCTCCATTTAGCTGATCTTCTCCTGGACATGTTTCCTGATAAATAATCTTATACTGCTTTTATTTAACCGTTAAATGTACTCAGTGCAATTATTTCCCATTTAAAAGGTTAATCCATGTTTTTATGTTACTGACACCTACCTCCTCAAAGTGGTGACAAGCATCAAAAATTACTGTACTGGAATTGTCAGTCTTGTTGTAAATGATCTTGTTTGGGATCATAGGCCATTAAATGACATCACTGTAAATATCAGCCTGTTTAACAACCAGCCCAAAAGTCCTCACGGGAGCTTTAAGGAGACAGGGTTACATAGGAAGGTTTGCAGGTTTTTTAGATTCAACTCAACAGCATGTCAGCCAAGATTAGTTGAGCTCGCCAGGGAGACATAAATACAGAACATGGACTCAGGGTTAGATTTGTGGCCCAATATGTAAACAGATGACTGAGAGGGATAGAGAGAAACACTGTTTTCATTCTGCTCAGCTGCGATAACTTACTCTATCTTCCCCTTTTTTTTCCAATTCTATTATTTCACCTGTCTGCTCACCTTCTATCGCTTCACCCTCTCCCTCATAACCTCCACCGCTACATTATTGTCCTCTTCTGTTTAATAAATCTTTATCATGTGTGCTTCTTTTCTCCTCTTTCCCTCATTTCCCATGTCCCTCTCCCCTGCCCCTGTTGTCTCTCTCCATCCCTCTTTCCTTCCACCTCTCGCCTTTTCTTCTACCCCTTGGATAGCTGCTGTAATGAACCCATAAATTGGAGCAACACAGCGGTGGCTACAGGTCGAGTTGGGGGAGGGTGGATGTAAGAGGAGAGATGGGGAGGGGTTGAACCTGACAGAGACAGAAAAGAGATAGGGAGAAAGAGAGGGGTGAGGATTCATTCCTGCAGACAAGGGGAGAGATATGAGTCTAGGAGAAGAGGAGACAGACTACGAGGGGGGAGGAGACAGAGAAGAAAAAGAGACAGAGAGAAACAAGGGCTAAGGGGGAGGGGTATTAAGCTCCATAAATTGGTCGAGGAATTAATTTGCACTTGCTAAGGTATAGCCTTGGAACATGCCCTCCCAGTCAGATGAGAGGTCCTGTGGAAGGAGGGAGACTGATCACAATGGCAGCAGATGGTGGAGGGTGGGCGGGGCTGGTAGGTTTTCGGTGGGTTTGGGTGAGCGATGGGTTGCAAAGGGAGAGGTGTATGAAAGGTAGGGTGACTGGAGTGGAGGAAAACATAACAGAGACAGATGAGGCCCAGACAGAGAGTCACACGGACACACAGACAAACAGAAAAGCGGCTCAAATGTACTGTGAAACGCCACCTGCTAACTGCGATGGTCCCACTGGAATGCCGAATAATGATGCCGCTGGGTGCTAAATACCATCAGCGTGTGAATCCTCATCACTTTGCAGCATTGGTAATTACTCTGCTAGTGTCAGGCTAATACATATTGGCAGCACTGTAATATTCATTAGCAGATAAGATTCCACAGTGTCCTGACTGCAAATGAAAAAGTTTGGAGGAGTAATTGTTATTTCTTTTAAATCACAAACAAGCTTGCAAACGACCCCCGCTAATTCATTTTCACTCAAGCATAAACTTTTCTTACTTAACTTGAGAGATTGATGCTGCGGTTAAATGTTCTCTCTTTTTTTTTTCTGCTCTAAAACGGTCTGCATGGATTCATCTCTGAGGCGATAAAATGACTCATTTACTTAGCTTCTGACTCCATAATCATTTCTCATATATTGATCCCATTTCCACTTCCTCATGCGCAGTTTAAAGTTTTCACAGTACAGTTGACACCTGAAGCCAGTAACACCGAGGGGCGACAGGAAGGAAGATGGAGAGGCAGGATGGGTGGAGCGGGAAATGATGAATACTGAGTGAAACTGCAGTGCTCAATTTGCCATGCTGAAAAAACGCATAAAGCTGCATGGAGGCAAAACTGTGCTTAATACCATCAAAGCAATCAAGACAGGGAAAAGGCAAATATATAAACAGCAAAAAAAGCAGACCAAGCCATGCAAAACATCAAGAATTGCTCACAAGAAACCAAAACAAATCAAACAACTTCATCAGAGCTGACTCATAGAAAAGGAAAAAGAAAAGACTGTTGAGCTGAAATTGAAATAGAACTAATAAATACTGAAACAAGCTGCAAAAGTGTCTTTGAAATAATAACAATAGCAATAATGATCATACAGAAAAAACAGCAGGAAGCATTGTATTGAAATGTGAAGTCCTGTTGCCGTTACCTGAGATCAGAAGCTCTCACCCCCCTCCGGAAAAGAAACCAAAAAAGGTTTCTTTAACTTTTATATCATAAGTGATTCTCAAAGAACATCCTCGCCCCATTTCTCGTGAGGCTCCAGTGATATTACACCTGCTCAGGTAAAGGCAACAAGGGGAACGACAGCATGTTGTGATGCTGGCTGTAGGCATGCTGTCTGAAGTCTCTGCCACCATTGTGCTTGGATCTACCCACTGGTGCCTCACTGCTTCCAGCTGACACGCTGCCTCTTTTTATTCCACAGACAGGAGGAGATGCGTGAGTGTGACAGACTGAACCGCCTTATTTTAGGGCTTGTAATTATGACAGACGATGTGTTTGTGCCTCGCTGTATTCAAGTCATGCCGCTGCGTTGTGGATTTTTCAGAAATATATACCTGCTGATCAACAAATTCTGTCGTTCTGAAGTTATTTCCAAAATCCTCAAAGACTCCTCCAACCATCTGGATGAAAAAAACAATCTGTCTGTGCACGATGAAAAAAGATCTTCCACCTCTTTATTAGGTAGCAAGTGTATTTCCTTTCCAGGTTGCCAAGAATGAAAAATAACCTTGTTGTTGGCAAACACAAACAAAATACAAACTTGTTATTTTCTATGAAAGCAGCATCTTGCAAGAATTGATACTTTTTGCAACTTGGTGTCTCTCGTCATGACTTCTCTTTTCCTCCTCCACACTTAATCAACCCAGAGGTGACAGGGAGGCTCATCTTTTAAAGCTTTCTCTGCCCTTTAAACAGAGGGTTATAACTGTGCTGAGCAAGTTACATGCACAGCATTAGGAGGTAGGGGCCGTCAATGACACAAACACTGATCTTCCTATTGTATGTCAGTGTAACATCTGACATTTAGAGCATTATTTCAGTAGTGCAACAGCCAAATTGCATTGTTAAACTTGGATGTTAGGATTAAAGAAAGCAAGATGTCTTTTTTTTAACTTAGTGCTTTATTATGTGATTCAGATTTAATATGAGGTGCAAACCGTGCTAATCTTTATAACTGACCGGCACACCCAAGTAGATAATTTCCTTTACACTTCTCTTCTCTGTACAGTTTGGCTGTATAATGTCCCCTCCATGTATTGATAATCAATAAGTCCCCAAGGCCAGGGTGATGCCACATGTTACAAAATTAACTACATAATGCATCAGGGACATGTTGCATGTTGTTCTAATGGAACCTGTAATGGCTCCATCTGTTTTATTAAGGGACAAAACATGATCAGCAGCATCACAGTGACCTTTTGTCTTCCTCCTTTCCTCTGATACGTGTCGACCCCCATGTCTCCTTTCCTTCTCTCCTTCTCCCCCTCTCTGTCATTTATCCATTTAGCTGTTCTTGAGGCGGTGCAGCATTAGGCAGGTTGTTAACACAGGAGAAAAGGGCGTTCAATGTCATGTCACTGTGTCGCAAAGCATGACAGAGCCAGGCACCAGGGCTGTATACTCCAGGAAATAAATACGTCGCCATCCTCCTTTTCAGAGCGTAATGGTCTGGATATTACATCTCCTGTGGGACATAACGGTCCATGGATAATAAATCCATCCAACAGTGTGGGAGTATAAGTGTTAGTGTGTGCACATGTGTAAGTTCAAGGTGCGTAAAGTGTGTCCGTGTCTGCATATGTATGCACCTTGTAGGTGTGATCATTTCCAAGGGGGGTTTACGTGCACAGCGTGAGGCAATTTGTCCCCCAGAGAGAAAGCGATCCGCTATCTCTACACCTCGTCAGCTGGAAGCAGCCAGGCAGCCGTAAATCTCAATTACACAAAACCCTCCCTACCCCCTCCCCGTCTTCTCCTCCCTCCTCCTCTCTACCCTCCCTTCCTTGCCACAGGTGACAAAGGACCGATTTGACTGTGATGGTTCCAAGGCTTACCATTGGCTTCAGGCTGAGTCTGAGAGGGCACGGCCACGTAGGGCTCCTCCCCTTTGTCTGAGCTCATGGGGGGGTCCTTCCGCTCAACCATGCGGCCCCGCCCCAGGGGGCCCTCGGCGGCCTCGGGTAGGGCCGGGGTGGGGAGTGTGAGGGTGTGGTGGTGATGGCGGTGATGGTGGCCTGCCGGACACAACACAGGTTAACTGTCGCTCGGGGCCGACGGGGACAGGGTTCAGTGTGTGTGAGTGCAGGGCAGCAGGGGTGCACGCACACACAAATACATACATAGGCACACACACACACACACACACACGCAAACACATCTATTCCTCGTTCAAAGCACAGATTCAGATAAAGTCTCTCCCACACACACACACAAGGACAGCTGCTGGGCTGTGTGAGGCAACAAAGTGTTTTTCCCTGGTGACCCTGGGCAACTCATTAGCAAATGTGTGTGTATGTGTGTGAATGTGTGAATGTGTGTGTATTTCTCAGGATCGACATGTCTTTTCTTTTTTTCCTGTCACTCTCCTTCTCTTGCTGCCGCTCTCCCCTCCTGTTCTGACTAACATGTCAGAGCTCTGTCGGGCCTGTCAGAGCAGAGCAGAGTACAATGGAGTCCCTCCACCACCACCATAGGGTGTCTACCTTTGATATGAAGGACAAGAGACAAACTTTCTCTCTGTCTCTTGAGAAGTTGCTGAAAGTTTTCCAACTGCTGTGCAAAGTGCTATTGTTTCACCATCTTCTAAAACTTTCTGAATCCTTTTTTTCCTTTGTTCATTTTGATGTGAGCTTCTCCCACTTTGTATTATAAAGTTTGTTTGAAAACTGGAGCAAAGAGTTGATTGGAAGGGAACAGACATTTTGATAAGTGGTCCTCCATTTGACAGAAAATGCCAAATCCTTCCTTATCCCATCTCCTAAAATGTTAATTCCTTCTGCAGTTCTTTGTCAGATGTGACATTTAACTAAATGTCCTTCTTTTGTTTGATATCTCTGGCTCTGTGAAATGAGACTTGATAATATTGTTATTTGACATTTTATAAGGTAAATGAATAATCAAAACGTAGGGGATTATGGGAGTTATTCAGTACTTAAAGTAAGAATTATCTGCATTGTAACTTCAATTCTTTATCCTTTCCTTTTTCTTTCTTTGTTTTCGTCTCTCATAACCCCCCTTTCCTCCTCCAACTCACCAATTTCCTCTTCTTTCTTATTTTAAACTAAAGATGTGCAACTGTGTCTTATCTGCACTGCTCCTAATCTAAGTCTAGCGTTGCCCTCAGCCACACGGTTCGATCAATCATCAGAAACGTGTCATTAAGAGTTAATGAAATTTCTCTGATATGGCTCCTCCCAGTAATTAAATCCTTTAATGGCTAAATGAACTAGTGGCCAACAGTTAGAGAGGGTATCACAACACGTGGGGACATTTTCTGTTGGAATGATTTCACTGTTAGAAACACCTTACATCTCAAAGTTTGACATTATCTGACAGATTTAACAACAAGCTCTTTCAGCCATGGATGATGGATCACATCCATCTCCTTTCCATCTTTTAAACAATCGCTGAGTTTCCCTGCATCATTCCATCCTTAGTTGAATCAGTGCATAGGCTTTGATGGTTTAATTTTGAACCATGCTAATCACATTACCATCCCACATGCTGGCACTTAAGCCACCCTACACATTTTTGAAAAAGCCATATATATTGTATTTCATATAATGTGTTTAAGCCACTCGTTTAAGAGGGGGGAAAATCCAACCTAGATGAAGAGTGACAACACTCTAATCCACAGCCAGTGGTACCCAACCCCAAATTCCCTTTTTGACACCTTCTCTACACAGAGGAGGTGACAGCCATGTATGTGCGTGTGTGTGTGAGTGTTTGTGTGTTTACAGATGTGCAAGTGCCTTTTCAATCTGTGTTTATGCTCATATTTGAAGAGTGGGACACTGAAGCTGGTGGTAGACACCCACACACAACACCACCCAGAGCCTCCTCCGCCTCCTCCTTCTTCTTCTCCGTGTGGCGTGGCAATCATTAAAATGATTTATTTAACTATTGGCCCAAGGCTGAGAGATTAGTGTGACAGGCCTATTTTATAATTCATTCCCCCACCGCCAGGGGAAGTGCAATTCAGGCAGATGACACACATAGAGAGAGGGAGCTTGGAGCCTCGGAGCTCCTCCACGGATCAGGAGGGGGGGTGGGAGCAAAAAAAGCCCTAAACTGCCGACGGATGCACATCCCTCTCTTTCTACAGATTAAAAGAGAGCCGAGGATGTCTGGTCTGAAGTGGAGGGGAGGAAAAATCGAGAGGGGGCATTTATTTATCTTCAAATCCATATCAACCACCAGCAGATAGACAGAGGGTGTGGGGCGATGGCTGAGACTTTGTTTGGAGGGTTGTAAACTGGTAGTTGTCTGTGTCTGTGAGTGTGTATGTGTGCTTCTGAGTGTGTGTACATGTGCCTTGAAACACACAGCCAAGCCTGTGGGAGCGCATTCAGCACTATAGGGGGTGCACACTAACACAGATGCTTTTCTGACCCTGGATATCCAAAAGGAGGGAGAATCACAGTGGGGGTACAGCCACAGGGGAGAGTTGGGCTTTCTGGAAGGACTTCAAAAATATCTATTCTTGTCATTCTGTCTGGATCTGACTGTTTCGATCTGGCAGCTGCGAGAGGAAGAGAGAATCACTGGAAACAAAACGAATGTGCCATCCGATTAGAAGACAATGAGGTGGATTGGAGTGCAGGTGTGGGTGTTATTGATAAGGGTGACTTTGCTGAGGGCTAATCACGCCTGATTATCATTCTCCAAGAAGACTTAAATGATGGGAATGTGATCAACAAGCGATGATTGTGATATTTTGCTGTGTGATCAAGAGAATTGAAGTGTTTGCAGGCCTGAAATGCGTGCACGTGTAATCATTAGCATGTTAGCATCAGCGTTTCTTAAGAGGACCATGCTTTATGGAAGATGGCATTGACATACCTAACCTCTCCATACTGTAAACTGGTCCCTCTTTCTCTGTTGAAATATGTCCTGTTTAATGTGCACACTGAGACATTTCCCCCACTACCAACCATCAACAACCAGATCCATCCAATTAGCGCAGGAAAGGTCAGGGCTAATCAATGCTATTGCACAGGGGATAAAGAGGAAGGGACAGTGGAATCAAGGGGGTGGAGATCCAAAAGAACAACAGGAATCAGAACCATCACTACAGATTTCTAATAAAACACGTGTCCTTTACTCATATTCAATAACACCGAAGGGGCAGGAGAAGGGGAAACACTGCCTACTGACCGTGATGTAATGTTTCATTACCTTCGTAACTGGAAGGAACGTCTATCAAGAAGAAGGAATGAAATGAGTTCAGTTAAAACCATGAGTCATTAATAACCTGCTTTACACATGTGGGAGGAGTTCTCATTTCCTTGAGAGGGAATGATTGATTGACTTTGATGAAGAGGTGTGGCTGAAGTGAAAGAGTCAGTGGGGATGAAATGCAGCGGCTGACTTTTATTTGATTGCTTCTACTGTGTATGTGGGATACTTACCGTTCAGCGCCACAAAGGTGTCTGAAAAGAAAAGAGAAGAAACGAAGGGGGATCGTGTTAATGCTGGCAGTAAAAGAGATTATACTCTTACATGACCAAAAGCCATGACTTTTAAAGTAATTCAGAATCGACTGGCTGCTCGATATTCTCCTGACTTTTAATCAGAGGGGTTCTACGGCTTTTACAGCTAATGAAGGTCCAACGCTATGGCTCCCCTTGACTAAACATACTGATGAAACTGAAGGAAAAATGCACTGCCTCAATTTACTCTGAATAAATAGTTGAAATTGACTTGAAATGAGCTTGGATTAGTGGTTTAATGTCAAACTGTTTTGATGTTTCTCTTACAAACTAAGCAGCTCAGTAGAATATCAACAAATGATCTTATTTAAATTCAAAAATCCTTCTTGACATAAAAGGATATTCAATATGCATCTCTCATATCTTTCATTTAGCATGTTTTCATACAGCAGCCATTACCCTTTGACATCAATCTCAGGTTGAAGAGCTAAAATGCTGCCTTAATGTTGCACTAAACAAAGTAATTGACAGTAATTACATTGTTTTTGATAAATAAGAAATTAAAAGGCAGTAAACAAAGAAAATATTGGAGAAAATTAGACACAACTTCAAGTTAAAACATATTTAATCAACTGTTGGAAACCATTAGACAACAGATCATGCTAGCATTCAGCTACATTCTAGCCTCAGTGAAGTGGAAATTTGCTTGGAATGAAGTTAGCCTAATAGCTAGTTTAGTTAGCTCAGTATTTTCTCAAGAAATCTGTCCATCTCCACTCTCAAACATAGAAAATATGATTCAGCTACTTCCCTAACTTAGGTCGAGTTTTCCGAGAATTAATTTCATTTTGTAAGCCAAGAAGTATCATACATCTGGCTAGATATCTGTGCCTTCCTACTGTTTTATGTAAAAATGCAAACAGTCATTAGCTTCAGCTGCTTCCTCACTAATGGTAATGATATCTAAACCAACATGTTTCTCTTTTTTGTTTTTGGAAATATGGCCAGATTTTCCTACTTGTTGCAGTGTTCACTCTTTATTCATAGTCACACGCATAAGATGATTGAAACTTAAGCAACCTCAACTGATACTCAGCAGTTTCATATTAAAGCAGTATCTGAACTCCCAAACCTGAGCATGAAATGGCTGCCATGGGTATATGGTCAGTTATATGTGTTGCCAAGAAAAATAGATGTTTCAAGACTTCTGAGGCTGACTGGAGTGAAAGCCTTGTCTGTTTGTGTTTCAAAATAAGCCCCAACAAGAATGCCATCTCTGTGTGATGCTGGGTGTTTGTGCCTTGTTTTTCAGAAAGGAACCCAGTCTTTGCCCAAGTGGACACAACTCTGTATTGACATGGGGACCAGAGAAACAGCGGGGGGAACGGACAGAAGAGGCTGAGAGCCGAAAGGGACAGATGGATGGATGAGGCTGAAAGAGAGGATTGTGAGGGCGGAACAGACGGGGGAGAAAAAGGTGACAGCGGAGGAGAGGGAAACAGAGGGCTGAGAGAAGAGGGAGACAGAGTTAACAGAGAAGAGAGGCATAGCAGTGGTGGTGTTGGGGAGGGATGGGGGGGTATAAAAAGGAGGAGGAAAGATAAGAGTGAAGAGGGCCTGCTTACTTTGGCAGTCTCCCAGGCCATCTGTGTTACCATGCTCCACGTCCTGCTCAAAGGCTGATCTGCGGGGGACAGAGACATCATGGTCAGCAGAGAAAAACAGGCCAGGCTCGCCACACCTAAGAAAGTAACAAAGCTATAGGACAGCTACTATGAAAACACCCCAGAACACAGCAGAACCTATGCTGGAACAAAGTGTAGGCTGCAGAAAGTCTCTGAGCTGGAACAGATTCAAAGAACACATAGCAGGTGCCCTGGAGGCCTGAAATCAGTGGTTATGAAGAATGCTGGCAGGCTAGTAAATCCATAGCTGGCTCATTGCCAGTAGTGATACTACAAATAGATCCATGTTTTATTTGATTGTAGTAAAAAGCTATTATCTCATGTTGTGTGACTGTAAAGGGAGATTTGAAGCTTTAAGAAATCAAATATTTTGTTGTTGTTGCTCCTTCCTTAGATGAGACTCATTCATTTCAACATGAAGCTATACTAGTGAGCTTAGCTTAGCTTAGTACAACAAAGACTTGAAACAGGAGAACAATGAGCCTTGCTGTATTCAAAGGCAGCAAATTGACCATTTGCACATTAGTACTAATAGCACCTTGCACTGATCTATTTTAGCATGTACAACAGTTTTAAAACAGTCATTATTTGTTATTATGCGTTGAATATCAAATATCTTATCAAAAGCTTAATGGCGGCCAAAAAAAAAAAGACAAAGGAAAAATGTCATGTTAAGTCTGTTAGCGTAGAGTTTCAAGCATTATTTTCTGAATGTTCGACATTATAAACCTACCTGTTTGTAAAATTGTAGGTAAATTTGAACATTGCTACCCTTTCTCCCCAGTTATAAAAAAATTAAGCCAAAACACTACCATTGCAGGCCTTGACATATTGTGCTTGTACCTTTCACCATTCAGTTTCTTCAGTGCTTATCAGGTAAAGAGCATGGTCTGTTTAGGTCAAGAGAGCTGCCAATCATGGTGTCACAATTAGGGATGAGTACTGAATTAGGTACTCATATAGGTACCGACTGAATTCCGTCTGTAGTACCAAGAACCGATTTGTGTAAAATCAAACGATACCATTTTTCGGTACCTAAATGCATTCTTGTGACTGTGAGGGAGTGGAAGAGTAGGTGATTTTCCAGGCTGGACATGAACACAGCATTGCAAGTTTATATGTTGAGAAATAAATTTGTCAAACTGAAATACTTTGAGATTTAATCAGTATTCATTATCACATAAACACACACAAAAGGACCAAAATGGGTACCGTTGAGTACCAATACCTGTTGCCAGGTACCAGGCATTGGTGCCATATCGTTTTAAATGTGAAAGGTACCCACTCCTAGTCACAACTGTCATGATGTTCTACATGTAGTTAATACAGCTCAATCCATATCCCATCAATTGTAATGAAACAAAAGACCTATACTTCAACTGGTCACCAGGAGGACTTTGCTTTGCCTTCATTCTTCAAGACCTGGCATGTCATACATCTCTTAAAACAGCCTACAATTTTTACCTGTTTCCAGTCTTTGTGCCAAGTCAAGCCATCTTTTACAAACTCTAGTTTCCACCTATTTTACAGATCTGACAGTTGTGTCAACCTCTTATTTAATGTTTAGAAAGAAAGCACCATAATTTGTTCCAAAACGTGAGACTGATGCTTTGAAATAGAAAATAAGAGCTCCAAAAGCACGAGGCTGTTTTTGTGAAAACTTTACTTGGTTTAATCCTTTCTTCTATTTTTCTGTGTCTAACATCATCTAGGCTGAGCAGAGATATGGGGCTGCAGTCCCAATCACATGGACCAACACCAAGGCAGTGAAGGGTAACCGGGCTTGAGGGCCATCATATGACACAGAGGGAGAGAGGGAGAAAAAAGGGGGCAGAGAGTTTAGAAGATGTTATTTTCTGATGCAATCTGCACCGAGACCTGTTTTCTTCCTGAAAGACCACCAAGCAGGCAGTAAGGGGATCTGTGAAACAGAGCGGACCAACTGTCAACCAGGATCACAGTCACGCATGACAGCTTTTCACAGTCCTCGTCAGCTCCCCCCCGTGCTCTACCACCACCTCCTCCTCCTGGCTGTCCACCCGCCTCTCATCTTCCTCACCCTCCACTGCTCACAATTATAGCATGAAGAGGAATGATTTTCCAAAACAGCATCATCCAAACCCTTATCCCCTGATCAGAGTCAAAAGCACGGACCTGGAAAAAACGACGAGAACAGGAGAATCTAGGTGTTTTTGCTTTTCTGCTCCTAAAATAAGCAAAAAGTCCAGGGCTTGACTCAGGCACCTACTTCTGTGTTGAAAATGATGAATGCCTTTATTTTGTGCTCATCCTTCCCTCTAATTGGGCCAGAGATCAGGAAATTTACCCACAAGATAACCTTTTTTTCCTTCAAAGCATCTACAAAAGAATAACAAAAACAAAAAAAAAAAAGCAGCAGCATGTTCTCTTTTCAGGGGATATGTTTAATCTGCTTATCTGATCTGCCTTTCACTTAAAGTCATGATCAAAAATCAGGTGCAGAGCAGCACGGTGTTGTCCAATCATTCCTGATATATGCAGAGTTTTCTGCACAGGTTTTCATCACAACACTGCACCCTACAAAATAACTTGTTTGGCATTTTCTGACCAGTCCAAAACACTCAGAAGATAGAGATCCTGGTTTTTATGGCTGAAATATCATTACATAGTGCTGTGTTGAGGTGAAGATAACGCACTCTAATCCCATCTGTCTTGAGATGAATTAACAATAAGTCCTCACACTACAGATGCAGTGTCTGGCCTTTACTTGGCACATGTGAGCGTGAATGAACCTAAGTGTGAACATTCAGTTAAAGGGTTCAGGTCTCATAGCGGCTACATTATAGCAACGTAAGTGCAGTGTGCTCTGAATTTGACACTACAGACGGTTCAGCTCGGGGTTAAGATCCCTCTGCAGCTGCATTTTGCATATTTAAATCAGATCCATGGAGCAGTGTACAGAGCTTGAGGCAGTCGAGGGCCAGGAGTTATATTATCTTGCATCAGATGTGATTATTATGTGAGATGTGTAGTTGTGCTGAGGGCCCTTGGTTGCTAAAATGCAGGTCAGGCCTAATGGCATTAATTATTCATAAGAGCAGTGAATGGGTGACCAGGGACTTATACTGTACATACAGTGTTCCTCAAAGTTGCCAGTTTAATTTGATTCATAACTTTGATTTAAAAGGAAATAACTGTGCACAACTCAAACTTAATAATAACAGTTTCACCAGGTGATAAGTCAGTACACTGTACATGATGTAACATGTAAGACCCCACCTCAGAACAGTAGGGGCTGTTTGGCTGTGCCCGTCTTAAATAATTAAGAAATAATGATAATCTTTTTTGTCAGTGAAACAGACGCATATAGCTTGTTTACATAATAACATTACAGAATCATATGCAAACATATTATGTATGAACACAGGGTGACTAAGGGCCATATTGCAGGAGACCAGAGGGCGAGCTGTACATAGGGTACAGTAGGTATGAGAGGCATAACTCCACACAGGAAAGCTGGCACGCTAAAGATGAGGCCAGATGGAAGAAGAAAGGAGGGGAGGGCATGCGAGAGGGAAAGAATATGTCAGAGGGAAGATAGAAAAAGACAGATGGTTAAAAATAGAAGCACAGACAAGGACGGGTGGACACGCAGGTAAGATGATAGCGAGGTAGCTTGTTAGGCAGACAAATGGACAGAGGGGGCAACAGGGAGAGATGCTAATGCAACAGGGCAGAGTTTTTGTGTTAAGGAGGGGGAGAAAAAGTCGGAAAAACCTTTTCATTTAACACCAAAATGTCTCTATCTCACACTTTCCTCCTGTCCAGCTTGGAAAAAGCTTTGAATAGCTCTGACCACGGACCAGCAGATCCTACTGGCCCTAATCCCGCCGCCCCCCTCGTTTCACATAGAAATATGGTACAGTGAAGGAGCGAGGTCATCTGCCCTCATAATGCCTCTGTGTTGGCTCTTCCAAAGTGGAAACTCAGTCTGAACAGCCCACTGCAGCTTTACAGAATAATAATGGGATGGTGCCATATGTGTGTCTGTGTGTGCGCATGTGTATTTTGGAGGATGAGTTTTGTATCCACATGTGGGTACGTGTGCATTTGGTATATTGGTATGCCAGACCAATCATTTTGCAGCAGGGGGATCAAATTCACTCAACGTCAAATAGCCACATGGTGCGCTGGTCCTTTTGTTATGACTTCATCCATAAAATGTTTTTTCCCACCGCAGAGCTCCATATGCTGTTTGTTCAGAAAGCATAATTTGCTTCTGCGTTATAACTACAGCCACAAATTACAGTTACCGCGACCATCAAGCCCTGCGTACCCAACCCCGAGCCTGGGGCAAACAACACATTTCTTCCATTCATCCCTCCAATAGTCCTTTCAGCCTGGGGAAATTACACTTACACACCATAAAATTAGAAAGATCACAGACACGACAAAGCGAGAATGAAATGCCACCAGGCATGACAAAGACGGTGGTGTACTCTTTATAAAATTGCTCTGTAAACACATGAGGCTCAGGCTATTTTGAAGTCACAGAACGTTCTATAAAACTCAAACTTTCTCTGGTCAAAGTCCCCAGTGTTCCTCAAAGCAGAAGCAACAGAGCCTCCTTCATAATTTAATAATGTTGTGGGTTAATGTAGCTGAACAGACTTATCACTCTTTTTTAATAGTAGGAAAAACATCAGGTTACTAATGACACAATCAGCGTGACTTTTTTTCCTGCAGGCTCAATGACATGACTTTAAAACTGAAGCACAGAGAGGAGCCTCAGATACAGCAGCTTCATGAGAGGCCCAATACTTCACAATACAACAATCTTAGTTCTAATCTAGCGTAATTTTACTCACACAGGGCAATCAAATGCACAGTAGTGTTCATATGAGGCCTCTGGTAAGACTTTGAAGCCTTTTAAGACTTTGCTCTGTTCTTCCCAAAAAGGACTTGGTTATATTTTGGAAAAGTCACATTAAAAACTAAAGTATGTCAGCCAGGTAACCCCTGGTTTTTGACCAGGGTATCACAGGGGTGACAATTATAGGTATGTGTGGGAAAACTTAACATTTATTTCCCCATTCTGACCACTGACATAAAAAGAGAAAAATAAATGTTTATTTCTTCTCATACATCCTGATTTCTTTTTTTTTCAAAATAACTCTGCAGACTGAGAGTAAATTCAACTAATTTGCTTAATCTTTATAACAAAAAAATAAAAATCGAACAAATAGAAATGTGCAAAGAAAGCAAAGGAAGCCCGTTGCTTAAATATTTGATTCCAACAAATGTCTTTCTTTGACCATAGACTGTATAAAACATGGACGAAGCATCCGCAACGTCAGCCGTCTGTTTCTGAAACCGTGAAATGAAGCCAATCCGTGGACACAGCCACATTCAATATGACGCCGGCTGTGAGTTTTTCTTTGAGCAGCAACAGGGCGCCCAGCGGTCACGTGACCTGAGCTTTGCCTCTGTTTGGAAAATCAGAACCAGGCTGCAAACATGCTTTTTAATGCTGTAAAAGTCTGTATTTATGGCTGGGTGTGTACGTGAATTCCGGTCTTTCTATCACCAGCATCAACCGGATTCTTGACGAACAGCGACTTTTAGCACTTCCGCATAGGCTTCATTATTACTTCCCGGATGTTGCCCCTTGTCTTTGACGAATCGCAGTTTAGGTTTTCAGGTGGCATCTGTGGTGCCCAATCAGAATTTAGAGGAGAAAAGGGGACATGACACCACTTCTGGACGTAATGTAGCTAACTTGATTTAAATGTATGTAAAAATTCCAATATATGATACTAACTCAGCAAACATAGCTAACATGGCTAACATAACATAAACCAAAGCATTCAATGATTGTAGTCCATGACTTCCCCCGGATAAAGTCCTGTTTGTTTTTGTTTGTGTTTGTTTGAAACTGCTCAAGAATATTAACCCAAGCTCACTTTTGCACTCTTCATTCCTCATTACCTGACAGCACCAGCATGTCAAAACAAGATAAGTTCAGAAATTACACGAGAACAGAAAGATCAGTGTCATATTTTATCATGTTTGGCTGCTGATGAAGCTGATGTATTTCATGACCTGATAGTGACATTCCTAGAAACAAGTCTAACTTAGATTGTTATTACTGATTGTGTTACTTACTTAGTATTGCTGACCACCTGTCTGCAGGCTCCTTCTGACACCCAACCACAGTACGGATCTCTGGAGGCTATACAAGACCTGGATGGGGCACACATTCACAAATACACACACCATCAGCTCCTTATCACTTCTCATTGTGGATCATTGTTTTCCTCTACCAGAGCGAGTCAAAACCATTTGGCTGTTTGTGCATGAATGATTTTATACGCAAGCTTTAACTCACTTCTTGCATCGTCCGTGTCTTTCACAGCGAGAAAGCGGCACTTTAACCACGCAGGAGGTGAAAGCGACCCACAAAGCGTGACTCTTGCCGTCTATCTGCATGCCGACAATGCGCTTGTCCTCAACGCCATCTATACTGCACCTAAGAGGGAGAGAAGAGGACAGAGAAAAGGATGACACATGGGCTTTTTTGTGTTTTTTATGTACTTGTTGTTCAGGGACAAACAAGTTGGCAAAGAGAGATGTAAGTCATTAAATGAGATTTATGACTTCATTTAAAGAGATTAAAAAAGGAGGAAGATTAAGATGTGGCAGTGAGACAAACTGCGAGGTCAGGAGGAACAGAGATAATGCCGGACTTGAAAACTCGAGGTCAGGAACTGAGTAGGAGATAAAGAGAGATAAAGAAAGGGGTGATACAGATACAAGAGATAAACAGACAGATGGGCAGTGTGAGCAGTCAGCAGTAACACCGCACTTAACTGTTAAACCCACTAACATTAACCTCCACCCTCCTCCCACTTCACTCCACTATTCTTCATTCCCTGCCAGTCTTCTTTGTCCACTCGGCCCCATAGCAGAACACCCTAATCCCTGTGGGCGTGTCGAGCCTTCCTCTCCATCCATTCCTCCCTCCATCCCACCATCCCGCCATCCAGCTCCTGGGATTTAATCTCCCCCCTTTGCAGTGCTCTGGCCCCGCATTAACGCTCTCAATTAGAGCTTAGAGTCCATCTACACTGGGTAATGCACGCCAATCGAGGCCCGCGCTGATCCTGCCAGCCGGGCAGGGAGGCAGGCGGGCAAAGTCACTTACTGTACACGACCAGAGCCAGATGGCCGGCAGCCGACGAATGCTCGGCCCCAGCCAGAGAGACGGAGGAGAGGAGAGAAGGGACACAAGATACAAGAGATAGAGGGAGGGGAGAGGAGAGGCCTGCCCTTCATCCCCTCCATAAGGCTCGTCACATGGCCGCAGCATGTTGGAAAACAAACAGTGGTAACCTTGAAAGCCCTCCTGCAAGTCCTCGCTGTTTTTCCTCCGTCTTCTCTGCTGTCTAACATATTCTTCACTGATATTTCTCTACATCTTCATCTGGTCTTCTCCTTCGGTTCCCTTCTCCTCAGTGCTTAATTCATTTCGCTTTATCCATTACCCCTTAACTAAATGTTTGCTTTGGCAGGGGTCATCCTGTGGCTTATTTTTCCTTATTCACTTCTAATCCAAATACATATTAATGCTCAATTCGCTCACCCTGCCATTCCCTGCTCACACACAAACCTTCGCAATCATACATTCACCAACAGCCGCGTTACGAATTAGCTAAGACCCTAAGTTGGCTCTGAAGACAAACACAGACCTTTGTGTGTAAGAGTGTGTGTGAGTGTCAGCGTGTGTGTGTGTTTCCTTTAATCAGCCGGCGTTTTAGATTTGGAGGAGCTGGGTTCCACTGTGGTTGAGAACCACTGCACTACGTTATCCAGAGCCTCAGGGTCCATGTCTTTAATTTAGTAGCTGTGGTCGGGCAGAGTGTAACCTGATAAAACTCTTTTAAATGATAGAGTAGCCATCTGGTTGGCTGGATTCACTCTAAAGCCCGGGTCTGGGGGGAACTTTCTGGTACTGATGGAGGCGGTGGGTTGGTGGCTTGGCTGAGTTTGGAGATGGTTGGAAATATGTAAAAACACATACTTGCTCTATAAGGCGCACACATATGCAATAACCAACTTTATTTTTGTTTCTAGCAACTGTATCCATGTGTTTCTCTACTTTCATCCGTCTCTCACTCACATACAGCACAGACTTAGAGCTGCAACATACTTGTCAGGGTTGTAGACGTTGAGCTCCTCCAGAAACAGGCTGTCATTAAGGAAGCCGTTGTTCATCTTAGCCAGGAACTTGAGGATGATGCCTTTCTCAGATCCAAGAAAGACCACAGTTTGGTTCTTGTAGGGACCTGCCTCATTGTCCACCACAATGCGTGTCAGACGATACCTGGAATAAGGATCAGAGTATGATAAATCAACCAATCAGTCAATCAGGATTGTAACAGAAGGAAACATTTGTGAAGTGAATCTGTCTGTTAGAAGAGCAACAGATGGGGATGAGACCAACTATGAAGAAATCAGCTGAAAAAAGAATGAAGCAATTTCAGAGCTGCAGAGCTTGAAAGAAAAGATGTGAAAGTATCTGCATTAAATGGATCTTTATTCTGACAGTCACTTCCTTTTACTTCTTAAATTTTAAGAGAATTGTCTCAACTTTCTGCTTTTAAAATCTGTCAAATTAGGCTTATTACTTGACTTTCTGCATATGAGAAGTGCTTTGAGTGGGCCAGCAATTACGCCACTGCTACGTTTAACCCCAAGATATGCCTGGACTTCTGAGAAGTGACCAATGTCCTAAGCTGTGTAACGCTTGCATCCTTTTGTGGACAATACATGATGCTCACTTTTGCCAGAGAGCTACAAAGTCAAATTATAAAGAAGAAAATCTGAGAAGGAAGAAGAAGATTCCTTATCCTGGCTCCAACTGCACCAAACATTGGATAGGAGCACAGGGATGCAGAGATGCTCAGGTTCTTTGTTTGTGTGACACAAAAAAGTAGTTTTTCTAATTAATATGTGTTTGTCAAACTCAACAAGTCAACAAGGAGAGTGCAGACATCATTTTTTTTTTCCACTTTTAGCACAAAATATCTGGAGAATTCATTTTTTATTAACCATAATTGCTGTTTGCTGTAATTACCAAAATGAGCAGGGCAAAAACAAAGTCCTTGTGTCTGTGAATGCATGTTGTGCTCTACAGACATCACATAATAATCAAAATATTAAATGTATGCTACAAAAAAAAAAAAAAATAGAGACAAAGTAGCGAGATTGAAGGTGAGGGTGAGAGTGAAGGAGACGTGTCTTACTGTCTACTGTTTGGTATTATCTTTGTGTTTAACAGTGAAAACTTGAAGAAACATAGAGGAAATTAAATCAAATGGCATCATTAAGGATGACAGAGCGGGTGCAGATCAGCAATGCAGTTGGTTTCATGTTTAAATAAAGCTGAGTGAAGCATCATTTCCAGTTGTGATTTATTAAGTGACTGATTAAGTTTAATAGCTTTTCAAAATTGGCGTGGCTTTGCACAGAAACAGCCTGTAAAATCTCCTCTACAGAGCTGTTTTTGTATTTCCCACTCTGTGTATGGATATCCAGAGCCTTTTATTTTTTTAAATTCACACTTGAAAAAAGTTCCCTCCAGTTGTTTCTGTTCCCACAAAAGTGCTTGTGCTTCTTCTCACATGAAGATCTTGTGCACTGTCATCAGCTCTGGTAATTTCCAACATAATAATTTTATAATCAAATCAATTAATCAATTGATTTGCCCTGCATCATGTGCGTCAGATGTCTAAAAGAGAATAATGAACAGCAGGGAAGATTACAGAGTCTTAGTAATCTCTTTAGTTGATTGTTATTTGATTAGTAACTCAATAAGATTGCCATAGGGCATGTCAGGTGGCTCCTAAGACAAAAACAGCACACAGAAAGTTGCCCCGCAGTTGATGCAATACTTCCTCTGCTAATTGATAGCTGCTGATCACACGGGTTGGCTCAGCAACAGATGGGTGTACAGAAAAATCCATTGTTGATTCATTATTTGTCAAAAATCAAACAGATTCAGTTAGAAGATTAGACGCCTGCCAGTCAGTGTGTTTGAATCAGCCTGATTTTTCTTACAGGCACTGAAAGAAAAACTCAGACTGAAGTTGTTAGAAAAATCTCCATTACTTTGAGCTTCTGCATTATCCCACAGATGTGGTTGTTATTGCTCAATTAATTCCAGGGCCAAAAACTCTGCAGGTTTTTCAGAAAGCACATACCTGCACATCAGAGTGTATTATGCAAATGCTTGTTTGAATGATTTTTTTTAATTGAAGGAGATAGGACCCGCAGATTAAAGATAAGAGCTTCTCCTGAAATCTCAGAAGTTAACATTTAGCCTCATTAAAGCATTTCTGAGATTTCTCAACACAAAAAAGGGTGCCAAGGTCCAGGATGTATTTTTGGTGTTATGAATGTACATTCATTCTGTAGAAAGCGCATTTCTGTTGAGGCTGTTAAAGTAACAAGAATATAACAACGCCCTCTCATCCAATCCTCTTTGGGTTTTCTTTAAATATCCCTTCAAATGCGGGGTGTCAGTGGCTCCACAGGATCCTCGATAACAGCAATCTGAACAAGTAATGCAGTTTTAAATTCAAGAAAAATAGCACCACCAAGGTCTGTGTCAATGGGATTTGATCTCAGCGACATCACACAATCTCAAGGACTGGAGACATTCACTGTCTCTCCTATTCAGGATAATAAAAATCTCAAGAGGGGGAATCTTCAGTGTGTCTCCCCCTGCATTTGATTCATTGTGCCCAGCCAGCTGAGGTCCTTTTCAGCATCCACAGACTCTCAGGACAGGAACGCTCTTTCAAAATTTACAGCCAAAGCTATTTGTCCTCTCCTGGGGTGTAACGGGGATCAAATGATATTACTGATTTCCTCTCCAGTTGATTTCAGCTCCAGAATAGAATTCAACTTCGTGACAAGTATCATAAAAAGACCTCCCTCTTCTTTGACTTCTTGATGCTCTCTGAGCTTACATAATGCTTTTAACTCCTGCCTTCCACTCGCATGTAAGACTGTGCTCATCGTGGTGTCGTTCCAAATCAAAAGCAACCCCCTGATTGCTGATTATGCAAAGACAGAAAAAGAAACTCTGAGTTATTCATTTATGGTTGTGTGTTAGAGTTGCACTAATGAATAGAGAGTTGTAGGAATAACCTTCATGTAAGCAGTTCATTTTCTGAATAAGCCTGAGCTCTATCTAGGTCAGGGCTAGGCTAAAGTGGCGGCAAAATGTGATCTGATGCAAATAATGGGTTAAACTAGAAGAATTCTTTAAGGGGCTCATCCTTAAAATGATTTTACTGACACAGAGACTTGTCAAAAACCTCTCCTAACTCATATCTTTAACAGTTGCTTTTCAAAACCAAGTCCACATAGATTTTTCACTTTTCACTGAATGCCCCGTAAGCTACTTTCCCCTCACGACTGGATGCTGGTTTTGCTGTCGTGCTCCCCAAGAGGTCGGCTGAAGAGTCTGTGCGGAGTGTAGCTGAAAGCCAGACAGACCTTTATGATCAAACGGCATCAGCCACAGTGCAGTGACTTCTGGGAAATAGGCTCAACTCCAGAAAGTACGGAGGAAAAGCCCAACCACTGAAGAACAAGAAATAGTTTTCTCTTTGAAATATCCTCAGAGGATTTGAACACGCAATTTCCTACAGACTAAACATAGCTGGTATCATCTTCTTAGCAGAGTCCATAACAAGCCAGACTATAAAACCTGTTTGCATTATAACTTCTCACGTAACGTAGACATGTCAGCATAAAGGCTAACTCCTCTGATGAATCAAATTCATCACATCCCTGCGTGTAGAGTGATACCGTGGTGCAGATCAGTGTTTCCTCCATCAAAGCAAAAATAGGTCAGTGTCTGGTTTATGCTGAAGCACTACTGAGTTTTAATGAGCGAGGCTCTCCGAGCAGCACTTCATGTAATTATTGTCCTGAGCTGAAGAAGCTCATAGACCTGTGATGAACACGGTCTTTAGAGTGTGAGTGTGAGTGTGAGCACTTACCGGACCATGGTCTTGAGGAACCAGGGCCTGTTAGCAATGGAGGGCACGGCTTCGTCCATCAGAGGATGCATCTTGATGAAATTGAGAGTGTCGTCAGGGAACTCGTTGGAGACCTTGTACCTCTCCATAGATGCAGTACCGGCACAGCTGCCAGGTCTGAAAAGCAGGTGGAGGAAGAAGAAGAAAAGTGAGCAGAAGAAGGAAAAAGCACGGCAGAAAAACCTGGGGAAATGAACACACATTTTAACGCCAGGACTCTGCTGCAAAACAGCTTTCCTTCCCTGAAATCAATGAAAGTGCAGCTGTAAATTACTTAACTCTCACCTCAGGAGGTTTGGGTCAGAGCAGAGGACACAAGATGTCTTCTTTTTCTCTGGACACAAGGTAAAGCAGCGAGACATTCTATCTATCTGATCCTTTTACAGGGAGTGGGTGAGCTGCTTGTAAAAGAGAAGCTGCTTTTGATAGCATATCCCCTTTGCAGGCATCTCACCTCTGAGAGCTTGTAAAACCCCTTTACTGCATGATCTTTGATTCGCTGCCACACCACATAATCCACACCAGGTACATGAAATATTAGCCAGCTGGCCTCAAATATCTGAAACTATCAACATGTCAGGATCTGATCCCCTAAAATATATACACACCTACATACTCAAGTGAGTATCTATTCATCTTCACATAAAATTTCACTTTATAGATGTTTGTCAAAAAAATTGGGGGAACACATGAGTTGAGAAAAAAAATCTCTGGATATTCTGTGCATACTTAGATCTACATCTATCATGGGTTTACAGGGAAAGGTCAGAATTTAAGGAACAAATCTGGAATGATTTATAGCAATGTGAGGAGTTTTCAGCTGAATTTGTTTGCAGTACTCGACTGTGGTTACGTACATTTCAAACTCTTCTGGTGAAGTTTGGCAGGACTGTTTTTTACCCTTGCATAGTTTTTTTAACCTGATGGTTGCTAGGCGCTGGCCTGTTGGCTATGGCTGCCTTTTGCAGCAGCTCTCTCTTCTTTGTCCGTTTCTTGTAATTTTTTTGTCTCTTTTTCGTAATCGTTGCATTTGGAGTGGATCATTACTTTGTATGGCTCATTTGTTGGTCATGGACACCAAACTTTTTGTGGCTTTAGTGATATTTTTACTACTTTTTCTCCTGTGTTTGTCTGGAGATCCTAGAAGTAACCATGGCTGCATTGTTTACAAGTGAACTCAGCTGTTAGCTTCCTGTAGCGTGTCAATGCTAACTGGTGTAAGGCCTGATGTTTCCCCACAAGGTGAGGACGACGTGCTGGTTCTCAGGTGTGAGCTAAGAAGTGATGACATGGACCTGTCCTTCCATTCATCGTTATTGGGAACGTAAGATCTATTTCCAATCAAATGGACGAGCTAGCTGTGCTAACCCAGCAACAAAGGGAATACCAGAGGGCAGAGAAGCATCATCAGGATCTAGGAGACAGAGATGGAGCATGACTGAAGAAGCTCAGTCCTGGACCCTGTGGAGGTGGAGGCTGGCTGAACTGGACAATGATGGACAAGCTGTCATCATCTATTTTCTTATGGACCTTTCTGCACTTTCTATAAACGTTATTACTTTTGTTTTCTTGATTGCTGCTGTGACTTCAATTTCGTTGTACTTGTTACAATGACAATAAAGTCCTATTCTATTCTATTCTATTGTATGTTCTGTAAATATATCTGATTCTGAAGCAGAATTATCAAAAAGATATGCTGAAGTACTGTTCTAGAGGAAGAAACTATAACCAGGATTTTGCTTGATATGAGAACAAACTGACTATAAAGAGGATTGAAGGTTGATGCCAAAGCGTGAAAGCTTTACTGCTCATTGGGGATGAAAGGGTTAACCTGTGTAAAAATTTACATCATTCTGACATTTATTGGGACACTGGAGCCGACATCATGACACCAGAACTGTGATGGGTAACGTTAAACCAGTACATCTGGTCGACCTACACTAATAAATCAGAGTTTTGACATTGTTATGCTACAGTTGATATTTTTACAAATCAGTGCATTACTTCATCACTCTGTATAAAAAAACAATTCAGAAAAAAATGAAGTAAAAAGAGCCACATCTTTAAAACAGATGGCAATGGTGCTCATGGGAAATGTAGTCTTTCTTCATGGAACATGGAAACTTCTCACAGTGACTTTAAGATTTTTTAAATCTGCTGCTGCGAATGTTAAATTAACCAACAAACTGATAGTAATTAACAAAGGGACGGGATCCAAAGAACCTTTTGTCCTTGTAAAAAAAGAAATTCGCCCACACATTTTCTTAGCTACATTTCTGTCGGCGGGCATATGGAGGACAGAACAGAAACAGACATCTCTTTATTTAAAAAACCTGTAAATGATTCAGTAGGAGCGTCTAACACATGGAGGAACAGTCTGCTGCAGGGCCAGACCTAGGTGGCTTTGTTACCACCCTCCGTCTGTTTGCCTGCAGATAAACGCTCTGAACGCACCAGTGGATAGAAACAAAATCAATCACATCAATCAGTGCGGAAAAACGACGGCTATATCTCATCTTTTTTTATGCCCAACCTTGTTGAACATCAACAAGTAATTACATGCTAATTGAGGAAACTTGCTAATATACTTCTGTTCGCACAAAGCAGAGCTCCATAAAGTGCGGAGCAGGCCTGTTTTTACCCTGCCTCCTCAAGCATATGGTAACTCACACACACACACGTACACGAGCACCCACACACACACACACACACACACACACACACACACACACACACACACACACACACACACACACACACAGGGGTATCAACAATTATCGTAACCCAGATCTTTGTGGTAAAGCTGTTTTTCTTTTTTTCTTCTTCTGCTAGAGAGGAGAGCAGCTCTTAGCGCCTTAATTAGCAAAGCAATAGATGGTAGATTGATCAGGCTGGTGCATTTGTGGAATTAGGCAGCCATCTGTAAAATGATCTCATGCTTCATTTGTTGATAGTGAATGCTTCTTTGATATGCAGCTGTGTGTGTGCTGAGAGAGGTGAGGTAATGCGTTAGGGGTGCGAGTGTGAAACGAGGTGGGATACGTGTGGCTGTGCGTGTGCATTAAGTGTGTAGGTTTAAACATGGGATGCGTAATTGCTTCCTCAAGACAAAATCAGCAGGGATGTATGCAAATATGGTGCAACAGGAGTTAAAAACGTGATGAAATTAGCACAAGTCTTATAAACTGATAAGTGGGGTATGTAGCTAACGTGTGGGAAAAATGGTAGAGTGACTGTACGTGCTGTTAATGTAATCCCATGTGTGTCTGTTCGTGTGTGCATGGTGGTTAAGTGGCTGCTGTTGTACCTTGGCTTGGGAACCTTCTCTTCAGGGAAAGGCGTCCAGGTGGAGTCGGGGGATTTCTGCTCTTTGAAACGCCCTGTAAAGGTGTTGGCCACCTCCGCCATGTCATAGGCACACACCGCTGAGCCTGGAATACTGCCATGACGCACACACAAAGACAAAGACCACATAAACAACCTTTCAACTGAATATTTCAAAGAACACCTGGCCTGGAAGTCTGGAATATCACCAGGAGAAGGAAAAAACATTCACAGCCTTTGTTTAGAAGGGTTAAAATCCCTCAAAAACAGCTTGTTCAAGCTGTTGCATATCAACACTGGGTCAAGTTTGTTAAAAAGGTAACAGATTCTTTCACTCATTATATAAGATGTGTAAAAAGTGTGCAAACTTTGCTTATTCTCTCCGCTTCTTTAGTTGAATCAAAAGATTATTTTAACTCAAGTAGAAATCACTTATGCTCTGTCTCACTTTCTGCCTGCTGCTATATTAGTGTATGCACTGGAGTGTTATTGCAGATAGTAGTCTTTTTGTCCTTATGAGCCTGCTGAGCCTCATGAGGACACGCATTCCCTCCGAGACTGGGTTTCCCCAGAAGCCTTAAGGCATCAAAGTTCACCACAAGTGCACAGTGGGGCATGAAATACAGACAGCAGATTATCTTATTATTAAGGGGAAAAACACTCGTCTTGTGACAGCAGCAGATTCTTTCTGCTGAGAGCAATCGCTGCATAGCAGATTGCTGACTCACTTTTCTATTTTTCATGCATCTGCCTTCATAAATTTAAAAAATGAAACTTGAAATTGTTTTCTTTATCAGGATTTCTTTGCAGAGAATCCAAGCTGGCTGGATTTTCTTGCAGTTGCATCATGGGTTAAACTCACACAGACATCAGGGAGACGGCGTGCACAAGGGCGGCATTATAGTGAGCAAGGTCAGAGAGCTGTTGATTCTTGGCTTAGCTACTAAATCACAGTAATTGCACCCAGTACTGGATATGTACAGAAAGTCAGACAGTCATATGTCTGTTTATATCAAGCTGCTAACAAGGCAGAGAGAGGAGTGCGCCAGTTGGTGAGCGAACAGGCCAGCAGGACTTCAAGACAGACAATTAAATGACACACACTCTGTGAGCTGCCTGCTCTCTGAATATGCTCTGTCTAATTTCCCTCCCTGACTATGAAATGGAAAATTAATGCCAGGATCAAAACCAGCGCTTATAGAAGTTTTCAGAGGCACTGCTTCATTGGGTTTTAATGTCCATTAACCACGCTCAATTGCATTGTCACAAGCAATTGTCTTATCTGCTAAAAAGCAGCCATAAAATGGAAAATTACAATATGTGCAAGCTATCAGCCCGGCTCTATGGCTTTGTGGTAATTTTCAATTTAGATAACAAGTGCCTATGAATATGAAAGCAGCTCTGAATATGAATTTATAAAAGAGAAAATAAGATTAAACACCTGCATGTCAAAAGGGCGTCAAAGCTGTTTTGACTAAAGATGTAAATGTTGACCCAGAAGTCGCAGGAATTACGTGTCACAAAAAACCCCAGCAGGGCACGCACTGCTAACATTAAAAAGGTCACACTGTCAACTTTTGATAAATTGGGGCCATTTTTGAGGTTTTTCAACCTGAAAAAAAGATGATTGTGTTAATAAATGGAAGTTGCAAAACAGATGTTGACACACTTGACCTTATTTGTGACAAGGGGAAAATGAGATAGCTGAATAAAATGCCTCATTTAGTTTGTGTCTTCTCCTGGGTACCTGTTGTAAGGTGTGGAAAAGGTTGCCATCACCACATCCCTCCCGTTGATGTGGATGACATCCGTCACAGCCTGCAGGATGTTAAAGTAGAAGTGGGAGTCCCCCGGGATGGAGCAGTTCAGGCGGGACTTTAGGAAGGAGGTCCACTGTTTCTCCAGGACACGAGGAGAGCCGCCACGGTCGTTCTTACAGACCCGAGCAACCCGAGGAAACACCACCTAATAGGATGAGTCAAAACAAACAGCTTTAGGTTTAAGAAAAATGGCCGTTTCAGTTATTTCTACAGACTCTTGCTCAATTACAAAAAGATGGTTGCACAAATCTGGCATATATGTCCTTGAAATTTGATGTTACAAAATGAATGAGGAAAACATTGTCTGTTTGTCATTGTAGCCAAAAGCTGGTCCTTCTTTGCCCAGTATGCAGCTTGACAATCAGCAGTTCTGTTTTGCTAGTCATGGGTCGAACAGCTAATGATGCCCCATGTAAAAGTGAAGGCAGGCTGCAGAAAAATGAAAAACATACTTTTTCCTTCCATCCACACATCACTTAAAAAAACACATTAGGTGTAGTTTGATCGCGAGCCATAAAACTTTTTTTTTCTTTACAAGATGTTAAGTAACACTACCCAAACCTTAAAAATATTTTATGATTACATTTGTGGAATTTCCCTTTAAGGCAAGGATTCTTTTTTTTGGTTGTGATCTTGTGACTGAAATATTTTTGCCATTTTCAGACTGAGCTTTCATCTTTAGAACACATAAAACTTTAATTCTGCTTCAAAGCTCCTTGCAAAATCTCCTTTTCTTTAACTCCTTTCTTTAATTCAGCTTGTAGCATCATGATGATGATGATAACAATCTGACCACACTCAGTACCTACTCTGTCCTGCTTTCAGGGAAATGAAAGACATCACATTTTGCTCCATCAGATGATTGAATACTGAGGAATGGTTTGTGAAGGCTGAGGGCTTTAGGTTTAAAGCGGTTTAGAGATTTCCATGAAACCCTAGAAAAGTATCTAGTAATGACAAAGATGATTTAATTTCAAGCTCCAGAAAAGCCCCAAATGTACCTGAGAGTTAAACTATTATCTGAAATGTTGTTTCTTCTTTCAGCTCAGTCTGGCTGTTTGACTGACAGAAATCTCTGGAAGACACTGCACTGCGTCTTAATCCAACATTTCACCACTTTATGGCAAATTAAAGACACAGAGGAGTAAATTGAAGTGTTTGATATGCTGTTAAGGAGTCAGCACCTGGCAACCCAAAATCTAAAGTATACAGCTTCAAATCGGCGCCGGCACTGTAATTACCACTCTGCTGTAAGTTCACTCAGTCAGTATTGTAATTAGCTGTTGTCACACTATACTTACCAGCAATAAATCCAACCCTGACCTGAAATTGTAGCCCAGAGTAAACAGTGTGAATGGGAGCGAAGAGGCATTTAAACCAGATCTCTCTCTAAACACACATACACACACACACAGCCACAGATAACCACATATAAACACACCCTCATCCCTCCATGTTTTATAACCACTGGAGACGTAGCTGAAGAAAAGCAAAGAAAACACGTATAGTCCTTCAGTCTGGCTGTCAAACACACACACACACACACACACACACACACACACACACACACACACACACACACACACACACACACACACACACACACACACACACACACACACACTCTCAAGCACACACACCTACACGGGCCTGTTTAGAGAGAGATTATAGAGCTCTGAGATTATAGAAAATGTGTTACTGTGCGCACTACAGGTGAGACTGTCAAGGTAAGTGTGGGATTATGTCAGCTTTACATAAAACATTTCCTGCTGCTAAAGAGGTGCACGCTGGCCTGTGTGTGTGTGTGTGTGTGTGATTTAGCAGGACACACAAAGCAGCAAAATACCCATAGAATTCATTAACACACAAAATGCCTCACTCAAGGTTGACCAATCCACAAGTCTCTTAAATTATTCACAGTTTTGTGTATTCCAGATGACAATTCAACAATCTGACTTTCAGACTTCTGGCCTGACAAAGTTGATTTCTCAGTTTGCGGCAAAGCAGAAATGATGCTTACCCTGTCAGGAAAGGCCAATCTATTCAATAATAATGAAGAAATACCATTTGCTTAATGTTAAATCGCTCTCCACACCATCAGTTCTCACACTTACATGCATCATTATGCTGACATTAATATCAAAATACCCCGCAGATTGAGGAGCCTGATCTGTATTCATGCTGGGGAGAGCAAGAACCTGTCACTTGTGGCAGTGAATCTATTATGTCTGTGTTTCTTGTTACCTCTGCTCTGTTCTCAACTGTTCCCCTCTCTCCTTCTCATCCTCTCTTGTGTGTTTCCTTTCATGTCTTCAAAATATATCCATTTCTATAAGGTATTTTCTGCTACCTGGCATCCAATTAGACTTTTTCAGGGCAGAGTCCAAAGCTAAATTGGGGAGATTAATAGAAAAATGTCTAATAGCTGCAGAAAGCCTGACTCTCATTCAACTTCCTTATGGTTTTTCTCAGAGAAACTTGGGTGGAATTCCTCTCAGGAAGCATTGAGATGGTGGGTCAAATGGGAGCAGTGCCGGACGGATACGGATGTGCAATTCAAGCAGTATATTTAGACCTCTAAATGGGATCTGCAGACATACACGGGTTTTCTTTTTGGGTCTATTTTAGGGTCCTGCATCCTGCCTTGTGTTTATCTGTTACTGAAAAATGCTTGGCCACTTTACAGCCCCTGAAAGCCTCCTTCCAGTTATGTGATACACCCATATCCTGTTAGTTTCTTCAGGCACTTCCCAATTCTCCCAGTAAATAGGAAGTCACCTCTGATTAGACTTCAAACAACAGCAGAACAATCGGGCCTGTGCTTACCTTTCCCATTGTGTTGTACTCCATGGCAATCTCCCGAAAGAAGAAGTAGATGAAGTCGCCGTAATCGACCGCCTGCACAAAGTAGGGCTCTGTGAGAGGAGGAAAAAAATAATAAAGTATGACTCAAAGTGACGTTTTGCATTGATAAAACAGTTCTGACACCATATTTCACAGTAAACAGCCCGGATATCTGTCATATTATGCAGAAAAGCACCGAGTGTGAGCCTTGAGTGCCTCAATCTATCATCCATCATATCAGCGAAGTAATTTGCATGCAGGGAAAGAGGGAATCTCTCTATTGAGTTTTGACAGGCTGGACTTGTGCTTGTTTCTCCCCGGGGCAAAGCAATTTCCTGCCTACATCAACTCTGCCGGCACAGGTTGGCAAAACGACTGAGTCAAACAGAGCATGTAGCATTAGCATAAGTGCTCCTGCTCTTCATACTCATACATTCATATATATACACACACAAAGGAAATGCAAATCGTAAATCACACAAAGACAAACACATGGTCAAGCATGCATGTCGGCAGTAGAGTTTGTTTTCTAACTTGTCACTCAGCTTTGTGCTTTTCAGCCTCAGAGAATATGTGTGCACCCACCCCTCCTTCCTCAAACACACACTAACACACACATACACTCACCTTTAAGCCATTTGGAGTCATGTTTGACAGTGCGCAGAGTCGGGCTGTCTCCAAGGCTACGATAGATGACCGCATCGATCGCAAGAAAGTCTGTTACGGTGGCCGAGTACAGCTTGCCATCTGGAGAGGGAACACAGAAGGAAAGAGCAATAAGAGAAAAAAGATGGAGACGGAGAGTACAGAGGGACAGAAAGGGCCGTGAAGAAAGAGAAAAGGTGAAGAGAGGAGGGTGAAGTCGAAACAAAAACACAAAAAGCCACTCAGAGATTTCTGCCGTCTGTGGCCAAGGCTGGATACACAAACATGTTACAGATGGCTCAGAGCTGGAAAAGAATGAATCACACAAACCAAAGAGACTCTCTGATGGACAACAAACAGGCTGTACACACACTTAAACATGTTGCACATTTGTAACTGCTCGCTCTCCCAAACACACTTCAAACACAAGAAGGCTCTGCATACAGTTCAAGAAGAGCTCGACAGAAACCCACAGTCGCACACGTACGCACACACACATAGTTGACGAACACAATCCACCACCAGCATGACCTCAGCCTGCCTGGGCTTTAACCACAGTGGAAACTCAAACTACATAATTGAAAGGATAGCAGTCAGAGGAGCCCTGTTGATTACTCAGTGCTTCCAGCTCCTTCCAAGCAGCTCTGCTACACATTAACCGGTCGAGCTAGGCGTTTGCTCTCCTCCTCGGCAGGGACAGCTCATCAATGCGGCCGTAAATCGCTTCACAGAAAATATGAACGGGGACTGAATGTCTTTAGCGGCCTGTGGGTCGGTTGCATCAGAAGTGTTGCACCACGCCATCGGAAACCTGACTCATCCTGGTCCCGTCGGTTTGTGACTTATTTTTCATGTGAAGCATTTTGATAGAAGGCTAACGAGGGACAAAGAGAAGGACAGAAAAACCCAATAAAAGCCAGAGAGAAGGGATTACCTTTTTTCTGTTACCACAATAGTATTGATGGATTTCCAACATGCTCTAAAAAGCAGCAAATTCTTTAAGCAGAGCATTTGTGGCCTCCAGTTCAAGGTTTTCCTCTGGTGCATTTAACACAGATTGGCCTCCACTCTTGACATGTTGTCAAAGTACTGCCATTACAATAAACCGCAGGGTATTAAGAACAATATTAAATACAACCGCAACTAATCCCCTCACTCAAATAGACTCAACTATCCCATCTAGCTCCAGCCTGTTCCAGTGTTTAATGAGTGCAGATAGGAGGAAATTAGGCTGGATGTTTTTGCCTTATGGCAGCAAGGGAGTTGTAGCAGTATCACGTGTAATTCATCTTTTCTTCACTAACAGGAAAGTTTCTCCTCTGTGAAGCCACAAAAAGGGCTTCTGAAAATCACAGTCACGACGAATGTAAGAAAATATGTACGAAATAATGTACAAGGAGAAGGTTGTTTTAGCTGACTAAAAGGGCCCCAACAAGGTGATGTGGACTCTGAGTGAACTTGGGTCAGCATGTCACGAGGCTATTTATGAGAGGAATCTTTAATTTCACTCAGGCTTTTGTTGATTTATAAAGACAGACCTTCTTTTTGCTGTTGGAACTACTTTTATGAGCTTCCTCAAATCAGTCCATTAAGCCGTGTATTTGTGGTGAGTAAAATAAGGTGAACGTAGTCAAAGTTTGTCATTGTCTTTTCTATTGGCTATCTTTTAACACTTCCATGTGCCATACACACGTCATGATCGGTGTTTTTTTGTTTGTGTACTTCTGACAATCTTGTCAACTTCACTGTATTAGAATATAATGTATATCAGTTAAATCAGGGGTGTCAAACTCATTTTCACCAAGGGTCACATCAGCATGATTGCCCTCAAAGGGCCAGATGTAAGCAGAATAAAATGTAACTAAATTTAATGTAAACTAAATGCAAATACTCCCTATTGTACTTTTTGACAGCCGCCACTGCCTCATAACACAAAAGACATGCTAGTTTGTCTCCCTGAAGCAAAAACATATATTGGCCTTCCCATCTTTCTTTAAACAGCCTTCCATCTGCATCAACTTTTCACTTCCTGGACATTTTGGGATCATTGTTTCATTTCTCATTCCACTGGCTTAGATAATGGCGCTGATGTGAAAACACAGCAATATAGTGGCGGGATGCCATCACTTCTTGGGTAACATAATCAGTAGGCATTATGGGAAATGTATTTTATGATCAATGCATCTATTACAAGACAATCAGACCTTTTAAGCTCTCACAGGCCACATAAAATAGCGTGGCAGGCCACATTTGGCCCGTGGGCCTTGAGTTTGACACATGATTCCTTGAAGGCTGCTCTCATGTAACCTCGCTTATGACTCCTCATATTTCCCTCCTCTCTCCTTGATCCTCCATCTTTGAGCAGTAGTAGGGATGGGTACCTTTTACATTTGAAACGATATGGTACCAATGCCCAGTACCTGTCGACAGGTATTGGTACTTAACGATACAAATTTTTGGTACTTTTGTGTGTTCCTGTGTTGATAAATATTAGTTTGTTTGATTAGAATATCTAAGAGATTTTCAATCTAACATATTAATTTCTCAGTATATAAATCTGCAATTCTGTGTTTATGTCCAGTACAAAAAACCGCCTACTCTTCCACCCTCTCTCACAGTCACATGGATGTGCTTAGGTACCAAAACATGGTACCATTTGATTTTGCGTGGACCAGTAATCGGTACTACAGACAGAATTCAGTCAGTACAATAGACTGTAAAAAAAATGGACGTCCGCTTGCTCTTCTCGAAGTGAGGTCTCCACAAAAACTGCTCCCCCTGGTGACTGGCTGCAGTATAGGTTGGAAAATCCAGCTTTCCAGCCATTCCAGATGGGCTGTGGTCAATCTTTAAAAAATGAATACACCTCGCAGAAATGTTTCTCACGTCCAATTGTTGTGGTGATTTGAAGGTATTATTTGGCTGTCTTGCATTCAAGTCCTCTTTTTTCTGAAAAGTTTCATTTTCATTAGTTATACCAGGTTAAAAATGAGGCTTTACGTAACGTTTAACGATGGTTCACAGATGCCGTTCTCATGTTTTTTTTTTTCGGGTATTGTTAAATATGTCGGGAGGTAGAGTCAAGAAGTGATTAGACTCTCAAAAGAAAAAAATAATTATAATTTTTTGTCACCCAGCTCCACTCAGATTCTCCCAGAATCCCTCATCATCCCTACTGCACAGACTCTGGCTGTACAACTGCTCAATGGCTGCGCCTGTGATAGAGGAATTTTGGCTTCAAAACCATTCAATGATAAATGGGGAAGCCACGCTGTACACTCCATATACAGTTTATGGTCGGTACCAATAAAAGTAAAAGAGCTTTAGGACGATTCTCAACATGGTAGTTTCATAACTACTTCATGTTATACTGAGGACTGAGAAACACGTTTGAGATGCAGGGCATGGCTGTGTGAGAGTTCTCCTCCTGCTGTCTTGTGTTTTAAGTCTTCAACACATCTCAGTAAAAAAAGATAAACAAGACAAACGAGATTTACTGCATCTTACCTGCAAACAGGGCAACATTGGCGTGCTTGGCATCATATGGGCAGCGGGCCATTCCACTGATCTCCTCCCCCAGAGCCTCCAGAGTGTCCGTCTAGGGTCACAAAAGATGTCAAAGGTCAACAAAGGGTCAAAACAATGCAGTGTTGTTAAAAGAAACAATGGACCTAAAATATAGCTAAGACAGGAAGTGTTGGTTTCCAGCTGAATGGAAAGATCTGAAAGAGGAAAGTCAGAGATGCGCTCAGTTGTCAAAACAATGTCAATCTGAAGACCCCAGAAAAATAAAAAACAAACACTGGTGTGAGTCTTACTAAAGTCGTCCCAAAAAGCTGTTCAGAGTGTGTCCATTTCACTCTGACCTAAACTAATATCCTGTAGATGCCCCTCTGGCGTCCCACTGAGAACTGTCAAAGTGGCCCATCTGGGAGGGTCTGGGAAACTGTCATAGAGGGAGATTACAAAAACCCTGACATATTCCACCACAACATGTTTCACAGCATGGGTGGGTGCACTTTGCTTCCCACTGTCATCCTTTATCCTTCAACTGTCTTGGTGATAAAGTCAAGTTTTAACAACCCTTGAGACGGATCTTTAACCCATTTTACTGCGGTGCTTTCCCCTGCCCTGATTTCTGAAGTCTGTGCTTTTACTCTGAAGAGGAAATAAATGGGCACAGGGAAAATGGGTGAGCACACGGCCCTGAGCAAGGAATGCGAGAAGTTTTTTTTTTTGAGCCACAGTGGTTTTTAAATAGTCAATCATGCAGTAGTCATTATTTCATATTTTGCAGTCTCCACTTAGACCCGTGCTTAGAGCGTTTCCTTGGGCAAAACTCATTCCCTGATTTAGAGTCTAGTTTTAATTCTGCACAGAGTCGGTGTAAAAGTTGTCCTCTTCAGCACTGGGTGTAGTTCATCCAAACTCGCAGCTAATTTTATCACTCCATCACTCAGTGGTCCCATTTCCATGAGCTATTCTGAGATTTTATTCATTGTTTCACAGGCACTGCTCGTCTAGTCGAAGGCTCAGTGAGATGATCGCCCTGAACTGGAATTTCGACAAGATTTTCCTGCTTTGCACCCAGTTTGGTTGCAGTTCAGTTGGCAGTGCATGGCGGAGAATAAGATGTGGGTGAGAGGTTATTATCTTCCCAACATGGGTTGGCTTGTCTTCCCAGGATGCCTTAGGATACTCTCTTACCCTGGCTAAACACCAGAGAAACCCACAAACACACAAACACATGAAAGAAAAGAAGAAAAGCCGTGCATCACAGGCCAAAACCGAGGTCAGGAAGGATTACCCAACACACTTTTCCTGCAGAGTTCCTAACACACCGTCATTTTTCTTCCCTATCTCTAGTTCTATCTCTCCTGCAAACTACTTCCTTCCTTGTTTCCTCACTCATTCCCTTCACTCTAGACAAAGCGGAGTGTCACTTGCCAAGGCTGCAAACTGCTTACGCCGCCCTTTCTGGTCTCTAAACAGGTCATTTTGTTTTTCTATTCCTGTCTCGGCGGAAATGGTTATCATCTGCCCACTAAAAAGGTCACACACACACGCCGGCGCAATGCTGGAAAATCCTGCCAGAGAAATTGTTGAGGCTGATTTGGCAGAGAAAATTACAAGTGACCTTTTACAACAAACACAGAGGCATGGACAGCAGTGCATTTCTCAATTTCTCATTCCATCTGCCTTCTCAGAAATCAGAGGCAGAGAATACACAGAGGTGATCTTCTATGAAGATATATGTTGTTAATAGACAGGAGAGACTGTAATTATAGATTGGACTGAGTTAATCATAAGAGACGGGAGCAGCTGAAGGTCAGGTGCATCCTCTGAATCACAGCGTCTGGATGTGCAGAGCGACGGTCGAGGTTGAAACGTCAGCAGCTTGTGCCTGTGTCAGCCACCAAACACAAACACACCCTCCTCCTCTGACACATCACAAACACACTCTCGCATATCTCTCACGCCACAGCGGCTCCCCCTCCACCCCTCAATCCACTCAGTTGATTTCACAGAGGCACTGACCTCTGTCTGCTGGGCTCGGCTGCCTGTCACTGATCTATTCCTGCCGTTTGAACAGAGGAAGAAACTCCCGGCCCAGCCTCAGATATACGCACAGCTCCTGTCAAGTTTTGGAGCAACAACAGGCCGAGTGCTCACTTGTTGTTAGCCTTGTCCCAAGCAATCTGTAATAATTCAAAAAACGGCCAACAGCTTTCCATAAAACTGCTACGCTGAAACACAGCATTCTTAAACATTACCATGAAGAATTTAACGTCTTAACAGCCAGACAGATTTTTTATGTGTTGTTTACCAGGCAAACCTTATTATGCTGTAAAACTCACTGGTTGGAAAAAAAAGAAAGAAGTGCTCCAGCTTCGACGAGACACAATTCAAAGTAATGGGAGTAGAAGAGTAAGGCTGTCACAGTTTGTCAGCGCTGCCTTAACAACACACTGTTCTGCAGGGATGGGCTGTAAGTCAGCAGACAAACGTACAGTAACCTTGGCTCGGGGTGCTATGTATCTAGATGAATTAATTACTACAACAGCTCACTGGTGCTTTCCATAGGCTATATGCTAATTAATTAGACAAACACAATGTAGATCCAAAACATGCCCGTCAGGAGTGTTATAATTGGTTCAGCATCAACTTAAAAAATTCAGGGTGAGGGACACGTTCCTCTTACATTTTTGTTCTTGTGGCTTCAAGGCATCTATTCTGTATTTTGAGGGATTTGTGAAATCTTAGATGACATACTTTAGGTGAGTTGAGCCCATATCCAATTTATTAAGTGTTGAGCTGTTTCCTTGTTACTCTTACTGAAAAAGAGGATGTTTACATTTTAGATCTTGTTTACGTACGTAATTGTTCCAAATAATCTTGGAGGACAAAAGACAAACCTAAGATTACCTGAGCCTTTGTACCTCTAATTTTTTTTTTTTTATCAGTTATCTTACTGAGTTATTTTGTAAAAAAATGTTATAACACTATGAATATTGAAGAAAACATCAAATCTGATTAACACAAAGGTAATATTTTTTACACTAAGATAGGAGAAGATAAATTTGAATGCAACACAAAACCATACTGTGCAGATTGAAGTGGACTGATACACCATGAGACACAATAAGATACAATAAGACACGATACGACCTGATACAACGCGAAATGATTCAGAACCACTTTGTATGGCATGATAAGATGGGACGTGATAGGAAACATTACCTAAGGCTACTTTGCGTTACATTACATTACATAATGTGATATTTTGTTACATAACATTGAATTGTTACATTAAATTGCATAACATTACGATGGGTTTTATAACTTTTTGTAACATTATGCTACATAACATTACATCGCCTAACAGAATGTTACATTACAGTATGTTACAGTTCGTTACAGTATTTTACATTATGTTACATAATGTTACATTGCGTTATATTATGTTGCATTTAACTTTGTTAGGTTACATTATGTTGCGCTACATTAGGTTATTTTACTTTACACTACATGAAGTAACATTATGATGTGTACATCACTTTAAATTGTGTTACTTTTCTTATCTTACATTAAATCACATTAAATAACATGACATTACTATTACGTCATGTAATGTTGCACTGCATAACATTACATTGCGTTAAGTTGCTTAACGTTGCGTTTTGTTGTGTTGCGTTTCGTTACGTTTCGTTTCATTACGTTTTTTTTTATAACATTTCATTTTCGTTATGTTGTGGTTCAATACATTGCGTTTCATTGGGTTGCATTTTGTTGTGTTGTGTTGTGTTTCATTGCGTTGCATTGGGTTGCGTAGCGTTGGGTTGCGTAGCGTTGCATTGCATTGCGTTTCATTGCGTTGGGTTTCGTTGCATTGCGTTGCGTTTCATTGCGTTGGGTTTCGTTGGGTTTCGTTGCATTGCGTTGGGTTTCGTTGCATTGCGTTTTGTTGCATTGCGTTTTGTTGTATTGCGTTTTGTTGCGTTGCATTGTGTTGTGCTGCATCACATCGTGTTGCATTATGTTGCGTTACGTTATGTTTTGTTATGTTACATTACGTTACGTTACGTCACGTTACGTTACATTACGTTGCGTTACGTTACATTATGTTACGCTACTTTTAGTTTTGTTACGTTACGTTATGTTTCGTACATCACGTTACCCTGCATTACGTTACTTTATATTACATTAAATTATTTTATATTACTTTACATTGGACTTAAATTTATTCACATTAGATCTGAAAAAATAGAATAAGAATAAAACGTGATATGATACGCCTGTCACCTACCATCTGGTAGTGGTTATACATTTAGCTGCATCTATATCCTGTGCTTTATGTGTAGTGCAAATTGTATAAACATGACATAATGAAAAAGACTAAGACCAAATTGAAGAGTTTAAAGGGCCTTAAGAAAAAAAGACTGAGCATTTAAAATGAGCTGTGCACAGGAAATTTTGAAATGTCTCATTCTTAATCTAGAGACTGTCATCTCTGAAACAATCTCAGTGCTCTAACCAGTTCTGATTTTGACGGATGGCTTTGTTCTAATTGTTGGTGTCAAAGAGGTCGGCTGCTGGAAGATTCATCATTATTATAAAAAGAGTATCTCTGACACTTTGATGCATTTTTCAGATCCGGCTCTACAGTTTGCAGCTGAGAGGAGTGTCCATTTTTCCTCCTGCACAACCTTCCCCTCATCCATAAAGGTCGAGTGCACAGGATCACACCTGGGTTAGGAGCAGTTGTGTAAAGCAAACAAGGACACATCTCCCTGGGAGATTAATAGTCATGGCCCATTTCTCTGCAGCCTGTCTCTGAGCCCTGGGAGGATGAACCCTTTCCCTGACCACCTTTTACTCCGGAGCAGGAGGCTGCAGGCTTTGCAGCTGCTGAGAGAAATATGTTTGAAGAAGAAGCTCATTTATCAGAGTCCTCATAAGAAAGAATCCAGTCAGGATATATGAATACCTTTGACTAGTTTTATGTCAAAGAGCTTGATTATGCATTACCTTTTTCAGAGTATTAATTATTTTCTTTGTAATGGACACGGCGGTCATGAAAAAGCTGTATCAAGAGAGGAAGAGACGGTTGTATCTCTTACTTGCTCAGAATTCAAATGGAAACACTTGGCATGCATAGAAATTTCCCAGCACATCTCCGTCCACCAGTATGAGGTCCAGGATGCATCACCTGGGACCCTCTGCCTCCCAGCTTCCCCACCGATTCCCCCCACTTCGCCTGGCAACAGGCGATGAAACTGACTCCAGTCATATATCAGCCCAGCTGGATGGGGTGTTTATTATTACAGCGCAGCAAGGGAGTGACAGAGGGAGAAAGCAACAGAGGGAAAGATGGCGGGCGGAACGGTGGGAGAAATGGAGGGGGAGAAGGAATTAGGGCTGGCAGGAGAGGGGGGAGGGTGGGAGGAAGGATGAATAAAAGAAGAGTGGGAGATGGGTACTCTGAGGTGACGAGGGAGAGGTCCATGCCAAGGTGTCTTTCTGTGTTTGCTCTGTATGGATGCATACGTGTGTCAGTGTTTTTGTGCTGACATGAGCAACACGAGGTGATGGGCGAGGAACGAGAAGCAGCTAATGAAGACAGAAAAAAAGAGGAAGAAGGTAAAATAAAAAGGTAAACAAGGTGTTGCAGCAGAAGACAGCATTGGCGTCTGCTGGTTTAGCCGGGTGCCCTCCCTGCCCCCTCAAGTCTCTCTCTTTCCCCACCTCTGCTCCCCCCTCCACCACCCTGCCCTCCCCCCTGCTTGCCCTTGCAGCGTTGTTGATTAATGTGGGATGAGGCTGGCCCCGAAACAGAAGCTCTTTTCAGCGCTGTCACACTGGGGAGATGGAGAGGCAAACTGTGGCCAAGGTGGATTTAACCACAGACAGACACACACACAGATACACACACTATGATACACACACTTTTGACCAGGCAGAGTGGATGAGCCCAGCACGCCATCAAAGGCCTGGTATCTGCCCAGAGAGTCTGCCAGGCTGCCAGCAGAACACAGTGTGTGTATGATTTTGAAAATGTGTGTTGTATGTTTGCCTGTTTGCACAGTTGTCAGTGTTTGGATGGGTGTACACACACTTCTGTTTCGTCCATACACTTGTGCCCTGACATTTGTTTGTGCATTTGTAGGTTTGTGTAGAAGCGATTAGTGATGATTTTAACGACTTTTGAAATGCTGTAAATATTTCACTCTTTAGACATGAAGTCATGGTGTATTGATTTGGTTTGTGGTCTAAAATTGTTATTTTATTCTACTACAATAATTATAGTGAAGGCAATAGAATCATTTCTAGAAGACGGAGCAAATTCATTTACATTTACTGAGAAAATTTATGGCTAATTAGATGGAGCAAGTTTAAAATATGCAGTAATATTGCACTGAGCGCTCAAATGAAATAACTGTTTTTCGTCCAACTCTTATTGACGGATATGCTGCTTTAATGAATTCTAAACAAGTGTTTCTCATTTTTTTTATAAGTTCATGCTACCAGAAGTCAACATGCAGTAATTTATGACAGCAAACCCAGATTTTCATGTTTGCAAAAGCATGTGTGCCTGTGCAAATGCATGTATCCAAGCGTCACTGTGTTTTACTGCACTTTCCTTCACTTCCCCTTTTACTCCACCAGACTGGCAGCAATCTCACTGCAGCTCACAGCTAAAACACAAACCTTGAAACCATAACCGGAGGAGCCATAAAAGCTAACCACGCCTGATAAATGCAGAGACATAAATTCCACTTTCCCCTGCAGGAGGAGTCGCTGAATTGAAAGACGTCCGCTCTGCGCGCTTAGCATGCCGAACCGCAGACGCAACCGAGCGGAGATGTCTTGTTTGACTGGTAAACAGATCTAGTGAAGCAAAGCAGGAGAGTTTTCCCCACAGGCCACCTAGATAACATCTCAGTGTGCCGTGACCACCGCATCATCCTAACAAAGCAAACAATAGCATCCTTCAGGACGAAACCTCTTTCTGTCTCTCGCCTGTCTTTCTGATTATCCCTACATCTCTCTTTCCAGCCTGTACCATGTTGTTTTTATCTGATTCCTCTGTATGACAGCTCATAGCCCCTCTGGATACTTGGATGAAATGACAGTGACGTTTGAAACCACATAAATCGTACTTTTGTTTGTCTGGAGAACATTTCAGGCGTACTTTGTTTCTGCACATGTGATAAAAGTTGAATGAGTACCGTAACACTGAGCTGCTTTGTTCCTGTGGCATGTTTTTCTGTCTTTTAAGTCAGCCCAGCGTCTTCAGGTACTTAAAATTGTTTCATGAATGAGCTAAGAATCACTCAATGGAATGGAAAATGCTCACTTTTAACACGAAGGCATCAAAAACAACGGATATATGTCACTAGGGAAGGAACAAATTGGGACAGTTTTGGCAGCAGTTACAAGACAGCCTGTCAACTTCTCGTGTTTGTCTTTCTGCCTGCTTCTTTTTTTTTTTTTTGTCTGCTTCCCTGTCTGCTGATCTTTCTTTTTCCCTCCGTGTCTATCATTTCAGACGTCTCTATTTTTGGTGATAATGTCAACCCAAAAGTCTACCTGCTCTGTCTTGACTCCAGGTCATTAAAAATGCCTCTTCGCACGGCGGTTTTGCTTCGCCTGAAGGAATTTTGAAACCATTCCAAACATGCCCGCATGAATATGACCAGCAGGGCATCTGTTTACAGGAGAAGGTTGAGTCAGATTTTAGGACTGGGCCTGATTGTGTGTGAGTAAGTGTGTGCAAGAAGGAAGGTGGTTGGGTTTCTCAGCTTCTAAATCGAGCGTGTCAAAGTACACCTGGAGATAAAGACATAGGAGGAGGGCTTGCTGAGTTGTGAAAGTCATCCATCCTTGTCCATCACCTCATTGCTTCACCCTCCAACCCACCCTCCTTAAAACAACACCCACATAGTTTGGGTTGAGAAATTGTCTTGAGACGGTGTGTGACAGAGAGAAAAAAAAAAGAAAAAGATAACAGTGATAATAGGAGTCCTTAGTGGTCATGCATATAGGGAAGAGCAATATGTCTGTATGTCAGTACATCTGTGTGTGCATGTGTGTACGTGAGCGTATCCCTACCTTGTAGGTTCGACAGGAAGGGTTGAAAGCATTCGTTCCACACACAAACAAGGTGTCATCGTTTTGCTGCAGGAGGACTTTGATGAAGTTGTGACACTCGTCCTTCAGGCAGAGGAAGAAAGACAGAAAAAGATATGGTGACATTTGAGTCTTTTTTTGATTTCACACACAGAGCCATGTGCGGTCTCTGAGACAAGACACTCTTTCTTTGCTGTCTTCTGAAATACAGCATGAGGTATTATACACAGAAGATGAGACAGGTGTTTATCAAACTTAAAGCATAATAACACAACATGAAGCATCAACCTCATTGTACACTGAGAAACATTTTAACCTTGCTTTATTACCAGGCTCTGTTCATCCTGATTGGTCAAATCCAAGCGGCAACCTCCAGTCTAAGAATATGGGACAATGGGGAAGTGCTAAAATCTGCTGTTTCTTGAATGTCTGCTTGAGGCTGGCTCCTGAACTACACAAGTCACATACAAACCCAGCCAAAAAAAGCTGTTTTTAAAGCAGAAATTAACCTTTATACAGCCTGATTCAAAAAATGTCCCCTGTCTGAATCGTCAGGTTAAGTATTGGCAACCACTGTACTGGGAGTGAATTTTCTTCTAACTCTGTGGTTTAGAGCTCGCCCAATCAGAGGCACAGCTCAGGGTCACGTGACCGACAGGTGCCCTATAGCTGTACGCGAAGCCCTTGCCACTCCCAATATGGCCACTATAGCTGATGTGCTTCAGTTTTTGTTTCAGACGGGTGACGTCGAGAGACTACCTCCATGTTTTATACAGTCTATGGTCAAATCCATTAAAAAGGTGATGATAAGCAGTGCTTGGTACAGCGACAGTACTGAAAGTTGTGCCAGCTTGATTTTTCTTTAAAGGGTTAACAGCTGCAAAACTCAAAGAGGAAAAAACATTTTCTTTGAGTTAATTTTTGGGCATTTTCACCTGCATTAGATATAAACTGTGGAGACTAAAGAGTGGGTGATGAGATACAGCAAACAGTTGAGGCTGGGTGTCAAACCAGCGACCTCTACAATGAAGACTAAAGCCACCATAGACGTGGCACATGCTCAAACAGCTAGTTCAAAGGCACCCCGGAAATGTCCACTTCACTGTTTATTTGCCCCACTAGAAAACTAATAAGAACCTGAACCCTAAACATGACATAAGGAGAAATGTTTTCTCAAGTGGAACGATTGAAAAAAATAAATAATAAAATAATCTCTTGATTAACAATTTGTGCAAACTTATTTTTGGGTCACCTGGTAATGAGCAGTTTAATGAACAATAAACAGAAGGTTACGCAATTAAGTATCCCAACAGGTTGAATAAGACCTCAATCTGATGCGAAGCATTCAATATACATTACCCTTTACCTATCATGTGATTTTTCTGCATCTTTTAATGAATCAAAAACACCAAAGAAATCTTTTATAATTTGCATGTTAGCTTTTTCAATAGTTTTGTCAGCTCTACTAGAGAAAATGCAGTTAAACCACTGCCTCATACAAAGATAATCACTTCTGTGCTCTTTAAATTGTCATATGAGCTGCAGGTGTGCTATTACACCTGCAGGGTCTGTGTGTATACTGTGTGTGAGAATGTGTGTGAAAGACAGGAGCAGACAGAAACGGCAAGAAATGACACCTTGAACACCTGCATTGTGTAACATCTGATCTCTAAAGTGCTGACTGCTGGAAATCGAGGTAATATATGTCTTCAAGTTTAAATAAAGTGCAAGGTTCAACTTCACAAAGTTGTCGTGTGAGTGTTTTCATTGTGTGATTTCTCTACCTTGTGCTTCCCTTTCATTCTGCACGTGTCCACGTCCGCCTGCCGGGACTTCCATGTCATTTTCTGTAATTAGAAAAAAAAGGTAGAAGTATAGTGAGGAAAAAGAGGGAGAGATCAAACAGGGAGCAAAGGAGATAAACATTGAGGTAGAAAGAAAACAGAAGGCACCACAGAGCTCAATAACCAATCTATACTGGGATCAATAATCATCATCTGAGATTCTCCATTATCGATTCGTCTAATGAGGCACCTGCTCTGAGGTGAACTTTGTTCTAAGCGCTGATTGGAGATCAGTTTACCTCCTTGAACTTCTAATTCTCTGCCCAGGAGGAGGAAATATGATACTGACCCCAGATCAGAACAGAGTCCGTCCAAGGACAGATCTCCCCTCCCAGAGCTCATTTCTGTGGATTGATAGGCTGGCCATCCTTGCACACACATACACACGCAGAAACACAAACACACATTCCTGCATACACACACTAACACACACTGGCTGCCTTGGCCTCCAGGTCAGCCCTTGCCAATACCTGCCAGTCAACTACAAACACACAAACGAATAAGCAATCTTTCACTGTCACACACACTTATCAGTCAATGCTTGGTTATATCTGCAAACACACACACACACATTTCCACTTTTTCATCCCTCCCCAGTGTGGCCTGAGGGTCAGTGCTGGGCCGCCCGGTTCAGACCGCCGCTTACCCGCCGCTGTTGTACAACATGTTTGGAGCTGGGCTGCTGATTAAAGACCCTCAGTCATCAATCAATCTGCACGTCTCCCAGCAGCCCTTTCATCTGCAGCCTGCTCTCATTAAGACCCACTCACTGTGCTTTGACATTGAAGTGGATGAGGTAGAGGGACGGCGGGTTGTTGTATACACCAGAATGGCCTTGTTTGAATTGTGTTTGCATGCATTACGTTGAGGGCAAGTGATGGCAGCGTGGAGTGGTTGAAATGGAGCAGAGAGTGGGTTATTACAGCCGAGGGCCTCTGTGTAAATGTGAGGTGCTTTTTGAATTATTTCAAAACATGAGATCTACTGTTTCTGCATCTATAATCTCTTTTTTCCTACTTCCCTTCCCCCTGCTTCTCCACTTCCTCTCCCGCCTCCTCAGCTTCCGTTACACATCCTTCAGATCTGTGCTTGTCCCACTGCCGAGCGTGGATGACGTAGGTCAATCACTCGCTGATTGATTGGATAATGTTCTTAGCAGGGTCAGCAGGGCAAGCACGGCAGGCTCACACCGGTGAGCGGGTGAGTAAGACGGCTGGCGAGGTAGACACCCACGTGCGCACAGAAACACACTGGGAGCCAGGTTATTAGGGCCACGTTGTCAATCACAGCATGCTGAGAACAAGTCGTCCTCCAAGAGACAGACGTCTCACTCACCTTACTGAAAAAGATCTCGTCACTGTTGGCAGTGTCTGTGTCCACCGTGTATATGTGATCCCTGCAGGCAGAGGAGGGAGAGGGGGTAGTGAGGGATTTAGGAAGAAGAGGGAGAGGAGATGAGAAGATAAGAGGTCAGACGGCAGCAGACAGTCAAAAATTCAACAGACAATAAAACACATTTCTTCTCTTCCCTCTGTTTTCTTCCCCTGCAGGCAGCAAACAACATCAGAAAATGAGTCTTTGTGTAAACTTTGTTCAAACTTCAAAAAATGACAATAAACAAAAGGAGGCCAGAGCTATTTGCTCTGTCAGACAGAAACAGTCAACAAAGGTTTAGAGCGCTGTGGCGCAGGCCTGAGGACAAAGCCTCTTTGTCCCACAGAAAGGTCTTCGGGGGTGTAAGGGAGGAGGGGGAGGTTGAGACGGGAGGTGCCAAGTCACTCAGAGCTGTTCAGGTCAATTAAGCCTAGTGTTTGAGCCACAGGAAATCTATACTAACACTCATTACAGCTCAGACAAGTGGACTTGTGTGTGCCGACCTGGAAACATACAACCTTCTCCTGTATTACACAGTCCAGCCATAAAGGCCCCAGCAGGGCATATGGAAGACATAAAAACCACAAGGGTTAACTACATCTCAGGCAGACGCATCGGCTGGTGGAGCAAGCGTGGAGCTGCACCTACTTACCGTGAAGAATTAGGGTGCAGACACAGGGAGGGAGGGCGCAGCAAGGGGAGGGAGAAGGTGTAGAGGTGGTGTGAGCGGAAGAAACGCACAAAAAGGGGGATTTTCCTCATTTGAGGAGAGAACTAAAGGTGACCGTGCCAAACGATGTAGCTGCTTTAATTTGTTGGAGATTAGCCGTTCAACGTGTTTTTAATCAAAGTGTATAACAGTGGCATCGTCAGACTCGCGGCTTAATTACGTTCTAGCTCCCCATCCTGCGCTCAGACACTCAGCCCGCCTTGCTCTCTCATTAACTAAATCTAATAAAGTCTTTGGAGGAACAGGCATCTTGAAATGAATCCACTTATATCGCTTTCCTGGGGGCCAACACTGTCTCCTGAAGGATAAAACACAGCCTACTGTACATTATCAGCCACCACACTTAAATTGAATAATTAATCTCTAAGAGCAGCTGAAATTAAGAAAACACCGATGCCTTTTCGGAAGGAGACGACACATTTACAGTGAGGTCAGAGGCTCACTCTGTCAATTCAATTAGGTTTCTGGTCTTTGCTTCTTCTTCGCTCAACAAGGGACAGTTTGTTTTTGTTGCAGTGGGGTTGTGTGAGGTACTTGTCAACATTAAGTGCATTACCCAGAGGGGATGCTGGTCAGTTAAGCCTCTTTGTTGAGAAACCATCCACAGAACCAAAACAGGAGCTGGGTTAGCAGATGCAGCAGACTAGGTCACATTTACTATGTGTGTTAGCATTTGAGAAAGTCTAATGTAACTATATGGACATGAAAAGCCACTTTTTTGTACGACCTTCAAAAAAAGTTGATATTTTTGATATCAGTCTGAAATAAATTCAAGCATATTGTGATTGTCACGCCACACTTAAGTCCTTTAATTTTTTACTCCCCTTCAGCAGACTGCCTGCTAGAATTTGGTGTTAGTTGCAGGTTTGTACAATAATTTGTTACCTGACAGTGTTGAAAATTATGATGACCCAGTACATATTTCATATTCTGGATCTTTGTATCTAGAATATTGGCAGGATCTGGATTGTACTTTTACATATGTCATAAATTATGGTGACCTTGTCTTGTATTGTTTTGCAGAGCAATCTGACCATTTATGACCATTTATGGAGTTATATACACATATGGGGAAAACGCCCCCTATCACTCAATGATAAAGAATCCTTTAAAAAAAATCCTGGCTCCAGATGGTGATCCAGATCACCTCCAAAATTTAATCACTTCTTCCTTATCCTATTCTGAAAAAAAAAAGGCCTAACTATCTCTTTGAACAATGTTAGTCCAAACTTTAATCTCATTAACTATATTCACAAATCTTCTAGCCTGTTGTTTCAGCTGACAGTTGGTGCAAAGTCTAAATTTTAGTCATGTGACCTACTTCGTGTTACGACCCTTTGAAATTGTTTAGTTGTTGAACTTTTTTTTGTTTTGTTTTGTTTTGTTTTTACAGACCCAGAACTTCTGCTCTTTCTTTACGTTGCTTACCCAAAACAGGCTAAAGAACTATCACTTTTATTATCCACAGAGCAAATCTGGGCTTTTTTATCGACCATTATTTTGCCACGGGGGAGAAAAAGAGAAAAATAGTGAAGTCAACTTGAGGTCAGTGAGATCCATCCTTTGCCCTCTCTGGAGTCAAGTTCACTGGTCTCCAACACCAGATGCTGACTGTCACTGTGCACTCTGCCATGACTAAAAATCAAGCTTTCTCAGGCTAAAACGCAAACTGTGCTGCAAAGTGTTTTTCATTAAGCTTCTCTGGTAGCACTAACATAGCACTACTCAGGCTAATTGATCTGTATTGAATTTCCACGGCTCCTTAAAACAAGCCCGCTGTGTTTCAGTGTTTCTTTCACCTTGCTGCCAGGGTAACTGGATACATCTCCAGGCAGGGTGGTGGATTTGATTAGTAAAATGTCTGCTAGATTAAAAAAAAAAGGAAAAGACTCCACCTCATCATGTTTAAGAGAAGAAGAAATATTTAAATGGAGACTTTAAAGTGATGGGTGATAACGAGGATGGATGAGTATAATTTTCTTTGACTTGTTCTTTTAACTTCAATTAAATCTTCATATTAAAATTCAAACTTTATATTAAAAAGACAAAACTAAATCAAAAGCCATTAAATCAGAGGATTACTTGGCGGATTTAGTATAATCCTGTGGGCAATTTTAAAACAGCTCATGAGCAATCTGTAATTGACTGCTGCAGAATATTCGACAGCACCCATCCCCGGCTCTGCTCCCTGACTTGTGCGTGTCTGGTTTTGGGTGCTGACAGGATCCCCGAGGGGCCGAGGTCTTCATGGGGATTTCAGTTCCAGCAGAGATTAGAGGGAGCCGAGCGATGAGGCGTCCCTCAAACATCCTGAGCAGAGATGGAGCAGCACAATGGAGAGGCTGTGTCTGTGTCAACACCAGCTCTCTAAACACACACACATGTGGAAGGACACATGCTCACACACACACACAAAGGCACCCTTTCCTTTCCTCTCCTCGCAGCTGCACCTGAACTCATATTACATGCTAACTTCCATCCTGTTTGTGTGTGAGTGAGTCACAGCTTTGTAACTTGTAAAAAGAGAGAAAGAGAAGTGCTTTAAAGCCACCACTTGTGGTTTTGTACGATGAAGACTGTTAACTGAAATTAAATCTATAGTTAACATCGTTTTTAACCAATTTCCAAAGCTCACTTTAAATCTTAAGATTTCTTTCTCACCCTCGAGGCAGTGAGTATTTTTTAATAACCCATAAAAATCATTGTGCAGAAAGTTGATGCTTGCTTGAAATGCCTGATTCATCACAACCAGCATTTAACTGCCTTTACTTTCTGCCAACAGAACAATATTAACAAGAGTTAGAGAGAAATTTGACAGCCTAACAGAATTTTCTTCATGACTGGATGCTGGAGCTATACCACTTGAAAAATGGTTGTCCTGGATGATTACTGGGGTGACTGTTTTTGGTATTCATTGACAAGTATGACCTAAACACTTAATGAATATAATGAGTGTACAATAGTATAAAACATCAAATGCAACAGATTCTTGATTTGGAGAGCTGCAAGATGAGCGTATTAAGGATGCCTGGTTATAAGAGTTTATTAAAGCTCCCATCAGGAATTTTTAAATGGTTATGAAGCTAACTGAAATTAACGGCAAGGCCTTTTTTAAGACCTCCACAACAACAAAAAATAAATTGGAGGAAAGTTTAACAATGTCTTTAATGTAGCTTTTAAATTTCTGCAACCTGTCTGAGGGGGTAGTAAAACATTTATGGTGACTTAACTGTCAAAGTAAGTAGTGTGAGACTTTCCTTTTGGAAGAATACATGACTTAAACAAGAAACGCACTTAGAGAGTGCAGACCTCTGCAAAGCATATTGTGATTGTCACGCAACACTTTAGTCCTACTTTAATGTTATACTTCCTTTCAGCGGACTGTCTGCTACAATTTGGTTTTAGTTGCAGGTTTGTACAATAATTTGTTACCTGACAGTGTTGAAAATTATAATGACCCAGTACATATTTCAAATTCTGAATTTTAGTATCCAGAACATATAGCCAGGATCTGGATTGTACTTTTACATATGTCATAAATTATGGTGACCTTGTCTTGTATTGTTTTGCAAAGCAATCTGACTATTTAGCATGGAGTTTTATACACATATGGTGAAAACGGCCCTATCTCACATTGATAAAGAATTATTTAAAAATGTCCTGGATCCAGATGGTGATCCGGATCACCTCCAAAATTCAATCACTTCTTCCTCATCCCATTTTAAACATTTTCTGAAAATTTTATCAAGATCTGTTTGTTACTTTTTGAGTTGTGTTGTTCACAAACAGACAGACAAACTCACCCAATAACATAACCTCCTTGTCCGAGATAACAAGTGCAGGAAACTATCACTTAAGACAGAAGGGTATCACTTGGTATCAAAAGCAATACACAAAGGAGCTTTAAAGTTTTGTTGCAATCAACAAACAAATCGATTCACTTTTTTTCCACTCAGAGCTCAGAGTCTTCCCTTTAAAAGGTTGCTATCAGGTGTGGCCCTTGAAAACTTCAAACTCAGTAAGATGTCAGCATTTAAATTGTCTTAGCTTTTTAAAATGTTTTCCTGCTCATGTGTCTTCAAGCTCTGAATAACAGCCAATAAAATCCCACTGACCCAGCAGTCAGGAGCCGAGGTCACATTTCAAGACGGTTCTTGCTCACTGAGCACAGTCCAGACTAAACAAGCAGCCTGAGTAAAGCTGCTGAGCTGTCCTGGTAGGGCTAAAAATGTGACACAGATTAATAAGACAACCTGGTTTTGTCATGCAAAGGCCTGTTTCCATTTGCCCTGAGCAGTTCACAGTGAATACAGAAATACATGCTCTATTGTGTATTGTTTCCTAGAATAGAATCCATTTTCATTATGCACGCGCATTTCCATTTCAAATAATTTATGAGAAAGAAACTGTTGGATGAGTGTACCTTCACTGAATTCGTGTACTTGAGTCTGAAGACTAAGCTTTGTGATAACTCAAGCAGTGCAGGACTAGAACTTAAAACATGAAAACCACCTTCAGGAAGTGAGTAAGATACATTTAAATTTACTCTTCTAACAGAGAAATTAACAGCATCATACTTTTGTCTCAGTAAACTTACTGCTGGGCCTGTTATCATTATCAGGAGTTGTCAGGAAGCTTATGTCTGCCCTCACTAATTTCAGTTATAACATTATTACTCTAGAACAGGTGTTTATTTAAAGCATGACACTGTGCCCACCTTTCCTTCAAACTCGCTGATCCTTGACAACTCCAGACCCATTTCTCTGCCTATTTTTGATCATATTTTGGGATATTGGCACCATTTAAACTGTACTTAATCAGCTCTCAGCAGTACCTGCTCGCACCATCCACGGACGCTCCTTCAAGTACTATGGGATTACTTTGATACTGAAGGGGCGTCTATTTCTATGACTTTTAAGCGGATTTATGGACATTAATTCAGAGATAATGCTATCCTCAGGAAGTGTCGCATTGAATCCCAAAATATATATGCTTCATGTCTGTGGGTTCAGATTTGACTGAGTTATGACTCATTCTTTTCTGGGGGCTGAAAGTTTGAAAGTAGCTTTCTGCCACCGTGAACTGTGTGTCACCTCAGTCACAATGGTAGCGAAATCTTTTTCTATTGATAGGAAAGCTGAAGGGAGACAGAAAACACAAGAACAGCAAAAAGAGTCCAACTGTACTGCTGCAACAAGGACCATGACTTCCTTTTTAGGTCCATTGTCGGCCCAAAAGCTCAGGTGATAACGGTAAGATTGGTCTGTTATGTGACTGAAAAAGAAATCAAATTCTAGGGATTCAAATCCCAGTCTCCTGGGTCTAAGTAGTTTGTTTGAACTAATGGCCTCAACATCCTAAACGAACAGACTAATCCTGGTACCTGTGACATCCTGCGACTTAAACAATGCTTCCAAAGATCTGGCACACAATTTACATGAAGAAGAGATTCATGGTGTTTTGTGTTTTGCAGCACAAGACTTGAATTATAGCTGCCATGCTTTAGAAATCGGGGAAAGAGAACACTTTGCTGTTTGTCTTCAGCAAAATTTTGGTCTCATGTTCTTCCCACTGGTTTTTAAACCATTGATCCGTCAACCCAAGTCTGACAGATACAAATCAGACTCAGAATAACATGACTGAACAACCAGACACGGTTTATCTATTGTGACTAGATCTTTTTTTGATATATGTTTAAATCATCCTCAACATAGAAGCTGAACATTAAAAACCTTTGTCAAGCTTGTTGTCCCTATTTTTGGCTAAGATTATACATCAGCACAAAAATCACTTGACTGATAAATCTGATTTCGATGATATTTTGTTCCACAACATTTTGCTCCCATCATTTTTCTCTTGGAAAAGTTGAACTGCACAATCTCTAAGAAAGGCCTAGGGATGTTACCAAAAACATAAGGCTCCAATGTGTACTGTATGGATGATGAAATTTCCAAACACCATACGATTTTTGGGAATATAAAAAAGCAGAAGTCTTTGACAAAAAAAAAATGGTAGAAACAATTGTAAGTCAAAGTGAATCACTTGGCAGGGGTTTCACATTTCCCGAAATTCAGCGACAAAAATGTGTGAGTAGGATGGAAGCTATGCAAATATCCTCTCAGACACAAATGTGGAGGCTCTGTAAAAATGGGTAAAGACAAAAAGAAAGATCTGAATGACTGAGGCAGGACAGTGGACCAACTGAGCGCGAGCGAGGGTGTGAGACTGAGTGGAATAGAGTGATATAGAGGGTCTCGGTCGGACATGTAGCCATGCATGGCCATGAGAACACAGGGGCTTTGTGTGGAAGAATGTCGTTTTCATAACAGCGCGTTTCTTCTGGGGGTGACGGCGGGCCGGCTTGGTCCATCTGCTGGGCCTTTGTCAAACTATCTCGCAGAAAAGAGAAGAACGCGATTAGCATGCACCCCGCACCTTATCCCCACCACCCCTCTAAATGCCTGCACGTCCTCCCTCCTCTCCACCTCCTACCCTTTCCTCTCTCATCACGCTCTCCATCCGTGTTCCCTCCCTCTTCATAACTAGATCATGGGTGGTAGAGGAGGGTTCATTGTACATTGTTTATGGCCTTCCCTGGTTCAAATCCTTCTTAAAAAGTGGATGGGAGGGAACTGGGGAAGCCAGCAGGCACCTTTGGGCTGTGAAGGGAGCTGTTGACGTTCTGAATGGGCTCAGGGCACCGAGAGGCCCTCTGTGATGTGGTGGCATGAAATACAACAAGCCAGAGTTCACTCACCTCCAAAGCTGCAGCCTGGTTGTTCTTTTCGGAGGCTGAATTTCTCTAAATTCTCTCCACATATCCAGAGTGTATGTGTGTTTTTGTCTGTAGCTGGGTCAGTGAGGTGAGGGGCATGTTTTGAGCATGAGTTTGATTAGTCATGCGTGGATAATAGCTGCTTAAAAGATGGGAATTCATTTACATGTTCTAAATGAAATGTTTCAGTAGTCTCAAAATATCTTAAGGTCTCCCTTTTTATTGCGTGTAAGCTAATTTAATGAAGGAATTGGTGCTCTTGAGTTGGAAACATGCTTTCAGTTACAAAAATCTTTGCTCGTGAGTCAGGTATATTTACATATCAACAAAAAGAACGCACAGTCAAGCAGTATTGCGAATATTAAATCATGCCAAAGGGATACCAAGGTTTCACTCCATTGTAATTTCATACAATTTCCCTGGAATATTCAAAAATTTCAAACCCAAGCAACCCATGCTACTCTGCATTAGCCCTTCTAGTTAGTCAAACACAGCTGAAAGGACTGAAAGGAGAACACACAATGTAGCATCACAGATGAACAAAACAAGCCTTAAGAATGACAGGGCAGGAATCAGTGCAGCACAATTAAAGATTTTCTATCTAAAATGGAAAGAAAGTCTGTATTTCTGTTGAAAACTTGCCATGAACACATAACCTCCAGCCTGATACTAGGACTCTGGGTGCACCTCCCAAACCGACTAAAGCAGCCACAACAACCTGTTACTTCAGCTCCTGCTGTTACAGAAGCTAAACACTAATTTGAGAGCATGAATTACTGTTTCCAGATGCTGTGTATTTCTGTTGGATGACTACCCAAAAACCCTGCAGAAAGAAACAGTTTTGAATATTTTCAGACTTTGGTTTTGAATGAAAACTTGTTCCAACTTTTAATTCAGGTGATTATGATTACTGAAGCTGCAAGTTTTGTTTCACACTGCGGACGTGGCTGAATGTCGCTGGTGCTGCGAGGAGAGGGAGAGGAGGCAACCGTGTAATCCCCGTCATTAGTGGGTTTTAACAGGATTTGGTGCAGCTACAATAATGGAGACTCTAGTGGCCTCCACTGCGAGACCCAAAGAGACCCGACAGGGAAGAACAGCGGCCACAGAGGCTCGACTGTTCCAGAGGACCCAACCGAGGGAAGGTAATCGGGATTTTTGAGTGTGTGCGTCTCTTTGTGTGAGTGCTAATGCCAACCACAAAATTTGTGTCCTATCCCTCTGTCTCTCGCTGTCTCACTCTCCCACACACACAAACACATTCTCCCTCTGGTTCCCATGCTTCCCAGCCTCATAGAGGGGTGTAAACATAGTGTGGCTGATGTTACCATGGTGAGGGCTGACTGAGGGCCGGGAATGGCGGCTATGCCCTCCATGTGGAGAGACCTGGGGCATGCTGGGCAATACAGTAACGCATTCACTCCAAATAAGTGAGGACTGCTTGTCTTAATGGATGCATGTCTTTCATCTTCAGGTCCTCAAACTGTCTTCACCAGAATTTTGTTTTCAGTCATCCTGGATTTTTGGCTGTCATTGCTTTCTTTAAGAGCAACATCTTTAAAATATTATTAGCCCAGAGATTTAAATTTGGTGATGTAGCTAATCAGAGGCAAGATAGGACTAAATACAGATAATAACCAAATTTTTTAAGAAGAAAAGGCAGAAGAAAAGATTATAATCAGAACTGTTCATTGTAAACATTGTTTATCATTCCTCTTCTTGGGGCTTAAGACAGATAAAACAATGGTTTGAACTGTCTCTCCAGCAATATCGCTGTTCTTCTTTTGATAGTAATATCTGAACGACTGTATAAAATCATGGACAGCACAGCGGCTACCCTTTTAGAAGCCAAAATCTTTAGAGCTCTTTTTGTGATTGAGCCAGACTCATCAGCCAGTTCATTCTCATTTTCCAATTTTGTGGATCCGGAGCTGCTGACATCCTGAGTCTTTTTTTGGGAGCTTCAGACAAAGGAGACCAATCATTGATCTTTGTTAAGATGACAGCGCAGGAGCTTCAGTTTAGCAATTACATTCACAACAAATACTTACAGCTGTTTAAACAAACTGGATCATGTATTTCCATTACAACAATGCTAACGCTAAAGTTCTGTCACTGCTCTGAGTGGCTGTGGGACCAATCGGTCACTATCCAGATGGCCTTGTACATGCTAATGCTAATGCCCCCTGGAAAAAAGGACATGAATCCTTCCGATCCAGAGTCATTTATCAATGTGAATTGTTCTGATGATGTCAGGCTCAATGAATGTATAGTTTTTAAATCCCACCCCCTCCATTTTAAAAGATGAGACATCACAATTAACATAAAATACTTAAGTGATCAACATGGTTTCTGTCATGGTGTCAGTTCTCATCATGCTGATTGATGACAAAGTGTTCATTTTTTAAGTTTAGTTTCTGTAAGTAATCTAATGTTAAAAAGAATGAATTGACAGCTCTGTTGACATATATGAGGTTCTGTACCATTAGCCAATTAGAGGAAACTGCAAGAGAGATATAACAAATGCTAACAAATGAGCGATTAAACTTAAACCATAATCTTATGTGTCTACTTCAGATCAACACAAGAATCTATTCTTGTATGGACTGTACTGAGCCGGAGGATTTTTGCCATGTATTGAATTAAATGTGTGTGTTTTGGTTACAAGGAGGCTGATATCAGTACCATGGCCCCAACAGAGCAATATATCAACGCCTAAAAGGACGTATTATGGCTTCACATCACACAATGGGAGGAAATGGAGGCATGCTGTCCTTATTTACACACAGTCATACAGCCGATGGTATATTTAGCAGTGTCGCCTGATCCCAGAAATGACATTGTTGAGATGAATCCTGCTCCTAATGGTTATAAAAATGAGAGAAACACAGAAAAAGACTGAGGGTTGTGAAAAATAAAAATCAAATAGATAAATAAAAAGCATTGTGAACAAGTGATCTGTGTGATCAGGGAAATTTGATGAAGAGAGATGTCAAAAAACACCCACGTATATTACTCTGCGCTCTGCATTTTTGTAGGCCTGGGAATGTGCCTGACCTTCACAAATGTACCCAGCTCCTCAAAGAGTTAGGGCCTCATTGGTTTATATGAAGACGTGTAAACACTTTTCTGCTCCATTTTTGCTTCAACTGCTGCCTGAAGTGTTACTGTAGATATGACCTCTACAGCAAAAGAAACTCTTTCAAAAAATGAAAAACACTCTGAAGGTCTCAAAGTGATTCATAGAAACATAAAAGTTCATGAATAAAAACACGTAAACAAACAGTTTCTGCTGATATCTTCAGGAAGCACAGCAATAACTTTGATAGCCCTGAGGCACAGAGAAAAACAAGTCTGAGAGTGAGGTGTTGAGTTAGGAAACGTCTGTGTGATTGCTACATGGCAAGTGGCTTCGATCAAAGTCATTGATGAAACACACTCACACAGACACACATGCAACAGAGGGGAGCGAAGTGACGAGGCTCGCAGTGGTTTCAGCATACACACAAAGACGCTCATGCACTGGGAGATATTTTCCAGAAATATTTTCCAGCAATCCGAATGATAAATCTCCCATTGCACGATGATGAATTCCCTCTGAATGCTGAACATAGTGTTCCCTGACCATGAAATATGGAGCGCTGGGATAAGAATCCTCTAGTGTCCATCTCTCGCTGGATCAAGAGTAGTTTATTGCTTTTACGGAACGTGACTTTGCTGCTGAGCAAATGACACACATATGAAGGCACACAAACATAAACCACTGAACTTGTAGAAGAAGGTGTTTTTACGTTTAATATCCATGCTTAAATATTGTACAAGACTCTCTTTATCCGGAAAAATATACAGCTGATTGCCACCATGAAAGTGCACAAACCAGCAGCTACAGGTATATCAGCATATATCGGCGTATATTGGCATAAATGTCTTTTATAGAGCAGAAATTATGGCAACAAGAAGCCTACATATGGGAGGACAGCAGTCTGCTATCTTATCGGGCTCTACTGTCCCTCTGGATAATGCACATGACTGATTCAAGGAATATGACTCAGGATATTAAAAGACGCAAAGAGTCTCATTCTGAAGCATTTAATATATCTGAGCCTGAAAGGGATAAAGCATTCTTTACACATTTTTGAAAAGCCACCGATGCCCTTTTCTTCCATATCTGCTCACATAAAGTCTCTTACACATGATTTAAGAAAGTGCGCCTGATTCCTCTGAATCAATACACATCATTCAGGCCTCAAACCCACAGATGAATTATCAATCATTGCATCTGTTGCTGAGTTTCCTCGGTTGCCAAAGACTTGCCTCTTTCCCTCTTCGGATTAAGCCACTTTTGTCTATTTACAATTTCATCAGTTGCTATGTTTGTATGCGTCTCGTAGCTTAGAAATCTTGTGATTTTATTGCCAGCACCAAAACAGAAGCCAAAAGGATTTAATACACTGAGCAAACCATTCAAAAACAGCCTGAAACAGTGTTGAGCTTTGGACTGCGTTCACAGTGGCCATCTGCAAGCTGCTGCGCACCAAGAACTGAGGCTCACTAGTCTGGAGGCATGATGGCAAATCTGTGTGAAGCTGGCCCCAGAATAAACAAGTCATTTTACTGGACAACCATCATAAAAGCTCCTATTGATGTTGCCTTGTTTTTTTCCCCGCAGCGTGGTTGGTTGTTTCCTAGCTTGAGCCTTGCTGGGTCGACCGTTGGCTTGCTTTCACATTGATTTCTGAAAGGGTGATTGTCTCCGCTACTTGCCTTAAACTGTTTGTCATTCAACTTTTACATGTCTTTATCGATATCCCCGCTAAGGCTGATGGGTTTCAGTACACGGGCCGTCGATTATGCCTCAGCGTAATCGACTCCACACATTCTTTTCTGCCTCAGGATCAATGGCGGTCATCCGGCGAGGTCTAATCTGGGGCAGCCATTCCAGTCATTCAGGGGGGGTCACATACCTCGGACATGTGGCAGAATTCCCGTCTGCTCCAAGAGAGAGCGCAAGTGTGGGACCAGACGCACTAGGTGACCTCGCACATGCACGCATAAACACATGCTTCAACACCCACGCCCGCGGTCACACCAACACATGTTCACCACCTTTAAAGTATATCCATATGCAGACACACACACGGCCACATATCACACGCAAAGGATCACTTTTAAATCCATGCGACAACTGGCCTGTAACACACACACACACACACACACACACACACACACACACACACACACACAAACACACACACACAGACACTCTCTAACAGACACACTTTCACATACACACCCCTCCAATAAACCTTCTGTGTCTCATTTCCTTGCCCTACCCCTCAGGCCGCTGCCACCCCATGTGGAGCAGGTGGGAGACCGGCAGAGCAAAGTCTCTGGTGCCCCAACACATACACACACACAGACACACACAGAGGCTCTGTTTCCTCTCCCTGTCTGCACACACCTCCTCTTAATGATCACAGATATGTTAAAAAGCTGTGCCACTTAAAGCTGCAGCCCCTCGCAGCCACTTAATTTGACATGCTTGGGAGGAAAACAAAGAAAGACCCCTATTGTGACTTTTTAACAGTATCCAATCAGGCATGCCACTCAATTAGCCGTGGACGACGCAGAACAAGGATCCATTTTATTAGGACCACCTTTTCATGCTGCTTTAACCTAACTGCAGAATGCTTAAAAGATCTGCGAGTCAGATCTTTTGACACGGACCCGACTGTTTTTACACACTTTGCCTTGAGGTTTAGCCACATGGACGTTTTTAAAATACTGATGAGAACTGAGAAGCCAAAATCAATATTGAGTGTCTCCCTTGCTGTGGATGGTGTAATTGAGCTATAATATCTCTAAAAGTTGAACTGCACACCAACAAAGGAGATGCAGAAGTAAAAAACACATTGACAAATGGACAGAAAGCAATAAAAGCAGGTGACAGACAAGCAGGAAAACGGTCTGGCCGAGACACAAGGTGTTTTAAAAAAAATCGATTTGCGAGGGCAAGGATGCTGCCAACAAATACAGAGCCCAAACTTCTTTGTTAGTTGTGTTTATTACAGCACAGTATGTGCATTAAAACTGTCAGGCTGAAAAGTTTTGACATCAAAAGCTTAGTTCCTTTCTTTTTTTATCTGTATGCATTTGTGTGACTTTGTTGGTCTGCCTGGATGTTTAACCAAAACAGGGCAGAAGTCCTCAGGGACATCATGCAAAAGGTGAAGAGGTTTTGGCAGACAGTGGGTCCAAAATAGACAACAACAAGACGGTGGCGAAAGAAAAATCCCAGACTGACAAGTGTTTCAGATTCTCAGCCTTTTGCACTGAATCATTCCCTCCCGATCCTCCAAACTTTCAAAGAAAAAACCCAGCACAGCAGGACACCAGAGTTCAGTGCAGGGGCCTGACTGCAGTGGATCTCACAGCCCTTAGACATTATCGAGTTAAAACACAATCCTCAACTGGTAGCAATTGATGAAACCTTTATAGCTGTGAGTCAAATTCAATTTGCAACTGTAATGTGCAAGAAGATGATGGAGGATTCAATAATCCCTGATGGAACCACACTTGCTGAGTTAAATTAAACCTTACACAGGCCAGCATTTTTTAAAGGGTGAAATATGCAGCACTTTTTTTCTGACTGCAATAGATCCTCCCTTAAGCGTAGGGGAAACACATGTTGAAAAATCTGCCCAAAAGGTTTTATCACTCACCTGGCAGCGATGTATAACGTCCTGTTCATGATCATAATGAGCTGGATGTCCAGTTTGTGCCGCTGGGTGTTGTTCCTGCCAGGTTTATGGCCTACAAATGCTGGATACTGTTTTGTATCTACAAAGAGAGGAAAGAAATGAAACGTTGCATGACTTTTCTAAACATTAGTAATAAAGTAAGTGTAGTGTAAGGACAAGAACTTTGATTTTAGGAATTTAAAATCTTTCATCAGGTGTCTCCTGGGTTTAACTTTGATTTCAAGCCATGTGTTTTAGAGAAAACGCCACCATAGCTCCTCCTGGGACCATAAATTGTAGGGTGAAAATGTGCTCTACTGTAACATGCAATCGTTCCATTGTTAGTGGCTTTGGATGAAAGCAGTGGCTTTGGGTTAAAACAACAGCCAGATAGAGGGGCAGGTCTCTGTGAGGTTGGCCACGAGCACTGGGTACAGCATCAAACCCAGAGAAAGAAAAGGATGAGGCAGGACAGAGAGAGAAACACAGACAGAAAGAGAGGAAACAATGACCGTATCTATTTAGCCCGCAACAGCATTTACACTATCACACACAGCATTAGGAGCCCAACAGAAAAATAAGGGATTATCCTTTGATGTGGGGTGGGCGCCGTTTCAAATGCTGCTTTAAGGCCTTCATTTTTATGTGTGTGTGTGTTTAGGTTCATTCCTCAGGCGCCAAATTACACTCCATGCCTACAGAATGTATTCAGTGCAGGGGGGGAGGAAAAGCTGGTATCAGAGGAAGCGAGGGGCTGAGAGGGATGTGAAAGAGCAAAGGGATAGAATGAGTGAAAAAGATATCGAGAGGGGGATTTGAGAAGAGGAAGACAAAGAGGTAAAAAGGGGAAGAGAGTGAAGGGAGAGAGCAGGAGAGGATTTGTAATAAGGGGGAGGACAGTGTAGGAGAAGTGAATGGATGTACTTACAGTTGCCGTGTGAGATGCTAATGGGCTCGCTGTCTTCAGGGAAGCCCGCCCCGGCTATTTGCAGTAGAGTGAAGTAGAGTAACAAGGCCTCTGACCTCATGGTCGCATCAACGCTGCTGCTGCTGGTCCTCTGCTACAGATTTACCTCGGCCTGGAGAAGAAAAGGGCAGAAGGGAAAGGAAAAAGAGACAAAGTTCGTCAAACAAATCTTTTTTCATCTTACTTCCTCTTCAATTACTTTCTCTTCACGGTTTGTGGGTTCTTTGTGTAGAAAGCCAGGGGGAGACGGCGAGTACAGGAATATAGAGGAAAAAGTAAGGCAAAGAGAATTTGTGTCCACTTGATTTAGCTGTTTGTGCGTTTTGCACGGCCCGTTGCAATCTGGCAGAGAAATATTTATATATGTATTTTTCGATGACTCAAGTGAGCTGCGTCGCAAGCAAAACAGAATTAATTGGATTAGCTGGGTAATATGCGTCATAGATCGATGTCAGGCAGAGAAGATCTCCCTCTCTCTGTCTCTGTCACTCTCTGTGTTCATGTGCATGTGTGTGTGTGTGTGTGGTGTGTGTGTTACAGGGTCTTAGTGAAGTAAGAGAGCTCTTGTTCAGATTAGCCTGCTGTAAAGTATCAGCAGTACCTGGAGATGGGAAGGGATGGCTTGGCAAGTGCCTCATTTCCCACTTGTTAGTCTCTGACGAGGGTAGCAATCCCACATCCAAACTCCTACAGGCCTCTGACTACCCCGGGTTGAATCAGATGTTCAACACTCAAATTTAGCACAGCGTTAGTTTGAGAGCTTTCTGCAGGCTTGCACTCTTCTTTCTTCCCCTTTCAACTCATTTAGCGCTACACTTGGACTCTAACTTAAATGCCAACTGCTCACTCTCCATCCTCACTCAGCGAGCGTGATGATTGCCTGGAGGAGAACCACCATGTTTTTTTCTTCAAAGCTTACCTCTGAATCCTAGAAAACATTATGACCCTCAAAAAGGCTGTTTTCTAATTTGTGGATTCTAACTAAATGCTTAAACTGAATTGATATACCATCTTCATTGAACAAACCATGGCAACTGAGCTTTTTTCCACAGCAGTTTGTGGCAACAAATTACACTCATAAATCATCCGAGACAATTATTGCGTCGGTAATCTAATCAGGAATAAAGCATTTAATTTGCATAAAGGACTTTTTTTTTCTTAGTTGAAGCTACAGGGGTGAAATGTTGCCGGCTAGATCGAGCACAGGGATGCTTCAGGGATGAAGAATTGAATAAAATAGTCGATTTCATTTGCTCCAGTCTGATAAAAGTTGTTTATCCCACGCTGTATTTTTCATTCCCTATTGTATGTCCAAGGGGAGAGAAAGCAAGGGAGGAGGGAGAAGGAGGGAGAGTAGGGGGCATTACTCTCTCTGTTCCTCTCTCTCCTCCATGCTCCTGTGAATCTCATTCAGGAGAGGAATGAAAACACTATTCACTGGGAGAATCACTTTAACACGGAGGAGAATACCAATACTAAAGCCTGGATACGACCTTGATCTTGGAGGCCGCTTCGTTCAGCTCCCTCCTTTCTCCCTCCTTGGCCTACACCTCTTGTCCTCACTTGTTTTTTTTTATCTACCTCATTTCATTTTATCAGGAGAAAAATGCTGTAATAGATTTTTCCTGCACCCTCACCTTTCTAAAGCAGAGGTTGACAGCTCTACACCAACGCTGTGCTTTCCAGTTTAGTCCATATTGTAAATAAATCTTTTTTTACTTGTTTGTACTGTACAGTAAACATCTGTAGAGAACTGAAATGTGTTTCTCTTCTGAACTTTGAACCAGGAAACCTCCAGTAATTGACTGATTGATGAGCAGGAAGTGGCGTGAAGCAGCAAGGTTAGCCCAGAGGGAGCTGACGTAGTGAATGATGGATGAAGGTCGCACTTGGTGGGAAAACAGGACATGGACAGGCCCTTTACTGTACAGTCCAAGTGGGTACAATATGTGACTAAATTTTGAGGCAAGATTTAATTATATCAGTAAATAGTAGAAGAGTACAATGGTAACTTCTGCCTTGTCAGTTTGTTTCTGTTCATGTGTAACAGAGTAATCTGGATTCAGATAAATTTCCAGGAAATTCATCCAATAATATGCAAGTGATTGAATTTGTGTGCTTACCCTCTAACATCTTTTATCATTTCCACAAAAAAACCTTAATCTCCCCCATAATACACCAACCCAGCGTCAGCATTTCAAGCACCGCAGGCGTCATCTGTTTCTAGACGGGTGTGCTAGCTTAATGTCGGAAATAAGTGTTTTCCAATCACATATATGACAGTTACCTACCCACTAAATGAGGTAGTGCCAGTGGGAAACCAAGGCTTTTTTGGACAGCCTTAAACTTAAATGGGATGTTTAAAAAGACAGCTAGCCAAGATGTAGCTAACGCTAGCTAAGCTGCTTAGCTTGTTTTCAGGTTAGGGTTCCTTTAGCATGAAGACCAGTGCTATTATAAAGATAGCAATCATATCAGATCCAGGGTTGATAGCATAACCTGTGGGGGTTAAATAAAGATAATATCTCTCTTTTAATATTTTAAAATGCAGTGCTAAAAGAGGGTATACCTTGTATCAGCCAAGCGTAGTCAACAAATCAGAGATGAGATCAGGAAAGGACAAAATAATATCAGATAAATAACATCACTAATTTAAAATAAACCCCATGGGGTTAATTGTCCCCTGGGCTTTTATCTTGAAAATCAGAGTCTGCTGCAGGCAGCACACAACCTCCACCCATATCAGGTGAGGGTGTAATCGAATGCTAAAAACTGTTAGTCAAACCATCTCACACTGCCTCCTGTGATTCACAGAATAAATTGAGCACAAAATGACTTAAGTGAAACCCCTCAGCTTTCCACCAGCCCTTTAGTTACAAGCTGCCACACATGAGTACGAGGAGGGAGTGAGGCGCAGTCTGTCTTTACTGAATTACGCTTTTCATGGAAGAGAAAATTGCTTCCTTGCATTCGATTGTGACTTGGTGTGTGTGTGTGTGTGTGTGTGTGTGTGTGTGTGTGTGTGTATATGTTTAAGATTTTGATGTCAAGTGCTACCTTTGAACAGCACATCAGACGTCTGTTTTACCACACATCACACAAACGCAAAATGAGAAAATCAAGAACTCTAGCTCCACACATAAATGGCCTTTGACCAAAAAACCACACTTGCGCAGGAGGACGCATGTGGATTTCCTCTCTTGTAAAAGTTCTCCTTCAAAAGGGACCAAAGAGATGACATTAAGAGGACCACTGCAGCCCTGCGCCTCCTCCCCCTCCATCTCCTCCTCTGACTTTTAATAGATAATAACATTTTGAGAACCTTTGCTGCTATTTCTTTTACACCTTACGCACACACTCAGTGATAAAGTAGCTGCTTGTGTGTATGCTCATAAGTGTGTGTGTGTGTGTGTGTGGAGCAAGGCGAGTTAATCATGCTGGAAACTGGCAGGAGGCCACCAGCAGGTAATAAAAACACGAGGACCCCCCAGAATCCCTCTGCATGCCTCGCCATCTTATGAATAACACACACATGCGCTAGCACACACTCAGTCACCTTGTCTCCTTGCAAGAAGCTAGCAAAGACCAGGAAACTTGGAGGAAACACGAATAAATTGGGGCAATAAACAACTCACAAATACTCAGACAGACGCAGTTAACCACTTTCCCTCCCCAGGCAAAGCAGCCCCAAATCACCCTTAGCTTTAACAATAAACATATTCTCAGGACTAATGATGTTATTGCTGCTGCTACATCAACAAGTTAGCCATGCTTAGGAGCTAACAAAACACACACAATAAAACATGTTTATAAGAGCAACAAGGTCAGCTACAGTGGCCCTCAGGTGAAAAAAGGACGGAAACGTTAGACGTTCAGTTTGTTCATCTCGTTAACTGCAGAAACAAACAGAAAACACTGGTTCAGACACACATAATCAAGCTTGGTTGAAGAGATTTTCCTAAAGAACATACACACACACTCGCACAAACACACTCAGAGCCAGTTAATCTTGAGGAGGTCCAAGCCATTCATCTCCCAAAGGCCCCCGCTGGGCCAGCCATCAGACTGCGCAACCAAGTGAGAGACTGCCATTTAATTACATCTGAGGGAACCTGTTAGTGTTAGACTAACGCTTCTGGATGTGTTAAAAGACTGTCCGACCAAGAAAAACAACGCCATTGGATGTTCCGGCAACAGGCCTTATGTGAACTCAAATACAATAGCTCTTAGTGGCTCTGAGCGAAGGAGAGTGGTATGATGTTAGAGGCTGAAAGTTTATAAAAGATGCAGATGGATTCCACTTATGGAACAACAAAAAGGACTATATGAGTAGGGGAGGCTCACATAACTTTATTTTAGACCTTGGATTCAAAAGGTGCTGAAAAATAATTCTTGTCCATAGTTGCATCAGGTAAGAAAAAACATCCATGAGCTACCTCAGCAAACAACCTGAAGAATTTTGTCTGTGTTTATATTTGTGTTCACAGCTTGCTTCATGGCCAACAGTCTATAATAGCCTATACTTGAGCTGTTGCCTCATACCCTGAATTCCTGCCATGTACACCACCTGATACAGGGACTTCACATTGCAAAGCTGTATAGAATAGCTGACCTGTGAGTTAAGGACATACACACCGTCATGAGTCCTGTCTTCACATGCTTTTGTGTTACTTCTTTTGAGATCAGACTTTGCAGCATTATCAAGAATCAAAGTGCTTTAAGCTGTTGGGTTCTCGATCAGGAGTGACAGTGTTATATGAAGGTTTTAAAGTTGCAGGTTCTTTTCAATGCAGCCTCACAGCTCAGCAGCCTGCCTGTGTTTATATTTGGCTGTCTGGGTTATGTCTGCAGATTGGTGGTGAAGGGTTTACAGATGACAGGAATGGCAAAGAGATGGGGGTCGCTAACCGGCGGTGTTTACTGTTGCATGTCTATAATTGTGGCCAGTCACCACATTTGGAGGAGGTGTTGCTATCAGTGTCTTTAACTGGATGACGCAGGCAGACAACCACACTGACTGTTTGTGCTTTGCGTCAGATCGGGAACTTTGTGTGGTCATAAAAGGGTTGTTTGATTCTGAGTAAATATTTATGTCCCTGTGTCTTGCTGTGATCCACAGAAACAATCTCAAACAGAAAGTTTAATTTAGAAGAAAGTAGTTCCCAATAAAACTGTCAAACTATGGATCACCCAGGCATTGTTTCTCGGAAGAGACTTTACGGTTCAGCTTTTTAAGTAAACTTTAAATCCTGCAGGTCCTTTGCATTGTGTTCAGATAGAGGACTCCAATCAGTTCAAAACTAACTTTGTAACTTGATTCTGCTTGAGATAAACCAATCGTTTGAACATGAATAAAAGTCATAAAAGTGTCTGGCTGAGAGGAGCAGTTTGTCTCTGCGTTGCTTTTCCTGTTGTGTTTTTGGAGCTGTATGAAAGCAAAAAGTGATTTTACAGGTGGATGATTGACAGCAGGGGAACTCCAGTGAAAAATTCAGCTGTGTGACAATCTCACAGTGTAACGGAGCAGAAACAGACCCAAAACACGGGTGTGAACACAACACCTGCACCACCACAGCTCAGCCACATAAATACCATAGCTCACAGGGCTTTCTATGGCAGCACCTGTTCCAGGTCAGGGAGGACGTGTTTTGGGTGGAGGTGTGAGAGTAAAAGAGAACGAAACCATGCTGGGAGAATGGTGGAAAGGCGTCCAGGTGAGAATAATGCATTGATCCACCATATGGGGATAAGAAATGGAACATATCCAACCACCTAGGGCTCCCAAAAGGGGGGATACTCTGGCAGGTGTTTACACTTGTCAGCCCCGGCCTGATAAATCAGAGAGAAAAGACAGGAGGAGCTGTCTGCCTGAACCCAGGAGGCCGTGATAAGAGGAGCGAATGGAGAGGGAGGAACCTGCCTGTCTTTCAGAGAACAACACCCAAACTATAGTGCCCAATATGAGCACACAAAAACAGACACACACCCACATCCAAACTCCCACAAGTAGACCTTGAGCTATTAACCAACATGCTGGTGTTTCCCTTCCACTCCCCCATTTTTCATCCTTCAGATGTTGCTTTCAAGTAAATATCTGTATGGGGGCAATCCATCATGGTTTGATTATTAAAAGACAATGAAGTGGACATGAATGAGGCGCCCTGTCGCTGTAGGGCCTTTATTGAAACAGAAGCCCAAATGCAAGAACGTCTCCCTTCAAGAGGTGACGGATTGATTCTGGATGTGGGCCAAGAGGATTTTAAAAGACGAGAGGGAAGAAGAGAAGAACAAGAGACAGAAAAACAAGTGGGAGAACAGAGGCAGAGCGCCAAATTGTAACAACAGAAACCTAACAAAGACGTTCAGCGACTGGAGATAAGCTGCTATCTTTAAAACTCTGCCACTGTGATCCAAAAGCCATTAGGTTCGGACACGCCTCTGTGCTTCTTAATCATTAAAAACAATTATCAGTCACAGAGCAATGGATATCCTTTTTTCGGGATACATTGGGGACACTCTTTGTTGCATTTAAAAGGAGGAAAAGTAAAGAGAAAAAGTGTAACTACGACAGAGGAAGAAAGGAAACAGGAGGAGACAAGTTAAAGGGAATTAAAGAGAAAGGAAAAGAAAGCAAAGGAAAGGAAAAGATAGCAGAGCAGAGAGAGGAAGAGGAAGAGGAGGGGAGGCTAATGGGTGTTTGCTGTGTGAGAGTGATCCAAAGTAAACTGACATCACACCAGCCCTGCTACCAGCAGACATCAACAGAGCAGGAAGATGAGAGGAGATCTCTACCTACAACTCACTACATTGTTTTTAAAAGTAGGTCAAGAGCTTGTTTGGCTGCTGCAGGGCTGAGATGAACTTGCAAAATAACTCTGGAAACACCGTCAGCCAAAGGTTTAGCACTAGACAAAAAGCATGTTAAACAGCCCTGGATCAGACTTACATAGTGTGCAAAAAAAGGATTATCAACACATGTAACAAAGAAAACAGGTAGATATGCATCAAAATACAATACACATGATGTGATAACAGATATCTTATTTATCTCTTTTGGTTCTGCCAGCTGTAGCTGTGGGAACGACAATGTCAGTCAATTTCAGCAACCTTTGGATAGACTGTCAGCAGTTTCTGTGCAGAGATTTATGGTCCCCAGAGGATGAACCCAACTGATTTTAGTTAATCCTTCATTTTTCTTGTTCAGGATAAACAGCAATGAAAATTGGTACAAACATTCAACATGTTCCCTTAGGGAGAATTTGTAATTACCTTGTTATTTTTCTCCTTCAGAAGAATCTTAATAGTATTGTTTCTGTTTGTTTTGAATCAAATTAATGTAACAAACAGTTTTTGCTGTTGGCTTATTTGTGTTGGGTGATAATCTCAGGATACAACCACAACCACTGTCTGTCATCCGAAGACGCTTTGTGGTAAATGCCTCTGGTGACGATTGATTGGACTTGAAGGTGCCACAAGTTGGACTCAAACGTGAGCCAGCCCGTGCAGCATTTGCAGTATCAATGGAAAGGCCATGGTTGTTATTAGGGATGTCCTGATCTGAGACACTGATCTGTATCTGCGCCTGATATGGCTATTTTTGGAGAATCGGACAGCATCGTTATGTGATCGGGACGATCCAGTTTTCATGTGTTTTCGGCACCATCTCCCTTGCATTGCAAACATGTCCGCTATGTGGGGCAAATTCTCTTTGGAAAGCAATGATAGTCAGACAGCATCTTGCAGCATTTATAAAGTGAGTGTTCCTCAACGAGGTACCAACAGGGCTCACTTTAGTACAACGAATATGATTTGTCATTTACAACAGAATCACCCAACAGAGAACAGTATCTATCAGAGAAAGGTATCGGATCAGTATCAGATCTGTATTGGATCAGTACGTCATCTGCAAAACATATGATGAAAAAATCGGATCAGATCGGAGGTAAAAAAAAAATCTGTATTGGAGCATCCCTAGCTTTTGGTTCTTCACATCCCCAGGTCTAGCGCCTGCTCGTCTGTTTGAAGTACTTCTCAGCTAAAGCTGACGGATCATTATCAGAGGTATGAGCCACAACAAGAAACCTATCTACTTATCTTTTACCAACAGTCTACAGGTCTTAGGTTTGCCAAAACAACACCATGAAGCTTTATCAGATCCGATAAGAAAACATCTTAAGGCCAGGTCAAAAATCTCTGATGCCTTTTAAAGAATCAGGAAAAATAATCAGAGATTAGCTCGAACAACACTGCTGCAGGTAGATCCATTACTCAAGCTCAAATATTTGATCTGTCAGCTGTACTTCAATAATATCTTTTACCAATATAAATAAATAGCTGTCCAATAGAAGTTGTGTGTTTTCCACTATACAAACTGTTTTTCCTACACCAAAGCCTCTTAACATGTGACTACTTTATTCAACTCAGACTGTAAATGTGCCATGAACTCTTCCCATGCTAATTTAAAAAAAACCCCACAGAGTTCAAATTGTATTCTATACAGGCCATGCTTATATTTTCCTATTAACATTTTAGCATACTGGTATTAGCAGTTAGCTCAAAGCACTGCTGTATTACAGCCTTATAGGACTGCTAGCATGCTAGCTGTTGCTGTCTTGGCTGGTTTCTCTCAGTTTTGTTTATTCATTGTCTTGCAGAGCCTCAGAGCAGTTTTTCCTCCCCGCTCACCCACTTCTTCACACAGCCTTAATGAAAGCTGTTGTTATGATGTCATCATCATCATCATTCGTCCTTCCTCTACACTTTTTATCTCCTCAAGAACAGGAGCAAACAAGAAAAAGGTGAGAGCAGCGCAGACTGGTCCTCTGCTTTGTTGTGGGAAAAAAAGTGTTTATGAATCAAAACAAGCCCTCACTCTATGACACACATCTAACAACACACACAAAAACAATGCAATCCTCGCATCACGGGCACACACACACACTAACAACTGGTGCGTAAGAGATTGACCCTGAAAGACGAACAAGGTTACACATTTAAATATCAAAACCTTCTCCCGGCCTGTCAATCATCCTTCGTGACGATACAAGCTGGGCAACTTAATCAATCTGGAAGCAGCTGATAGGAAGCTGTGTGGGAAAAGCAGAGAAAATTGCTGTTGATAAGGACATGCTTGGTAGCACTCGGCCTTTTCTGTCTTTCCTTTGATCCAATTATCTCCTTGGTTTGATGCCACATTGCCTCCCTTATTTGAATGTTACAAATCACTCCTTTCATCCCCTTTTCTCTTAATACACCTCAAAACCTGGGGCCTGACTCTTTTTTCATTTTACTAAAGATCATTCATCTTGTTCTGAGTTGACCGCTGCCAAAAGAGCACAAGATTCTGAAGGATACAAACCGAGACTCAGCATTTCTCCTGAGGTGCAGCAGAGAAGAAATACCAGTAAAAAATGTCAGAATGTCACTGAGCTAAATGCCACATTAACTCCGCTGAGAGAGAGATGCTGGGATGACTGAAGCACAGCGCCCTGCGGAGCTGAGATGGGGGTGTTGAAACTGTCACACGGCATAATGCACATTTTACTTGGAAACTCACTTTATGAAGGCCGACTGCGGGGTGCCTTCAGGCGACACTGCACCATGCCATGCTATGCTCAGTCACAATACAGACCTGGGACTACCAGCCTGTGAGGTTTGTGAGTCAAGTGCTGCTTTAAAGTTGGCTGCCTGGGGTTGGAAACATTTAACAACATGTTTAGAAATGTATGTCCGATACAGGAAGAGGTAAACGCAGGGGCAGATCTGACTTCCAGGGAGGAGTTAAGCACATCCTCCTCAGGCTCTCATCCTCAGTAAACATCAGCTAAGCCATCAGCTGGGAGAAGCAGAACAGAGAAATCCATTTCTGTGGGTCTCCAGTTAAGTATTTCTGAATCCAAAATGCATGAGGCCTAAAATGACTTTTTATGTAATTTCTACAAGGGAAAAAACTGCTCCACTAAGGGAAAGAGGGGAGAGCTTGATAGACTGGCAGTAACTCATGCATAAGTTCTTTGAGCCATGGCAGGAAATTAGTTTGGGTATTTAGAGGAGTATTGGAGGAGCAGCTGAGGGACGCTGTGTTCCTGGGGTAGTTTTCCCCACAAATAAAAGAGGATTCGCAATCAATAAAACAATAGCCGTCCGGCCCAAGAGCTGGATGGTTACAAACCCTTTTCCTCGACAGGCCCAGACTGTAAATGAGAAAAGTCTCAAAGTCGATATTCAACGGCGGCTCACTAAGTGGTTTTTACTATGGATATAACAGGCTAAAGGAGAATCGGAGGAAAGAAATGGAATATCGTTTTATCCTTCTTGGATTTGACTGGGTGGATATAAAGTTCTAATCAATACTGCACGCATGTATTAGGTCATGAACATTATATGCATGAGAGTCTGCAACCCACATGACCTCTGCTCTTGGGCAAACGCAGGAAAATCACGGTAAGGCAACCAAGAGCTGTGGTCAGAAACCTAAAAACATCTGGCACAAAGGTCGAAAGGCCTCTAGGAATTCACTTTCCAATCCCAAGACTATTTATACACATTCTTTATTTTTGCTCGTGCTTCAACACTCAACTCATGCAGCTGTTTTGTTTTGCTTCTTCCCTCTCCTCATGACTAAACTGAAAAAGCAGACTCCGGATGTAAGCGGGTGGCCTGCAGGGACTGAAGAAGAGGTGTGATGGTTTTCTGTTGTTGAATCCATCTGGTGCAGTTTGCACTTCTCACAGCCTCCTGCTTCTTTGTAATAGGTGTGTTTCAGAGTTTCACTAGGTGTGATACATTCTCTCTGTGTCTCATTGTGCTTCTAATGCAATCCCATCTCAGACTTGCAGCAGGTTGAACTGTGCCACGTTTTCCACAAATGTGCATTTAGGTAAACTGCACAATGGGCAATTTGTAGCAAACAGTGAGGTACATGCAGGAGGGAGCTGCTCATACATGACAAAAAGGCTGAGTAAAAGCCATTAATATGCCATGCTGCCCTGGTATAATACCGCTCAGTAACACAGGACACCATGTGCATCTGTTTCAGTCATAAACTCTGCAAATGCAGCATGATTTCATTCCCTGTTTCACCATCACAGAAAATCATTTCAGCTCTGTTAATGGCATTTCTTTCTTGTTGAGCTCCCAGCTCATTTGATGCAGGTTCCATTATGCTAAGTGATTGAGTCTGTGTCCTCGCTGATAACTGGCTAGCTGGCCATCCGTTCCACGGCGTCAGGCCTATCAGATCTGACTGAGCATGATGCTAATCTCTATTAAGGTAATGTGCCGGCCATGGGTCGGAGGAGAGCAGAGCACAGCCCAGCCCAGCCTTTCTTACCCTGTCTCCTATTATCTGTCCCTGTTCTTTATTCACGTAGAACAAACCACCTTGTTCAGTCAGTCTCTGTTCATTACATTTTTACATCATCTTTGTCTTCCTTCTCCCTTTCTCTCTGCCTTCAAATCACCTCATACATCTTCAGAATGGAATAAACCCTCGTCCCACAGACTCCGTTTCTCCCCACGACAGGAAACCCATATTTATAATGGAAAAGAGACGAAGCTAAACACAATTACATTGTGTGTTAGCCTGTGATATTGTGATGCTGATAACAAAATATCTTGTTTTCTGTTAGTGCATCATATCCAATAGCATTATGAATCATCTCTGATAAAACCAGGACATTCAATCCCACTGCTGCACGAGGCCACAGTCACCGACAGACAACACATTGTCCCACAGCAGCTGTCTTATTGCCAACGTACAGAATGAATCTCTCTGAATGTTTTTATCTCCACAGACCATATTGTAGGAGAGAGCTGCTCGTCCAGCTCCAAACTAATGACAATGACAACGAGATGACAATGCTGGTGCAGGCGGATCACTGGGACACCCTGCCAGTATGCAAAACAAAAAGTATCACACGTTTGATACAATGCAATGCAGCCAATTCCAAATGAATGCTGTCAGTCTGCAGCAGAGTACTGATTGTTCCTACCATTACCTTTATGTTGCAACAATAAGGTGTCACAATACAAGAAGAAAAGTAATCTGCTGGGGATTGCTTTTGAAGGATTTTCCTTTCTTTGCCTCAGTGTAGCTGCCAATAAATGACTCTGTAGAAGCAAAACTAAGTGGAAATAAGAGAACAGAAATATTTTTTTAAAAAAGAGATGTGCAAAAGATAAGTTGAAGAAAACACCACAAAAGTGACATAAGCGTGCAGTCCCTCAGAAATCTCATGGCTTCCTCCTTAAACCTGATTAGAGCCAAGCCAATCAATGCAATTAGACCCCTCAGTGAGTCACAACGCCCACTCTGATATATACACTCGCATGTTTGTTGTAAGCTAGCTTTAAGAGGCTTCTCATGAAAACATGAGTACAGGACTAACAACATGCAAGCCCGTCACGACTCAGTGTCAGCCTGCAGGCATGTCACATTAATTGAAATAGGCAGGTATTAGTTTTATCTTAAACCTTTTTAAAGGGGCTGTGTGGAGTTTGACTGATCTTGAAAAAGGCTACCTTCGGGAAACTTCCCTGAATGTAATCAAAACTTTAAAATGAGATTATCAGTGCCTATATTGCTGGTTACATGTTATTTTAAATTGCTACTTCTTAGCTTCCAGGTTGGGTCGACCAGGACCAGGTTGATTCACAGCACGTCTAGGTCTCTATGACAACACCATGCCAGCTGATGATGTTTAATAGTGAGAAGAGATAAAACACAGAGATCTCTAAAACTGCACTGATAAGTACCTCACCTTGGCACGTTGTATCCAGTAAAAAGTTGTCTTGACCAAAGAAAATTTGATTCAATCCGATCTCCAATTACTTCCAAAAGAAACACTCACCTTGCTAAAAGTAATTTACGATTGTGCAGAGACTCCAGGCCACAAGGTGGCGAGGGAGTGCAATTAAAACAGATCCTCCTCATAAAATTTTTAAGCTTATAAAGAAAACCAAAAGTGAAAGTTTGCACACAAATAGAGTCATAAACCACAAAAATGTCCATGAACTGTTCCGAAACAAAACTTCCAAATCCAAGAAGGTCTCTGCTTTACTTATAAACAAAACATGACCTTATCATTGTTGGGTCCTGGCGTGGAACAAATGAAATTCAAAATCAAGATGCTGAACCCATTGTCAACAAAGCCTACTTAGTAGAGCAGGCTAATGATCTGTTAACCATCAGCTATGAGACTTCGAACAAAATCCCTTTAGGTTTATACGTACATGAAGCTGGATTATTAGTTAACCTCAGTTAACTCGAGATGTGTTCATGGCAGCTGTGCATGAAGCACTCTGGGTCACATCTGAGCTCATCTGAGAGTAATTAACATTGCAAAAACACTTTATAAATAGAATATGAGGGGTTTTTTTTACTGTTTTTTTACTGAGATGTTGGAAAACTGGGTGAATTTGCATGGCTGGCACTGAAGCATGAGTTAATAAACAGTGAATGCTAGGTTCATGTAATGAGCTGTATGAATGCTGGTGCCACAAGAGAGACGCCTTCCTCTTTATAATGAGACCATGAAATCAATACAAGAAGCTGCTCTGCAGCGCTGAACTTCATTTATGCAGCAGTTTAAAAAAAGAAGACAGCTGGGGGATAAAACTGAATCAAGTTAGAAATGTTGTGTGATCAGCATTGGGAAAAGAAAAACAATTCTCCTGATGTTCCTCCTGTTGTTGACTACTGTAAGTGATGTAATGATAATGCAAGTGCCCATAGCAATTTAAACACATGGCTGCTCGTGTGGCATGATTAAGACGTACACATGGTAATGGTAAATGTAACACAGTGTGACATGAATAAATACATGTGTTTTTTTAAAGGAGGTCATGATGATGCAGACGTAAATCTGACACATAAGATGTTTTTTTCTTTATAAAAGAAAAAGATTGAGAGGGACAGAAAAAGACCTACTGTACAGCAAGAGGTTAAAAAAAGATAATCTGACCTTGCATTTGTTTAACAGCTGTCCAAACCATACAGTCATGCTATTGTTTCTCAAATACACAGTCATTATGCTGTAATTACAGTGTACAGTTCCAATGAACACTGGTTATACTTCAAAGGCTTCAAAACCCTGCACTGAGTGGAGGAAAACAGGATGAAATTACATCCAAATCAGCTCCCTCTCATTTTATAAGTGCTACAATATACGCAGAATGTAATTCATATTTAGTCAAAATTTATTTCATGTGTCATATCAGACTTTTACAAGCTACAAGATCCTTCTCAGCTTCTCAGAGGAACGCATCTATTACATTATGCACTGCCGCCCACCGTCACAAATTTCAGCAAAGCACAGATGACATTTCTCCGATAAGTAATTTTCCATGCTGTGTCACAGCGTCTTTGTGATTGCTAACTTCTTCTATCAGCTGTGTCATGCAATTTTTCTAATGGAAATGTTGCATTAATTCAGTGGCCAGGGTTATACATCATCGCCGTAAATTTCCTTTGGGGGGTCTAAGCTGAACTGGACCAGGCCAGACCAAAGCAGGCTAGCTTTCAAGGAAGTGGCGACAGACTAAAGTAATTAAAGATTTTTTTTTTTCTCTCATACAGACACGTAAAAAAAAGTCCTCAATTTTCCAAAAATGTCCTTTTTAACCCAAATAGATGATTACATACTGGGTGCAATAAGCTGAAGGTGTTCCTCAGTTATCAGACAAAGCCTTTTTAATGTTCACATAATATTAATGTTTATATTATTTGTCTAAGTTGAGAAAAACATGTGTTTTCTCTACAGATCAACTCTAATTCTTAAGATAATCAAGGCTGTCCTCAAACTTGACTGAAAAATAAGTGTGCTACAATAGATGCACCCATTGAATCTACTCAAATGGTGAGGCAAAGAAAATGGGACATGTGGAAGAAGTATAATTTCAGCACAAATGAGCAGCGCACTGAAAGTAAAAACAGTTTACGATCACTCTGCATAATTGCAGGAAACTTGCAAACTGGAAGGTTGAGGGCACAATTATTCCTTCTTATCTATTTTCTCTTTTTCACACCATAACTCAGTAAGTGTTGTTCCTCTCAAGTGATAAAAGCTTTAACAGTCTCCAATTTCACGCTTACGAATCCTGATTACTTTTTTTCCTCTTCTTTTGGAATAACTCGCTACACAAAGGCTTTTCGAGACCGCACGCACAAGATTTCTGTTCAAAAGTCAGTCCTCTGGCTTTCATCTTTAACCTTACAACCTTCTAACCTCTTCCGTTTCCCGGCTCAGCCACATCTAAAGATCTGCTTTTACGACTTCCTGATGGCAAAAGGACAGAGGAGGGGGACATAAAAGCGAAAGGGAGCCAGACTGAAGGTGACAAGATCCTCGGGCCCTGACCTATTGTTCTCAGCCAGAGAGATAATGAAGGATGGAGTGTGGAGAGACTGCAGTGGGCTGTTTGTGGGATCTAGCATGTGGTTATATGCTTGTCCTTGCAGGTGTTGCATTACAGAGAGTGGGTCAGATGGTGGGCGTGTGAGTACCTGCAGATCCTGGCCTGAAAACACAGAGGGAAACCGGATCCTGTCAAGCCCACTTACAGGGATGTTAAGCTCATGCCAAGATTACAGCTTCCTTTCAATCAAACCTGAGGAAAAAAAATCCACCTTGTTCTTTTCTACCTGCCTGTCTTTCTTTTTGTGCGTCTTTTTTTCCGGCTCTGGCTGCCAAACAAACCAAGAGCACATCTGGTATGAAACTGTCCTCTCTTAATTATACACCTTCATAGTCCATCAGAAGACCTGAAGGGAGCGTTTACAAAGAAGTTACAGAGAGGTTGATGAAGTGTGGAAGAGAATGGGCAGAGTCAAGAAGAAGAGAAAGCACAGAAAAAGGTCTCCTCTTTTGGCTTGGCAGACACATCAATCATACTGTTTATTCAATGGATGGAGAGTTATGTCAGATTTCAGGAGAGTCTGATGAATCATGTGGAAGGAGGACCTCTTTTTTTTTTTACACAAACAGAAGAGACAAAGAGCAGCCACTCTCCATCAAACCTTAATGATTGAGAGACACATGACAGTGAGTCATGACCACAGCAAAAGGTTTACACACCTTTATTTTGAAGTAAATTTTATCAGAGGATCCCAGTGGGAATGCTTGCTTAAGAGTCCACAGCTAAGCTGCTCTGTGAGGCTGTACTAACAAGCTTAATGCTAGCATCATAACTCTTGCTGTATGTTTACAAGCAAAGCCAGTGATGATGTTAAGCAGGCTAATGTTAAACATGTTTACAGTCCAATATTAGAGTGCTAATACTTGCTAATGAGCCTTTACAATAAATTAGCCTAATAAGAATGTCCTAATTTTGCTGGTTAGCTAACATGATGAGGTTAAGCAAAACATGTCTAATCACAGATTAGCATGCTAACATTTGCTAATGGTTATAGGTAAGCCGTTATTTGATAGACATTTGATCATATGCTCTTAACATCATGGTAAAGCTAGATACCAATCAAATGGTGTTCATCATCCAGGGACTATGAATAACTCTACCATGTATTATCATGTTCATCAATAACATAAATTGGGTTAATTTTAATTCAAAACAACTTCAATTTAGTCAATTCATTAAATTTTTACGGACATAAGGGATTTATCATTTGGGGAATATGAAAAATTAAAACGGATTAAGTCCATCACATAGCTTTTATGGAACAAACAATTTCTACAAGTAAGTAAAACTAGAGAAAGGCAAAATTATCTTGAACTATATTTGGATTTATTATCTGGTGAACCTGAAAAAAATAAAAAAGATTCATGGTAATACAGAATTGTGGTAGTCCATCATACTGTAACTTTATGGAATTCACACACAGCTTCTAAAATGATCTTATTGTTGAAATAATTTTCAAAAGGGTCAGGATTTATCATCTGGGGGGCGATGAAAAATACAAGATTATCATTGCAAATGATCACCTTACTTATGAGGAATAACATTCAGAACTACTCGAATCTATCTTATGCAAGAGCAGGTGAAAGGTCAATAACTTGGAGAGACATTAGGGCTCTTCCTTAGGGGATCATGAATAACTGTTCCAGAGCATCATGCCTGAAATACACTAGATCTGTCCGCATTTCGACTCCATTGCACTGCGTCTTGACTGCGTTTGTCAACTTACAATGGCTGCGTGTGTTCAGTCCAACAAGTTGCATGACTGACAGACAGCTGTAGTCACGTGACAAAGGAGTTTCCGTGCTTCCCACTCCATTGATAAGTCTCTCTTCATTCATGATGGGCTGTAAAACCTCCAACCTCATGACTCCTGGTCTGACTACGCTCATTATATCCATTTGTCATCGTAGTCAAGCTAAATACGAACTGATTTTGACACGGTGTGTTTTATTTTGAAAGTCACTGGGTGTTTTTAAGTGGTCTTAGGTAGTTTCTCAGCACGACTTCCTGAATTTATGCGTCACAGCTCCGCGTCCGTCAAAAATAGGATGGCTGCATATTACCTTTGACATGACAGAGCAGCCATGCAGACGGACTGCAACAGAACAGATCCAGTACAAGTTGACTCATTGACTTGAATGGAAACCTATTTGATTTATTTGCCGTGACACGGAGACGCAATGCAGACGCATCCAGTGTATTTCAGCCACTACAGCAGACCAATGTACAGTTTCTGAGAGGTTATAGTGAAACCACCATCAACTTAAGGAAAAGTAAGGATCATCAGAGTTGCTTGGGTTAATCATCAAGAGAGCCTGACTGACTGGACTAAATTAGATGGAAATCTATCCAACTGCCTCCAAGTTATTTACATCCAAACACACCAAACCCCAAGCCACCATGACATAACAGGAAATTTGAAGTGCTGAATTCCATCCATCAAAACAAACACTCAAAACGAGAAGCAGCTTTTCTAAGAGTTTGTTTCTGCAGTTATAGTTTTCAGAAAGTGAGAGCAAAAAAAAAAAGACTGTGCATAAAGATGATGGAAGCCAGGAAAATGTATTGGTTCAGTGACAGCTCATTTTAAGATTCAAAAATATGGATTTGTAGACAAACTCCACAGCCCACGCAGCCTCTTTTACCCTGTGTGAATTTGCTTCGTAGCTCTAGCAGCAAACAGTGCCCAGACATACACACACCTACTTGTATACAAAGGTCAGGAGAGCAGTGGCATTTCATACACTCAATCCCTCACTGCAAGGTTATATACACAAACAAACAGACAACAAATACAACTTCTATTACCACAGTGATTTGTTGTATGACTACTGTGCGAGGCCGGCGTGTGTGCATTGGAGTCTGTCGGCCTCTGAGTGTGCTCTAACTAACCATCTCATTTCCCCATCGGAGGACTTGGTCTGGCTGCAACTGCATCCTCTGGCACAGTCACATTAACATTTCATCCTGATTGTCTCTGTCAAAGTCATTCATCATCATCGACTGAACGACTGTGGCTGGAGACTCCCCCGACTCCACAGCTCTCCCTGTCCGTCTTTCTCTCATTCCCATTTCTGCCCCTATCTCTGGCTTAACTTCTTCCTTCCTCTATCTCACTCGTGTCCATCTGGCTCTTCAGATAAACACAAGTCTGGCTCTCCTCACACAGACAAAATATCTTTAAAAATGAGCATAATCAGACTGAGCTGCGCTCATTTGGCTGCTAAGTCCGAGTAACCCTCCAGCAGAACATAATCCATCTGTCTACCTCCTTTTTCTTCACCTCAATCACTTCTTCTTTTCTATTCCTGCTACCCTCCCCTTGCCCTCGCTCAGGTTTAGATTGACAAGCAGATTATATCCAAGGGGAAATGTGATTAATGAGTTTGTCTAAATAATGTAAATCAACTTAATGGAATTGAAGGCACAAAATGAAGGAGCGAAAAGGAGCAGGAGAGAGGAAAAGATAGAGGTGGTTCAAATATCCACTTAGCTGAGAGGCAGTAAGGAGGCCTCAGCTGCTGTCACACCGGCCTTGAAGAGAAGAGAAAAAAAAGGGGGAGGACAGGCAATGCCCTCCTTTTTTCCTCCCCCTTTCTTCTTATTTCCCTTATTCTGTCGTCTTTTGATGAGTCCCTGGAGCCCACACCCTCCCATCTATCCCTCCCATCCATCCATTCATCCAGATATGATCCCATCCAAACCATTACCACCACCACCACCACCTCCACTATCTCTAATCCAAGGACAGAGCCTGTAGCATCTCACACACACACATGTACGCTCACACACACACTTTCACGTGCATGCAATCGGAGAAGAAGCCTGCAAGACAGCTCTTTACAGTCTGCTAGTTGCAACAATGAAATCTGTTCTTTACTGACAAAGTTAGGGCCCCTAAAGACATAAGAGGATCAAGCTGCTCATCCGGCAACTTAAACCATTTAACTGTTTGTGCATTCGAGTCCACAGACATGCAATTTTCAAACAGAAAACAATGCAAAGGAGCTATCCTATCAGACAATGCTCAGGCTTAAAACCTCTCATCAAGCTGGCTTAACCAAAATACCCCTGCAGAATTCTGAAGTCTACTTCTGTGAGCGACTTTGACAAACTTAGTAATCACAAAGTTTCATTTTTCAATTATTGGTGGTGATTTTTTCAAGGACTTTAAGTGGCTCCTTCATCCTGAAACTAGAACGCAGAGGAGCCTGTTACTGTCGAGTAACAGCTAACCTTGTCCTTGGGTAATCCACTTATGAGCTAAAGCACAGCAGTACGGATCCTCCACAACATCTTGACTAATGAAGGATCTGCGGATTACTATCCTTGTCTTAAAACTCTGCAGTAACTAAATCTGTGGTATAAGGATACTGTAATACAACAAAGGGATCAATCGCAGCGGGTTTATTATCACGTCCAGTAGACTTTGTGTTGTGATGCTTGAGAGTTGAAAAAAACATCACTGAGTACGAGAAGCAAGGGGCACAGGTTTAGTAAAGTGGTTAAATTGTACGCCCCATGGATATGGACTGTCACCAGTTCAGGCAAAGCATTTGACTTGCCAATGAAAACAAATAAAGTCACTTGATTTGTTTATTTATCTGTGCAGCCACACTTTTTTAAAACTTATCTCTTCCAATGCTGTAATTCAAATCTTTCATCACAACACTGCAATTATGAAATGTTAATGAAAGAAGGTTTTTGTTGGAAAAAAATGATCAAATTTAATGAGTCTTGTAAAATATGATTTCAGTTCATTAAAATTCTGCTATTTCCAGACAATACTTGAGGCATGACTTTGGTTTCAGTGCAACCACGAGAGCCTTGTAGCTCATATTACACTGCAATAAGTCGGGTTGTTAAAGCACTCTAAAATACACCTGCAGCATTTCAAAGGACAATAACTTCAATTGCACAAGGTAGAATTTATTAATATGTGTAAAACACATTTATATACTGTCTAATCATTCCCTTTCTTTTTATTCTTCCTTAACTCGGGTTGATAATTGGATGTCACTTCAATTCAGCACTTTCAAAGGAATCAATTCAGCAAAGCATTCCAGACGACTTCATTTTTCATTTCATTTTTCTTCTACAAAGATAAGCCATCTGTGAAATGATGCTTTACAGTTTCATTCTCTGGTGGCATATTAATGCGATGAATTAAAATCACACACTGACAGGTTAGGAGACAATTACATGGAGTAGTTAAAGGGAGATTCAGTAAAGGTTTGAAGTTCATTGATTAGAGATGTCCAGCTTCATCACCTCGTCTTGCATAGCCACAGGCTTTCAACTGGGGCCAATTATTTCAAGTTAAAGTTGAAGGGTGCTCTCATTATTTTTTGTGGTGTTTAATCCAAACCTTGCCTGCAGATTCAGCCCATGACAGACAGGTAGGAATGGCTGGGTCTGGTCTGACAATCTCCAGAAGTAAACAGACATCTGTCCTGACCTTTGACCCCATTTCTACATCTGTCAAAATACTGAAGCTGACATCTGAGTTTCTGTCAAAACCGTCTGCGTGAAGCCCTTCATAACCGCTCTGGTGTTATCTGACTGACTGGCCGACATCAGTCAGTAGACAGGACAACACCAACCGGCAGCTGTGGCTAATCCTCCTGTGCCAGTGCCACAGAGAGAAGCAGAGGCACAGTTAACTCAGCTGACTCAGGAGGGAGGTCAAAGGTTACGGGTTTAAAAAAACAAAGGCTGGCATGGAAGCAGTGGAGACCTTAATTTCAAATTAACATGGATACCAGGATCTCCAAAGTAGGACAAGTTAATACTCTGTTATATAGACCTTTTTTCCAGTTCATTCTAACACAAAAGTCCACCAAGACCAAAACTTGAATGTAAAATAAATGCAATAAAAGGTGTTAGACTTCATGAAAAATTACATCTCATGCACTCTGTTTAGTTTTAAGATACTTATAAAACACTAAACTCCTGTGAGCAGTTTATAGCTGCTTGTGAAACAGATGGAAATTAAAAATGAGGTCTCTTTATGATCTAAAAGAGCAAACAACACCGCTAACAAGAGGAGTGAGTATCTCTCTACAGCTATTTTAATGTCTGGTGACACCAGAGGAGGTTTTGAGGAGGAGATGTGATACTGTAATCATAATCTACAATGCAGCAAAGAAATTTGGTGAAAATATAAAAAGTATATATTTTTTTAAAACAACATGAAAACAAAAAGTTTTTTTTTAAGGCACTTTGAGGAGTTTTGAAATCCTTTGGATGAAATCAGTGGATGGGACCACATTTCCCATGAGCACATTTTCCCACAGTTACAGATCTGGTCTTTGCCTGAACTTGTATTTTTTTGCAGAAACAAAAAAATATATACAGATTATCTTTTTGATACAACTTTTCTTTGTTCAAGCCAACTTTTAGCTGATGCACAGCGATGCTACTGGATTTGTAGCGACATAAAATGTTTAACTTTTGTAACTATCATATAATGGTCAGCAAAACGTAAACATAGTTCAACTTTTTAGTCCCCAAAGAGCTCGAAGCATTTGCTTACTGGTAAGAACATTAAACTCTGTTCACAACAAATTCTGTTTATAACAAATTTCTCAGTCTGGCACAATTTCTTTTGCTAATGTTTTCCTTTTTGCCAGCAATGCTTGCAACACATTGTGTAAACAGAAAACAGTCTGAAAAAACCTCCTCCTGTTTGTTTGTTTACTTCTCACTGCCAAACTTTACCAGCAGAATTCTTCAGAAGTACTTCTAGGTGAGTGCTGAATATCTCAGCTTCTTTCATGGAAAATTCTATCTGCACACAGACACACACATTCAACTCATTTTACTTCATAAAGAGGTATAAGTATGGGGGGAAATCTGTTCAAAACTCCTCCTAATGCCTTCAAGTGAATCCCTAATCATGACACATTTATTCTGAACCCATTAGCAAAGCACTCCTAAACAACCTGGGTCATTTGTTTCCCTTCTCTTGTGTAAAGCCAATCTACAATATCTACACAACCTAACCAACCCTGACCACCTCACTATGACTCGTAAGCTCGGCACATTAAGCTCACTTCTTCCTTGAAAAACGTTGCCAGGGAACCTAAGCCGGGCAGCAATTATTCCGCTGTAGCAAATATAATTGGAAAAACAAATTAGAAGTATATAAATGTAATTTGTCGGGGACTGGGTTAGAGGAGGGCCACCTGAGGACAGGAGCCGTGAGTCCAAACAGTACTTAAAGTGTATTTATATGTGCCTGAGTGAGTGTACGACCAGATCATTCGAATGCATAGAGTGCATCACATTAATCCAAATGGACAAGATAATCTAGTATAATCTCTTTGAAAATACAGGAAATGTTAGGAGAGTTCATTTCATTATCTCCAATGATACTCCAGCATATCAAATGACTCCAGCTCAAGCAGCTCAATATAAACTACACTCTTGTGTAACTGCATGGCATCAACTGGAATTCAGCCAATCACGTCTGTCTTGTATTTTTCAGAGGCTTTAACTTACCACACAGATGAGTAGTTCCAAGATAGCTCAGGGGGTTGTTTTCACAAATACACAACCATCAAATATGAAACTTGATCAGTCAGACCTACAGATTTCAATTCAGGTGGGTGTTTCAGTGTTTGTTTAGTTCATTTTCCCCAAGGAGTGAGTAAAAATAAACATGAAGCAAATGTTTAAAGCATTAAAGCAGTATCTTTGCTCCTCTGAAAGCAGAATTTCTTTTTGTTTATGTTAACTGTGATCACTTGATTTATGTTTCTTTTGCATCTACAGCACAAATATTGTTTACACCACCAGTTTATAACTCTGAAATCTACCTCTATTCAAAGATTTTTCTGCAATATGCACATCTCTGCCAGTAGGTATAACTGCTGTATTTGCAGCTGGTGCCATAGAGCTGCAAAGACGCAACAACACAAGATAATCCCAGCAATGCACCTCAGAGGGCTTTAGCTCATGGGAGGGAGTTAGAAGAGAGAGGAGAGGGAGGAGAGGGACTTAAAGCAGTCTTTGTCCCTCCAGGAGCAGATTAACTATTTTAAAAGCAAAGGTGACGTCTTGCTGGCTCGCTACGCAGCGCCAGGAAACACTCTCAAACTCTGTGTGAGATGCCGTTTCTCTTCTCTAATTGTTCTCCTCTCCTTTTCTCTTTGGAGCTCTCTTCCCTGTGCAAATATATCTTTTGCTCCCTCTTTATCTCTCTTACCTCAATTTCCCTCCTCATGAGCTCATTCTTTCTTTTCTTCTAATCAAGTAGGAGGCCGGCGTAAGCTCGCTGAGAGCGGCTCCGGCGACAATCAGAATCGCCTGAGCATCGGGAGCAGAGCCAGAGACATAATGACACACTGGGAGCACAGGGAGGACTGACGATTAAAAGTTATTATGATGGCTCCAGTGGGGGCCCTTCCCGTTGGGAGAAGCACAAATGGGTGACGACAATGAAAGGAGTACACACTCATGGGATACAGAGGAGCAAGTGGGATGACACTACTTCAGAAGGGGGGAGGAGAAAGTAGGGCATTGTGGGAGCAGAGTGGGGTGTAGATATGAGGGCTTCTTTTGAATTTGTTGGGGGTGAAGATGAGGGAAAACAAATAATCTACACTGGGGGATAACGTGATAAGTGCTATAAAGTAGCGGTGACGGAAAGAGAGGGCGCTACACTTGGGAAACACTCATGTTTACATAAAGGGAAACAAAGGCTGGCACGGAAAGCCTGGCATGAAAATGCAAATATATCCCCTCCTATGCGCCACCAAAGTGTTTTTATTAAAGCTAAGAAGCAGCATGAACGATGGGGGGAGGCTAGGGGAAAAAAACACTTAAGAAACCCCATTCCTGCTTTTGCTTTCTGTACGAATGTGTAAACAGGTTTGCAGCATGCATCCGTGCTAAAATAATTCGCTATGGAGTCATACTTTCCTCTCACTGGTCCTTATTGTGTGTCGTGCATAATGCATGACTTCTGTGTATGGATTGTAAAGGGGGAAATTGTGCACAAAGCTAGCTCTCTGTAAAGGCTACGAGCATATTATGTTGTGCTAATGAATTATTACATAAGGCCGTCAGTGCTTTCCTAGAAGCTGCAGGAGTTCGCTTCCTCTGCTGAATGAAGACGTCCTACCTTAAGTGTTCAGTGAGAAGAAACATCCTGTTGATACACTTCAGCACCCTGGCACATAGAAGGACCCTGGGAGCATGGCCACACACACACACACACACACACACACACACACACACACACTGAATGAACATGCTGCACATGAACGCACATGGAGGTCTTTATGTAGTTGTCATTCCCTCTTTCTTTCTCTCCATCTCCAGTTTTCCTTTTGCTCTTTCTGACTCGCCCTCAATACCAACACAAACACACACACGCATCCACACACACACACCCACACAATTCAGTTCTGTCATAATGAGGCCGTCATGATGAGGGCAACACAGAGTTAACAGACAGCCATTCACACACAGAGCTGCCGAGTCTCCTCAAGTCTCTATCTGGCACTATCCCCAGTGTGTGTGCAGTGAGAGTGTGTGTGTGTGTGTGTGTGGCTGCCAGGCAGGGTGGGCCCCAGAGGAGAGGCCTACATGGCATGACCTCAGCCAGAGACTTTCCTCCTCCAGACCCCTGGCACACACACTCTCTCTCTCTCTCACACACACACACACACACACACACACACACACACACACACACACACACACACACACACACAGAATCATGCAAACAGCGTTCCTCACAGCACCAGTCAAACCAAGCTTCTCCTGCACATCTTTCATTCTGTTTCTGCTGATCCCTCTGGGTCTCCCTGGTTTCTTTTTCTGCCATTACTTCGATCCATATTTACTCTGCAGGGAGCCACAAGAAACAAACACAAAGCCCTGTCACATCTCCTTACAACATAATGGGATTTCAGGCTTGAAACATCACAAAACATCTTGAATATGTATTTTTATTCAACGCCTGTTCACTGTAAGATGATTAAAGAAACAAAACAGTGGTTGTCCACCCACTTTGGGTTCAGCTCAGGTCTAAAAGAAGCAAAAGGAGCTGTTTTGTCTCCTTTTATTCTGTAAAACAAACATTTTTCTTCAAGACGCATGCAGTTAGTCCCTCGCTTTGTGTATTATCCCTCCAGTATCTCCCCTTACATGTACAATGAATCATTTCCTCTGAGTGTGTGTGCTGAAGGCAGAATCCCAGATTAACATAACTATGGCAGGAAAGGTACTGTACATTCCTGATGCATAATTCATCTGCCGTGCAAGGTATCATCTGAGAAAACTAAATATTGGATCTACAAAAGCAGGCTAATGGATTCAATTTGAATGAGGTGAATACATATGCAGGGCCGAGCTACAGTAACAACACTGAGGTTTTAAGAAGAAAACACAGATCATTTATTTAAGAAGGAACTTTACTTTTTGTGATTTGATCAAATTGTCCCTTTGTTGTAAAATTAGTTAAAAAGAAATGTTCATGGAACTAAAATTTGAGTCAAATCCAGGTTGAATGAGTGATGATGTGATGTTGCATGCTCAAAACCACAAGACATACCACTGAGAGAATTTTATACTCAGATGTGATCGCGAGGATGTCACGCTAACTGAGACTAAATTATAGATAGCCTGCATCCCCCCAAGCCAACCTCTCTGTGTTTGTCTCTCTTTTTCTTTGTCTGTCAAAATGTGATGAGCTAAGAAACACAAGCTTTGGGTGTGAAACTGCATCCCTCTCAAGGGGTTTCAGCTATTTTGTTGAATTTGCATCCTAACAACCTGTCTGAGTAATTGAAAAAGTGGTGTCAGAGCCCATAGTCTTGATCTCTGATATGGTAATTACCTTCCATTTATGCCACAGACTTTCAGGGAGTCCAGAGATCCAGAGGCAGCAGCTGTCTTTTGAGGGGGGAAAAAAGGGAAGCGTAATGGCCCACATATGTCTGCGTCTGCTTGGGAGCTATCAAGATGCATTTGGCCGGGCATTCTCATGTGTGGTTGACATCTCTGATTATAAGATCCAGTAAAGTTGTCTAATCTTCCAACGGCAGCGAAGGGAAGGAGGCGGGGATGGAGGGGATGGAGGGGAGACGGGCGGAAGGATAGGGGCAGACCTTTCATGTGGTTTTAGCCCACTCTGAAATGGGTTCCAGAAGCGAGCGTGCTGCTGACACACAGCGCTTAAGACTAAGCTTTGAAGACATGCTACTGGTTTAGCGTAGCGTGTGTGTGTGTGTGTGATCTGAGAGATGCAACTGAGATCAAGTCAGAACCGTGTAATCCTTTGTTTTAAAATAAGTCAACTTAGAAGGCAAAAGCAGGAATCTGGGCCACAAAATAAAACAAGAATGTTATCGTTGCAACATGAAAGTGTTTGTTGGAGTGTGTAAAGCAGTTCTTCACCATATGTTCTTTAATACTACAAGTAATTAACTGCTTAAAGTCTTTGAAACCCAATTCTTTCCAACACTGCCACCAGCTCTCTATAGTCTGACATTAAGCTTGTTTGATCTCCACAAATATACCTGAAAACACGACAGCTGACATATATCCATTGCCCGTGTGATTATTGAGGGAACCAGGCAGCTTTTATCACTTGATTCAGCACCATCTTTTATCTGGAGCTGCAAAACGTCAAAACAAATGGCTCAGAGGGACGATATCACTGTGGGGGGATCTGACAGATGAATGTGTTTATCTGAGGAAATGTAAACATCATTTCTACTGAGTATCCTGTGCATGAAATACAACAAGAGTCATATTAGGAGAGCACAACTCTGAAAAGAGCAATAACAGATAAAAAAAAAAGTCCTGAAGGCTCTAACACAAACAATCCTTCAAGTCACTTGAAAAGACATCACTGCAACATCATATATTTGAGATCAGCGGGAGTTGAAGTTAGCATCAACAGCACAAGGGGATGAGTGCTAGTGGTCTGATCCAACAGACCTTTTTAAAGGATGACCCAAACTAAAGAAACTAGAGACAACACAGGACTAACTATCCAAGGTAGATAAACAAGGATTTCCCCATCAAATGTGAAACTAGAAAAGCACTCAGAACAACACGTTAGTCCTACTTTAATGTTATACTCCCTTTCAGCAGACTGTCTGCTACAATTTGGGAGTGTTAGTTGCAGGTTTGTACAATAATTTGTTAAAGTGTGTTAGAAATGATGATGACCCAGTATATATTTCATATTCTGGATCTTAGTATCCAGAATATTGCCAGGATCTGGATCGTACTTTTACATCTGTCAGAAAATATTGTGACCTTGTCTTGTATTGTTTTGCAAAGTAATCCAACCATTTATCATAGAGTCGTATACACATATGGTGAAAACGGCCCTATCTTACAATGATTAAAGAATCCTGGATCCAGACGGTGATCTGGATCACCTCCAAAATTCAATCACTTCTTCCTTATCCCATTTTGAACATTTCCTGAAAATTTCATGAAGATACGTACGTTACTGTTTGAGTTGTGCTGTTCACAGACAAACAGACAAACATAAAAACAACCTAAATGCTCTGAGTACAGCCACAACAATCCATATCAACTGCTAGAACACATACTTTATTTTAATAATGCACAAATCCAACAACAAAAGATAAAAAAGGGCATTTTTCTGTCTCCGTTGATGAGATTCTACATGAACTTTTAGATTTTTAGCATTTGACCTGCTTCCCGGCACTATGAGCCAACACTTTTTCTCAGCAACAATCACCACAATCACTTGATTAGCTAAAGTCGTTTGTCAATTACACTGCTCTCTATGTGCGAGCAGGGCCTCTCACTAATCATGGTCAAATGGAGAGGGAGAATCAGTGGAAGTGGAGAGAATGAGAACACGTTAAATGATCCATGACACAGTCGTAGCTCCCAATCTCTGATTTATCCACTTTATGCCTCGAAGATAAACTATTAGTAATAGCTTCATCAGCTGCTTTTAACCGCATAAAATGCATGAATCTAGATTGAATATCTGTGAGGGCACACAGGCTAAAAGGCTCATGAAAAGTGCCTGGGAGAAAAATTATTACATGACGCTTTCACATAAAAAAAGAACATCTCACTGATTGGAAAAGACGGGTTCCTCCTTTTTTCTCCAGGCTTCACATCCTGTGCAATGTCACCATCAGAGCGATAGTGCTAATTACATACAGGACATTATCCCTGGGTATACATGTAAGTCTTCCTCTAAATCCCAATCAATACAGAGTTTGTTAAAGAGCCACTAATGTCCGAGGCTCCATGCTTCACAGACACTAACGACCTCGCTCTGGATCCAGCTACGACAGCTGAAGACACCCAGCACACGCTGCGATCAATACCTCCTCATACCGACTCAGGCTCCAGCTCCTATCGCTCCTACCATCTGTCTCACTCTGTCTATCTCTCACTCTTCCTTCACCTCTGTCACCTATAGGTTCTTATCTCTTCCCTCTCTGTTTCCAAAGATGGGATCTCTCCCTTTCTCTTTGTTTACCCAACACACTTTCCAAACCTCCTATCTCTCCATCTTCCCCTCTTCGTTATTCACTGTCCATCTCAATCTCATTCTCTTTCCCCTCCCTTCCTTTCTCTCTCCCTCTTTTCCTCTCTATCCAGCCAACAGCTTCATTGTCCACAGGTTGGGGGGGTGAACAATGTCAGCCCACATGGGGCCCCTAGTGCGGTCCCAGCCGAGAAGGCAGGGAGCACCAGAGAACACCCATAACTCACAGCTTCAACTGGGCTGTGGGATAAAGGGAAGCCTCACACATGGCTGCCTATGTGGGTCAGCCTTGGATCATTTGTAGAGGAGGAGGCCAGCAACTGGCACCAGAGTCCCCCACTGAGAGTGTGCATATATATGTGTGAGTGAATGAGTGTGTCGTCGTGTCCCCCTGCTACCCAGCAGCGATGCCCCCCTCGCCCCAACCCTCTTGGGTTCATCCCAGCGGACTATTCTATGGGAAACCTGCTCCTCTGCCTCGCTCCAGCCCCCAATCTTCTATGTGACCGCACCCCGATGTCTTTGTGAGCGCCATGGACAAAACAGGGGGCTCTTTGGGGGCCACCAATTAGTCCTCCCCCATGGGGTGACATGGCCGATGAATAGAGGGACCCCCGAACCGTCCACGCATATAATCTCAATCTTCCCTGCCAGAGGGTCGCACTGTCATAGCCACACAGATTCAACCTTGTTTTCAGGAAGGTCTTGATTCAAAGGCACGGCGCACTGGTGCAAAAGAGAAAAAACGAGCATCCGCATGCCAGAGAGTCACTTTGTCAAGAAAAAAGGATGTTCTTCTCGCTGTGTGTTCATCCTAAAGGACACACATGGAAGGACAGCAAAGGAAAAGGGGGGTTAAAAGAAGGTGAGTTTTTCCCATCAATCACTGGGTGACATAAACAACAATAGCAACTTGGAATCCATTACCAAAAACAAACAAAGACATAGCAGGAGAGTCTGCAGACGCAGGGACAGGCTGTGTAAACTGAAGTGGTGATTGAGGAGGCGCAGAGGGAACTTTTGAATGAGCCAAAACACATGTCAGAGTGACGAGATGTCTCAATGGTTGCATTAGTACTTCAGCCTAACCTTCCCCCAACGCTGGATCTGCGTTTGAAACAAGAAAAAGGAGAAACATCAGATTTTTATTTTAATACAAGCCTTTACGGGAAAAAGCTAATTTCTCCCTGCTGTATTTTGCTAAATTGCTTTCAGGAATCAAAATTATCCACAGTCATTACATCTCAACTCAAGCTCAAGAGCTTTTTATCCAAATTACTTAGCCTTTCAACTTTTCTAACATTCAAACATCCCTTGAGTCTCCTTTTCTCTTTGAAAACAGTTTGATTCTGTTGACTTCTCATGTTTGAGTAAGATGTGCAAACCCCATGCAGACAGCCTGGCACTAACCCCCCCTTAATGCACAGTATCACATACAAACACACACAATCCAGAATCTGACTTTTCTCCTGTCACCTCGCCTCAACTGAGCCATCAGCAGAGGACATAATGTGAGAGAAAACACAAACAAACAGACAGAAAGAGGGGAGATGGATGTGGGACACTTGTGGAGGAGTTTTCTGCAGCAGTCTTTTCTCCTGCTGCTCCCCCTGTTCTCCTGTGTCACCAAGTCCTGACAAGCCAGAGCAGGTTAAACTTGCAGAATGACCTCATGGCTGGTCAAATAAACACACTGAATTGGAGGAAATAAGCCGCAGAGAGGTATAGCTGTGAGGTACAGAAAATTGCAAAGGAAAAAATGACTTATTCTATCCGGCACACATAGGGTATAAAAACGGAGAGGTAAAAAAAGCAGAAATTGGAGAAAAGTTTTCATGCCTGGTTGAGTCGGAAAAGTTGATAGTCGTAAAAATAGAAGGAGCAAAGGTGGGATGGAAACAGAACTCATGAATAAATAGTTATAATGAAGCAGGTCAGTCACTGTGTCTTCATGTTGTTACATAAAACAAGTAGGACTGGAATGTCCTCATTATATTATCCATATACTCTCACATAGTTTAGGCTTTGACTGGTGCTTTCTAACTACATCTCATTATCCAGTTATTTCTGCAGAGGTTTAAGGGCTCTCAGTTGGATTTTCTCTTTAAAATTGGTTCAAACTAGTACTATGTTTAGATGGAGAGCTGAATATAGTGCCACATTTCAACTTTGATGGAGTAAATGTGCATGTTCACCTCAAAGCTTATGTGGGGAACTTTTGATTTGTGTCCGTTTTGGCGACCCTTGAGGTTAAAAACGGTAAATCAAATTTACCCTGCTGATTTTATCCCAAAACTTTTCATAGCAATGAATTTCATACCATCTTCTTTTTACCATCAACTGCATTTCTTTAGGGCGCGAAAAAGGCTTGGTAGTTTAAAATGTGCCCCATGTACAGAAGCTGCAGTCTCCTAAGCTAGCGACCCTGGTTTGGCTGTGGCCTAAATCTCTTTGCTGCATGTCATTCTCCATTCTCACTTCCCAGTTTCCAACACCATCCACTGTCCTATCTCTGTGACTAAATGCATAAAAAGCCTTGAACTACTATAAAATCAGAGATATGATGCAGCAGACGCTGCATGGTGGCGCAACGGGTAGCGCTGCAGCCTTGCAGCAAGAAGGTCACTGGTTCCATTACCAGCTTTGCCGGTGGGCCTTTCTGTGTGGAGTTTGCATGTTCTCCCTGTGCATACGTGGGTTCTCTTCGGGTATTACGTCTTCCTCCCACAGTCCAAAAAGATGCTCACCAGGTTAATTGAACGCTCTTAATTGTCTGTAGGTGTGAGTGTGTGCGTGAATGGTTGTCTGTCTCTGTGTCAGCCCTGTGATTGGCTGGCGACTAGTCCGGGGTGTACCCCGCCTCTCGCCCAATGACAGCTGGGATAGGCTCCAGCCACCGGCGACCCTGAACAGGATAAGCGGTTAAGAAAATGGATCGATGGATTACGCACCAGTACCTCAACTCCCATTGAATTCAGCAATGTGCAGTTTCTATGCGGCTGTGTAGCTTGTTCTAGTGCCACCACTTTTCTCCGCTCATGCTAAAAACAGTCACAGAAGTTGAGATAATCCTACATTATCTTACAATGAGCTAAAAAGTAACCAGTATTTTATCTTCCTCACAGTAAACTACTTTTTTCTTTACACAATTATTGTGACCAAAGGCAGAAAAGCGCTAAAAAAGTGGCGCTGGTCCACTGGACTGTGTATCCAATCTAATTATTGCACAAAGGCAGTTGTTGTCTTCTCATCATCGCCTGTGTAAGGTATTGTTACCCAATGATATAATTCACTGCATGTTATGCTGGTATGTTCATTGCATCAGCATACAGGAGGCAGCACACACAGAAAAGGTGTTGAAAGAGTTTTATACACCAAATTCTCCTGAAACTTTTGCAACCATCACTTTCTCAATTAACATTCACTGTTGAAAATGGCATTAATAACTATTTTAATTAACTAAATAGAAGTAATTAGCTTTGATGCTGATGTTTACATTTGCCCCTTTCACTCATGAGTTTCAGTTTCAGTTTCAGACTTTTTTCCTGCTCCAAATCCCATCCTCTGCAATACGTTACCCAACACAGACATAATACTCTTAAGTTAAATGTTCTACCCTAGAAAGTCAATACACTGAAAAACTCATGCACAAGCTTCCCACACTACAACAGCAGCACAGCAGAACAGAAAAAGAACAATATCCACTCCCAAAGAGAAGCACATCGGCTCTTTGTTCATCATCAGTAGCGGCAGTAGAGCTCAGCCGGGTTATTTAATGCTCGACTGAAGAGTCAGGCAGCATTTTATCTCTGTTTTAGTTCACATACCTGAGGAATACTCTTCAATACCTAGAACAACACACTGGGCAAAGAGTCCCAGTGTTTATCAGTGATGAGATATAATTCTGTGTACCGAACACTAAGCAGAAACTTCTTTCAGGAGAATCAGGTCATCTGATGTGAGGCTGATGGTGTTACTTTAAACTATTTCTCTGTCACATTGATATTTTGTTTCCTCGCAGTAAATCTGCTACCTTCTGAAGGTGAAAGCTGCAGGGTGGAGACGCCTTGTGGCTTCTCACAGAGCGGAGAGAGAAGGTGAGGGGGTGCAGGAGAGCGGAGAGGCAATGGATCAATGACTCCGTGTTCCCACTGAGAGGTATAGGAAGTACAGGGCAAGCAGCAGACGGGGACTCAAAATAGCTCCACCGACTGCAGCTCAGCTTTAACCCAAATAATGAGGAGGTTGACCAAGGTCTTCAGAGGTCTCTACATTTTTCATTAACTCATGACCTCGGGAAAAGTGGAGACAGAAAGGAGAATTAATTCTGAAGAGATAAAAAAAGTGGGACATGAGTTCTTTCCGTCTCTGTCTGCGGCCTTGATCCAGTGTTTAGACAAATGTTTGAGTTAAAGATCGGGTGTTAGGTGGTACAACCAGCACATCAAGTCTCTGTGCGTGTGTGTGAAAGTGTGAGCTTTACGTGTGTCTGTGTGTATAGATCTCCCGTTTCATCATCCATCACATCTGTCAGATTAAACCTACCAAGTAATGGCTTCAGGGGAATGTCAGCCGCTGAAACACCCACCCACATGGAGACACATACTCGCACACACTAAGACAAATCTCTGTCCACTTAACGCTTTGTGTGCTTTGGAAAGAGAAACAGCTTGACATTGAATATGAAAGCTTAGATAAATAAAGCATTATCAAAGCTTTCTTTTGTGAGAGGGCTTCTGCAGCCGAGACGGAGTACACATTAAGATAAGATGAAAATTTAATGATCTTACTGGGTACATTATTGTATTAACTGGAAATGCACTTGGCTATTCAACTAAAAAGGTGAAGGATTGGACACATTCAACCCAGGTTGGTTATCAAGTTGCATCAACTTTCTGAACACATACTAGCTGGTGACACACTGAGCAATGTGTCCATTGACCAACCTCTTAGGTCCAGACTGAAATACCTTACAACAGATATACGACAGATTTCCATGTCACGTATAGATTCATGCTCCTGAGAAAACTGACAACTTTTGTGATCTCCTCAGTTGTTATCATCATTTGTGTTTTAGGGAAAGTGTTGACAACAGTTAGAGGGAGGGATTGCTAGGCTAAACCAGTGGTTGTCAAAGTGGGGGCCACCAGGGAGCAAAAGGGGGGCCTCAGAAAATAGGAGGGAAGGGAAAAAAAGAATCTAATTTTTTAAGCATATATATTTATATGTAGTTTTTCTTTTTTATATCAGTTTGTCCTGAACTACAACAAGTAAAGTGCCATAATCGTCAGGTTCAAATGTTTCCATTTGTACCTAACCACATCTCGGGTGACAGCTTCAACTTTCGCATGATGATGTCATGATCCATGTTAACCTGGTGGTTTGCGACTATTTTTGAGCTATCTAAAAAAAACAGAACTTTATGGCTCTTTCCTTGTCTAAAGACTGGCTACATGTAATAAAGGCATACAGAGCCATGAAATACCTTCCCCCTTTAGCAACAACCTATGTGATTGTGAATCTGGTTTGTTAAACAAATGTAATATTTACTGGAAAGTGAATAAAAGTTAGAAAAAGTTCTTCAAGTTGACATTTCTTTACATACTCTGAAGCATTGTCTGTTGGTTTCCAAAGGGGGTCCCTGGCCAGAAGCATTTGCTGTTTGGGGGTCTTGGCATTGTTAAGTTTGGGAACCTCTGGGCTAAACCACATGAACCTGTTGAGAATCAACATTTTAGAATTCTCAAATTATAATTTAGGACAGAGCGACAATGGCAACTTCTGGTGGTGGGAAAATAAAGCTAGAGCGAAAGTGCACAAAAACTGCAGTTCCATACATGTCCACTTGAGGCTGGCTCAAACTCCAGGAATCCCCATAAAAGCCCTATATTAGCCCCACATTAAAAAGCCAGATGCGAGCAGAATGAAATGTGTTTGCAGCCTGGTACAAAAGATGATTATGGTCTTAATTTCTTATCACCTAAGAGAAAGACTCTTTAAAAAGTCATCCATTATCATTCTACATTTGGTCGTGACTGATTTGACTCACACACAGGTTTTTTCTAGCTGTGTCAGGAGGGCAAACACCTAAAGATGATGATGAAGACATCGTCTCATTATAGGAGACTAGGATATCCTGTGATCCTTTCAAAGTTGTGGATGACTTTGCTTGCCAACCAGCCTATGCTTTGATATTAGCCACAAAACCTTTTTTTATCCCATGCATGAGAAATTCTTCACTCCTCTGGTAATGAAACTGTACAGAGTTCTTTTACCTTCTGTTGGATGTGCTGAAATTTGAAACCCAGTAGACACAAGTGCTGCCACTAATATTTCTTAGCTTCCCAGACTTGTGCTGGGTGACAGAGATTAATGATGAGTGTAAAACAGGGCCCCGATCTTGTCCCAACACATTTGGGTTTTGGAAGACTTCTCACATACTCTAAGAGCAGAACCGTGACTCCATATTTCTGGAGAAATCCCTTTTTTTTACATTTCAAAGCCGATTCCCTGCTGAGCTGTATCTTAGCTACTGTTTCAGAGAAAAGATGAACTCAGCATTTCCATGACCCAGAAAAGTAAAACAACAGATCAGCAGGCAATAAACAGAAATAACATAAATGGAAACATAAATAAAAATGAGTCATTAAAAAGATTATTATTCTGGACAAGTTGGCTCATTAGTGGAGCAGACTTCACAGGAATCCATCTCATTGTGCTGCATAGTCACCAATAAGACTTTTCCTGTCCACTGAACAGACAAACTGATTCCAGCAGAGAGCTGCTTCTGCCATAATGAAGCATCCGCTCCTTTCTTTCTTTCATTCTGTCTCTATCAATTTCTCCTTTCACTTTTACCCCTCCCTCTTCTGTTCTCTGTCTTTCCCTCGCCGTCCCTCTTCCTCTAACTCTGTATCTTTCTGCACTAAACCTCCTCCTCCTCCTCCTTCTATCCGTGCCTTCAGTCGCTTTCTCAGGGTCAATTAAGCTACAGTAACTAAACAGCAGTGCAGCCTGTCACATTCCATCCAGTCCTCCTTCATTGAGTGACTACAACTTACACTAAAACAAACGGCCTCTGAAGGAACCCGCTCCGGCAGCTATTTACCATATGAACAACTCACTTCCTAACGCACAATGAACTACCTTGACAGACCTTCTTTGCCCTAAAGCTGTCCTTCGCGGAACTCTGTTATTAACAGGGAATAAAGAAGGGTCTGTGTGCAGGTTTTCAGCCCTCTCGCCTCTGCTCCGCTCCGGTCTCCTCTGCTTTCCCAGCGCTGCAATATTTACTTCGTAGGGGGTTTGACAGAGGAGCAAAGCCGCTCACTCTCACACACCTAAGTACACACAAGCTCACAGCGGGGCGGGCGTAAGCACAGAGAAAATACATGAAACAAAAACTTTGATGTGCACACACACTTGCACACATGTTCACACAGAAACATGCACGCACTTTCAAGTACAAGAGCACCATACTGTGCGCTCGAGAGGCCAACCTCCACCAAAGGCAGATCTATTTCTCTTTCGCTCCTCATCCACCTCCAACTCACAGACACTTCAAATCTAACAGTATGTCAACAACTGAAACAGGAGAGAACAGGTACTTTAGGATTTTTTTTTTTACAGATATTTCAGACAGTTTCATGTAAATAAATGTTGGTTTTGCTGAGCTCTGCTCACTTCGTGGAGGTCTTTTCTTTTTTCTTTGCTGAAGACACCAGGAAGTTGGACCCTTTCTCAGAAGCATCCTCTTATGCAAAGAACTTGACGTGGCTCTGACAATACTTTTTGTGCGATGACAATAGAAAAGAGCTAGCTCATTAGCGTGGGACTCTACAATAGCTGGAAGAGGCATAAACAAGCCTGAGAGCAAAAGAACAGAAATCAACAGAAACTGGCATGTCATTCTTTTTTTTTTTTTTGATCAAATACAGCACAGCAATAACAGCTTCTTACCAAATATGTCTGTATGCTTCCTGATCTTGTTTTGCCTTGTGAAATTAACAGTATGTGCACCCCTGAGAACTGTTAACGTGTTATTTCCAAGGGACACATCTTGAATTTACACCCTGCAGGTAGCTAGAGCATCCTTTCTCACAACCTGATACTTACCGCCTCTATATGCTGCGAGAACAGGCCTCATTGACTCTAACACAGAAGGAGGAAATATCATGTGATCTGCCCAGGCACCCAACATGAGCTTGTTAGCTTTATCTATCCACTGGATCAGTTTAAAGGAGGAAGTTTGGTTGAACGACTCTTTGTGATCAGCTACTATAGCTTTCTGGCCTGCAGGGTGGGTGGGCCGAAACACAATCAGATAAGTTTGATTGAAAACCCAACAATCAGTGGAATCATGTTCTTCTCTGTCTGAACACACACACAAAAAGTAGATCTATAGGTCATTTGGATGAACACAACTTGTACTCAGATCTACCTACGCCTGCTGTGGCAAGTTTTTTCATCGCACCACAAAGCAGTCAAAATGCTCAATTCACCTTCCTGCCAAAATGTGTAATTGAGGAAATAGTCATGCTGTTAAAAAACATGACTCACTTCTCTTAGTTTGGCTTTGGTGTTCAAATTCACAAAGCGTATTGTAATTGAAAGAAATTTGAAACAACAGATGGTGTGACAAAATGTTTTTATTATGTAGCAATATTGTGTCATACCTTGTTTCAGAGCTCCCAGTTGAGTTGGGGCTGAATATTGCCAGAAACCATCAGCCGGGACAATCTCCTATTTGTGTTACAGAACGAGTGTGTGAGCTTTACTAATCTCTCTGTGACGAGTGCATTAGATTGATTACACTGCACTGGGGGATGTGGACTGAACAGTTTGTCTCTATAAATGTTATTGGTTTCATACAAAGACTCATTCAAAACTTTATTGAGGCCACTAAAATCTGTGATTTACCAGATTCAGATTCAGACACAGATACAAGATTATGTGGGGAAATAGGTAACTTGAGACTCTTGTAGATTTTCGGTTTTAACAGTTGAAAAAAAACATATGCCAGAAGTTTGTAAGTTTAGAAATAAGCCTTAAAGTTAGAGATTTCTCAACATTTTATATGTCCAAGATGTAGCACAGCAAACCCCCCGCTATTTGGGGCTGTAGCTTTGGCTGATGGTTACTGTCTCAATGCTTTGGTGCTTGACAACCCAGATGTAATCAAACACAGATGGCATCCTAAGCTTTGTTTGGCAATATTTTGATCTAGAATATGGAGATAAAATTGGATGTCGTGAATGTTAACCTAAAAGGAGGAGCGAAGGCTGGTGATGCAAGCTTTTCTGACATTAGCCACACTCCCTGTTATCCAATTTGACTTGGTTTCTCACACACTCTGACAGTGTTTAGCAGTGTGAAACATATTGTGCCCATTTTGACTTTTCTTTTTGCTTTTGGACTAATTGGTTAGTTGGAATAAAAATGTTTGCTCATTAATTTTCCGTTAATTGGCTAAATGCTCAATCCACTAATAGTTGTTGCTCTATCCATCTAGCTAACCTCTTTTCATTATTTGATTGTAGTCTCATGTAGACCTCTGACGCCAACAAAACAAAGAAAACCTGAGTCAGAGAAGTCAGCTTCTCACGGATCAGATCTTCATCTGACCACAAAGTCATCTGACTCCCTGCACATGTCCAATCCACTGACACTTGATACAGAGAACCCAGCCCAAAACCCAGATAACAGACACCAGAGAGGGACACATATGCAGCCCTGCCCAACCTATAACATAGCATGGCTCCACCCTGAGGGCGGAGCAACACCAGCAACATATGTAGCTGTGATGTACGTGTGACATGGAGGAGCTCTATCTTTGGTTTATGAATGCTTGTGTGCACAGGCCTGAATTCCTGGGTGTGTGTTTATGTCATGGTTAAGATAGACAAAAACTAAGAGACCTGAACAACTGATCAGGCGCTGAACAACTATACAAGAGGAGGACAGTTGAACCAGGCCAATGGTTTGTGGCATCAGTGATATAATGTCTTAAAAGCAATAAAGCAAATGCCCCAGGGAAAGCATGAGAAGCAGGAAAAGTCCCGGTCCTAAAACAAGACCCTGAGGAACTCCAAACAGCAGAGAAGCTGAAGGAGACTTTACATTTAAAACTATCTGTCATTCCAGTATCACTGCAACCTATTCAAACCTACATCACTCATCTCAAGTTTCTCACCATCACAATACCATAAAAGCCTGTCCAAAGCTTGTTATCTCTTATACATATTTGCTCATCAAAACTGCACCATAAAAGTCCTCAGAGGTGGATAAAGTTCCATCACCCACCTGGTAATGAAATACACTGTTTGTCCTCTTATACAAATGGCTGCAACACAGGTGTGCTCGCATCTCTGTCCATTTGAGAGATAGCTATCAGTTAAAAGGGTAACCAAAGCCTCTTGACTTGTCAGACCCCCCCCCCCCCCACACACACACACACACCCCTTTCCCCTCTATTCATCTCCTTATTGCATCCCACTGTGAACACTGTGAATAATATCTCCTTTTAGCTCTGTTTACTGGAGGCATATGGCAGGCCTACTGTAGTCAGCAAGCTGTTCCTATGACTGACCTTTCCTCTTTTAGTGCTGTTACTGCACTCTTATGACTGCATCATATGAACTGATCACATTTGAAAACCAAGTACTGAACACATGACGGTGGCTCTATCTAAAAGAGGAAGACAGCAGCCATCTGAGAGAACAGGACATGCAGTGCAAAAAGAGTATTAATGCCTCTATTGATCATGATCACGCCATCAGCGTCTACACCCTCCTTTAGGTGTAACACAATGCATCTCAGGGTATGAATAAGTATTACTAATGGCTATAAAAAGCCCCTGAGAGCTGGCTAACGTTCTCGCCACTAAAATCGATGTCTCCCCCAACCACAATCTTTATTTAATCTCACTATAGTGGCACAGGGAATTAAAGATGAAGAGCGGATGAGAAATTGCTCAGTCAGGACAAAATAGGAGACTTTGCCCTTTTTGGAACATCCTAAATGGACTGAAGTACCGCTGCTAAATCAAAGCATCTATTCAGAGTTTGAACTCCTACAGTATTATAACCAGTTTGACTGTTTAAAATGAGTTAAAAACACACTCTCTTGATATCCCACAAGGTATTCTAGATAAAAAATAGTGTCACTCTTTCTCTAAAATAGCACACTGACTTCTATCATTCGCAGAGGATTTTAAATAACAATCAATTAACTAAATACATCTCCCTGGTGCTCACCTCTTCCATTCAGTTGATGCTGTAGTCACAGCCGTGACAGTATTTACTGTAATAATAATTAGCCCGATGTTACAAGCTTGGGAATCCCTGTGATGAAGGAATAACTTTGACTGCCTCCAGGGTGGGGCAGGCAAGGAGAGCGCTCATACACAAAGTCACGCCTTGTTATGTAAGTGGCAGAGGTGAGATATACAGGGTCCCTAGGTAATTGAGACCATGCACGCTGCATATTGCAGGCCTTCAACAAGACTGAGGCTCTGGTGATAAGTGGAAGTGAAAATAGCTGAAACCCTGCAGTGTTGTTTTCCTCAACAATCATCATATTTTCTCTTTTTGGGAAAAAGAATACCAGTGAACGTATCAAAAAATGTGAATTTAAAAGAGGATACACTCCTGGTGAGATAGTCAGCCCTGTGAAATTAAAATATCATGCCTTAATGTGGCGATAAATTGACTAGCACATTATTCTCACTCCAATCAGAAAGCTTTCTTTTCCTTTAAACCAAAAACACAACTGCAGCCTAAAAGTTATGGTCTATATCAACCACCAGAAGCACATAAAAACCTGATATTAAATGCTAGAAACCCAGTTATGTGCTGAAATTCTGCCATGGTATGTATTTCAAATCTGTCATTTCATTGCTCAGCTGTCACAGCTTTATTGACTTTGGGTCTTGTTTTATTGGGTTTATGTGTTTTTGTTTGTTTACTCATGCTTGTGTGCAAGTGAGGGCATGTGATTGTGTCTCAGAAGTGTGTAGACCTGTGTGCGTGTGTGTGTGTGTGTGTGTGTGTGTGTGTGTGTGTGTGTGTGTGTGTGTGTGTGTGTGTGTGTGTGTGTAAGCATGAGACTGTATTGGGAAATGCACGCAAATGATCTCATTATTCCTAACCACATCCTCATTCTTCACAGTGTTGTAATGACATCAAATATCCTTGTCCAAGTAATGTCGCCTGTGCTATCTGCGGCTGTTCATTTACCAAAGTGCAGGTCAGACGGAGTTAGACGGCTCGACTAACACAAGCGCATACACACACAGGCGAACGCACACTAAGTCCTTCACCTGTTAATGTGTGAAACAAATGACGGCTGCAGTGGCGCCAGTATGAACAAACCACCGTGTCCCATCTTATCAGCTGGCTGCATGAAAACCTGTTTGTTCTAGATAGAGTCTGCAACAATTAACCAGTCAGCTTGAGGGAATTCAGCTGCACCTCACAGGACTGAGCAGAGATACAAAAAATCCAGCAGGGAGACGGATGAAGATCAGTGGCACAGGCTGGATGACAACAAACGGCCTACTCAACACTCCTAACTCCTCATCTTATCTAGGTCAGAGCTGCACCTCCACAGACTCATCCCACCTCCTTTTTCTCTGTTGCTGTCTCATTCGTTGTCATGGGTGGTGATGTAACGTGTTGTAACTTTGCGGTGTAAACCAAAGATGGAGACCAGGTAGTGAAGCCATGTGATGAAAACAGACATTAGCAACATGATTCTTTCGAATAACTGAAGAGGAATACGACAATATCATCAAAACAACTAAAAAGACCCCCAAAAAGTAATATCAAATTTAAAACAAAAACAAATAACCATGCAAAATTCTCCATTAGCAACCAAGCTCCAGTGTGTAAATGATAAACTGACACTGGGTTTAGATACCCTCTCCTCGTGTTCTGTGTTGCTATCTAGTTACCAGGCTAGCATTACTAAACAAAGCTAGCATTACTAGATTGCATGCAACCTGTGTTAGCTCACATGTACTCTTGACGCAAACATGCAGAAGGCGAAAGACGGATCAGGAGAGAGAAAGAAACTTGAAGAGGGGATGAGTCATGGATTGGCCTGCTTGTGTTTTTCCTACCTGTCACACATCTGAGACGCGCACTCTGAATCCTTTATGCAAACAGTACCTGATGCTGAGAAAACACTCACACTCTAATAATCTCCTCCAAAAACAGAAATAAATTCTCTGTGATGATGTCTGACCACTTTTGACTCATCAAACTCTCCTCAGAGAAACTGGGCACATCGCCATGCCTCTGCACTCTGGCTCCCAGCTCAATTAAATAATCACGGGTTCAATTGCTGTATATTACCACAATCAATAAACAAAGGATTTCTTGGTTATTTGGATGAAATTAAACAGATCCCACAAGAAAGAAATACTGAGAACTTATCAGGAAAACGGATGAGATGGTCCCAGATTGGGTGAGGAAGAGAGTAGATGAAAAGACGCGGCATTTCAGTATGCAGCTGGTGCCCTGGCCAATCAAACTGAACTACGCAGGGACCAAAATAGGCCTCATTGCAGAATTCTCAGTCTCCACACACACCGATTTATGCAAGAGTGCATACATACACAAACAAGGCACTGGTTGCAAGCACATCTTCACAAACCAAGCTGCAATCGCCTCCTGAATAATCCAGTCAGCACACAAATCACAACCTTAACAGGTTTTGAAAAGCAGAGAACCTTTTTAACAAATAACGTAAAAAGGCCCCCAGTAGGCTGTGATGAATGAATCAAGCCACGCATGCTGCGAACATTATCAGAGTGGGGGATGAATGAATACATTATCATGCAAGGCACAACTTCTCTTTTCCTGCCTCACAGCTTGTCGGTCTTCCTGCCTATCAACCCGCTCGCCTGATTACCTGCCCACATACAGAGCTGCTTTTGTCCAGATTAAAAGGGGTAAGGATGGGGGCGAGGCGAAATATTATTTCTTTTCACTAGGAGTCATTTTGAAGAAGAGATGTGTTGAGTTTCTTTACCTCCAAACCTCACCACTTGCCTCCCCTGCCAACAGTCCAGGCTTTTTCTATTATTCTGTCTGACAGTCTATCTCCTTCTCTACCTGTCTGCTTAAATATCCCAGTTAGCTCTGAGTCTGTGTATTCCTCCATGCTCCCTGAACGTTGAATATCTGCTTCTGCTTGACATCTCCATCAGTCTGTCTTATAGATTCCCAAAAGTGTTTCCTCTTTCCTCCCACAAAAAGTGTTTTTACAGATGTTTTAAGAGGCATGCTTAAACTTAAGTTACAAGACACTAAATAAAATGATTCACACCAATTAATTGCCTGATCAAGTTATAACCATAGCTCATGCAAAAGTACTGAGTTACTGAACAATTTATCTGCTTATTATTCAACAGAGCTCACCATGATTGTGAGTTTTGATCTTGTGTTTGCGGTGTATAAACATCCTTTTACATGCTGAAGTAATATTAGAACAGAAACAGACACTGTAACAGTAGACTCATCCCTTTCCTCCTGCATGCACCGTCCTGCAATCCGGCCTTCACCTGACTTAAACTGAGTTTATCCAGATGTGAGACTGCTTTGAAGTACATGTGCAAACCGCAAGATTCTCAAAAACTCTAATGTCTAAATTTTAATGATCTGGATAATACCACGAGTTTAAGGTGTGAAATGATGTGAAAGTGTTTAATTCTGAGGAGTTGCAACATCGTCTGCAAAAAGCATCTCAAGCTAATTAACACAACACATCCTGTTTGCTCCAGTACACAGAAAACAGAGTGTAAAAATGACACCTTGTGGTTTTATGGGGTGTTATGTACAAAGTGCAGCAACGTCCTTCAGTTAAAAGGCTCTTTAAGTCAACAATGAATGAAGCTCCAGACATCAAAACCACCAGTTTTCCCCTCGTCTCAACTGAGTTTGTTTTCAGATGTCACTTTCTGACAACGTGAACTTTGGTCTCCAGGTCACAGTCCAGGCTTTTGCATGTCCAAACATTCACCTTTTACTCCTTTCTGTAGGAAAAAGGATATTACACTTCCTGCTCTGTATAAACATTCCCAGCAAATGTAATTCAGGCAGCAATTCCATTTCCTCTATGCTGTATTTGGCAAAGCAAATTAAATATATTGAAATGTATTCCATTGGAGATAGGCTCTCCCTCCTACCTGTCTACCTGCCTGCTAGTCTCCATTTGCCTATCAGCCGCCTCTCCTCCTGGTGTCAGCTCAGGCTGCTGTCACACCGTACATTTAATCAGTCCAGCAGCCTCAGCTATACCTTACAGCCTCCCTGTGCTGACTGAGTAGTGTGCATGCATGCATGTATGTATGTGTGTGTCTGTGTGTGTGTGTGTGTGAGGCCTCCGCTCAGCAGAGTGATGATAAGTACTCCCAGCCCAGCGCTCTGCATGAGCTGATGGACGGACAGGCCGAGAACACTGGGGGCCTTGTGGTTGGGTGTGTGTGTGTTTGTGTGTGTGCGTGTGTGTGAACTGTGGTGAACAGAGGGAAGGGGGAAGATAGGCGGCTGGGGACTGGAGTGTGTGCATGGGGGTGTGTGAGCCTGTGTGTGTTTCTTCTTTTTTTTTTTTTTCTAACAAGCCACACCACCAGACCATGCCACATGGCTGCAATTTGTTCATTAGCAATGTAATAAATGTACACACACACACAGAGGTAATATTGTTCAGGGTTCTGGCTGATTGGATTCTGAAATAGAGGAGCCTCAGGGGAATCACTTGTAGTCTGCCAGCCACTGTGACCAGCAGAGGTCTGATTTCTTAACAAGGTTTCAGTCTGTATTTCTCCATCTGATGTAAGAAACAGTGTGGATATGAACTTACCTCATGGATGTGCCAGTGTGTAATTTAAACACTTACATCCACCAGCTGAAGGTATCTGAGCTGTTAGATTACTTTTAAGCGTCTGAAAGTAGAAATCTTTCCTCTCTATCTGGGATGGTAAAACTACAGGTCATCATAAAGATTTAGCAGTCACCTGGAAATAATTAATACTCACCCAGGGCCAATTACAAGCAATCTATCATCATCATCAGTGTGTCAGATGAGCTGAGGATGGCTGTAACAAATTACCCGCTGTCTAGGATATCAGTCAATGCTTGTTTAAACTGAGCTCATCCTGCCAGGTTTAGGGACACGCTAATAAATGTTTGCACACAAGTTTTAGAGAGCGGTATCAGATTATATGAAGCTCAATCCCTGCTGACTGATGATTCAAGCATGGATGTTGCAGCAGAGGAAATCCAGAGGCTCAGATGATGAACTGAATCATTGTCGTCTAGGTTGGCCTGCACATGGAACCCGGCAGAGAGGCTTCAGAAGAAGCATCATCTTGTTCCACATTCGTCGAGGCTTAGAGCCTCTGGGAGGGTATGACTGCTGCTCTGCCGCGAGCATACAGATCACCTTACACACTGGCTTTCCTCCACTTTGATGACTGATGCACACACACACACATGCACATCCCAACACACAGCCAGGAATGCCTGACTCTACGGGAGCATTTACCAAGCTGGATTTGCACACACACAGACACACACACACCTCTTTACCGCCTCCCCCACCTGGATTAATTCACCTGCTGCACCTGAGAATGTGACCGCTATGATGTCACCTGCAATCCCATCACTTCAAAGGCACAAAAGCAGCCCGGTGCCATCAGCACAAAGAGCAAATGCACCCTTGCACTCCCTCCTTTGTCCTCCTGTCCCCTAACAGTAATTCCCCCAACAGAAAGTCCACACACAGTGAGGGGGAGAATTACACAGTGGGCTCCACAATCCTGTATTCTTGGGTTTCTGCCCATTGGCACTCACTGTGCAGCACTGTAACAATGACAGCCTTTCTTTATCCTTCTCCCCACTCAGTGACATGAAAGAAAACTGCCCTGCTGACCGATTTCCTGTGCTCTTACATCTGTCTTTTGTGCACACATGTGTATGTGCGGGTAAGTCCAAGTACAATTGTGTGATAAAGGTGGTTGTGTGTGCTGAAGTGAATCCCATGATTACTGTGCTGCTGCTGCTGGTTCGCCTGCTCTCTGAAAGCCCCAGGTGGAAAGGCTCATGAGTAAGAAGGCAGCGTATGACGTGACGAGACAAGGCGATAATACAACCACCACATTAGAGCACGGCAAGCCATTAAAACGACCTAAATGAGATTATAAGGTCATTTGGGAGGTACGGAGCCTACAGCACCCCCATTTTTTCTGAAAGAAGCAGTGAATGCTCAGCTCTCTCCCTCCACAGAGAGAAAAAAATCTGAATGTAGAGGAAGGAAGAGAAGTAGAAAATGGGAAAAGGAGGAAAAAGACAGGCAGATGATGAGAGTGAGATTGAGGGGCCAGGCATGACAGCAGTAGGTAGCCCCTGCCTTGGAAATTTCCATATTTGTTGATTGTCATTGAATGGCACATGAATTCAGCATGATTTACCATCAAAACACCCAACTGAGCATGAAACAGGAGGCCCTGGTCTATCTCAGCTGAAGTCTTTTCCATTGTAATAGCAAGGTGCAATAACAGCCACTCAGTGTACTGTAACACAGTGGAGATGCAGCCGCCCCATGATGCTATTCACCAGATGATGCCTTCTGTGAAAATATTCTCCTTCACTGAGATGGAGGGAGTTTTTTTTTATTTTTGTATGTGTGTTAGACTGAGAATGAAAAGATGCACGCACAGAAGGAGATAGAGGGTTCACTGCTGAGATAAAAATGGAATCCATTTTGGTTCTTGAAGCACACTCATCCGCCGTGCGAGGACCTGCCCGCTGTGTTAGCCCGCCATTGCTCTTTCAATCACTTCCCATCCTTCCTCCTCTGCTCTGTTTCAATTGTTCCGCCTTCCTTTTGCTATAATGTTTATATAATTTCCTTCTTTCCTCCACAGTCACACCTCTTTCCTTTTCCTCTTCTCCTTCTCACTTCTCCTCTCTTTAGGCAGCCAGGCACCCCAACACTGTCTCAGGTCCTGAAACTATGGCAACGGAATGAGAGAGCAAGCGCTCTCTATGATTAATAGATGAGAGATGCAGTGCCAATCGCTGGGGCCCGGGGAGGAGGGACAGATGCACTCGAACAACGCCATGCAAACACACACGCATACTCACACAACACTGAGTACACACTCTCCAACCTCCCCACCACCACCACCATTAGCCACCCTGTGCGCTTTGTGGAAATATACACACAGAAAATTGAAAATGCTCACAAACACATGAGTTTAAAGGGCAGAGTCAGGGCTCAGAGAGCGAATGAAGAGGCGGCAGAGTTTTCCTCATGCTTAACATCCCCATGACACACACACTTCCTTATTGGCTGCCGACAAGCACACTAACCACAGAAACAACCACAGCCACACAGAGCGGATGTGGCCCTAATGAGTCTTAACAGACTGTGGCTGTCTGCATGACTCACAGCTGGCTGCTCTCACCTGTAAGAGCACAACAGCAGGACAGGAATTAGGACATTTTATTTTATTTTTTTTACACCGTGTAAGCATTTACATCATCTGATCCGCACAAGAATGGCTCTCTTTCAAGGCCAGACATTCATCTACCTCCTAGGCAATCACACAAAGCCCTGCTGCTTTTGGATTATCCCTGCAAATGCATTTCCTTTCCCTTCCATTTGTGTAATGACAGGCGACCAAAGTCAGCTCAGACAGGGGTATTACATCGCATGTGCTAAATGCTTAAAAATACATGTTCAGGAAGAGAGAGAGAGCTCATCGCAAAAGATTTTTGCTGTGGTTTCAAAAGAAGTAGAAAAGTTGGCTCCTCAACAGTCCTCAGATGAGCTGGCTATCACTTTCTAATTCATTTAATTTCTAACAACAAAGCTTTGCCAGGGAGCAACAGCCAAAAACACCAACAGACTGTCCGCCAATTCCGCCCAAATGAGCCTTTTTTTGCCTGCTCCTGCATGCCTCTGGCTTTCTTGGCGTAAACAGACAACACACTCAATCAATTATGTTAATGTAATGAGGATGAGGAGCGTTTAGCACATGGACGGTTAATTCAATGGATTCACATTGGGAGCTGGAAGGGGTTAAGGCTAAGTGGGAGTGGAGCAGCCAGTTAGAACGACACAATGAAAGTTAGGAGCTGGAACGCCCTGTATCCATGCATATGTGTGTGTTTGTGTGTGTGTGTTTTATAGACATAGAGAGCATGGAACAAGATGCTGAAGCAAGTGATTAGAGGGTGATTACATTGTCAATGAGCCATGCTGTGAAAGCTGGACCATACTGCACAGTGAGATATATTAGGTCCCTGTAGTATAATGAATATCATTCATCAACTCTTGTTAATAGTGGGCGGTATGATCCAAAGTAACTGGAAAGAAAAGCAAACTGCTGTAATATACTAACAGAGCTGAGTTATCCGAATTCAGAAGTAGGTTTGCCATCACCTCTCATGCTTGTGTAACATTACTCACCATGATTTTTTAGATAAAATGAAAAGCGTTTATCTAATAATCACTGAGAGGAATCATAGCCCCAGAAAAATAAAAGATGGAGCAGCAGGAGATTAAATAAAATGTTTACAGAGAGGGGGAGTTGTGTAATTTGCTACAGCAGGTTAGAATATCTTCCTGTCTCTTTTTTCACCTTCTGAATCACAACACCGAAACACCCACTGAATCTGAAACGAGAGCCAGCTCGAGTACAGCCTAAATCAGCGAATGTGCGATGTAACACGGTGATGGACATTTCCATTAAAACACACAGATCCTCTGATTCTGCTGTGCTGTATTTCCACAGCAAGATGTGCTGTGCTAAAAACACAAATGCAAACTCATGATTATCCTCTTCTTTCTGGACATATGCCACTGCTGGAGCAGGTTTGTCATTTAGTGTGCAGGCTGTGTAATTGAAGCAGCGGCAATTTAGAAAGATGTGGAATCTGGAAAATAGGTTAAGCATCAATAAATCACATCCAGATGAGTGAGAGGGGTTTGATGCTTGCTTGCACCCTAATTGTTTAATAAAAAATACACACAGCAGCCCACACACGAAGAGAAGCATCAATAAAACATGGCTGTGATGAAATATGCATAAATACACACACTATTGAACGCTGGGTATTGACACTGACTGAATGAGGAGCAATGGTTAACAGCAGCTGACCGGTGTGCCTGTTTATAATAGAGGGCCAATTCATTTCAACGGGAGCAAAGCCATTTATCAATTATTCAAAGCTATTCAGGCTGTGTCTGCATCTGTCCTTAACGGGCAAAGGTAAATACCAACTCTCATCTCTCTGTCTCACTTTCAAACTCACACATACACATGCACACACACACACATACAGTGTGACAAATCCACATCAGTCACACACAATGCCATCCCCACTGCCATTGTTAGGGGATCGGCGGATCAAACGCTCCACGGAGCATTGCTCCAAATACAAGCAACAACTCCAGTGGCTCCGCTTGGCTCTATCCTGCCTCTCCAGGAGGAGAAGAGCAGGCAGGCTGCTGTCACAAAGGTAATCACGCTGTAATTCAAGCATCAGCAGCACAACATGCCATAGTATGTAGTGCTAATAGCAGGATTTGCACTCTGCTTTTGTGTTGTTGCATGAAGCGGTGTAAGGGGGGGATTTACAGTCTGTGCAACATCTCAAAAAAGCCTCCAGGACATGAGAACGCCTTGAGGCTCATGTTGTCGGAGGAGGGGTGGTAAAATATTAAAAAACATTCTGCTATTCTACATTCAAGATCTACGTGTAATCAGAAGTGCAGCCTGTATCCATCTGATGGGAAACATCAGGTCATAGTGAGAAAAACCTGCACACATTAGTCCATTACCAGATATTTCCAGTGATTTGAGGAAAACAGATAAAACACACACCCCTTCCTTTCAGTTCTGGCATCAAATCCTCTAATCTTTTTTCCCTTATTGTAAAGACCAATACTAGAATCACATTTCCAAAACACTACTTCTCACTGCTGAAATTCAGGTGACATGAAGCACATTTTTCTGTGTGCCTTCAGTACTTCTTGGATTCATCCGTTGCTATCACCCCCTTTTGCACACTTGATAATCTATAACCTACATTCAGAGTTGCTGAATCCTTTTTCCAGCTTTCCCAGTGCCTCTAGGGGGATTTTTTTATACTGGGAGGAGAGGAGAGGAGAGGAGAGGAGAGGAGAGGAGAGGAGAGGAGAGGAGAGGGAAATCTCTGGCTGGGTGTTGGCAGTCAGGCTGCTGGCTCAGGTTCATGAGGCCTCTCGCTCCTCTCCCAGCTTGTTAAAGCACTTCATTTAATGGCAAATCCACTTCTGAAGACCGGTGCAATTTTCTATCCTTGTCAGAATTACAAACATTTGATTGATCTTTTGGGGTATGAGTAATGGTGGCCAGTCAGACTCATGGTAGCTGGAAGTCCCTGAACACACCCTAGTCTATGTGTCTGTCAGAGGGAGAGAGAAAGAGAGGAAGAGGGAGGCGAGGGTCTATCCTAACTCACTTAGGAAAGCTAAAAATCTGCATTTAGAACAAAGCACATTTAAAGAAACCTTTGTGAATCAGATGGAGCAGCATTAAGCTTGTAAAACAGGCTACCAGCACCATTAGCATACATGCAAATTGCTGCTCTGATTTTGCTGTTTTCAATAGTGTGAAAATTAATAGCAAATGAAATTCCCATCATGCATTGTACTGGAACAAGCACCTCAGTGTTTCTGCGTTTTCGAAACAAATCAGGCGTGGACTTGTTATTGAGCTCATATAATATCAGATTGTTCTGTGTTTACCCTCATCACACTTCGATACGGTTGTCTAGTTTTAAAGCATCCTCAGTCAGAGGGGTTGAAGTGAATAAAAGAAGCGCTGTTAGACTGAGAAACAGAAACAACACTCGCTCCGTGTCCAGCAAGTTCCCCCAGCAAGCACGTTTTTTATCCTCAACATGTACCAGCCTCCCGTACTGATCGCAGTAACGTTATCTTTTTGTTTAGACTCAGGTTTCAGGGATACTCTGTGACTGATACTTCTTTATTCCGTATGGGTAAACAGCATTAGAGGGATTACGCACGAAACTGTTGTCTGTTTATATCGCCACAAGGTTGTTTTCATATGAAAATGGGTCACAGATCAAACCAAAAATAAAATAAAGGCACTTTCAGGTGGTTTTGAACTTGAGATTTGCTGTTCATAAGCGCACAATCACGTTAAGTTGCCGAAGTAACGCCGTGGGTCTGATGCACTTGTCGCCCGGCAGCCTGCCTGCCTGAAGAGAAAACAAGCCTCCGGGGCTAGAGAAAGACTGGTACAGGCTCTACGCGCACCCAAAGTTTGAAATAAACAAAGAAATCTTACCTTCAGCTCATGAATGGATGCGCTTCGGAGTGGTTTCACAGGTCTGTCTTTAGTAATCCATTGGACATGGCTCTCAAAGCAGTTCAGACGGTGCTCGCTTCGGAATAACAATACGAGCGCTACTTTTCTCTTGCGCTTCTTTTTGTTACATGCCGCGCTCAAATCACACCTCTTCAAACGAGAATATCCATCGGAAATCCAACCAGGAGGGGAAATAAAAGGGTTCGTTTGGGTTTTAAAACTCCCCTCAGGTTAAAGTGAACGCGCAGAGTGTCCCAGAGCTAGCTACGGAGCTGGATACAGTCCCTTCCACAAAAGCCGACGGTCATCCTATTTGGAGATGAAGCTTTACCAGACTGGAGCGGAGCGCAGCGATCCCAGCTGTCACCCACCCGCTACACACACACGCTCTCACACATACATAGGGAGGAGCTACGTCGCTGGAACGGGGGGTATTGTGTCAATGGGTGCCAGTTATGGACAACTGTATTTCTATTTTTACGCAGCGGCATTTCAGAGGAATGCGCGTTGGGAAAGAGAAAGCCTGCGCGCAGTTTGAAGGAGAAAAAAGAAAAGTGTAAAGAGGATAGTTTGAAATGCAGTTAAAATTAACTGCTATTTTTCAAGACTCGCAGTCTGTTGGCCCAGTGTCATGCAAACTGTCAGAGGTAATTTTGAAGACACAATAAAGATGCAGGTCCCCCTTTGTGCCACCCGTATTGTACAGTTTCTGTGCACAACCGATGCGAATCGGTATGTGATCAGGTTCAAAGCGGCTCTTGTCTGTTGTCTCTGGTCTTTGGAGCGCACTTCCTTCCCTGGTGGTCCCTCCTGGTCCCGGGCTGGCACTGACGCGCGCACACGCACGCACGTACTCACGCAATCAGCAATGCTTTGCAGTTCTTTTCTACAAATGAGCCCTGATATCATCTTAAGGGCCATCAGGTGAAATCTGAACAACATCAGCAAAAATAAGAAAGTTGCAGCTTTAATTAAGGCTACAATCTCAGGGAATCTTGCTACACACACACACACACACAGACACAGACACACACACAGACACACACACACACACACACACACACACACACACACACACACACACACACACACACACACACACACACTTTTAAAGAGAGCCAAGATCAACATCAATTTGTTAGATTTAAAACTGCAAACTCGCCACAAAACACAAACATACTGTAACTACTTGCACATGCCCTTAGATACACAAACGCACGCACACCCACACATTATATTGCTGCCACACACATTTCTACACACCCCTGTGTGCATTTTCAGAGCATATATAGATGTACATGAGCTCCAGGAGGCCAAAGCTAATGTGTATGCAGCTTTAGGCTTATCATTATATAATAGCAGGCCACCTGTTAAAGCAGTGTGTGTGTGTAGGTGAATGTGTATATGTGTCTGTGTGTAATTATGCTCCTGAGTAGTGGCCTGTCAGGCTCTATTGCTGTCTTGTTACAGTAACAGCTCAGTACAGTGCTGCCTCCATAGGCCTGATGCCAAACACTGCGCTGTTGTTCTTTAATGTAAACTAATGCCTGTGGACTCTCCTCATCTGTTTTCATTTCATTTGCTTTTAAAACAAAACTCATTTAGCATCAGGCAATTGAACCATCAAACAAGTCTGTGCACCAAATAAGGGAAACTTAATCACTTGTGCTTTATTTGGCCTTCTTTTGTGTGGTTTGTTTAAAAATACCTTGCAGTTAAAATGCAGTTAAGTCGCATCTAAATACAAGCACTTCTTACTAGCAAGAATTCATTCATACAACTCACACACCTCATCTGACTGTATAATACACCACAGGCTTGTTCCAGTTCATTAAAATTCTCTCTGAGATGCGTTTGATTGCAAGTTTATCAAATTCCGTTGGCACATGCAGGTGAATCATCGTGGATACTGTACACAAAGCAGATGAAAAAAAAACATTTTGATCTGCAAACATCAATAGATATGCAAATTCTGCAAGCTTCCAACCAAAACAAACTACATACAAGCCTTCTGTATTTCACACACTCTTACTCAGTCTTTATATTCTTTAATCTCTCCCTCTCCAACCCTCTCGCTCTCTCTCACACACACACTTTGAAGTGGAAGTGTTGCTAAGTGTGGGAGGCGGGCAGGGTATAATTCGAGCTCAATAATGTCAAGATGCACACCAGTTAGTTTGAACTCTGGAAATATGCTCGTGTCAGAGCTTATCTCGCTTATCTGGCTAAAGTTGTCCCAGGCGCATTCGGACTGTGCGTGTGTGTGCATGCATGTGTGTGTGGAGGAGAGGTGGTTGAAACAGAGTAACTACATCCCAAGCCAGGACTGAGAGGAAAGCACACACCAGCAATTCTGCAGGGGCTCAGTCCAGCTTTATGTACTGTACCACAAATTTTTCATCTCCTGACTCCCCTACACCCGTCGTTACTCACACACCTCTTCCCTCTTTGGCCTCTGTAACAACATCCAAACATTACTTTCCAAGAGTCACACACATCTACTCATTTTACTTGCTTTCAGTTTCATTTCATTTCTTTAAAGACACCACAGAAATAGCACCCACCTTCCTGGAGACAGCCTGTGGCTTTAAAATCTTTCAAAAAATAACCCACACCCAAATTTCCTGAGTCTCTGACACTTCACTTCTCTTTCCCTCATCCTCTGTTGATGAAAAGCTGCCATGACACATCAGTGGGAGTACTCAGATCTTTTTTTTTTTACCTGAGTGAAAGTGCCAATACATTAATGCTAAAGTAGTCCAAAAAAGACATAATGAAATATTACTTATGTTGGGGGAAATGGACTTCAAGAACCAAAAGGTAATACTCCCATTCTGGGGAAAATGGCTCATGTGGCGGATACAATGCTATTTATGACATCATTGCATTGTTAGTATTAGTAGTTAATGTTCAAGCAGAATTAACTTTATGCTATTTTGCACATGGATGAGGTAATTTTTATCTTACACAAATACAGATAGCTCAGTATTTTGGAGGTCTGCAGCGTAATATTTCAAGCTGACTGTAATGAGTTTTAGAGAGTGACGTGAGATGGTTACAGGGTTGGGGCAGCTGTCCCTCAGGAGCTCATCAGAGAATAAACGAGTATGTGTTGACATGGAGTGTTAAGTGCTTTAAGTAGTAAGAAGAATCTCATTTACCAAGCAAATTTTCTTATTCTGTTTACTATCATACTTTGCTTTTTTGACTACAAGATGCACTTCTTTTATTTCATACTCTAACACATAATAATCAGATGATGCATCGAGTCATTTAAATTGGAAATATGTCACTCACAACTCATTGAATCTTTAAAGTCACAAGATTTGCGCTTGCTTTAATAACGATATTAAAATGAAATTTGAGTCTGGACAGTAACGACTTAACAGAACTTTGCATCAGATATGGTTGAGTTAAGTGGATTAAGCATATTTTCCCCCGAGTTTACATGTTTTAAGGAAAAAAGTACACTAAAGTACAAGTTAATATTTATGTTACCCCCTATTGCTGCAGCATGATCAGTTATATGTAAATAGTCATGTAAGATGCAGCCACTGACAGGGAACCATGCTGCATCGAGCTAAAATGTTATAATGTATTTGTATAAACATTTGCATTCATCTTTTCAATTACATGAACTGTGGCAACAAGATACAGCAGAGTTCAGCAGTGATGACAGACACTTTCAGGTCCAGTATCTGTGTGTCTTTAAGTAGAAACATTATCCTGGGTAAAAACTCTTTTGCAAAAAAAAATTGGAGAACAATTTTTTTAAACTAGAAATAAAAGAGCAATATAAAAGAGACCAGTCAGTTTCGGTTAAATGTCCTTAAAGTAATAAAAAAAAGTAAAGTAAAAGGTACTCTTGTAAAGTAGTGCCCTGTTACAGACACCTGTATCATGCATTAACTTTGGATATTGCTGCTGATCAAGGTAAAAGCTTGTACACTGATGAGTAGTTCGTTTCTTTTTTTTTTTCAATTCTCATTTATTTTGGTCCAATTTTGCTGCTTTTAAATAGGACAGCTAATGAGAAACAGGAAACACTGAAGGGGTGGTGGGATTAGCATGCAGCAAAGGACCACGGATGGTATCAAACCCTGTTTTGAAGAAGACTGTCGCCTGGGGCATGTGCTTTTAATGCTGTGCCTGGCCCATTGGGTAGCTTTATCTGTGAAATAAAAAAAAAATCTGCAAAAGATGATCATAGATTTTAAGTTTATAATTTGTTCTGCAAAGTAACTTTTGAGTGAAGTTTTAAAATAGCTAATAGTCAAATAAAAGTTTTTGAAAAGTATGCAGAAAAACTTGTGACAGGAACTTTCTGTTTGTGTGGTTTTTGGCAGCTCCTGAGGACACAGCAGTACTTCTTAAATGTCATCTGTCAGTGAAATGTATCAGTTACTGAGAATATTTGTAGTGGAAAAGTTTACAAAAGTGTTTCTTCAGCATGTTGTTTTCACCTCAGTGTGGTAACAAGTATCAAAATTACAAAACAGAAATTGTCAGTCTTGTCGCAGTAAGGCTCGTTGGCTTCTTTAGCTTTTAAAAAGGCTTGTTCATTTTAGTCTGTTTCATACCCACACAAAAAACTCCTCACAGTAGCTTCATTGGATAGCTATGTTTAAGTACAACCTTCCTTTGTTTAGTACTAACAAATGGACTTTGTTACCTCATGACACAAGTTTAAAATATACATGCAACAGCTACAGTTCACTTGAAAAATCAGTCTGGAAACAGCTTGGTGAAAACAATAAATATAACAAACTCACTGACAGTCTGCAAAGTGCCTGAGGGACTCAGTTGGTCGGGGTCTCATCCTGTTGCAGTCACACAGAGTTTGTTGTGCCTTTAAATCCCAATATGATGCAGGTAATGGGATGTCCATTCAAAGCCTGCTGAGCTGTTTGTTTGCAGCTGGACCACTGAAGGAGCATCATTTGTTCAAAGTGCCATTGCTGCTGCTGCCAGAGCCCTAATGGCTGCTGCTCACCTGTGGATCATACAGACAGCAGAGATAGGATTGGAGCCCATTTGCAGTCGTAACTGCCACTGTACTGTTGCAGGCCAATCAATGAATCTGTCTGCTACCGCTCCTCTCAGTACTTTAATGGGCCCTGCAGCCTGTTTATTTTCCCCAAAGGGTGGTAAGTGGAAAAGAGTAAACACAAACTTACATCTTATATTTGTGGCTTACATACTGTTGATTGCTAAACCTTTCCACATGCGACTTCTGGGAAAAGGATAGCTGCTGTGTATGTATGTGCTGCGATCTGCTGTTCCTATTGTGTCATAATTGATATTTACACATGAATCATTTTGCAAACAGACAGAAGAGTGTGGACTTTAAGGATCTAGTCTGCCACAGGTGACCAGTTACAGGTTTTAAAGTCATACTGTGGAGGCTTGAACATTTCCAGGCTCAGTACACCACATGAATATTGCATATGACTGCAAAAGCTGCAGGACTATATGAGAGACCAAAACATGGCATGAAAGTAAATACATTGTTATGATGGATGTTTTTTAGTTGATTTCAGGCCAGAATACAGCATAAGAGGGAAAAAATGATACAGAGCAGAAATGTGGAAAAAAAAAACTTTGTGTTATTCTCCAATGAGATGGCACCTAGCCAATTTATTAGCAGAGGACTTTGTAATCAGACTGGACAGCTGGACACTTGAGAAAAAGTCCATCTGCTGGGATCTAAATGTCACAAAGGTAGGGATGAAAAAAAATCTAAGATAAAAAAAAATACACAAAAACAGTTCCTTTCCTGAATTTGTCCTAAGAAATATATCATTTTAAAAACTGTTATTCTCTTCAAAATATATTTCAGGGCCATTTTATGTCTTTATTGATAGGACGGTGATGTATTTCGGTGTTTGGGAGCAAAGAACAAGGGACAATATGCAGAAACAGGACTGTGCACATGGGACACATGCTCTAACCAGCGAGATAAAAAAAATTAAATTAGTTCTGAAATGTCATGCTCTTTACACATTTTATCCAACTACTTACAGTTTGGTTGGCTAACAGTCTACACAGGTGTCCTCATCATATCTAAGATACTCATGTATAGAATAGAATAGAATAGAATAGAATAGAATAGAATAGAATAGAATAGAATAGAATAGAATAGAACTTTATTGTCATTGTAACAAGTACAACGAAACTGAAGTCACAGCAGCAATTAAGAAAACAAAATTAAGAAAGAGTATAGAAAGTGCAAAAGCATCCATAAGAAAGTAGATGATCACAGCTTGTCCATCATTCTCCAGTTCAGCCAGCCTCCACCTCCACAGGGTCCAGGACTGAGCTTCTTCAGTCATGCTACATATCTGTGTCCCAGTCCCTGTCTGCTCACAGCAGGTGAAGCTCTTCCAATGAGGCGTTAGTGTCTGATGTTAGCTCCGTTAGCCATGTCTGTGAATAGCATGATGCTACTTTGCCCTCTGGTATTCCCTCTGTTGCTGGGTTAGCACAGCTAGCTGGTCCATCTTATTGGAGATAGATCTTACGTTCCCAATAATGATGGATGGAAGGACAGGTCTATGTCATCACTTCTTAGCTCACACCTGAGAACCAGCATGTCATCCTCACCTCCTTCTCCTCACCTTGTGGGAAGACATCAGGCCTTGCACCAGTTAGCATTGATATGCTACACGCTGCTAACAGCTGAGTTCACATGTAAACAATGCAGCCATGGTTACATGTAGGATCTCCAGACGAACACAGGAGAAAAAGTAGTAAAAATATCACAGAAGCCGCAAAAAGTTTGGTGTCTATGACCAACAAATGAGCCATACAAAGTAATGATCCACTCCAAATACAAAGATTACAAAATAGAGACGAAAAAAAAAATTCAAGAAACGGACAAAGAAGAGAGAGCTGCTGCAAAAGGCAGCCATAGCCAACAGGGCGGCACCTATCACCGAAGATATAAGTATTAGAAGGTAGAAGAAGAAGGTATAAGAAAGAAGGGGAAAGTTTTGGTGTTTTCACTGCACTTTGACTCCAAAAAGCCCTTTTTTCCAACAACTATGTCAGCAGAGGCTCATAAAACAATACTAAAACTGTAAATGAGCTCAAGAAAGTTCAGCTCTGTGGCCATGGGTCTGGAAAAAAAAAGATGCTGCTATGATTAAAGCCATATGTTTAAAAATACGAAATGACATAAATCTGCTTTGTTGTCTTTAAATTTACCACTAGGTTAAAAAATATAGCAGAGTTTATGAGCAGGAACATATTTAACATTTAGTATTTACTTTAAATCAAACACTTCTTCTCCTCCATGTCAGATAACTGTCACATACGTCAAATCAAGAGACTCACTCAACAGATCTTATAACATAGTGTGTAGCTTTCCACAGGTAGGTGGGAAATCAAGTTAAAAGAAAAGAAAAGCTATACTTTTCCCTTTGAGCAGCTGAATATGTGTCACTCACATTGAACGCCTGTGTGTGTTATGAATTCCATTAGAACCCCAGGTTGTTACCTGTGTGTACAGAAACACAGTTTGTATGTTTCCTGATAATGGGTGAACACGATTAAGTCTACGGGAAAAAAGAATCATTCAGTGAATCAGGAACAACAGTCACATAATTTAGTATCATCCAACAAGTCAAGCAACACTTTCACACCAATTTAATTGGTCTCCAAGTGAACTTAATCTTCAACACTTCACGTTCTCATAGCTCTGTTGTTTGCAAAAGGTTTTCAACATCTGATTTGTATTCGTAGATGACTGAACCCTGCTAATGCTACATAATCAGCTCATTATCCCTTTTTTCACCTCTAAATATCGACAACAGGAAACAAGCTTCAAATTGTTTGTATGTGCATGCATGAGTTTTTACTTACCAGCTACTGTTAAGACATGTTGTTTACATATAATCATAATACAATCAACCTCCAGACATGGGCTTTTTTCATGCAGTTGGTTTTTGGAGGGTATAGTGTACTAGTGTACCACAGTTCAGATCCAGGTAAATTTATCTATCGGTGTACAGACACAGTCCACTCAGAAAGCACGTGTGGGTGATCACAATGCCATTTGTGAAGTCTGAGTTGCCTATCTATATGTGTAACAGGTGCAGTGGAAAAGAAGCCAGAGATTTGTAAATCCTCTAGTATTGCACTCCAAAAAACTGAAATATTATAAGTGGTTTTGTCTTATCTAAGTAAAAATTGTCTTAATATACTCAATATGAGCCACATTTGACCAATCGGTCCTGAAAAAAATGTCTTATTTTAAGTTATTTAAAGACAAAAATGAGGTCTGAGTTGCGTGTAACAAGTAAAAAAAAATCTGCCAATGAAAAAAGAGATATTTGCTGGAAAATTTGCTTGAAACTAAAATTACGTCTTGATACAAGTAACATTTCTCTTGTTGGCATCTTAGAAGATTTATTTTACTTGTTCAAAGCAATTAAGATCTCGTTTTTGTCTTTAAATAACTTGAAACAAGATAGATTTTTATTTTTTTTGACCGGTCAGTTGGATGTGTCTCATACAAAGTCTGAAAAGACATTTTCTACTGAAAATAAAACAAACTGACTTAATACAATCACAGTTTTTGCAGTCTGGCTAATGTTAGTGTGGTTTGAAAGTAAGACCTGTCTGTTATTAAAAATGAACGTTAACTTAAGGTTAGAGAAAATAAGTATCAACAAAATTTATAATGATGAACAGCAAGCTTAGAGTTCAACTCAGCCAAACGCTGATCAAGAAATTTATCAGATTTTCACAGTTACATGCTAATCACAGGGAGCCAAGCTCTTATTTACACCTTTTTATCCTGTATTTTACTCCAAATGACAGCAACATCCAGAGAATAATCATTATGTTCTCATGAAGGAGACTTCAAAGTGATAACGGGGACCATAAAACCATTAGGAAAATGTTTACCGAGGTAATAAATCAAGTGAAAAGTTGAGTTATTCTTCTCAGAGGCTTATTCATCCCAGTTTCTTTTCACTCATCAGACCAGAATAGGTCATCTTAATTCAGCCATGTTTTCAGCTGCATGTAAACATGCTTACACAAACCTTCACTACAGGACCTCTTTTTCTATCTGGACATTAACACGGAGTCAAGAGTGGAGCCAAAATATCAAAAGCTTCATTAGCAAGTGGCCCTGAGTGTAAGCCAGAGGCATCTTTGTCAGTATATCGCACTAAATACATGTAAGTGTCTGTGTGAGTGTGTCTGACCTGTAATGGCAAAATGATGTAAAGCCTGGCTGAGTGGAGTACAGTAAGCAAAGTACTGTCAGTCCCTGCATGCACACACAGCAGCTAGCTTGGCCTCGCCCCAGCCAGCTTCAGTTTCCCCCCTGCATCCAGGTTTGCATGAAAGCCATGAATAAGTCAGCATTTCTGCATGATAGGTCTGTAACCAGGAGTGACAGTTAGAGAGCACAGTCTTCACAATCTCAGATGGGACACAGTGTGTTTGTGTGAGGATGTGTGTGGGTGGGGACTTGGTGCATGTGATTGTTAGTCCTCCCCCCTTCTCTTATTCACCTCACAAATGGACGTCATGCTGCTGATGAAGTCTAAAAGAGAGACACAGAGAGAGGTTGTTGACGTCAGTAGTAAGTGGAAATTTAATGTGGGGAAGGAACACCAGGGTTCAGGTTCAGGTACAGAAACTGGGTCATCATGTAATCAAATGGCAATATTCTGGGTTTTTTTTTCCATGTGTTAAAATAACTTTTCAAAGATGCTTCCTGGAGGTGAAGAACTCAGGCAATATATGAAAGGGGAGACACCTAGTGAGCTTTAATTTTATTATTTATTGAGGATAAGTGTCTACCTGGACGACAGCAGATCTTGCAGTAAATGATTTCACTGGTAAACAAAAAAAGGGTAGAAAGAGGTGTCCTTAATAGCTTTGGGATCTTGAATTTTGTAGACAATAAGTTCTAATTTTGGTTTGCTTGTAAAATTTCTGTTTTTTTCTCTCATTCATTTATTAATTAATCTCAATTTTTCCAGCAATCAATACAGAGAGCTTTTCACTGCATTCATTGATTTAAACACTCTTGGTAAGTCTTGTCTCTTTTTGTCTAAAAAGAAACTGAATTCTTCCTTTTTTTCTATTTACCTCCTCTATTTCACACACCTCAGGGTCATTGTGTTCACTTCTCCCTCGTTGTTGCTCTGTGGATAAGCAGACGCAAAAAAATAACAAAGACGTTGGGAGTAAATTGCCCACTTTTTCAAAATTTGAGTGTTTTTGAAATTACAGCACATTTACCTCACTGGTGTTATTTGCTGCTGTCTGGGTATGTGAGCATTTTTGAATAACCCTGAACAACATGTCGAGATTCTTGTGAAATATGTAATTCAGAAATTGTATGTTGTCAATATGTGTGCTATTACTTTGTATGATAGTCTCTTGTGAAGTAAAACACTATCTTTACAGACTTACTTAAAAGTGCTCTTTAGTTTTTAACTCACAGCTGAATATAAAAAACTCTATCAGACCAGATCAGCAAGCAGTGTTGGGTAGTGTTTAAGAGAACGACTACAATGATGCACAAAACCCCTCAGCACTGCATTTTATTATTTATACCTGCCTGTAGATCAAGATCCAAATCCAGATCCAGATTTGACCCCTTTGTCTCTGTGTTCTCCTTGGGCTTTGACATTAACATCACCTGGGTGGCTGTATGTGAACACAGCAGCTGATTTAATGACATGTACACACAGTCTCTACTGAATAAGTCATCTGGTCTCTGCTTACACACCCATAGTACTCATCTATTTTTCAGTCCGGGGCATTTCTCTCTTTCCTTCTCACTCCGGTTCTGTCTGCCTGTCCATCTGACTCTGTCTCCTCTCTCTGCTGCATGTAAACAGTGTTTTCTGTTAGTGTACCACAGTCAGCTTCATGTTCTCCTGAAACAGTGCCAAGCCATTTTCAGGGCTGTTGAATTATGGCTGCGCAGGTGTTGTTTGCTGCTGTCTGTGGTTTAATGGATAGAGATTCATAACAAAGGGAGGGAAGAATGTTTTCAAATTGGTCTTTAACCTTGAAAATCCACATTTACATGTACTCTAAGCTTTTGCAACAGCTGGATAACTTGGCTAATGATCGTCAAAACAACCTTGATCCCATTTATCTTAGTCTGTATTCCATGTTTCAATCCAAAGTGGTACAGTTACAGCGCATTTAGATACATAATATTGGCCACTATTCCACAGTGTCATTTGGGAATTAATGCCACTTTGATCAAGCCCTCAGCGATCCTCCACAGACAGACCTTTGCTTTAAACTGCTAAATGATTGATGGCTGAGATGAAAGTGAATGTAGGTCACCGTGGGTGAGGGTCGACTGAAGCAGTATAAATCAGACAGGGATAATAACCAGATATCATGGAGGATAATGGCCTAACAGGAGCCATTACAGGTATATCGAAAAGCAGTTGCTGAAAAATGTGTCACAGCTTCAAAATACCGGCTTTTATGTTTTACTGCTTTCAGATGATTTGATGTCAAAAATATGGATGGTTTAGTGTTTGAAAAGGAAGTGGTGAGTAGCTTTATCATTTTATACACACTTTATGTGTTTCATGTTTCTTCTGACAGAGAAAATAAAAGATGCCGGTGTCTCCCACTGCACCCTCTTCGCTGTAGTTGATTTGTAATCAGTTGAGTCTTGTTTGAGAGAAATGTGTTGTGGACGTCAGCTCTGTGATCTCTTTTTAAATCATGTAAAATTATTCTTGTCTCCTCATTAAACAAGTTCACTTCACATTCCCTCAGACAGGAGGAGGCAGTCAGACAAAGAGTGATGCCAAAGCAGCTGATGATGAAGACACCCGAGCGCTAACAGTCAAAACACGTTGGGAAGAATGCAGCTTGAGAAATGTGCTAACAAGTGAGAGTGTGACTGAAAGATCCACGGTACAGAGACAACTTTCTGAATTTGGAATCCCTGAACTTAAAATAATCCAATTACAATAGCAACTGAGAGACTTGAGGTCTAAGTTGATGTCAATTCAGTCAAAAACTTTGCTGGCTTTTGGTTCCTGTGTTATGAAATGGGGCTTGAAAGTTTTCACAGTGAATGACCAAATCTGTGCAAAATGGAAACATCAGTTTCAACTCTCCTGCTAAGTTTTCTCAACAACCATACATTATTCTATCAAAGCACACCATTGTGTATCATGAAATATTTAAATGACATAACATCTATATTGCATTATCACGTGCCCTAGATTTTAGTTGTATTTCTGACACACATTTGGCTGTCCTCTCAGGCTCATAACACAGAGCCAGCCCCCTCTTTTTCTTACTAAAAACTCACCAGAGATTCTCCTTTGAAAGAATTTGGTTCAATCTCCAGCTTGTCTGAGTGGAAGCTGCAGTGGGTGTATAGTATCTCTGTTGCAATCTAGAGATCAGCTGCAGACTCAACAAAAGGTCTCGGAAAGGGACTCCGGAGTTCTGTGAATCTATGAGAGGGACTGACAGAGGGAAATTGTGAGTGAAGCCCCGGCCATCAAAAGAGCAAAAAGAGGCAAATGAAAGGCTTAGAAAGGAATGAGAACCAGGGAACAGATGGAGAGTAAAAAGATGTGAAAATCATAAAAGAAAAAGGGGTGAGGGATCAGAAAGCTAAAGCTGGCGCCGGGGGTAGAGGGTGAGGAGAGAGGGGAGAAAGTTCTGTTGTCAGCAGAGAGAAAAGCAGGTGATGGAAGGATAATGACAGAGGGAGGAGCCCTCTTCACCTCTGCTGACCTCTCTGCTGGGAAGAGTTGAAGGAAGTGGGCGCAGCAGCAAGACTCCTAATGTGATGGGATATCCTGCCGGCTGCCTGCTAACCCCTCTTCCTCCAACCGTGATGTCTGTTCCCATCGTTTCACAGTCACCTCTGCAGGATGAGGCCGTGCTCGAGAGCTGCAAAACTCACACAGGAGACGCACACGTAGACATCTCACGCGGTGACACACATGAGTTTACATGCACGCCCACACAGATGGACGCATGCAGGCCTTCACACATGCTGACAGACCAAAACACACACACACATAAACACACCTTCAAGTTGACTCAACAACATTCACGGCCAAGGTCGCTATGACTCCGGTCACCGCGTTAGGCATAAATGTAGGACAGTGTTGAAATTATGGTACAGAAGAGGAAGAGCTGCTGGATTACAAACACAGACTGTGTGCCAGTGACGGCACCAGTGAAAGCAGTATTATCATGCAGTGCAGTGCAGCTGGTTTGGTTTACTGAGTGCAAACAAAGCCCATTATCCCTTCCAATGCTGTTTGAACACCAAAATGAAAGCTTATCATTTGATGAGTGTTTAAAGGATACACATAATTACCTCGAGATGAGAGTATTTATCATTTTGTGATTACTGAAGCCAAATGCTAAATGGTTCGTTTCTTCAAAAGAATACTTGTTTTATTTGCCATTATGCTTCATTATGGTTTCTTACGCGTGTCCCCCTCTCTGTGAAAAGAAGTTCAGACACTTGTGGGTATTTTCTCCTGTGGAAAAGCTCCCCTCACTCCCCCACCCACCCACCCGTGAAACATCAAAGCATGGCCACACTGAAACTTCAAGCCCATTTTGGCTTTGCCCTCCTACCTCCAGATCCAGTAATTACAGCTCATACAAGACATCAACATTATTACTCGTCAAACCACAGTATAATAATACCGCAAAACACTTCAAAGAGACAACTCACATTTCAAGGGAGAAATAAAAACTCATGGATTATGCATTAGGAAGGACTGATTCAACCTTCCAAAGCAGCTGGCGCTCAGTTCACGTTATCTGGAGCGAGACCCAAAACTTGATAATCGAGGTCTACAGCATGTTGGTGTAATGTGAAAATAAATTTTACATGATTGTTAAAACTTACCAGACCAGTGGTTTGGGGTATTTTTTTAGAGCACTGTAGTCTGCATTTGCAATGCGATGCTTTTTTCAAAAGCAATGGTAGGATTATGCGTGTGAGCCTGGCAGTGAGGTTAAATTTCAGTGCTTTGATAAAAGCGCCACACCAGCCTGTTTTTTTAATGTTTCAATACTGCCCTCTTGTGTCTGTGAAGAAAGGGAAAACACTGTTCTATTTTTCTTCTGAATATGATTTCCTTTTTAAAATTAGACCAAATTATTATCACTTTTCACACCAAAAACCTTTTTGAAAATAAGGTGAAAGAAATTGTTGACTTTGGAAAAATGGAGCCAGTCCCAACTGTTAGTGGATAAAAGGCGAGGTAGACCCTGGATAAGTAACCATCACAGGGCTATTGTGGAGACAAACAATCACTCATGCACTCCCACCCACAGGCAACGCTAGAGCCAAATTTAACCTCATGTTTCTGGACTGTTGGAGGAAACCAAATGAGAGAACACATGCATGCTCTGGGACAACATGCAAACTCTACATAGAAAGGTCTCTGCCCAGCCAGGGACTGTATGGAGAACCTTCAGTCTTACTGCATTTTCAATCACAGTCAAATTAAAAAAAACAATGTTTACATTGTTGACTTGTTCAGACACATTCTAAAGTCTTGACTTCTTTTTCACCTCAAAACCATGATCTCGAAACATGCAGATGGTTGCTCTGAGCTCAACAAATATAAGATGAAGTAAAATCTACTATTCTATCTATTTTCAACTTAAAATTGTCAGAGTTTTTTCACCTTTTTGCAGTATTTTCAGCAGCACGTCTGTCATAGTGAATATATCTTTCCTGAGAATTTTAACACTACTGTCCTCCCAAGCTTTCTGCAACTCAAGCCAAAGGCTTTCATTTGACTGTACAATAGATCTGTCCAATTCTTTTTCCAACTCACCCAAATTTGCTGGATGGGTTTTAGATTTGGACTTGAGGGGGCCAGTCTATCATTTTCAATGTTCCTTTTTATAAGGAAAATGACCAAAATCTCCATGGGATGGCTCTTTTCTATGGTACATAAGCATTTTGACATAATTAAGCCTAGATTTTTCAATGACTTTAAGGGTACTTCAATGGCCAATTCAATAATACTACTGAAACCTTTTAAACATGCCATGTGTTCTAATAAATTTGGCCACCAGTGTAAATTTACCAGACTTTTATCACTTTATTTAATTATTTCAACATCCGATTTTACAAGCACTAAAAACATTGGAGTGATTTGCAAGAAGGCGAAGTAATAAATAAAGACAGTTATTCTGAATTAGCCCTATTGGTCTAGAAATTTCATGGGTATTTTTCAGGGTTACACAGATACTTTATCCGATCTATTTTGTAAGACTTAATTCTGAAACAGTGCTAACATTTCCTGATTATTTTGCCCCAGTCAATAATCTTTGTGATGCACCCCTGAGTTATCTGCTCCCACCTCTGAAATGACATAAGCCTCCCAAATAAAAGATGCTGCCTGGCTGAAACTCCTTTCACAATTGAATACTTTTAGTCTGTAATTCTGCCTTCACATGCACAGGCAGGCTTTTAAAACAAATATTTTCTCTAAAGTAAACTTTATCAGAGTTATTTCCAGTTTCAGATGGGATACCGAAGAACACAGTTTCTCTTTTTATCTTTGTGGCTGTCTGCACTCAAAGAAACAGTTGCTGGCAAAGAACTACACACTTTTACACAAACTCAGAGAATTCAATATCACACTGAACAGCAATATCCTTTACTCAGTACACCACGGACCAGAGTTTGTCTGAGAGAGAATTCTCTTTGATTTCTCTGTGAATGTTGTTCAAAGTCAAACCCACTGCTGGAAAACTGAGACGGTAAAGTGAGAAAAGGTGACAGAAGCGCGGATGGTGTGTGTATGTGTGTATAGATGTGTGCATAGAAGGTGTGTGCCAAAATGTTATGTCAACATCCAGAGCATATATATTTAACCTCTAATGGTTGTGCATGTGTGTGTAAAGATTGTGAGTTGATGTTATATTAAGCACAGTGATACTGTGTAGCTACATCTTTAATAATGCTGTGACCTACTTCTTGAGTGAGAAGTCAACAGATTCATCAGTAGCACCATCCAACTGCCATGACAATAAATGTCGCCAGCCTTCCTTAATGTCACTGACATGTCAGCCACTTTAATTATTCATGGGAAGTGTCTGTCCCATTTATCTCCACATGCTTTAATTCAATCTGAAGCCTCAAACCCCCCATCCAAATACACATCCCCGCTCAGCAGTATATGTTCCTTGTAGGGGAGCAACAGCAGAATATACATTAACACAGTGGGTATGAAAATTTTATCATATGTGCAACATACTGCCCTTGGTGCACTGAACGTGATTACAAAAGTCAATTCTCTGTCACCCTCCTGACAGCCCCTCATGTTTCATAACCACAACAGTAACAATGCAATATGTGTAGAGTGTGTATACGATTGATTCAGAATGTGGAGACAGACACACAAAGCTAGGAGTGACAATAGCATTAGCTCTGGGAGGAAACTATAGTCCACTCCTACAATCTGGACTGGTCAAAGCCAACTTTCAAGTGTACTGAGCAAGAGCGACACCCTGTGGTTATTCAAGCACAGTGCAAGGACTACAAACACCACATCAAACCAATCATCTCCCCTCTCAGAGAAATAGCACATCAGTAACAATAGAGATGTTATTAACTTGTAGTTTAAAATTGCTTGAAATCTAGATGATGAATTTTGAATATCTACTAATTCAAGCATTAAAATATAAAAACAAGATCATGAATAAGATGCAAAACTGACATAGTGAAAAGAATAGCAATGAAAAAAAAAATATTGGTATAGGACTAAAAAAGCACATCATAATTTCCCTGGGAACCTTGGGAAATTTCATCTTTTTTCCCCCATCTCTAGCCTTTGCTAAATTTGCCAAAAATCTTTACAAAACCTGTCATACAGAGGATTTCAAAACAGTTGCTCTCTTCCTCTCAAAATGGTTTGATACAGACCTGTGTTAAGAGCATGTTAAGATGTAGACCACTTTGTTAATAAAACATTATGTTGACAAATAAATCCAACCAAATCGATAAGCAGACAGAATGATTCACATGGAATATGTCACACCTCCAGATACAGGTACACAAACAAACAAACAAACAAACAAACAAACAAACAAACAAACAAACAAACACAAACACTTAGTCCTGCCTGCACAAACAACAGTCATTGCTGGCAGCCTCAGTGTATCAGTTGAAATTGGGTAAACAAAATGTCAACAGTTCATAAATGGCCCCTATACACCTGTGCAAGTTTTAAATATAAGTTTTAAAGCATGAAGAAGCAACATTTTAAGATTTATTTAGGCTTAAATTGATTAATGAAATGCATATCAAGTGACAATAGTGCATTTATATTGTTCAGAAGGGAGGAATAAGAAAAGAAAAAGACGAAGGGATTCTTTGCATGTGCTCTGCTCTTTAGCCTTGTTTAAAAAGTGCTGGTGCTGACCTTTTTGCTTATGCTGCAAGATATTTGCCAATGACAGCAATACCAGTGTGCTTTAAAAGCAGTAAACTTGCTGTGGCAAAGCTTTCACTGGCCTATTTTGATTGCTGGACTTGCTTTATTTACTGAGGCTAATTTTGGGCTGCTGTTGTAACACAGACCTGGCAACACTGGCACCCTGCCACTTCCTATGATACAGGATGCTGCTAAAAAGCACAAGATTGAATTGATGCTCTAGAATATTCGGGGCAAACACTGAACCACAGCCTGTTTGCATTTATCAAATTGAATCAACAGCTTGTGTGTTATCCGACACCACTTTTGTTAGACTTTGGGTAACTGAATACAACAATGGAAGTAGCTGGCAAGCAGAGGCAAACCATAGACAGAGAATAACAGAGGCAGACCGTCTATTATTGTTATTATGCTGCCTGGGTCTGCCCCAGATCCATAGCATGAAGGTCAACAACACAGGGATCCCAACAAAAACAAATAGAAAATGATTTACAGATTTTATTTCCTATGAAATCCCAACTTACCAACTGTTGAGAAACGGTGTTCACAAAATTAACGTTCTATTTTGCTTCCCTTGAAAGTGCCCGAGACTTGTGTTTCATGCTCTCGAGAGCTGTAAACATCCACACGCGTTTTTTAAATATGGCGGGTCACTACGTCATTTATGTGGGTCCTAAAATACTTGCATTAGAGGCAAGTGTACGCCAGATTATAATACAATATCCCTAAATATGGTAGCGTGCAGTATTATTGTGATAACAGGACTTTGTAAGGAAGTACTCTCAAATATATTCTTTCACTCCTTTGTTCATATTGACTTATTTTGATGTAAATGTGCACAGGAGTCCACACGATATGATATACCAGTTATGACAGCAATGTATTTATAACATCAATGAATTGACAGGTTAAGTTGGATGACGTAGCCCATATGTTATCCAAAGATGAGTTTACTTTGAAACTGTCACATAAGGACGAGCAAAAAGTAACAATTGTTTTCTAATTATGATATAAAAATTGTTATATCGACATACAGAGACATAAAATAGCTTACATAAATAATAATTTGCATAGAAGTATTTATTCTATTTATGAGTTACAGCATCTGCATGCAGATAGGTGCCAATGCTGATTCCAGACTCTTGTTTTATACAGTTTATGCTCTGCCCTCTGGCTCTGCCGTGACACTACAAGGACCACAATTCCTTGCGGCGAAGCAGTCACTATCATGACACATCTTCAACATAAGGAAAAGCTTCCTCTCTGGAAGCCTTCTATATGCTAACCTTGGGGATAGACTGGATTCTTTTTGTGACTGAATTTTGAGTAGTAATTTAAAACTCACCCATTGTGGCACACAGATTTTGACAGGCACTAAATGTTTGTCGGACGTGAAACACAGCTAGCTTTTTAGCTCGCTAAAGAGTTGCACAAGCCAGTCTGTGCTAACTGTAGCTAACTGGGGGGACCGTAACGTCTAACGTTGGAGTGCTAACGTTAAACATAACAGAGAGGAGTGAGAAACGAAGACTTTTGCCGTTGTGACTACGGGACATGTTGTTCAATTTGAGCACAACGTAAGTTACTCCGTTTTTATTCTTACAATGTTCGTCCCAAACGTTGGTCTCATAAAGTACAGCTGGTTAGCTAAACTTGACAGCTAAGTTAGCGTCATCATAAATTCTAGTAAGCCAGTTTTGACATTTATTTAAAACATTGCACCAACTAACTGACATGTTAACTATACATATTTTCAAGATACGTGATAGTGTCCGCTAGATGTGGTGTCATGAGCTGTGTGGTACTGTGGTAGCGTGTTAAATGATATCACGTGAATTGTCACAGAACAGGAAACATAACTCATTTTATGCAGTTAGTAGCTAGTAAAATGTTGCTGTCGCACTTTTTTTTTCCTCTTGCAAGACTTGATTTTTCAGATAACATTTTGGAAGAATAACTCTTTAAACGTGGGAACTGTGTCAATCGATACGAAGATACAAAAACATAATTTGTGAGCCCCTGTGGTTATGAATTTGTTTACATACGCATTTAAGTTTCCTCAGTCGACCTTTCGTGTTTCTGCAGACAAGATTGGTAAACAAAAAGATGTAAAACAAGTGGATACCAAACAATTGAGATTAGGGTTGCAGTGTTGATGTCAGGTGTAAGCCTCAGGTGTAAGCCTCCAGTGATGGTGACCCAATTGGCTCACTGACATCTGCTCTTTAACAATGGCTTTTTGTAGTTTTTGGGCTTGCTGTGCTAACACCATACAGAAGGTCAAAACTCAAGATGCATCCATCCTTTTTCATGATCTGTTGCTAATACTGTCTTTTTTTACTTACCCTTTATAACTAAGCTGAAAACTGTTACTGTAGCACAACAAACCTATGTTATCTCACCAGTAACTTAACCAAACTGTCACTACAACTACAAAAAACTGTCATCAGTGTTAAAAGGGGTGTTTTACTTTCTATTTTGGTGTTAAGAACAGTTTCATGAGAACTAGTTAAACTATTGAACTACAGTTATTTTCACTTTACCATACTTGGTTAAATATGTACTCTCACTTTTGCTCAAATGTGCATTCCAGAAAATTATTTCCATGTTTCACCTGTGCAGTGCTGCAACAAAATTGATGCCACACTTAAGAAAATGTGACACAGACTTGTACAGCATCCCCCCCAACATGTACTTACAGTATGTGCTCCCCCCCCCATATTTACATTTCTGGTTTGCTCACCTAGTTGTAAATCCAGTTTAGTAACTGAAGTAGTTTGTCAATTCAAGGCTGACAGGTTTTTTAAGTGGAAAACAATTGCTAATCTCTTAAACCACTTTAACCATTATTTAAATTAAATTAGAGATGTCCCTGCAGGGTTCATGAGCCTTAACACCAGTATGCCTTCCAGTTTTCTGAACACCATATTATGTTCAGTCACAGTGTTTACTTGAATTGACGTTTCTTCTTGTCAAAAAATGTAATTTTGGATCACTGTCATATAGTGAAATGAATGAAGTACACTTTTTGATCAGTCAATCAAATATATAAGAAACTTGATGCCCTCAATGTACAGTGTAGTGCATTAGAAATAATTTTAAGAATCATCTATTTTCTTCTTGATTGTATTACAAGTGCTGAGTGTTAAATCAATTTGCAGTCAATAACTGTAGGTTAGTAATATGCTCTTTGCTTGATGTGTACAAAATCAAAACATTGTCTGTTTACATTTCTCTTTTTTATCTCTCTCCTCACTTTCTTCCCTACAGCAAGTCTTTAGAGACATTCAAGTGAAATTACAAGCTGCAGAGGAGGATGAATGCATCGGTCCCATGGTTTCCCATGAATCTCCCCTGGAGTGGGAGGTGATTGTGAGAAAGGAGAGTGGAGGGAGGCACGCAAGGAGATTATAAACAAGAGTCATGAATCTCCATCAGGTCCTCACAGGCGCTGTCAACCCTGGAGACAATTGTTTCTCTGTAGGAAGCGTCAACAATGTGCCGTTCACGGTAAGATATTTCAAGCTCTGGAAATATTTCCATCCCAGCTGTGTATGCTATTTAACTCTAAGCAGTATGTCAAAATGATCAGTCAAGACAGATCTGTATTCACAGGCTTGATTACAAAGGGAGATGCACAGTTAAGAAAAGGCGCTTCTTCTTGGACCAAGAACTAAGGTCAAGTTATCTAGCCCTCAGACCTCCAACAGGTGGTGTTATGCTGTAATTTCTTCAACACGAATGCAATCCTGGGATATGAGTAACACTCAAGCAGGATGGGGATGTTAGAGCTGGATAAAGTTTTACCTAATCAACGCTGTTGCTTCTTGAACCATAACATTGCCACTTTTTTTGTGTTATGATAACTGCTGTAAAATTTAGGTCATGTGAAAGAGTGCAAAAGCACATCCCTCAACTACATTACATCCTTTCTCAAGTTTAAGATTCTTCTACATGTCTGAAGCACAAAGAAAGTACATCTGACTGCTCTCGCACTCTGTTATCTCAGGGCTCTATGTGAGATACTACTCCCATGCTAGTCAGAGAATGGATCAATAGGAGAACTATTTCTGTCCCTCTGTCCTCTTGTAAAGGAGGCTCAGTCACATTGAGCACGTCCCAGCTCATGTCAAGATCTCCTTCTGTGAGCCACAGAAATAGAGCACAGAATACTAATCTTATCTGCTCGTACTCCTGCACTGTCATATGGTGACGTGTTTGATGCAGTAAAACTAACTCTATGTCAAGTGTTGTTCAAGTAGTCGTTCGTGCCATTTCCAGTGGGTGGATTCGAATGTCATCCCAATCTCTGTCCCTTTCTGCTGTCTCTTTGTCTCTTGATAGGCCTATGCATCGGGCTGTGACGTGGTGATTTTGGGTAGTGACTTTGAGCGACTGCAGATCATCCCAGGGGCCAAGCATGGGAACATCCAGGTTGGCTGTGTTGACTGCTCCCTGCAGGGTGGACAGGTAAGAGTGATGGAGAGGTGTACTGACATGTTGGGTCCTCAGGCTGATTTGGAGAAAAGATGCTTCCCGAAATATCTTGCATTTGTGATGTCATTTCACTTTACATCATTTTTTATATTTTAAAATTTCATATGATGTGTTTACATTTCAATCAGAGGCCAGAGCTGTTAGTAGATGAATAAAATACAAAAGACCTACAACACAGTGTGTTAACAAAATAGGAAAAACAATGCAGCTTGTGTGTATCATAATGATATTGCATCATTTTCATAACCAACTACTCATGCAAGCCTTTGGTTTTGCAAGATTAAGTTGCAAATGAAACCTCTAAAAGGTTTATGATGACAGGAAGATAATATTCAGACTTCTTTACTTTTACTATGGAACAAGTCAGGCAGGCAAGCTTAGTTATTTGTGTGAGCAAAATCACTCTCCTCTTATGGATTCTACCAAAACCTTTCTTTTAAGTTCTTTAGAGATTAAAAAAAAAATAATGAACTGTTTTGCAAGGCACATTTTTGGCAAAGTCTGTTTCTCCTCTGAAAGGATTGTGCAGCTTTTCAGGGGGAGATTTGTTGGCAACATCAAAGAGTCTTTTAATGAACTCTAGCTTTCTGTCATCAACTCCAAGTGAGAGAAAAGTTCACCCAGTAAACTAAGAGCTGGTACAGCCGGCTCTTTCTCTGATGTGATGCCACTAATAATCACTTCAATGCCACCCAAATGAGTTTAAATGTTGGCACAAACAAAAGATCTTTTGTGGTTTCCTTGTAATGTGAATCCAAAACAAATCCGCAAAATTATAATACTGTTGTTTAGATTGCCTGATGTTGGCAATTGAAGACTTTTCCAAGTCCGACTGTAAAACATAGATGAAAATTTCTTGTGTTTACACTTTCTATTTGCAGCAGAAATGGTCTGCTTGGTTTGCTTAATATAGGAAAACCTGTGTGCTTTTTTACTGATTGCAATGGTGCAACGGTGCAAATTATTTTATCAACACTGCTTTGTTTCATTCACATGAGTTCTGTAGTCTAATAAGTTAATATCAGAAATAAGCAATTACTCTTTACTGAGAGCCTCTGTAGTTTTTGACCTGTCTCCACAGACTGTCATCAAATCCATTTACAAAGCTGCTTAAGTCCAGGTTTGAGTGTCTTCATTGTATGCTTTAGATCTCTGCAGGGCTTGTTTATTGTTTTGACCAACTGTGGCTTGTGTTTCAATGGCAAGGATTGGAAGAGAAAGATTTAAGTCTTGAACCCCACTTTTGTTGACATGTGACACTTTCCTGGGGGAGAGCTGCTTCCCTGGCACAAGTCAGAGCAAACTATCCCAAATTATTGGCACAGTCACATTTTCACAATTCCTCTTTGCTGCTGAATTGCAATGCTTAATCTGATCAAAAGGAGGATTCCAGGATAAGTCTACATACTTTTTTTATCCAACAAACAGCATTGGAAGTATACAAAGTGGCAAAAGAAATGAAAAACTACAAGCCACTAAATTATTTTGCTGCTTGCCAATAGTAGTAGCCATTAGCAAACAGAAACTTATCAGACTTAATTCAAATAAGAACAGAAAAAAGCCCACTCAAACCATCACTGCTCCCCTCATGTGATGTTTAATCCAATTCAGAAGTAACCTCACATGCCTCCAGCATGGTCTGGCGTCTGTAAAAGCATGCCCCATGTTGCTATGTATGCTATTCCCACTTCACTGCCTGCTGCCACATGGCATTTGTATTGCTGAGCATACAGCCTGGGTGCAGCTTGAATGTTTTCTACTCTTAAAGCCCCTAAACTATTTGGTTATCAGAGGCATAATTCTATGTCAATCACTTATCTTAGGTTAGTAAGTCTCTGGCTTTACTGGCCCTTCAACTTAAACACCTCAGTCTGTACTTTCCAGCAAGGTGCCAAAATGACTACCAGTCATATTCTTGTTACCAAATTTACCACGTTTCTGCCCTGTGATTAATAAAGTATCTCTGATTCTGATTGATGGGACTGTGATCAGAAATAAAGGTGCTTGCCAAATGATCAGGTCTGTACTGAATGGTACAGTACTTTGTCCCTTGTCTAGAGCTACGGCACATCATCCGTTCTTTGATGTGTAGACGTGTTGCTCTTTGCTTTTCACTGGAAAAAGAAGAAAAACCAACACGTTACCCTGATGCACCCTGATGCATCATCATCACACCAGGAGGAACTGTCTGTTTAGAAGGAATTTTTAGACCAAGCTTATTCACATTAAGACTTTTCATGTTCCTGTGTAAACTAATTCAAGCACATTTGCTCATATGTGACCAGCTCTCCATACCCTGTCAGCATATTTTTTAGTCCTGTACAAAGAGACCTTGTTTTTTAACACCATGACCTTATTAAGCCTGGTATTTGTGGTCACTGACACAGAAATGTCACCCATTCAGTCTGTTTAACATTGTGACTGTGGCTCCCATGGAAAGCCCTTCAATTTGTTGCTCTAACCAGAGGATACATTCAGCAGACAAAACAGTGTTGACTTGTTGACTCAATGATAAAGGGTAATTGTCAGCCTAAGGTATTTTTTCCCATAGGCATGGACTGTAAAAAGACCACATGGTTCCTTGTTTGCACTCAATTAGCATCTTGAATAAATATCTGCACTTTGTCTTAACTGTCACGGTTTGTTTCCCCCATGAAAAATCAGGCTAATAAACACAAAGCTAATGCTTTTGTAATAAAATGTTTCTTCTTTATCTTGTCTGTTTAAATTTAATATACAACAGTTTGATGCATTTTTGCATGTGTAAAAGTGCAGTTCAGTCTGCAGTGTGTTGAGCAATGTTTTTCTTTTTTACAGTTCATTGTATTTTTTTGAGATATGAGAGATGCATGTTGGTTCTTAATGAGTTGTCTTTTCCTTGTTTTCTGCTGACAGATTGCAGCTTCCTATGGAAGCATCGTGTGTGTCTTTGAGCCTGTTCAGCACTCATATCAGAAAGACACATCTCAAACTGTGAGTAACCTACCTTAATCTTTCAGTCACAGTGTGGTCATGAGTGCTGTCAGATCATCTGAGGCCTCTCTCTTTTCACGACTTGATATTTGAAACAGAACAGATTATTGTTACTTCAAACTTATCAGAAAGTCACCAGAGAAGTTCAGACATTTCAAACACACAAAGTTCCTGCTGACATTCTGTTTGAAGTCTTGCCGCTGTTGTCATGTGTACTGTTTATTCCTGTTCTGTAGTCAGTGCAGAAGTCCCAGGTTATCTGTGTCAGCGTCTGTTGTTGGAGAAGTCAGAGAACAGTCACAGCGAATGGAAAGATTTTACACATTTTTAAACTAGCTCACCAAGTTCCATTTTCATCACAGCAGTCTCCTGATGTTTCAGCTGCTGTCTGCCTAATCACATGTGCCTCACATGGGAGCAGCTTTACTAACCACTGATTATACAGTTGTTACTGCTGTTATAGGAGACAAATTATGTGATTGTTGAAGAACCTATCTTAGTTATGTCATATATGCTTTATTTAATGTCTTTTTAGCAGAAGCTGAACTGCCAATGGCAGAAGACTGGCCAGTTTGTTTTACAGTCTGTGGTACGGAACCTGGCCTGGCATCCTACAGGTACTATGATACTTAAATTAAGATACTTAGATTAAGTCCCACGGAAAGTATTAATTTAATACAGTCAGTCTTCTGAAATTAAAAAAAGTAGTTTTAGTATTAATTTTTAAAACTTAAGTCTTTTAATCAAAATAAGACATGGTGGTATCAGTCCTGACATCAAGAATGTGTTTGTGTTTTCAGGCAGCACTCTCTTAACTGGCTCTACAAGCCTCCAGTTGTGGTCTCATTTTGACGGAGTGAAAGATGAAGCTGAAGACGGAGGCAGGCAAAAAGAAATGACCATAAGAGACTCTCAGTCTGCCTGGAGATGCATCTGGCAGAGCAAGTAAGAACTCACAAGTAGAAAAACTACACATGAAGCTGCCTGGGACTATTCCCTTAGACTGTATCTAACTGCTTTTGTCCCGAAAGAAAGATTGTTTAAGCTGTAGTATTGTTTCTTACCAAAAATGAACTCAAACATATTTTCTTCCTTTATTTACAACACTGTTAAATTACAAATAATCACTTATGTGGAGTTCAACATTACTTCTGTTAAGTACCAAATACCAAATTTTTTCTAATGGCCTTTATTTTTCTATTTATTTCAATTTATTTTGTTTGCCTTGGACTTTTGCCAATTCTCACACTATATATTGTATCTGTTAATACATATTCCATTTTGTAAAATATAAAACAGCACTGTAATTATGTCTCTGAAGGACAGCCTCGCCAGTCAACTTGATGAAGTTCTCTCCTGATGGAGAATTCTTTGCTACAGCTGGACAGGTATACACACACACACACACACACACACACACACACACACACACACACACACACACACACACACACGTATACATACATAAAAACTCTATATCCATGTGTTTGTTTTATACTGCCAAAGCCAAGCACCTTGAACTCATTTTAATGTAAAGTAACTTTTGATTTGACTCTTAGTCTGACCGGATACCTTAAACTTGTAAAACCTCATCCTCAGCACAATAACATTTATATATCTTTGTTTATCTCTCCTGTTCAGGATGATTGCCTCGTAAAGGTCTGGTACAGCACCAGTAAATGGAAGTCAGGAGTTTCCAGACTTTTTAATCCTCCAGAGCCCAGTGTCACTGTCCAAGGAGAGCTGGCCTTTTCTTTTGTCTACCTGGCCCATCCCCGTTCTGTCACTGGCTTCTCTTGGAGGAAAACCAGCAAGTACATGCCACGGTAAGAACAGCGTCAGGGTGATATTTTACTATTTTCCTTTTTTCAGCTATTATTCATTTAATTTAACTGTGCACAACAAAAGAAGAAGCCAAAATTTACAGTTGCCTATTTAGAAAACCTGTTTAATTGGGATTGTTTACCTGTTTTACTGGGTAGACAGGTTGTGTCGAGCTCTCTAAGAATCCTGATGTACATGTATAAATTGTCAACTAAACCAAAGCTTTAGTGAGGAGGATGGGTTTTTTTTGTTTTGCTCTGCTTTATTAAAGAAAATCAGCCTTGTGTAACCTGCCATTGTTCTGTGTACAACCACATGTGACACAGTCCACAGGAGGTTTGGCTCACAGGACACGTATTGTGAATGAACAAGAAAGAGTTTCAACTTGTCAAGTTACTTTAGTCACTCCCACAATATAATTTTAAGGATATTGTTTTTTTCCTGAGCCTATTTGACTACGTGATTCAAGCCACAGTTGAGATTCAGGTTGTATGACAATGTTGATAAGCCTCAGACTTCCATTTTATCCAATTCTATCCCTGGTCAGCTCCAGGTACAATACAAATAATTAGATTTGATTACTTCCTACTCATCACTGTGTTTCATGTTGACTGTAACGTCTCTGTTGATTTCGTGACAGATGCTTAGGTTTTGATCTGCTTTCAGTAGTGCTATCATCATTGTTGTAAAGGGATCAGGAAAAAGGCAGAAACATATTATTCTTTGTGACTCTTCTTCCCTTTCTCCTAACAGAGGTGCAGTGTGTAATGTTCTGCTCACCAGTTGTAAGGACAGTGTGTGTCGGCTTTGGGCTGAGACGTTGTTGCCGGGAGACAGCCTCCTGTCAGGTCACAATAATAACCACCCCAGCCAACACAGTGAGTCACACAGATGTGCTGACCCTTCCAGGAAAAACACCTGCAATGGGAAGATGCAAGGACGAACATCACAGGAAGTAAGCTTTTAAGCTGCGTCTGTTGAAGTCTTTTCTTTTTCAATGTGATGGACACTATTAAACACAATAACTCAAGAGACAAGGATATGGATGTTCTGAAGGGGCTCATTTCCTAGTTGTAAATGGAAAATCAAATTATGACTAATGAACTAGTCTGGAGGTAAGAAACATTCAAATAGGACATAATTTACTTGTGCTTTGCACTTATGCATTTTACCTGTACTGTGAGATGCCATCTGTCATCCGAGCTGAGAAGCAGAGCTTTATAGTGTAATAGCAACCGTCACAACATATGGCTGCACAACATATGACCATCATTTCAGGCCTGCAGTTTTAAAAATATTTGTTATTTTTTTAACCAACAAGTGAGTCTGGTGTTGAAACATGGCTGTCAGTGCCAGTATGATTGTGGAGTCATACCAAAATCCCCCTATGTGGTTGAAACCAAAACTTTTAGAGTTTCACATCCAGGTAGAGTTTGTGGTAGTACTGTTGTATACAAGAGGAGATGGTTATCTCAATTACTAGAACTGACATCCATTTTTAAGAAGCCAAACTCATTAAAGAAATTCTGTATCCTGTCATTAATTTCTCATTTAAATCAGTATAAAGGGGAATGTTTAATCTATATTTGGATATCTACAATCATCATTATGATTGTCATCTTTCTTTCCATATTTGAAAGGTGTAGCAGAAAGATTGAGATGGGTTAAAAAGCTGTCATTTTAAACTACCCATTATAAAATTTAGACTAAAGAAGGCTGGCTTGAACCAACACAGTTTCTTTTGCTAAAATCAAAAACATCATTTAGACTTTAAGGAGCTGAATCACACACAGAGTAGTGTGGACTTTGATAACAAAGTGCAGAAATCATCTCAATTCTATTAACAGTGGGAACATAAATTACATAGATGTTATGATCTATGGCTTGGCCTAGCTACTAAACTTCCACCACAGCTAATGTAGGCCATTATTGCACTGCAGAGATGAGAGAACAAGTAGTGCCAAAGGAGACTGAGGAGGAAGATAGAAAATTAGAAGCTTAGTGGAGTTAAAAGGGAAAATTAATTGGCTATCAGGCATGAAGATGGTTTTTGAAGCTTTGTAAGGTTCAAGACAAGCAACAGTGAAGACTATTGGCCTCTTCTCTGTAATCCCTGCAACACCTCAAACTTATTATTTTGACTTTGCAGCTAGCTCACTGCATAAATGTTCTGTCTCGTCATGCTTCAAATAATAAATGTTGTTGCTGACAGCCTTGCCAGGCCACAGAGAATCAATATCCTCTTTAATATGGACATCTAAAGGGTAATGGATCTCACAGGCACTGACACAGCCCAGGGCATGGTGGATTACAGGAAAAATAGATATGCAAATTTTCTTCTGTGCCTGGAGGAGAGTCTGTTAGAGAACATGTTTGGAATTATTCATTAAAAATCTCTGAATTTGCTGCATGATTCAGGCAATAATCTGAGGTAACACTCCTCAGATGGAGGGACAATAAGGGACAGAATCTCATACAATAAGCATTTCTGTGTGAAGTCTTGTGATTTGATAACAGGGCAGCACAGATAGTAGACTGATACAGGATTTGTACCATAATCTCTTTTTTTCCTTGTTTGTTTGAAATCTGATCAAAATAATGTGTGTATGCTTTGTTCACACCAGTTCGCTCAACTCCCTAATCTCTTTGTTGGAGTTGGGAGCACACAGGTGTCAGTCTTACTTGAACAGCTTTATTATGTAACTACCTCTCAACCAGGGAAGCTGCATCAATAAACAGAATCTAAACCAAATATTATGTTAAATAATCTCATTGAACCCAAAGATGCTCTGGCTCTCATTCCAAGGACCATCACTCATATGAGACTGCTGCTATTCAAAGAGGCTTAAGCCAAAACTGCAGGGTTCAACACATTTCTGAAAAACAACAACCCAAGCCCACTACTTATATAACCTAAGCACCAAATTAAGATTTAATTTCACTTCCCTTTAAACACCCCTCCTGCTCTGCGGCTTGTTTCTCTCTGTCTCCTTTCAAGACAAATTGGGTAGTTAACTTGAATGTCCTTTAAACGTCAATAACATTAAGTAAAACTTCCATCCTGAAGAGAAATGTCTGTTCATTAAAGTAGAGTAGCTCAGGTTTGGCCCAGAGGAGATAGAGAAGCACAAGTGGATTTATTCACATCAGCCTCCAAAACCTGCTTTAACCTGCAGCGCTGTGTCGACCTGAGTGGGATAACAGAGATATATGATGTTACACCTGCCTTGCTATATTAAACACTTGTTGCTTTTCAGGGTGTTTTAAAAGTTCTTAATCTCTATATAATTTATGGGCAGTATGATGATTACTATGGATACGACACACTGATAATAAACTCAGGGCAGTTTCTGTTTATTAAATTTAGATTTATGTTCCAACAGAAATCAAACACACAATAACTTAGAGAAATCACAACACATGACACGATTCATAATTATCTAGCTTGATTAATGGATGTTTTCCTTTCAGTTTAATTTTCAAGAATCATTGCACACCCCCTCCTGTCGGGATTTGCCCCAGCCCTCTGTGACAGGCTGCCTGCCTCACCATCAGAGCCGACACTACAAGCACAAGAGAGTCAGCAGCCACATGCCCCATGCCAATGCTCTCTGCCACTTCCACATTGCTGCCAGCATCAACCCTGCCACAGGTGAGAATGCAGACAATGCTTGTTTCAAACATTGTTTTGAAACTAACCCAATTATTTTTTTACATATTTGAAGCTACAAGATGGAAAGTAAGGACCCTGCATTACAATTACAGAGAAGGTACTCCTGAGCTATAGAATTAGAATAACCTCTGGGCTTCCTCAGAATAATCAGCTGGATGTCAGAAGTCTTTACCTGCTTTTCTTGCAAGAAAAAAATGCTACAGGATTTGTAAATTGCCAGAGGCTGTTTATTTAACATCAAATTAAGGGTTTGTGCTCAGTGAAAGCTGCCCAGAGTAATTCTAAAGCACTTTTAGTTTGTCTTTTCAATGGGTCTTTGACCTAAATAAGGGCCAAACGTTGTAGATTCTTGCAGCCTTAAGGCTGAGAAGTCTTTTAGGATTGTATTTGTATGCTTGAATTATGTTTTAGCATACTTCAGAACACACTCCCTTTCCTGAAAGTTAATTTGCTTCGGTTGATGTCTTTTACCCTGCACGGCCCTTGACCTAATGCAGTGGAAATTTCTCTCGTTCTTTCTAGCCTTTTTCTTGACATTATAGTATCCTTATTTTTTCATTATCCTCACCCAGACATTCCTCTGCTGCCCTCCATCTCCTCACTGAGCGGTGTCGATGATGAGGAACCTGGAGGTCCTTTCACTGTCCACTGGCTCAACAACAAAGAGCTTCATTTCACATTAGCTATGGAGGTCTTCCTGCAGCAGCTCCGAGGCAGCCTGGAGCAACAGAGCGAATGCTCCAATGAAGGTACAAAAACAGTTTGAACACTCTGACTTGTTATTCAATGAGAGCTGTATATGAACCTGTGGTAACACTGGCATTGTAATTTGCTTCCTCTTTCAGAGCCTGAAGATGAAGATAACTATGATGAAGACGATAATGGTAACAGGCCAAATTACAACCAAGGACCTGATGTAGCAGAGCTTCCTCTGGCAGCAGTGAAGCATCAGGTGGACGTGCTGTTGGAGGAGTGGAATAAAGGGGCAGACATGTTGTTCAGCATTCACCCAATGGACGGCTCTCTGTTGGTCTGGCATGTGGACTGGTTAGATGAATATCAGCCAGGCATGTTCAGACAAACTCAGGTACGTCCACTTTGTTATGGTAGACAAGCCAGTGCAACGTTAAATTTACAGTAATGCTGTGACTGGAAATCTTTGTTTTTCCTACTGTGGACTGTTAAAGAGCACTTAGAAAAATGAGAATTAATTGTGATTTGAAGGTAAACTGCCTTTTAATATTTTTTTTAAGAAGAAAAAAAGTCCTATACTTTTCTTTACAACAGGATTTGATGTTTCTTTAACTTAATACAGCTTATGCAATCAGTAACTCTGTTCTGACTTGGCATGTCATAGATGTTAACCAGGTTTTAGGAGCTTTCTTCTCACATCAAATTAAGAACCTAAGCTTTTTTACAGCCATCTCTAGATGTCGTTAAAGAAAACACTTAATCCACCAGTGTGCAAGGCTGGAGAAGAGGTGCATACTGCTTTGAAAAAAATATTTATAAAAATAAAAATCTTTGATATCAACAAGTTTTTAGATGTTGGGGTAAGAAAAGTTGACCCTTTCAAGTAGTTTGTTGAAAACATGAAAGAGAGAGGCTGTCTTCACATGGTCTTTCTTGGACTTGCATCATTACACTTATCAGTGCTAACACGTCTGCATGTGAACAGACATACATGTCGGTTATTTACTTCACTAAGATTTGTAAACATTGACCATAAACTAAGAATTATGGCTTCCTCAGAGTAGGTGACTCCTTTCTTCCTGACTCCTCTTGAGCTGTGTTTGAGCCATGATGTATTAGCAAGTAAGAGAACTGCTTTTCAAGAAAAAGACATACTTGTTTCATTTTAATAAGGCTATGAATTCACTAAGTAGCTGTAATGGTCCAACTCCTTTTCTAATAACTTCCTACCCATTCATTCAGACAATATTATTCTAATTATAGATGACTTAGGGAATCAAATTCAGAAACCCCTTGATGCATTTCTATTAGGGTTGAAATAATGAGAACCCTACGACTTGGCCCCTTAGTCAGTCAGGCAAGGTAGCTTAAAGAATCCCAAGCTTAATTGACATTCAGGTGATAAGACCTGGCTGCCTGTAATAGAATAGATGGAAAGGATTCTGTTACCCTGAACAGCCATGAGTTATTCTTTTCTGATAATTCAAAGAAGCCAGTGGTGAAAGCTAAATTCCCTTTGCGGTAATCACTCTCTAGGTGTTGTAATTCATGTCAGTAAATGAGCTCAGTTGATTTCTGAATGGACAATTGGATAATGTTTAGTCCTTTGTTTTTATTTTTTTCTAATCCTGTTATAAAGTAATGTAATAATCTTCAGTAACATCTTTGTCATTAACACATCAACATAGTTATTGCTTCAGTTATCAGGTAATGAATGCTTTTCAAAGCCAAAAATAATTAGATTGACAGGGTTTTTTATGCTTACTTGGAGCTAATTAAGATTCTGTTGTGATTATGTCTTTCTTTTTCTCCTAGGTGTCATTTGTGTCCCGTATCCCTGTGGCGTTTCCTGCAGGAGATGCAATCTCCCTCAGCCACAGTGTGGTCATGTATGCCTGCAACAAGAATGTGGATCTAGCAATCCAACATGGCAGACAGAGACCACCTGGAAGCTCTTTGCCTCAAACTAAATCTGCTCTAATAAGCTACGGAGGTCAAGGAAAAGCTGCACCCAACAGTCTTCGTCTGAGCATATTCACCCCAAACGTCCTTATGATCTCCAAACATGCCGATGGCTCCCTGAATCAGTGGGCCGTCAGCTTTGCAGAGGACTCTGCGTTCTCCACTGTGCTTAGCGTCTCTCACAAGTCACGGTACTGTGGCCACCGCTTCCACCTCAATGACCTGGCCTGTCACTCAGTCCTCCCTCTCCTGCTCACCACCTCCCACCACAACGCCTTGAGGACACCGGATGTAGACAGCATCCTGGCTCCTCCTGACACCTGCTCCTCTGGTTTCCCTCATTCAAAATCTCTGCCTCATCGGTCACGGTGCAGCCGGGGGTCTCTGGGTGTGGTATCCCAGGATCCCAACGCTATTTACAGTGAACTGATTCTGTGGAGAGTGGACCCTGTGGGCCCACTGTCTTTGTCCGGTGGGGTTTCTGAACTAGCACGGATAAATTCTCTCCATGCATCGGCCTTTGCTAATGTAGCCTGGCTGCCCACTCTCATCCCAAGCAGCTGTTTAGGTGAGTAGATATTTAAGCTTTGGGAGCTCTCTCTGTTACAATTATTGTCAAACATATATTGCTTGTCCTTTCTTTTGTTTTCTTTACTGCGTTTCAAAATATCAAGAAATAAAGTAAATCTCTCCAGGATAAGCTAATTGATTCAACCTTACAGACTTTCTGAATTTTGAAACAGTGAAAATGTGCACTTCAAAAACACTGTTGCTGAAAAATACAGGTGTACAAAGTAAATAAAACTAAGTACCAGGAGTGTTCAGGTAGCCTGTCTTCTTCTAGATGTGGTAACTAAATCTACTGGTTAATTGTATCCTGTTCATTAGAAAAATGAGCAATAAAACAAACAGCACTGAATGACATTTCTCTCTTCAGGTGGGTACTGTAACTCTCCCAGTGCCTGCTTTGTGGCAAGTGACGGCCACTCGCTCAGGCTTTATCAGGCTGTTATTGAAGCGAAGAAACTCCTGAGTGAGCTGTCCAACCCGGAGATATCAGTAAGTCATCAAACTGCAGGAATCCTGCAGGGTACAGTCAGCATTGAAACATTTTTTATGGCACACTAATAACAACACATCAAGGTTTTCCCTTGGGCTCTGGCTGAATCACGTAGATAATAAGGTGTTGATGATTTGCCAGTTTATTAGAGTCTTTTTGGATTTTTTGCTGAATGACACGTGGACATAATCAGGCAGTTTGTGAGGAATATATTCATCCATTTATCAAACACCAAAAAATAATTTTCAGTAATGTTTTCTACAGCTTAAAGAAATTGTTTCTATGATAATGAGTCAACCATTCTTTCTTGCATTTGTTTTTCGCCCATCGTTTTAGATCAATCATTTAAATCAATGCTAACTCACTACCTTTTTTGACTATGTGACAGTGAATGTACAATTGCATGAGTAATGTGAAATTCCGCTGTTTCTTCCACTCTAGAAATATGTTGGAGAAGTGTTCAACATCATCAGTCAGCAATCTACTGCAAAACCAGGGTGCATTATAGAGCTGGATGCCATTACTGGATTTGTAAGTATCTATACAGACCAGGAGAAACTGCTTCTTGGTATTTTTCTGAGGCACGCAGACCTGGTAAACATGGATGAAAAGGATATTCACCCAAGCTTCTCTCCTTAAGTGAAAGAAAGATGAAAAATCAATGCACTGTATTTAAAAGCTATGGTACACTTCTAAAGCTTTTGTGTTATGAAACATTGTGCTGTGAGGTCTTTGTGAAAGGTCAACCATGATAAAACAGACGGGTGCAGAGCAAACCTTCTCTCACCCCTACAGGCTATCTTTTTTTTTCTCTTTTTTCATACATGCAAGTGTGTGCGTGCGTGCTTGAGTTTACACAACATGCTTCATATTCACTCCACAGCGTATGAAGCATGTTATGCAGTGTCTGTAGCTGATGTTGTTTAAAAAAGGCTGCTGTTGTTCTCTGCAGCAGGGGAAGGAGACCCAGCTCCTGCATGTTTTTGAGGAGGATCTGATTCTCGGCTGTGAGAGGATGGAGACCACACAGGAAGCTCCTGATTTGTCTGATACTGGTATTGACAAAAACACTGTTTTATTTTGTTTTTTTGTTTTTTCCTACAGAGTGCTTTAATATTTGCACCACCTCCATGTATTGATTGCAGCACTGTTCATTAAGATTCTGTGTTTGTGTTTGATGTGTGTGCTTCCCCCACAGCCTCGAATGAGCCAGCCTTCTCAGCGCGTTTTTTCCTGGTGGTGGTTGAATTGACCCCAACAGGTCGCTCGCTCCTCCACATGTGGCATCTCCATATTGCTGCTCTACCTGTCACCACAGGTGGGTTCTGAAAACAAAAGACTTCCCAGGATGTGGAAAAAATTGTGATTATTATTTATGCTTTATTGACAGTGTCGATAAAAATACCACTTTGGGCATCCTTAGAAGTTATAGCTGTTGTTTGGAGCCTTTAAAGCTTTTCTTACTTTTTTTTTTTTCGCTCTTTGTATCTCCACAGATGAGAGCACTCCGTCACAGAGGGATGTGCCACCGGTTTCTCCTTTGAACAGCTCTCAGTTCAGTTTTGACATGTTCACTTCCCCGGTACCTCAGAAAAGTAAACCCTGCACTTCCAATCTGCAGAGTGCCTGTCGTCTCAGCCTCACAACTCACAGGGTATACAGCCAAGAGATGGCTCTGCCTGAAGGAGTGGAAGCCATCAGTGTCACACCCTCAGCAGGTGAGGGGCTGAAAACACAAATGACATAGATTAATACACAGTCTCAGTGGGCGAGACACAGAAAACGAACAAACATCATAGCATAAGGGAAAGGTATACAGTCCTAGAGGAAAATAAAGTCAAATGAATGGCAAACTATAAACAGCTTTGGTGGCAGCAATTACTATCATGTTACACAGAATAACATCATCTCTTTGTGTGCCTAAATAGTTTTGTGGTAACAGCGTTAAATCAGCATCCTCAGCGGAGGAATGTTTTCTTTTATCAGGATGCAGAAACGGAAGTAAAGTGCAGACAGCTGTACAGAGTGAATGTTGCCATGGAAACTAAATAAATGGTCTTTCAGTTATGAAATGATTGAGAAATCAAATAACCAACCTTTACAGAAAAGCTAAGACTTGCCTCTCTGACCTTGATAAAGGTATTCAAAGAGACTGAAAGCATTAGGTTTCTTTCAAACACATTTTCAATCAAAATATTTATACTTTTACATAATTTTGGGGGAATTGTCTACAACGAAATAAATCAAAAATGAATTTTTAAAACCTTTTTTTTTTTTTTTATTTTTTTTTTTTATGTAGCCTCTGATATTTCACTACAGCTGTGGAAAAATGTGCCTTCATGTGTCTGATAGTTTCCAGCTGCAATACTCGAATAAACCCTTTCAGAAATGCCTTAAAACCTTGATATTAAAAAAATAGTTGAAGTATTTTTGGAATAACTTTTAATTAAGTTATTGGCATGTATCAAAGTGTTTTGTCTGGTCTTTCTCCAGGTCACCTGAGCGCATCCTGTTCCTTGCTGAAAGGCCCTGTGCCTTACCTCCTTGCTACTTCCTGTTCTGACGGGTCTGTCCGCTTCTGGAGGTGTACCATCAGTACAGCAGAGCCCTCTGGCACAAACACTGTGGTGTACCAGTGGGAGGAGTGGCCTCTCCTGGTAGAGGAGCAGCTTCCTAATAACAGTGCTCTGAGCGTGCACGGCCGCCCCATAGAGGTCAGCTGCTGCCACTCGGGACAGATTGCAGTTGCTTACAGGCAGGCTCCAAACACACCTCTGAACTCAACACCCCACCTGAACTCTCACGGACTGTTGACTTCTCCCCCCACTCTGGCCTCCACCCCTTATGTGCACTACAGCAATACCACTACCAACACCCACCTGACCCCAACCTTAACTGTACAGAGAAGCCCAAACCTCACTCCAAGTTCCAACTTAGCAAACACCAGAGAACCATTGTTCCACATCAGCATCTTTCAGTGTGAATCCACTGGTGGTTCCCAGTGGATTCTTGAGCAGACCATTGTCCTGGATGGAACAGATGGTGTTGGTGGTAGCACAGCTGGAGGCGGCAGTACAGCAAATACCACAGACTTCTCTGTACCTAATGAGAACTGCCAGGGTTCTAATTGTAGGAGCCTGGTTCATATGGACTGGGTCTCACAGGAAAACGGCTCACATGTTCTCACTGTCGGAATTGGGACAAAGATTTACATGTACGGCCGTCTCTCGGGGAAACCTCCAGAACTGGGCCTGTCATCTGACGCCAGCAGAGACCAGCGCTCATCTCGCTTGGTTCTGCTCCGGTCAGTTGATCTGGTCTCCTCTGTCGAAGGCTCCTTACCGGTTCCAGTGTCTCTCTCCTGGGTACGTGACGGCATCTTGGTAGTAGGCATGGACTGTGAGATGCACGTCTACTCCCAATGGCAGCCTCCAGCTCCACCCAAACCCAGCGCCACTGCTACTCAAGATGCAGACTTCAGCAGCAGCGTGTCCTCCATAATCTCGGTGGTCAGACAGAGCCAGGAGGACGCTCTCAGCCCTGGGACCCCCCTGTCTTTACTGGCCCCTCCTAAAAAGGCCCTGACCAGATCGATGATGAGCCTGGCTCAGAAACTCAGCGGGAAGAAAACAGCTTACGACCTGCCTGTAGAGATGGAAGACTCCGGGCTTTTTGAAGCAGCTCACCAGCTCTTTCCCACGCTGCCCCAGTACCACCCTGTACAGTTACTTGAGCTCATGGATCTTGGAAAGGTAAGATAGAAAAATCACAAAACTGTTGTCCACACTGGCAAGTGTTCTCCAATGTTTCTTTTTATGTGTTTGAATGAAGCCATTTGTAGTGTTTCCTTTCATCAAACTTTACTTGTGCTTCCTCAGTGTCTATCCAAATATTTTTGTCAACAAATTTGACCTTTTTTTGTTTATTTTCCTTTACTCTTTTAACAAAACAACTCCATCCAGAGCAATATTCGTGGCCTATGTCATCCCAGTTTCAAACCCTTTTATACTTTTTGGTTAAAAGTTTCTGCACATGCTCTGCAAAAGAAGTGTGTCCTCTTGTGCCTCCTTTCTCTTATGTATGCCACTGTTTTGAAAAGCTGGTAAAGCTTTCCAACCTTATTCAGCACTAAGATAGTTTTGATTGCTTTGATATGCACACTTATTTACTCCTAGTCCAAACACATACCTCTGTTTAAGAAAGTCAACAGAGCAGTAATAAAAGCAGGAAGACACAGAAAGGAGTGATGCTGGAAAGCTGCTGCTGCAGGTTTACCTGGGTTTGAATTGTAAATGTTAACCATAACTTATCTTTCATAAGGTTCATCGTGCCAAAGCTATCCTTTCACACCTGGTGAAATGCATTGCGGGGGAAATTGTAGCTCTGAAAGACAGCACCACCAATCCTGAGAAACGGGTGCGCTCTCGAACCATCAGCGTTGGAGGCAGCACAGCCAGGGACTGCAAGATGTTCAGCAAAGCAGAAAACTCCCCCCCAGACTACACCGAGATAAGCTCTGTTCCTCCTCTGCCTCTCTACTCACTCCTGGGAGCTGATGAGGACACATTAACGAAACCTGGTGGGTTAGCAGTGCAACAGTGAATAACATCTACATGTTATAACAGCAGTATCTAACATTAGCAAAGAAGAAGAAATATAAGCAAAACAAAAATGGGCAAAGACATGTAACAGGAGTCCTCAAATTCTCTGTTACCTTTAAAAATAACACAACTGGTGTATGTAGGTCAGTCATAGTTATACTTAGCATAGTTATACTAAGTTATACAATTATATTTTACTTCAGGCACTGATATTCGAAATAACACTTGAAAAAAATTGACTCTCCACTGGGGCTACAAAGGCATCACCTTAGGTGCTTTTTTTCCTCTTTTCTTTTCTTTTTCCCTTTTCAGGGGGGTGATATTTTGAAGGTTATCCATCTTCTGATCTGAGGCTATTCCTCTGAAAGTAAAACAACCTTAAACTTACATTGGACTTTACATAAATTTATAAATTAACAAACACTATTGAAAACTGGGTTAGAGAAAACATTGCTTTGTATTTCTTTTTTGTCTTTTTAAATGTTTTACTGAACAAACATTATACGGCTTTACTTGTTGATAATTTAAAATACTAAGTAAGGAAAAAAATAATTATATATATATATATATATATATATATATATATATATATATATATATATATATATATATATATATATATATATATATATATATATATATATATATATATATATATATATATATATATATATATATATATATATATATATATATATATATAAATATATATATATAACATTAGATTTTGTTAAATTTGAAGCGAGAAAATTGAGGTTTGTAACATGCTCTGAGCTTAAGTCTGACACAGACTCCCCCAGGGAAACACAGGAAAAGTGATTTCTGCTTTAATCCATAGTAACCATTTTTTTTGTATTTTTTCATTAATGTTTTCCTTGTGGGGTCTCTTGGGATAAAACGAAAAATAGAAGCAGAATCATGAATACAGTGGAAGAATTTCCCGCTCTTGGCATTTTAATTTATCAGCTGTCTTTTCAGCAGCAGGGTTCTTTTTTGTCTGACACTTTTAAACCATGTCTTGTGCTTGCTCTTTTGCTCTCCTTCAGATAAAGTTGGCAGTGTGGGTGGAGATAGTGGGCATGGTTCCAGTCACACTGATGCTTACGATGAGCTCTTTCAAACTCCTAGCATGGCGGACCTGGACCCTCTCGATAATGATCAGGAGGAAGCTGGGAACAAGGTCAGTTTGTGCTGGCTTCTGCTCTGATAAAAGGGAATTTATCAAAATGAGTGTGCACAAACACTTAATCTTTTTATGCCTTTCAACTGCTTGATCAGGCTTCTCTAAATTATGCATTTCAAGGATGATTTATTAAATTTGTGCCATTAAGATAGACCAGGCATGCAAATAATTTTACACACTGTCCTCTGTTCATCCCCTCTCTGTAGGTTATTGACCTTTCTCAGTACAGTCCAACATACTTTGGTCCAGAACATGCCCAGGTTCTGTCCAGCCATCTCCTCCATTCCAGTTTACCAGGATTAACCAGTATGGAGCAAATGTCTCTGATGGCTTTGGCTGACACCATCGCCACCACAAGCACAGACCTTAAGGATAGCCAGGGCACCGGCAAAGGTGAGGAAGAAAGCACAGAAGAGGCTCTTTCAGAATGATATACATGCAGAAGATGAGTGCCTCCTTTAATAATTTTCTAAAAAAGCATTTTTTTAACTCACCAGGTGGGGAAACACTGGATGAGTGCGGCCTAAAGTTTTTGTTGGCTGTCAGACTCCATACTTTCCTCTCTACCTCGCTGCCTCCAGCACACAGAGTACAGCTTCTACGACAAGGTACTGTGACATTGTGTTTTTCAAACTGCTTCATAACAATTGCAAATTATCAGAAAAGACACTTGACAGGACATCTTACCTCTTTGAATTCATGCAAGAAGACCAGATTTCACATATAAATTCTTCATGGTGAAAGGGTGGCACAGTGAAGACATTTTTCTTACCTCTGAAGACATGTTCAGACACTTAACAAGACCCCCCCTTATGAAGCCTCACATCTGTATCTTCCTTCAAGCACCTACCAGAGGGCAACATTTTAGACAAGTGGTGTCCAGGACAGGTTGAGTCTTTGAGAATGCCAAGGCAGCATGTGCTGTAAATGTCCTCAAGAAAAGAAAGAGAGGTATCCAGCGATTTTTTGGTGCTGTGGAAATGACCCGCTGGAGTGCTTTCTTTTGTGCTACAGAGCAGCTGGCATAGAAAGTGGGTATAAAGAAGCTCAGTGCACTTTGGATTGAGCAGCCGTAGAAGGACAACAGCTTTTTATCATAACAGTTGCTCTTTCTGAGTAAAGTGGAGGCTTTCTTTACAAGCTCAGTGGTGTTGTTATCCACATATAGGCTCAGGAGCTTGAAGTCCAGCACCCTCTCCATGCGGTGATGTTGATAAGATGTGTATCAGTTCTCTTCTTGAAGTAGCTTCTGCCAAAATGTTTTCACTCTTTTCTGACGAGACGTGTTTTCACATTGCTCTGCCTTGCAAGACTCTGTGTAACTTTACAGCTCATTGCTCAAGGAGCCCCCTGTATTTACCCCATTAAGTACAGCTCCAGTGCCAGCACATACTGTAGGTTTTAGAGCAGTCACTGTACGAACACTGCTCTGAAAAAGCTTGCTGAACCTGTTATAGACTAAACATATTTAACAGTGAAGTTCTTTGTTAAGCTGCCCTAGAGGAAGTCACATAACCTATGTCTCCCCCATTAAACCACTAACCAGCATTGTCATTGAAGGGCTTTTAAAATATTTCTGCAACCTTGAAGTTCTACACTACTGAAGACCGCCTTTGTATTTTCTGTGCAGGTTTGTCGACATGTCACTATGCCTGGGCCTTTCACTCTGAAGCTGAGGAGGAGCTGCTGAACATGCTGCCTGCTCTGCAGAGAGGAGAGCCCACCTGGCCTGAACTGCGCTCCATGGGTTTGGGGTGGTGGCTACGTAGCACCAACAAGCTACGCAGGTGTATTGAGAAGGTGAGGAATGTTTTCACTTTCATTTGTGGTCAAATTCCCAAACAGAGACCCATTACAATCTGTCTGAAAACAGGTTTTCTAAATCTGTGCAAAAGAGGAGGTACAGAAAAAAATGAAAGTCCAGTCTCTCTATACTTAAGCAAAAATTGAGTTTGTAGTCTTTCCTTTATTATTGAACAGATGTTTAAGTTTGCTTAGAGTCGCTTTATATTACATGATTTTGTGTATTTATAACTCTGATTACAGTCAATCCATTAAGATTTTTAAAAAGCTAAGTATTATTAATGATTAGCCACCTTTCTCATTTGAGATAAGACATTTTTTTTAATTATAAGTTTCAAAAAGCTCTTTTAAACTTAATTGTAATCAATTAAAAGATGCTGCTGCAACATAAAATATCTTTACATAATAGTTTTAAAGGTTTGCCATTAGTGTGTCAGCTCTCTGACTGCTTCAGTTACAAAAGGAAGTACTGTCAGGAAGGTGAAAGTAAAATCTCCCAGAGGTTGAAATGAAACACAACACACTCAGTTAGAGCTGCTCCCTGAAATGACCCATGATGCTACAATTTGCTCAGTGCATTAGACTGTATAGAATGAGGAGGTGTGAGCTGAATGCACTTTTCATTTTGTCAGGTTGCCAGGGCTTCATTACAGAAGAACAACGATCCTCTGGATGCAGCTATATTTTACCTCGCTCTGAAAAAGAAGGCGGTGGTCTGGGGACTGTACAGGTAGGAAGAACTGGCTGAGACCTGCAAATGTAATAAAAAGCACTCCCATCCACACACAGTCATCACCACTGTTAAACAAGATGAGTTCTGTCAGACTACAGAAGACCTATGACACCAGTGTTGTTGTTGTTGTTGAATTCACAATGTCTGTCTCCTCAGGTCTCAGAAGAATGTCAAGATGACAGAGTTTTTCCGCAACAACTTCAGTGAAGACCGGTGGAGGAAAGCAGCACTAAAAAATGCCTTTTCTCTATTGGGGAAGCAGCGGTTCCAGCACTCTGCAGCCTTCTTCCTTCTAGCTGGTTCCCTTAAGGATGCTGTTGAGGCAAGTGCAAAATAGACATGACAGATTGTTTACAAGAAGCACTTCTTCCTTCAGCTGTTGGTGCTACTTGCCATCCTGCTGAAACTCAGTTTGAAGCCTTACTTTCAGCAGTCATTTACTGCTCATTTTCATTTACAGAAGCAGTGTAATTGTTCTTTTTTTTCTCGACAACTCAGAGTCAAGGGCAGCGTCTGAAATGTAGTAAAAAGCTGAGAAAGAACATTCACAAAGAGACCTTGCTGTCAGTGTTTCTGTAGTGTGTGATTTTCTTTTTATTATTAGAACAGCTCAATACATTCCCTCAGAGGTGTCTTTGTCAGGAGCTCTTAGCACAATGCACTGAAGAATTATTGATGCTGGCAGTTGACTCTTGGGTGCTGCTGCCTTTTACACCGTTCTTGTGAGAGTTTTCAATAGCTTGTTGTTACGTTTATGAACCAGCCGCAGCATATTCCTGCTGAAGCGTTGTAAGTGGGGTCATTACCTACTACCACCTTTTATTTAAGAAATGCATTAGTATGATTTCTGTTTGTTAGCTTTTTTCATGTTTATAGTTTTTCTCAAAAGAAAATGTGTTTGTAAGGCAGATTTTTTCTACCTTTTACAGGGATTAGTTTAGAGTAAACAGCTCTCTGTTTTTTTTGGTAACACATGAAGTGGGCTGCTCCCGGTCATCTTGTTTGCTTAACCTTTTACTCATCAAAGTGATAGTCCCTCGAGCAATGAGTCACATTTTTTAATCTGCGTGAGTAAGTGGATCCTCTCTGAGCACTTTATGGAAATGAGTGTGACCCAGGCAAAGGGCTATCATTGACTTTGCTTGCTCTCTCTGGCTCTCATTGAAATTCACCTCATACCCCATCAGCCAGCCCCTCTAACTTGTTGCTTTGTGTTTAGACTTTTATTTTTCCCTTTTTTTAAGCATTTCTCTCGTTTATTCAGTCCTGTGGCAATAGCTCAGAAAAGATTTGGAAATAATAACTGACTGTTTTAATTTGTTTTATTTCCCCCAGGTGTGTATAGAGAAAATGCAGGACCTACAGCTTGCCCTGGTGATCTCCAGATTATACGAGTCTGAGTTTGAGACTTCATGTACCTACAAAAAGATCCTGCAAAGACATGTGCTGGGACACGACAAACAGGTGCAGACTTTTAGTTAGTCACAGCCTCCGGCAGATATTGTTTTTTTTCTGAAATATGCCCCATTTAGTCAAACTACCCAGCGTTAAAGGACTCTCCAGCATTTTAATTATTGCAGAGCAGTATGAGTCATTTTTATTCTCTGTTTGCTTCAGATTGCAGCCCACCAGGACCCGTTTCTGCGGAGCATGGCTCACTGGGTCCTGGAGGACTACAGTAGAGCCTTGGATACTCTACTCGAGCAGCCTGCTAACAGCACCAGCTCTGGGTCCACTGAGACCAAATGTGACAACGGTAAGCTCTTCCACTTTTCCTTTCATCTCAAATGAGCCCAATGCAGAGGTGAAAATAAGCTCAGGGTGAAGTACTTATCACATTTTTAAAATCACCATTCACCACTTTGCTGACATTTTCACGGTATCACTGCTAATGATGAAATATACACAGATCAGGTATATCAACTGATTATTTAAAGAAAACCATAACATTTTTCATTGCTGGTGACAAAATCCATTCTGCATCGCTCCAACCCACAGTAGTTACAAGCCTGGTATTGATTGACATCCCCCCCCGCGAAAAACATTATAGATTTCTATAGACACAGCAGTAAACTATCTAATTGACATCTATAGACGTCAATGGCAGTCAATGAGTGAAGAATGTCAGAAGTCACTCTGGCTGACATAATCCCATTTTGGTCAAACTAAAGGCGGAGCAGGGTCAAAGTTGTACCTCATAGGTAAAACTGCGAGCACACCCAAGTTGTTCATCAGATTTTAATTTGGCACTGTGACGTAAAATCCTCTAGTTTCACCAAGTCTCTCAGCCTTTAATCTATTTTTAGTCCTATAAGTATGTCAAAAAATGCGAGTAAATGCAGCCGACGGGGCACAGTAGACCGTTTAAGTGAAGAATATATGCAAGGCTTTTTGTATGAATAGATGAAGAACTGAACTTCATATGAACCTCACTTAGACTTATCCCCGTGCTACATGTGTTTCACAAATGATGTTCTCAAAGCCCGTTTGATATGCTTACAGAGAGAAGAGCTCCAGCTTATAGGAAGCTGAAAGTAATTCTTATGCGTCATAGGTTGCACGCTGTCATCATTGGGTCTTTTGTACAAGTCGTCTTGCTCTTTGACATCATAATACCTGGATAAAAAGGATATATTTAATTCATCACCTTTCTTCTCTCCCTCTCTTCTCAATAAGTTTTTTAGTTATTTTTTACTCCCAACTCTTTCTTTTGATCACCTTTAAACAACCACAGAATGCAGTTTGTCAGACTAAAAGCGCTCAACTAGCTGCAGGCCACAATTTGTCAGCAAAATTTGATCAAGACAGCCAGGGCTCCATTTGTGTCTCTGATCCAATATACCGCCTGTCTCTCCGGGTGCTGTGGTCAAAGAACTACAAGTTGCAGGTTTTTGCTGACACCAATTTCCCATCTCTTTTTATCTATGACAGGTTCTTCCCAAGTGTCTCCATGTAACCCAGAGGTTTTCAACTTTTACACCTACCTTCGTACTCACCCACTCCTCCTTCGCCGGCATTTAGGCTCTTCAGAGAAGGCTAAAGTTGGACTGACTGCTGAGGGTCGCAGGGCTGACTCCATTAGCCTGGAGGAGAGGAGGCTGTTTTTCACAGCTGCGTATGCACACCTGCAGGCTGGCTGCCCCATGCTGGCGCTCGAAGTCCTTTCCAAAATGCCCAAAGTCCGCAAGCATTCAAAAAACACCCACCAGGAAGACACGGACATAGCTGCTGAACTCAGTGTGGGGAGCAAGAACGGTCAAACATCTGACCCTGATTGGTCTCAGCCAGCTCTGAACGGCTACGAGTCGGATGGAAACAGTTTATCCAACAGCCAGTCAGATTCAGTGTTGAGCTTTGACTGGAGCCAGCCGTCAATGACACTTCCAGACGAGCCCCTGGAGCTGAAGTGGGACACTGACAAAGATGATGAGGAAGATGATGATGAGGATGAAGAAGAAACTAAAAATGGTAATCTTGGTGTTGCTGCAGACAGCAGCAGTGTGTTTCAGGACACACAGGATGCCATGTCCCCATTAATGGAGACAGTGACTGAGGAGGACAGGGAGGACAGCAGTGACTTCATTGCACCATCTGACGACATCCTGGCTGCTCAGCTGAAGTTTACAGCCTGCTTGAAGATTTTAACCAATGAGCTCCGTACGCTGTCGACAGGGTATGAACTGGAAGGAGGAAAGCTGCGTTATCAGCTCTGCCAGTGGTTGGAGAGAGAGGTAACACCTATCAGGATTCTTAAACAGAAAGTAGGGCTGGGACGATGTGCCTTTCTCTCAATTTGATTCTTTTACAATTTTTGGGGTGCCAATTCAATTTTAATTGCAATTTTTTGATTTGCAATTTGTGATTTTTAGTTTGCTTTTATAAAACCAGACAATGTGAAAAAGTTGAATGAAGATGATGATGACGACAGACTATATCAGGAGCCATATTTTCCCCAAAAAATGCACATTACATGTGAGTCAGTTTTTAGGATAAGTTCAGGGGATCTGACATCTCAACTTTTTCCCAACCCAACTTATAAAGAAAAACTACAATGAAGGATTTAGATTTGAAAAAAAAAAAAAGAATTTTGAATTAATAATCCCGTTTTAAAATCCACCCCTTACGGACACAATGTGCCTTTTTTTTAAGGTTTAATTTTGGGAAATCAGTCTCTTATTTCAGTAGAAGGAGAACATCGCCCTGTGCTGTGTGTATGCTCCAATTTCACAGAAAACAATGCTTTCTGAATTTTAGGAAGAGTGTTATTTTGTAGTTTGTCCAGCAGAGAAAGCTCCAACTCAGTTTTTTTTTAAAACTCTCAGCACTGTTTACGTTTAGTATAGCTGAGCAGATGGTGGTGTACTTAAGAACTGGTAGAGTTTGGTTATGTTTCGTTCAAGAAACACTGTTGTAGTATTATGGTTGCAGATTTAGTGAAAAATCCACAGTTCAGCTTGATCATTAGCTACAGTGCTGTGCAGGTAATTGTTGAGCATTGCTTTCAATTCATGATCAAGCTCAAACATCACATCTGCCAGGCTGAAGTTTAGCAGAATAATAAATATAATATCCATCTGTGAAGAATAACTCTGGCTGCACCCCAAGGTTCACTTGATAAATCTTTTATAAGTTGCATAACTCCCACACATCTCTCCTGTCACTATGTTGGCTGTTAGAAGATTTTATCTGCGTGTGTGTTCTGTCACTGCATGTGAACATCATATTTGTAATAACTACTGGTTTTCTCTTATGAAATTATTTTTCTTTCCCTTGTTAAATCTGTTTGACAATTTGAGAACTGTTTTGCTTTCACTCCCACACATGTGAGATAAATTCCTTCTTGACAAGTCGATTTTAAAAAACCAAGTTCTGTTTACCCCAGGTGGTGGCTCTGCAGCGCTGCTGCAGCTACAAGCCCTGCCTGCCAGAGCTGTCCGTCCAGGCTGATGCTCCTGTCTCTGGGTTGGTGGAGGAGGAACAGGTGGGTGTAGATTGCTGGCTGCTTCTATATTTGTTAGAGGTTCATGAGGAAAAATCAATGCAACACTTGCTGTAATAAATAATTAAGAGAACACCGCTGTGTTTCTTGACATCGCTTAAAGAATTTTCCCTAGTTTTATAAATTTTGGAACTTGTTTTTTATTTCGGGTAGCATAAAGTTTTAAATTACGCTGTATTTCTCTATTATCAACAATCTAATTTATTTTGCACCCAGATAGTTAAGTTAAAAGTTATATTTAAACTCCCAAGACCTCCCAGTTACCCAATGAATGATGGGACAGAGTAATATGTGTTTTTTTTTTAAGTTGTAGAGCACGTGGAGCTTTTGTATGAGCAGAAACCAGTTGGATAATGTTTGAATATTTAGAAAGGTGTTGAGTGATTGGTCTATCAAACTAATTACAATACCTCTCCAGGCGGGGAGTCCTCGTGCTGGCAGCCTAAGGAGCAGAAGACACTGGCTGCAGAGTAACCAGCCCTTACTGAGGATGTTTCTGAGCTACTGCAGCCTGCACGGCTCACACGGTGGAGGACTGGCCTCCGTCCGCATGGAGCTGATTTTGTTGCTTCAAGAGTCTCACCAGGTAATGAAAGCATGCACGTAGGACCACTAACAGACAGAGCTTGACAAGTTAATAGGCTAAAACTTTATCTGCCACTGTGTGACATAACCAGTTGATTTTGAAACTGAGTGTGAGAGGGATTAAAAAACAAGTAAATAAGTCACTGAGTACCATTCCTGGAAGAATTAAATGCTGGTAAGAATTTGGGTGATCAGCTGAGATTGTTGGGAGCAGTTTCTGCTCCTGCAGCCTCCTTTCATTTTGTTACCTCAGCCAAGGAGGTTATGTTTTTGGGAGAGTTTGTGTGTTTGTCTGTGAACTACATAACTCAAAAAGTAACAAAAAGATCTTAATGAAATTTTCAGGAAATGTTCAAAATGAGATAAGGAAGAAGTGATTAAATTTTGGAGGTGATCCAGATCACCGTCTGGATCCGGGATTTTTTTTAAGGATTCTTTATCATTATGGCCATTTTCACCATATGTGTATATAACTCCACGATAAATGGTTAGATTGCTTTGCAAAAAAATACAAGACAATGTCAAGGTAATTTCTGACAGATGTAAAAGTACGATACAGATCCCGGCAATATTCTGGATACTAAGATCTGGAATATGAAATCTGTACTGGGTCACCATAATTTTCAACACTGTCAGGTAACAAATTATCATACAAACCTGCAACTAACACCAAATTATAGCAGACAGTCTGCTGAAAGGAAGTATAATTTTAAAGTGTTGTGTAACAATCACAATATGCTTGGCGGAGGTCTGCGCTCTCTGAGTGCTTTCCTAGTTTGTTCACATGCTGAGTACAAAAATTCTTTAAGGGCACAAAAAACAAGGCTTTGTACATTTGACATTATTTTATCATTATCAATTTTGCTTTTTACAGATGTTGGTTTTACTTTGTTTTCTTGTAATGTTTTTTATTTGATTACCTGAACAGCTGGGGTGAGAAAACCCATGTTCACAGTGGAGGCACTACTGAGAATGTTCTGTATTAAGGAGGTTTTACATGATGCATAGGATTTAGTTGGTGCTGTCTTAACTTTAATTCTCATGAGTTCTGAATATAACTAACAGAAACAAAATGTGACAAAATATTAACTAATTATTAATAAGAACATCATGGCAGAAACAGAAACTGTTGACATGATAAATTTGAACAGAAGAATAATAATCATCATTGCATGTGAAAGCGTTCACACCAGTGAACTCACAGAGCTGCAGAATTATTTAACTGTTCCCATATTCTCTTTGAAGGGAAAGGTTCCAAGCAGATGAGGGGCAAAGTACGAAAGACGAACATGACGCCCTCTGAAAGCTTTTCCTAATGCAACCACATTCCCTGGACACACACAGTCACGCACACTTACATGCACACAATCACACGAACCACGCATAGCCCTCCTTACTATCGTCTGCACACCTCCAGCAATGGGCTGACAGCATGTGCTGATCCTCCTGCTCCTGAGGGAGCGTCTGCCTTGGGCTGAATATAAGAAGGTTGAGTCAAGTTTTAGGAGATAAACAACCCAGTGTGGCACCGTGGGGACAGTGCTCTTTAATGTTAGCGTGGTTGTTGGGCAGTGGGAGTACGTTCTATCGCTTTACTTTGATCTGTAGATAACAGCAGCTTCTTAATCCCAGCTTTGTTCCCAGGGATGTCAGATTTCTCTACTTTTTTCAAGACAATGTTTTTATTTTCTTTTGTTTTGACATCAGCTTATGGAGAGAGCATCTGTGAAGGAGTTTAGTGACAGCTAATTGTAATTCATCAAGACTGAGGAACATAAGCCTGTGGTGAACCCACTTTAGAGAGCCATGTTCAGGGATCAAGTAAATGCCAAAACATTAGAAAACAATGTGTCGGACACAAATTTTGCTCTCTTGGTTTTGGATCTTTTTTTTTTTTTGCTTTGGTTCAGGCTGCAGCCGTTCATCATGATTTACAAGATGATGTGATTTCAGCGCAGTATATACAGCATGTGTTTGCTCCATACTTTGTCTTAAAAGACTTTTTGTTGAACTTTCTCTTCCAGGACGACTCTGTCCAGTCTGTAGCGCAGCCATCTACCCAACCAACATCCATCCCTCTACTGATGGCGTGCACAGCCAACGTTAAGACGGTCGTAGCAAATCCCATCGTCCACCTGACCAACCTGACCCACGACATACTGCAGACCATCAATGCTTTGGACTCTCCCCCACATCCTGATGTCATTAACAATGAGGTGAGACAGTGTCTGGTTTTATCCATTTGTTCCTCTTTGTGTGTCTGAATAGTTCATTACTGGAAATTCACTCTTTCTGAACTTATGAATTTGAGTTCAAAGAAACTGTTTGCTTCAACACAGATATAAAAAATGAATTTTTGCATTTTATATTAATCAATCAAACTTCAATCAATCAAACTTTATTTGTATAGCACTTTTCATACAGGATTTTGTAATACAAAGTGCGTCACATGAGAAAAAGATAAAATGAAATAATAAGTGGAATAAAAAACAGAAATTGCATAATTACATAAAATGAAAACAAAAGCCCCCACAATCCCCTCCCACCCCCAAACCATATGCAACATACACACTCACTTACTCAAACACATGAAGACATGAAAAGGAAATTCTGACAGAGAGCAGAATAAGAGGACTGAGGAAACGCCATCTTGTATTAAAATTGAGAAAACACAGGAGCTAAAAGTAATATGATACTTAAAAATACTCAAAAATACTAGAGGGTAAGATAAATAAGTGAGTAAATAAATAAATAAATGAATAAAATTATATAACAGTATAGAATAAAAGTTAGATAAATAGTATTGTAGAATGAGATTGTGTAACATCAGGTGCGTAATAAAATCAGCTAAAATTGGAGAAGCATTTAACAAAAAATGAAATTCCAAGTAAAAAATAGAATAAATAAATAAAACATAAAATAAAATTTAAAAAAAAATCTGACTGAAATGTAGTAATAAAACAAAATAAAAGAGTTAAAATAAGTTACATATAACATAAAATGATATTAAATACAATCAGCTAAAAGCGAGATTAAAGAGGTAGGTCTTGAGTCTGCCTTTAAAAATATGAACAGAAGGTGCTGCTCTCAGGTCCTCAGGTAGACTGTTCCACAGACGGGGGCCGTAATAACAAAAAGAAGCTTCCCCCATATGTTTTAGTCTTAACTCTGGGAACAGCTAAAAGACCCCTGCCTGAGGACCTGAGGGCTCTACATGGTTCATATGGTAAAAGCAAATCAGATAAATATGCAGGAGCAAGACCGTTAAGAGATTTAAAAACTAATAAAAAGAAACTTAAAATTGATTCTAAAAGATACAAAAGTTGAAAAAAGGGAAATTTATGTCTTCATCTGGGCAGACCTCTGGCATCATTTGACTTTAATTTAATAACAATAATAGACCGGTTTCAGTATGAGATGTTTACCAATACCTGAAGAAGAGACGCCAAGACCTTGTTGGCAGGAGACAAGACTTTAATACTGTAAATGACATACTTAAGAGCATTTCTGAAACTGCTGAAAATTACAGAAATCACTCTCAAAAAAGAAGTAGGTTTTGGGTGAAAATAGGTTTTTATTGTTTGCATTAAGTTTAATCACTTATTCATCTCTGTCTTTACCCCTTTACTCCTTTCAGATCTATGTGCTGCACACATTGGCTGCTTCCTTGTCAGCCTGTATATATCAGTGTTTGTGTGACGGACACACCCAAAGGTGAGAGCCTTACCTCTTTCTTTGAAAGAATAAAACAGCAGCTGCTCACTGAGCTTTTACTAGATCACAAACCTTTTCCCATCTGTTTTCTAAAAACCATTTAGGATCTGGGGAAACAAATCTGTGTAGATCTGAGCCCTGTGTTTAAATAAATGCTTTAAAAGCAGCCTGACTTAAAAAATAGTTTGGTTCAGAGTGAGATTCTACAGCACTGCATCTCTGCTTCTTGAATTCTTTATATGACTGCAAGCAATGCTTAACTTTGTTACTGCTTCCTCATTTTCCACCACATTCACCTCGACACAATAGCATTAACAGCTCCAGCCGCCACTGGATTATTTATCTATCAAGAGTGATCTGATCCTGGTCCCTTTTCATTAGCATTCAAAACACAAAGGCTGGCCAAAAAAATTTAATTTATGTCCCCTGGTGTTATTTGTGAGAGTGTGCGTTTGTGTGAGAGAGTTTTTAGACTTATTGGAGCAGAATGATAAGAGATAAGGGGGAAGGGACATGACTACTGGCAACCAAGCATACTTTAAAATAAAAGGGTAATGCTCACATACATCTCAAGTCAGACTCGACAAATCCAACAGCAAAGTGCAAAAATGCTTTTCAAGTTGTCTCAAGCTTCGTTTATGAAAATTCATCTTAGCACATGCTGTAGGCTGTTTTTACAAAGCGCTTTAGTGGCGTGATTGGAGACGTGGAAAAGGGGAAATATGTTGCAAGTTTGCAAACCAAAAATACGACAGTCACTTGTCTGTTTTCATCGCGCAGAGAATGATTTATGAAAGCTGCGAGGCTGTTGTTTGTCATTCGTCATTCTCATCGTAAATATTTAATAAGATGTTTTGGTTTTGACAGATGTGAGGATCATTGTTTATTAATAAAGATGTGTACGTACTATAACGCCGAATCACTTTGGCAACAACTTGGTGGGGTTTAAACTTTGCAGGGTGAAAGTGTGTGCGTGTCTGTGTGTCTGTATGAGTGTGTTTGAGGGGTGCTCTTGTTGTTTGTATGACTAAATTGGCTTTGAGCGGTGCCGCTCTGAGAGTTCCTGTCACTGTTCCTCCAGATTTGTGGTTTGATTTCTGATGTTGTATAGAATCTTTTACTTAAGCTTGACCTGACCGGGACCTTTGAAGCCACAGTGACGTAACCCCAGAGACAGAACTGCTTTCACAAGTTAAATGACGTGTCAGAAAGGTTTTCTTATACTAAGAGAGAAAAATTCATCATTCTTTTGGAGCAACCTCTCCGACCGTACACAACTCCAGGGAATGGGGTTTAAATGAGCACTTAGTTTTGCATTTTCCCCATGAACAAGAGACTTTACACAAGCACACACACACCTATCACATTCTGTTTGTCAGAGAGCAGACTCACCAAATTAAAAGGCTATTTCTAATTTAACACCGTCTTTGTTATGGTAATCATGATATCAACTCTCCTGGTGCATCACTGCAGAGGTTTAATGAAATATTGCTTCTGTTTTTTCCTCCTGAGTGTGTGAGCGACAGAGAAAGACAGGGTGTGAATTTTTTAAATGGTATTTCAGGATGCAGGTTTCAGGAGTGCTGCCACCAACTTGGCAGTGTTCTGATACACAATGTACTCCTTCCTCTCTCTTTGATATCACATTATCTGTAGTTTAATTTTATTGACAAACAGCCAACACCCTCGTTCAGCCTGAAAAAAAGGACTCTGCAGCTGTAGGGGAGCTAATGTTTTGTAGAGCTGCAGAAAGACCACAGTCACCTCCTTTGAGTGATGTTTCCTTTGACTTGTAAATTCTTTTTGATGCAGGGGCTTCAATTTTTACACAAAAGCTTAAAAGGGAACTAATTGGATGTTATCATCCTAATAGGCTCTCTTGTGGGTTGAGGATCCAGCAATCTTAGCGAACATTTCCTCTTCAACCATCCAAGGTTCTTTTTGTGAGTTGTTTTGGAAAGCTGCTTGACGTGAGAACTAGAGTACTGACACTTTATTCATCATTGAAGTGTTTCTTCATGTTCCAAGCAGAAGAGATAGGCAGGTAACTCAAGATGGAGCCTATTAGTATTTTATGCATTGATAGAACAAAGTTTGACAGCTGTGCCATCTACTTGAGAGTAAAAATAGAACATTTGCGGTAAAATATTTAGACATTTTATATAGATCAAACACCATTATTCACTTTCACTCCAAGGTTTCATGTTTAATGTAAATATTCTACTTTTTGATTTTTCTTGTTTCCTCCCCCAGTCATGTGAACGATTTCACAGGCACCGTGTATCAGAGTGTGCTGCTGTCACAGAAGCATCCAGTCAGAACTCTCAGCATGGACGAGTCTGTTCAGCCCAACACCTCTCCTGCTCAGTGGCCAGGTAAACCAGACAAACCCAGCACATTTCATTTTATTCCTGATACAAAGCAACAAATATTTATTTCCACTCCTACCATCTTCTTCACTTTCCCTGCCCCTGGTTTTACTTTCTTCTCCCTCCCAGGAATCGCCTCTCTGATACGCCTGTTGAGCTCAGCAGGTGAGGAGAGCCAGCCGGGCTTAGCTATGCTGCTCTGTGAGATCCTCACCGCTGTCTTCCTCAGCCTGTTCGTTCACGGCCTGGCCACTCACTCCTGCAACGAGCTGTTCCGCATTGTGGCCCACCCCCTCAACAGCAAGCTTTGGGTGATGGTGTTCGGAGGGGGCGCCCGTACACCTGTCATAGAAAAACCCACCAGCCCAACACGATCACCCCCACCAGGTGAGGAGGGATTAGTGAGGCTGGTTGAGTCTTCTCTCTGACACTCTCTGCCTAAGCTGCTGCCTGCCTCTCTGTCTCTGTGGGGGGTTTTCTTCTGGAGGTGACCCAGCAGCTAAATCAAATCAGTCTCGCTAAATTAATTGGGTTCCAGTCTGTAGGTCATAGTGAAACCCATCAACCTATCAGTGAGGGAGCGATTTCCCTCACAACCTGTTTGTGTTCTCCAGTGGTTTTCAGAGGAAACCTGATGTAATGCAGCTGTAACTCCCATTTATCCTTAAAAAAGCAGATATTTCAACCCATAGCTTCATATGTTTTTATATATTTCACATAATTTAATGCCTACGGCTGATGTAATCCTCCGTAGAACATTAAATAAGTACATCAGGCTCTGAACATGTGAATATGCTCAAACAGAAAGGGTTATGATGGGAGCAATTACATATGCAGCAATTTAAAACACACTTTCTCCACACCCCAGCTTCTCCAAGTGGCTCAGACAGGAAGTCCAGACGATTCAGGCTGCTGTCATCGCGCAGTGGATCAAAGGAGGAGTCAGGGATAGAGCGTGAGGGACCGGCTAGTCCCAGGCATAGCCATGTGGTGGAACAGGAAGCTCCTCCTGTCTTTAAAGAAAGATTTGTGCCTCCAGAGCTCAGCATTTGGGATTACTTTATTGCAAAGGTAACTGATGTAATCAGTGAAACAAATGATGATTTTTTTTTTGTCTGTTAAGTTTTAATTTGGTATCTTAATTAAAATGTTGTAGCAGCTCCTCATTGATTTTGTTGATGTTTCTTTTAGCCGTCACTGCCACCATCAGAAAGCAGGATTGAATATGACTCGGAGGAGAGCCAGGGCAGTCAAGATGAGGATGAAGAGGATGATGAATTTGAAAATGTGTTTGACCCCAACTCTCCTCAAAGAGAGCATTCCAACCACAATTCATACAGGTAATGGTTGTGGATATTACTCCTAAGAGGGACTCATCCTGAGCCTTTTGGTGTCTTTTGTCTTCACATTTTTCATCTGGTTTCTGCTACTGTCTCCTCCTTTCAGTTGGTGTTTGATGCGTTTGGCCATGGTTCAGCTGGTGTTGGTCAACCTCAAATCCTTTTACCCAATGGCAGGATATGATCTATTAGGTAAACACTAAAACTCTAAAACACACCACATACCTTTCTGATGCACTAACACCATTTCAGTTAAACAGCCATCCCATTTCTCTCAGCCTGTCTCAGCTAATCTCATTGCCTTCTTGTTTATGTGTGCCTGCTTCCTTTAAACGCAGATCTGCCCGTGGGCTCTCCGCTGTGTCACGCTGTGCTGAAGACGCTGCAGCGCTGGGAACAGGTGCTGCAGAAGAGGCTGGAGATTTATGGGGGCCCCCCTTCCAAATACATCTCCACCCACCTCCATGACGAGGCGGCCACGCCTGGACCCGCCCTGCTCAGACACAAGGCCTTGCTTGAGCCATCAAACACCCCATTCAGGTACCAGGACTAAAACCAAAGAAAGACAGTCAACTTTAAATTCTCTTTTTAGAATTTTAGATTAAACAAAATTTAATTCACAAAGTGTTGTTCTCTCAACTTCCTCTGTGATATCAGTTTTAAAAGCTTACAAATATACCCCTCACTATCTTGACACTTCAACGTAAAGTTAACATGATGCGGTTTCATTGTTAACATTTTGCCTTAAGCAATATTTATGTATGTTGAATGCATCCATACCAGTATGATGCGTATGTAGTACTTAGATTAAAATCATTAGCCTACAGCAGACGTGATCCCTGTGGATTCCCCCTGTAAGTGTCCCTGGAGGAAAAACATTTACCGTGCGTTTATTTGATGTTTTTTTTTTATCTCTGCCTTGAGCAGCAGATATGTGGAGTTTTCAAAATCAGCACCGATGGGCCTTGTGCTTCACTGAACTGCTACAACTGATTTAATGAGCATTACTGTTAATATGCAGGAGGTGTTTTATCCTTTTCAGGACCAGCCACCCCTCAGCGCTGCCTGTGAAGCGTCTGTGGCAGTATCTGGTCAAGCAGGACGAAGTGCAGGAGACTTTCATTCGCAACATCTTTGCCAAGAAAAACCCCAATGAGGTACACTATGTTTACACCATCACCATCACACTGCATGAACATGCCTCCATGTCGCACAGCTAGCACATTGTATTAATTGACAATGAATAACATATTAACTGTTTCATTATGATTAAATCCCTTCTAGCAAGCTGCATCATTACGGCTTTTACAATCCCCTCTAGTGCATTTGTGCTTCCTCTGTGCCGCGTACCAACCACATGTAATTTTACTGCTGCCACTCGCATGTTGATGCTTTCATTGTACTCAAATAATTATACACTTTGTTTGATTAACAGCACAATAATCCCCTCTGTATGTGTGTTGACTGCATGGTTCACCAATGGTTGCTGTTGTGTGTGTTTTGTGTGTGCGTGTCATCACCCTGTGCTGCCTTTCCAATCATTAAAGTCGCGTGAGGACCAGACTGAGACTGACAGTCTGAAATATTCAGGGATGGAGGAGACAGGAAACCATCAGGTACTGCTGCTTAACATAAGATGACTTCTGGTATTAGAGTGCATATAGTCGGATATCAAAACTTCTACCTTATACTGTCCCACTAAACTCCCTGCACCGTCTGTGCTGTCTTTTGATCAAATGAGCAAAATTGCCTTAAATATGAGAATAAAAAATCTTCATTAACTTGTTTCGTAATTAAAACTCTGTCGTTCCCTTCCATTTGTAGTGTCGTGTTTAAAGAACATGACTCTAATGTCTCATGTAGATATCCAAAATTATGATGTATAAAGTGTGGACAATAACTTCAGATAAAATAGATCATGTCTGACTAAAGGAAAACAAAGCTTGTGTACAGTATGTGATCCAAACTAGAGCAACACTGTAGGTGGTGTCATTATCAGACCAAGAATAATGCTAACACCGGGAACTATCACAGAGGTTTTTTAAGATGAATACATTTGTCTCTGCTTTCTAAGAACTTAACCATAAAACCAAGTTTCTAAGATCCAGCATGAGGCAGGAAAATGAGACAGTCTAATGTGAGAGTCTTTGTGGCATGTTCACAAGAATGTAAGATGTTTGTATTTTTCAACTATTCTTCTGATCTGTCAATAGCAACGAAAAACTGTGTGCTCTCTGCAGATGTTAAAGAATGTTAGAAAAGATCCCTCACTGCTCTGTCGTGTGGGCGGTTGATACTGCACCAATGATGAGAAGCCATGTGCCACGTGTTTTCTTTCTACAGTAGAATAGAAAGTGTTGAATGTCACATATGATCAGAGGAAGAGTGAATTAAAGATCTAGACAGAGTTACAGTTTGTGTGTTTTCTAGGTTATGAACTCTATATGTTCCTGTCAATGCTTGATATTAATCGTACATTTAGCTGTCTGAAACTTCATGTCAGTAGGACCCATAAATCATGAATTACACTGTAAACTGATGCCTTCAAGAGCTTTTCTAATCTTCTGGCTCTCACTGTGCAAGCTGCCACAATGTAGCGCCTCCATTTGGTCCATGTTAATTAACCCAGTCTCTCTGAGGAAGAGCTATGAAGCTGAATAGCTTCTGATTAATGGGCCCAACACTGTCGCAGTGAATCTGCGGCCCACAGGGATTATATGCTACGCGAAAATGGCAAACCGCCATATTTAGATTTCTGCGAGTCAAGTTTTCCTTTATTCAGTGTGGCAGAAAAAGACGTGGTGTTTTCTCCTTGGATAAATGCTGTAAAGACTTTAATTCAATCTCATCCTCAAAGGATGCCTGTCTCGTCTGAAATAACTATGGTATCAAAAAGTAAAAGCCCTATATAATATGCAGATCTACAGTATAGTTTTCTCTGCCACTGCACACATCCCATAGGACCTCTCTGACACAGTGTGCATGCTTCATCACTAAAGGATTGTTATTCTCATATTGTCTGATGGTGCTAACCCAGTTACATGTACTGCTGTAGTGTTACCTGATTCCCCATGTGTTTCTCCATAAAGGCAGCCCAAACAAACACATTAACACTGAGTGTGCATGATGGTAAATGTAGAGAACAAAGAGTGCCCTTAGTTTGTTCTGTTGCATCAAGGAAAAAATGTCTGAAGTAAAATAAATGCTTTCTGATATTCAAGTGTAATGATTGAATCTCTGTTCCTCCATGCAGACTGAGTCAGATCCGAGCGGCCCTGGAGGAAAGGCACGCATCATCCACAAAGAGTCTGACATCATCACAGCTTTTGCCATCAACAAGGTAGAGCGAAGATGTCACCGACTCGCACACGAACCAAAGAAAAGTTGCTGAAAAGTATTCCACAGCGAGCATGACTCTAGACAAGTAAACACAAAGTTTCCATTCTGGATTCAAGTTTTGAGACATCAGAGGTTTGTTGGTCAGAGTAAAGCTGTTATTTAGAATGCTTGTACATGTTCTAGTTTTTACCAGTGGCACAGCTCTTACACCATATCATCTTGTTTAGTCTGTATTTGTTTTGTATAGGTGGAGGTTTCTCTTCTGTGTTTATTTTCTTTTCAACAAAAGTAAAACAGAACCATGACTAGGAGCACATTGCTGTATGGATTTGACACCACAGGCAGAATGTAGTTGGAAAAAAAGTTTTCAACAAACTCTTTTGGACTAACTTTCCACATGTAAGCCTCGAGCTGTTTCCCTTTCTCTGTCACCTGACCTCCAGTCTCCGTCTGTCTCCCAGGCAAATCGTAACTGTTTAGTCATGGCCTCCACCCATGACATTCAGGAGCTGGATGTGTCATCCATCTTGGCCACACAGATCCTGACATGGATCGATGATGATGAGGCTGAAGCCAAAGGGTAAGAGATCAGTGTTGTGTGTTTTCGTGTGAGTATTTTACCTCCTGAGGCCAACGGCTGTGTGAGTTCAGTCAGAGTATCAAGTTAAATCTTCACCCTCAAACAAAAAGAGCTAAAAGAGTGAGGAACGGTTTGATTGGTTGAGAATTGATTGTGTAGGTGCTGTAAATACTGCGTTGTGTTTATGTTTGGGTGAGCAGCTCATCCTGTGTGTTTGTGAGACTGCTTTTTGAGATATCAATGTAAGATTTCAGCGCAAAGTTTCTTTCTATCTGCATTTATTTTATCAGAATATCCCTTCTGTCATTTAATCATTTTTAGATGCTCAGATTATCATAAAATAGATCATTATATGGAACTATATCTGCTTCTGCAGTGTCGGTGGTGATGACTTCCTGGTGATCCATGCACGTGATGATTGTGCCGCCCTCCACGGCACCACACCGTACACTCACAGCAGCCCAGGCACTCCCATCAACATGCCGTGGTTAGGAGGTCTGCAGACGGGCCGGGGTGCATCTGTGGTGAGCTGTAGACCTGAGTCTGTATGTTATAATATTAACTCAGAAACTTCTTGTGTTTGCCACTTTGATAATTTGATTTCAATTCTTGGTAATACTTTAATATTTTGTTATTTCTGAACACAAAAAAAGCAAATTTCATATTTCATTCATCTTCCCCTGCTGGCAGATGTAGTGTGAATGGTTCAATCTTACTTGGAATGTAAAAAACAGTCCATTTAGCTTTTATCTGTATGTAATAAAAAGCTGTATGTTTTAGTTTCACTATCAATAAAATGCTGTTTTGGTTCAGCTGTACTTGAGAAAGCAGCTGGGAGGATCCCTGAGTCTCCCACAGAGCACCATTTGATGATTGCTTTCTCTTTAGTACACTCTTTATTCCATTTCTGGGATGAACTGATGCTGTTTGTCGCTGCGGCTCTTGCCTGCTTTGCACGTAAAGTGAAACCCTCAGAGCTGTTTAAAAAACTTAAATTAATAATTCATCTTTGTATGGGCTGAGTTTGCCAAAAGCATCATGGCTGCTAACATAAGCTCCCCTCATTGACTTACAAAGGAACAAAGATGTTGCTGACTGCGACAGCATGTGAGACACCACCAGAGCCAGACCTCTATCATTTTTCTGCTTATGTAAAAGAAATAAAAGTCTGTTGAAGCTGTTTCTCTGAGCTGGAGAAGTTGGCGTTTTCAGCCTTGGGGGAGTTTGATTTGATTCTGGCGTTTGCAGTGTCTTTAAAATGGAGTGCTCGTGAGTCATGTTTGTTGATGATTAACCAGCTCGCTCATTGCTCCTGATATACAGACTGGACAGCACGATCCTCTCTGAATACTAATTATTTCACCAAACTGTCAGGCTGTGGGCCCAAGGTTGGAGGAGAACCAATGCTGAAACAATGATGAATTAGTTATTTGGACGACATTGCTGTTAATGTCTGAGTTTTTAGGAAAGAGATCATGAAACAGGAGATAATGAGTTACTTAGATAATGAAAGAACAAGTGGAGGGGATTGGCTCACTTGTTGGTTTCTCTTTGTTGTGTGACATGAATCTTAAATCATGACCATGTGTTAACTAGGGATGGGAATTTCGACTAATTTCCTAGCCGACTAGTCTCAAATTTTATTTGCGACTAGTCGACTAGTCTATAAAAAAGAAAAACTTGCAATTTAATACACATATTAAGTTAAAAGTTTTAAATGCAAATGTGTATTTAGGAGCTATTTAAGGACAAACTGTTAATTTAAATTTTATTGATGTAACAACAACTGACAGAATAAAGTTGAACAAATTAAAGAGAAATCCATTTCTGATGCGTTTGCCAATGCAATGCATGGCATTTATTATGAATTCTGTTTCAGTATGAAACTTGGATGCAGCAGCATGACAATTCCAAACATACAACATAGTAGCCTAGAATAGAATTTCCCTGAAAACCCTGGCACTTAAAGTGTTCCTCCGGGATGAAACAAGTTGGGTCCTATCACAAGGTTTAGGGCAGAAATTACCCCTACAGCAGTGTTTTTGTTCAGCAGAAGCCCAGAGTGCACGCACCAAACACCCCCTCCCTGCTCCTCTGCCGGTTTCTGCTACCTCTGCAGATAGCCATATAGCCACAGCTAGCTACGAGGCGCTCGCCGCTTAGTGTATCAGTCCGCGCGCGCGGCGTGCCAGATATAAACAAACGCAGGTAGTCTGCCAGGACGAAGAGACACGATGAGAACTAGAGCCTTATTTAGCGGTGTTTTCGTGTGACCGAGCCCGGTCTCACCATATTCGCCCTGCAGGTCAACATCGAGGTGTCTACTATGGATGTGGTTTCTCATCGCTCCGGTAGAGTGGTTATAAGCGAGTGTCTGCTTACACAGCCGACAGGCGACCTTGTTGTCATCTGCTGCGTCGTAATACAGACAAACTGTGCTGATTTTCTTGCGCGGTAGCCCCACTTCACCTTTCCAAACTTTCTTCCCCAAACTTTGATGCCCTGCCCCCTACGTGACGTGTGGGGGGAGCATGGGGGGAGGAGAGAAGGAGCAGTTCTCTCCCTGTCTGCTCCCCCTGTATACAAAGCAGCCGAGGCAGAAGCGTGCAGCGATTAACCGACTAGTAAAATACTAAACGTTTAATAAATGAGTAGGCGGTTAATCGATTAAACGACTAGTCGCTCACATCCCTAGTGTTAACTGGCCGTCATACAGGGGATGTAACCCTTGTCTTTGTTGAAGGATGGTCTCTGTCATCAGATATAAATGGCATCCTTGATCTTCCCCTGACCCCTCCTTTAGTCTATTCCAGTTCTGCTCTGGTGTTCAGCAGACGTCCTTTGTTCAACACTTTCATTCATTTTTCCTCCAAGGTTGAGAGACGTCATACACCGCTGCAGGTTTCTTTTTAAGTTCATGGATGAAAAATCAATCTCACCTTCAAAGGTGATCTTTCTCTAAAATTAGAATAGTTAATCCTTGTTTCTCCGCTCTTTGTGGAGATTTAGAAAGTAACGCCTCATTGCAACAACTTCCAGAATTCAGACTAAACCTGTGTTCACCTCTCTATTTCTGTTCAACTTGAACTCAAGGTAATCTGGGACTAGCTTAGCCTGTACCAGCCCTTTGGATGCAGATTTGCAGCTTTCCTTTTACCTTTGGCCGTTGATGTGTGCATGTCTCAGTACAAAAGGGGTTAACTACATCAAATCCAATGAATGCTGTCTACCAGGAGTGTCCAAACTCCATTTTTTTAAAGAGGACTACATTTGATTTTTTATGACACATTCATCAACCATAAAAGGAATCAAAATACTGCATTAGTAAATCTTTCAATGACTACTGTATAGGTATGGTAATCAAAAACCGGTTCCCGTTGAGAATCAATGAAGAAAAGTTTCGATCTATTGACATCGTTAGCCTTTGTGCTTAACAATTCCTTTATTGATTCTTTACACTACACCGGAGCTGCTGGACCTTACGTTGACTAGTCTGCTGTAGCTATCTTAGCTTAGCAGTTAGCTAACAGTTTCCCAAGAAAACTCTGATTTAGGATTTTTTTCTAAAAAACTGATCACAAAGAAATGTGCATTACTCTCTCTCAAGAGATTCCTTTTCAATACATTCAACATGCTATAAATGTACTTATTTACTAAAAACAATATAAACCAATAGGGCCTTGGGGTCCTTAAACCAGCTCTTGCTGGAAGTCCCAAGAGCAAGGACTAAACACTGGGATTATTTTTGTGTCCTGGTTTTAATGGAAAGCACTTTTGTCACCTTGTGTTTTGTAAAGGGCTCTACATATCAAAGTTAATTGATTGATAAACAAAATGGCATTAGCTTGATGCTAGCTTGTATGAGAAATTGAATTGATATGCTAGCAGTTAGCATATATCGGTACAACTTTGACTCCAGAATAGAATTTTAACTTTTATCACAGAAACAAATCACAGTTACTCTTTTTAAAATATACCGAGTACTCCTAATATCAGAATACTGACAGGTACATGAAAGGAAAGTTACATGCAGGCTCATGACTGGCTTTATAACTATGACAAGGTTCCAAACAACTGAAACGTGCTATAACCACTTCGAGGCACTAGATGGCCTACTTTACTAAATAATATATTACAAACAGAACATCAACGTCACATGACTTGTAATTTTTACCTATTTTTGTGTATGTACATCCTGAGATATCCAGATCCAGTGACCAATTACATATTTATTCACCCATGAACTCAATTAATTATTGTTGACCCAGAAAACCTGTAGAGCTACTTTTTGTACAGATATACTCAGGAGGAATTGAAAAGGGAATTGAAAAAGAATTGGATCGATAAGCAGAATCAATAAGGGCAATGGTATCAATACCCCCAAAGTCTAATCAGTATCCATCCCTGCTTCTCTTAAGTTAGTCATTAAGTTAAGCCAAACACACTCACCCCACTCACCTGAAGACAAAGCTCACCTCTTCCTCAGTCGTCTCTTGATACTAGGAGATAATTGTCAGGTTTCTGCTGTGAAAGTCTTTAAGAATTTTATGTCCCCTTGGACAACACTTTAACTGTACACTAAAAATAGCCCTAAAAACGTATCGATAAAACCCTCAACTTCAATGTTTTTATCAATATATACTTGAGTAGAGTGAAACGTTAAGAAATAGGAGAATTGGAGAATTTTCTAATAAATGAGTAAAATGATGTGAAAGTCTCTCTTTGAGTGTGGAAACAAAAAAGAACTCAGTCATTAAATAAGCTTTTGGCTGCTTGTCTGACTTCAAAAAGTGATCACTGACAAAGACTGCCTTTTCTACAAGTTCTGTTATCTTCACTGAAGCTGAAACATCGGCTTTGGAAAGGTAAAGGAAGAATAGTTTTGACATGAGCTGTCAGAGGGAAAGAGCAGTGTATCTATTCTGTATTCGAAAGAGGATTTGAAACATAATTTGAATGAGTTTGATCATGTGAAAGTGTGATTTTCCCCGCTGTAAAGAGTGAGTCCTGATTCCTCCTTTTCCCTGTCTTCTCTCAGATGATCAAGAGAAATATCAACAATGTCAGAAGAATGACCTCCCATCCCACACTGCCCTACTGTGAGTACGACTCTGAAGTCTGTCAGTAGATTAGAGGAGTATCTGCCTCGTAAAGGTGCTCCCGCTGACTCTAAAAAGAGCCTCCAGGGGAAGATTACATCACCTCCTAAAGTTTCTCTTTGTTAGATATTTTTATAGTTCTCCTTTCTCTGGCCGAGAGGTGCTGTCGGTAAGAGCACGGCTGAGCAAGCACTACGTATCACTACCTTGTTTTTTTCCACCCAGACAGCAGAGTGAGGGTTAGGTTGTGATGTGTCGTGAGAACCATCATCAAGGCTTGTGTGAAATAAACATCATTTATAAATAATTAGGTGATTTTTTTAGGGGGACAAAACAAATGCCAAAACCTCATGTTGAGACCAGACTGCCCCTATAAGCACACTTTTTGTTTTCTCTATTTTCAGACCTGACAGGAGCTCAGGACGGGAGCGTGAGGATGTTCGAGTGGGGTCACTCCCAGCAGATCATCTGCTTCAGAAGTCCAGGAAACTCCCGAGTCACCAGAATACGCTTCAACCACCAAGGGAACAAGGTGAGAGGAGTCGCAATCACTCCACCAGGACTCAGGATGACGAACACCCAACACAAGTCAAACTATTTTTACCTTTGCAACATGACCGCATTGTGATGTGAGCCTGTCAGATTCAGCAACATTTTCACACCTCGTCTCCCAACGCTGCCATTCAGGCACGAACCACAGTGGGGAGTTTGGCTTCAGCACACATTGTTCCTCAGCTGAGTGATTCCACTGCTCTGAACTCAAGGCGCTTGCCTCAAGCAAATCATTTTCTCAGATGTTGCGTCTCTTGTGCCAGTACTAGCTTATCAGCGTGTTCTGGCTGAAAGAGGGGAATATGCTTAAAAGAACCAAACATGCTCAGCGCTTGGAGTCAGTTACGTAAGTGGTGCTCGGACTTCTGAGGTGTGTTTTGAGAGATAATTTGAGCACAATCCAAATCACCTGAAGGGGAGTAAAAGATCTGAATAAGAGAGGAGGAGGAGCAGCTGACACCATGTTTTTGTCTGTCTCATGTTAAATAAAGGATAGTTTTAACTTCATTTCAGTAAAGTCTGCTCTGAATCCTTCTGTGCAGTTCGGTATTGTGGACGCAGATGGAGGTTTGAGTCTCTGGCAAACCAACACAAGTGGCAACGCACCCAAACCGTACCTGGTAAGAAGCAGCTCACAGAGCTGAATAATGTGCTGCTGTCTTTCTTTTTGTTCTTACTTTTTCTTATGTCTAGACCTTCCTAGTGTCCTCTCGCCTCCGTCCTGTCATTCTCATTTTTGTTTACCCCTCTCCAGCTCCTCTATTACTGTCACTTTTGCTAACCGTCTTCTTTGTTTCTCTCTGCCAGACGCTGCAGTGCCACAACAAGACAGCTCACGACTTTGTCTTTGTGGGCTCCTCCTCTCTCATCGCCACTGCGGGTCTCTCAACAGACAACAGGTAGAGGAGAATTTCATCTCCAGCCTTCCTCAGAGATTAGATTATTTTTCATGGTTTTCTAATTCATTCAGCTTCAATGTTTTGTGGCTAATAGGGTTAAAGATATGGCCTTTGGTTAAAATGTCAGAATGGAAAGTAATCTGGTTTTGTTTGATTTCACAGAAACGTGTGTCTGTGGGACACTCTGGTGACTCCGATGAACAGCCTTGTCTTTGGTAAATCCTGCTTGATTAAAACATGCAGTTCTGAGGGATTGAAATGTACATTAAGAGTTAATCATTGAAGGATTGTTCAAACCAAATCATTTAAATTTCGAAATCCTGGCTCCTTCAATGTGCCGCAGATGCCGTCTTTTTCCCCCTCATGTTTTAGTGAACCGAGAATGTTTCTCCTCTCATCAGCTTTCTGCTGCCACGATACTGGTGCCACCGTTCTGTCAATGGCCCCCAGGCAGCAGCTTCTCATCACAGGCGGGAGGAAGGGTTGGATCAGCATCCTGGAGCTCCCCCACAGGCTCCAGCGGCAGACCTTCCAGGCTCACGACTCGCCAGTCAAAGCACTGGCTGTCGATCCCACAGAGGACTGCTTCATTAGTGGATCATCTGAAGGCAACATTAAGGTCTTTAAACCAAATTTACTTTTGTCGTTTCACATCCTCAAGTTAGTTTAATGAGGAGAGATACTTACAGAAGGAAATAAGCAAATGCTTACTGGCTTAATTGGAGATTTTCAGCTCAGCAGTACAAAGACACAAGACAGTTTCCTGTCAGAATAACTCAAACTTTTTTTAAGTCATTTATTTTATATGAGGGATTTTTCCAGGAATGGTTATTCCAAAAACTTTCACATGGGTTATGAAAACATTTGATCATTTCCTCTGCACAAAGTTAACTCATACCTGACAGATCCTGCAGGGAGTTTAGCACCCAGGTGAGAAAATCTCTGCCAGTCCTCCACATCAACAATCAGATGACTGCTGCATTTATCCACGGAGACAGTGAGCGCCATCACAGTCAATCGAAACCAATGTCACACTTATGATTAACCACCTGCTCGGGACAACAGCGTGAGTGATGGAGAGCAGAGTGTAAGGTGAGAGTAGGGTGACATGGGGGAAGGCAAAGAAAAGCGTTTCGACTGAGCGGGCGGGAGATGTGACCGTCTTCAGCTAATATATTTCCACAGACAGCAGCTCTTTTATCTTTTCGACTTGAATGTGTTGGCGCAGATCACACAGCTGTCACTCCAAGGATGAAGCCACTGCGACACACAAAGTCGCACAAGAAATGGTGCAGTGCACAGCTGCTTGAAATTCAAATGACTTCCATTCTGGATGATTGCTCATGAAAAAACCCCAAAGCTGTGCACGATGGCGCTCATCAGAAGTCATTAATGGTATATTGGCTGATTGAAAATTTAACATGTGAGCTTCTGCTTTATAAGGTTTAAAGTGTTTGATGAAAGGCCATGGGACTGGAAGATTAACTCATATGTACAGACTTCAGTCACTGATTTAGCTTATCAAATAATGCAGCTCCCAGGCTGGGAATACAAATCAAACAATGCCACTTTCTCTCAGCTGAATGTGGCTCTCAGTGAACGCTCACTGGTTCCTTCTGAACATTCAAGTCTTTGAGAACTGGTCACAAACATAAACTTGTGTGTTCGTACTATTGAGTCTGTTGCAGCAGGGTTGCGTGTGCTGGATCAGTAAGAAACCTGTGGTACATTTTACCAGATTGTGATAAGTCTATGTAGTATAGAAAAATCTGATCTCATTGTTTCTAGTCCAGCAGAACTAAGACATTTGGTAGCACAGTTTGTGTAATACTGATGTGGCAGTAGATTCAGAACACTCACATTATCTGCTGGCATCGTTGTTTATAATTAAAACCTGTCCACGTTACATAATCTACTGTGGTTACCCTAAATCACAAGTTTGCAGGTGTATCCACTTTTAAAGCTCAAAGTTTGTATCTGTGGGCGATAGAGGATTGTTACTGTCTACCTAAAGATACGTCTCAGTCAACACAAGAATAGAGAACAGTGCTTCATCCTGCTACATAACATCATTCAAACTGTCTGTCAAGGACAGATAACATTGCAAAGCACTCTCTCTCTCCCTGTCAGTGGAAGCTCTCGATCACTGTCCCTCTTTTTACCTCAGTCACTTATACCCATGACTCTCCTCGTCTCTCTACTTTGTTCAATTTCGGTCGCGTTTTCTCTTCTCCCTCGTGATGCTTTCTCCTTCAGATCTGCAGGCTGCAGACTTCACCTCAGCCAGCATGAATCTCTGATGTTATCTCCGTCTTTCTCTCATACCGTCAGTCGTTCAGGATCACACAGATGTGGAATATGCAGGTTTAAGCTTTTCTTATTGTGATGGCAACGTAACCAACCTTAGTACCTCCACCATCTTTGACCAGAGATATCAAATAACACATAATTTACCACAATTAGACCTGGGCTGGGCTGGGATCCCATGCATGTTCTTTGCTTCTCAAGCATTTTTTATGTTTATCAGCTACTCTCTGCGATTAGTGACTGAAAGGATCTGTCGTTGCTCATCTGATCACCTGCAGTGACCTCACACCGGATCAGACAGGGAGCTCCCTCAGTTCATCTCGTATTAAGGCGTTGCTGATTTTTGGCATATCACACCTTTGTTTGGGGAGTCACATGTAGGGATCATAGACTGTATAATCAATCCGTCTGTTTCTGAAACAGACTTTTGAAACAGTTCATCTATTGCGGCCATATTGGAAGCGATAGGGGCTTTGGCCGTTTTCGAATTCGCATACTATACTAGCAGTGCCCACTGATTTGACCAAAATGTAGTATGCAGTATGCAGTATGCAGTATGCAGTATACGAACAAATGTCAGAGTTGTAGTATGAGAAAAACACCCGGATGACGTACTGAATCGGGAAAAATCCACAGTATGCAGTCTGCTTCGCCTACTGTTACCCACGATGCAACGTGCCTGGTCCTGTATCAGAAGTGAAAATGGCAGAGAGCGGAGCAACAACAACCAGAGTAGCAGAGGAATATAAATGTAAGAGCCATTTCTTTTTTATCTTTAAATCCTCATCATATCCACCACTGAAAGTTAAAATAAAATGATCTCTCTGTCAATATATTTGCAGATAAGTTAGTCGTTTGTTTATTTTGTACACTTTCAATAAAGTTTTCTGGGGGAAAAAAGTCAGCCGTAGCCAACTTCCGTTTTCTTCAAACTGAAGACCAGCGTAGCATACTACAAAAAATTAACCCAACTGAACAGTCATTCTACATACTGTTTATGAAAGTAGTATGTAGTAGGCACTGCCTACTACATACTTCGTAAGCAGTATGTTGTAGGCGAATTCGAAAACAGCCTTTGAGTACAGCTATTTGGCACCCGTCAGCCACATGAGCTGAGCTGTGCCTCTGATTGGGCGAGCTTGCCAAGTTAGATAAAAAATCACTTCCTGTACAGTCTATGCTGATAGTGAAATTAGCGATTTAGACAGGAGACTTTTTTTAACCAGACTATAAATGGGTTAATTTCTGCTTTGAAAACAGCTTTTTTGGGTTTGGTGTGTTTGTGACTTCCAGTACTTCCAGAGCCAGCCTCAAGCTGACACTCGAGAAAAAGCAGATTCTAGCACCCTGCATTTTCATATTTTTACACTGGCGGTTGCCGCTTGGTAGGGATGGTGCCAAATTAGGTACTTTTATAGGTAGTAGCCAAAGTCCATCCGTGGTACCAAGAACTGATTCACAAAAAAACAAATGATACCATGTTTTGGTACCTAAACGCATCTTTACGACTGAGAGGGAGTGGAAGAGGAGCTGATTTTCCATGCTGTGCACAAACACAGTTTATATACTGACAAATAAGTATGTTAAATTGAAAAACTTTGAGATTTTATTATTAAACAAATTAATATTTATTACCACATAAACACACACAAAAAAAGTACAGAAAATTGGCATCGTTGAACACTTGGTATTATATCATTTCAAGTATGGAAGGTACCCATCCCTTGTCACATCCAGCTGGTTCTGTCTTAGTTCCAACAAGCCTCATCCAGAAACAGTCCCACTGAGTGTAAGGGTTCTTATTTGGCTTTCTGAGAGATATTCTGCTGATGAATGGTGTCCAAAAACAGGGACACTTAAGGGAAAGGGAAACAGTAGAGGGCAGGGCAGGCCACACCACCATGTAAAAGAAAAATAAAAACTGTTGATGCAGAACATGATGTTTGTGAGGGGTTAGAGAAATGCAAAAGTAAAAGATGAAATAAGTGGTTTGTCTTGTACCACTGTGAAGCCTGTTTCTCTCCCTTTTAAATGGTGACACATTAGACTGAGCAGCAGCACTGGGTATGTGGGTTGTGACCATGAATAATTTGCTAAATCATCTCTGCTAATGCCGATTGTTAAACTGCCAACATGTCTTGTTTTTGCTTCAATCATCTAATCCACCAAACAACAACAACAAACAAGAGTCAGTGGCAGAATAAGCTGTTTGGCATCAGCAGAGACGATTTGGCAAATTTTGGCTGAATTGTCCTTTGATATTTGTTTCTGGACTCCTCAGGTTTGGAATCTGGCCACGCAGTCTCTGCTTTACACCTTTCCAAACGAACACGCTCGCCAGTCCCTCTTCAGGAACCTCGGCACCGGCGTCATGCAGATCGAGGTGGGACCAGCCAATCACATCTTCTCCTGCGGCGCCGACGGTACCATGAAGATGCGGGTCCTCCCAAACCGCTTCAGTGTCGTCAACCACAACAACAACCACAGCAACCTCAAGAATGACGTCAAGTTCTTCATTTAGACTGAAGAAGATGCGAAGTGACGGGAAATGTTTCAGGTCGTGGAGATAACTGGCTGGAGGTTCTGTCATCGTGGATGGATTTTTGGAGGAATGATGCCGTGAGAAAGCAATGATGTCAAGTGTTATTAAACTTTGAAGGAATGTGGATTTACAGACTTTCACTGGGTGGAAGTGTGTCGACCCAGGGACCAAAATGTGATCCCACCTGCTGTGCTCTGTGTGGGACAAAAACACTGAAGCAGGCCAAACACAGGAGCCTCCACAAAGTGTTTGACGGAAGCCAAAGCAGGCTTGGATGGCACAGATCACAATAAACAAAAAGAGACACAAAAAGCGAGCTGGAGATTCTCCGACTCAAACTCAGCGTCACACGGAGAGCTTTTGTTTTTTGCACAGGAAGCAAAGCAGCACAGTGCTGCGAGTCTGCCGCTTTGTTCTTCTTCTACAGCATCCCCGAATCTCTGCGTTCACATTATAGAGGCAGGCGTGATGGTGAAAGCTCTTCAGGAATCACTGCAGGAGTTTTCAGGTGATAAAACACAGGAGGCTGATTCATGCAGTGACTCATAAAGAGACAATAAGAGATCCCTTCAGAGGATTGAGCGCACCACGAGACTGCTGAGCCTGCGCCGCACAAAGCAGTTAGGACAGTCAGCGCCACACAAAGCACATTGTGTCTCATCAGAAGGACTCATGGTGCATTCTGATTCACGTTTTTACCATAACGAGCTAGCGTAGGTGGAGAAGCAGGAGGCCAGGTGTTCGAAAAAGATCAAACTACATGTTAGGAATCTTTGAATGCCAGTGTCCAATCACAGTTTTGTTTTAAGTTTTCATTTTGTTGGCTGAGCTTCTCCTCCAGCCTGATTTAAAATGATCAGAGGAATCTTTGATTTCACAAAAGGTAAAATAATGAGTTAATACGCCAGACCTGCTCTATTTGAAGCAACAGTTATGGCAGTTTTCCTTTGGGGTGGAGATGCTGGCGAAGAAACTAGCTCTCATGTTTGTCCCTTAAACGAAACGTAACAGGCAGCAGCTGGCTAGCTTAGCCCAAAGGCTGAGCAAACAGAGCTAGCTGCTCTCAGTCTAAGCTGAGCTAACCGTCTGCTGGCTGAGGCTCCACACTTCTCAAAGCGATAAGATTCTCTTCATGAGCAGAAAGGAAAGAGGACTATTCTAGAAAAGAGGAATGCTCCTTTAATAAAACGAAGACAGGAGTTGACTTTGTGCTGCAGCAGTTTTATAAACTCCCTGAACGCACCATTTCTCTAACTCTATTTGCACATAAACTTTAAGCTAAATGATATGTAGTGTGATGCATAGAACTATAGGAGGCTTGTTAAAGCAGTCTGAACCTTTGGTCACAAAATCAGCTCACAGATTTAACCAGTGGTATTATTAAGTGTCCTTAATCTCTGGAAACTGCTTCAGCCTGTACTTCAGTACTGTTTGTTCTGAGTTTATGGATTGTTATTGATTCAGAGTTGCACAAAGTACGCCCTCTAACCATGGGACAACATGAATATTACTTTTTTCTGCTTGTGTTGTGATTTTTTTTTTTTAATCTTTGAATATTAAGCTCATGTAGCAGGAAACTTTGCATTTGACAATGAAAGCAGACTTTGTGGGTTTGTGCTGTTAAACAGCTCTTAATGAATATTTTGTTGAAGACGTGCATTTCCATTTCATTACTCCTGAGTTTTGTTTTCCACCTGGACCATGGCTGAATCTGCCTTGGAGACTTTATCACTTGCCTTGTTCTTATTTGAAGCCTACTTACAGTTTTTTGCCTCATTTGTGACCTTTTCACTACTTTTCATCATTCACTTTCTTCATAGATCGTCCAAATGCAGCACAACGCCTTCAGTCCTTGCGTAGAAACCGTAACCCCGGTTGGTATCTATAATGATGCGTCTTCCACATTAATAAGGAAGGCGCTCTTGCTAAGTGTCCAGTGAAAGTTCATTCTGAAGGAGATTGTCTAAGCTAGCGCTGCGTTGTGCTGCTGTAGGAAATAAACGTACATTAGCTTTGATTTGAGGAGAGAGAAACTGAGGAACCCTTCATATGAAGCAGCTTTATCACAGTGATGTAAATACATAGATCATAGACTCAAAACGACAGCATAATCTTTACAAGTAGTCACAGATTATAGTGAGTGATGACATAGGCCACTTTATGAATAATATTATCTGTATAAATAAAGTTATATGTATAAAACAAGTTCATATTTAGGATTATAGACTGAAATGCAGGTTTGATCTGATTTCTGATTTAATTTTTTTTTCCTGTCAAATCAAAGTATAAAACGCTGTACCTCTGCAGTAACTTAAGAATAAACCGTTTCATTTTTCAAAGTCAAACTTTATGTTCTCCCTACACTGAAGATTACAACACCTCCTATCTGAGCAGCCACTCACAAACTAAAGAGAAACCACAGAACAAATGAGTGTAACAGCATCAGTGTGTGGAGGGAACAGACTAAACCACTCAAGCTTAATCAAACTGAACCAAATCATTCGCATCAATTGTTCCTCTTTACTTTCTGGAATCTTGCAAATGTGAATTTGATCAGATAATTCTAATTTTATAATGAAGATATTGTGTAAATCAGTGTACTATACTCAGAACATGTACTGATGTAATAAAAAATGATGTAACATAAGCTCTGTTCTTTGTTATTTATTTTTTTCTCATTGATTTTAATGACTAAAAAAATAAGGGTGGGTGTAAGATCATCCACTCAGCATCTCACTGATGGTGTGGTAGACATCGTTTTCTTGACTGAACACCTCCTGTTTCTGCACCACACGGTAGGAGAAGACTTACTTTGTAGAAAGCTGTAAGTGTCAATAAAAATGAGTGAAACCTTTTTTCAGAGATATTATGGCTCCTGTGAAGTTGAACTGAAAAAGAAGAAAAAAAGAGCGAATGACGGGCAATCTTCAAAAACTCACCTGAGGAACTTGAGGTTTAACAAACCCACAAAAGAGTCAAATATGTTTCGTTTAACCTCATGTAACTCTTTAAACTCTGTTTATGGTCGCCACCTCCTCACTGTTATATCCTGCTTTAAAGTGGAAGTGTTGAGCTTTTTTTTAAGGGTTTATACTCTCCCTCTTGTTCCCCTGGTAGTAGATCTACAGCTCAATTAAAAAAACATGTTTTCTTTTTTCAGCCTCTCCCTGAGACACTTCTTTCAGCTGTATCCTTGTGTGAGCATGTTTTTGTGTCTGTGAACACATCCGACAGAACTGCTGTGCGCAGTAGAAGGGTAGAGGAGAAATGTGGACGCACTAACATGAGGCAGAAATGACATTCCACCATGTAAATAAGATGAATGACACAAGGATTTTTAGTCCGTTAAATAGAATAACATCTACAAGTGATATCATCTACAGGAGACAACGCATTGTTGTTTTAATTTTGCTTCCAGTTCAAGTTCTGAATAAGAAAGAGTCAGTTCTTTATCAGTGGAAACACAGAGAACCAGTGCTAAGTCCGACACTGGCCTAGAATTAGCACTTGCGCAGCTTGGTCGTAAAGGGGTATGTAAGGCTTCCTGCCCCACAACCCCCTAACCTCGGATTGGCCAGCCCTTTGGCAGACCATGGTGTTTAAGGCCCGCACCTTCAATGTACCTTGAACCAGTTAGCAGATCCTTATGCAATGACCTCATCATTTCAGCAAGTCTCATGAAGATCTTGTGCTGTTTTAGGCACTTTACAGATTCAAAGATTTCTACAACATATGAATCTGTAGAGGTCAGAAAGTCTGCACATTTAGTCTGAACATTCAGCATTGTTGCTTTACACCCATGTGTGAAACATAGGAAATCAGAATACCCCCGCTTTAAGTTGCTGAATACTCTGATACATTCAAAGCAAACATGAAAAAAACAGGTTTTAAGTCTGGATACTTTATTTTATTAAAAGAGTAACCATTAGATGTTTATTACAGTGATATAACAATGTAAGTAAGAATCATTTTGTCTCAAACTGCACAGCTATAGATGTTAAACATAATTTAGGTACAGAATTAGTTCTGACTGAGCAGACTGAAGAATCTGTTGAACAAAAAAGCAAACACAGAATTTAACTCCAGTCAAGCTGATTGAGTTGATTAATGTTTTCTCTTCCTCAGGAGTATTTATCCAGAGTGAGGCAGAACCACGCCACACAGCTGTTGCTACTAATCAAGAGGAAATGTATTTCTGCTTCATTGGTTTTAATGAATTAAATCAGTTTAACACTTTTAATAAGATCTAAAGTCAATGAATAAAAATAAATGCTTAGTTCAACTTTGAAGTGAACTTTGAAAGTTTGAAGGCGGTTGTTTTAAGTGCACATTAAGTGAGGACAGAGCAAACTTCAACCTGCTGAGATGATGTTAACACTCTGTCTCCGGTCTGTTTGTTTGAACTTGATACCTCCTGCTAGCTGTAGAAGAACATCCTGGATTTGTTAGGACAGAGACACCCTCTCACTTATTCAGGAGCCTTTGTACCATGTGTGATTACAATGAAAGTTCATTTAAGTGACAGAACTCATCCTGAAGTAGTGCTATCATTGTAGGGTCATTTCCCCAGGCCTCTCCCTTGAGAGGAAAACCGTGTAAGCACACACACAGATCAGGATGAGAGGAGCAGACGGACACAGGGAGGGAGATGGAGCGGGGAAGCTGGGGGGCTCCAGGAGTTGCCTGATTGGTGGTTTGTGGAGCTCACAGCTTGGCATAGTCCTTCAGGATGACCTCCAGCTTCTGACTCAGCATGATGTTGCCTCTAACCTTCAGCTTGCCGGAGAAGAACGCCTGAGAAAACAACAGAGACACACATGAGTGGTTCCTCTTTATTTCTTCCAAGAAAGCACAATGTCCCCTGATTTCTGGCTGCTTAGATGTTAAGCTGTTTTTCTGGAGCACATGGAGAGTAAACAGGGGCAAAGAGCCTGCAGCTTCTACTTCTAACAAATAAAAAAAACAAGAAGCCAGGTCTGGAGCTAAAAGAGGACATGGGACCACAGCTGCTGAGAAGTGCTGCAAAAATTTCTCCTCATTGGCTGAAGTGAACTGCGGAGACAATGCTGCGCTCTTCTCCACTGAAATCAATCACAGGATAGCGCTTCTGATGAACCTGGATGAGAGCAGCACCTCTTCTTTTTCTTTTCACTCTCTGAACTAATCTTCCTCCTGCTGCTCCTTTTATTGTCAGGAAAGCCCGGAAAGGACTCAGCCCAGGGGATCTTCAGCACATAGTAAAGACTGCACACACACACACAGGCCTTGGATCAATACTCAGCGCTCCAGGAAGCGTATAAATTCTGTACAGTGATGGCCGATCCCTGTGACGGATGAGATGCTTCAGACATAACAAGTAGAGTCAATTGATTACTCCGCTGAGTGCTTTCTGAACTTTGTTTGATAGATCACTGCGTCGCGCTCTTCCTCTGAGATCAGGAGGGAAGTCAGAGCGGACAGAAGGGCTCTTCAGAGATACTCCGACTCTGATTAGGGTGTACAAGGAGTCATTTTGGTATTGGAAAAAAGACAAGGTATAAAATATGAGTCCATTTACACCAAAGTGGGTGAAAGGCAGAAACACTCGAGCTCATGTAAGAACGAACATGCAGAAGAAAAGCTTTTAACCTGGTGTGGAACCAGGCAGCAACTCCAGTGCTCAAAAATGAAGCCAATGAGAGGTCATAAAACGCTGCAGTTCCTCCACTGTCCACTTAAGGTTGACTCCAAAAACTAGCTCCAGCATTGACCATTGATACACAATTAGGCTGTGTCTCAATTCAGGGGCTGCAGTTTCTGTAGGCTGTAGACTTTGAAGGACCTGGCCCTCGTAGCCTGCATAGACCACATAGGCTAAACTGAATTGAGACGATCTGGTCTACGAAGCATTTTCTGTTTGTCACCCTCAACGTCACGCAGTGGCGCCTGTCACCTGTCAGGCTTACATTACTTTTCAAAACCACGTAAACCAAAACCTCACATTTGAAACAGGATGATTTTTACCATTTTTTACTATGCCTCATTATTATTATTAATATTATTATTTTCTTTTTTGATAGAGTATAGAACCACCATTTACATGAGAGTAAGGCAACATCATACATTTTCAACATTTGAATAAGTGCTGGGGGGATGATAGATTTAAAAAAAAGCGTAAAATACAAGCTTCTGAAATGATTAAATGTCTTTTTTGAATTCCTTGTAAAAAATAATAAATAAAAAACACCTAGTAACTTTTTTTTCCCAGAGAATTAACATTTATGAACATATTTTTATATAATAATGAGAAAATGTATAAAAAACTGTTTTTCTTCAGTATATTACTTGAAAAGAGCCCAAACAACACAGATTTACACATTCTTTGATGTTTTAGAAACACAATCACAAAGTTGTTGCCAGAAATCCTTCATGTCCGGTAAAACAGGACTCTTTTTGGAGTTCGGCCGTGTCCATCATCCTCGGCGTTCACACGCAATGGATCTTGGGATACGTGAGGCTACGAAGGATTCACCGAAACCGTCCTTTGCGGCACCCAAAAAGGAAGCCGGATTTGTCGGCCACATTTGAAGGAGCATTTGAAATGGGACAGCCTTCGATGCACCACTGTGACTGTAATTGGTCTTCATATTCAGCCTTTGTAGGCTGCAGCCCCTGAATTGGGACACAGCTATGATCTAAAAAATCTTTCTTCTTTTTTTTTTAAGGCAACAGAACACATCCTGCTTTTTACTGCTAACTTTTTCAGCCAGCGTGGTGTTGTCATAGGAACTTTGAGTCTATCGGTGCGTTCCATTTTGTACTTGGAATTAGGAATTTCTATGTTCTGTGTGGGAACACCCAACTGGAATTTCCAACTGGGAAGTCGGAGCATCCACACCACCTCCGAGTTCCCAGTAGGAAATTACGACTTCAGGGGTAAACAGTAATTAAGCTCCTGTTATAGTCTCTTAGAATTGTCACAATAAATCAGTTGTATGCATAGTATTATTTGATGTTTATATACATATATATTGCTGTTATGGCAAGTTTTTCCAACTTGGCAACTGGAACGGTTTATCTCGGAGATGACGTCATTCCCACTTCTGACTTCCCAGTTCCGAGTAAAAATGGAATGCACCATTTCTGCCATAAATCAAAACAGACGGCCCAGACAGGACAGGGAAACACTAAGAAATAAACTGTTTCAGATCTGTGAATCACATTTTAGATCATGGATTACGAACAGGCATAAAGGAGAATTTTTCAAGCTCACTTAGAAGGTTCTCCAAGGGACTTTAGGCTAACGCTGCATTAAGGGCGTGGCCAATTCTGTCAAATAAAAGCTTTAAACCAAAGTCCATTTTACAAGCAGGAAGTCAGCAGCTGTCACCACAGTGCTCCATCACTCCTCTTTAGATGCCAATGAGTGATGTCACACACAACACAAGAAGCATGCAACAAATATTCTCTGCAGCTGAATTCTTCTGTTTTACCTTCTGAGGGTTGAGTTTCCCCTGCACCACTTCCATGAAGTCTTCATCTGACACGGTGAAGGTCACGTCCGCCTTCCCGCTGTACGGGCCTTTGTGTAAGGAACCAGTCCCATTCTTCAGATCAATAGCTGAGAGAACACCAGCGAGGAAACAAAGAGTCACAACAGAGGAGAAAAACGAAAGACTCAAACACTTGACAAGTGTTTCATGGAGTGCTCACCCTTTCATTCAGATCTCACTCCTGTTTGGATTTATTGTTTCAAGTTTTAGTGTTTTGTTTGAAAGCCTGTTGGCAGCATGTTAACCAGGAATCTTTTGCTTAAACTCAGGGAGCTTAGTAGGTTTATCTCTGTCTAAAACTGCAAAAGCTCAAGAGATGGGGCCACCACTGCTGCCTGTTTCTGATTGGTCCGATCCTTGCCCCTTTTTCCCTCTTTTTTTCTCTTCTTTGTAACAATGTGCAGCTGCAAGCTTTAAAAACAATTTTCTGGTGATTTTGCATCGACACAAGTGGATCAAATAAGCGGTTCGCTCCAGAAAGTTGGATCCAAATCTAAGTTTCTCAGCAGAGGCCCCAATTTCTCCCCACTAGCAGGTAAGATTATGAGTGGAAGAATAAAATTGTAGACTGAGGAGAGAAATTTGTTTTGAGGAAGTTTGAAAAGTATTGAAAATGATTTATCTGACAGCTTGTTAGCTGCACATCAACTTGCAGAATATTTGTACAGCAACTGGGGATCTTTAGGAGTGAGGGTCTAAATAAAGCTCAGAGGATCCAGTGATCGATATGTGTATGAACTCTGAAGGTTAGGCTTTGAGAAAACCTTTTTTCCGATTGGTCAAAATAAAATCCTGCAACAGTCGGACCAGTTATCTTAAAAATTGCAGCAGTGAACCATTTTGCAGTTACAGGATAATAAAATAAACAGGCCTCATTAAACATGATGAAAAGGAAATCAGGCTTTCTGTTTTTCTACTGTGACACCAAACACAGAGCCTGTCAGCAGCCGTCATTCTTGTTTTACAGAAAAAGAAGAAAAGCTTCCCCTAAAAGTGCAAGTTTCCTTCTTCTCTTGTTTTTATAACTGTGCTTAAGGAACCTATTTCAACTCTAAAGCAGATTAAAACCATCTGCAAAAAAATCTGCTGCCTTTTAAACGGCCAGCAGATTTTTTTGATTCATATTCAGGGGTCTTAAATCCTCAGCATGTTGATAAAACAGTTTTCCAACCCCGGTTCCTCTGAACAGTCGGAGGTTTTTTAACCCAAGTTGCAGAACACAGCGAACTTAATGAAAGGGCTGCTCTGAGCAGCAGAGTGGTTTCACTTCTGACAGGAGGTACGTGGTGTAAAAATTCAATCACAGCACCAGCCCTGACCTTCTCACCGAGCTCATGTGGGAATCTAAACGGCGCGAAATGACAGATGAGACTTAATCTTCTTTGTGAGTTTTTCTTTTAGCAGGAAACTTCAGTTCATCAAAGAAATGCAGACAAACCCCTTTTCAGGAACTTGACAGCGCTCCCCTCATGTTGGAGATTCCCGGGGGTTATGTGCAGCAGGTTTAGGTTTTAATTTTTCTAATATGATTAATAAATGCTCTTTATTCTGAGGGAACTCTCTCTTGGCTCCCTGTGCAGATTAGCACTTTATCTCATCTCAGGTTTTTGTACTTTTTTCACATTATGAACCTTCCATTGGATCAGCAGTTTGATGTCCTCGCTGTCTTTATTACCTCAGCAGAGGAGGTGATGTTGGCGTTTTCTGTTTGTCAGCAGGATTAGGCTAAACTGCCGGACACATTTTCATACAAAGCTGGAGGGAAAACTAATAAAATGTTGTATCCTGATCCCAAATGAATAATCAGAGCTGAGCTGATGACTCTTCAGTAAGTCTGAAACACATTTTAACAGGGAACAGATCCACACATGTGAAGTAGTTTTCCCTGCAGACGGATATCTCACAGAGGCCTTGGTGGTCTGATCTCTCTAAGTGCTCTGCTGCTTATTTTCCTGTGGTTAACTGTGTCAATGTTTTGTTATGCAGCCTCTCTACGAAAAGAATCTCCCCTTGAAGAACACTTTAAATCTGAACTGAAATGATTTTTTATTTCTCTCACAGTGCAATGGCATTGAACAAGTGGTGTGTTAAATAAAGCATCAAGAGCACTTACTCCACTCTGCAGAGCTCTTGCCGTCTTTAGTGATCTCCCAGCCGAACACAGCGTTCACCTTTTTCACCAGCTCTGAGCCCAAGTCTTTGATACGGCGACCGATCTCTGCAAACACCAGCTCACTCTGAAGGCCTGCTCCCTGCAGGCAGCAAAGGAGAAATGTTTATTTCAGGGATTCGATCAAATCACTGATTATGTTTCAAATGTGCCGGGCTAAACAGCCATATGTGTTCAATTTTAAATTGATTAATTGGAGATCGGATCAAAACAAATTTTCTTTGTTCAAAACAACTTTTTACTGAATACAACGCACGAGGTAAGGTATTTGTCAGTACAGTTGCATAGCAATACGGTTTGAAACGTGACATGAAGCAAATGTTGTAGTAGTCAGGTATATGTTAGTGACATTAGCAGCTCAGTGCTCTGAGGTATCTGTAGGCTAATGTGACAACACCCAAACACCACCACTGCAGAATAAAAGCTGCATGTGGGTTGGAATGAACATTATCACAAATTGTAAAGCCCCTGTGTTAGCCTTTAGCTCAAGCTGTATCACTCTCTTGTTTCTTCTGCTATTCTGTCCTTTTTTTTGTTTGACTGTTAGGCTCCTGTGTCCACTATCACTACAAAATGAATCACAGAAATTAGTTTAGCAGAGAAAAACACAGGTTTCTGTGTTTAATCTCTTCTCACTGCTAAACTTCTTGAGCCGGTGTGGTGTTGTCATAGAGACCTAGACGTGATGTAATCAATCCCGTCCTGGTTGACCTGGCCTGGAAGCTAAGAAGTAGCAATTTAAAATAACCTGTAACCGACAATATAGGCACTGACAATCTAATTTTAAAGTGTGGATTACGATCAGGCATTAATCTAGAAGGGAGACTTTTCAAGATCATTTTTAAACTCCTCACAGTCCCTTTAAAACATGGTTTCATGCATTCATAAACATGAAAGGATGAAGTTTCTCAAACATTAAAAGTGGGTAGTTATTGACTCCACACATTTCCCTGAACATATACAAATCAGCAACCTGGCCCAGGGAAGTCTGAGCCGATGTTTTCCTAATGGAGCGTTTTCAGACCGTCTAACCTGAGGGAGATTCTCTGGAGAAGCTTCGGGTGCTCCATGTAAATCCACGTAGGCTCCAGACAGCACAACAGCATCAGTCTCCTTCACCTATAGCACAGAGAAAAGCCTCACTGAGAATGACAGATGCAGAACACTTACAGAGGAAAAGCACAGACCCATTTGACCAAAGGTCTGTTTGAATATGTAATTTCATTACACTGAATTTAAGGGACTGACTTTGCACTGGATGTGAATCCTGTTGCCTTCCTTCCACATCTCAGTCTGTAGAGACTGCCCTGGCTGCACTGGCTTCACAAAGCGAACCTGAAAGGGAGACAGAGTCAGAGAGGCTGCTTAAGCCTGAAGTGTGGGTTAGACCTGTTGTAGTAATGAGGAAAAACAGACAGAAATGAGGTGCAGGCACATGATACAGTGAACAGAAATGCATCATTAGTCCTAAATAAAACCAACTGTCTGTCTGATGATCTATGTGTTGCTTGATGTGACAGATTCCACAGGATCATTGAGTCACATGTGTCGTGTACCTTGATCGCCTTGAATCTTGAGGGGTCATTGGCAGCAAAGTGCTTGAGGACATGTCTCGCAGCAAAGCCGAATGAGCACAAGCCGTGCAGGATGGGAGCCTTAAAGCCTGACCAAAGGGCATTTTAAGAATAGATGAGACCAAAATGCATCGTTTGACATCAAATCCTACAGAAAGTTTAGTTTTGACTGGATGAATCTGGATGACATCTTTAAGGATAAACAGCATAAAGAGGCGCTCTCACCTCCCATAGCAGCAAAGTCAGGGTCTATGTGGAGAGGGTTCCAGTCTCCGCTCAGACGGTACAGGGCCGCCTGTAACCACAGGGGAAACGGATATTGTTTAGATCTATATCTAATTCATAAACCACTGAACTTTCCTCACACAGATGTGGAGTGAAATTAAATTATTATGAGGGCGGTAGGAGAGATACCTAAAATAAAAATGGCTTTGAAGTGATGAAGTCGTTAGAATCTCTCAGAGGATTCAGTTTTTCAGTTTCCTCTGGTTTTAATTTCTGCTGCCTCTTACAGTCAGCATTTCTTCTTCTAAAACGATTTTCTTAAAGGCACAAAACAATATGTCCTGTTCTCACCCACATCGTCAATGCCAGTGATTTATCCTGAAACTTAAACCCACACAGATGCACTCACTTGGTCTTTTGTGGTGGAATCAATCACCACAGCATCTGGTGCTCGATTAGGTGGAGGCAGAGCAGCCTGGAGGAAACAAAAAATAAATGAAACACGTCAAAAAGAAGGCAGCGTTTACTTATAGTGTCTCTTCTTGAGCTTTATGTTTGAGTTAAACTAATAGAGAACACGAACCTTGGCTTTCTCAGACGCTCTCTTCCCTCCAAAGCCTCCGGCTCCGACCACAAACACTGAAAACTGGTTAAAACAAATCAGCTCGTCGCCATGGTAGGTGTTCACTGTGAAGCAGCACAAATGTGGCTTTTAAAAGCATATCTGAGGTGGCAGACGTGCTCAGTGCAAATTTTAAATTTTTGTTTGGTAAATTCAACAGAAACAAAGAGAAAAAAACAAAGCGGTGAATCTGCTGCAGTTCATTTCAGAGTGAGACCTCCTTCACTGTTTGCTTATTTATAAATTGGGACTAATTAACGTCACCTCTGATGAAATCCAACTCAACACAATTTAACATCATGACATTAAGTACAATAACCACGGTCAAACTAACACCTGCTTCAGCCACATTTGCTCATCACAGCACATTTATAGTTTATTTAGAGCATGACAAACGGCCCACATGGAAAGAGACTGTGAAGAAACAATTAGCAGCTGTCACAAGGAATCTAATCCACACTCCTTTCACCGTACGGCCTGGTTAATTTCATTAGGGCCAGTTGGAAACATAACCAAGCATAAAAACAAACAGAGCTGCCTCTGCAGGACGTTGAGCTGTCTCAGACACAAATAACTTCACTCTCACTCACTAGGAGGAGAACAGAAACTGACTGCTTCACTGTGAATAAAGAAATTGCATGAAGTTTCTCCCTCTGTGAATCCTCAGGGAACCCCGAGCCTCGTGTTATTTGTTTTAAGTCGGATTAATTATAGATCAGAGTGGTTCTAAGACCGTCTTTCTCTATAGAATTGTCAAACAAAAATAGGAGCCATTCTCAGTCCATTATTTCAGTCCCTGCAGACACAGACTGAAAATTAACTCATTAATTCAGCCCGAGAGACAGCTTTCAGGAAAAACACACATTAAAGTGATGATATGGAATAAATACGGTGTATGCTACACAGAGTGAAACTCACCATCCAGGAGGATGAGGGCTCCAGAGCCTTTGTCCAACACGTCTGCTACAGTGGCCTGAGAGATCAGTTTACCTGAAGAGGTATTACAGCGTGTTAACATAAAACACTCGCATAAACTATACTATTGCACAAAGTTCCTTTAAATAAGCTGAAAATCAACTTTAATACGAGCCTCTTTGGGTACACATGTATGATCAATAAGTCTGAGAAAATCTGACAGTTTTACAAACCCCAAAAGACTTTTACACATTTTGTCCTGCTACTGCTCACTTTTCAGGGATTACATGCCTCACCTTCAGAAATTTCAATTGTCCTCATCTTACATAAAATCTAGATGGGCTGAGATTTGAGCCACTAGAAACTGAATTCCAGAAATGATAGTGAATTTAAGAAGTATAATTTGAAATTTGATTTAACATTTTAGCATTACTGAATTTATTTGCTTTGAAATTGTGTTTAAACTACTTGAAAATTCAACTTTTTGTGTTCCTTACATATAGGGATGGGTACCAAATTAGGTACTTTTATAGGTACCAATCGAATTTTGTCAAAAGTACCAGATACTGTTTCACGTAAAATCAAAAGGTGCCGTGTTTAGGTACCTAAATGCATCCTTGTGACAGTAAGGGAGTGTAGGCTATTGTCCATGCTGGACATGAACACAGCATTGCAAGTTTATATATTAAAGAATAAATCTGCTAAATTAAAAAAAAAAATTAATACTTTATTATTTAACAAATTGATATTTTTTACCACATAAACACCAAAAAGTACCAAAAATTGGTACCGTTGAGTACTGGTACCGATTGCCAGGTACCAGGCATCAGTACCGTATCGTTTTGAATGCAAAAGGTACCCATCCTTACTTACATACAAAAATACACAATCAGTTTCAGTCTGAACCATTCAGATTCAGTTTTTACATTTCAACTTCAACTCAGCATGGCACAACCACTTTGTCATTTGTGTCCGTAAGAAAGAGTGACTGAGCACAGATTCACAGAAATTCTCTTTGCGTCCACAAATACTCCTCTACAGCCTGTGGCTGTATTCTTCACCTGAATGGGAGTGAAGAGGATGGCACCTTTTCCATGACGCCTGGGGGACGGAATAATCAGGTTTTTTTGAAACTTGAGTTTTCTCAGACATGAGGAGACCTGAAATCTGTGCTTGATTACGTAGATGATGTAATAGTCGTGCTGTGCTAAACTGAAATAGAATTTTGTATTTTTGTATTTAAAGAATACAGAGAGTTAAAATGTTTTAGTTGTTTGAATACAGTTTTAAAGCAAATAAATTCAGTTTCATAACATTAAATTCATTTTCAGATCATGCTTTTAAAAGTTTTTGGTAACACAAATCTCAGTCCATTGATTTAACTAAAAAAAAATTAAAAACACATTTTAATGCATCAGCGTACATATATAAACTCAGAAAAATACCCTTTGATCAAATACCAGTCATTTCTTGGAACCAACTTTGTTCAAAGCTTGATCATCAAAAATCCAAGTTGTCATGAAATACAATTCCAAATATTCAATTTTCAATCAAAATTACTCTCCGTTAGAGACTGATATATTAAAACTGAGACTGCATAGCTAAGTTGAGCTGAGTGAATTTAGAGCTGAGTTGAGTTTGGAGCCATGATAAAAATGAGAAAGATAAACAGGTCCAAGAATGATCCAGACATACCTCAACATTACAAGGTCACACAGTTCAACATCTATCAGAGCTTAAGAGGTACACCGGCTGAGCATTAAGAGATCCTGTTTTATAAAGAGGCACAAAAACAGCCCCACAAAACCTTTAGAGGGACTCAAAGTTGAAACTTAATCACCTATTAAACTCAGACTGGCCTCTGTTTTATAATGTGTTACATCCAGCTAAATGAATCCATCCTTTTAATCCCCTCGTTTTTATGTTACATCCACAGTAATTACATTAAGTATTTATAGGCAATAAAGTGGGTGTATTTAAATGGAAACAGGAAGGATATACCTGAAGTTGGTAAAGGCTTAAAGAGCTCAAGATACTGCTCTCCGTGCAGCACCTGCACAAACAAGACAAGACGACTGTGAATGAAGCATGAGAGCTGTGTGCTGCAGTGCTGTGTGAAAAATATCATTTATACAAAGAAGCAAAGGTTCACACAACAACCTCCTCACATTCAGCTTTATGACATGTTTTATCATTAAAAGGTAGTTGTTTTCTGACCCGTGTCAAATCAATGTTGAGTCCAGGGACTGAGCTCAAGCCACCCTCCATCATGGCCGCCTGAGAGGGAATGACCCCAAAGGTGGGGAGGGCACCGAAGTCTGGATGGTTCTCATACAGGAACCTACAGAGAAATATCAAACCATGAAGAACCTCAATGAAAACACACTCTCTTTTTAACAAGGGTCATACTCACCTTAGGTGGTCTGGATCCTGAGTGGACATGCCGACCCCCAGAGCGTAGAGGATACACTGAACATGGCTGAAGTCGAATGTGGTGGCCGGTATCTTTTGACCCACAGCTTCAGCCTGATGAGAGAGTGGGTGAGGATCTTTAATTATTCAGCTTTTTGTCACAACAACCTGAAGGTCAGAAACACTGTCTGCATTCAACTGTAAATCCAGACTTTAATATCTTAACAGCTATTTGATTAATTACTGAATAAATTTTGTACTGACACTCACAAGCATCAGAAATAAAACCTGCTGACTTTGGCAATCAGATGACTATTAATTTGGCTCCAATACAAGGCTGACATTTCTGTTTGCAAAATGTAACAACTGTCGCAGAAGGATTTCATTTATTGCCATCTTAAAATTACATCTTTATTAGTCTGATACTTTTCTGATAAATATCTAAAGAAAAAAAACGCATCAATACACAACCTTCCTGAAGAATTACATAGTTTAATAGTAAACATGCAGAACTGACAGTTTAGAATAATCTGTATTATTTTGTTGAATAACAGTTAATCAGTTAGCATGTGGAGATCATCACACATTTTTTTGACTTAATACATCTACATGGATAAATTATATTCAAATATCATAGAACCACTGTGTATGATTTCCCCCTGAATGTTAATCATGCGCTATCACTGTATTGATACAACATTTCATTAATACTTTGTGTGATGTATCTAAATAAGGACCTTCAGAAAGCTTTGTAGTCAGATTGATGTCTCTGAAAATACTCATTTCAGCCTCAGTCTGAAACACTTCGACACAACAGGTTGAACCCCCAAGCATATCGGAAGCCTTCTCCACTGTTACCATGCTCTAAAGTCAATGCCATGAGAAATGCAACCATCTAAAATGATGAATCATAAAACATTGCCATATTTTTGAACACCAAAATTTACCTGGAAAGTTTTGAAGCAAAAAATATCCAATACACAAACAACTCTCATGTGTGTCTCTCGTTTGATTCTTGTGTGACTTCTCTGGAGATTCACCCTGGTGTTGACATTTAGTACTGACATTCAATAATGTTAGCAAAATATGAAGAGACATACTAATCTAATAAAAATAATAATCCTCTTTAATGTCAGTGTTTTAGCACTGCCATTATGAGTCATTATGATCATTTTAGCTTGCCAATGTTGGACCTTTATTCAAAGCACCAGTGTCTAAATAACACAGATGCAGTGCTTAAAAAAATAGGAGCTGCTGGCTCGACTGCAAACCTATTAACTTGTTATGAAAAAAAGAAAAATTTAAGAGGAGCAAATGAAGAAATATCACAACGGCACCCTTGTGTGTACATGAGCTTAATAATACACTCTATCTCATTTCTTAAGGCTGCAAAGAAGAACCTACATGGACATGATTTGGAGGCCAATAAAAAACTGTTTATTTACTCTGTTATCAGCAGCAATCCTGAGTTTAAAGACCTGTGAGGTCTTAGAGAAAAAGACAAATCAGCAGTTTGTGGAGGTACTCCTGGGCCTGCTCAGACCGTCTGTAAGTGATCAGCACCTTCTTAACACAGATCCTGAACTTGGCCAGAAATAGAGAGATGTTTGATTTTTGTCTCTGCGCTTCTGCTAACGAGCAGCTTGATAATGAGCTGGAACTCGGCACAGTAATCAGGAGGTAAGTACTCCAAGTCATGAAGGCTTTTTAGAGCTCAGGAAGGTGGAATCCTTAGTTGTGTTGTAAATATTTTAAATCTCTAACTTATCTGTGCCTGAGATCTGTGCTGGAGCCTCCTCAATCATTGAAGAGCTTCAGTGAGACGCTGAACAGAGAGTCAAGTCAAAAAGTCATTCATTAGTTAAATTATTTACTTATTTAGTCATTGTCTTCTATCTATTATACCTCTCACATTTTAGTAGGGTTTAATTATGTCACTTAATACCTCTTTCAGGCAATGGTTTGAAGAATTATTAAAACCCTTTTTGCAGCTGCAGCCAAAAACACTTATTCATGAAGTGAAGCGTCCCCAAAAGCCCTGTATTTTCAATTGTTTGGAAATTTTCTGTTTGGATTTACACCATTAGCTCTTTAACAACAGGTAACCTTTGCAAACTCACACCCATTTTTTAAATCAACAAAATGAAACAATCTGTGGCCAAAGTATCCATCCAGAATATAAGATCTGCTGTCCCAATTACACGGCTCCTTTCAGGCACCTTCATTGAGAAATATCACCAAATTTTAAATTTCCCTGTGGACTTACAGCCATATTAGCAAAAGGTATTATTTCTTATCACATTCATAAAGGTAATGTGTCCTTTTTCAGGAACTAGAATTCAGTAAAATATGTAATTTTGCTTCCTTCATGATCCTTAATTGGTGATCTCAGTATGAGCAGGTTAGCTTTTCTTTACTCTTATTTACATTTGCTTGAAACTTGGACGTCGACAAACACACCATGAGAATAAACCTGCATGACACACGAGCACGTGTGAATGCAGAGAGCGACGTTAAGTGAGGTAGACTTAATGTGATGTTCCTGATATTTTGCTTCACTTACCTAATTACATCATACAACAAAATTATATAACTGGATTATTAGACGTGTGAGAGGTGCATGACATGAAATAAAGATAAGCAGAGGAGAAGCTCAGCATGAGCACAGCTTGGAACAATATAAGCTCTACATGCAGCGCACAATCACAAGAAAAAGACAGAAAGACAGTGACCACATCATTTGTGTGTACTAAAAAAATACACACACACACTAAGCACACAGCAAAGTCAGCTGAGGACACATCGGTGATGTTTGTCTTGGGGCTATATTATGACTCTGTTCCAAATCTCCAGTCCAGACAGAAAATCACATATATAAACACACAAAAACACAGGCGCACAGAGCTACACACACACCTGCCAAAGACAGAGTGGAGAGGCCAGATACCCAGGACCTAGATCTGTACATCATTAAACTCCCTGGGAACAGAAACATGATGGTTTTGAAGCGAGCACTTTTTTGCTTCTGTCTTTTAAAGTCAGGTAACTCTTATATGGATGTTTTTTGTTGGATTCCTGAAATAAGGTTTTTTACTGACCCACTTTTGAGTTTTGAAGCTTATAAGCCCCCAAAGAAGGTTACTAAAAAATGTTCCAAATGAGAGAAAAGATATTGTCATGGGCTCTAAATGTCAGCACGCTGAACACAAACAAGTGAGAGCGAAGTGTGGATGCTGAACTCGTACCACATGCTGTGGTGCTTTAATAGCCCTGAGTTAGCTTTTCACTCCTAGCGCATGTTCTGCTTCCAAGACCTTGAAAAAGGTTTTTTATTTTAGACGGTCGTGCTGTAAAAAAGTGTGTTTTGTTGCAGGTCATAGATTCTAATGCTGCAGATATCCAAACCCCAAAGCAAAGGCTGAATTCTGTTGGGGGAACCAGGGAGAGGCTGAATTTTGAGTTAGAAACAAAAATAAGGAATTTGTGAAGCACTGTTTTTATTGTTTGATCTCTTTTGAAATCTTCTCAATTTTTGTCTAGTTTGAGCTCATTGTGCTTTTTTGGATAGCATTCAGATATAAAATAGTGTTATTAGATGTTTGTTGTGTCACAGAATAAAACCCGACCTAATTTACAGAGCAGATTTGGACATGTATTAAATTATCCATCCACCCATTCGTTTTCCTCCACTAATTCAAGATTGGTGCAAGCATCAAGTTGACCCTGAGCAAGTTGACCCAGACATCCCTCTTCACAGCAGTGTTTCCAGCTCCTCTTTGGGAATCCTTGGGTGTTCCCAGGTCAGATTAGATATATAATCCCTCCAGCGAGCTCTGGGTCTTCCCTGAGGCCTCCCTGAAGGTGGATGTGGTTGGAGCACCTCCAAAAGGAGGCATTCTTATCAAACTCCAGAACTACCTTAATTGACTCCTTTCAGTGCAAAGAAGCAGCGACTCTACTTCAAGCTCCCTCCAGATGGTCCTGATCGTATCTCTAAGGCTGAAGACAGCCACCTCTTTTCAGCTTCCTGTACCTGCAATCTCATTCTCTAAGCCTGTGACTATGGATGGAGGGAGAGGAGGCAGAAAATAAGTAATTAAAATCTTGTAAATGTGAATGAAAACATCCTTTCTTTAAATTCCTCTCTTCCATCTTCATCTGTGCTGCATTCAGCATCAAGAACATCATCATCGCATGGGGTGAGTCAAAACAAATGAGTAACATATTAACCTTGAAACTGACAGACATATGGACAAATGCATCCCGTCTTCATTCAGGAGATCTGATCTATTATAACATGAGGACAGTTCGGCCACAGTGAGGACGGCGTTCAGTCACCTGTTTGTGCAGTGTCTCAAACACAGATTGACGAAGTCTCACTCCTGCATGCTACCGCTAACTTAGAAGAAAACTGAGGCTGTTTCTGTGGATAATTATTTAATGTGGTACACTAAAACTTGTGGCTAAATGTTTTATTCAACAAAGTCAGCCAAGTGTGAAATGTAACCAGTTCACTTTCTGTTATTCAATGATAGGGAACATGTTGACGTGAGGGAGCAACCGTTGAGGGAGCCATCGCTGCTGCTATTGTACTGCAGCGTCTTTTGTACATGGTGTTTTAAACGCTAATGTGAGCTGACACCTATCTGGTGCGTTGCCGTCTCACATTTACAGGAAGCATCAAAGTACTCATGTATGTTGTAGGAGCTTTGCTGAGGAGGTTATTAATGCCCCTGACTAAATACGATGTGGTGGTATTAAAGAGTCATGAGTTGCCATTTTTGAAACAGTCTGAGATTTAACAGCTCCACACTTCCAGAAGTCATTATCAACCAAGCGTCAGAGTCGCTACTACAGTCGCAGTCAGGAGACATAATGGAGGAGAGGCAAATGAGGTGAAGAAGAAACATGATAGGTGAAAACAAGACATGAGGAGAAGAGGGCGCAGAGATACAGGTAAACACATGATCTCTTTGCACATTCTTCTTTCATTTTTCTTTTGCAAATTGCACATTCTCTGACATCTATTCAGTGCACTATTTTAACTTAAATGTGTATATATTTTGATTCTATTTTGTACAAAGTTCTTTATTTAATATTATCATTATCTATCCATCCATCTTCTACCGCTTATCGGGGGTTGGGTTGCAGGGGCAGCAGCCTAAGCAGGGAAGCCCAGACTTCCCTCTCTCCAGCTACTTCGTCCAGCTCTTCTCGGGGGATCCCCAGAAGTTCCCAGGCCAGCCGAGAGATGTAGTCTCACCAGCGGGTCCTGGGTCTGCCCTGGGGTCTCCTCCTGGTGGGATGTGTCATGAAACACTTCACCAGGGAGGCATCCGGGAGGCATCCTGGTCAGATGCCCAAACCACCTCATCTGGCTTATCATTATTACTATTATTATTATTTTCCTACATTTAAAGCTCTATTTTTCTACTTTAGTCATATTTAATGTTTTTTTTATTCACAAAAATTAGTTGGCGATGGTTGGCGAAATAAAAGCGATTCTGAGTCTGATTACACAAGGGCAACTGCACTCAGGTTATAGATATTTTTCATGGATATAAAACCTTTTGATGCACATCTCTTTCGAACATGTCCCTACAGAGCCTATGCAAACTTGATTTTAAGACCTCACTGATAACACTGAGAACAAATTGGAAAGTCAGAGTCCTGGAAACACTAATTTATACTTTTTATTCCCTTTGAGCAGACTATTGCTTTGACTTCTAATGATTTCAGTTAGTGCATTAAATGAATGACTGGATTAACCAAATAAAAGTAATTGTTCATTAAAGTTTATTTTAGGTTAATGTCCCTGCACACGGAAGGGCATAACGATCCTATCCAAGCCTTTCAACAGTACAATTAATGATGTCTTGTTTCCCCTTTGAGCCCTCTTTCCGAGGAAATTGAATTCAATGATTCTCTGATATTTTAGAGACCCTCTCATACACCAAACATTACTGTTCAGGGAAAAAAAAGACCAGCGGGCACTTTTACTCACAGGATTGATCCCTGAAGCAGACGCTGCAGATGCTAAAGCAGCTGTTGGATTGGCACCGACTTCTCCTTCAGACTCCACTCGAGACAGCTCGCTCACAACTGACTGTAGAGACTCTACACAAAGAGGTAAGAGGTGACCGGTGAGTGAAAGCATGCTGAGCAAGCCATGGAAAAACAAGAAATGGGCATACAAACCCATTTGTGCTCATACTACCAACTTTGCTACACAAACACAGTTTAAGGTAGTTTTTGTGTTCTGACAAACACCTTTATTTTTCCTTCTAAGTCTAAAAATTTGGAGCCTTTGCCTAAACTGCAGCCCTTTGAGCGTCTGTAGAAAAAATACTGATAAATGTGTTTACTATCTGGTTCAACATCTGGCTTGGTCATTCTTATCAGCACATGCAGTATGAGGGTGAATTTTTTTAGATCAAGTTCGTTTGAAAGTTGTTAAACTTTAGAGTTTTGCCGTATGAGGGCATGGCTGACTTGACCAACAGGCAGGTGGTAATTTATTCAAAGCTGAGCTTAACTTATCACAACAGACACATTTTCCTCGTAGCAGGCTGTGTATCTCAAGCATGTTCTGTCCTGCTCTGCTCCATTACTTCGTGTGTGCATTAAGATGAATACATTTTAATATCCAAGTCCCCCTCTCAATGAGATCATCAATCATTGCTAGTTTGACAAAACAATTTCAACATAATGTCAAAAACTATTACCTGCCAACTGACAATGGGTTTCACTGGTTTAATACTAGACAATTTCTGCTCCTACACTCAAATTAGTTCCCTACATAAGAGTAGACACCTGATCAAAAGGTTAAGACCAGATGAAAAATCGCACTGTTTAATTTTAAGAGGGTTCAAGGTAGAGCTTAAAAATGCATAAAGAAAAATGGAAGTCAGACAAAAAAAATGAGAAAGTAATTTTTTGCAAACAGCAGGTAAAAACAGAAATAGGCTGTTGTTTCACAATGTTTCAAAAAAGGATTCAGTAATATGAAGCTCCACCGTACTTGTGGATCACTTCAAAAAGCTGTTTCAGCATATTTGGTGCAAATGTTTCCAGGAAGCTAGAGGGGCTGTTGCTCCAAGTGGTGAAGATGGCTTCACAGTGGGCTCCCACTGTCTAGAAATGATGTCCATTTTTGTAAACTTCCCTCGCCATCCATCCCCAGATCAGGGGAACACGCAGGATGTTCCCAAAGAGTGAGATTATTCCTCTGGAAAAAGTCCTTTGTCAGGTGGGCATTGTGAACTGCAGTGTTGTACTGTTAAGTAACCCAGTCATTATATCACTGTCTCATATTTGGTGCTTTCTGGAAAAGTCCAAATGGGGATTTTTTCTGTCGTTGAAGGAGACAAAGCCTTTGAAGAGGTCCTCAGAGCCCTTCTCTCACAGACCTTGTCTGGTTATTGCGTTGCAGTCAGCACCAGTAACGGCCTTCTTGGGTCGAAGATCCTCACGTGTCTTTACAGACAGCAAATTGGGTCCTCTGGCTCAGCACTGGCAAAAAATTTGGGGGTCTACCACTTCCCTTTTTTGAAGTAATTCAAAATGACTGTCTTACTGCGTTCAACCTCAGCAGCGACGGTGCTTCACAGAAGGTCTTGCTTATGCAGCTCAACAATCCGACCACTTACAGAGAGAGAAAGCTTTTTTGCCTTTGCCATCAGGCAGTCTTTAAAGTGTGAATACCTGACAGAAAATGAAACTGGACCCATATTTCTGTGCAGATTTTGGCTTTTAAAGGCTGTGGTCTTAAACTTTTGATCCACTGATGAGCAGCCCATTTCAACTGTTGGAAATGAACTAACTCAACTTTTTTTTTGTCTCACTCACATTTCTTCAATTTACATTTTGAAGCTCTTAGAACCTTTTTGAGACCCAATAGTGCAAAATGTAAATTTGTGCAATTTTTCAACTGGTCTTAAGATTTTGATCAGGTTTATGTCAATTCTTCTCTCAACTCTTTCTGCTGTAATATTCAAGTTGCTGCAGTTGCTGTGACAGTAATGAGTCTGCCTGTATCTAAAATCAGGATTGTATCAATATTCCTCGACTCTTACCCCAAAGTAAAAGTTTGGAGTCTGTGAGTCTATCAACTGAAAATATGTTCACACCTTTATGGATTCCAAGTATCACCCAGGCAACTATCATAAAACCGATCTTTTGCAGCAAAAAGCTTTAGGGTTTTTCGATCTCACAGACAAAAATATGTTGTTTTTTTCTGATGCTTCACAGATCAGAGTAAAGTAAACAGTATTCCAGAGAGATAACAACACACAGTAAGAATATCAAACAAACACAAAGTAATCTAAAGCAGCAGCTTTGACATTCACATAGGGGTGATGCACATTATCAGGTCTCTTTTCCAACGGATGTTTGCATACTCCAAACTTTGTAGGCGAAGTGGGAACAAACATTGTCAGCTCAAAGAGATAGTAAATACATCCAGCCAAGTAACCCCAGCTATGAATACCTAATCATGTTCACCCAGAATAAATAAAAAGACAAATACAGCAACAAGTGAGGAACAGAAAACTAGATTGCAGAGGCCAGAGGACTAATTGCAGTCACTCAGTGGCAGGCAGTTACAAAGCCAGCAGCCATAAGTCTCTGTTGTAACCTACAAATGATGGAGCACAACAAAGCAATGCTAATGAGACCAACTAGCACCCTGTGGGACTGCCACCCTCGCTCAGTTAATGTAACACCTCCGCCCTTCCTGGAATGTACATCTGAGAGCGTGAGGAGGGATGGAGGAGGTGGAGGGAAACAATAATCAGTGTTTACCGCCATCTTCTTGGAGACCTTTCAGGGAACATTAAAAAGCTTGTTCACACTAGACATTGTGTGTACCTCCTCTTCTCCTCCTCGCTCACTTGATCTCTAACACCATCTTGTTTGTGCACATTGGTACTAAACTCTCTGTAAACACAGAGCTGAGAGTAAAAGGACCTTGATTGGATGAAAATTGAGTTTGCTCTTACAAAGGCGGTCAAGTGGTGTGAATGCGTGGCTACTCAGCTGAACATGTGCTCTGTTTCTTATTTTAAAATCACAATTTCACCGCTTAAAAAGGTGCTTTTAGTGCCAGTGGATTTTTATTTTTATGATAATGCCATCTGTTCCATGAGATATGGACAAACCACCCTTCTTCGTGAGTGCATTTCTAAAATTGGATAAAAAACTGGAACAAATGGCCTAATTTTGTCTTTATATCATAATTATCTAGCAATTTGACATATTGTTGCATTGAATTATGTGTTAATATAACTCTGACCACTGTGTTTGCACATTAGGAGCTCTGATTGGTCAATCAAACTTATACTGATCAGTAAAATGGGATATTATTTGAGACATTCTTGTTTTTTTGCTTTCTATTTCTTTGATTTGAGGCTATCATTTATCAATGTTGACTATAATTTCTCTTTTTTTTTACCTGCTGCTGGGACATCACAACTATAGACACTCACTGGCCACATTATTAGGTACACCTTGCTAGTACCGGGTTCGACCCCGTCTTGCCTTCAGATCTGCCATAATCCTTCATGGCATAGATTCACCAAAGTACTGGAAACATTCCTCAGAGAGTTTGGTCCATATTGACATGACAGCATCACGCAGTTGCTGCAGATTTGTCGGCTGAACATCCATGATGTGAATCTCCTGTTCCATCACATCCCAAAGGTGCTCTATTGGATTGAGATCTGTGGTGACTGTGGAGGCCATTTGAGTACAGTGAACTCATTATCATGTTGAAAAAAACAGTCTGAGATGATTCCAGCTTTATGACATTAGCGTTATCCTTCTGGAAGTAGCCATCAGAGGATGGGTACACTGTGGTCATGAAGGTATACTCAGGTAGGCTGTGGCATTTAAATGATGCTCATTTGGTACTATGGGACCCAAAGTGAGCCAAGAAAATATCCCCCACACCATTACACCACCACCACCAGCCGGAACTGGTGATACAAGGCAGGATGGATCCATGCTTTCCTGTTGTTGATGCGAAATTCTGACCCTACCATCTGAATGTCTCAGCAGAAATCCAGACTCATCAGACCAAGCAACGTTTTTCCAATCTTCTATAGTCCAATTTTGGTGAGCCTGTGCAAATTGTAGTCTCAGTTTCCTGTTCTTAGCTAACAAGAGGGTCACCCAGTGTGGTCTTCTGCTGCTGTAGCCCATCTGCCTCAAGGTTGGACATGTTGTGTGTTCAGAGATGCTCTTCTGCTGACCTCGGTTGTAACTAGTAGTTATTTGAGTTACTGTTGCCTTTATATCAGCTTAAACCAGTCTGGCCAGTCTCCTCTGACCTCTGGCATCAAGAAGGCATTTTCGGCCACAGAACTGCCGCTCTCTGGATTTTTTCCTCTTTTTTGGACCATTCTCTGTAAACTCTAGAGATGGTTGTGCTTGAAAATCCTCAAAAATCCTGAAATACTCGGACCAGCCTGTCTGGCACCAACAACCATGCCACTTTCAAAGTCACTTAAACCACTTTTCTTCCCCATTCCGATTTCTACTGGTTGCAACTGCAGCAGATTGTCTTGACCATGTCTATATGCCTAAATGCATTGAGTTGCTGCCATGGGATTGGCTGATTATCTGATTTATCTGGAACCCCAATTCGAAAAATATTTGGGCTGCTACACAACAGTTTTATAAAAACAGAATTTAATGGTTTACAAATCATTCAAACCCTATATTTAACTGTACATAGTGACAAATATCACTTTGCTTACATGTACCTCTCTATGCTTTTCTATGCTTTTTGCAGACTACTGTGTATGCAAGTCTGTTTTTAACTAGTACCAACCTTGTATACTGTTTGGCTTGGTGGCATCCGTAAAATCACAAATTTTGTCCCACTGGTCCCTAACAGCCTCAGGAGTCATGGGTTGGTTCTTCTGTCTCACAGTGCGGCCCTGAGAACGCTCCCAGCGCACTGTGCACACGGAAACACAAATAAAGAGGTCACTGACCGCAGGGGGAATCACACTAATACAATACCACTGAGCTTGAGGCTATGGAATATTATAAATGCGTGGAGACATTTCCTCTGAAAAAAATAAACAATACTCACATTTACCAATCCAGCCCGCACCAACCTGAGAGAACATGAAACATGATCAGATGAGTAAGATCACAGATATGAAAAGTGTTCTCTTTATAAAACCTAAATCTGTCAATCTTGCTAAAAGTACAACAGGAATAAATCATGAACTTGTGTTTTGAAAGAATATCTTTTTTCTTCTTTTTTTTTACCTCAAACAGTCCTCCATTTTCTTGGCATTGTTCATGACAAAGCCACAGGACCATGGGAGCAACATACTCAGGCTTCAGGGACGCCACCAGATCTGAGTGAAACAAAACATGTACTCATAAAAAACAGCAGCACTCCTCTTTATTGCACATCTGTTATACAACTGACCTTAACAGCAGAGGCGTGCTTCTGTTTCACTGTCTCTTTGGTAGTAAGTGTATATTGTGAAAATGATGCTGAGATTGTTCATTGTAGGCATTTAAAAAAAACTACGAGGGCACGGTCGAGCTACTGCACAGACCTTGAGCTTTTGTCCTCTCAAAATCAAACACACAAGTTTCTGTGAACCCATTTTCTTAAAATCTGAAGAGTATTCATAAGTGAGCCATGCATGATGAAATTATATGCTTTGTTATCATGCTGCTTTTTATTTCTCAAAACATGTTAAGTGCATTTGATCTTTTCAGACCCATCATTAGAATTGACCATAAACTAATCTATGTGATTCATCTCAATAACCTTAAGCTAGAGTGGACAACTACTGCAAAACATGCACTTAACATTATCACTGTTAAGTCAAGTAGAAAGAAAACAGCATTTGAATGCCAGGGAGCACAGAACCAGCTCAAAATCTGCTCTGCATTTTTGTAAAAACTTACTTTCAGATAAAAAGAGCCAAAGCACTTTGAATGTGTGTAATGAAAAAATCATAAACAAGGGAAAACTTGTAATTCCCTGTTTGATCCAATAAAGACTGAACTCCAGACACCATATGTGTGCTCAAAATATCGGTACTCTTCAGTCAAAAAGAAACGTGGTGGCATTCTGTGTCCCTGCAGCTTGCAATGTTTAGCAGGAGGATTTTTGTTGTTGGTTTTTTAGAAAAGCCTGAGTCAGTGAAAGCCAACATATGGAACCAAGTCGTTTACTGAGGTGAAGTCATCCTGTGACAGTTGGCACCGTGCAGTGTGACAGATGCTACGGTTAGACCAGCACGGCAGGACAACAGCACCATTCCTTTAATCTGTCACTTAATAGCCCTGTCAGTTAGCTGGTCTGCAGTCACAGAGCCTGCACAATATGCTCTGGATGTATAGGAATGTAGAGATGCTTTCTTTACTGTGGAAAACATCAAATTTATTGAGCATAATACCTGTATTTTAAAAAAGAAGGGGTGGTTAAAATCTGGTAATTTCATCTGCCCAGAAGACGTGCATGTGTTTGGGCATGTGCACCCACATGCCAAGCCGAGCGTCACAGTATAAATTATCCAGACCAACTGCCTGCAATCAAGCATGTTTTTTAATCTCTCTGCCTACCTGGGGGCATGACGGTCTCTGTGAGGCGTGACCCAGCTACAGGAGCAATAGTGTTGCAGTAGATGTTGTACTTCTTTCCCTCAATAGCCAAGGTGTTTGAAAGGCCCAGCATGCCCAGCTTGGCAGCGCTGTAGTTGGCCTGGCCGAAGTTACCATAGATGCCCGCGGCTGAAGCTGTCATGATGATTCTGAACAAAGACAACCCCAGGCAAAAAGTAAGTGACAGACATGGCAGCAGAGAACCAGGACACACAGAATGCCCCTCACAAACATTCAAGACCTCACAAAGTGGTACACACTTTCATGCATGCATAAACACTCAGAAAGTAAGCAGCTAGTCATGCTAACACACACACACGCACACAAACACACACAACAGCTTTATCACAGCTACAGAGCAGCACACAGTACATTTGTTTGAGGGATTGTGAACATAGGCCATGAGCAGGAATGAACGCATGTATGCACAGCAGGCACACAGTCATACACATACATTTTTGCCAGTAATCTCACGCAGACAGTTCAATTAAGTCAAGGGGAAGTAATGCGGTTAAAACACAACGTTAACTGCTGAAGACATCTGAAACACACTGAATCTCTGGTCATCAGGGAGCAGTGATCCATACCACAGCACAAAACAATAGAAGCACAAGGAGACCAGCAATGGCAGAATATTCTTCAAATCAATAACCTCTGTGCACAGTGGTCTGTGACACAATTACTGCAAGAGCCTATTCCACCGTCGAGTATTACTCCAAATAAAACATCTTTCAATCTTTATAGAGGACCATATAGTGAAATGCTGTCACATAAAAGAGCAACAGCAAACACAGACTGTCTTTTGTGCAAATACCCCCTGGATCAAAACTGCATCTGAGCCTTGCACTGTCTGTGCACATATCCCTGACTTCTTGGTCCATCTTGTTGAGATTCCTGGCGTAGATACGTTTGATTTCAGATCAGACATATTTGAGAGACAGCAACCTGTTTTGCAACAAGTTAAGCTGACGGGGAATGCTAATGAAGAACAACTGTAAATGAAAGACAAGGACCTAGGTTTACCCCAAAGCTGCTTTACATGCCTAAATATATACGAGCTAAACTGGGTTGAGCTACGTTGTCACTATCAATACCTGGGCTTTTGGTATTGACCAGAGCGTTACCTACATGCTCTACAGTGGAATAAGACTGGTAATGTTTTGGGTAAAAGGCAAAAAATGAGTATAATGAATACTGAATTTGATATCTATTTAAACTATAAAATATTCAAATCTTAACCAGCAAAAAGTTTTTCAGGATGTACAGAAAATCTATTCAATTAAAAACGTGTATACCCTCTGGACTGGTAATGCAGCAAAAAACAAAGAAAGTGCATCAGAGAAAACATTTCAAATCAAGTAGCCGAGGAAAAAAAAAGGCATGGAGCTGGTTGCCTGGATCTGCAACATGGATCGGCCCTTTCCCACCGATACTGATCCAGCTTTGAAGGGCATGTGATGTGTCAACACCCGCTACCAGGATCAGTATCAGTGCATCTTTTAGTTGTCACATGGTTAACCTTAGCTCTGATGCTTTCTTTCACTTCCCTCTTTCAGTAGAAACAAAAAAAGTCCTGAGAAGTCAGTGGTAGCTCTGACGGAAGATGGTATAAAGTTGAATTTAATTGCAAAACCTCACAATGAAAAGAAAAAAAAAACCTCACATATTCTCTGGATACCCTCGTGGTTTCCAGCTTTGAATCTACATTCATGTTTAATATATAGATCAGAGAAAACACACACAAATGAAAGGCCTTCTTCACACTCTATTTTAGGATGAACCTGAAAAAAATCATTTGATCGTTTGGGTCCAAAGAATTCCCTTTTAACAGTATATCCTTGAGACTTGTGTGAAATTGTATTTCATACCATATTAATTGTGCAGTTATGGCCAAAAAATGTGTAAGAGATCAGTGGCCTTGGACCTTTCATCACTAAATTCAAACTATTTCATCCTGGAGTCCAAAGATGAGTTTGTGCCAGATGTAGTAAAATCTCCTCCAGGCATTGCTATGCTACCATGTACTGGAGTTGGACCGAAATGACGCCACAGTGATCTGACAGAACTGTCACCAGCAAAAAGGCATAATAAAATCTGTTGAATTCCCAAACCTCACAGTAAAGTCATTAAAAAAGGATTAAAGAAGCATCATAAGTTTTAATAATCCTATTTAACCGCTTCGTTTAGAATGCCTTTAAAATAAAAGATGTAAGGTAAAAAGTACAATGATGTAAAATGCAAGACACTACTTCAGTGTTAATGAACTACTTTTCTCCATTCACGCAGAGCCTCTTGTGTTTTGATATGAAGGGCATCTGCTACATGCAGTAACATGGGAGCAGAGCAGGTCGTGTGACCTTCTTCAACAAATTTCAATTCAACACATGCAACTCTCACCGGACCTTTCCACCACACACACTCTTATTCTCTTGTGATAACAGTTGAGGTGCAGACGTCATAGGTATTTCAGGTGCATCTGTATTTGTATGAGTTTTAACTAAAAATGCCAGGTAACAACTGTGTTTCAAACATCCGTAACAAACCACAGATTTAAAATAGACCTGCTCACATCAGCGAACATCCGCTCTTCTTAGTGTATCAATTATACATTTCTCATTGAGGAAGCCTCTACAGATATGAAAATCCCAGACAAGTGCCACAACACCTCCAACAGTAGGTAGTGAAAGAATTACTCATTTATGCAGTACAGGATTAAAGGAATAACATTAGACCTTCAGACAACTTCTTCAGAGTGGCTAATTTACTCAGTTCTAAAATATTTAAGAGCTTCACTTCTAGTGCAGGCTAACAAAGCACTGACTTAACTAATTTTCCTTCATTCTTCTGTGATTTGAATAATCAAGTCAGATTTGCAGTCTTGGGCTTTCAGATGAAGATTTTTTTTCAGTACACCTTTAAACCACTGGGACCAGAAACATTAAGGGGTATCAAGTGAGTAAAATCAGAGTCAGAATATGAGTACCATAATGCGAGGGCAGACATGCTTTATATACCCATTACCCCAAGTGTCTTTTCTCAAGAGTCTACTTAAAGCAGGGCACATAAAAATCATTTTGAGTGTCTTTGGTACTTAATTTGATGTCTACCGCACAGAATACTGACAGACTATTGATTACAGGCCTGAATTGATGTCTGCTGAAAGTTAACTGCCCTAAAAAATTAATCCAACCCACGTAACAGGGGGACAGCATGGTTTTATCTGCATAAATAGCTTCACTCACCTGCCAAACTTTTGGTTTTTCATGTGATTCCAGGCTGCTCGAGTCACCAAGAAGGATCCTCTCAAGTGAACTCTGTGAATCAGGTCTGAAACGCAGAAAGAGCGAGGCAACACTGTGCATAAGAGTGTTGAAGAAGATTGTGCTTTCAAGGGATTCTCAAACTCCCACACAGACAATCTGTTGTAACAGACATAAGGTACAAAGAAAACAAACACATACAGTATAATCGCCAGCTATATACTGCAACAAAGACTATAGGGATGAGCCAAATAAAAGGGAGCAATGTGATGTTATTGGACGACCCTTTACAACTGTAGGAGTAAATGAGAAAGAAGTGAATGCAAACAATAGAAATAATTGAATTACCCCAGTCCAAATCACTCGTCCTGGCAAACGACCGATCACGAAGAATCCTTGGCAAAAACAAGCACAGCAGGGTTTTAGTCTTTTGAGTCTTTGAGGCAGAACCTTAAATTCTCTCAGTATTTATGTTCTCATTGCTTTGAAAAGTCACTAAAAACATATTTACAAGTTTAGAAAGTTTTAAATGAGCTGTGAAAAGACTCACCCAGCATTGTTCACAACAACATCTAGAGAAAATGTTTCACATGATTAATTACTTGTTAAAATAGCAGAAATAAAACAGAGAAAATTTATTGATTTAAGACTTGAACATCCTACCTATTCTTCCAAATGTATCCAGCGCTGCCTGGATCAGTTTTTCTCCATCTTCTACAGAATCTATGCAGAGCAGAACAGAAACAGTCAAAGATGTTGTGAGCTCCTTGTACTTGATGAGTCACACATCTTAAATGAGTTGGCATTACAGAGCTGCCAGCTTTCTGTATCTATGTTTTTAAGCTCTAATTCCTGGCTAGAATATTCTGTATGGCATTTAGGTTTACATATAAAAGCAATGTAAGGAGTCTGTGTGATAACACTTATATAACTGGGAGGTTTAGAGGCATATAAAAGAGTTTTATCAAGAATAGCACTCCACTGTGTAGTGAGATGTGATTAGTCATTTTTCAGAGTTGCCTTGTTTGGGATTTCTAGCACTAACAGTTGTTGGTCAGTTGTTTTCAGAACTACCTGTCAATCACATTTGTCAACAGGCTCTCAAATTTGGGGCGTTCCAACAATGTTTTTTTTGTATGAATGCATGTGAGCATGTCTCATTAACAGAAATCAATAGTTTACACCCCAAATTACTATCAATAATAACTCAAAAACAAGCACGACAAAAAAAGATTATGATGGCCACAGACAACAAATGAAGACATCAGACAAGATTATAAGTCCAAACTTCTCACCATAGTTTGCCACAGCCTTGCCTCCCTTCGCTCTTATCTCCTCCACCACCTTATCAGCAGCCGCAGAACTCTTTCCACCCCCTTTAGTGTCTGCCCCAAGGTCATTCACTTTATTGCAACAAGAAGAAAAAGATTAGCAATAATGGGGTGAGTTCTGCAATTCTCCACAACTGATTAGGTAAAGAGAAGAGTCTAGCTAAGCTGATTCCTTGTCAGAGTTCAAGGGCACATTGGCTCCAGGCAGCAGGGGAAGCTATTATTTTGGGGAGGGCAAATGTTTTTGCCAACATCTGAAACTGTGTTTTTTATTAAAAAAAAAAAACGTTACTGGATATGTTAGAGAAAATTCTATAATTAGGTATAATTTATGTAGTAATGTGCTGACTTACATTTTCTCCCCCAATGATACCTCAGCTCAGGATATCACTTTTGATACAGTTTCCATTTTGTAGCACTTAGCTCAAGGTCTTTCTGAATCACTGTGTAAAATCTACTGGTATTTATTATTGAGTAAATGAACTAGAGACCTGGAATTGCCTGTGACTGGATTTTCCACCCACAGTGACTTGATAAATGTAGGAGGAAGCAGAAATGACATATTTTAAAATTGGTTCTTATTGTTATTAATTTTGTATTTATATTTTTCGAGGCCGTATTATTGTCGATTGGGTATGTCGAGGCCTATACAAAATCATTTTAATAAGATAATAACATATAAATACAAAGCCTATGTCTGATACATGTATTGCTATTCTAAACCAAACATGGACACTTCTAATCTTTCAGTAGTGTCTTACAGTGAGCTATACAGGTGTAGGAAACTGCAGGTTGTAGCTCATGAGCTATTCTTACATGACACAAAAAGCCATTCTGTGTCTCTTTTTTAGACATGCATATCTGTACTCTAAATCTAAATTTTACTTATGTTACTCAGATAGCTAAACAGGGTATTCTAAGGTGATTATCTTGAAACTTGTTTTCAGTCCAGGACAAATCAAAGAG